>NC_092615.1:4805000-6015833 GCF_047663525.1 Anas platyrhynchos
GTCATTCTTTCCAGAACACGATTTCACTGCTTTTGCATTCTTGTCTGATAAGTTTTTGGCAAGGTTTTTCTGTGAACCTGAAAGGTCCTCCATGCCATACTGTGCTGCCATTTCTTTGCTATCCTGAGAAGCAAAGTCGTCCAGTCTGGTGCTCCGCTCTTTGCTGGAGATTCCATCGTTTGATTCACTTTCAGAACCAGCTTTTGACTGTGAACTAACAGAAGTTGGCTTATATTCTGCATCAGCCTCATCTTCAGAGGAGGAGAACCTGGCATAGACTTCATATTCGTCAGGTATTTCACAGAGCTTCTTTCTTGAAGGAGAGTAAGACTCCTCATAGCTAGGGACCCTACCTCTTTTAGACCCCTTTGACTCCTTTGTTGTAGCTTTGCTCAGAAGCCTGGCTGAGTAGTTTGAAAGTGGGTCATATTCCAAGTCTGTAGAAGGCTTAGAGTCATCGATCACGTATTTATTGTTAGTGACAGTGCTACTGTATTTTTTACTCTGTGCTACAGCCTTGGGAACATATTCCAGTGAGCTACCTTTAGATCGCGCAGTATCCAAAGTATATTTACTTGACTGGCTAGCAGCAGCGAGAGGAGTAGGATTGTAGTCTGGGTTATTATTAAAGTTGTAGCTACCTGGATTATACTCTAAGGAGGTAAATGAATCATTTTGTGTCACAGCAGCTGACACAGGTGCTTTGGAAATGAGCGAGGAGGCCTCTGAAGCACTGAGCTCCTTTGTCGTTTCCAACAGCTCCTCATACTTTTTCTGTTCTCTCTCAACTTCATTTTTGACTGCCTCGATGGCCTTGTTGACCAGCTCCAGCTCCAGAATGCCCGGTGGCATGTCTGTAACGTCTGCCAGAGCATCATCCTCCGCCTCCAGCGAGTGCCTCGGAAGCTCTGGGTTGTAGGGATCATAGCCCCGTTCTGTAAAAGAGAAGGGAAAAATAACTTATCTAAACTGCTGGCAGTAAAACTTTCTCTGCAGTAAATTTTGAAAAGGTCTTTTTTACGGTTTACTCTCATCAAAACCCAATGCTGACAGACAATGCAGAGAGCCGTGCTCTCCCTACTACACAATACACATTTGATAGTGAAAGCCACCAGTGACATTCCCCGGCCAGTGGCAGGTACATGGCTAGAAGAGGTTTCCCAAACTTCCTGGGCCTTAAGGACTACAGATCTGTTAACAAAGTGCTGTTATTACTCATGGAAAAGCTCTGTAAGTGAAATATTCTTTGGGGCATTAAAGGATAATCACTGTATTAGGACCAAGAGGAGCCGAGTATGCGCAGAATTATCTGCTTAATTCAATGAAGTGAGCAAAGAAGGACAGAGGATTCCAGTACGAGAACTGGGGATTAGGTTCTCATTTATCGATGGCAATGCCCAAAGCCCACTGAAAAGCCTCCAATATTCCTCGAAGCTCAGCATTTCTCACAGCAGCAGCAGGAAAACGAGTCTTACTCGGACCGACAAATCAAGTGCTGATACAAAGAAAAAAAACACAGGTACAGAGGGGACCCCAGAACTCAACGGCAAAGACCCACCACCGAGATGTGCAGGTTAAACACTCCCGTTTCCCTTTTCACACCAGCCCTTAGGCATTCTGCCTTACCCAGGCACTTCCAGGACTGCAAGCCGCGGGTACCAGAGCACACAGCAGCTCCGCAGTCACCGCTCAGCACCAGGCCTGCCACGCACCTGCTGTTTTCTCTTTTACTGACGAGCAGAGAAGAGCTGCTGAGAAAGGATCCACCCCTCGGTGTTCTGGTGTCCCTTGCGAGCTTGTTTATCGGAGTGGCAGTGACTCTGCCTTCAAAGGAAGTGCGGCAGAACCCAGCAGGTCAGAAACTCCCCGCACAGCTTCACGAGTTCCCAATGCCTGGAGAGCAAATTGCACTCCCCTTCTCCCCCCCATCTCTTTTTCCCCTCGCCATTCTCTCCTTGCTCTCATGATTTTGCTGCCCTCCGCTCCCCTCCTGCAGCCCCCAGCCCTCTCCCCCGTGTGGGGTGGCTAACCCCACGCCGAACGTCGCAACCCCTTGCAAGAAAGCTGAGCTGTCAGCTGGGACAGCGCTGCACCAGGGCACACATTTCCATAGCAATTAGGTGATCAGCAAGCAACCACCACGGGGTATTAGAGTGGTATTAGCAGCAGCTCTCGCAGGAATTCCCAATTACCACTTGATTCAGGAGCATGGCACGGGCTGCTTACCCCTGTGCATATCTAAGAAACAAAGAAAAGCTCTACATCACGAGTCTCACGAAACCCTGACGGTCATTTGAAATACCTGATGCTTTATAGTGAAAGCAAAGTGCATTTCAGAAGGAAAACAGAAGAGCTTGCTCACGTTCAGAAAGCTAGGGCTCTGCAGGATGAAACCCATGCTGTTCGCATGTGGCTGGCTCAGCAAGGACAGCAAAATAAAATAATAATAATACCACAACAGGAATTGGGGTGTGCACCAGGCATCTAGTTTCGTCTCTGCTATGGGCTAAAAATTGGGCTGCAGTATGTCCTATTGTCATAGCACGGGTTTATGGCTTACAATCAACAATAAAACACAAAATGCAGACCACCCCATGGCAAGAAGCTCTAAAAGCTAAAGCTGTCACCCTAAACTAGCAGCCGCAGCTACCTCTGCTCTGGCTGACTAAGGACTATGGAGAAAGCACAGAAGAAAATGCTGAAGAGGGGGCTCCCCTGAAGCCCCAGAGGCCAGGACACGCTCTGGCCCTTCCAACCCCAGCTCCACAGCAGAGCTTTCAGCAAGCAACAGCCTGAAAATGCTAAAGCAACCCATCCATGGGATGACTTACACCTGGAGGGTCTGTTAAAGCTCGTCCTGCAACGTTCTTCTTGACGAGGAGATGGAAGCAGCTCACAGGTATAAATGCTCTCTGTGCTCCACCACGCTGTCCCAAACTTTCCCACCTACCTTTCCAACTCGTGGTGAAAAGGAAGGGCTGGAGCATCTCATGTCAATGTGCAGAGCAACTGGAATCTGCCTGCCACAGGACAGGCAGGGAAGTAACTTCACCTGGAAGGAACCCAGCAGTGAAGTTGCCTGCATTTAGCCAGTTATCGGCAGCTACCTACTGCTTTTTGACTTTGAACAGTTTGCAACACCAGTTTTATCACAGTGCCTGAGTGCTACTATTCCAGAACACTGTGTTCCTTGCTAGAAAGACAGTAGTAAAACTGGCTCACCAACGTGAATATGTAAAAGAACCGAACAATAAACAGCGTGATAAAAGATAGGAAAAAACCCTCTCAGGTCTAACAGGGGTGAGAGAATTTCTTGCAACAGCCAGAATTAACAGTGTTTACAGGAGTTGTTTCTACCACTCTCACAAGTTTTTCCTGATTTATTTTTTTGACAGCTCAGCTCCCTTTGGCAGTATAAAAAAAAAAAAAAAAAGAGAGAGAGAGAGAACAGTAGAGACCAGGTTAAAATAAGGGCTCTGGTTTCATAAAATACTTTCTACCCCCTTGGGTTTGCAAAGGATTTTTTGCAAGCCAATTAGCTCCTGGTTGAGCAGGGACTGGGCAAACACTGCAGGTTGTGATCACCTTCCACATGACAGCCAGAGCTGGGCTCAGGACCAGGAAGGTGGGAAAAAGGAGCGAGGCAGTGTATTTGTATAACCACCCACTGCAAAGTGCTTTACAACCAAGACACAAAGAGGATTCCCAAAGCACAGTCCTCACAGGCACCGTGGACTGAACTCTTCCTTTCCTCCTGGCTCCGTTGTGCAGGGATCTGAAACCACCACCTCCACCTGCTCTGCGGAGGAGGAGCTGCTCCCTGCTGTCCCCATTGCAACGCCCTGCACAAATCCCCAGGAACACACTCACTGCCTGGGGAGAGAGGGAGGGACAAGGTGGCAACCCTGAACATCTCCGGGGATGGATGACACACGGCAGGCACAGCAATACCCAGAGCTTGCTGAGGAGAAGAAACCATGAAGAAACACGGACAAGAAAAAAACAGGAACAAAAGTAGGTGCAAACAGCATCGTCATGGAGGCAAGTATAAATAAACAGAACATCAAAGTAGTTAGGTATAAATATTAGCTTTGTCAGCTAAATATCAGCTGACAAAGAACTGGGAGCCCTCCAGACCCCCACTTCATTTCCCACCAGCTGTGCCGTGGTAGAAGAGCAGCGCAGTGACGTCTGGAGGAAGCAGCTCAGGGTGGGGACCTGAAGTTTAGTGAAAGAGTTGTTAGAGGAGCAACAGAGAGCCTGGTAATTTGTTCAGTGTTAAGTATTTGGTGCCCTGTAAACAAAGGTGAGAACGCAGTCTGGATCTAATGATTTGCTCACCAAAAAAAAAAAAAAAAACTACTCTATGAACAGCATTTTCTCCACACAGAAAGCAAAAACTGTTTTAAATATGTCAGAATACAGAGAAAGCCAAAGACAACCTGACTCTGGTGCCCTGCGAGGGAAGCACGCCCAGCAGAACGGCTCGGTACATAAATGAGAATAAACACCACCAGCACAGCTGCATCCCTGCCAGGAACTCCCCCAACCAAACTAGAGGTCAGCTGCAATTGCTTTCCTGCCGTACCCCGACATACATCAGGATCCGTCCCTACATCAGGTTTTCCAAACAAACTGGCTGATTCTGTCATTCATCTAGGGTATAAAACTCACCCCTTGTCTTTCAGTGGAACAACCAGGTGTAAAAACACATTACAAACTCTGAGAATGCCAGCGGGCTTTGAGATACCGTCATGAAAGAGCTCTTTTGTAGGTGTGGAGGAGGCCTGATGGATTACCCCAGCCACGCTGATCAAAGGCTACCTTTGCCATGAAAGCCACTTGTGTAAGCGGGGCCCCACAGCACTAATCAGGACCGGCACCTTTGGCCACGATGCATTTGCAGATAATGTGGAAACACACGCAGAAGGAAATTCTGTACGGATGGAAAGCCACACAGACACACAGGCAGGTCCCCAAAGTCAGAGGGATTAAAAACGCTATCTGAAATCAGGCCACCTCTTTAGATGCTTAATTACACTCCTGGGAAGCCGGGAGAGGAAAGGGCTGCGGGGAGGGCTGAGCCTCGTGCCGTGCAGGCAGGCACCCCCGCACGCACAGCCCTTCCCGCAGCCCGGGTGCACAACTCAGAGGAGTTTTCACCGGGTTTTGCATTTGTTGCTTTCCGTTCCGAACACTAATATGAAGGTCCACATGGTCACAGTAAGGAAAATTACTAAAAATTGAACTCTGTTGTTCTTGCTGTTCCGATACACGCGATGGCTGCTGCAGAGAAATGAGTAAGTGAGAAGCACTTTGCAAAACGACTTTTTGGAGGATGTAGAACTGAGAGTCTGCGCTCTCCTGAGAGTCACGAGATAATGAGCCTTGCGATGACAACTCCTTGTAGGACTGGGAGCTGAACTGTGATCGGGACACTCTAAAATGCAAACTATTTTAATAAATTAATGTACCTCAGAAATATGGAATAGTCCCTCTGAGACACAGGAAGGTGAAGTTAACATCAACACTATAAAAACCAAGTTATTAAGAATTTACATAGCACCTCGGGGAACAATTTATTTAAACCAGACGACAGCTTTAGAAGACACCGAAACGAATCGCATTAAAATCACCTGGTTTGGCAAAGACTACGCAGAAGCATAAAAAAAGATCCTTCTGAAAACCCAAGGCCGCTTGTTTCCCCAGATACGTTTGTTTTGGTGCTAGAAAACGAGGCCTCTGTTCTGAGGCGGGGGGGTTCTTACAAACCTCCTCCAGGCCAGCGACTCCTTGCTGTGCCCTGGCCCTTCTGGGCTTTGCAGACAGCGAAAGCAGCAAACAAAGGCTGGCATTACAGGGAGAACGGGAGGCATCCAGTACAAGGTCACCTGTTTGATGCGAAAACTTATCTTACAGTGAATCTTTCTGCAGAAAAATACATTTGTTTTTTTTTTGTTTTTTTTTAAACCAAGCACCCTGGCAGAGCGCATATTTCAGATGCTTTAAATACATAAGAGCCCGAAAGTACAACGTGTGCCAGTCACCGCAAGCCTGCAGGTTTGGGGAGAGGAGCGAAGCTCGGCACGCACGTGGGCCACGGACAACAACGCCTTCCCTCCGGACACATCACCAGCCGGAGCTGCTGAGCAGCAGCAGCTGCTGCTAAACGAAACAGAGATGAAAATTAGAAGCGTTCACATCGATGGCAATCCCGACCTCAAAACGGACAAACTGGCACAGGTCAGACAGCAAACACTGCCCATCGCCCATCTCCCTGAGTCACTGGGAGCTGGCGACAAGAGGTGCATTCAACAGGAGATGGGGAAGGTGGAAACTGTTGGGAGACCTCCTTGGAAAAAAAAAAAAAATATTTTAATGTTGTCTGAACAGCCGTGTTAGCTTAACAGCTTGCCTGTGTTTACCGTGCCGGTACTTAGCAAACGGCCAACCTCTGCGATTACAGAAAAATTATCACCGTTGGAAAATTATTTAAAGCTTTTCATCTTCAGCCTCACAGAAAAGACAGCAGTTTCACAAGAACAAAACGTTTCAAAAGAGCTTTGCCAGCAGGCCGAGCTTTTGCTATTCTTTGCTATTAAGCAGTGCAAAAGAAATGGCATTTTTTTGGCGCAGACCTCATTTGCAAGTACCCATAGCAAATTTTCAACAATTAACAATATCCAACTACTTGGAAATAATTAACGTTGAGATTTAAAATAGCACATTTCAAACAAGTATTCAGAGTAAACGGGCTAGGAGGGCAGGTGAGAGGAACTAAGAGAAATGTTTATTCCTCTTTCAACATAAACGCAGTCCTAACGATTTCTCACGCCTTCTCTCTAAATGTTAGCTTTAATTATTAACATTAAATAATACAAATGTAGGTAACTTTGTACCAGTCTAAGGAGAGCAGGGTAGGAGAGGTTTTATTGTCAGTCCAGTCAAAACTGGCCTCTCCCCGTGCGCCCCACTCCCTGCGTGTTCCTCCGTACGAGGGATCGGATGCCAGAGCTACAAACATCTTATGAACCCAAGCGATCATTTCTTCGGTAGAAAAAAAGGAAGCAAACACAAGAAAAGAAAGTCTTATATTAGCAAGGCCGAAAAAAGGTTGAACAGTCATCCATCACGCTGTGGTATTTTTAAACCAGCTCGTGACAAAGCCCGGGGATGGTTTCACCAGGTGGTGCCAGCCTCCGAAGGGCCGTCTCGGCGCACCGAGCTGGCCGGAGGTCCCGCGACCAGCACCGGGATGGGTGGCTCATGCCAGGGGGTCGAGAGCAGCTGGGGACGATGATCCCAGCACACGCAGCAGCACGCTGCTGAGCGGAGAGGAGGCACAGCATGGCCGTGTCAAAGCCGAGCCGGCGGCGCTCGCTGCAGTGGTGTGCTCGCACCGGGAGGGACACGGTGGGGCACAGCGCGCACAGCAGCTCACAAGGCAGGACGCAGCTCCTGCTTTCATTCAAGAAAATGCGACTGTGCAGAGATTTGCCTCCAGTGCAGCAGAAGAGGCACCAGGAAGGTCCTCACACTTACTGCGGGTGATGCTGCAGCCTCCTGACAGCCTCGCCAGCAGTCCCAAAGGAAGTCTGGGACCTCCACTGCTTGCCCCGGTGACGGCAGCTAACTCTAGGATGCAGAAGCCAGAACAGGATGCTCTGGCCCGTGCAAAAGCCATCACTCAGCCCGTGCAAAAGCCATCACTCATGCTGCTCTACTGCCACAGTGATTTACAGTGCCGTCCGCTCGGGTGCTACAACAGGCAAAGAGCACCAGAGGCACGTCCGTATCTGTGCTAAACGGAACATTTTCCAAAGGGGAAACAGCACGCCAGCACGTCTCTCCCCTAGCCTCAGACAGAACTCAAGAAATAAGCGGTGTGTTACCAGGGCTGGCACCCGAAGTATCACGATTGTTCCCCGGGCTGTACCCGACCGGCGGCGCGGCACCACGCGGGCTCGAAGGCGTCTCGCTGCTTTAAAACCGACGGGACACGAATCTGGACGGTGTTCGGGTTCCTTGGAGAACTTTCCATTCCCATTCTCATTTTAGCTTTAAAGTTAGTTCTCAATATGCAAGAAAACTTGAAATTCTATTTGGAAAATAAAAAAATAACAGACTTCTGTTTCCAATAAAGAGACAGACTGAAAATATTTCCACCTCTCTTGTACAAGCACAAGGTACAAATAAGCATCTGCTTCACCATTTCAACAGCAGAGCAACTCTCCTTTCAAAGAATGAAGAGAAAAAGAAATTCCTCCAAGTATTCTGGTGGCCAGCATGGTCACAAGCAGTAATTCTACCCCTGACCCTCCACTCCCTCCATTTTCCAGCCTTTCTCTGACTTGCTCAAGATAAGTTATCGTCTCAGCACCTGTCTTACTTCTTTAACTATTTCAAGGGAAGAACTCCAATTTAAGAGAAAAAAAAAAACAAAACAAAACAAAAAAAACCTATTTCAATACAGTCACAACTGGACGCTTTGAAAAACAAAGTTAAAAAATAAAGAAAAAAAAACTTTTAGGCTATACAACATTTAAAAGCTTCAGCTGTGACCTACAAAGAGCTAACACCAAAATATAAACTGGTTTTCAAACCCGTCCAGCTTTAGTTACCTCAAAAGCCTAAATTAAAACTCTGCAGCTCCTTTACGACGCCGACACCTGTGGCTCCCCGGGCTCTTTTAGCCAACACACTCCCTGGCTCTCAGCACGAATCCTCTCTCAATACAAAGGCAAGTTCTCACCGGGAAACTAAAATCCTCGTGCAAGCAAACCTGGCAGAGCAGGGCTGAGTTTTTGCATAGTCTGTAGATTTTAAACACAAGCACAACGCCAAGGACCGAGGTCTCATGTTAAATGAATGGCTGACAGGGGAAGCCTCTCTGGAGAAGTCGCCTCTCCGGCAGGTGCTTCACATCCTGCAACCCACACAAAACCCAAGTTCACTTCCCAGGACGTCCAAAACTTCAAAGAATTACCTGAGCTCCCCGCGGTTAATAGGTATTGCAGATATTTGTTCATGCTGTACTTGAGGCTTTGAATATCTGCTTGGCACAGCTGAGGCTCCGGCACAGGCTTATGGCACACCACGCTGACCATGTGCTGACACAGCACTTTCTGGGCTGCAGAGATAATTAGGGCAGGACTTCCCACCCCAAAGTCCCGCCTTCACCCTCATTTACTCCAAAGTCAGATTGGTTTTTACTCGAGTTTCTGCAGGGGCTTTTTGACTCTTTCTTTCTTTCCTAGTACTGTGACTGTCACCCTGGGGACTTCGTGGCATCTCCTTTCCCCCCCCGTCCTACCGTACAAGTCGCTTTTTACTGTGTTTAAGCAACACAAGGTGGCAAGCAGGGTGCTTTCCCAAGCTGCTGGCCTGGGGTAGTGCTGAGCAGCCCCACAGGGCCACCCCGAGCCCAACACCACCCCCGTGCTCCCAGTGGGGAAGGAGCTGTGGGGCAGGGAGCGGGCCTGGTGCGGCTCCTCGCTGCGTGCCGGGCTGTGCCCAGCGCTGCTGCCTGTCCGGGTGCCGGCACGTCCCAGCTGCTTCGCCCACCACGGGGCTCCCACGGAGAGGTTTGGGAGATCCGGGATTTAGAACCTGGCTTTGTGCTTCTCCGGCGCTAAGGCAGCACCACAGTGCTTGACTCGAGGAATGAAACCAGAGGACGTGTTTAAATGTCAAGGAAGGTATTTCACGCTGCAGAAAGAAATCCTTCAGGACTTCCTGTCAGCGCGCAGAGGGGAGCCCAGGGAGTTTGCAAACCCCAGTGCCTCCAGGAGGCCCCTGCACCTTTATCGTTCACCACCCTTCTGGTTTTGTGAGGCCGCTGCACCTCCAGCATTCACCACCCTTCTGGTTCTGCTCCCACCTCCCCGCTGCTGCTTTCCATGCTGGACAGGGGAAGAGCTGAGCACAGCTCACGGCCAAGGGGACGCCGCTGAGCAGCTCTGCCCCCTGTACCTGCCCTTCCAAGCCAGCAGCACTGCCCCACAACCCCACACAAAATCCCAGCACACAGAGCAGCTGCGCCTGCCCCCAAAGTTAACCTGCCCCAAGCACAGGTCAGTAAATTACAAGAGATCTCCCGCTGCTGGAAGGTCGTTGCTCTGATTTACATGAGAAGACCCATCCTGACCTCAAGTGGGTTTTTTCTTCTTCATTTCAGAACTCTTAGAAAACACGCACCAGCAACGATTTGGTAATTACTGTCCTAAACGCAACCGAGGAAAAACCTTAGCGAGGTCCCCACACAACCCGCAAGGGCGCACCCGGCCCTGAACCACACGACCTCTCCTCAGAAACACCAAACGCTGTCGGCAGCTTTCCCCACTTCTGCTCGTTCCATTTCCCTTTTAGCAAACGTACCAACAGCAGCGCTTTCCTACAAGAAGCTGATCTCACACAGCAACCACAGGAAGGAAAACACGTTACAGACTTGTCCTTCACGCGGCACCAACCTGCACGGCACGATACGTGGCACAGGGGCACTCACAGGGCACAGAGGCTGCTCCCTCCCAGCAGCTCTGGGGTCATCGCGCAGCCCCACATGGCGCTGAACAAGGCTCCTGACACCTGGAGACTCTTCTACGGCCTCGGTCCTACAGCGACGCGTGGGCTGAGGATGGTTAAAGTCAGGTTTTAAAGCTTGCAGAGCCACTTTAGGTTTTATCAAGCATCATTTTGCACAGCACTTCGCATACAAGCCATGGCCACCCCGTACAGTTGTATTTTTTGGCTGAAGGGAGAGCTGCAGTGTCTCGCTGGGCCCTTGCTGCACCGGTGGCAGGACCAACAGAACCCAGGAGACGAGCCCAAGGGCTTTGCAGCACCTGACAGGAACCAGACGGCGTTGGTACAGCACCTCGCTTGGGGGCTGGGTGGCACAAATCACCCAGAGGGGAAAAGCTCTGTAGGACAGTGCCACAGAAACCTGCCCGGACACCTTTCTAAGGTGCCATCCAGAGCTGATCTGCAGAGCTTTGCCCGTCTGGACAGCAAATCTGCACAAAGAAAGCTTTGGGCCATAGGGGAGGGCTGCCATGTGCTCGTCACCACGCGCTGCTCGAGGCTCAAGTGCTTCAAGGCAGGGTGCTGAAAGCTTCGCTCCCCCACCGCCGGATCAGAGCAAAGAGGAACTGGCACCTCCAGACCCAGCTGCTGCTTTCTGCTCTGTGCTCAGAACGCATCCGCCTCTCAAGCATCTCCTGACAGCTACTTCCAAAGCCACCAAACCAGAGCCGGGTTTCCTTCGGGTGTTTGTGAAGAGATGCATTCTGCTTCTTTCATGTCTTTCGGTATACTCAGGACCTAGACTTTAAAGACAGACCCATTTTTCTCCTCCACAGCTCTTGAAGAGACGCTTTTAGGACTGAAGGCAGTTCTCCCCTCCTACTTAGGCAGCACGCTTTCAAGGCACTTCACACACATTCAATAATCTTTTCATCCCGCTCTGAAGCAGGTGGGTTTCTGTCATTTGGTAGATGGAAAAAGCACTTCAGCCAAGTCAGGATTAGAGTTTACAACCCCCGGGTTCCCAGCCCCGCACAGGCTCACGTCCCGTCTCTCAGCCCACCACCAGCACCATGGAAATACCACGGTGCTGAGGCCTCAGCCCCCAGCCAGTACTGCGTTTCCACGAGCCTCGGGGAGCCACAGCCACCTGCGACAAAGACACGGGAACATGCATCACATGAAGCACTCACACAGCTCAAAGCCCTGCTCAGCCGTGCCCCGTGCACCACTCTCATCACACCACTGCCCTCCTCACCTGCCAAGTTTGCATTTACCAAGCTGCTTTCGGAGGGGAAGGGAAGTGAACACCTGCCCCATGCAAACAGCAGCACAAAGGGGGGAGCGAGCTCCGTCCCCACTGGAGATGGCCCCCACCAGGCACAGAGGCCCCTTCACTGCTCTGTAAGTGGCTGGGACCACGGGAGCACTGCAGAAGAAACGAGGATCACCTACTGCCAACACCACACTCCTCAGGAAGTCTGCAACAGCAACAAGGAGGTGGGGGACAGCGCTGCACCCCACTAATTCCTCTCCTCCCCTCCTCTCCGCTCCCCCCAGCACACGTCCCCAGCCTCCTCCACCACAGCCGATCCCCTCCCCGGTTTTCAAAAGCAACTTCAAAGCCCCAGAAGTCCTACTAGGAGTTTTGGGGTTGTTGCCAGTCCTAAGGTGATCCTCAAACATCAAAGTGAGCACCAGCCTCGAATCAATATGCTTCGCAGGCCGGTTCTTTAGATGTTCTCTTTTTTTTTTTTTGCCCAGGCTCTATCCCAGAAAACACAGATCTACACTGGAACTCTTGGTGCAGGAACCACCTGTTTGGCAAAAAAAAAAAAAAAAAAAGGAAAAAAAAAGTTTTTAAAGCTCACCGCAATTAAATAGGTCAAAAATGCCTGTTATGGGGCTGCTTTAAAACCAGACAGGCAGCTTCGCTGACCAGGAGCAACTTGTGCTGGATGGAGAGCCTGCTTGCAAGAAGATGGTTGCCTGCTTGCAGCTACACGACTGCACCCTCTAGCGTAAGTCTCCAGCACATCCTTCCAGGCTCGTGGCTTCAGCAGGAAGGGCAGGAGCACATCTGAAGCCATCAGATGAAGCTAAGCCTTGGCACTGCTTAAAAATAACAGCAAAAGCATCCTCTGCTCCCACAGACACTCGGCACCTTACACAGCACCCTTCTAAAGGTCAGCGCTCTGTAGCGGGTTCCTCGCGTATTTTCCATTTCTCAATCTAAATTAACACAAAAAAAGACCAAAGTCCAGCTCTAGGTGGAGGCAGAACGTGCAGGGCCGTGGCTGTGACAGCCGCGCAGATGTCAAGGGGCTGGGGACGAGGCAGAGCAGGCGCCGAGCGGCAGACACTTCACCTGAGAAAACTAAACCACTACAGCTTTTATTTTTCAAAAAGCTGAAGCTTCTCTAAGAGCCGTAACACAACCAACAAACCTCTCTCCCTCCCTAAAACACGGACTTCTCCTGGCTCACCAACGCAGCCGAGCCAGGCCCAGCGGGAGCGGGACGGGGATCACTTCTACCAGCAGCTCCGCTCCCGCTCAGCTCTCACGTGAACGCTTTCGACCATCATCAGAAGCTGCACAAACTTTTCAGGTGCCCTGAGAGGTTTTGCTAGACACCAACCCTTGCTTCCCCATTTCGTAACCAAAAACTTGAAGCTGTTCAAAAAGCAAAACCAGCACCAGGTTTATTTAGTAGAGCAGCAGCTGTTTCAGGTGGGAGCCCAACACGGGCAAACCTTGCTCTCAAACTGACAGTCTGCAGATGTTTAAAGGCACTGAAAGGTGACTGAAATATTAAGCACACCTAAAGGGCCCCACAGAGCTTTGCAAATTCAACAGAGCACTGAAAGAGGCAGGAGTTTTTGGTTTTATAACAGTGTATGTGTCTGACTGTGACTGCCCTGAACACGCTTATTTATTTTAAATTTGACAGCTGTCGTGGTAAGACGAGCTGGTGATCAGGGGACACACAGAATTAGTAATTTCTCAAGTTTATGAATAAGCCAATGTAAAGCAAGCA
Organism: Anas platyrhynchos; assembly: GCF_047663525.1. Taxonomy (NCBI): domain Eukaryota; kingdom Metazoa; phylum Chordata; class Aves; order Anseriformes; family Anatidae; genus Anas; species Anas platyrhynchos. Next base: position 4,818,560 of record NC_092615.1, read on the forward strand.
TAATTATAAAAAAAAAATAAGCTGTGCTTTATTTTGACAACTTTGGCCTGAGGTCATTAGACCACACACACGAGCATGTATGGCCTAGCAGAGTAACAGCTTGACCAAGAAGAAAGCGAGCAGCAGCCTTCTGGGGGGAAGAACGAAGGCTTTCCTCTGCCAGTACAATAAGCAGCCCAGCAAATAATGACTAAGTAAAATGACGAGAGCTGCTGGAAGAACCAAGCAGAACAGCAGCGATCTTTCCCGTAGCCAAGCTTCTTTTTGAGAGAGCTGGCGTTGCTCCACGCCTCGCTGAAGTCCTGCTGGGGCTTCCCGCAGCCCCACCGGCAGGACCAGCAGCTGCTGGCGCGGCTCCTGCATCACCTCCAGGCCCACGGACAGCACAGCAGGTCAGAAGGCTGCCCCGACAGCTCACAGCTCGCTGCTGTGTGAGTTTGGCTGCCTGGGGGCACAGGGAAAGGGCTGAGCACAGAGCTGTCCTCCAGCAGCCTGGCGACAGGAGGAGGCTGTCCTGGGGCGATCGGTTATTGCAGGAAGCTGCTCCCCACCGCCCGTGGGTCAGGAGGTGCCTGCAGGATCCTGCCGGTGACCAGGGGATGGTTTGGGTTGGAAGGGATCCTCGATGATCACAGCCTTCTCCAGAGCAGGGGGCTCAGAATCACAGCACGGCTGAGGCTGGAGGGGGGCCTCTGAGGATCAGCCAGGCCAGAGCACCCAGAGCACATCACGCAGGACGGCACCCAGGTGGGGTTTGGCTATCTCCAGAGCAGGAGCCTCCAGCACAGCCGCTCTGGGCAGCCTGTCCCAGCCCTCTGTCCCCCTCCCATGCTTCAGTTTGTGCCCGCTGCCTCCCGTCCTGTCACCGGGCACAACCCGCAGAGCCCGGCTCCATCCTCTTGCACCCTCCCATACACACAGAGGAGATCGAAGCCCTGGGCTCCAAGGATCATGGAATCATTACGGTTGGAAAAGGTCCCCAACCGCACCTGCTCCAACCCCCGCGCCGTGTCCCCAAGCACCAGGCCCAGCCCCTCCTCGAGCACCCCCCGTGCCGGTGACTCCAGCAGCTCCCCGGGCTCTGTCGATGTGTCCCCGCTCCCAGCCGGGCCCCCCTCGAGGCCGTTCCCTCTGCTGCGGGCAGAGCCCGGCCCCAGCTCCCCACAGCCCCCAGGGAGCGGGGGGGGGCCCCTGAGCCTGCTCCATCCCCAGCCCCCCCCCAGCTCCCTCACCACAGGGCCCGTGCGGAGCCCCCCCCCCCCACCTCACCTCACGAGACCCACCCCCGGTTTCTCTCCGCACACCGAGCGGCCCCAGGGGCTCCCCCTCCCCCCGGGGCGCCGCAGTTTTGTGGCCGGGAGCCCCGGGGAGGCCCCGGGCCGGCAGAAGGGAGGCGGGGAGGGGGCCGGGGCCGTACCTGCGCCGTGGCCCAACGCGGCGGTGGCGGCGGCCGCACCGGGGGCTCCGCAGCGCGCCGCCACCGGGGGGTGTCGGAAATGGCAGTAGGGCCGGCGGCAGGGGGGGCCCCCGGCCGGCCCCGACCCCCCGGAGCCGAGGAAGGGGCAGTCGATGCCGCGGAAGTAGCCGCTGGAGCGCAGCATGGCGGCACCGGGCGGCTCCGGGCGGCTCCGGGCTCCGGGCCCCGCGCTCCCGCCTCAGCGCCCCGGGCCCGCCGCCATCTTGGGAGCGCCGCGGCCCGGCCCGCGAGGTCCCCCCCGCGAAGCCGCTGCCAGCACCGGGCTGCCCGCGGCGCGCCTGAGCGGGAGGGGACGGGAAATGGCGGGCGGGGCCCCGGCGGGAAAAGGGGCGGGGGGAAAATGGCGGCCGGGCCGCGTGAGGCGGGGAGGGAGCGGGAGGGCTGGGGGCTGTCCGCTGAGGGGCCGTGGGGGTCTGCGGCTCCCTCAGGACGGGAGCGGGGCGCTGCTCGCTGGGGACAGCGGCAGGGCGAGGACGGGGAAGGGGTCGGAACCCAGAGGTGCTGGGGCACGGAGCTGCTGCAGCTCAGGGAGCGCTGGGACGCGGCTCGGTGCGGTTCTGGGGTGGTCCTTTGGGGTCCCAGGGGTTGTGCCCGGTGATCCCAGCTCCACACAGCCCCCAAAACGGCCTCGGCTTTGAGGTGTTGGAGGAAGGAGCCTGCCCACATCCCGCCCTGGGACCGTTGCATCCCCAGCAAAGGAGGCCAGGCTGGGACAACAGCAAGAAATGAAGCAAGAAACGAAGGGATTTCCAGGAGAAATCCCACCGGGTGCAGGCAGGAGCCACGGTTCAGAGACAAGGAAACCAGGACAAGGAAACCAGAGACAAGGAAACCAGGAAAGCCTCGTCCCACGTGAAAGCGAGGATAGGAGACAGGGTGGAAAGTACTGGGGAGGTGCAGGGAGCCAGCTGGATGGCTGGAGAAAGGTCCTCAGCTGGTGGCAGGAGGAATTCGTGGCCCCAAGGAAGGACAAACGAAGGATGACAGAATTCATGTTTCAAAGGCATCTTAAAGAAACAAAAAAACTTTTATTTTCAATGATCCTTCCTGTATGTTACCCCCCCACACCCAATATCCCAGCAGAGCAAACCCAGGTGCTGAAGGTGAGGGAGGAACCCACCTCCTGCTGCTGCCCAAAGCACGGGGAGAATTGAGCAAGAGACCCGTGCCCCAGCACTGCCAGGGCTTTGGAAAACCTGAATGATAAACGAAAAGCATCGCTAAAGCTCCTCCCAGCAGAAGGAAGCACACGTGCACCACCGCATACCTCATTCCCTTTCAGACTCTTCAGTTATAGTCAAAAAACGCAGGGTTGGGATTTTCCAAAAGTTTAACACAGGTGGTTCATTTAGAAAATGATTTCTGCCCCCCAAACCTGGTTATTTTTGGCAGCAAGGAATCCTTTCTGGTAATCCCCATCCCTCGCTGCTGGAGCAAGTGGCACCCATTAGGAACAGTCACACAAGCACATGTGGGCTGAGGGCTCCTCTCAGCGCTGCTTCAGACAAACACAACAACTGCATAGACATATTTTTTAAACCAGGAGGGTGGAAACACCGGGGGATAGCAGCTTGCCTCGGGCAGAAACACGCCACCAACACAAAGTGCTTTACAAGGTACCAGGCAGTGCTCACACCAAGCATCCCCACGCACACTCCTGCCAGCCAGCTCTCTGCCTCTCACGAGCACTAAAAAAGAAAGCTGTTCTTCCCCCCCCAAAAAAAGACAGCATTTTTATTTTTATGAGAAAGGAATTCATTTTATATAACATCAGCTCTAATAGAGAAGACCATACAGGAACATCGCATATGCAGACACACTGAATAATGTTGTTTCCCTGCCTTATAATTCTTGCCCCAAGTTTACTCAACTTAGAAGCTGACAAAATAATACAAAATACTATAATATACCATTTCTGCCCAGACCTGCAGGATCCCATGTGGAAAAACGAACCCAAATCGATTCAGGCTGTCTCTTCCCTCACTTGTGTACGTGATGGTGCTGGTTCAGCTCCTCTGAGTGCACAAACGCCGCAGTCAGACCAGGTACATGGAAACGGGCACTCGCCTTCAGGGCAGAGGGAGAGGGGGGCAAGCACCTTTTGGGGGGGCTCAGCACCCCAGAAGAGTTCCTCCAACGCTGCTGAGGGATTCCCAGATCAACTACTGGGTTCCCAAGAGTGACCCCATCTCCCCCCCAGTGCTCCCACCTCCTCACAAAATACCCTGATTTGATTTAATTTAAATAAGGAACAGGGCTGGGACAGACAGACCGACGTGTGTGCCAGCTTTTAAACTGAAAGCCTTGCTGCAAAACTAGAAGTACTGGCTTAAAAATGACACGGGAAGGGGTTTCACACCTTTTCACTACCCTGTTTCTCAAGGAAGGTTGCTGCTTGCATTTTCCCCATCCCATTTCAACCCTCTTTTTAAAACCTTTTTTCAAACCTCTTTTAAAAACTGCAAAGCTGCGAGCCTCGAGCCCTGTAAGACGTGCCCTGCAGAGGAAAAAGCTGCCAAAAAGCCATCCCTGGCCCTCCAAATCCCCCCTTTTCTATTTTCCTGGCTTGGCCCAGAGGATTTGCAGGGGAGGCCAAGGCACCAGGCAGCCTCCGCAGCCACCCCACCTCCAGGGAAAAGACATGGGATGCACGGGGTGCCCACAAATGCCTCAGCACCCACTGGGATGGGAAGAGGGAACCTGGGTGCCAGAGCTGCACCCTCCAATTTGGGCTCCCCAAACCCAGTCCCAGGTTTCCATCCCATTACGAAGCCTGGGCTGCCCCGTTGTGGGGACGGGGCGGGGTCAGCCCTGCCAGTGGGGTCTCGGGATGAGCCTCCCCAGGCCACCGGGGCCGGGTCCCCCCCTGGAACCCAGTCCCAAACTTCTGCCACACTCAGCCCCGCAGCATGGGACTGGACCATGGGTGCCAGCACCCAAAACACCTCCTGCAAGGAGAGGGTCTCTGGAGCCCCAGCAGGCACTTGGTCCCCCATTTCCCCCCTATTTCCCACCCAAAATAATCTCACTTTCAGGAGCAGAGTGAATTTTATGAAGTTTTTGAGGGAAAAAGACCAAAAAAGTATCAAACAGAAATCTTCGTATTTTGGTCACTGAATGCTTCTCGTGTTGCAGATCTCCATTTGTCGCACGTTACTGCGTGTCACCACCAACATGGAACCGCCAGGGCAGGTTTTGTTTCTGCTCCGCACCGCAAGTTTGTCACCTTTTCTCCACATCCACATGGAAAATTCCCTGTTGTCCCAACACAGGCCCTGACACCCAGTGAAATGTGCCACCAAAGACTTTATAAAGTTTACAAAGTAAAAATAAAAAAAGAAGAAGAAAATAATAATAATAAAGAAAAGGCGATTTCTCAGAGCTGCTAAAACTTCCTCCTGCAGGGTCGTCTCTTCGCAGGGACCAGCTTTTCGGTGTGTGGGGCGATGCCTGTCCTGCCCCCCCCATCCTGGCACCCCCCGCCCTGCATCCCCCCAACCCCAGGGGTGCTCCAGCCCCCCAAGGACGCCCCCAGCCCTACAGGAGATGCTTCAGCCCCCAGGGTGCTCCCAGCCCCGCCGGCTCCCTGGTCCCGCATGCACCGTGTCCAGGCATCGTCGCGGCAGGGCTGTGGCAGCCCGTGGGCCTCCCTTCACCGTCCCAGCCTCCAGGCATCGCTCAGGCATAGGATGACAAAGGGAAGCTCACAGGGGGCGAGGGGCCGCTGGCCCCGCAATCCTCCGGGGATGGGACGCGCTCCTGCAGAGGGAGGAGAGAAGTGAGCCGGGAGGGGAGGAAAGCGGGCAGGAGCCTGGGGGAGCCGATGGATCCCCAAACCCATGGCCATGGGAAGCGGCAACCAGCCCATGGCCAGTGCCAGCCAACGGCCCCAGCGCTGCTTCTGCCCGGGGGGCGGTTTGGGGTGCGGGCAGGGGGACGCGCACATGTAACCTCAGTGTGTGGGTGTGCATGGAGGGGGTGAGGAGTGTGCCCCTGAAAAAGGCAGCGGGGGGACTGTGTGTGTGTGTGTGTGTGTGCCCCCGGGGGTGTGTGTGTGCCCCCAGGGGTGTGCATGCCGCTGTGCTCCCCTGCCTGTGCTCACACGGATGCCTGTGCACACATCTGCAGGCACACAGAGCACACACGGGAGTGTGCCGAGCTGTGTGGGTACCCCCGTGGGTGCACACCCGCAGAGGCCCGGCCCAGGCACAACCCGCCACAGGGGGACCCCAGGGACCCCCAGGACCCCACCACCCCCCACAGTGTGGGCTGGGATTGCCCCAGCTGCACCCCAAGGTCCCTCCTGCCCATGACACGGCGCTGCCACCGCCGTCGTCTCTCCCCAGGGCCGGTCTCTGCTCCAGGATGCTCGCAGCAGCGCTGCTGCCCCGGGGCAGGTGGGCCCTGCTCCCCCAGAGCCACCGCTGTCCCCATCCCCTGCTGTCCCCGCCAGCCCCCAGTTCGCTGCCCACTCACCTGGTGGGGCAGAGCCAGGCGCTGCTGCCAGAGCATCGCGTCCTCTCCTCTCCTCTCCCTTCCCTTCCCTTTCCCCTTCCCTCCATCTTAGCCGGCGCTGCGCAGAGCCCCTCGCCCCGGCTTCCCTGCTCCAACGCCTTCCTGAGTCCCCAGCCCCAGCGCAGATGGGACCCTTCCCCGCTGCCCTTTTATACCGTCCTTGTTCATATGACAAGCACGTGAAAAACCAGAGCAGAGCTTGGAAAAAAGCTCCTTAAGACGCTTGAATTCAGTTTCCTGGATCCCATGACTGAGCTCGGGCTGTGAGCGGGGTCTCATGACTGTGGCACACAGGCCCCGGCCATCAAAAGGCTCCTTTATGTCCCAAAAGACTTAAACCCCTCTTGGCCGGTCACTCAGCGAGCCACAGGTCCTCCGTGCCCAGCCTGGGCCGCAGCCCCATCGGCACCGGCATCGTGCCCCTGCCTGGGGTGCCCCAGCAGGGCTGTCCTTGTCCCCCGAGGAGCTCCAAGGTATCCGGGGTGTCCCCTCCCACAGCCCCTGCACACACAGGTACAGACACAAGTACAGACACACACACAGGTACAGACAGACAGACGTACACACGAGTACAGACACCCACGTGTACAGACGCACACAGTCCCCAGCCCAGCTGTGTGCCCGTGACTGCAGCAATGGGAGCAGGAGCCGCGTTTGCTTCCAGGCTTGGGGGATTCCAGATGGCCCAGGGGGACCCCTGCCCTGTCCCCTCTTCTGTGCTGAGGTTGCAGGAGGGAACCTGGGCACTCGGAGGCCTGACTCTGCCCTTTGCCTCCTCCACGCCCTGCAGGTTTTGGCTGGGTCCCCCAGCAGCACCTCCTGGGCACCAGACCCCATCCCACCACTTCCCTCCCCTTGCGGTGTTCCCAATATATGGCACCAACAGCAGGGACAGAGGTGACATCCCAGTGGTTCCCAGCCCATTGTGGCCCCAATGATGGGGGACACCGGGCCCAGGACCCCTGAGGTGGGTCTGGCTCAGGCACTCTGGGGTCTCTGCAGCTCCCTCCTGGGGCCTGTGTAAGGACCGAGCCCCCTCAACCAGGACCAGCAAAGGGTCCGGCCCCAGAAATCCCCCAAACCACAGGGGAGCCCCCACTGGGTCTAAACTTTATGGATCGAGCTGAACTTTTCTGCCTTTTTGCTTTTTTCTTAACTGAGACGCAGTAAATACAACCGCAAGCTGCCCTCGTGTCCCCCCGAACCCCACCGCCAGCTGCGAGACGTCCCGCCGGCGATGCAGCCGCTCCAAAGCATCCGCGGCTCAACAGGAAACAGGCGGCAGTAAGAGGATAAAAATACACCCGGTGCGAACAAAACGCCTCTGTGCCGGGATTAGGGTGCTGCGGGCTGCTCCAGCCCCGCTAATCGGGGTCGGGGCTGGTGGCACTGCCGGGTGCTGGGGGCAGCGGGGCCAGGCGACCGCGGCGGCTTCCAGCACACGTGTGAGCCCGAGGCTGTCGCAGCCACGCAGCGAGGTGAAGGCTGGGGGACGCTCAGGGAGAGCCCGGGCATCCCAGCTGCCAAAATCCCCCAGAAGGGGAGAGACAACCCAAAGCTGCCCCCCAAATCCTCCTCTAGTGCCTGCAGTCCCACTGCCAAGGAAGGGTCCCCCCACCTCCATGGCACTGCAGAGGGGACGTGGCTTTGGATGCCACAGGGGTGCTGGGGGCAGCCAAGGGGTACGTGGGGAGCAGGGACCCCTGTGCCCCCCGCCCCAAACAATGGGGGCATTTGAGTGCTCCGAGTGTGGGCCCACAGCAAGGCCCCACCACGAGGCCCCTCTGAGTGCAGCTTAAGGAGATTATCGCTCCTCACATGAGCGACAGGAGGGGACAGGAGGGGGACAGGGACACAGCGGGGAAATGGCACCCAGGAGGCCCCTGAGGCCCCGCTGGCAGCAGAAGAGCCCGAGCCATTGTGGTTTGAGCCAGCGACGAGGGATGTGTGGGAACACCCTCAGCCACTTCCACCAGCTCATCCCAAGGTGATCGCACCCCAAAAGCACAAACCTGAGTGCTGTGTCCTTGTGTGGGGCAAAACAGCCCCATCCCCAGGCAGGAGGGAGGGGGACATCCCACACACCCATCCCCGTGGCCAGTGCACACCCCACAGCCCCTCGCTGTACCTGAAATCAGAGGGGTCCCCGTGCAGTCAGCGGCACGGCTGGGAGCAGAGCCCATCACAAACAAGATTTGCCCCCGCTTTCCCTCACAGACCTGAGGGTGGTCCCAGGAGGGGATCCACAACTGCCCCCCACCCTGGGGACACGTCCAGGCACAACCCAGGTGAGGCATCGGCTGCTGGGGGAAGGAGAGGGGCTGGAACCGTGGGGCTGGGGCAGGGGGAGCAGCCCCAGGAGCCCCCGGAAGGGTGCACGCAGGTAAAATGTTAAACCTCAGCTCTTTATTTGGTGCCCGGTTTCCTCACCCCGCTCCCCGAGGGAACCGAGAGCGAGGGGCAGGGGAGAAGTGTCAGAGGGGGAGACCTGAACGCAGGGAACACTCCGAGAAGGCAGAGCAGGGCCAGAGCTCAGGGGGCAAGGCAGAGAGCACCCCTCCATGCATCCCCAGCCCCCCCTGGAGAGGCAGCTCTGTCCAGCCAGAGCCAAGCACCAGGCACCCTGCTGCCACCACCAGCTCCAGGCCCAGAAGCTCCCTCGGGAGCAGGAGCTGCCACCTCCTCCGTCCTGCAGCGGGGCACACAGCACGCAGCGACGCTGGGGGGGGGCGGACAGGCTCCCACCCTGCTGCTGCCTCCGGCCCAGCCCCTCTCCAACTCGCCTTATTGCTATAGTCAGAGCAGCAGAGCAGCCAGGAGTAATCGGAGAGTTTGTTGTTTTAGGAGAGGGGACGAGGACGTGTCCGAAGCCGAGGATTCGCCATCAGGAGGGTGGGCTCTCGTCTGTCCGGGGAGGGGGGAAGGAGCGAGCTGCCGTCTCTTGCCAGCCCGGCTGGTGGTGCCAGCAGCGCCGGGGCTGACGCAGGGAGGGAGGAGAGCTGAGCCCACGTCCTACAGGAAATGTGCCGCCTGCTCAAGCCACCTCCCGAGGCTGAGGCTGTACAAACTCACTGCACCTCCAGCAGAAGGGACCGGGGGGCGCTGGGAGAACGGACGTGCACGCAGAAACCCCCACCCCGCCCCGCTCCCCACCCCGCAGCTAGTTGCGTTGGCTGGCCAGCTCCTGGGAGATGAATTTCCGAAGGCGCTCGAGGTACTGGCTGTACAGTTCAATGTCATTGTGCCCGGCCCCATCCACCCACAGCGGCTCCACGGCCTTGGGGCAGCGTTCAAAGAGCGCCAGGCCATGGGAGAAGTCGATGACTTCGTCCTCCGTGCCGTGGATGATGAGGACGGGAGAGGTGATTTTGGAGATCTTCTCAATGCTGTCAAGAAAGGGGGTGGGGAAGAGACGAGAGACAGGGTAAGCACAAGGATCGAGGCACCCCTGTTCCTTCTGCCCCCTGAAACAGCCCCTCAGGGAAAGGCACCAGGAAATGCTCTCTGATCACAGCAGAGTGCAGGGATGCGGAGCTGCCGCTAACACTCTGGGACAAGATCCCCACCAGCGTGACAGCCAAGGGCCAGACAGCAGTGACAACAGCCCCACGGGACCCAGGCAGGGCTGAGGGAAACCACTGCGGGACAGCGGGATCAGCCGTGCCGTGCTGCAGGGCAGGGAAGTGAGGCTGTTCTCAGCACGGCCCCCGAGGCCCAGAACACAAAGGCCGAGCGAGGCCGTCGGGACGCAGAGCGTGGGCTGGTGGCTCCCAGCCACAGCTTCCAGCTCAGGGACAGTCCCTCGGGCCCCGCTGGCCTGGCTGCAAGGGAGAGGCAAAGCAAGAGCCTGGCCTGCCTGGAAACACCACCCCAGCCCTCCTCGGAGCAGGGGAAGGAGCCCAAAATACTGCCCTTGAGGGAGAGACAGGTCCCAGAGACCCCTCAGGGACTTGTGACGTGCAGGAAGGTGCCAGGGGGATGGCCCCAGCGCCGACGGGCAAAGACACTGGGACAGGGTGGCTGCGAGGTGATGCCACCAGGGGATGTGGGGGGGACACACAGTGTGGTCCTCAGGAGGTGGCACAGCAACTGCAGAAAGGGTCACCGATCCCCCTTGAGGGGCCTAAATGCAAGGCAGGAGGATCCTGATGGGCACATTTAGGGCTATCCTAGGAAACGGGTCCCCCAGTTTTCCCCATAACCCCTTTGTGGTCAGGGCTGGTGTTGAGGACAGAGCTGGTCCAGGCACTGCCCCCCTCCAGAGGCGAACCCGTGCCCCAGCCCCTCGCCCTCAGGCCACCTACTTGGGGAAGGCATCGAACCAGTAGGTCTTCTTGGTCTCGGGGAAGGCGACTCTCATGCCAGAGGTGAGCGGGGAGTGGAGCACGATGGCAGCGCACTCGTAGCGGGAAGCCAGATCAACCGTGGGCACGGTGCCGATGCTTTGTCCGTACAAAATGATGTTCTCTGGGCTGATCCCGTACCTAGGAGAGGGGAGGGCAGCTCAGCGCCCACGTGGCGGGCAGCAGAATCACGTCACCAGAAGTCGCCTGCTCTGGCCACAGCACACGCAGGGTGGAAAACGAGGGAAGGCAGCGGGGCCAGCCCCAGCTCCTCCAGGCTGTGCCCAAAGCAGCTGCCCTGCATCCCCAGCTGCCTGCTAATGCTGTAGCAATTAGCGCTAATTAAGAGCTGCACTCAGCTTCCCCAGCTGGAGCACCAACCCGGGGATAATCCTGTCTGGGAGGTGGAGGGGCTGTCCCCACCACGGACCCAGAGCTGCCGGGTGAGCTGTGGGGGTGTCAGGGCTCAGCCTCGCTGGCAGCGGGGTGCAGGGGGGGGGGTCACAGCCCCCCAGGGCAGCAGCCAGACCTCGGGCAAACTGCAAGCCAGGCCCAGCTCCCACCAGGTCTCGGCACAGGCACGACAGAGCACGGCTTGTGCCAGCAGTGGGAACCCCTGCATCCATCCCTGCGAGCCTCAAGGCAGCCGCCCAGAGCAAGGCCAGACCCCGCAGCATCCCCACAGCTCTGGGTGCCCCCGCCCGCAGGCTTTCCGCTCCCCCCTCTCCCATTCCGAGCAGCCTGGGCCCCTCTCAAGGAGATTTCCTGTTTTCCACAGCTCCAGCCCGCAGGGTTTTCCTGGCGGCCTCGGCAGCTGCACGCACCCCCACCAGGGACACCTCAGCGCTCGTCACCGCAGCGCAGCGGTGGCAGACGGCGATTGCAGGCCGCCCACGCGCACCGGGGAGCCTGGAGACACGGCGCAAGCACGGTGCTAAAAACCCAGCACCCTGCGCTGCCTCCCGACCCGAGCCCGCTTCATCCTGCCCTCCCCGGCCCCGCTCACCGCGTCCGCAGCGCCTGCCACGCGGCGTCGATGTCGGAGTAGAGGTTCCTCTCCGAGGGCTTGCCCGTGCTGGCGCCGTAGCCCGAGTAGTCGTAGGAGAAGATGTTGCAGTTGATGCGGGTGCCCAGCCCGATGTAGAAGCTGCTCATCTGCCCCAGGTCCACGGCGTTGCCGTGCGAGAAGAGCACCGTGTACCTGCAGCACCGGGGTGAGACGGGCACGGAGGGTTAATTGGGGACACTGCTGGGGTACCCGGGACACCCCCTGTGGAGACCGAAAGCCAAACCCCAGCACCCAGAGGGCCACAAGAAGGTCCCTGCGACAGCCCCGGCCCGAGCCCAGAGATGCCCCCGACCTCCCTCACCGCCTGGGGCTCGCTACCAGTGGAAACAGGCAGCCCACGGGCAGGATGCTTTTGTTGAAGTTTTTGAGCCTATTTTTGGTAGAAAGCTCAGGATTCGGGGCCATTTGCCCAATGGGGATTTAAAGTAAGGATTCTGACAGCAGCTTTTTTTTCTCTCCTGAGCCTGGCAAGATACCAGACCTTGGGAGAGAAGTGAATTGTGGGAGTGACAAGACGCAAAAAATTTCCACCATAAGGGGAAAAACAATGTTAATCATAAAAATTAACACTAATAGCGTGCTGATGGAAGCCTGGCTCTCTCCTGCTGGGGGGGAGACTCCTTGCTGAGCCCTCGCAGCCAGTGACAGATGCCTGCGGCCAGGTCAGACCCTCACATCCCAGCCCAGCCACCCCGGTTTGGCTCCTCTGAGCAACGCCCGATGGTTGGTGACCTTGCCAGGGCAGGAGCAGGGGGACAAACAGCACAACGGCACGGAGAGGACAGCAAGGGCAGGACCCAAGGCCTCGCTTCTGCTTTTAGATGATTGAGCAACAACGAGCTCCCGTTTGGCTTTGCACCCTCCAGACCGGGCTGTAAGCACTTAGACTTAGTGGCCTCACGTCGGGGGGCAGCACACCTCGGCGCTGCCACGCCAGCAGCCAAGGCTCCCCAGGGAATCCAACCCCTCCACCCAGGAATGGAAACTAAAAAAAAAAATTTTAAAAAAGCTTGAAATCCACCAGAGCTAAACCATGGCAACAGAGGGCTCGGGGAGCCCCAGGAACCAGGCGCGCTGCTCAGCCTGAGCCACTGGGTGCTGGAGGAGCGGCCCCGACGTGGGGACAAAGCCGGCCCCGGCCCCTTCCCTGCAGCCCCGCACCGAGCGCCACTTCCGCGGGCTGGGGGGACGGCGCCAAAGCCCGGATGCGCAGGCAGAGCAATCCTGCCGCCAGCTTCCTCCCTCTGGGGACCTGCGAGATGACGGGGCTGGAGCAGACATCCCCGGGGGACAGCCACCCCACCTGAACCCGCCCCACAGCCCCACAGTGCCGCCAGCTCGGGGAGCAGCTGCCACACGCCCAGCCCAGCCAGGGGGGGTCTCCATCCCCACCCCACGCCCGCGCTGCCCCCCACCAGCTGTCCAAGCGGATCCCAGGAAGCTGCCGTGAATTCCTGGAGGCTCTGCCCGAGGCGTTTGGCTCCGCCGCCTGCAGGGAGACCCCCAACCCCTCGGCAGCTCCATGAGGGGGAGGTGCAGGGGCTGACCCCACGCCATCAGAAACGGCCACTGTGCAGGGCAGGGGCATCACGAGCACGGTCACGTCCTCCCTCCCCGATGGAGCAACTGCACATCGAGCTCTTCCCAGCTCACGGACGTGCAGGATGACGTGGGGCAAGTTGTGCCTAAATCCCTCCTGGCTTTCACCCCTATTGCTCTTCTCCTTACAAAATCAAACATGCCCAGCAAATTAGACCAAACGTGCAAACAGCCTGCGAGGGCTCATGCTGACGCCCTGCGCTCAGTGCAATCCTCATGCCGAGGCTGGGCACGCACCCAGAGCATTGTGTCAGCGGCGTGACATCAGGAGGACACCTCTTGGGCGGCCCAGGGAACGCCGGCACCCAGGAGGGGACGCCGAGGTCCCTGTGGCCTTCGGCTGCGCCTCGACTCGCTCCCTCGACCTGCTCAGTGCCATTCCCAGTTCAGCCACAAGCCAAACAGGTTCTGAGAGCTGAGCTCACCCATGCCGTCAGATGCCTCCGAAGCCCCGCGGCAGGGCCAGCTCCTTCGGCAAGGCGCTGGGTCAGGCTGGGGCAGGGAGGCTGCCACCCGAGCAGGACGGCCCCAAGCCCTCCAGCACCGCCGCAGCCCAGTGTCCACCTGGCCAGGGTCAGACCGACGGCAGCGCCAGGCTGGCACCTCCACCACCACTCACCTGGCGCCCGGCACGCAGCGGACGTACATGCAGCCGATGCGGTTCCCTCGGCTGCTCTTGGTGACAAACACCTCGATGTTGTCCAGCTCCCGCTGGGAGTACTGGAAATCCGCCCGGTCCTTCAAGTGCAGCTTCCACCGCCCCGCGGCGCCGCCTCGCAGGGACCCGGTGCTGGTGCTGCCGACGGGCTCTGGCTCGGGGACCACGGCGTAGGTGGGCTCCGGGGGCAGGAAGGCCAGCTTGGCGGCGATGCGGCTGGGGCACGGGGGGCAGCAGAAGAGGCAGCAGAGCTGGCTGATCGACAGCCCGTTCATGACGGCGGCTTGGAAGCCGAGCGTGCCAGCAGCGAGGGAGGAGGCGAGCTGGACAGGGGCTGGCGGCGGCCGGCAGAGGCCCCGTCCTCGTCACAGCTGCCAGCAGCACGGGGTGGCCGGCAGTCCTTGGAGGGCCGTGGGTCTGGGGGGGGCGGCCGCCATCCGTCTGTCCGCTGGCAGCCTGCAGGAGGGACAGCCAGCCAGCAGTGAGGGGCTCGCGGTGCGCTCACACACAACCAAACCCAGCCCCCGTGAGCCCCTCGCCCACACAACGCACCACCACGTGTAACACCCTCCCGCCCCACGCACCCAAAACCACCCCCCCCCCCGGTGCTTTCTGAGCATCCCCCATCGCACACCGCAACCCCCGCAGGGATCTGCGGCGTCCTCGCGCTGGCCCACGCCGGGGAGGCGAGGACAGGGGGACAGCAGCGCGGGATCGCACGCCTGGTGCCACAAAGGCCGCGGTCCCTTGGTGCCCCCCCCGGGTGCTGGCACGCGTGTGTGGCTGGAGGGCAAAACTCCTGAATAAGGCAGGGGAAGAAGGGGGGGGGAAGCAACTATTTTCTGCAAGTTCGGGCACAGGCTCGCGGCTGAGGAATGTCAGAGCAGCCCACACCCCGAGGAATTCGCTCCATCTGCTTCCGAAGGGCTGGGAAAGAGGAGGAAAGGGTGGAGGGGGCGGCTGCAGCCTGTGGGGGGAGGCACAGAAATATTCGGAGGAGAAGGACGAGGACGCCGCTGCCTGGAGCTGGACTCGGGCCCCCCCCACCCTGCACACCGCAGCCCCACGCTGGGCACGGCAGGGGGGGGTGGGGGGGTGCTGAGCACCTCGGTGGCCACCACCGGGGGGTGCCCGGTGCCCACGCAGGCGGCAGCGCCCACGGCCGTGCCCTCACCTGTGTCACTGCAGCTGGGGGGGGGGTGACGCGAGCACCCCGCTGTGGGGGGGGGGGGGGGGTCTGTGAGGTGGCCGCAGACGCAGCCGGACCCCCCCCACCCCCGCGTGGTGCTGCGGGGGCGCTGGGGGCTCAAGGCCGGGTCCTGCTCGGGGCCTTCCCAGCCCCCCCCCCTCCGTGCCCCCTCCTCACACAACCCCCAGGCTGAGGGGGGAAAATGGGGGGGGGAGGGGGCTGTCACTGGGCCCCCGGCTTCTCCTGGAGCACGCAGCGGCCCCAGGCCCCCCGGTAACCCCCCAGGGCCCCCCCTTGAACCTCAGGGCCCCCCCTCAGCCCCACGACCCCCCCCCTTCAGCCTCTGAGCCCCCCCTTCAGCCCCAGGCCCCCCCTCAAGCCCCCCCCGCCCCCCGCTACCTGCACATGCCGGGGCTCCGCCGCAGCGCAGGCCGGGCTCCGGGCTCCGGGCTCCAGGCTCCGGGCTCGGCTCAGCCCAGCTCGGGGCTCCCCCCGGGGCCGCCTCCTCCGGGCCGGTCGGGCTCGGGCTCGGGCCGGGCCGGCCGCTGCGGGCCGCCGAGGCGGGGGCGGCGCTGCATGGCGGCCCCCCCCCCTTCCCGGCCCCGCCCGCCGCCACCACTGCCGCCGCCGACCGCCGCGCGGCGGAAGTGACGCCCACGCCCCGCCCACGCCGCCCGCGCGCCCGTTGCCGGGGCAGCGCCGCGCGCCCGCGCTGCAACCGCCGCGTGCAAGCGGGGCTGTGCTGCAAGCGCGCTGCGTGCAAGGGGTGCGTGCAACGGCTGCGTGCAAACACTGCGTGCAACCGGGCTGCAGTGCAGCTGCTGCATGCAACCGGGCTGCGTGCAACCGCTTTGTGCAACCAGGCTGCATGCAACTGAGCTGCAGTGCAGCCAGGCTGCGTGCACACACTGTGTTGCTGCATTCCTCCCTGTGCCGCATCGTTGCTTCCCCGCAGCAGTTGCAGGGCCCCCATGGACGTTGCACTGTTCTGTTCCTTGTGGGGGTGCTGCACGCCCCGCTGCTTGTGCTGCAGCAGGGAGGCCCTGGCAGGATGGGGTTGCACCCCACAGAGCGTGCAGTGAGGGGTCCTGCCGTTCCTGGGCACCATGGAGGCGAGGGGTGCTCCTGGGGCCAGGAAACCAACCCTGGGGGTTTCCTCGCAGCCTGTGGCCTTGTCCCCCCAGACTGCAGCATCACCTGGACCCCATCTCCAAGCCCTGCAGCACAAGGCCCTGCACAACCCCACTGCTTCTACCAGGGCTGCTGCTTGAACCGCCCCCCACTTGCTGCTGGAGGTGGAGAAACTGAGGCACGGCGTGTCGAGGGCAGGCACACGGCCACGGTGTCCCCACCGCCCCCAAAGAGCCCCGAGCCACCCCAGGTGGAAACCCCTGCCCACAGAGAATCTCGCACAGCATCCAAGCAAATGAGGCCGTGTTCGTATTCATAGATCCAGGCTCGTACTTTCTACAAGGAAGGAAATAGAAAAAGGGAGGTGGGGGGAAGCTGGTGTCTGCCCTGCTGCCCCAGGGCCTTCCCTGTCCCCTCCAGCCCCGTTCCCTCCCCAGGGGCGCATAAACTTTGTGAAAATTCGACCCGAGGGGTGGGGGCGATACCTGGTGCTTGGTGCAGGCAGGGGAGCCAAGCTGTGCTTCCCCCCGCCCACTGGCAGACCCTGAGATCTCCACACCGCACTGAAACCTGTGAAATTCTGAAATCTGTGAAATTCTGAAATCTCCCCAGGCACAAATGAGGCAGGATTCCCGTGGGGCTCACTCAGTGCCAAGGCTCGTTCCCAGCCAGCACGACACCAAACCCCAGGGCACGGAGCCGCTCTGGCAGCCCCGACACATCCCAG
This sequence comes from Anas platyrhynchos, assembly GCF_047663525.1. Classification (NCBI taxonomy): domain Eukaryota; kingdom Metazoa; phylum Chordata; class Aves; order Anseriformes; family Anatidae; genus Anas; species Anas platyrhynchos. The sequence continues at coordinate 4,835,268 of NC_092615.1, forward strand.
CACTAAAACGTGCCGCCACTCACACGCCCTGGTGAAGTAAAACCTGAGGAAAACGTTGGCAAGGGGCAGCTGAAGCGGGGCAGAGGCTGCTGTTGCCCCCGGGACCCATCAGGACGTCAGTGCTGGTGAGAGCTGGAAGCTGGCAGTCCCAGCCCCACTTTCCCCAAAAGCGGAGCCCTGGTGTCCCCCCTGCCCCTTCCTTGCCCCCCCCCCGAACCCTCTGTGTGTGTTTTGGTGCTCCCCAGATGCTGCCACGTGTGGTTCTGAGCTCCCCAGAGCCCCCTGGGTGCCCTTCTGTGTTCCCCAGGGCTCTCCATGTGCTTTCTGGAAAGCCCCGGAGCCTCTCTATGCACTTCTGGGCACCCCAGAACCCCCCCTGTGACTTTGTGCCTGCCCCAGAGCCCTCTGCACGCCCTTCCCCAGGTGGAGCAGTGCTTGCTTCCACGTCCTGACCTGTGGCTGGAGGGTGTCTGTGTCACGGCAAGCCACAAAATAACTTTACTGTGCCACACTCTGCAGCTTAAGGATGCAGTTGCTTCAACAACAGCTTCTGAAAGGGAAGGGAGGGGTTTAGGAGGCATTAAACTACAGAATCCGCTTTTCTGCGTCTGAGACCAAACACCGCTCGGCGGGCAGGGGTGGGACGGCTGCTGGGAACCCTCAGCTTCCCCTTCTGCGTCCTGCAAGAGGAGACGGTGGGGCAGAGGGAGGGAAGTCCGGGGGCAGCTCAGGGGCTCCAGCCACGAGTCCCGGGCAGTTTGCAGGGCCCGGAGCCGCGGGCTGGGGGGGACGGGCTGGCTGAGCGCTGCTGCCTGCGCCCACGCGCTGCCCCGGCAGAAGACGAGCGCCAAGGTGGCACGTGGAGCACGTGAGGGCCGTCATCCTCGTGGGAGCTGGGCAGAAATGGATCGGCTGAGCCCTGGAGGACTGCGGGGAGAGGAGGAACACCATGCTTCTGCCAAGGAGGTGCAAGGAGCCACCCTGCCCAGGTGCTGGTTTGCGTGTGCTGCTGGATCCCCATGTCCACTGGTGGGGCTGGGAGGAGGAGGAGGGAGGCTGGGAGGACGGGGGGAGCACCAGGCCACCAGGCTGTAGTTCGCGCCGCTCAGCCCCGTTCACAGCTTCTGGATCTTCTCAGCTACGACGACGGGGTTCTCCTTCCGGATCTTCTCAGCGGCTTCTGCCTTGTAGTCATAGGGGCAGGCGTGCATGTCTGAGTACCGGTGAATGGCACAGAACAGGTTCCCGCAGCGGCAGTCAAAGCCTGTGGGGGAAGAAGAGCAGAGACAAACCCACATCGGTCACCAGCCAGCAGGGTTCAGCCCTCTCCTGCTACACCGTGAAGCTCCACTAACACAGAAAGAGGAGGCCGAGCCAGTGAGGGGGGGTCTGTGTCCTCCCTGGGCGAGAGGGAGCTGGGGTAGGGCACGATCTTGGGCCACAGTTTTGGTCTCTTCTGGTTGAGCCGCTCTCAGGGCTGCTGTGAGCACACACGTGCTCCGGGCAGGGCCAGCTGCCACAGCAGTGGGAAAAGCTCCCCAAGCAGCTGCTCTCCTCCTTCCCCAGGGACAAGGAATATGCAGGAGACTGCAGAGAGCCTGATTTCTAGCCCAGGCCGTGAGCAGGCAGCCGCAGCCGAGCCCTCCAGAGCATCACGGCAGCAGCACCTGGACTGGCCAGCAGCGAGGTGGTGAGCAGCAAAACCTTGACCTCATCAGCATCACTTTCAAGCTGTTTAGGCCTTAAAAATTTGTAATTTAGTCACTTCACTTAGACACAGTGCTGTCCAGAAGTGCGACTGTTATCACAGCACATGGGGAAACTGAGGCACGGAGAAGGGAAGGGATTTGCTGCCGCACAGATCAGCACAGATCAGCTCCCCATTGTGCCAGCAGTGAAGCACGCTCTCCCTTGTAGCAACTACAGGCTGTACAGATCCTAAACACAAGGCTATGAGGTGCCAGTTTACACCTGCTTGAGAAAACCCGTTTTATCCTAAATGCCTTGAATTCTCAGGAGTTCCCTGCAAGTTGATTCCTACAGGAGAAGTGACTTCTGAGCCTGAAGCTCTTAAGGAAACACCCGTCCAGGAAATCTATCCTCCCTGCAGATCTGAAGGCTATGCACAGCCACAAAATAACTTCATTATGCCGTACTCTGCAGCTTAAGGATGCAGTTGCTTCAACAACAGCTTCTCAAAAGGAAGGAAAGGGCTTAGGGGGCATTAAAACTACAGAATCCACTTTCCTACATCTAACACCAAACATTGCCTTCCCTACAGTCCCAGCCTTATAAACCTGCACTTATTCTATGACAGTGCCCTCAAATCTCCAAGCTCTGAAGTGCCAGGTGCTGGACAAACCTTCTGGGCCGGACTCTGCCAAAGCAGCTTACATCAATGAAAGCACAAGTGCAAGTGCAGCTGCTGACTGCTGAACGCACTAAGGAGGCTAAAGAGGAGAGAGCTCTGCTAGAACAGGGTGACCTGCACGGCGCTAAGGTTAACTTCTGCCAGGGAAAACTAAATGCCAAGAGTCTCTGTTTAGGGGAATTATGTTTTTATTAACAAATTGCAGGCAAGTTAACTGCTTCACGAATTTCCTTCCAGGGCCAGTTTTCCCAGTGATTCTACAATTGATACCAGCCACCCGACACCACTGCAGCACCTCTCGCTATTTGGCTTTACAGGCTCAATGCTCAGCGCCACCCTGCTCTAAGAAAGCTAATGGCACAAGTCAAGCAACTTGAACAAATAGGATGAGTCCTAGAGTGGGATTTTCAGTTTGACTCTAACTCCCTTCATATCAGTATCACCAAGGTTTTACTGCTGATTCGAACAGGAGCAGAATCAGATCGACAGTGAGCACTGCCTTTGCTTCTGCAAACAGCTTTTGCCAAGCAGCAGAAATAACCCCACAGACACTGCTCCATCCAGTTCTGCAACCCAGAATTCAAGGGCTGGCAGGGAAACCATGACGAGCGTCAGATTCCCCACGCTACTGCCAGGGACAGCTCTGTTTGCAGATCAGAGTTCTCTTCCCACCTGCCCCATGGCACCACGTCTTGCAGAGGTGAAATACTTTTGGGAGGGGTACCTCCAAGCACTGACCCATGCCAGCCCTCTGAACTCAGGCAGCATCACAGCACGAAGTGATCTGTTTGCAGGGCTACAAAACCCGACTGCTGAGGCTGCAGGCAGGTTTCCTCACAGTCAGGGTCTTACCAGTCAGCCCTATCTTCTTCCGGCACGTGAAGCAGCGATTCTTTTTCTGTTTTGGTTTTTCTGAAGATGTCTTGCTCTCAGCTGTGTTCTGAGAAGTTTCGAGGAGAGTACCTGAAACAAAGACCAGGGTTTTGTTACCTGTCTTGATGAACTACACCACACATTCATTTTATTCCTGTAGCTGCTTGATTCTGGGTCTGTGCCAGACAAACACCTCCACCTGCACACTCTGGCCCCGACAGTTAACAGCCTGCAGACATCGAACCCCTAACTGAGGTTTGTCTTCTTCCACAGACAGAGATCTGTGTGCCTCACACAGCTTCATGTTCTTTCTCAGTTCCCTAAATCCAAGACTCAGAAACACCACCAAGATATTAAGGTTTAGCTAAGGCATACATCGGGTAACGTGACGCTATTTAGCTCATGCTGAGAAAAGGTAATGCTAAGTAGAATTACCTGGTGCTTGCTGTGGGCTAAGAATGCACACAGACAGTCAGCTTAGCTGATGTTCAGTAATACAAGTGCACATCTGAGCCTGGAGTTAATCTTTGTTTAAAAAAAAAAAAAATTAACCCCTTGTAAGTACTAATAATTATTTTTGTTGACTCTTATGTAAGTGTTCCTCGTATGTAGGTCTCAGAATGCTTTGCACAGATACTCATCACTGTCTCTAATCTACCAAAAGGAAAACTGAGCTCTGAAAGCCAGATTGTTAAAGGTCACTGATGCTTAGCAGGATTTCCTACAGCACCTAAGCAGGCTAGAGTCAACAGGAGGGAGGAGCTCCAGCTGCTAGAAGATACACACCTGCAGCGCACATGGCGCTGAAAACCAGGCTAAGGAGACCAACAGAGACAGAGACAGCTTTGTGGATCTGACCCTAAACAACTTTCTAGTAACCCCACAACCAGATGAGAGGGGCAGGCTCTTTCAAGTCTCTCTTTGACTGAACAGTCTCTCACTTGCCTGTTGTAAACTGTCTCCTGGGCTTGCAAGCAAGGGATTACCAAACAAAAAATGCACAATCACACACAGTGACTGGAGCCTTTGTTGCTTTTTTTTAAAACAGCTAACAACCCTGTGTTGTTTTTTGTTTTTTTTTTTAGCTTTGTACACAAGCAAACTGTCAGTTTTAGCTAAAGGTGGGTGCCTCCAATGCAATGTCGCTTGGTCACAGCTGTGCTGCAGCATGAAGTCTTGCCTTGTAACAGATCAACCAGAGGATGTGTCCTGCTGGCCAGTGACACCCACACTGCCCTACCACTTCCCCGTATCCTCTCTGCAAACAGACTGACAGCGTTACATCCCTCTGAGGAGCAGGGATGCCTCCGATCACACAGCACGACGCCTGGGCCACCAGCTGCCCTTGGCCACCATCACAAACACTGCTCCAGGGTCTCAGCTCCTCTCCCAGCACTACACTGGATCCATCTCTGCTCCTCCCTCGAGAGCTGGCACAGCCCTGCAGCGTGCAGCCGACAGCAGCCATGCAGCAGGCTGTGGGACGCTCTGGGCTTCCTGCCATTCACTAAGATAGGCGTCATGGAAGATGATCCTCCTGCCAGCAAGCTGAGGGCTGGCAGACACTCAGCACTCAGCCCACGAAGCAATCTCTCGGCCTGCCCTCGGGGGCAGAGTTTTCTCTCCCTGTTACCTTCACTGCCAGTGGCTAACAACCATCCCCTGGCCAGTGTTGTGCTTGCTGCTGAAACTGACTTGCTAGATTGGTGTCATCTTAACTTGTGCAAGGCCAAACCAATCAGTCTACCTGATGAAGAAGATGCTGATGTGCCTTCCTCTGTCTTGACGAACCCTTCCGTCTCGCTGCTGTTTTCTTCTCTGGATATGCTCATGGCTGTCATCTGATGGGTCACAGGAGTCTGAGCACTGGGAGCATTTGCAACGAACAAACCATAGAGCAAACACAAATATTTTCCTTGATGAACAGTTAGGCAGGAGAGATCTTCAGCTCATAAACTTAGTTTCATTATACTTGGAGGGAGCTCAGGAGTACAGTAGGCCACATGCCCTTGACACTTGGGATCAAAGTTCTTTATAGGCACAAATGTGTGATAATCTCAGTTTCCTTTTCTACCCAACTATATCTCAAAGCCAAGGTAGCAGCCCCACAAACAAGACCAAGGCCAAGGAAACAGAGTTATGAGTCATGACTGTAATGTAATGGGAGAGCTCAAAAAAGTAGTAGTAGTGTCTTCCTTCCTATCAAATATGACTGAGGTCCCTAATTCTGCTCTCGCAGCTCCCAGACTGGATCATCACCAGGTGCCTTCACTTAGGACTGAGTTGAAACTGAGCAGTTTAACATAGCTAGTGATGGACACAGAGCACCGGCTGTAAGAGAACCAGTTTACTATGGGGTTTTAATTTACTACTGACCTCTGGTACCTGACTCTGAACCAGTAATCATCGTCAGGAACATCTCAGTCCTCCAGTTAAACCAGGGTCACAGTGACCTGTGTTTGATCCAGCCTGTTGTACAGATTTCTTTGGCCATGCAAAGGATGAGAGCCTACCCCTTGTGTCCCAGGGTTGGTTTGTATCACGGCTGTAGAGACCCCCTCAGACTACGCCCCTACCTGGCTTTCACATCCTCAGGTGTGGAGTCTCCTTCTGCATGCTGCCCTGCAATCGAGTCTGCTGCCATGGGGCTGCTGTTGGGACCACTGGCTGCTAAGAAACAAGATCACAATCTCAGAAAAGTTTTAGAAATGTTAGCAAGTTCCTCAGGTGCTAGGAGAAAGCAGGATGGAGCATTTCCAGCAGGCTTAAACCTCCTGCTCTCTAGCAGAAGCTGGCAGGGCACAGCCAGGTTGGGATCACTCCCAGCTCCCCTATTCTTGTGTGTAGGTCTCTGTGGGGACAGAACACCAGGCCAAATAGACCTCGCCATGACCCGGTGCAGCTATTCTTACACTAGATCAGGAATGGCTCCTTAATCAGGATCAGAGCAACCTTCTGAAATGAGCTGCTCATCTTCCTGAGAGCCGAAGACCTCACTTATGGAGATCTGCTCAGCTCCTCAGGATCTGTTAGCTCCTTTTCGAGGGGTGAGTGTTTATTTGCAGCAGTTATATGCTGTGTACCTTCCACTACTGTGTGTTTTTTTAACATCTGGTACAATCTGACTTCAGCCACCCATGACACCTCTGGCACTCTTTGATTTCCCTTCTTTTCCTTCAGCATTGCAAAGCAAATGCCTCATCATCAGCAGAATTCTCCTATGAGTATAAATAGAAGAGTTGTAGTACCAACATCCCTCCAATCCAGTGTTACTTCTCTTAAGTATAAGAACCAGATCCCTCTCTGCTGAAAAGAACTGGCCTCAATAGAACCGTGTTGTTTTATGTCATTCAAGGATCTAAACAGGCTGCCCAGGGAAGTGGTGGAGTCACCATCCCTGGAGGTCTTTAAAAGACGTTTAGATGTAGAGCTTAGGGATATGGTTTAGTGGGGACTGTTAGTGTTAGGTCAGAGGTTGGACTTGGTGATCTTGAGGTCTCTTCCAACCTAGAAATTCTGTAATCTGTAATTCTGTGATCTGTGATTAATCCTTTGTCAGCAAGAGCTGATATACATTTTGAGTGGGTAATTCAAGCAACGCCATTACTATGCTCAGGAACAAAACTAGAGACCTCCAGAAGGCATTTCTCACTGGTGTTGTAAAGTCAGTACAGGGGGCATCTGCACAGACTCTCAGCAAGAAAAAACCCTGCTGCTGATGCTAAGACACCCCTTCTGTGTGCCTGGTTTCTTCCCAACTCACTGATATGTCAGCTGTGCTTAGCTGCCAGAAACAAAGCTTTTATTTCATTGGTTTTCCCTATCAAGCTTGTTGAGAAAATTATGCAAACTCAAAAGGCCAAATAAAATTCCGTTTGTTTGGAGGGACCAAACAAATGGTTTGGAGGGTCATGGTTTCCAGCAGTCACCACAGAACTCAGGGAGAAGGTAATAGTTATAAATCTGGGCCACTGTTAGGGCAAGTGAAGTTTTACAGTTTACTGGAAGGTGCTGACTTAGACGGGGTTTCACAAACAGCTGGGTCTTGGAAGAGAACAACCAACCCTCTTACAAGGAACAGAGTTTTTTTGGGGTCAATCTGCTGGTGGCTAATACCAGTATCACGCTCGAACACAGTTTGCATCCAGGCACTTATTTAAGATAGATTTCTTGGACAAAAATGCTCTACCTGATGGGCTTATCCGGTCACTGCTCTGTTGCCTCTGCAGAAATTCCTTATAGCAAATGGAGCACATCCCATTGGTTCGGGGGCTGCCATAAAATCCACAGCCAGTGGTGCACAGCAGAGGCACCTGGGTTTGATTCGTCTCTTGAGCCATTCTTTCTCCCTCAAGACACCAAGCTAAAAACAGGAATGAAAATGAGACAGCTGTTAGGGTCAAAGAACTAGTTCATTGTATACTGCAGCTGATCAGGAAGGAGCACAAAGGATCCCAAGAGCCTGGTTCCTGCATGCACACAACAATGCAATCCGAGCCCCCTGAGCTACAGAGGGCTTGTAAGCAGCGATAGAATACACAACTCCACTGCCACAAAGCCTGAAAAGTCAACAGGAGTCCCTCCAAACCACAGAGCTTGCTAAACTCTCTGTAAGATACGCACATAAGGCCTGGACGATCCGCTCTCAAATGTAGCAAGTGCCATCACAGCATGACTAATGACTCCTGCAAACACCGGAGCAACAAATACAGGTCAAACGGCCAGCATCCAGGTTAATTAGTTACAGTCTGTGCTCAGCACCATTCATTTTCACTACCAGACAGTTTTCGTTTTTTAATTCTCAGGAAGATGATGCAAGTGATTCAAAAGGAACCTACTGACTCTCATGTCTGACATATTAAAGTGTTTCCTGACATATGCTGCTGGATAAGGAGAACCAGAGGTTTCTATATTTAGGCTGGAAATAAGAATAAGGCTTCTTTCCATCAATAAGGTGCGGTTCTGGAACGCCTCCCTAAGAGGAACAATAGAAATCGTGATCCTACTTTCAAAATGAATCTTACTCTCTGCATCCCGTGCTGTTGCCTACATACCCAGGAGCTGACCCCTTCCAGCCACACGTGGCACAGCATTTATATGGCCAGACTGCACTGCACTCTCTAAACCGTAAGCAGTAACTCCCAGCAATAAAAAAAAAAAGAAAAAGAAAAACAAAAACAAAATCAGATGGAACAAAGAGATATAAAACATAAAACATCATCAGTAGCTGGAACTATGCACTGTTCTGCAGGCAAGATCCTGCTTCCAGGGTAGCACCGAGCAGTGCCCCAGCACTACAGATTTACACCAGACAAAAAGGAGCACAGCACCCAGCCCGAGTGGCAGGACGAGTTCTTTCAGCTGGGTGCCAGAGCTCTGCAGCAAGGATTTCCCCCTTCCCTCATCCGTGTTTCCTCAGGAAGCAGAGCAGAGCCAGCTTCCCCGGCCTGGTCCCTTTGTGCGAACAACGTGGCCGTGGCCTGTCCAGCTTTGGCACAGGACGAGGGACGTGGATATTCACAGGTGGCTCTCGCTTGGAAGTGCCCTAGCAGACACGAGGCGCTGCTCTGAGGAGCTCCCTGCAGCGTGCCTCCTTCTCCCAGCACAGCAGACACACAAAGCATCCACAGCTTCACAACTAACTCGGCCACTTTCTTTCACGCACCCACAAAACTTGCTCTGCAAAAGGAATAAGGTGACAGGATCACAAAATAACAACCCCCAGGAGCGCTCCTGTGGGAAGGAAGTGAATCAGCTCTGCTTTGTTCCTCCTTGTCCTCAGCTGTGCGATAGGAATCTCAGCTCTGCAACTGGGGTTTCCTTTGCAGAGCTCGGACCAGTGTTCCCGTTACCAGACCTGGGGTTCCTCAATCCAGACCAACCTCTCCTTCAGCACAAGCAGCCGCAGGAGCCTCCTCCGCACTCAGCTCCCCTGGCCAGGCTGCACAAAGGTTGTGGTTAGCACAGAGCAAACCTGAAAGGCTGAATCCCTGCGACTGCAACCAGGTGGCAACCACCACCACTCACAGAATGATTTTCATAGGTTGTTTCTAATTTTGAGTGACCCTAGAGACAGAAATAGAGGATTGCTGCTACATTTGACAGGTTTAGCTACCCCTCAGCAGGCTGCCTTACCTAGCCATCCACGGGCAGCCCGCAGATGGTCGCAAGCAGCACGTAGCCTTCCTGCAAAACCCACTGAAATACAGAACCCGAGGGGAGATCTGACCTCTTCCCCTTTTGCTGCTCCGTCCACGAGCCAGCCCCAGGCAGCCTGGAGGCGGCACCAGCTCAAGGCCGTCAGAAGCCAGGGCTAACCCCGCTCCTGGGCCACCCAAATCCCCCGGCCACTCACCCACCGGGCCTCCCGTCCGCCGCTCCGCTCAGAGAGGCGCCCCGAGGAAGCCGCCCCGCAGCTGAGCCGCTCCCTGCTCCAAGGCCGAGGCCGCCCCGAGCTGCCCGTGCGGGGCCGAGACCCCCACCTGAAAGAGAAACCCCAAACCCGAGTCACGGCCACGGCGCTCGGGACCCCTCCGGGACCCCAGCAGCTGCCGTTGGCGCGGGGCCCGCCGCGGGGAGGCCCCGCAGGGCGCTGTGGAGCCCCCGCGGCCTCGCCGGCCCGGGGGGTGGGCAGGGCAGGGCTGGGGGGGGGCCCTCCCCGGGGCTCGCCCGCAGCCGGGGCCGGGCGCCCGCTCCCCGGCTCGCCGCAGAAATCGAGGCCGAGGCTTCGCGGCCTACGCGGAGGCTGCGGGCAGGGCCGGGCCGGGCCGCACTCACCGGCGGAGGCGGGCGGCCGCCGGGCCGGGCCGGGCCGGGCAGGGCCAGGCCGGGCCGGGCCGGGGGCGGCCGCCGGGAGGCTCAGGCGGGCGGCGGGCAGGGCGGGCGGCCGCGAAACATGGCGGGCGCGGCGGAGGGACCGCGGCCCCCGAGCGCCCTCCCCCGGGGAGGGCCCGACCGGGCGGGACGGGACGGGACGGGACGGGGAGACGGGGCCGGAGGGGAGGGCTGGGGACCCCCGGGCACAGGGCTGGGGACCCGCGGTTATCGGTTTGGGGAACCTCCTGGCACCGGGCGTGGGTGATGCCCGCTGTAGGGAAGGGCCCTGGGGCCACCCCATCGGCACCCCCCTGCTCTGGCTGTGAGGGTCTGGGAGGCCCTGCTGCAGGGGCTGGTAGCAGGGCGATGGTTGGAGCAGGTGGCCTTGGAGGGCTTTTCCAGCCCCAATGATTCCGTGATTCTGTGACGCAGTCGGACACAGGCTATAGGAGAAGGGCCTGGGACCTCTGTGCCCTAAAGCTATGGGGCCAGGGCACAGCTGATGGTGCCCCAGCTGTAGGGGGAGAGCTGGGAGTGGGGAGCCCGCTGCACATGGACATTGTTAACACAAAGTTAATTCAGAGATCATTTAGTCCCAAACAGGCCGTGTCGCTGCTGCTTCACACACAGACGGGGATGTCGGGGTGCTCTGAGGCCCAGCATGATGCTGCAGAGCCACGCTTCCATTGCACAGGCCGTGGACCTGCCAGCCCCGGCAGCGGCTGCAATCAACCCCTCGGAGTTTGCCAGCCGCCATCTCCCACGTTTTGTTCTGCTTCGTCAGCAGAATGAAAAAGCAGCGGAGTAGGAGAGCTCTTCCCTCTGCAGGCACTGGGCAATGGTGGTCAAACTGCTCCTTAGTGAACTATGCAGAGCCGAGTTCTGGAGGTTTCCAGCTGCAAGGCAGGCTGTGCAGGCTGCAAATCATCCCTGCTGCTCTTCTCTGAACCTTTTTTTTTTTTTTTTTTTTCTTAAACTCTGCTTGGGTATTGTCACGACATCTCACTATAAGGCTGGTCCATCTGTGAGCTGGTGCCCAAGGTGCAGCCTCCTCCCTAGCCATGCTCTTGTGTTCATGACTTTGTGGGTGCCTCCTGCAAATGACTGGACTTGGAAAAAGTGCCAGGCAGGGCGTTTGGGCAAGCAGTGGGGAGCAAAACCCCTGAGAAACCACCATTAAGGTCAGCTGCTGCCCAAAGGGCTGGTTGTCTTCCCTGTCCCAGGGGCTACAAAAACGTTTGTGGGTTATGTGGGCACTGGCACGGTGTTACTGCATTTCTTCAGTTAACCAAAGCCAGGCTTTGCCCTGGGGATGCTCTTGGGGCTCCGGGCACCCAGGAAACCTTAAGGGGCTGTTTCCTGCATCTGTGGGTGCAGTTTGATTGATTTTTTATTTTTTTTAAGGGCTGAATAAGTCATGCTTTGTCCCTCATCTGCCTGTGCAAGCATTCCCAGCCATGTCCTGGGGTGCACCCCCCTGGACCCACACTGGCGTTGGGGTCTGCACAAGCACGAATCGAGCAGCCCCCGGCACCAACATGAGAGCAAGGGGCTGTGCTGGGTCCCTCCAGGAGCTGCTGGAAGATGCTGGGGCGAGCAGCAAGTCTAGCAGCCGCCACCCCCTTCCTGGGACAGATTAGGGTGGGGGGCACCCGGGGCAGCACCCCGAGCCCCCCCAGCTGCTGGGGGACCCGGGGAAGAGGCCGAGGCCGAGGCAGAGGCCACGGCCAGGGCGTGCTGGCCACCAGGTGGCACCAGGCTCCCACGGAAAGGTGGGCACCCACGCACCGACACAGCCCCCACCCTCACCCCCTCCATCTCCCCTCCTGCCCTCAACCCCCCCCCCCCCCAGCCCCCTGCTTCCAGCCTGGGGTGGGAGCAGGAACCCCAAGGAGGGTGTAGGGGCACCTGGCCAGAGGGACAAGGGCAGAGAGCAAGGGGCACAGTGAGCGGAGCTGTTACATATTTCCTCATGGTGCTATTTTCATATTCAAGGCCGCAGTGGGCTCCTGATTGACCCAGCCTGGACCTGTCCCCTCCCTGCCCCTCCCTCCCCTTGTCCCCTGACCCGCTGTGGTCACCGCTGTGGCACCAACAGCACGGGGACGCGCTGCTGGAGCATCACCCCCTGCCTGGCACTGCTGCTGTCTCTGCCCGCTGTCGGGTGGCATCAGCCCCCCCCAAGGCCAGTCTCGGGGTTACCTAATGACTGCGCAGAGCACAGAAATGTCACTCCACCTAAGGGAGCAAGGCGTGCAGGGAGGGGAGGGCTGGGAGAGACGGGGTGGCAGAATCGAGGAGCAAAACAGTATTGATTTCTAGCCAATTATCACTGTTATCAAAGCAGCACAATGAAAGGACGAGGACAAATTTCCAATACCCAGCCTGCCTCTCTGAGGCCAGCAGCTCGGCTGCACAGCGCACATGAGCACGCACGCAAGCACTTACGTCTGCACATGTACGTGCTTGTAGCACACGCATGTGCACACACACACACACACACACACACACACACTGCGCACGCATCCTCCGCTCGGCAGCATCTGCTGAGCTTGTTTTCCCAGCAGAATTAATCTCCCCAGCCTGCTCCGCTGCCGTGGCTTTCGGTGCTGCCAGGATGTGCCTCCATCTGGCTCCTGCTGAGCGCGGGGAGGGCGCGGGGCTCTGGGGACGGTGGCAAAGCTCTGCCCCATGAGGAGCCCAAGCCATGGGACCGTGCCCCATTCTCATCCCCAGGCTGCTCTGTGCAGCTTTCTCCCTCCTCCTCCATGCTGTCCGCAGCTGGGTGCAGCCCTGCTGCACCCCAGGGCTCTCCCAGGCTGTCAGCTGAATGCTTGCCCTGCAGAGGTTTGGTTTCTCATCCCTCGCAGGATGGTTGTGGGGGTAACACAGCTCTGAATTATGTTGCTCTCATCCTGTTGGTGGCAGGCGGTGTTTGGGAGCAGCGGAGATGCCCGTGGGGACCAGACCCTGGCTCAAAAAGCATGCAAGAGACCGGTGCAGCACCACGTAATGCACAGGAGAATCCATGCAGAGTGTGCTGGGAGATCTGCTGGGGATGCTGCGTGTTCCTTTCTGACACTGCTGCTTCCCAAAGCAAGGAGCAGGACCCAAACCTTCGCCACCCACACCAGACACCGCCACCACCTCCTCCACAGCCCCGCTGCCCAGGCTCTGATCTCGCACAGCTAACACATTGACCCAGAGCTGTGCTAGCCCCTCACCGCAACGTCCCGCGCTCCCTGCCAGCATGACACACATCTGGGGAAGAAGAAAGGTGTGGGGGGCATAAAAATCCTTTTAATAGGCTCAGTGGGTTAGAAACCCCCTTGCAATTACCACCTTCTCCTTGTCCGGTGCGTACAAAGGACTCGGTGGGGTGCCGGGCATGTTCCTGACAAACCCAGCACAGCGGCGGGAGCTGGGAGGAAAGAGCAGACGCGGGAGCCCTTTCAGACTCTGCTATTTGGTTGCAAACTGCTTAATTTCCTGAACAGAATGATATTTTTGTTGTTGTTGTTGTTTTGATGGAAGGACGGCACTTTTTTGGCATGTTACAATCCCAGGGCTATTCATCCGTCGCCACAGCAACGAGCTCCATCAATGGCCATCCGAGATTGCGGATGATTAGAGACAACATGTAAAAGGTGGAAGATGCTGGGCACCTCGCAAACCTCATCTTCCCAAATGACTCGAATTATCCTCATTATTTCTCCCCGGCCAATTCTCTCCCCAGTCCACAGGAGACGTCGCCGTTATATAAACACGGGAAGAGCGGCGTTACGAGGGCTGGTGGAGGAGCAGGGAACGGTTTCTTCTGGTGGGGGCTGACCTGGAAAACTTGAGACATGGAGAATGAGACCCAGCAAGATGCTCAGGGAGCTGCAAGCAGCTTCTTGTGCCCAGGGTGGGCATTGATGGGGGCTACGGAGAAGCAAGGCTGCTCCTGGAGCGTTACAGGGAGCCACAGCCCTCACTGCATCACCACTGCCTGTTTTGGGGATAAAACAGGGGGAAATGGGTCGCTGGAGTCTGGAGCATCCCGGCAGAGGGGCTTCCCGTGGTAGTGGTGTCCACGGGGCTGCGCCAAAGCGCGGCAGCCATGAAACTTTAATGCAGCCTGAAATATTCATGGAGCTTTCAACGCCGACACAGAAATCGCACTAAATGGCCTGAATATTTCATGGGTGGCTCCGCGTCGGGATGCTGGGGGGGTTCCTCCGCAGGGGACACCAGGGCCCCGCCGCAGCCCTGCACAGCCGTGGCCGGGCTGTGTCCCACACCGGCACTTGGCACCTCCCTTGGGTGGCAGGAGGGTGCCTGGCACCCACAGCGGAGGGGTGCAGCCCGGACACGCTTCGCCCTCCCCAAAGAATCTTTCACAACCTCCCCGCCCCAACACCGGTGGGTGCAGCTGGCCCCGACCCCACACGGGGCCACGCGGCGGCCTGGAAGGTGACTGCAGGTGAAGCTGGGGGGGTGGCTGGGATCCAGGTCAGATCTCCATCGCCTCTGGGAGCCTGGGAGCTCCCAGCCCGTGTCACCCGATACCTGCTCCCAACCGCATCGCTCGGGTCACCCGAGGTCCCCAAACCCCACAGCCACGGGGGGCAGCGAGGACACGGGGCTCTGGCTGTCATGGGAGGATGGGGCACGGGTGGGATCCCGATCCCCACGCAGGGACAGCTCCCGAGCCCCGAGCACGCTGCAGGGCAAGGCAGGAGCCGCGTCCTCCTGCTCTGATCCCCTCTCTGTAAAGCTGCTGGGGCCCAGTGCTGTCACCTCCAGGGGAATGAGGGACACCTTGGGGACAGGGGCTGAGTGGAACATTCCTGCTCCCGGAGAGTGAATCCTGCACCGTCTGCCCACCCCACAGGCTGAGGACCCAGCTGCTGCTGCAGCTCTGCCACCGCCATCCCCCCCGTGCAGTGTCACATTGGATGTGAGAGGCTGACACCTCCGGGCTGTGACACCCGTGACATTGCGGGCACGTCCGCAGCCGATCGATCCCTGCCACATCCTGGAGCCCCCGCTCGGGGAGCAGCACCCAGTCCCAACCCCCGGCCGGGATGCTGACCCTGAGCCCTTGCTGTGTTCCCTATTTTGGGTGACATCGGCTCGCTGGGGGCACCCCTTCAGCACCGCAGTCCCCTACGTTCCCATCCTGTGTTTAGGGCTTGACGATGCAGGGCAGCACCCGCTGCCTGCCTTCATCCCGCGTCCTCGGAGGAGGAGGATGGGGACGCACCTGCGAGGGCAGAGCCAAGTGATGGGGACGGAGAGGACCTCGCCCTGCAGCGCGGGGTGGGAGAAGGAGTTAATTCCTACACCGAAAAGCTCTTTGCCGGCATCTCGTCTCTAATGGAAGAGTCATGTCGGATTAGCGGGCGGTGGGCGAGGCTCCGCACGAGCGCCCTGCTTGCCGCAGCCGGCGCGGGGAGAGGCCGGGGAAGCCATGCGGAATGGCAGATCTGGGCCACTGTGCCAGCGCCGGCGGGGCTGCACCACGCCGGGGACCTCCCGCTCCTCCTGTCCCCCCCGGCCGGCTGCGAGGGTGTGGGGCTTGGGCGAGCTTTTGTTCCCCATTGCGCTCCCGGGCTTGGTTGCTGCTGCCTCCCATCCCTCTGCAGTACCTGTCCTGCAGCATCCATCCTTTCCTGGCACCCGTCCTTCCCCAGCACCCAGCTGTCCCCAGCACCTCTCCATCTCCAGCACCTCTCCATCCCCAGCACATCCTTCCCCAGCACCCACCCTTCTGCACCCAGCTGTCCCCAGCACACCGATTTGCAGTGTCCTCGCAGAGACCAAGGCTGGTTTTCCTCTCTTCCTTCCAGCCTGAACAATAACGGGGTTCACAGGAAAGGAAACCCCAAACCCTGGCGGCCCCGGGGGCCATCTCTGCATCTCTCTCTCTGCGGTTCGGCGCACCGCTCACCGCTGCAATCCAATAACAGTGCCCGGGTGGCAGAAAGTGGGTCAGGCACATTGGACACCATGTGCTTCGCCTCCCCGTTCACACTCCTTATCGCAGCCCTGACGGTAAATAAACCAGCCGGTCTCCCCAGCAACCCGCGCCGTGCCGGGAGCGGAGTCCAAGGCGAGCCCAGCCAGCCGGGACCGAGCGGATGAGAGGGGACAATCGCAGGGCAAAAACCCCGAGCCCTTTGGCACGGCGTGGGGATCGGGCTCTGTACCACAGCCAGGAGTCCCTGCAGCCACCCCAGTGCCCACATCCCTGCGTCCGACACCCACCACTGGGTCCCAGTAGGGCTGGAGGGGTTTGAGACCCATTTCTGGGTTCGAGGCGGGCTCTGCGAAGGGCGCTGCGTTCCCCAGAGCCACTCGCTGGTTCAGGTAAAAACCAAGATGGGAAAACTCCGGAAAACTGCAATATTTCAAAACGGGTAAAAGCCCTCAATAAACCGCTTTGTGATGGGATGTTTTACCCAATCCAGGGGGGATGCTCCCCCAGCTGGGCTCCTTGGAAGGGCTGCACCCGTGGGCCCTGCCTGTTTGGGGAATCTTTAGGGCAACGAGGAGCCCACACGGCTCTTCCCCCACTCCCTACCAGAGGAAGCAACGTCTGAAAGCACCCCAGCATCCCTGACCCACTGACCCACAAAACCGAGCCCTCCTGGAGGGGCTGAGCGAGGGGCCGTGCCCCGATGCCCCCACTGAGCATCCCCCCCGTGGGCAGCCCCAGTGGTCACCGGCCAGGCTGCCCCCCTGGCATCCCCCGCCCCACAAGATGAGCTGCTCAAAGCTCAGCCCTTTGTTTTGTGCTTTCATATTATTTAATTCTCCTCTCCTCACTTGCACTTCAGGGGCAGTGGCTAAGCCCTGGGTTTTGCTAAGCCGGGATCGTATTAAAAGAACAGAGAGGAAAAGAGTTTCTCGTGATAAGCTGCTTGCGGTAACGGAGATGGATTTAAGGAAACTGCTCCCGTAGCAATATTATTGCCCAAATGCACCCAGAAAATGGGAAGCATCCAGGGGATGTGGGCAGGGAGCAGGGACGGCCCCAGGCTCATCCCAAGCAGGGGGACCAGGATCAGCCCCAGTCCCCACCGGGGCTGGGAGCGGGGCCGGGGGCACGCCTGGGGCTGGGGCTGAGCCCGTTTGCTGGAGGCAGCGGGTGGCTCACCTGGGCTGCGGCGATATTAAGAGCTAAGTCCCCAGGCACGGCTTTTTCCAGAGCGGCAGCCAAAAAGGTGCTTACGGGCCGCGGACGGAGGCTGCCAAGCCCTAATTAGAGGCGCTCAGCAGAGCAGTGTGCTAATACCCAACCTTTCGCCTCTGGAGGCCGGGATTTAAACCCCAGCAAAGGGGATGTGAGCACTGGAGCCGTTTGGTACAAGAAGGTGAAAACGTCCCTTCCCTCCCCAAACTGCTGCTGGGACTGGCTGGGGGGGAGGAAACATTGCAAACCGGGAGCTGCTGGCACTCCCTGGCTGGTTGGTGCTCAGCGTCCCCAAAATCACACCACAACCGTGATACACCCCCAGCCCTCCTGGGCAGGGAAAAGAAGGTGGAGGGGGCTGAAAACGGACCGAGCCCACGCGTTCCTCCCTGCCTTGCCCAGCTCTTTCATTCTCCCTCTCTCCGCATTAACGCGTTAACTTCGGCCAGAAGCTTTTCCCACTGACCTACTGATCTTTCCTATTTTGGTCCCTGGAATTAAGGGATTGCTGGGATTAACTCACGCTAAAGCCTCCCGATCGGCTCTGGTGCGGGACACGCAGGTACCAACATAGCAGGGCAGCTCTGCTGTGGGGAGGAGAAAGCCCAAAGGTGGCCGATGCTGCAGGCAGTGCCCGTGCACAGCCACCCTCAACCCCTCCAGCCCCTTTTCCTCCCATCCCTGGGTTTTCCCAGTTTTTTTTTTTTTTCTTTTTTTTTTTTCCTCCTCCTTTCCACCTGCAGACAGAGCTGCAGCAGCTCTGGAACCTCTTCCCCCTGAACCACCCAGTTCCCAGACACAGCTCAGGCAGCCAGGAGGGAGCTCTTGGCCAAAAATTTGCCAATTTGTGGCCACTATGGAAATTCCCCCAAACACAGGCTGTCCGCCTCGGGGAACAGCCCCAAGGTGTCCCCATCCCGTGTCCCCTCACTGCTTGTCCCCGGTGCAGGGACCAGGTCCCCGTGCATGCCTCCTGTGGTGGCAGCTCCCCAGGTCCCCGCTCGCTCGCCGCAGCATCACGTGAAACCTGCAAATTTTGTGGCTGGTGCTCGGAAGTTCAAAAAGATGGAGGTGGGGGGGGGGAGCAGGAACAAAACTGCTTTGAAGGTATCTGGAGATTAACTCAAGGCCAAGACGGAGGCACGGAGACTTTTACAGCAAAACCTCATTAACTGTGAGAGCAGGAGGGGGCTGGGGGGAGCAGGGAAATCTTCTAAGCAAGAGGAGAAATGTTTGATTCAGCAGAAACAAGTGGGAAAAAAGCCCCCTCGCATCCCCTCCTCTCCTCTTTTATCTGTCTCGGGAGGATCGGGGTGGAATATGCAATCTGCCCCTTTTCTCTTTCCTGTTTATCTCCTAATTACGACGCTGGAGATTCGGCGGTGCCGGGCGGGGGCTGCGCTGCCCGAGCTGGGGGGCGAGAGCCCAGGGGGGGCACCCTGGCACCGCATCCCCTCCGGGGCCGGCAGGAGCAGCATCACTCCTGCCACGAGCTGCATCGGGGCTCTGCGGCTTGGGCGCAGCGTCCCACCAGGAGCGATGCTCCGATGCTCCGAGCGATGCCCGGCTGCAGGAAACATCACCCAGGGAGACGGGGGCCGGGAGGACCGGGGGCGATAACATCGGCGGCGGCGAGGGCTGCCGGGAGCCAGCGCCGGCTCCTCCGGAGTGAAAACAAAGCGGAGCCGCAGCGGTCTCCCGGCACCTCGGCCCACTAACCTACTTTGGGCATCACCGCGCCGTGGGGACGGGGATGGGGACGGGGACTGGGACCAGGAGGGGCTGCAGCATCCCAAGCCTCGGCCACGCGCTGCCGTGTCCCCAGCACGGGGACGCGCGGGGACACGGCCTGGCCGAGCGGTGGGGTGAGCCCCTAATGAAGGCTCAGCGGGCACTAATTGCTCAGGGCCCCCCTTAGGGTGCAGGGTGAGGCCAGGCGCCCCTTCCTTGGCCCACTGGTGGCTCTGCCGTCTAATTAGCCTCGTTATACTGCATCACTGCTGATTAAGGGCCAGGTAATTGCTCCGGTGTTGGATGTCCCTTATAGCCACGCCGGTGCGGGTATTGCATAAGCGGCGGGCGTTACGTGAGCGGGTCAGGCCAGCCGGGGGGCTCCAGTTACACCCGGCCCCACTGCCCCCCTGCACAGCCCCGGCCCCGGATGGGCACAGGGATGGGGACAGGGACATCCCCCTCTTGGGATGTGGCAGGGACCTCGCTGCTGCCTCAGTTTCCCCCTTTGCCTGGCTGCAGTGGCTGGGTCCAGGGGACAACCCCAGGCTCAGATCGCAGTGCAAAGGGGTCCCTGCGGGGGGGACAAAGCACTGCCCACCCCACCGCACCCAAGCGGCCCCCACCCCACCCCAGGGACCCCAGCAGCCTTTGCATAATGAACGCTGCAGGGCAGTGACTCACGCAGCTTCGGCGGGGACACGTGCCCAGCACCGTGCAGGATTTGGCCGTCTGTGGGGCTTGAAACTGAGTCACGGGGAGGCGAAGAGACCTGGCGGTGCTGGTGGTGGCCAGCACCACGCCAGGGCTGGGTGAGCTCGGGGTGGTCCCAACGTGGGGCTGTGCGCATGGGGCTGCTCCTCGAGGCCGGGGCAGGGGGCTGCGGGTGCAGGAGGGGCAATGCTCGCAGGC
Source organism: Anas platyrhynchos (assembly GCF_047663525.1). Taxonomy (NCBI): domain Eukaryota; kingdom Metazoa; phylum Chordata; class Aves; order Anseriformes; family Anatidae; genus Anas; species Anas platyrhynchos. Next base: position 4,855,151 of record NC_092615.1, read on the forward strand.
GGGCAGAGGGGTTCGCCCCTCGCTGGGTGCGGTGCAAGCGAGAGCAAACAGTGATTAAGGAGGGGTGGTGTAATCCCAAATTCCTGCTCACCTTCAGGCCAGCCGGGGTGGAAGGAGCAGATCCTGGTGGCGGAGCTGTGCAGGCAGCTGCCGCTTTGGGATGCTGCAGTTACCATCTCCGCGTGCATGGGCTGCTCGAGCCGCCCACAAACAGGGCTTGGCATTGCACCAGACCCGACTGCATGGAGGGGAAAGGTTTTTGGAGGTTCAGTGCCTTCCAGTGATACCAGGTGCAAAACAGTGCTGTGGGGAGGGAGGGGGTGGTATCCCATTGGAAGCAAAGTCACCCAGAGAGCCCACACAAGGCTTTGCTGAGACCAGGACTCAGTCATTTGGGGAATTAAATCCAGCCAAGTGCACAGGGCAACCACAGGACCCCTGTCCTACACCATCAGGATAAAACAGGTCCCATCCCGGTGCAGCTCCACGCACACCCCAGGGGAGCAGCATCACTCCACCGAGCCAGAAGGGGCACGGCACAATGTCTGCCCCCAAAAGCACCCGCCTGGCACAGAGGTCAGCGCCGTGCACGAAGGGTTAAGGAGCTGTGGGGCGCGAGGTGCAGGCGGCGTGCGTGGGTCCGGCGTTGCTCACCGCGAGGCGTGGTGCGCGCTTATGCAACCTCATAGTTTTGGGTTGCGCCGGGCACCTGGGGGATATTTTTGCTCTTGCTCTGGCGAGCTTCGGTGGCGACTGTCACAACAGCGGCAATCTCGGTGAGTGGCGAGTGCCTGCCAAGAGGGGCGAGAATGCCAGGGCCAGCCCCACGTGCCCTGGGCATTGCTCTGAGTCTCAGTTTCCCCATCTGTGAAATGGGGCTAATGACGGTGACCTCCTTTGGGCAGAACCTTTGACCTCCAGGGACTGCGGCAGCCTTGTGCTGGCATGGAGGAGACGCTGGCCAGGGTGGGATGTGAAGGGGGGGTGCTCACAGAGCCCGGCTGGAAGCGGAGGCTGCGAGCACCGAGGCCGCCCGTCACCCCGTGTCCCGTCTGCGTGCCCAGCCATGCGGAGCGCGGCGGGGAGGAGGGACGGAGCCGGGAGGAAGGAGTGAATCGGAGCGGCGAGAGCAGTGAACCCGCTCCCAATCGCCATCAGCACGATCACATCAGGCAGCTGCACTGGAGCGCAGCAGCAGCACAGCCCCCGCCCTGCCGTTTGCATCCCCCTCCCTGGCCGCAGCCCCTCTACAAAGTGCCACCGCTGCCACCTGCCCTCACTGGTGCAGGGGACAAGTGCCAGGGGTGGCCTGGGAGGGTGCAGCGATGCCACGTGTGTGGCCACAGCGGTGGCTGCATCTGTGCCTGTGGCTGATGTCACCTCCATGCCCTTGTCATGGTGGGTGCCATCTCTGCACACAGCGGGTCCCCAGGCCAGTGCCACCATCCCAAGGACCCGGGTGTCCCTGGGCACTGCTGAGCACCGTGTCCCTTACACCCTGAGCCTGGCTCTAGCTGTGGCATGGACCGATCACCTCCAGCCCTGGGATGTGGCACCCTGGGGACTCCGGTCACCTGGCACAAGAGTGGCATTGCAAGCCCACACCAACACCTCTGATGCTGCACCACAGCCACCTGGCTCAGAGCCATCTCTTTGCACTTATTACAGCAGCACCTTGGAGCACCTCGTGGTCCTGGGCACAACCCTGACCCCGAAATCCTTGGCATGCACTGAAGCAGGAAGAAGGAGGATGCACGGTGGGAACAGCTCATTGCCCCCAGAGGTTTCGCAGCTCTCCCAGCCAGGACGTCCCCTTGGACCATGGCATCTGCAGCATGGTGGCACAGAGACACTGAGGTGCCCATGCTTTCTACATCACCCACAAAGGGACGCAGCAGCAGCGCCTGATGCCAGCACCTGCTTTGGGGAGCCCGCCTGGAGGTGCGCGTCCCTGTGCCAAACGGGGCCGGGCAGAGAATGGTGCAAAGGGCCGCGGTGCAGTGACTCAGCGGGACACGCAGACGTCCTCGTGCCTGGGCGAGCCGGGCCAGGCATGGCCCTCCCATGGGCGGGCAGCACCGAGCACCCAGCACAGCACCCAACATGCAGCACCCCACGTGCAGCAAGCACCTGATGTGCACGAACCAATGTGCAGCACCCGGTGTGCAGCACCCAGCGTGCAATGCCCAGCGTGCAGCACCCAGCGTGCAGCACCCGATGTGTGTCCACCACCGTGCAGCACCCGATGTACAGCACCCAGCGTGCAATGCCCAGCGTGCAGCACCCGACGTGCAGCGCCCTGTGTGCCATGTCCAGCGTGCAATGTGCAGCGTGCAATGCCCAGAGTGCAATGCCCAGAGAGCAGCACCCGACATGCAGCGCCCTGTGTGCCATGCCCGTCGTGCAGCACCCGACGCGCAGCGCCGAGCGCACGGCGGCAGGGCGAAAGAGGAGGAGGAGGAGGAGGAAGGGCAGGAGGTGGGGCTTGAAGTGAAACCCATTTGGGGGGGGCGGTGCCGCGCGGGCTCGTCATGTGAACGGCCACATGCTCGGGCAGAAGTGGGTCAGCGGCGCCGCGGAGGGGCAGGTGCCAGAGCCTCCGGTGCCTCCCGGTGCCTCCCGGTGCCGCCGCGCTCCGCAGCCACCGGCCCCGGCCCGGGACCCCATCGCCGCCCCATGCGCCCCCCGGCGCGCCCCTGAGCGCTGCCGGCCACGATGCGAGGTGAGCCCGGGGCTGGGAGGGGGCGGCGGCGGCGCGGGGGGGGGACACGGGACAACGGCAAAAGTTGGCCCCGGGAGGGAGGGGACCGGGACGCCCCGCGTCAGCCCCGCCGGAGCGCAGCGGGGCGCAGGGGGCCGCCGGCGTTTGCCCCGTCGGGGACACGGGGGGGACGTCGGGGAGCACAGGGGAGCACGGGGGTGAGGGCACCCGGGACCCTCCGGGGCCGCTCCCGCTGCTCCCCAGCTCCTCTCCTTGCCGGCGGTAAAATCCTTGTTTATTTCACTTCGTTTCCCGACGCCGGCTCAGCCCCGCGCTTAAGCTTTTCCTCGCCCTAAAGCCCCTTAATCTCCCCGGCAAGATGTTGTTCCCACCGGGGCTCGGGTTAGTCCGGCCCCCCCTGGCTCCCTGCAGCCCGCTCTGGGTGCCCTCGACCCGGCAGCGGCTTTCACCCCCCCCGCATCCACTGTCCCGCACAATTCCTCCTCTCACCCTTTCCTTTGCAAAGCTGGGAGGAGGAGGACGGAGGGAGGAAGGCGCTGGCGGGATGGAGCCGGTGCCCAGGGAGGTGACGGTGACGCAGCGGTGGCCGGACCTGATGGGAGCGTGGCTGTGCCATGACACCCTGCGATAGGATTTTTTTATTTTCCCCTGGTTTTCCACCACCACTGGGACTTGTCTGAAGTTGCGCCGTGTGTGGATTTGTGTCTGCTGTCTTTGTGCCTGCGGGGACGTGCGCCTTCGAGCTCCTCAAATTGGTTTTCCCCCCTCTGCGCTCTTGTGTAACGGAGTGCGTGGGGCTGGCGAGGACAGGGCAAGCCCCCCGCGTCCCCTTCCTGCCCCTCCACATCCCAGGATTTCACCTTTATTAGCGCAGAGAGAAGCATCAGCACTCGCCTAATTGATAACAGTACCGGGCTCTTATGTAGCTCTGGCACAGCCAGCACCAGGCTTAATTAGCAGCTAGGTGAACTTTTCCTTTTTTTCCTTTTTGCCCCGCAATTACTGCGTGTTGGCCCTAATTAAGGGCCAACCCCATGAAGTCAGTGTTTCCCCCATCAGGCGTTTTTCCCACATCCCTGTTGGGCACGGGGTCCCTGCCTCTTGCTGAAGCCCGCATGGCGACGCTGACTTGATTCAATCTCCATTTCCTTCCCCGAAGCCGCCGCTCTGCCCCTTTCCCCGGGGCTTACAGCAGCTCCTCGCCTCGGCCCTTCCCGCACCGCGGCTGCGCCAGAGGCTTTGCCTTGTATAATCCTATAGGGTTTCCAGCTCTCCCGATCGCTTGTTTTGCAAGCGGCATGGCTCGGAGCGTGCGGTGGCTCGGCAGCCTTTCCAACTTGTCCTAGTGACCTAGATCTGTCATTGGAAAATCAGCGAGGGCGGAGGAGGAGCCTCCCTGCCCGCTCGGGCAGCGTGCGCGCACTGGCATGGGCAAGGACGGCGGCACCCGATGGCTGTCCATGCGACGGCTGCACCCGCGCCAGGCGGGATCACCCTGCCCTTCGCCATCCAAAAATAAGGCGGGTGGGGAAGGCGGCTGCTGCCAGCTCATCATCCTGCGGGATGGGTTTGGGGATCCTCGGGTGCCGGATGCCCCCGCAAGGTGCAGGAGAAGAACCCCGATGGGTTTGTGTTGGTGATGCTGTGGGGATGGGGCCATGCCCCATGTCTGTATGGCACCAGCGAGTGCCTCGTCCCAAGGGTTTTGTCCCCAGGAGCTGGCCAGGCCCCAAAGTGGCTCTTGGGCATTGAAGCAAAACAGAGAGGTGGTGGGGATGGAGGCACCTGGGACCCTGGCACTGGGGTGGGCGAGTCCCCGATAACCCCAGGGAGCAGCGGCAGTGGTGCCCGGAGGGAGAAAGCGCAGGGACGGAGCCGCTCGTCCCCGCAGCGGGTGGCAGCGGATGGCAGCGGGTTAACCCCGCGGCATCCCCACCTCCCCGCCGGGTTTAACTTTGGACTCGGCAGCGGCTATTTAAAGAGCTGCTAAGGTCTAAATCTTGCCCTGTTTATTGGATGCGCCAGCTCTCTCTGCCTTTATTTAGCCCCACGGAGATAAATCCCCCTCAGTTTAGCTGCGGGGCTGTAGGGGGGGCTCCCCTGCCCCAGCCTGGTGTCCCCCACTCGGGGTCCCGTTCAGATGTGGGTCCTGCTCAGACGCAGCAATGCCACCGCCTGCGCCAGCCAAGGTGCAAAGTGCTGAGCCCGTGGGGTTGGGCTTGCAGCGGGGCCGGCACCGTGCGGGTGTTGGCGAGCCCACCGGCTCTGCAGCTGCGGTGAAGGCACCGGGGTCGCCCCGAAGGCAGAGGAGCGCATCCGAGCCCTGCTTTGCCCCCTCCCAGGACCTCCTGCCGCCGAAAGTTTCCACGAAATCTCTGCTAATCGGTTAAGAAACCCGTTCCCACCTCCAGCCTCGCAGTCGGCGCAGCGCCAGGGTTGCGTAACTTGAGTTTTCCTTATTGAGCCGGATCAGGCGGCCGCGCGGTGACGGTGGCGGTGACCCCGCGGCCCGGAGCCCACACTTTGCTCAGCGCGATGGGGCTGTGCCAGGCGGGCGCTCTGAACCACCCCAGCCCATTTGGGGTCAACCACAGTATAGGGATGCCGATGGCCGAAATGTTTCATTTTATTTCCTTTTGCCGGGATGCTGAGGGTGCCGGGTGCCGCAGCTTTGTTTACAAACAAAGCACCCGGCAGATCTGAGCAGGTGATAATTCCCTGCATTTATTTTTTCCGACACTCCTGCCCAAGGCCGCCTTCACCTGATGCAATCACGGCTAATTACCCACGGAAGCTCAGCGGCATCCAGCGCTTGGCCCTGGGGGCAGCGCTGGGGTTGGAGGACAAACTGGGGACCGCGTTGGTGCAGGGGTCCCCCGTGTCCCCATGGAGGGAGGGAGCCGCTGCGTCCCCGTGCTCTCAGTGGGGATGGGGGGAGCTGCTAATTACCACTCGCTCCCCCTGCCCGGAGGTGCCCCGGCCGGCGCATCACATCGATCGTGACAGCGGTATGGGGCACAGACCTACTTTCCCAGCAGGTTCACTGGGTAATGAGCCCGGCGCTGCGGAGGCCGCGTGCCCCACACGCGGTGCTGGAAAACAAGAGGGGATCTGGGGCAGGGGCAGAGCCACCCCCAAAATGCCTGGAGCCACCACCCAGCCATCCAGGGACACCCGTGCCCCAGTGCTGGGTTTGCTGCCATCACTTCGTTTGGACCAGCTGGGGAGAGCGGCCACGTCCCGGCCCCTTGCTGTGGGTTGAAGGATGCGCTGGGCTCACCCTGGGTACCAGGGCATCTTCAGGCTCCTCTTGCGGGGGTTGCAAAGACCCCCCCAGTACGCCCAGGAGCCCTCACTCCCCAGCCACAACCATCCCTCATTGATCTGACTTGAGGGGGGGCAGCTCCAAAAAAGGCTCCAGGTCTCGGTGCGGTGCTGAGCTTCTCGTGGTGCCCCCACCCCGGCAGGGAGAAAATAGAGGGGAGGGAAGGGGAGGGGAGGGATGGGGCCACCCGCGGCCGGGTCCTGCCACACGCGCCATGGGGCCCGCCTGGCTTTGGGGCACGATGCCCGCCCCAGGGCGGAGGAGAGGGCGGGTGGTGGTGCTGGCGCGGGGTGGAAGCCGAATCCTGCCCCGGGGAGGGCGGCTCCGGCTCTGCCGAAACCATGGGAGCCGCCTGCCCGGGAGGGGACGCGGGTGACGCGGGGCCTTGGCCATGGGGACCGCGCACGGCGCCCGCTGCAGGGCCGGGGAGGTGGCACCCGCGGGGTGCTGCAGCTCACAGCTCCTGTGCGAAGTGGCAGCGGGTCTCAGCCCTCCGTGGGCACAAAGTGGCCACCTCGTTGCCCCCCCGGTGCTGCCACCGTCCCCAGCCCGCAGGAAGGGTTAACGGCCGCGGCCGGCGGTGTTACACAAGCGCGGTACGGGAGCAGAAAGTGTGTCAGTGGGACAGGAGGACTCCAGCAGCGTGGGCTCGAGGGATGGACGCGGGGCCAATTGCCACCGTGTGGCTGAGCCCGATGGCCGGGTGGTGGCACTTACATAAGGGACAGCCGGTGGCAGCGGGCCTGGAGTTGGGCAAGAAATATTTACAGTGGGAGGAGAGCAAATACCGCGGCTGGGACATTTTAATTGCCAGCTGGGAAATTTTCTTTTTAACCCTTTTTTGCTTTTTGGCCCCCTTTTAGCTTTTAGCCCACGCAGCCCGCTATGCTGCTGCCTGGGGGGGAAGTTTGCTCACCCCCACCCCAATAAATCCCTCTCCAGCCCAGCCTGGCCGGGGTGTGCTTGGTGCCAGGGCTGGGGAGGAGGAGCTGGCACGGCCCTCGATGGGGAAACTGAGGCACGAGGGGGGCGGGCTGTGGTGATTCAGCCAGCGGTTACAAACAGAACAGCAATTAAAAGCTGTTCTCAGGTTTAATTGCCATCACGCCGGAGTTACGGCTGCATCTCCACGTCAGTTATTTGGGCCTAACGTCCCATTAGAGGGTCAGGTGCTCGCTGTGAGCACATGGCTGTAATTAGCAGGATGCCGTATTCTCAATTACAGCCTGAAGATGCTCGTCACAGCCATAATCGCTGGCGGTTTCTCCTTTAGGACCATTTGGAAAATTTGGGGTCAGGAGGTGACGCTTGGCCTGGGGAGAGCCCGGAGCACATCGTCCCCTCTGCCTCATCCCACTAATGCCGGAGCTGCCCTTCTCGGAGGCTGCATTTTTTGGTTTTGGTGTGCAGACAGGGCTCGGGGCCAGGGTTTAGCTGACACCATCCCACGAAAGGAGAGCATTTCTGCCAGCGGGGAGGTGCTGGGGCTGGCAGCGAGGGCTCCCCGAGCAGCACCCAGCAGCCACGGGCACTTGGGCTCTGCCCTGTGTGCTCCAGGGCCACCTTGATCCCGGTTGTCCCAGTGGGCACGCGGTGCCGAAATCGCTGGGGCCGGGTATCGGCTGCGGGCGTGAGGGCGAGGCGAGATGGAGGATGCATCACCCGGGCGCTCCCGGCGGCTGCAATTAACCTTGCATAACGAACGCCGCTTCCTGCCGGGGGTGGCACCACCTCTGTCCGTCCCCCCGGCCACGGTGGTGGCACCGCCTCTGCCCCCCATGACGCTCTTGGGGTGTCGGGGCGGAACGGGGTCCCTGTGGTTTGCACATCGCGGCGTTGCAGGAGTGGAGGCGGTGGTGGTTTGTTGGGCACAGGTTGCAGCAGAAGATGGGAAATTTGGGGTTGTCTCGGTCACTGGAGGCCACCTGCACGGCGGTGGTGGCCGCGTGTCACCATCCAGGGGCTTCAGTCAAAGGGGGCGATGCCATGGGGTTGCCATAGGGTCCCAGGGGTTACAGTGGCAGTGCAGAGGTTGAGGGGGCTGGGACTGGGCGCCTCACACCGCACCTGCCTGCACATCATCCCTTTTGGGAAAAGCCCTAAAATCACCCCGTGCCTTTGGGGCAGGATCTGACCAGAGCACTCGAGGTCGACGGATGGGGCCAGCATCAGCCCGGCTGCCCCACTCTGGGGGAAGGCTGCGCTGACCAAGCCCAGCCTCACCCAAACCATTGAGAGAAACTGGGACATCTCCGGCCTCCGGGTCACTGGGTGAAGGAGGCAACGGGCAGGAACACCAGCAGCGGGGCTGTCACCCGCGGAGGCACAGCACAGCACGGGGACGATGCCTCACAGGAGTGTGGGGACACGATCCCACACGGACACAGGGGTGAGACCCCGCTGTGCCTCATCCCAGCCTCCAGCCCAGCGGTGGCCGCATCAGCAGGCGAGCGGCGCTCCTGAAACCCCAGCACAAGCCCAGCGAGCACAAAGTCAGGCGGCGCCGCGGGGATGTAACCGGCCACGTGCAGCCCAGCACCAAAACGCAGCCTCCCGCAGGCTGGAATGGGGTGGCTGTCAGGAACCACCCCCGAAACGCAGCCCTCGATGAGAAATGGTGGCTCGGAGGGTTGGAGAGAGGCAGAAGGGAATTACCCACAGCGGGGATTTGCACAGGCCCAGGAGATTTTAAATACCCATAATCTGGCCGCGGGGTTTATTTTGGCGCGGCGGCGGCTGCACAGCACCCTCGGGGGCGCGGGGGCTGGAGCGGGGATTAGAGGGTGCAGCGATGCCGGGAGGCACGTAGGAGCGCTGGGGGGGCAGCGCCAGCCTGGATCTGGGGCAGCTGGAAAATGAGGAGGACGAAGCCTATTAGCAGCTCAGTGCCAGCGAAGCAGAAGCGGGGAGGGAAGCGGATTTACGGGGGGAAGGGGCTGGGACCTTGAGCCAGCGATTGCTATATCGGTCCTCGAGCTGCCGGGGGGGGTCTGGGTGGGGAGCCAGCTCCTCTGCTTGGGCCGGACCCCCTGGCTGCAGGGATGGGGATGCTCCCTGTGCCTGGGGTGTCCTTGGTGCTCCCTGCCCCCCCCCCAGCATGCACACATCAGGCAAGAAATAAGGGGAATGATCCCAAAACTGAGCTCAGGGAGGGCTGCTGTACAAGTACTCTGTGCTAGGAAAGCCAGAAAAGGCTTTTCTGCCCATCTCCTGTTGTTGGAGAAGACGGAGGACCCCGTGGGAGTACCCGTGCCCTGGGTGGGCCTTTTTGGGGTGCTTTCCAAGACGTGAGCATCACCGCAGGCTCATCCAGGAAGGGGCAACCTGTTGTTGGGTCCAGCCCTCGGATGACACAGCCTTGCCTCAGTTTCCCCAGCAGCCTCAGAGCCGTGGCCGTCGCAGGGGTGGGCGGTCTCCTTGGTTCAGTGTCTGCCGTCATTAACCCCGTGGTTTTCCCACCCCCCGCTTTCCTCCACCGCAGCCCAAATCGAGGTGATCCCGTGCAAGATCTGCGGGGACAAGTCCTCGGGGATTCACTACGGCGTTATCACCTGCGAAGGCTGCAAGGTGAGCACGGCTGGGGCCGGGCGGGTGCTGCCATCCCACCGGGCACCTTCCCAACCCGTTCCCGTCCCTCGCAGGGTTTTTTTCGGCGCAGCCAGCAGAACAATGCCAGCTACTCCTGCTCGCGGCAGAGGAACTGCCTGATCGACCGCACCAACCGCAACCGCTGCCAGCACTGCCGCCTGCAGAAATGCCTGGCGCTGGGCATGTCCCGCGATGGTGAGTGGCGCCCGGGGCCATCCCCAGTACTCCCGTGGAGGCTCGAGGCTGCCAGGGCTGGAGTAGAGGGCATGTGGAAATGGGGAGCGAGAAATGCTTTGGCATTTCCTAAGGGGAAAATTCCAACCGCTGCTGTTTGCTTTACGCCTGGGTTGGTTTGGGGCAGGGAATGCATCCAGTGGGGCCCCTGTGCCAGTCAGGGCTTCTGAACCCCGCATGATGAGCTGGGACCTGTCCTGCCCTGATGTGGTGACAGCGCCGTGATGTGGTGGCATTTTCCTCCCCATCAGCGGTGAAGTTCGGCCGCATGTCCAAGAAGCAGCGGGACAGCCTCTACGCCGAGGTGCAGAAGCACCAGCAGAGCCAGGAGCAGAGCGGCGGTGCCAAGGATGAGCCCGAGCCCCTGAGCCGCGTCTACACCACCAGCGTGAGCAGCGGCCTCTCGGACCTGGACGACATCTCCACGCTGTCGGACGGGCTCCTCTTTGACTTCCCCCTCACCCCCGATGGCAGCAGCACCTACTACAACCTCGACCTCCTGGCCTCGGCACAGCCCTCGCCCGACCAGTCCAGCCTGGATGTGGCTGAGGCCACGCTCATCAAGCAGGAGTCCCTCTACGAGCTGATGCTGGAGCCGGCGCTCTTCGCGCACGGCGCACTGGAGGGCGGCCAGCTGGCTGCTGACATCTCTGTCCTTGAGATCGGTGAGTGTTTGCCCAGCCCCGGCACGGCGCCGGGCATGCACGGAGCGTGCAGCCCCAGCATGATGCTCAGCACAGCGTGTGCGGCACCGTGCTCAGCACTGCACGGGCAGGGCGCATCCAGCCTGGGGTGCAGCGCTGGGCACGCACGGTGCTGGGCACGCTTGCAGCAAGGGGCAGACCCAGCCAGAGCGGCCCCGGGTGCTTCTTTCCTCAGGCTGAGCACTGACGGAGCTCGGTGCAGCTGAGGTCGTGCAGAGCATCCCCTCCTCTGCCCCTCGGACACCCAATCTGTCCTCAAATCCTCATGCATGAGCCCCTCTCCCCCTCCAGCCTTCAGCTCCAGCAGCTCCCGGGGGATGCCCAGGCTGGGCTGGGAGGGAGCAGCGCCAGCACGCAGGGACAGCAGGGTTGGCGGTGTCCCCGCGGCTCACCACCCGCTGCCACCTCTTTGCAGACCGAATTGCCCAAAATGTGGTGAAGTCGCACCTGGAGACCTGCCAGTACACAGCGGAGGAGCTGAAGCGCCTGGCGTGGACGCTGTACTCCCCAGAGGAAGTCCGCGCCCTGCAGAGCAAGGTGGGCACCACGCTGGGAGCGGGTCCTGTCCCGGCTGTCCTAGTGCCACCGCTGCCCGTGGGTGGCACTGCACCAGGGAGCACCCCGGGGTCCCTTCCCTGCCCCGTGCGGTGGGGAGGTGGGAGGACAGGGGTCTGGGGCGGCAGCCAGCCCTAAAGGATGTCCCCGCTGTGCCCACAGAGCTGCGAGGCCATGTGGCAGCAGTGCTCGCTGCAGATCTCCAACGCCATCCAGTACGTGGTGGAGTTCGCCAAGCGCATCGACGGCTTCATGGAGCTCTGCCAGAACGACCAAATCATCCTCCTCAAAGCCGGTAAGAGCCGGGCCCCCGGCCGTCCCCAGCACCTCCCCCAAGCAGCAGCCGCCGTGCTGAGGGCAGATGCTGTCTCTTTTCTCAGCTGATGCTCTCCTCTCGTGCTGTCTCCTCCCAAGCTTTTCTGAGCCCCCAGCCTCGCTTGCCCCCGGGCTCGGCTCAGGGGGGTCAGCAGCATCCCTGTGCCAGGAGGGGTCTGCGCATGGCACCGGGGAGGGAGGCTCCCGGGAAGCCTGTGCAAGACATGACCTCCTCCAGGAAAACCCGAAACCTTTGTGAGGAGGGCATTGCAGAAACCAGAAATGGGATGGCTGGGCTTTTTTTTTTTTGTGTGTGTGTGCTTTTTGCCAGTTTTCATAGGAGCACAGCAGTTTCTTCCCCAGGAAAAGGGGTACCAAACACAAAATGAAGCAGGGAGAGAGAAAAGGAGAAGATTGGATTCTTCTCCCAGCAAGGGACTGGCAGGGTGCCACACTGCAAGGCTCAGACCTGGCCATGCCCAACACATGGGAGTTTTAACTCATTTCTTCATTTCTTCCTTCCATTTTTTTTTCTTTTTATTTTGTTTTCACCCTCTTCTCTCTTGGTGCTCCACCATGACATTGATCAATCCCTGTTTCTGACTGCTGAATGACTGGATAATATTTCCCTTTGGTGAAATATTGTGGTCACAATTGAAAACCAAAATAAAAAAAAAAATGGGGGAAAAAAAACAATAAACCAACAACCAAACCCAAACCAACAACCCAAACCCAAACTGGATTTATTGGAATAACCATTGTGCTCTTGGAAATGAACAATCCGGACCGCAAACTTGCACTGGGGGCTTTTCTCTTTCTTTCATTTGGTCCTGGGATGATGGAACCCCCCCTGCCCTCCCCTCCCTCGTCTGCTGTCTCTCTGCCTATGTCAGGTTGCCTCGAGGTGCTCCTGATCCGCATGATCCGCGCGTTCAACCCCTTAAACAACACAGTGCTCTTCGAGGGGAAGTTCGGCAGCATGCAGATGTTCAAGTCACTCGGTAAGAGATGCTTTGCTGCCTCTCTTTCGGGGCTTTCCTGTCCATTTGATGCCCGGATGGGGCTTGTCACCACGTGAAACTGGGACAGATCCCAGCAGGGCTCAGGAGCAAACTGAGGTGCCGTGGGGACAGGAGGGGATGAACACCCCTGCGTTTGCTTCTGGTGCCCACCGTGGCTGGTACCTGCTTCCCATCCTATCCCAAAGCCCAGCGATGCGGGCGATCCTCCCCCCAGGGACCATCTCCTCTCCAAAAGCTTTCTGAAAGGTGGGCTGAGGGGTTGGGGGCCATGCAGAGCCGTGACACCCGCGTCTTCCCCCATTAGGCTGCGACGACCTCATTGGTGCCGTCTTCGAGCTGGGGAGGACCCTGTGCCGCCTGCAGCTGTCGGACGAGGAGCTCGCCCTCTTCACGGCCGCCGTCCTGCTGTCCCCGGGTGCGTGGGGACGGGGGGGGGACACCACAGCCAGGACCGGCCGGGGGCTTCATGCCAGAGCTGTGGGGAGCTGACCTTTAAATGCTGGTGTTGCTTCCTTGGTGGATGATTGGGGGGGAAAAAAAGGCATCTAAAAATGATTAAATAAAATGATTGGAGGGAAAAAAAAGAAGACATCTAAAAAGGTGTCTGCCAGGCCAGGTCTCCTCGGTGGGTGGCAGGGCTGCACCGCCTGTGCTGCGGGGGGCATGGGGAGGGGCTGTGGGGTTGTCCCCCCGTCCCCAAAGCCACCCCGAGGAGCAGGAAAGGCAGGATGAGCAAGAGGTGCTGGCACCATGCGGGGTGGGGACTGGCTCACGGCACTGACCCGGCCGTGTCCCACAGATCGCCCCTGGCTGACGGAGTCCAAGAAGGTGCAGAAGCTCCAGGACAAGATCTACGTGGCCCTGCAGCACGAGATCCAGAAGAAACACTCCGCCGAGGACAAGCTCTCGAAGGTAGCGGTGCCAACGGCGTGGGGAGCCCTGCTGGGCTGGCGAGCGGCTGTTTTCTGCGGGGATACCACGGCCCCAAGGGAGGGGGAACAGCAGCGTGTGGGGTGCTGGCTGGGAACCCTGTGTTCACCGGCTCCTCCTTTCCCTGCAGATGGTTTCCAAGCTGCCCCTGATGAAGACCATTTGCAACCTGCACTTGGACAAGCTGGAATTTTTCCGTCTCCTGCACCCGGAGACGGCCATGAACTTCCCACCCCTCTATAAGGAGGTTTTCAACTCGGAGCTTCAGTACAGCGACCCGCGGGAGAGCTAAGGCTGGGAGCCGCCAGCCGCCTCCTCACTCCCCAGATCTGTGGACGAACTGAACTTCAGAGGTTTGGGGCGGTTTGTTTAAGTCAAGTCATCAAACCCAAGACAACCTGGGGGGGCGGGGTATCTCCCCAGCTCCGTTTCCTTGCTGTGGATTGCAATAGCTCTTGAATGTAAAGCACCTTGAAGGAAAAGCAAACTGACTTTGCCATACTAATGAAATGAATGTGAAATCTCCGCTCGGGAGAGGAGATGCTCCTGGAAGTGGCAAGGCACCGACTCCTCCCTGTGGTGCATGGATCCGGGGGAGCGCACGCCGCACGCACGCTGTTGTGCTCGTGGTACGGTCCCTCCCGCGGTTCCGGCTGCACTCTGTCACTGATATTATTTTTTTAATTATTTTTTAAATTTTCTTCTTTTTTTTTTTAACCCAAACACAAGGCATGGGATGAAGAAGGGGCAATGCAGACTCATCGGGACAGGGGTGAGCCAGGCGGCTGGGGGCAGCAGCCGGCTCCCAGCTGGACCCAAGGAGAGGGCGCAGGCAGAGGCTTCGCTTTAGTCCTTCTCCCGTGGGTGCAGCCTAAGGAGCTCAGCCCAGAAAGACCCAGCCATGGCTGGGGGGGGGTTCAGTACAGGATTTTGTTGCAGAGCAGGCTGCTTGCAGGGAAAGGAGGCCCAGCGCAGTGGGGGAGAAGCTTTGCAGGGTCTCCATGCCCTCCATCGAGGTGTTTGCCCAAAGGCTGGGGCTGGGTGGCTGAGCTGCCCCCTCCCCGGTCTGGATGACTTTTCGGAGCAGATTTTTTTGAGCACCCGAGAGGGGCTTTGCCCTTGTGATTGTGGCCAAATCTCGGCTCCTGGCTGCTGCACCCCAGAGGCAGCCACGTGCCGCTCCCTGCGTGATGCCGTGAGTGGCGGCTCTTTCAGGTCCTGGCTGTCAATTTGAGTTTTCTTATTGAGACCTTTCCAAATTCCCTGTGGCTCAGCACCTAGAGGAGGTTCTGTGGCCTTTCCTCCTCCTCCCAGCCTGGAGCTGGAGTCCCGCTGCCGTGTCCGCAAGGAGCGCTGCCTCTGCCACGGGTCAAGCTGCACCCAGGGATTTCCCCCTGGGAGCTCTCTAGAACTGTTTATTCTCTGCTTAGCAGAACCTGAGGGCTTTTTCAGGGCGAAATCTGTCTTCGGGGACAGAGGGAAGCAAAAGATCCTTATTTCTTTCCTGGGAAGCTGTGCTGCTCCGAGCTTGGGAGGCCCAAAAGGCGAAGAAGGGACAGTTTTGTGGTGCGATGCCGGCAGGGTCACTCGAGGGGCTCTCTGGCCAGGCTCTGCGTGTGGTTTTTTCAGTCCCTGTTCCTGCTCCTCCTGCAGTGAATGCCAAAAGCAACAAGAGAAAAACCTGCGACAAGGCAGCCCTGTTTTCTGCTGACAAAGGGCTAAAATCCCAAGCTCCGTCTTGCTTCCTATTGATTTCTCATGCGTCCAACCACATCCTCTGGCAGTTTGGATCATCAGCGAGTGTGAGCCGAAGACCTTCATTTCTGTAACTGCACACCCTAAACCAAACGAGCAGCTTTCTTAGTGATGTAGGGGATATTCACGCTTTTAGATAAAAGACCTCCTAGGGAAGAACATGGACCAAACTCGATCAGGGAAGACTCGCCAGGAAGGCGAAGGGATTTCTGCTTCGGTGTGAGGCCAAGACAAACTTGGGACTGTGCTATTCCCCGGCAGCCGCCGTCCACCACCCACAGCTGTGCGCTTTCTGGTTTTGTTAACCACCGTCTGAGCTGATTTTTGGAGCGCATTGGAGTTCATCAGCCTCGTTTCTCTCCCTGATGTCGGTAGACCCCACGTCTCCGGTGAAGGCTGCCGAGCGTCCCAGCGGCCCCATGCAGTGCCGAGTGCCAATGCGCTGTTCTCCAGCGCGGTGTTAGCAGGGGTGGGGATGTGCCGTGCTTGTTTCCTGCCCTCTTGGATCCTAAAGCTTGACAGAAGTGAGAAGTCAGTATTGCCTTTTTCGTCTAGAGGGTTGTGCCTTTTTTGAAAAATCATTTCCGACAGCACTGTTGGCTTCCTGGCTCCTCTCTCCGGGGAAGGCAGGCCTTAGGGAAAAGCACTCGAGAAAATGAATGTGCTTTGCAGAGGGGTCTCTGCCCTCCTGCAGAAACAGAGGGCAGGCGATCCCTTTCTCAGAGGAAATGGCTGCGGATGTTTTGAAATGTTTGGGAAAAAAAAGCACACACCCTTCTTCACGTCCTTGGTACTTGTCAGCCAACATGCACGACTGGTCAATGTCACCGTTTTCATTTCATCGGCAAAGAAACCAAGAAAGCACCTTAAATCAGGAAAAGACTGAGCCCTCGCCACGAGGTGCATTTTTCCTGCTTACAGCATCTATCTAATGGGAGAGATTTGGGATTCTGAGCAATAAAAGCTGACGTGGGAGTCTAGGGAAGCCTGGAAGTATTAAACACTAGTAACTCAACCTGCCAAACTGCGGGAACCTGCACTTTTATGTTCTCTTTAAATGAGCCCCCTCATCCACTAAATTATTCCTTGGGAGAGGATCAACTGTTGTTTCACGAGGAGGGGAGTTTGGGCCCTGGTGCCCATTGTGCCACCATCCGAGAGCTGAACAATGCCCAGGGATCTGGGCAGGCGCCTTGGGGCAGGCGGTATGCGTCGAAAGGGATGGTAGCTGCACACCGCAGCCCCTGCTTTCGGCTCGCTCCTCTGTATTTGCCCAGATAAACAGGGCCGTGGGCACTGTGCTGAGGTCCCTCGTGCTCCCCTCTGTGCCACCAACAGACAGCGGCTTGGCAGCGCGAGGAATTGAGCTTTAAGGGGAAGGGAGAACAAAAAAGCCTGGGTAGAGATGCCTGGAAAAGGGAGACTTGCGTGGTCCCTTGCAGCGGTGTTGCATGTGACAAGTGGAGAGGCTGCGTTGGAGCCCTGAGACCCCAGACTCGCTCAGCCCTCAGCGTCTTGGAGAAATGTTTCCATCCCACCAGCAGCCAGGCGTTTTGCCGCTTCATTTTCAAAAAAGACCCGAGAAATGGTTCCCTTTAGCAGGGTGACCTCAGCTGCGAGGGATTGCTCTTTTCCAGATGAAGATTAATTTTGTGTTTGTTTGTTTGCTATGGCAATTTAGCTGAGTGTGCATTTCCACCTCCAGAACCCTCACACTGTGTATAAAAATGGATAAAATATATATAATATATATTCTTGTGAATGTTGGTGCAAAAGAGAAAATATATAAAGTTTCAGTCGGCTTTATGTTATTTTTTATCTATATGAATGAAAGGAAGAAATGGAAAACTATTTTTTTCCATTTAACACCCTCCACACGTACCTACCTGTAGATACCAACAGGTTTTATGGAAATGTTTTACTTTTTAGATTTAGGAACATGCTTCTGTTCTCATTGAATGTCTGTCTTGTAAGATTGTAATTTCTATTTTTTTAAAGAAAAGAAAATAACTAAATAAAACTTCCTCTTTCAGACCAGTCAGCTAGGAAGGGAGGGCAAGGGAGGGAGAAATGTTTATTTAAGGACAAAAGCTTTGTCTGATTTTTTCATGACATTAAATAAAAAGTAATATAATGTATGGACGAAAAACTTTTTATTGAGGTGTATTCTATAGGTATATACATGTATATTGCACAAAATTTACAGGAAGAAAAATAAAGTCTGTTTTACAAGGTAAAAATAGTAATGTTGGAAATAGTGTGATTCTAAATTTTAGCAAATGCTGAGGCTGGAAGCAAACCCCTCGAAGTCATGGACTAGCCTTTAATTGTTCAGCTGGCTCAGGACCAAGCTGTAATAGACACCACGATCCAGCACGCTGTTTGGAAACAAGGCTAAACAGTAGAGGTTTTCAGGTGTTATTTATTCACTTCAAACCAGGCGTGCACTTCAGTGAGCCAGGGAAAAATTTGGATTTGTCTCCTGCATGTGCGCTGGGTTTGGAGCCCTCAAGAGCATTTCCCATGCTGCTGAGCATCCTCCATCCCGTGCACTCAAAGTGGGAACAGAGCTTGGGGAGAGGGCTTGGCGTGGGAAACCTGTCCAGGTAACACGCAGCTGAGTACAGTGATCTCACCCTGCAGTACGGGAGACAAGTTTCAAGACAGGCAGGACATGGATTCCTTTTCAAATAGTACCCACGCTAAGAGGGAAGAAAGGAAGCCACCTGCCTTGAATACGGCAAGGATACAAGGACCTGGGTGCAAGGATGCTTCCCCATCAGGATGCAGTGGATCAGAGGTACTGCATGCAAAACAACCCTTTTCCCCCTTAGCTTCCCTTGAAATCCTCACCTGGCAGCGAGCTCCCTGCTCACTCCCTTTGCAGACCCAGAGCCGTTGTGTCCCCAGGCAGCCACGGTGGAGCTCAGGGAGCTGTGGAGCAGAGTGAAAAATGAACGAGGATCTCTCCTCACCCGCTCCGCAGCCAATACTGCCCTGCTGCTCCCAGGAGGCAGCATGTGTCCTCCTTCGCTGTTCTCACCCACAGAGTTATATATTGCACAGTAAAACCTGGCTGCTGCGGAGAGCCAGGAACAGCCAGAAATAGGGCATGGCTCGTGGGGACGCAGGGAAGGAATCATCCCGTTTGGACAGGGAGGTTGCGGAGATGGGGCACCTGGCACCGTAGAGAACTGCTGCACCTGGGGCAGCGTGCAGAGCAGCAGCAGCTGTGCGGGTGTAAAGCCCACAACCCTTCTGAGCAGCTGTGTGCTAACACCTTCATTTGGTTTTCATGTTTAAATAGCTCCCTTATTTTTTTCTTCCAGAGGAATCACAAGCTGGGCTCTGCCACCCTGTGTCCCAACAAGCCTTCTCCCAGTAAGCAGTCTTGTCCCTCTTGCTGGTGGCCCAGTATCTCCGGTAGCACTGGATTTACTGGGGCGGAGTGACCTCTACTGGTTTATAGCTAAAATAATCTCTACATTTTTGCGATCCTTGCAGATAGATGGGGTGATAGGAGGCCTGATCCTTCCCTCCCAGAAAATATTTGCCCACCTGGCAAATACTGCAGTCAGTGGCATTGCCCGTGTCCTCTGGGGAGCAAAGCAATGCTTGGCAGCCTGCCTGGAGCAGGGGCCAACCACGAGCAGTGAACCCCAAGACCTGTATTTTAGGGAAACTTTGCCTAACTGCAGATAAGAGATGTGAAGGCCTCAGCATTTGCTTAGCTAAGTACGAGAGGGATGAGTCTGAATCATGTAGCCTGGGGCTGGAGTACACTGTTTACAGAAACCACAGCCTCGGGGGTTGTAAATATTTTTGAAGTAGAGTGGGTTTTATATGCTACCAAATTAACAGCATTTACATAGCACGGGTACCTTGGAGACTGATCGGTACTGATGTTAATAAGGCTAATGCAGTGGAAAGGAAGAGTTAAGGAGCTATAGACCCACATTAAAATATCTAAGCCCAGAATGTTATAAATCCAGGTATTGCTGAGGCTGGCTGAGGGCTTCCCAGTACACCATTCTCAGGCTGCATCATCACAAAGATTTTGGAGTAATTTGTCTGCTAAATCCTCACTACCCTGTTTTGCTGAGGCTTAAATTCTGCAGAAGGAGGTAAGTCACGCAAGCACTGGGCCCTGGGCAAGCGCACTGGTTGCTGCTTGTGCTGATTTAGCTGACTTATTCAGAAGTGAAATCAGCATTTAGTGGCAGATGTTATAAATAGCAGCCTCCTGAGCGACTGCACAGCCCTGGGGCCTGAGTCCAGCTATCACCTCCACACGGTGTAACTGATCCAGGAAATAAAACGTGGCGTTCGCCGTTAGTCAGCCCGGCCAATCTAACTAAAAAAAGGCTACTGAAGTTACAAGATTAACTTCCACCGAGCTTCTGGTCTCTGTCAGCATGAACAAGAAGCAAAACCCTTTGGATTTTGGTGTCTGAACCTGTGCGGACCGGGCTGCACCTCAGGGCCTGATCCCCACAGGCTCGGGGGGGCTGAGCTCCCCGCGGGATTTGGGCACGCCGAGGACGCTGCCGTGTCCTGGGCCACGCCGCCCGTCCCAACCCAGCCGTGTTTGTGTGAAAATGAAACGTTTCTGCTGCGCAGCGGGGGTTTAATGGGGGGCTGGGGGGCGATGCTGTGGACGGAGAGGTGCTCCAGGTGCTTCTGCCTACAGCTGGCGGCCACAACTCGCGCGGGGCCTCGCCGTGGCGACAGGGACAGGGGGTGAGGGGTGAGGGACCCCCCCCAGCAACGCCCCCCCCTTTGCAATTTGGTCCCTCTCCCTTCCCCGTAGCGCGTTCAGCCTCGCCTCAGCCCCCGCCCCGGCCCCGGCTCTCCCCGTCACGTGACGGGCTCGGCGCGGGGCATGCTGGGAGTTGTAGTCCGCGGCCCCGCTGAGCGCCATGGCGGCGGCGCCCGGCGGGACTCTGCTTCCCAGCGCGCCCCGCGGAGCCAAGCAGGGCTCGGGGGAGCTGGCCCGGGCCGCAGCGCCTGGAGGGGGGCACGGTGAGAGCCGGGACGGGGAGGGGGGGACAGGGACGGGAGGGGGCGGGGGGGACATGAAGGGGGGGGGCGAGCTGCAGGGGCCGTGTGGGTGAGGAGCGAGCCCGGGGCCGGCTGGGGGGGGGCAGCCCCGCGCGGGGCGTTTTCTCCCCTCTGGATTTCGTTTTTCGGGAGCATTTCCCAGCTCGGGGGCTGTGGCGCGGGGCGGTGCCTCAGGGGCTGTCCCTGGCGCTCTGTGTCCCGGCCCCCCCCCCCCCCCTCGGTGCTGCCCCCACCTCAGCTCCTGGCAAATCCCCGCGGCCCCCGGGGGCTCCCCCCCCCCCCCCCCCCCCTCCTCGCTCGGAGCCCGATCCCGCAGCGGGCCTCGTGTGGGCCCTGCAGCAGCGCTGCCGGGAGCGGTTTCCCCGCTCCCCCTGGTGCCGGGTGGCCTTGGCGTGAGGTTTGGAGCCGGATTTGTCCCTCCCTGTCCCACGCGAGGCTGTGGCCGTGGGGTGGCAGCGCTGGAGGGGGGGGGACGTGGTGCCAGGCAGGGGCTGTGGCAGCTGTGCGGGGTCTGCCTGTGTGAAGCTGGGCCAGGCGCTTTGGTGCCTTGCAGAGTGATGCCCTGAGAAAAGCCTTTTCTCTTCAAAACCAGCGCAGAGCCCCCGCTTTTTGTTAAACGCAGCTGGGAGGGGATGGGAACGAGGCACTTGCCTGTCTCAGGGTCACCGGTGTTGGTTCCTTCCCTGGCCTGGGGGTCTCTGCGGGGTGCCCTTGCTTTTAGCTCCTGGCTCTGCTGAGCTGGCTGGGGGCTGCTGGCCTGCAGCACGAGGTGGCCTCAGGAAGCCTGATGCCAGGTCACGGCCCTGCTCACCACAGTGAGCCCGAAGCGTTTTAAGGAGACACACATTGTACATAAGTCTCCTTAGCCTCTACTCCACCCCTGAAGCCCGCTTACTCTGCGGGGTAACTGCGTTATGAGGGAGCATCAGCAAGTTCTGCTGCCACTGATACACAGGGACCCTGCCACTCGCTTTGCTTCGGGTTCAACTCTTGGGTACGGGTCTGCGTAGAAGCTCGCGTGTCATCAAATCAGGAAGAAAACAAAGCGGCCCAGAGAATGTCCGACAGCAGGGCTCCATCAGCTGGCAAATATTCCTAGAGAAAGCCTGGGATGTGAGGCACTTCGGGGTTTGTCTGGGACGCGTGCAGATGGCAGGAGAGGAGCCGGGGTCCTGCAGTGAGGCTGGTCCTGGTGGCTCGCTGCAGCTCACCTGGGGTTGGGGCAAAGCAGGAACCCAGGGTCAGCTCTCCCACTGCCCAGCCAGCACCCTTCTTCTGGCCTCCCCCTTATTTATTTCCCTTAGCCCTCTTCTCTCCTTTTAGAGAAAGAAGCAAATAATGGGGAATAAAAAAACCTTTTAGAATCAGTTACTGTAATATAGGCAGAATAAATGTTATGTCAAACCACGGGCTGGAACAGAAATAGACCTGCAGTCAGGTAACGTGCCTCAAACAGGAACCCCGGGGGTTCCTGCGCCACGCTTTCCCTTACCAGAGATGACGATTCCTACTTTGATATCGGGGTGATCTTGGGGTGTGCTTCCTAAAAAACTGGCGCTGCTCGCATACGTGTCTTGGTGAAAAAGGAAAATGCTGCCTGCTGGAGTGACAGCGGGCGTTTTTGTCTCTGAAATACAGATGAAGAAAAGCCTCCGACGGGCCTTTGAGAGTCATGTGAGCCGGTCTGTAAACTTGGGAGCTATTCATTGACTGTGTATGAGCACAGTGGAAAAAGGAAGTTCACTTCACACCACAGTTTCCTTAGTGTGTTTTTTTTCCTCCCACAAATAGATTTTGTGTGAAGAATCACTGCGGCAGAGCGCAGGACATTGATTTTTATCTATTTCCAATTAAATTGAAAGCACTCCTGTGAATAGAAAGCTCGTTTGTATGTGCTATCTTCCACAAGAAATTCACGGGCGGTTGGATAATCCTTGTGTATCTGTACCTGTTTATCTGTTTCCTTGTGCGTGGCTCTTGCAACTGGAGCTTGTCTTGAGGATATTGAGGCTGCGCAGTGAAATTTTCCATCTCAGTCAGTCACTGGCCGTCAGAGTCGAGCACTGTCCTCCCTTGGCAAACACAAGACTTCTTCCCTGACTGTGACTCTGAGGCCTGTTATCCCAAGACCCTGCAATCCAGTTTGCAGAAATCTTGCCAAAATTAACTGCTAAGCTGGGGAAATGGGAAAAATGTGACTTGTGTGCAAGCGGATCTCAGCCTCTGAACAAAAAATGGTGTTGGGTTGGATCTTGAGGTCTGAGTCCATGCCCGGGGAAGGTTTGAGCTTGCTGCCATGGGTGTCCGTGGGGGAAAACTCCCTCCTCCCAGGGCAGCAGCACCGGCGATTCCTTTCTCTTCGTGTGTTGGCATAACTGGTGTTTGTCTGTAATTTGCTCTTCCCCCAGAATTTACGGATCTCAGCTGGGAGCAGCTGCAGCTGGGTGGGGTGAAGCCCTAATTGTGCTCCGAACTGTCCTCGTATTTATTTTCTATTCACACATTTTAAAAAAAAAAATGAAAAAGGAGGCAAAGCCTTTCTAAATCATTTTCGAAGTTACAAAACGCCTGCCAGACTCTGGATGGTGGCTGTTTGTATTGTGGGAAAGCCCGGAGGCTTCGGCTGCGCTGGGGCCCCATTGTGCAAGCCTCTAGCGAGGGGCTCGCAGCCCGACAGGCTCGTGATTTACGCAGCCTTCCTGTCCCCACGCTGTTGCTTTCTTTAGACTGCACGGGCAGAGAAATGTGTTTTCCTCGACGTTGACATAACTGAGATAGCGCGTACCTGCAGCCCGTGTGCAGGAGGAGTTGGTGTCCCGTGCAGGTCCTGTTCTGTTCCAGTGCTGCTGTCACCACCGGGGGCTGTGCTACAGTAGGTCAAATAAAAAGGAAACGGATTGCAGCCCCCACAAAATAATTGCACCCATGTGAAATCTGCACCCTCTGGAGCATGAACACGGGAGGACAGCACGGAGGTGCAGAGAAGGGGAAGGAGCTGCTGGAAATCCTGAGAGCTCTGGCTCCGGAGCAGCTGTGCTGACCCCAGTGCCCTTTGCTGTGTTTTTGGAGGGGCGGTTTTTAGTCTGTACTGCCTTCGTTCTTGAGAGTTGTTCACAGACCCCGAAATACCCTCTTGGAGGGTTGTTCTGCCATGTGCCTTGTTGTCAGCCTGGAATTTGCAGGTGTGGGCACGCGGTGGTTGTCCTGAAGTGAGGAGAAGTGAAGAGGCTGCTCAGTGCAGACCCGTCTGTGGCTTCTGTCTGTGCCACCAGCGCTGCCCACATCAGCAAAGCGCCTGGCATGGAGCAAACTTCACAGGATTTGATTTCTCCATAATCACAGTGGTGTTCAGTGGTGTGGTAACAGGAAGACTAAATCTGCCTCACAATACGGGCGTGCGGAATTATCACGGTAAGGAAGGATGTCAGGCTGCGTGTACCAGCTGATGCGCCGAGCAGCAGCACTTTACTTCCCAGCTAACAGCAATCATCCGGTTGTTTCAGGAGCTGGGACGATCCGTGGGGAGCCGGGAGCCAGCAAATCATCTCAGCACCTAAATGAGGCGTTAAGTCTGGTGAGTTGGTACCAGTTTCTCTTCCAGCACGTGCGCTTTGCTGGGTCCCAACCGGAGCTGTCTGCCTCAGCTGGAAGGTGCACGTGTCCTGGCAGCGGCCGTCTGTGCAGCCTCAGCCTTTGCCAGGTACCCTCGGAGCACGTTTGTTTGCTGCTGAATAAGACAAGCACCAAAACCGTTGACAGTTTTGTACAGGATGAGTTGCTTCCAGGGGAGCTCTGTACAAACAAGGAGAAGCCAGGAGCCTTTCTGTAAGGTTCCAGCGTGCCAAATTTGTGCAGTCTTTAGTGGTTTGTATGGGAACCCTGGGCTTGCAGTGGGTTAAGCACTGTGCAGAGATGCTCCTAATTTTAATAGCTTTTTTTGGTGCTGGTTAGTGATATATGCTGGCCTGATTTTTTTTTCTTTTTTTTTTCCTTTCTCTTTTTTTTTTTTTTTTTTTTTTTCCTCCCATAGATCTCTTGCTGTCTGTCTGAAACTTCGCCAGGGAGCACTTAACAGAAATGGCAGGTAAGGGCACCTCAAACTATGGCAATGGAGAGAGAAAAATGGTTTCAGACAATGTTTTCTAGTATGCCATGATGGCTGCAATTCATTAGTAATTCATTCACATGCACTTTGCTTTCTGAGATCTTAGTGATCCCTAAAGCTTCTTCTTTTTTTCTCCCCTGCTCATGTTCCTTTTTGTGTAGGTTTGCTAGCAGAGGTTACTGGTCTAGCATTAAAGACTTAGGTGTGACTTTTTTGAAAGTTTGATGAGGATGGAATTTAATAATAAAACGAGAGCAGTTCCTTCCTTTCAGAGGCTAAACAACTTTCTGTAGTGTTCCTAGCTGTGCTGTCAGTTTTGATACAGTTTAATTTTACTTGCAGTTAAACTAGTAACAAGATTCCTCCTAACTTTTTTTAAAATAAGCCAAAGTCCAGGACTTGCACCCAGCTGCTGTTCATTGCTAATAAGGTTTCGTTTTTGAAAGCATGGATTGTGCTTGCTTATGTAACGTGTTGATCCAAGCCTTGATATGAGTGCTGGAGCACTCCAAGTAACGCAGTCAGACATGAAAGTGGATATTTTCATTTGATTTCTTTGTCTTTTCTTGGGAATAACCCAGAACACTGGAAAACTACACGGGTCTTTGGATAGGAGAAAGCAGTCACCTGGCTTCTTGGAGCTGGGCAGCCACAAAGAGGTGCAATCCCGATACTTCTGTATCAAGCAAACCGGTATGGAAGTACTTTATGAGCTTGAAAATTGCAGTGGCTGGTGCCCAGAAGGCCAGCTGGTTTTTGCCCCATCATTTGGGGCCTTCTGCACTAGAGGCTGGCAACAGCTTTATTGTTGGTGAGAGATCTGTACTGAAGGAGGGAGAAAATGGAACAGAGCTGAACTGAAGCTGCATCTTCTGTTGAAGAGGGACAGAACAAAATTTCCACGTCCCTCCTAAAAAGCATTGTTAAAGAATCCTCTCTTACTGTGGTCAGTTAACCTTGGTCTCGCTGACTTCCCTAGAGAGCTGACTCTTCAGCTTTATGGGCTGCACCCTCTTTGTTTCCCTTGATCCAGCACTGTTAGGTTCTTTTACGGACATCTGAGACAAATTGTCCAGGAGAAAGCCCACGAGGTGTTCATAACTTACCGAAAGTTAGCGCTAAAAAGTCCAAATTCCTATGGACTTTGAAAGCAGCCAGGGGAACTCAGTGCTCCGTGTGATGTGGTTAGCAGTAGGCGTTAACCAGTAACTAATGCCAGCCCGAGACGGCATCTGAATTAATGCAGGATGTGTTTAGAGGTGACGGGTGAGGAGGGGCAGCAGATGTAATGTTTGTTTTCGTGAGGAAAGGTCTGAAAAATCAAGCTGGGCTGGTGACTTAAGAGATTCTTCCATATTTAATTGTTATGTACTCACAATGGGTGTTATCCCCATCGTATTTTCTGCATGAACATGTCTTTCCTTTGCGTGAAATAAAGCACTTTCTTTCCTGAAGCATGGCATACAGCTTTAGACGCTTCCCTGCCAACCTTCAAATGAAGTTAAGAAGCTGCTCCTGCAGAACGTCTTCTCACACAGAGATAATGGCAAGAGAAGGGGAACTCTTGTGCTGACAGTTCTTGTTCAGACATTTCCTCTCGTCTTCTGTGCCATTTGGAGGTTTTCCCAGGACATTCTTCATCTCTTCCTCTGGTTGTTTTTAATTCTGTTTACTGGGGCTGAAGTAGACGAGAGACAATTAGTCACAATGCCCTGGAATCAAGCTTTAATCAAGACTTGAAGGCAAGAGCAAACATTCCCAAACATGTAGAAACTCGCATCCAGGCACACGTGCATTGCACAGATGTGTCTGTGCATCTGTCTAGAAGCTGACAGCAGCTTAAATACAGAGGATTTAGGCATTAAATTACTTGATTTTTAAAATGTAATTTCTTCCCAAGGTAAGTTCTTCACTGTGTTGCTTTTGTCAGCATTTGCTGATTTATGGTATCTGAATGCAAAGCTTTTTTTTTTTTTTTTTCTTTTTTCTTTTTCCCCCCTCTGGGTCTTAACCTTGCATAAAAACTTGACTTAGAAAGAAAGAAGGGGACATTCATGAATCTCATAAAAGCAAAATCATCCCTGATGTCTTGCCTTGCCTCAACTGGATGGCATCTGAGTACTGAATTCCAGTTAGGGATGCCTTCTTTACAGTCACGAGCGTGTATCTACTACAGGGCCTAAGCCTTGCCCCAGCAAGCCCACCCACTCAGAGCTTGTGTCTGCTTTTGTCTGGAAGACCACCAGTCTTTCCTCCTCCTTGGGTTTTCTGAGGGTTTCTAACTTAAAACCTCTGGGCAGTGTTGCCCCCAGGTGTTGCTGGCCTCTGCCCACCTCCTGAGGAGCTTTGTCCCTGAACTTCTTTTAAGGTGTCTTTTGGTTTGTTTATCGATTGTCACGAATCCCGTCGTACTCGGAGGGCTGTCTGGGAAGGTGTGGAGGATGTCACACTTGTTCAGCTGTGCCAGATTGTGTCTGCATTCAGTTAATCTGTTCTGTGTTCTGTGTTGTAGAAAAGGTGAATAACTTCCCACCGCTCCCCAAGTTTATCCCTCTGAAGCCATGTTTCTACCAGAATTTTGCGGATGAAATACCCATCGATTATCAGGCCCTGGTGAAGAGAATCTACCATGTATGGATCTGTAAGTTGAGTAAAAAACCTGCTCTGGAAGATTGTTTGTGTGTAATAGAAAAACGTAGAATTTGATCATTTAAAAGCTTTAAGATTTTGGCTGCGATTAAGTGATAAGAAACAATGATTCCTCTTAGAATGCTATAATTTACCTGTATGACCAAATTTCAAGCTGCTGTGCCTTGAATCTTTGTTGCAGAGCTGCTGCTGAAGAAAGGAGAGAGCATCAGTGCTAGAAAAGCCTATTAGTAAATTCGAGGAAGAGAAGAGCAGACTGTATCTGCTGTTTTTTCTAATGTCAAGTGATATTTCAGCCCCCAAAATAGCCCTTTTAAAGTAATTCCTGATTCACCTAGAATAAGAGGAATAGGAGAATTGAAGGCTAGAAGATTAACGTGACCTGTATTGTTTGCTGCCCATCTCCCCACCTTGCTTTGTGAATGCTGACCCCAGTTTGTGCCAGCCAGGTTTCCCCTCCCCGTCGAAGCAGCGCCTTCCAGCCTTACACTGCCTCTTCCCTTAGCCCCCAGAACGTTCCCAGCCCTGTTCTGAAGGGCGTTGATCCTCTTGGTCACAGCTGGTGATTTGCTGATATTCTGTAGGAGCAGAGCTGCTGGCTCTCTGGGCTGGTGTTGTCTGGCTTAGCGATTCAAAAGCCGGTAATGAAAATTGACCATTCTTCTCCAAGGAATAAAATCGGATGAAAAATGGTGTGGCAGGCCTAGGGAACCACAGGGAATGCTTTGGAAGATTAAAAATCTTTTTGCCGTGCTTATCTTTTTTTCCCAAAATGCTTGTCATCCCATTTACCCTTCTCGCTGAAGGAAAGCTTGTTTTCTGCCAGATATGCATTTGGTAGCCTGGCTTTTATTCCAGATGTATAGGATGTGTGTATGAGAGAGATTTGTGTGCATAAATAATAGCATAATCTATCACTCCATTGTTCTTTCGTTATTTAGAGATGCTGAAATGAGCTCTGTAATTTTCTTGCCTGAAGAAACTGCTTGTCCCTTCAGACTAACTGGTTAAATGTTGCATGCTGCAAAGCTGCCTTTGTGTGGGACTCTCCTTAAACAAAGCACCCCTCAGTCAAGTTAATGGAAGGATGGAGAGGTGCCAGCCATTTAGGCAACTGGTCATATGCACGGCTGGGGAGACCTGGAATTTTCACCATGAGTTTTAAATTTCCAACTGCTGCACAGTTTTCGGGGGTGTCTTCCTGACTTTTGGGGACGGGACAGAGAGCAAGAGATATGTACGGAGGGAAGGCAGTAAAGAAGAAAAGGCCAGTATTAAAAATAGAAGCATAAAAGTCGTTGCTAGAAGGTTGAACGCTCATTACTTTAATTGGATGTGAACATTTTATTAAGATGGATGGTGGCTTGGGGGAAAACTGTACCAGAGCTCCCACTGCTGGCGAACAAACTCCTGCCTGACACGTAGGGAGAACCAGAAGCTCCTTCCAGTGTTGTAGGTGCTCTCGACTTGGTATGTTTTTGGTTTTGTTTTCTCACTCGATAACTTTTGGAAAACAATTGACTTCTGGAAATAATAATTCTGAGAAGTACAGCTAATTGTTACGTAAATGAAATTTAAATAATTAAAACTCTTTCCCCCTTGTAATAAGATACATCCAAACCATCACATGTAAAGCCTTGTTGTTAGCTACTTAGAAGAGGGAGAACATTTATTTTTTGTAGCAGTGTTTTATTTTAGTTTTCACGTAACTTGTATGTCGGAATAAGCAGCTGGGTTAGGATGCCTTACAAGCTAGATTCTCCTGGCTGTATTGTCGATATTATTTTGTGACCACACAATTTTGTAACTGTTTAGCAGCCCCTGAGATGAGTGAAGGCAGAGAAAAGAGTCACTGGAGGAAGAGGCAAGGCTGGCACCAAGCATCAGAAGACCAAGCCAGAGATGTGCAAGCGTGCTGCAGAGCCACAGCTTGTAGGAAAGAAAGGAATGGGCAGGGCACGTTTGCTTACCACAGGGGAAGAGAAGCTGAGGGATTTATTTTTGACTTGGTAAATGAGAGTGGGGTCTAAAGCGATCCTACTGTGACCTCGTCCCCAGGCAGTACCGAAGGGTTCTTGGTGTTCGGACTGTCTGCCTTCTCATTTCTCTTTGTCTGTGCTAATTGGTTCGGGTTACCCCCAAAAGATTTTATGAATTACCACCTGTTTTCCAAAATCTGAGCTTGTAATTGGGCTAAGCCTGCTAGACCCCGGCAGAGCATGGGGGATGCAGGGACAGCTGCAGGAGTCTGTCAAGTATTAGGGGGAAGGCGGGGAGTCCCTGGCACGGGGACTGAACTCAGCCTACAGAACCCAGGAAGCGTGCAGCCTCACTGCAGCAGTAAAGTTGAGCTTCAGAGAAAGGGGGTGGCAAAGGCATTTCCTGCACAGTTATTGAGTGCGGCGCTGGTGCCCTCTGGGATCTGTTGTCAACTGTTCTTTTTTATCCAAGTGGCAGGGACAGGGATGTGAAAGGGCCTTTAAGCCACCCTTATGTTCACATGTTCTCAGCCTGATTGGAGTTTGCGTATTCCCTTGCTCAAGGCAGCACTTACAAGCCCTGAAGCTGCTTCCAGACTTTCTCAGAGGCCCAGGGAAATGGGGAGAGGCCCTGCAGGGCACTCTGCTAGCTCTAATAGCTCCTGAGGCAGCAAGCACACAGACCAAAGCAATGGGATGCTGAGTGCACGGCAGATTTTTACACCCCTCTGCTCTCATCAAGGGG
Organism: Anas platyrhynchos; assembly: GCF_047663525.1. Classification (NCBI taxonomy): domain Eukaryota; kingdom Metazoa; phylum Chordata; class Aves; order Anseriformes; family Anatidae; genus Anas; species Anas platyrhynchos. The sequence goes on from NC_092615.1 coordinate 4,884,840, forward strand.
TTATGCTACAAATGGGGGTGGCTCATTGTTCAAAACAGTCCCGGGCTGAGCCTTGTGCTGGTCGCGCCAGTTGACACCCAGATGTCCATCCTTTGGCAGGCCCCAGAGGAGTTTCCTCACCCTCTGGAAGGGGACGCGTGTCCGTGCTGCCGGCCCCTTGGCTCACAGCAGAAAGCTGCGACCCCCTCGGAGCGGTCGTGTTGTTGGGCAGGAGTTTCCCACCGTGGTGTGGATCCTTCCTATTATAATGCTGGGTGTTTGTTTATTTCTCCTCCGATGTGAAACAGCACGAGTTCACGCTCTTTCCTGTGCTCTCTTTACAGTTTACTGCATCACGCTAGTAGTGAATATAATTGCGTGCCTGGCCTGGTGGATCGGAGGAGGCTCTGGGGTCAATTTTGGCTTGGCCATCCTCTGGCTTATTCTCTTCAGTCCCTGTGGCTACGTCTGCTGGTTCCGCCCGGCGTACAAAGCCTTTCGGTAAGTGAGAGCACACGAGGCAGTTTGCTTCCTCTGGGAGAGAGATGTGTTGTTGCTGAGGAGTGCCCCTCTGGAGAGCTGGATAAAGATGAAGGGTTTGATACCTGAACATCTCATTGTCTTCGGAATTGTTTTCAGCGAAGAATGTGGCGACTTTTAAATAGTAGATGAAGGGCTGAGGGTCACCTGCCTCCTCGGATTGGAGGTGAGCAGCACTGAGTAGTCTGCCACTTCTGTGAGGACGAAATTCATATCTCACCCAAATATCTCAGGCTTAGCAGCACCCTCATAGCAGTATAACATCAGGGTGGGTATTGATTTGGTAAAGATTTGCTGCGGGCTGTTTTGGTGGAAGACTATTAAGTTATCAGGAGCCAAGTACTCTTCTGGATTTTGTCTCTAGACACCTGACAACGTGGCTGCTTTGCTTTTTATAAAGAAGTGGTTCACTAGGGCGAGTCCTTCTGAAACTCCACAGGTCTTTAAAGCCATCCTGCATTTTTACTTTAATTAATAATTGTTTGCATCTGCTCGTGCTTCTCGTGTATCACAAGGCATTATTCAGACATTAATGCATAAAGCTCATCAGAGCTGTGAAGGTCCCAAGCATTTTCCAGTCTCGTGTAGGGAGGGGTGGCACAGAGAGGAGGTAACACGCAGTGAGACCACGCTGTGGTCGTCAGCAGACCCCACACTGGAGTCAGGGATTTGGACTCTGAAGGGGAAGCTCCTTCTGGTTCCCCACTACCAGAATCCTCTGGATTTTGATCATTGACCAGATTCTGTGATGAGTTACTTTAGATAGCAGCAAAAGCAGCTGACAGATACGAGAGTTGGCAAATGGGGTCCTGTCTGTTTAACACATGCTAGGTTAGTTGCTTAAATGCTCTTCTGAATTTACACTTAGTGTACTAACAACACTGGGCAGCTAATGCACCCGAGGTGCTTAAATATCGGTGACTACATGGGGGAGTACAGGGGAGGATTATTTCTGACTGAAAGGGAAGGCCACTGCGTTGGATTCATCTGAAAGTTTTAAAAGATGTGGAAATACCAGCTCTGAACTCTTGCCCTCTGGGTCTGGGGTTTTGTCCCCATCTCTAGTTCAGAAGCCCGAGAGCCTCCAAGTGCCGACTGGAGCTCTGTTCAAAGAGCATTTTCCGTTCTGAAGTCTGGGAAAAATTACTCGTCTTCATTGACCTCCTCTGGGCTTACAAGGACCGTTTCTAATTATTTCTTTAATGTTGTTTGTATGTGTTTATGCAACTGAATACGGAAAGGTCCCTGAGGTTACTCTGCATAAAGACTTCCACAGTTTAAAAAAAGAATAAGCCCTAGAGACAGACTGGCAAGCCCAGAGATCGTCAACTTTGATGTCCGTCGTAGAAGAGGCTTGAAAAACACTGCAGTGGGGCAGCGCGGGTAGTTTTGGGGCTGCAGGTCGTCCTGGTTCTGGAAAGCCAGGTCAGGTCCGCTCGCTGTGGCGTTTGGGAAGACGCAGCCCTTCCACACTGGCATCGTGTGCTGTGAGGATGCTTTCGTAAAACCTTCGTCATACAGCTGCATCCAAAATTAAATTAGCTGCAGAGCTTTGGCGCTAGGGCAAAGCTGTTGCAAATCTGCACCAGAAAGCTGGATCAGAAATCACCTTTTCTGTGTATCCTCACTAATTCCCAGAGATCCTTTCAAGTGAAGACTCCTCCAGCCCTTTCAGGTCTTAGTTGCAAGAATCTGTTTGAAGGCTCAGCCTGGAGCCTAATCCTTTGTTAATTGGATTATGACAGGCACTACTGTGAACAGGCCATGTTTGAAGTATTTCTTCCACATTGCTGTACTCTGAGGTGCTGCTGTTTGAAAGGTAGGATCACGAGGATTCTCAGGGATGGTTTCATTCTCTCACAGCATCTCTCTAGCCATCTCTTTGGGAGATGGAAGATAATGTTATCAGCACGTGAGGAGCAGCCGGGCTCTGGCTGGAGGTTTTCCCACTTGTGTCAGAGTAGGCAGGGTTCGTGGCTTTGGCTTGGCCGGAGCTTGTTGTCCTGCCTCCCTCAGCTTTTGACATTATGGGCTAGAACTACGGAGACCATTATAATACGTGTACTTCCAGTGTTTGAGCAGGGGCTGGGAATGACTGAAGCTCTTCTGTAAAGTCCCTACTGCACCAAATTGCTGCTTTAGCTCCTGAAATGTTTTTGTAAACCTGTTCTGTAGATCATGGGCCCTTTGGGTTCCTGAGAGAGTGGGAATAGCTCATATCATAAAAAATGATAGGTCAGCTGGCTTGGAGGGTTTCAGAGCTGTGCCTGGGCTTACAGTGGAAGGCAGGCTCATCGACACAGCTGATTTAATAGGACAAAGATGTCCTGTGGCAGAACAGCGCTGTGCCCCAGTGCGCCCAGAGACCATGAACAGATCTGGGACCATTTTCCTATTTGGGATTATACTCACACTGCCTATTTCACCTGCATAAATCAAAAGGACCTCACATAGTCAGAACCCTCTCAGTGTACACGTTCTGAAGATGTGGAGTCTGTGCAGATGCCAAAGCAAAGCACACTTCTGTGTTTCCCTAAGCAGCGTACCACCCTCTTCTCGTGTGGCTATTTTTCCTCCTGTTCTGTCCCAGTGCTGGGTTAGTAACTGTAGGCGTGTAAGCTTCATGACAAGCAGGCACTGAGACTTTCCCAGCTGGGCTCTCGTGCTCAGGGGTCACTTTTAGCACATGGGCAAACTGCCTCTGGTGTCTGGGCTCTCTTGTGCCTGCTTGCTGGTGGCCGAGCTGCGCAGGTATCTGGTAGCACTGACTTCAGACATTCAGTCAGAGAAATGATTTGGGCACTCTGTGTTCCGCAGGAGACTGCCTTTCCTCGTGTGTCATCATATATGTAATTACTTCGGTAGAGCAATTGCAGGAGCCAGGCTTATTGGAAGAGATTAGGCACTGATGATTCATGGATCTGTGCGCTTTCACTGCCAGGGAAAGAGGAGTTGTCCTCAAAGTTCATAGCTGTTGAGGGACTTTTCTGAGATAGCACGCTTGAGCGTGTGTGTGTGATGGGGTCCAACGTTAACAAGAAGCAATGCAGGGTTCCGGTGTCCTCCTAACTGCCTCTTTCTCCTTCCTTTGCAGGTCAGACAGCTCGTTTAATTTTATGGCTTTTTTCTTCATCTTCGGCGCACAGTTTCTTCTCACGGTCCTGCAGGCGATTGGTTTCTCTGGATGGGGAGCTTGGTAAGCAGGACACACCTGGAGCCTTACAGCTGAGCCCTCAGCTCCAGTGCCTGAGAGTTTCAGCCTACGGGCTGTTTCCCTGAGCATTAGAGGAGCTGGTGGGAGTCTGTACAGGGTGGGGTGGAAGAAGCTTTCTGATTTCCTCTGTGGCATAATTATATCTGCTCTTGGAGTACACAATTCTGTTTATTCCCATTGCTGGCTATCGCAAAAGTTCCTGTATTGGCAGAAGTCAGATATCTTCACCTGCCTGTTTGTTGTTTGTTTGTTTTTTAGCACCTTCCTGTAACGTCCTTCCTTTCTGCTGTTTAACCAGAGAGTTTCAAGATTGATCTGATCCTCTCTTAGCATTGCCCTCAAAGTATTTGCAGCACATGTTGAACAGTGCGTGATGACTCACTGTTGGCCTATAGAGCAAGTATTGTGAGAGCTGTCCTAAAATAAATGGAAGCATTTTAGTGTCTGTCCCTGGTTATGTTATAATTATTTGGCATTTTAACTTTCTGTCTCTGGAGACTTGAGAGCAATTCCTGCTGAAGCTGCAAATAATAGAAAGTCCTAGACTCTGCACAGCATTTAGTTTTAACTGCTGATGCTCTCAAGTTGCCCTGTCTGGTTGTTGCCATCAAAGGGAAGGGAGATGCATTACAGATGGGAGGACCCTGATGTTCCATGTTCCCAGGTCTGTTCTCTGGTTGCACAACCTCTGCACTGTCAAAAGCATCCTGGGAATAAATCTTCTCTCCCTGAAACCTCACTGTGCAGCTGGCTGTCCCCTAAAGGTCTGAGACTGGATTAGCAAGGGATGCTGGCGAGTCAGATTTGAGATACAGGGGAAATACCTGTCTGAGCTGCATTTAGCTCTGACCATCCTCTTCACTGTGTTTTTTTTTTTTTTTTTTTTCTTTCTTCGATTTCGGGAGCTTTAAGGCTGCCTTGTAACTTCTGTGTGTGCGTAAACCATCTTTCTGGTAACAATTGTGCTTAAAAAAGAGAGCAGTAATGATACTGTTTCTTTGTTTCTTGCAGCGGGTGGTTGGCAGCAATTACTTTCTTTAGCACCAACGTTGCATCTGCTGTGTTCATGCTGTTTCCTGCCATTATGTTTACAATGTCAGCGGTCACAATGCTCATCTGCATTTTAAGGGTAGGTGCTTCAGGTGTCTCTCTGACTTGGAATATTGGTGTTTCGTATTGCAGTAAGGTGAACAGACAGCCACTGTGAACCATCACTGCCTCTAAAGGTTTTGTAGTGTAGTCAGTGTATCTCAGACTATTTAGAGGACTGATGCAGATAATGCAGGACAGCTTGAGCTGGATGCGTTCCCCGTTCCACGTTCCTTTATGTCACTTAAGCCAAGGGACTGTAAAGGTGAAGCATCTCAAGACGTCTGCAGCAGGGACAGGGTGGCAGGATGGCAAGCGGTCCTCGGTTGTCTGCAGAACACTGGATTTGGATATGAGACCTTCTGCAAAGCTTCAGAAGACTGATGGCATAGGAGGACAGAAGATAGAAGGGAAAGAGGACAGGCAATTAGCCCAACAAAACCCTGTCTCAGAGTAGTTGCCATCATGGAGATTGCCACAGGTTCATGGCAGCGTTTTGCCCCCTGTCACCATGTTTAGCGCCACTGCCCTGTGCCGTCAGGCATTGCCTGGTGGTGTGACATTTAAACCAGGTCTTTAGTGCCCCTGGATTCCTGGTGTAGGTTTTTTCATGTGCTGCAGCTGAGTCCTTCAGCCTCAGCCCCACTGAAGCAGCAGTGACAGTTTTATGGGGTTTTCAGCCCACTGACCTGGGCTAGCTGCCTTGCTGCATGGACTGTTGCTGTGGGATCCCCAGCCTAAATCCCAGGTGTATGGCTAAGACAAGTTCAAGCCTTGCATTGATACTATCTATTTGCACTTCTTTTCATTATGTGATTATATTTTTTTGTGCTTTTTTTTTCCCTTGGAAAAACAGCTGTTTGCAGAGAGAGAGAAACAAACACAGTACCAAATGACAATAGGACTTCTCAGGAAGAGGTGTAGGTACCCACTGCTGATTTTTCCTCTTGTTTTACTCCGTTAGGTTCACAAGATCTACCGAGGGGCTGGTGGAAGCTTTCAGAAAGCTCAGGACGAGTGGAACAGCGGTGCATGGAGGAACCCCCCCAGCAGGGAGGCCCAGTACAGCAATTTTTCTGGGAACAGCCTGCCGGAGTATCCCACAGTGCCCAACTATCCCCCGGGAAACCAATGGCCTTAAGCAGCAACAGCTGCAAATTGCCTGGATTCTCTTCTTTTTTGGTCCTTTTATTATTGTTATTTGAAAAGATCATTTGCATTCCCCTACACGTACCCCAGTCTTCATGGGGACTTTCTTGTTTTTTTGTCTCCTCATCACTGCAGAAGATGTGTGCTGTCAGCCCACGCCACCTCAGGAGCTCTGCACGGCCTTATCAGAAGGATAGTTTTTGTTTGTTTCTGTTGTTACCAGTATTTGCCTTGTTGCAGACTGAGGAACCAACCGTTCACTGCCCTTGCTTGAGGACTGCTCTCATGACCATATGTGCAGAAGGCTGGCTTCCCCGTGACGGTGAACACTACCAGAACTGCTCCTTCTCCTGCCTCCCCGCTTAGTTTTCATCACATGCACAGCACACCGCCAAATCGTCTGTAGTTGTAGCAAACACAATCAGAGCATTAGTAGCAACCGGTGTTTGCTCTCCCGGATGAATGATCTGGAATTTTTCACTCAAAGGGAAATGCAACACCTGAATTATCTGGTACTAGTGATATTGAAGGTATTTGTAAAATCTACAGCTTCATTTGCTTGCGCTCTCTGGTGAAGAATCCTTTAGATAACAGCGCTTGCTGCGGGTGAGTGCTGTTCAGATACTAAGTCCACAAGAGTCCTCATTTGCCTGGCTATAGAACTATTGTTATGATAGAAGTCTTGCTTTCCCTGCCACCAAAAGTTTTTGCTAGATCCGTGTGCTGCAGAGATGCAAATTCATCTCATTTTGTGAAACTGACTGCTCACTAAAAGCCTGATTCAAAGCCCACTGGAAACTATTGAAAAGCTGACTGCTGTTGGGCTTTGGACCTGGCTGCCTGGGTGACGTTCACCCCTTTCCAGGCAGGCAGCGCAAGATCTCTGTGCCATCTAAATTCCAGGTACGTGGCGTCAGGATTTTTGTGCTGACCCAATACATGCCGTACTGGACACGCCTTGTCCTGTTGGGACACCTTTTTTTTCTGGGCTCCTGGCCAGTAGCTGGGTGCCAGCTAACTATTGATCTCAGTGCTGGGGCCCCAGCGTGGTTTGGGAGTAATTCCATTACAACTGATAAATTGAATTCTGCCTTCTACCGACGCAGTTAAAATCCAACCGCTCTGCAGTGAGTTGTCTCAGAAAGCTCGTTAGTCCTCGTAGCTGACGCTAGCTGTGCAGAGCTGGTACGTGGCTGCGTCGCCAGCAGTGATTTCCTTCCCTGTACGAGCAGGGGGAGAGAGGTTCTTGCCTTTCCCCAGGAATCAGCTGAAGAGAGGATAAAGCTGTTGGGAGGGGTTGTTTCCCCTGAGAGCTAGCATTAGTCTCATCGCTCATCTTCATCTCATGCATGTACATCAGGACTCCTGGAGCCTGAGCCATCCAATTCCCCTGTGTCCTAAAACGATCCAAGCAGCAAAGGCTGCAGTCTTTTCCTTTCCTTCAACAGCCTGCTATGAACTTTCTCAAACCTGTTAGAACTGGGAGCTCGGTTCCCAATATTTTTATAGGGAGTTGAGTGTTCAATGTTTGCAGCTCTGGGAATTTCAATGGACAGAGAAGGGCAGAGTGCTCCAGTTTGGAGACTTGAGAGGTGTGGGGCACCCTGAGAGTCAGGCCCAGAGCCTGGCCAGTTGTAGGAGGTGACACCAGAGGCGTTACACTGGAAGTGGAGTCACTCCATGTCCACACTAAATAACTGGAAAGCAAAATTGGCTCCTGGAAAGGGGCAGGGAGGTTGTCCTTGCTAGGTGGAACTGATTTGCAAGTGATCTTTTGAAAACTGTCTCTACATGTGCCTTATCTAATAAAATGTTAGTTCATGAAGGAGAACTTTTCCTTCCCCATCCCCCAGGCAAAACTTCCCATTCACTCTATTAACTTTTCCCGTGTCCTACTGTAAATACTAAGTGAAGTACAGCTTGGAGTCTGCATGACACCTTTGTTACTAGGGCCAAAGCAAAAGCAAACATTAATGGGAGGTCAGAGCCTCCTCGAACTTCAGTTTACAAGCAGCACTGACCCCCTGCTGCAGAGCCAGCCTTTTGCTGGCTCTGGCTCATGCTCCAAACACAAGGTTGTTTTTTTCTTGCGAGTGTGCAATGTGCTTGTAAGTACAAATGCTCGATGCCTTCATTAATAGAATACAACCCGGTCGTGTTGTCAAGCTTTTAGGTGCCTTTGTCTTGTGTCAAGTGAAATGTTAAGTGTTCTTTGTCGCTTGCCATCAGAGAGTGATAAAAGAACTGCCTGTTGAAGAACTCCCTGGAAATACGATTTCACTGCAGGGGAGCAAGGTGAGGTGAATGGGGCCGCACTCGAGGGTGGCCATGCTGGGGGCCCAGACATGGGGTGCCCGTGCAGCACGCTCCTCTGGCTCTGACCCCTGCCATCCTCGGCCTTTTGCCAAATTTTTTTCAGCAGTAGTTGTGGTCTTTTTTAGTGTTTCAGGTTGAAGATTTCAATTGAACCAAGAGGAGAAGCGTTGCCAGGGGGCTCTTGAGTCCAGCTTCTCTTTCTCCCCTTGGATAACCCGGGGGTCTCTTTTAAAGCACCCATCCTCACATTTCCAACCTTCTTGATGCAGTGAGGGGTGTGTACTTAGGAGCCTGCAAACCAAAATGGTTGGAGGCAGACACCAATGTCATGATCCATTAGCAAACACTGCCTGGGATTTCTAAAGAGCTTAAATGAAACCTCCCAGGACGGGAGCTGCCATCTCCAAGCACATCGCCCCCCTCCATCCTCTTCGATGCCAGAAACCGTAATTCCAGAAAGTTGACTCAACACACTGCCTGAACTGCTGTGGCTTTTTTTTTTTTTTTTCCGACTCCTCTGTATGTTTTTTAATGTTTACATTAGATTTCTAAGACTCTTTAACACCATTAACCTGGACCTGGCTCCTGTTTTCATTCGGCATCATGCGGCATGTACGTGTGTGATGTTTCGTGTCACTTGTGGGGCTCTGGTTTTTGTTTGTGTTTTTCTTCTGATCACAAGACAATAAATGCTCATCCTGTGCTTGATGAGAAGAACTGGCTGCATTAGAGAAGTGTGTCTGTTCCTAGGTAACCAGAGTTATCTGGCAGAGGGAAATGGCGAAATCTCTATTTTCTTCCAGTCTCCCACCACTTTTTTTTTCCCCTTAAAAGAACAGCACGTTTATGGATGAGGCTTACCCTCGTGCTGGGGACCACCACAAGAGTTGGCGTGCTGTAGTTTGTGTTCTTGCAGATGCCTGACAAGTGTTTTACACCGATGTTACCATTATTCTCATTTCCTAGCTATGGAGAAGTGCAGGTGATGGGGTGCGCCGGGGCTGAACCCTCCTTCCTGGCCTCTCCTTAGCAGCACACGTTCACGTTGGCCTTTTGCAGTGCTGGCCTCTGCCTTGTCTGGTTTGCTGCCTGGAAAGATCCCGTCATCCCTGGGGCAAACAGGCTGTCTGACAGCAAAGGTGAGTTGCATCGCTCTATTTAGTGTGCAGCTGGATTTACTGCCCCAAATTATGCTATCCTGGCTTCATACCCCAGCTCTGCTCCATAGCGGATTTGTAACCCTAGGAGAGCTGATTTCATCTCAGCTGCTTGATCACGTATCTGCTAATCTCAATCTTTTCTTCATCTCCAAAGCCTTGTACCCCCTCTGCAGCCACTAGTATCTCACCTTCGCTGGCAGGAGACGGTGTAGTCCTCATGTTCACAAAAATCTCACAGCAGCACCTTTTCCCAGAGCTGTTTTGCTCCAAGCATGCCCGGGACAGGCAGGCATCACCTCCTGCAAATACCACCTGCTCTGCCCACGGCCAGGCTGTGCTGGGCTCTCAGAAAGTTAATGGCAGCTTTGATGTATTGGCCTGAGCACGATTCAGCAAGGCAGCAGGGTCAGACGGACTGGTTTAGGTATTCAATAGCATTTGGGGAGCTGCTGGTTGTCTGCACCCTGAATGTCCGTCTCTCCACTCCTGGCTGTGTTCTGGAAGTATGAAATCAGGGATTTCCAACAGCTGCTTGCTGCTGTGTCCATCACATGGTGAGTATGAGGATGAAACAGCTCTTACTCAAATTCTTGCTCCAAGCCCTCAAAATCTTTGCAGGAGGTGCAGGTTTGACCTCCTGCTGCTGCCACGAGTGGGGCAGGTCCCTGGTGCTTGGGTTTTCCTCTGCCACACATCTTGGGCGAGAGCTGGAGCTCAGGGGCTTGGCAGGAGCAGGGGGCAAGGTTCAGCGGGGATGGGGCAGTGGCTGCACCACTGAGCTTGGGTGCACAAAAAGAGCTCCCCAAATGTCCCACAGACCCCTGCATTGGGGTGGGGGCTCTTCCCTTTGCACTCCTGCTCCTCCAGCTGGAGCCCTGTGGTTGTGTGGGATGGGATGCTGTGGATGGCCTTTTTTTTTTTTTTTGGCTGATTCTTAATGGATTTCTATCGCTTTGGTGCCATTTCCTGGACCCTGAATGCAAATGCTTCGAGAGAAACACTACATTGCCTGCTCCGAGCAGCTTTTTCCTCTGTATGAGTTACAGCAGTGCTTTTTTTTTGTGTTGCCTGCTTGTGAATTAGCCCTAATTAACTCGTGCCCTGGGGAGGAGGGCAGGGTTCAGAGCTGGATCCTTTCCCAACAGAAATTCCCTGGCTTTTCTCACTAACTCGCTGTGCTGAGCCGGTTCCATAGCATGAGTTGTAGAGGTCTCTGCAGACCACGCCTGGCACACTGTGTATTCCCTGCCAAGTTAAGGCATGCTGGAGATCCAACTTTGAATAAAATCAGAACTATTTACTTTCTTGTTTCCTGCTCCAGAGGATGGATAAATTATCGAGCCAAATGTCTGGACAAATCCTGTAGTCTCAAAGTGCTGGAAATCACCTTGTTCCCCCCTTCCCTCCCACCCCCAGCACAGAGGGATGCAGTACTAAAAGCCCCCAGACACTGTAGGATCACAGGCCAGGGCCATAGCAGGCTGGGAACCCGTCAGCTTCACCCCATGCTCAGCTCCTCGGGGCTGAGCCCAGGCTGCTCTCAACACACACACACCGTGTGCTGAGCGGTGCCAGGGCCCATCAGCACCGCTGCGGGGTGACGAGGTGAAGCGGGGCCGTGCTGGGCAGAGCTGTGTGTGACTGCCACAGGCTCGCACGGTGTCACCAAAAGGGTCACAAAGGGGGAAAAAGGGGGATGCAGCGGTCTGGGATGGTGCAAAAGGAAAAGGGGAGGGCGGCTCTGCTGCTGGGGCACAGATAACGGCCCTGCTGTGCCCCTCTGTGCCCTCCTGCGACAGCCGGAATCCCCGCACTGGGGACGGAGCTGCCAAAGGGCAGGGCCCAGGGGTGGCAGGATCCCTGCCTGGCTCGTGGTGTAGCTTGTTCCCTGGTCCTAATTCTCTGAGGTCACCGTTCTTCTAGAATCAAACACATGCAGGGAATAAAATACTTCAGAGGAGTGGTGCGAGGCAGGAGGGGGGTTCATCGGCAGGAGCGCTCCCGTACAGCTGGGAGAGAATTGATTCAAGCAGCTGGGGCCGCTGATCTGGGCCTTTGGGGTGATGGGGGAGCCTGAGGACCGGGTTCTGCCCAAACTGCCCCAGTTCCTTCACCAACTGTTTGGGGGTGAGGCTGCCCCGCGCCGTGACACCGATGAGAGCAGCAGGACCCTGCGGGGCACCTGCTCCCCCTCAGCACCGGGGGCTCTCACAGAGGCTCCAGCAGGGACGGTGGCTGCGCTTTGTGGGGCGGCAGCGGCTCTGGCTGTGGGAGCGGTGTCCTGGGGCTGAATTATTTGAATAAACCCAAAATGGAGCAAAGTGACGGGCTGGGGGGGTGGCAGTGGGGCTGAGCCCCCACCTGTCCCTGTGCGTCCCTGAAGCACAGCCATGCCCTACAGCTGTGCACGACACCTTGGTTGAGGTATATATGTGTGTGTGTGTGTATATATGTATATATCTCTCTGGTATATGTATATGTGTATATATCTCCCTCATACATGTCTGTTTTTATCTCCCTGTTCCTATGGGTCCCTGAACTGGGGCCATCCCCTACAGCTGTGCCCTGCACCTTGATATCTGTTTATCCCTATATCTATCCCTATATCTATACCTATATGCACGTATCTCCCTGGTGGCTGTACCCTATAGCTGCCTGTGCCACAGAGGGGTTATGGGCAGTGGGGGCGCGTCCCCTATAGCGGGGCCTGTGCCCTACAGGGGGCCGCGCCCCTCACGCAGCGCCGTGGGCAACAAGGGGTTAAAGGGAAGCCCCCGCCGGGAGCCGCCCGGCGCGGCGCTGCCGTAAAGCGCCGCGCACCGCTGTAAAGCGGCCGGAGCTCTCCGCAAGCCTCGCTATTCTCGATCTCGATTTACGCCAACGCAGCAGCGCTCCTCAACCTCCCTGCCGCTGCGCGTGCGCCGAGCTGCGCCGGGCCTCCCCGCTCCGGAGTTTGGTATTCACGAAAGGCGTTTGCGCCGGCGGCCTGGCGGGGGGCGCATGGGTGCGTGCGGAGCCTACGCCGGCGGCGTAGCCGTGTGGCTGGCTGGGCGCTGCTGAGGGAGGCGAGAGGCGGCGTGAGGGGAGCCGGGCAGGGCCGGGCCGGGGGCGCCGCCATGGGGAGGCGGCCGCGGGGCAGCGGCTGCGGGGCCCGGCGCTGAGGGAGCCGCCGAGGTAACGGCCGCCGAGGGGCGCCGGGGCCGGGCCGGGGCTGCCCCGGGGCTGCGGCACGGCCCGGGCGGGAGCGGGGCGCTGAGGAGGCCGAGGTGGGGGGCCGGGGGGGGTGGGGAGGGGCTGAGGGGGGTTTAGGGGGGTTAAAGGGGGGCTGGGGAGGGGTAAGGGGGGCTCCTGGGGGGCTGCGAGGGAATAAGGGGGGGCTGAGGGGGTCGGGAGGAGGGACTCGGGGAGGCTGAGGGGGCTTCGGGGGGCTCTGAGGGGCCCGGGGGACTCTGAGGGGCCTGGGGGGGTCCTGAGGGGCCCGGGGAGCTCCGAGGGCCCGGGGCCGCCTCGCTGCGGTTCCTCCCCGCGCCGCCTCCTTGGGAGCTGTGGGGAAGGGGCCTGGGTCCCCCCCGGCGTCGTGTGTCCATCCGCCTGTCCGTCTGTCTGTCTGTCTGTCTGTCCTCCCCCCCCCAAATCAGCGCCGTGTGGGGCTGGGGCCGGTAGCGGGGCACCCCCGGGTGTGTCCCCCTGCCCCGCAGCCGGGGCCTCGCAGGATGTTGGCTCCTTTGTATGTGGCTTCCCTCCCTCCGGAGGGGCTGGGAGGTGTTTATTTGGGGAAGGGCCTGTGCCGAGGCTGGGATTTAAAATAGCTCCTTTCCTTTGGCAAAGCGGGTGCGGAGGGATGTGAGAAACAGGGAAAATAACCTGCCCTCCTTCTGCCCCGCCACAGCCGGGCTGACTCGGGCTGTGCCTACAGCACCCGGGGGAGGTTTGCAGCCAGGGAGCTGCTCTCCCCTGCCAGCCTGGCAAGCAGGGAGCTGCCACCAGAGGCCTGCGGCTCCTGGCTGGTGGCTGGCAGAGGGAACCCAGGGGGTCCTCGGGCCGAGAGGGCAATAAGGAGGTGTCTGGGGGTTGTTGGGGAATGATCCTTTTCTAAGGAGGCATGGCTTGCGGTCTGAGCAGCACGGGGATCAGCTGTGTTAAGCGTGTTTCTGAAGTTAAAAATGAAGTTTGGTAAAGCTCTTTCAAGCTGCTGTGAAATTAGCTTGTTTTAAACAAGGTGGGGGTAACCGGGACCCCGGCCACGTTCTGTACAAGCTGACTGCTGGCTGGGAAGTTGCCTCGTTGACTAATCCATTTGTTTTCCTGCCGTACAACAAGTGGTTGGGTATCTGGGAATACGTTCTGAGGCGTGTGGAAGTTCACCTGGGCTGTCCTGTCGGCGTGCCCCCACCTCACCACTGCCAGGTTTAAAAATCAGGCCTTATGTAACAGCGTGGAGGAGACGTTTGGTGTTTGCCAGTGCGTCTGACAAAGAATCGCTGTGAATTAGGGCAGGAGGCCTCCGTGGGGATCGTGTGGAGAGGCCTCCCCCGTGGCGGGGCAGGCTTGGCCGCTGTCACTTGCCAAAGCTTTGTTTGGTTTTGGTTGAATTTGGGGTGTCACAGAGAGGAGCGACGTTCCGTGGTGGTTTTCTCGCCGCGTGGTACCTTTGGGCCTCCAGCCGGGTTGCAGAGTTGTGGTGTGGGCGGGATGCTCTGCCCCAAACGTGGCTCCCTCGGGTCCGTGGTGGCACAGTGCTGGGGCATCGTCTTGCCAGCTCGTAGGGACTGCCGCCCTCGTGTGCCAGTCTGCCCTGGGATTTGCCCTCCTGGTCACCAGTGCACAACCTGCAATGCCTCAGGGATCCCTTCAGTGGTTTCTCTGCAAAACCAGCTGCCGCCCCGCGCCTGCACCGACATAGCCGGGGTGCAGTGGGTAGCAGCTTGCAGGGGAGAAGGCTGTCCTGTCAGCAGCAGCTTCTCGGGAGGCACTGGATGGAGCTCGGTGTCGCTGCCCTGGCAGCGTGGCTCGTGTTTGGGTTTCTTGTTGCAGCTCTCCTTGGAGCGAGCGGGGAGGAGGAAGTTGGCGCTGGCAGTTCAGCAGGTTTCCGAATTGTGCCCTGCGAGTGCTCCTCTGTGCCGCCGCCGGTACGGCGAGAGGCTTCGCATCGCCTCTTGCTTTGTATTCTGCTTCTGAGCTCCTGTGCAGCCCGAGTGTTGTCAAAACTGCTAATACGGGAGTGACTCAGCGGATCAATGGGAACGACAGGAGGGCTGCGCTTATGGACAGTCAGGATTTTCCCCCCACCCCCTCCAGCCCCACTGGGCTGGAAGAGATGATGTCCGAGAGAGCCACTGCCAATAAACATGTTTACTGGCCTCGGGCCTGATTGCCTTCTCTTCCCCCCCGTGGCTTTTCTAGCTCCCCTGGCGAGCAGAAGCCATGTGCTGGGAGCAGCGGTGCTTGGCTGCGCCCCCCCCATCAGTCTGAGGGCATCCGAGAGGCCGCAGGGACTGGCCCTGGGGTGTGTGAGCCGGGGAAGGGAGCAGCAGGGGACCTGCAGCCCCACGGGCACCCAGAGGTGTCTGGGGTCGCAGGGAAGCCTCGGCCAGCATCACCTCCTGCTGCAAGTCTGGAGGAAAGAGAGGGGCAGCCCTCGGGGCTGGGGAGGAGAGGAGAGGTGGCCCTTCTCTCTCAGCACCCTGCAGTGCCTCGCGCTGCCCCCGTCCTTTCCAGCTGCCTCTGGAGTTCCCCCCCCTTCCCTTGTGGTGCTGCTGAGGGGCAGGGGACTCGTGCTGACGAGGAGCTTCCTCCGGGTGCTCTTTTCGGGGAGCAGCTCTGCCCTCAGTGCTGTGGGTGTAGCGAGGAGCCGCTGGGGCTGCTTGGTCCTGCTGTGCCTGGTGCCCTGGGAGGGGACGAAGGGAAAGGAGCCGCCTTGGTTCTGGAGTTCTGCCGGAGAACAAGTTCTCTTCCCGCTAGAAAAGCTGTGTGCTTATAAATAGTTTTGGTTTTTATTGGAATGGATGTTTGTACTTCCTACTGGCAGGCAGCATCTCCGGTAGGACCGTCGCTGCTGAGAAGCAGCAGGGCTCGGTTGTGGGGAAAGTAAAAGGTGACTTTCTGCTGGAGCAGCCCAACACCAAGCATTTGGGCTCCCCTCCTGGCTCCCAGGTCCCCACTGGCTGCCCTCCATCTCCTGGGGGATTCTCCCAAATCCCTGCTCTGGCTGCAGCACCTCCTGTTGCACAGCCCCTCGGCTGTTTCAGTGCTGCATTGCTCCTAGGAAGTGGTTTTAAAAAAAAAAACAACACCGTGGAGCCCAGCACCCAGCTGGCTGAGGTGGTCCAGGGTTCCTCCTGCCAGCTGCTGGGCAGCTTTGGCAGCTGGGGTGAAACCTGGGCCAGCCCTTCCAAGGCTCGCCTCCACCCCGAGCTGTTCCCAGCTGGGATTTTCCCCCCTCACCCCCTCACGGGTTCTGAGGGTGCTGCTGTGCTGGGGATGAAAAGTGGTGCAGCGAGAGCTGGGGGAAAGGCAGCCCGTGGAAAACCACACGTCTGTCTGTCTTCCGTTGGCTGCAGTGGCAGCGTTGCAGCAGAGCGGTGAGCTCGAGAAGCATCGAGGTGATCCCACGCCTTGTGATTTAGGAGATGGTTCCTCAGGGAGGCTGCAACTCAGAGGCAAAACTTCGCAGGGCGTTTGAAAACGCTGCACAGACCGAGATGCGCGTGCTTGCTTTCATGGCCCACGGAGAGGAGGAGTTTGTTGGGCTCTCCTTGGCCTCCTGGGCCACGAGAGAGGCTTCGAGGCTGGAGGAAAGGAGCAGTAATTTTTTTTTGTCATTCATTTTTACCAAGCTCCTAACCAGAGAGTGTCCTGCAGCCCTTTGTTATTTAATGTTATGCAATGCTTCGGGAGGGAGGCCTGGCTTTTACTTGCCAAATGGCAAATGAGATGCTTGGCAGGCGATGTGCAGGCTCTGCCCTCCTGAGGGGGATGTTAAGTTCATTAACAGAGGTTAACGTTGGGCTTGGCCTCGGGTTCTGTGACGCTTCCTTCTGGAGGAGCTGCACAGCCCCTGCGCACTGGGACCGGGGCCGGAGGGGGCCCTGCAAGCACCGGGGCTGGAAGGTGCCGGGAGCAGTGGCCGTGCCCCCAGCGTGCTGGGCAGGGCGAGGGGCTGGCTGCTGGGCTCCAGTGGCTGTGGCCGTGCAACCTGAAAGCTGAAGGCAGCGAAATGGCACCGGGCTGCTCACGGCTCTGCGCTCCCAGCGCCCGGCGGCTCCAGGTAGGAGATGTCACTGCTGTTGGCTTTTGGGGTAGCGCGAGGTATAAACAACAATGCAAAAGAACCTTTTTATTCTCCTTTTTCTTCTTTTTTTCTTGTGGACTGTTGGAAGTGACGAAATTCGTGCTCTTGGTGCAGGGGAGGAAGGTGCTTTCCGGTACCTTCCGCGTGGAGTGCTCGCCTGGAGCACCCCCGGTCCGGCCACATTCACTGCTCTTCTCTTTGGTTTTTACTCAAAGCTTTGTTTTTGTGTTGCCCAGCACAGAGAACATCGAGGGTGCTGCTCAGAGCAAGCGCTGGTGCTGCAGGCACGTTTTGCCTGCTGGAGGAGGCTGCAGCTGAGCAGCGCTCGCCCCTGGTGGGCGCAGGGTCAGCAGCGCTGACAGGTGCGGGCTCATCCCTGCCATGGGCCGTGGCGATTGCTGCACAAACCTGATCACCGGGGCTGATTGCTCCGTGGGTTTCCATGGCTGGGGAAGGAAAAGCAAGTGCTCGGAGGGCTGCAGGGTCACTGCTTCCTCCAGGGTACCCTGCAGGTGGTTTGGTTTGAATCGTGTGCTGCTTCTATGGGGGTGTCTGCCTGGTCTGGGGATCCGGGGAGAGGAGCCCGCAGCAGGTTCCTGCAGTGCTGCAGGAGGTGTCTGAGCACAGGGAGATGAATTCCAGCCCAGCCAACCTCCACGGCTCCGTGCTGCCATGCTTGGGGCTGGGTGTGTGGTGGGATCATGCCGAGGGGTGCCACAGGAGCAGTTCCCTCCCCGTCTGTCTGCCTGCAGTGGGGCAGCAGAGCCGGGTACCCCTTGCAGGCACCGAGTTCAGGAGAGCGAAAGGAGCTCGGATATCCTGCTAACATCGGCGAGCTGTGGGACATGAGTTGCTCTGCAGCACGCTGTCCGGGCACACCTGAGCTGTGTGCCAGTAAATGTCTCCAGCGACAGCTTTCTCTTGGGGAACTGGCCACAGTTTTGACCGGGCATCGTGGGGCTGCTGTGGGAGAGGTGAGGCTGGCTCGGCAGTCCCGTCTGCTCCTGCCATCTCACTGACTTAGGCTTCTACCTTGCTGAGGGGTTTTCCTGCAAGAGCCTGTGCGGCTGGCAGGGAGCTGAGCTGTGCTGCGTGGTCTCAGCCCGGAGCACCTCCTGCAGCAGCAGGCTGGAAGGTGGCAGCCTTTGAGAAGAGGCAGCACAGGCTGAGCAGGGGAACCAGGGCATGTGAGCAGCTGGCTGCAGTCCGGGCGGCACCCGCAGCTCCCAGCAGGTTCCTTGGCTATCCCCGTCTCAAAACAACGTGTGCGTGGTGTGGGGACGCGCTGCAGCGGGCTCGGTGAGAGCAGACACCTGAAGCGTGCTAGCGCACAAGCAGGGCACGGTTCCTGCTGTGGCCCTGGTGGGGACAGCCCCAATTCCGCCTGCTCCTGGGACAGGAGTGCAGCGCTTGGTGCTTTGCTCCTCTTTCTGTTCAGAGCCAGAAACCAAAGTCCAGAGTGACGCTTCTCCAGCCAGAAGCGTTTAAAGGCACTTGCTGTTGTTGTCGGGCCAATGTTTAACTTGCTCCTGTGATGAGGAATGCCTGCTAGACTCTAAATATTTGCCTTGAGGAAGAAGTTGGAGAGAAGAACATCCGCTGCGGCGGCTCGAGGGGGGCAGGGGGCCGACAGGAAATGTGCTCACGTCTCCGCGCTCACAGGTCTGTAAAACCGCCCGCCTTCCCCACAGCCCGGCCGGGCAGGTACGGGGCGGCCCTGGCTGAGCTGCGGCGCAGGAGCAGCGGGGAGGAAATGTTTGTGTGCTCGGGCACGCGGCGCTGGGTGTGTCTGCGTGCACGGCCCCGCTCACGCTGCCGGGGGATTTCAAGGCGAGCATTCGGAGCTGCCTTCCAACGGGGCAGCGTGGGCAGCCAGGCTGAAGCGTGCGTAAACTTCCTGATAGAAGAATCTGAGCAGAAAAGAAACGCTCTGCTGCTTTTGCCGTAGTCTTTGGCAGCTGTGAAACCCTCCGCAGCGGATCCTGCTCACGGCAGGACTTCCTGTGCCCTGGACCCGCTCGATGAGGTGCTTGTGGCTTCTGCCCTCGCTCACCTCGCTGTGATCCCTCTCGCAGCACACCACGAGTGCACGGCTCCGGTAAGGCTGTAAGGGCGCTCGCTGCCGCTCGTCTGTGTGCGGTTTGTCCCCGTTTCTGGGCAGAGAGCAGCTCTGCAGAGATGCGCTGGGTGCCGGGGATGTACGTCAGGATCAGGCGGGGCGGTGCTGGCCTGCACACGAAGGAAAGCGTGGATTCACCGTGAGGAAGTGGGGGCGGGGAGGAACCTGCGGCTCTTCTCCCACCTTGCTGTGGCTCAGGTGCCTCTGCAGGCAGGCCGAGTGGTGCTGGGGCTGGGCGTGAAGTCTGGCCTTCAGGGGCACAGCGAGTCTCTGCCCCAGCTGCACGTTCACTGCTCTTGGTTGTTCCTTTGGCCATCCCTGGCTGCTTTAGTGGAGCTTTGCATAGATAAAGAAGAGTGCGTTTACTCCTGAAGCAAAATCAAAGGTGCACGGTGTTAGCCAGGAGGGCTTTGCCCAGTTGGGAACTTCCTCCTTCCCATGGAGCAAAGGACCTGCAGGCAGCCCTGAATCACCACCTGAAGCTGCGATCCAGAGAGCAGAGTCCAGCTGGGGCAGCTCTGAGCGTGGCTTCAGCTTTTCCTGATGGGTTTGTCACTGGGGAGGCAAATGTTCTTCTCAGAGTGAATCTGAGCCCTGTCCAGCCTGGAAGCCAGCAGGGTGCTGGTGTTGGGAGGGGAATGGGGATCGGGTGACTCTATAGGAAGGTGGCAAACTGACTTTTTCCCTCGTTTTGCATGCTCTGCAAGCACCTGATAGCGTCTGGTGGTAACTGAGCTGTGTCCAGGCAGCCCAAGTGGCTGTGGCAGCCTGGAGCCCCTCGGGTGGTGCAGCCCAGGTGTAAAAGGTTTTGGAGGGGCTCGTGGTCCCGAGCAGGGCAAGCAAGCCCCGCTGAGCGTGCTGTAGGGCTGACTGCAGGTGGGCACCCAGCGGCACTGTGCTGCTCTGGGACATCTTGGTCTTCTGCTGTAATGTGTGGGTGGGTTTGGGGCCACAGATGGGCTGCATAATGAATGGAGAGGCCAGGGGAGCTGAGTGCACTTTGCGGGGGCTGGAAGAGGTGACAGGAGCAAGAAACCTGAGTAATGGACTCACGGAAAGAGAAGAAAAGGTTTGGGTTTCAGGTTTGGGTTTCCCTTTTTTGGGAAGTGTGCTCTGGAGAAGGGCGAGCGTGTGTTGGCGGGGGTGTCTGGGACAAGTCGGGGAAGTGTGAGCCCAGAACGGAGGGCGAAGGCTCGGGCTGTGCACACAAACAATGCTGAGGGTGCTGAGAGCAGCGGGATGGACTGGGTGCTCCTGGGGGCGTCCTGTCTGCTGCTGCTTGCAGGTGATCCTCTGATGTTATGAATTAAGCCCTTTATTAGGGTCCAGAGAAGCAAATTGTGAGCAGGGAAGGCAAAGGGAGGAACCAGCAAGCTTGCACCGGCCGTACCTGCTGGAGGGACGGGTGGGTTTTGGCTGAACCCCTTGGGAAGTCTCCTCACGTAGCCGTTTGTCTCCCCGCCAGCAGCGGCTCTGGGAGCACCTTCCTGGCTGTAGCCAACCGGGTGGGGTTCCTGCTTCAGCCCTGGCCTTGGGATCTCGTAAAACGCTCCCAGATGGGGAGGGAGGGAAGGTGAGAAGCAGCCTTTGGAACATGCCCTTCTGATGTGGAGGTTGGTGGCAAACCACAGTGGGGCCTTCATCCACGGAGCTGTCACGGCGCTCAGTACGGGGTTGTGAATCCGATTCCCTGGGTGAGAAACTGCGGGATGGAGGAGTGAAAAGATGCTGAACCATCTGCGGCACGTCCAGGAATGGGGTGCGGGTCTCTGACCCCTCTGCCTATCCCTCCCTGCGAGGCAGCAGCCGGGGGTGTCTGTCTGGGACTGAGGGCGATGCGCTGAAGGTTGGGGATCATCCTTCGCTGCCCCCTTTTTCTCGGCGAGATCAGCAACGCGTCAGAGTTTCGCACTGCTTCCCTTCCCCATCTGTGAAATAAGCAGGTCACTTGTGTACCTCAGAGAGAGGTTGCAAGGAAAAATGTGCAATGCACTGAGCTGCTTGGGCTTGTACCAGAGGGGGTGGGGAGAGAAATGCCTCCTGCACTGCTCCTCTGCAGACACTGCCCACACTGGTGTGTGAGCTGGGGGTATTGTGCCACCGCGCACCCCTCTGCCCCCGGTACTTTGCAGTACAGGTGAATTGCGCTGCTCCTCCTTGCTGCTCCTTCTGCCCCTGGCCTGGGCTCTGGGCCCTGTTTGTGGCTGTCCCCATAGGGGCGGAGAGCTGGGAGCAGCACACGTAAGGCAGGGTGGCTCAGGGTGGTTCGTTTCCAGTGAGGAAGCGCTGCTGGCATCCCAGCGCGGGGAGCTCGACAGCTCAGGGGAGAGGTTTCCCTGTGAAACCGCCCCCGACGCTTTCCCTTCCACCCTCCTCCTTCCCCTCCTGGCTCTTCAGGCTTGGCAGTAATTGGGGAGGGAACGTGTGGGGCTTCGAGCGGCCCGAGGAAGAGCGGCGCCTGCTCGAATGTGGGGCAGCTCCGCCCGACAGAGCCGCAGCTCTGCAGCCCAGGGATGGAAGCAGCCTTGTCACCGGTGAGTGACACCCCCTGTACCCTGCCTCCGGCGGTGACGGGGCTGGTTCCATTGCCCGTGCCATCCCCTCCTTCTGTGTGACCTCAGGGGAGCTGGGGAAGTTGCAATTAGCTGCACGTTGGTGACGGAAGAGCCTGGGCACCCCTTCGTCCCTGCCTCGTGTTGCACAAGGCCACCCCAGAGCTGCCGCTGCAGCTGCTTCCTAACCTGGTTCTGTCAAAAGGATGTGGGTTATGGGAAAAAATCCCAAACCTTTACCATTCAAAGTGCTTCTGCCACCCCAGCTCCTGCTGACAGCGGGGGTTTGGGAGCGATACTCACGACACCAGAGTGCCGGTCCCAGATGGGCCGAGGAAGCCTCCTGGCACACATCTTGCCATGCCCGAGCCTTTGGCAGTTGGCGCATGGAGCCTGGCCGTACGTTTCCCGTCCACCCTCGGGGATCCCTTTTGCCATGGTGAAACATGGCTGGGGGTGACCCCTCTGGAAAGCCCTTCCCGCTGCAGGCCCCGCAGGGCTCAGCGTGCTCCCGTGCCCCATGGGATGAGAAACCATCCCGAATCGTGGAGGCAGCAGGCGCAGCGGGCTGTGGCCATCCTTCCCCCGGGGCTGCCTGGCTCTCATCGCTGCTGCTTGCTCCCCAGTCCTGCGAGCGGCCGGGGAGCCCTGCTGTACACTGTGCCTCTGAGAAATGTTGGAGAAGGCTTTTGGAAAAAATCTGCCTGTTTTCTCCCCAGTTTCCAGGGCTGTCCCGTGCAGGGAAGGTCCCTGTGGCAGGGCCATGTGTGCAGGCGAGGTTAGGGGGCACGGCAGTGCTCAGGACCCGGCTTTCCTCCCGCTTGTGCTGCTGTTTCTGTGCAGCACCCAGCAGCTGCGTGCCTCGGTTCCCTCTTCTGTACCCACACTTCCCCAGCGAAGTACCTCAGGCTGCCTGCTGCAAAGAGTCGTGCAAGAGCCAAGGGACATCGAACGGCTGCGTCAGCCATCTGGAAAACCCCTGGAGCTTGTGTCTGGGAACACCGGGAAGACCCAAGGGGTGATGCTGCTGCTCTGATCCCTGCTCAGCTGGGAGGGGAGCTGCTGTGTGCCCAGCCCCTGGAGCTGCACGGTGGGGAAGCCAGCCTGGTGGAGAGGATGTCCCGTGGAGCGTCCCACGTGGTGCGATGGATCCGGGCCTTTGTACGTGTTTGGGGTGGTAAGGGCACGCTTGGAAAGAGCAGCGTCCCAGCCTGGGATTGTCTGCAGCTCCCCAGCGAGCTGGGCTCTGGTCAGACAGTTCTGGCAGCGTGGAGGGAACCATCAGAGGGGTTCTCTCACGTGTGGCCACTTGGGAAATTGGGGTCACAGACATGAAGAAAGCCTACCGTAGGCTTGGTGCTCAAATGTAGCGTGGGCAGCAGGGATGTCCTGCCCTCCAGAGATGGTGGCTTTGAGGAGAAGCGAGTGTCACCTGCGGAGTGGGGTTGTGCCCTGGCACGTCAGCTGCAGGCTGCTGCTCGCTGCTGCTGCCCAGGCTCCTGACTGCCCTGCACTGTCCCACCTTTCCCCTGCTTGCTCCCAGGGCCCGATCTCAGCGATGTGCTGCTGGGTGTTGGTTTCCTGGTCCCTGGAAGCTGGGAGCAAGTGGAGAAGCCCTGAGCTGTTCAGTGATCCTGAGCCTGCTCCAGCTGTTCTCAAGCTCTCTGTGCCGCGGGACATCCATGGTGTGAGTGTCAGAGGGCTGCAGTTTCCAGCCTCCTCTGCCTGTGGGCTCCTGAGGTTATCTGGGAGCCTGTCCGAGTGCTGTGGGAAGGAGAAAGTGCCAAGTTTGGGAGCCTGCTGGCCCTTCCCTGCACTGTGTTCAGTCCTGCCAGGAAGAAATCTCCCCCGGGTGGATGAGAGGGCTGGAGCCTGCACCCAGCTTGGGCCTTAGGCCAGGAAAGGAAGGGAAGGGAGCTGTGCGCATCCAGGAATCGGCTTCTGTGATAGGAAAAGGATTGGGAAATGCCTGCTCCTTTGGAGAACAGCTGTGGAGCCCTCATCCTGGTTGTAGCTGATCCCTCAGTGCCTGCAGGAAACATGTGTGGGATCTGAGGCTGCAGGATCCAAGGGCATGATGTGGAGAGTGGGCTGGGGCCATGGGATGTGTTCCCCTCACCCTGCTTTGGTGGCAAGAGCAGACTGGGGCTCTGAGATCCTCAGGAGTTTGCTGCGCATCCATCTGACCTCACGCTAAGGCTTCAGCACACAGTGTGCATTTAAAGCCGCCTGTTTGGAGGAGCGAGGGGAGAACCCAAAGTTCTCAGCAGCCAGCAGCACGAAGCCCACGCCTCTGGGTGCGCTGGTGAAGTCTTTGTGTGCCCCACAGCCGTTGCCTTGTGCTGGGCAGGCACTGCAGCCTCTGCTGCCTGGCACGAGGCAGGGCAGCTCGCTGCTGCCGCAGCACAAAGGTGCGGCACGTCTCTGGCTGCGGAGGAGGAGGGGAGGAAAGCCTTCCTCTCGTCTGGCTGCCTGTGAAACCGACGGCAACTTTGCTTTCACATCTGTTCCTGTCCGTGCTGCCTGATGCGCGCTAAGATGCCTTGTCAAGAGAAAGGCAAGCAGTGCTTGATATTGCTCTTATAAAAAAAAAAAAAAGTGTTAGCTTTTGAGGACACGGGAGTATTCGGGGACAGTGCTGGGGAAGCAGCGTGCTGGTAGAGATGGTCTTAACCTTATTTCAGGCTGCAGTGGCACAGGAGGAGGTGTTCTGGCCTCAGACGTGAGATGTGAAATGGAAGCGGTTGTTCCAGGCTGCCGGGTGAGAACTGTGTATTTATCTAGAAACCTTCTTTTCGCCGCTGCTTGGTGACTGCTAAGCAGGCTGCGAGCCCCAGGAGTGGGCGGGAAGGCACTGGAAGGGGAATTTGCCTTGCTCGCAAACCTGCCATCAGAGCAAAATGGCAGAAAAAGTGACTCCTGCGCTGCTGGGAAGGGCAGCGAGGGCACGGTCGTGCCTGGGGCCGACTCTTATGCGGCTCACGTCCCGTGCCTGCGGGCACTTGTCTTCTGTGTCATGAGCCCAGGCAGCAGGAAGGGTGGCAGAGCCTTCAGGGTGGGTTTTGCCCTGCGGGTGAAGCAGAGGGGGTTAAAAAAGATCTGTGTCCAGCAGCAGGGGCTGACGTATGGAATAGGACTGCCCACCTTGAGCACGTTTCAGGCCCTGGCTCTGTAGTCATCTTCAGAGGCCTGTGCTTGGCAGCTGCTCGAGCAGTGGCTCTCCTTGCGCTTCTCTCTGCCTAGGGTACAGAAACACCGTGGTGGTTGGGGTGCAGACAGTTCTGGGAGCTGATTTTGCGAGGGGATGACCAGGCTTGAATGCAAACCTCGGGCATCGCTCTAGGTGAGTGCTGGGGACTGCAGCACGGGGCTGGCCCGAGGCAGATCCCCCGGGGTTGTTGGGCACTGGGGCTCCCTGGGGCAGGCTCTGTCTCAAGGTGAGTGTGCTTGTGACAGCGAAACCAGTGGGAGAGCTGGGCAGGAGGGGACTGCTCGGAGAAGCAGCAGGATCTGCTCTTTCCCCAGTCCCTGTGGATGTGGGGAGCGGGCGTGCAGGGTGCGGGGCTGGTGAGCAGCTCTTTGCTGGCCAATTGCTGCAGACTTGGGAAGGCAGCTGCTTCCTCTGCAGCTCTGCCTTCTAGCAGCAGCACGGATTTAATTAGCGTCTGGTGTCGAACCGGAGCTCGCCATGCTGGGGAGGCATTGTCTGGTTTCAATAAATACCCGCCGGCAGAGCCACAAAAGCCAGCGCATGCGAGGGACTCACCGGCTGAGACCACTTGTTGGAGTGAGCGGCTGGGGTGTGAAGTGCCCCAGTGAATCCTGCGCTTGTGCTGAGCGGGAGCTTGAAAGGCATCGGCAGCGTCTTGGCCGGGGCGCCCGCGTGTGTCCCATGGAGATGAAGAGCCGGGCGCTGGGCTCTGGCTGCTGTCCTTTGAGCCCCCCCAGTCAGAGGCTCCGCGCCGGCGGTAGTGAACTTCCTTTCTTCTAGCACTACCAAGTCTGCATGAGTAAAACCGAAACCACTTCAACGTCCTAATCAGTGTTTTTTTTTTTTTTTTTTTTTTGTGCTGAACGGCTAAGATGCGATAGATTCTGCAGAATTACAGCCTTGTGTAATTTACCTCCTGCAGGGGCAGAAGACGAGCCCGTGTCTTTTCCGCTGCTGTTCCGAAGAAGGGGTACGGCTCTGGTTACCCGCCTGCAGCCTCCTCCTTACGGTAACGGCGGAGCGAGTTGCACTTTCTAAGACAGAAATTGCTCCATCTGTGCACGGAACACCAGAGCCACGCTGTGCAGGTAGCGGAGCATCGGGCTGGAGCTGGTCCCTTGCCCTGCAGCCTTCCAGCAGCACAGCAAAACCTCTGCGGGCCCAGCAGCCGAGAGCAGAGCTGTCTGCAGGTGTAGGGAACAAGAAGATGCTGGCAGCATTTCAGAGCAGGGCTGGAGGGGAAGGTGGGCAGCCCCATGGACCTGTCTTGATTTTGGCTTCTCTCAGCACCTCGGGTTTGGTGTCCCTGATCCCCGCGGAGGTTTGGTGTTGCTGCTGTTCCCACACGCTGTGGTTCTGGCACTGGGACCATGCTCCAGGGGCCCGTGGGGGGTGTGTGGCTCGAGACCCAGGGGGTGCCTGCCCTGGGACTCGCTTGGGCCAATTGCTCATTCTTTTTGTGGGGTTTGTAAGAGTCAGCCACAGCGTTGTCACCATTCAGGCCTCTCTGATAAAGTTTCAGTGCTTTTTCTGCTAGATTTCATGAATTCTGTAGTTGGAAGCTTAAGTTTGTGGTTGATGTGCCCAAAGAGATGAATGGACTTGACTGGGCACTTGGCTCTTGGGTGGATTTGTCTGAGTCGTGCTGTGTTTGATCTCTTCAGATTTGATCTTATTTTAGCATGTGTATATTTACTGTTATTACTATTACTATATTTCCTAGAGAAGTATTTTTAGCTTTTTGCTTGGTTCCTGTGCTGCTGCTGAAATTTCAATCATGGTATTTCCGTCTCTTTGGTCAAGCACTGTTCATATTTTCCATCCAGGTGTAACTGCTTTGGATGGGGATCCAACGAAAAGAGTGAAATTCTATATTCAGCTGGAAGCAAACTGCAGAGCAGCGGAGAGATGCTGCAGGGAGTTTGCTTTGTTGCTGATTTTATTGAGGCACTCAGGTGTTGCCCTCGAAGAGCTGTTGCCTCTGCAAGCTGCTTTGTGTTTAAAAACATGAAGGATCCGTGTTCTGGATTCTGACTGTCCGAAGCGCATCGATTTCCATTTCTGCTTATGCAAGTGGGGAGCAAACAGGAATCAAAACCGTCCCACTTGTGTTGGTTAAAGACGGACCTGTTCCCTCGTTGGATATTGTTAGGTGCCAGGTAGTTGCTGCCGAATGGATGTCAGAAAGCTGACTTTTGGTAAAGCTGCCGATACACACGTACAACCTCACTTCGGGAGCTTGTGTCACCTGCCAGGGCTGTGCTCTGGCACGAGCTTTGTGCTCACCTCAGAGAGGAGCAGATGTCTTAAAGCCATGGTAGCACAAGGAGCTCACGCTTTCGTGTGAGGCTGTATCACCCCTATTACCTTCAGAGCATTGCCTTTGGACCCACCTGGGCTCTGTCACAAACTGAAAAATCCTATGTGGTGTTTTTCTCCAGTTTTGCCGCTCGTTCAATTCCGTTCTGTCTGGGCAGCAGCTAACGGGCTTCACTTGTGCATCTCCGTTGAGTCGGGGTCTGTGCAGAGGGGACGCTGCGTGTGCAGCGAGAGCCTTGGGTGGTCGAGCCTCTTCTCCCCCGACCGCATCGTTAGCGGGGCTGCTTCTGCTGGAATGTGCAGAACAGCTGAGATTGGGCTTCTGAAGCAGTCGGATGGTTTTGAATGTCAGCTCGTAACCTCTACAGATCTCAATGAAATCATGCGTGAGTCATTATTGGTTTTGCATTGTGAGAACTCGGGGTAGCTGAGCGTTTGTCAGGCCGCCGAGCTGTGAAGCAGGACTCCCGTCAATAGAGACCTTCTCTGCCGCGGTGTCGGGGCTCAACTTCCCTTGTTGTTTTCGAGGGAAAGATGTAGTGCACACCTCTTAAAGAAAAAACATTGAAGAGTTTGCTGTAACCCATTAAAAGAACACGTGAATGTTTGGAGGCTGGGAGAAAGTAAATGGGGAGAGATTTGGAGTGGGAGGTGAAGAAGTGACCAGAGCAAAGTGCCGAAATGTCTGCCAGGGAAGGGAATGGCCAGCGAGGAGAGAACTCCTCGGGCTCGGAGAGCAGCCTAGGTGTGGTGGCTGGAGGAGGAAGCCAGGCACTGCAAGGCAGGAAGAAAAACCCATCTTTTTCACAGCTCAGGAGGTTGGGGGGGAGGGGGTTAAAACATCAAATGCTTTATTATTCACTTCTTTAATCCTGATATTTCCATGGCTTGGATGTTTCTGGGATGTGGTTGGGAGCCACAGAGGGTTGCAGGGGTGGTACGCCAACAGAGCCCCGCGTGATAAATGCTTTAATCTCTAACACAAGCTCAAAGCATTCCTCCTCGGTCTTTTTTGATTATTGGTATTATTTATTCTGGGTTATACTCTGTAGCTGGAGGTGCTGGTCACTTGCTCTGCTGGTGGTTTTTTTCTGGAGCTGCCGCGAGTGCCCGGTGCTGCAGGGCTGAGCGCGTGCGGGTGGAGCCCTGTGTCCTCCCGCAGACACACCATGTCCTCACAGGGAGCTGGGAAGCCAGGAAGGGAGGGGAGGTTTGGAACGAGGATGCTCGGATCATGTTGGATTAAAAGCTTTGCTTCTACAGTTTAGGCTTTCTTTTTTTTTTTTTTTTTTTTTTTCCCTTAAGACTAGAAGAAATTCTGGTAGAAACATTAGCCTTGGCTTTATTCCTGTTTTTTTTTCTTGTCGAGAAACAACCTGGATAAAGGGGGATTTAAAAAAAAAAAAAAAAAAAGGGTTTTGGATAAAATTCCCTTGCAAATGTCCTCGTTGTACAAACGTGGTGGGGCCAAAAGAGAAACCACGCTGCGCCAGCGGGCTGTGGGGGACCAGCTGTGGCCGATTGGGGTTGAGAGGGGACTGGAGCTGGGACTGGTGCTTGGGGCGCTCCCGGCGCAGTGACCGCGGTGTTGGGGCTGTGCCTGCCGGGCAGTGGGTGACGCGGTCCCGCAGCAGCCTGCAGATGTGGACCGGTGTCGGTGTTTGTGCCCCCAGGGATGGAACTGCCTGTGAGGAAGCTGTCTGAAGGCCGGCTGTGGGCCTTCAGCTCCGGGCTGCTCGTGGGCACGGGCTGGCCGCTGACCTGGCAGCTACTGCAGCGGCTTTCGTGGCACGGTGCTGCTGGCCGAGGCAGGAGGTCTGCAGCCGGTTCTGGGGCTGTTCCCTGAAGGATGCTCTGAAGCATGGGGAGGGAGAAAGTTGCTGAGGTCTCAGCGCTGCTCAAAAGTTGAGAAAGAGCCAAGCGTCTCCCCAGGGAGCTGGAATGGCCAAAGCAGATGCAGGGGGTGGTTATCCCAGCGTAACGGCTGGGATGTGGAGGGGCCGGGAAGCCGGAGCTGCGATCCCTGACATCCCAGCCCTGAGCCGGAGCTGCCAGGCTGCCCCATCTCCCGAAACACACTGCACTACGCCCGGCTTCCCCGACAGCTCAGCGTCGGCAGTGAAGTAATGAAGTATTTAACAAGAGCTTCCTGTTGTGCTGACACCACCGTGAACGCACAGAGGAGGAAACGGAGTAAACAGCGCTGCGCTGGTCCCGCCTGGCTGTGAGCAGGGAGAAGCCTCGGCAATTGCGAGGAGGCCCCAAGGCTGTCTCTGCTTAACCTGACCCTGCTGGGGCTGGGGGTGACGTTCTTGTGGCTGCAGAAACCACAAAGTGTCTCGCCTTGCTGGGAAAGCAGCTGCTTTCAGGACTTCCTGATTTTCAGGGATTCCCCCCCAAAAAGCCCTCTGCAGGGGCTGTCACCACGCAGCAGCCCTGCGGCACCACTGGGCTGGCCCCGCTCTCCTGGGCAAGGTGCTTGCGCCTCAAGCTGGGTGCCCCGAGTTCCTCTCTCAAAGCACCGCTGTTGCCTTGAGGAAGAAGGAGGAAATTGGGCCAGAGCACACAGATCTGCTGACCGGAGCAGCAGCTGGTGGAGATGTGGCGTGGAGCAGCTCGCGGTGCCGCACCATCCCCCTGGCTCCTCAGCCCACGTCGGAGCCTTCCCTAGAATGAGGAATGGGGACGGGTTTTCTCCCAGCTGCAAACTTCCCCTCCTCCTCGTGGGGAAGCAGCAGATGACAGCCCACGCTGTGGACCCACGTCTGCGCCGATCGCGCTCCTGCGGTGGGAAGGAGCGAGGCGCTGTGCGGCCCAGGGCTGCAGGAAGCTCAGCGGGTCCCTCGGGAGCATCGCTGAGCCTGGCAGCACAAGGCGGGGAGAGGAGCCTGCGCTTCCAGCTTACGACTTTCCTGTTGCCCAAGCCAAAGGTCAGCGTGAACTGCCCGAGTCCAAGTCTCGGAAGGACTCTTCACATAACAAAAGAACCTCCTACCAATTGTCTTGTTTCCTCGAAAATCCACTCGGCGCCCATCAGCGCGAAGCCTTTGCATTGCGGGGAGCTTGGCAGCACGCGATGCAGCGCGGTTCCACCTCGAGGCAAGGGCAGGAGCCTGCTCCTTGTGCCCCGTGTGCGGGCGGCCGCGCTTGGAGCTGTGCTGTGTGGGGCTGTCCCACTGGTGTGCGGGCAGAGGGGGAAGAGAGGGGTCTTAAATCCACATGGTGAAGTTGATGCTGAAGCTGTGGGAGCGCTCCCGTCCCGCTGTGAAGGTGCCTGTGCGTGTTCCTGAGCGTCAGCTCACTGACGGGGCTGGGTTTGTACGCAGGCAGGCTCCTGCCATGGCTCTGGGTGTGCCAAGCACCTTGGCTGTCCTGCAGGATGTGCTGGCGTTGGGCTCGGACAACCTTGGATTGCCTGTTGAATTCCCAGGGTATGAGAGGTGGGTTTTGCACCTTAAACTCCGCTGGATTTCCCTCTTGTGGCAGCTGTACAGGGTTTTTCTCGGAGCTCTCAGAGTACCGAAGTGAGGAGCTGCAGCCCAGAGGGTGACTCCTCGCGTCAGCCCTGGGGAGCGAGCACGGGGTGCTGCAGACCCAGCAGGAAGGATTTGGGACTTCAGAAGGTTTTCCTTTCCTCTTGGTCCAGGGCTGGGGTTCACAGAAGGTGGCTTTGTGGCCAGCTCCCACCCTCTGAAGTAGCCGGCGTGGTCTGCCTGCAAGCTGCAGCCTGGTGCCCTCTGTGCTCCTTGCCCCCATCAGCGCGTGGTGCTTGTGGCCGTGTGTTGAGCCTGCATCTCAGGAGGGCCTTTCGTACCACTGCGGTTCCCAGCACCGGGTTGGGAACCTTTTTTTGCCCCTTTTCAGCTTCTGTTTTCATCCTGCAGCTCCGTGCACTCCCGGATGAGTTCTCCCCATGAGTGCAGAGACCTGCCCTTGCTGTGGGTGCCCTCGCTAGCCTGATGGGGAGATGGAGAGGTCGCAGCTCGATGGTTGGACGTTGCCGTCACCCTCTTGCTGTTTATATCCCTCTCTTTGCTGCTTGAGTTTAAACTTCTTAATTTTATGAGCACACTTGGCTCCATTTGCAGCACCGAGGGCCTTTCCTGCTTTCTCAGACCCAGGAGATTCCCCAGCATTTAACAAATCGGCCTCGTCTCCAGCCGGGGGCTTCCTACCCTCTGCCCCGCCACCGGCAGCGCCGCTTCCCTCAGGAGCAGCTGGGGAGCAGCGTCCCTGTGCTGAGAAGTGGCTGGCAGAGGGAATGAGCTCGCAGGGTGGTTTTGTGCTGGCGCTGGACTGCAACCCAAGTGGCAGCCGACGCCAAAGAGCAGAGCTGCTGTGCAGGTGACAGCATGTCCTGGGGAAGCTCCGCAGGCCTTCCAGCTGCAGGTAGATCACCGAAACGCAGTCTCAGGAGCCACTTTCCCTGGCCCCAGCCGCGCGGTATCCCCACAGCACGCAACTGTGAGCCTCTGCAACTCTCGCCCCCTTCCGCTTGCCCTCTGTTTATTTTTGGCAGGGTGCAATTTCAGCCGACCGCACGGCTTTTCAGATTGCCAGGGGGCCCCAGCGAAGGAGCAGCGGGGGCTGGCAGCGCCGCGGTCGTGCCTGGAGGCTGGGTCTTGGTGCTCGCTCTGCCGACTGCTCCAAAGCTGGAGGTGTCCGGCAGCACCTCACGGCTCGCTGTGCTTCTGGGTTGCTTCTGCTCAGAGCTGCCCCCAGTCCCTCTCTCACCTCCGCCTCCATCCTGCCCACTCACTGCGGGCTCCTGGGGGACAGATCGAGCTCTGGGGAAACCTGGTGGGGCTTTTTGAGAGCTCCGGGAAACCTCCCTATCGTGGTACAGCTCTTCCCCGTTCCGTCATGACCGGGGTTGGCTGCCGGCACCAAAGACTGGAACGCATTTTAACTACAAACCTTCCCAGACATCATCTGGGACCGTCTGCAGCTTATTTTAAACGCTCTGGATCTTCCTTTGTTTTAAGACTTTTGATCTCCATGTAAGCTAAGACTTCATCTGCTTCTTAAACTTTTAAGATTTATTGGGTTTTGGTTTCAGCTGTGTAAGGCCACCGGTTGCTTCTTGGTCTGGATTTCTATATTGGAGCCAGCTGATGGGTTGTCCTTTGGGACATCAGGGTATTTGTGATTATTTTTAGCTTTTAATTGGCAGGGATCTGTGCTTTGAGCTGCGCAGTGTCAAGGGCTTTTCTTCCTTGTGCTCTCAAGAAGCTTTTCTCTCCCTTTCATCTGGAGGCAGCTGTGTTTCTCTGCCGCTCGCAAGGCACAGAGTGCACGGGGAGACCGGCTCCGAGCCATGGTCCTGAGGACTTGCAGGGACCGGGGCTCATCTTGGCCGGGTCTCTGCGGTGAGGTGGCAGCGCCGCAGCGAGCGCCCAGCGGGACGTGGCCGGGCCGCCCGTGCTATGCCCCGAGGAGAGCTGTGGGCTCGCTCGGGGTGACCTTGGGCATCGCTTCCCTGCGCTGGGCCGCTATTTTTTCCCCTCCTCTTCCCCTCTTTTGTCTTGCCCTGCTTAATTGTAACCTCTTTGGGCCAGGAACTCTGTGTGTATAAAGGGCCCAGAACAATATGCCCCAGATGTTATTGTACAAACCCTTCCTCATCAGCCACGAGGTTTCACAGGAAAGAAATTTTAAAAAAGACTTTTTCCAGCGTTTTCGTCTTGCATATGTGGTCGGGAGCCTCACTCTGAGTCCTGGGTCTCAGAGACGAGGGATAGCACTGGAACTGCAGGGGGTTGTTTTGGTTTTTCTCTACGGAAGAAAAGAACCCCCCAGCCTCTTTTTCTCACCCTCGTGACTGCAGGGAATAGCTTGTAAATGTGACGGGGGCAGACCTGGCAAGCTGAAATCCAGATGGCAAGTAAAAGAGAACCCAATACTCAAACAAAAGACCACCAACCCCTCCTCTGCCTTTCCGATGATCTCTGGGTGTTGTTTTGCCCCCTTTATGGTACTTTCAGTGTTTCTGCGGTTCTGCTTTGGGGAGGTGCTCAACTCACTTGCACTTGTCTGCAGCTTGTTTCAGTTTCAGGTTCCCTGGGTTGGAGCACTTTACATTGCAAACACTGCAGGGGAGTGCTTATTTGTTTTAAGACCACAGCTTGCTTTGGAATTTCTCCCATCAAACTTTAGGACAGTTTTTTTACTCTCCTCCCCCCCAACCCCAAAGAAAGAAAGAAGTTTTCTTAGTCTCATCTTGCGTCAGATTTGACACCAGGCCAACAAATGCGGCCTGGAAGGTGCTTCTCTGAGGCTTCTTGTCTGAGTGAGACCTGGGTGAGGATTCGTGGTGGAAATGCAAAAATGCCTGTTGGTTTTACCAGGACGTGTTTTCCCCGTGACGCAGCCACCCCTGGGGGACAGTGTGGGGCAGATCCCGATCCCCGTTTCTCGTCCAGAGGTGGCTGTGCCGGACCAGTGCAGGTTTGGCTCTCTCAGGTCCGGCGGGGTTGTTTGCTCCAAAGCAACCAGAGTCCTGGGATTTTACCAAATGTTTCTAATTAGGTTGTTCTCAATTCAAAGAGCCAGAGCTGGCTGTGCGGCACACAGTGGAAAGCCTGACCAGTCGCTGAAACCACGCAGAGAGGTGGGTCCTGCTTTCACGCCGAGGTGCGGGGAGGCCTCGCCTCTCCTCGGCGCTTCTCAGAGGCAAAAATAGATTCCCAATGCGGGGAGAAGCTGCGGGCCCTGCCCTCACTCACACGTCCGCCCTGCTTTGGGAACGGGGGGATCAGAGCACGGCAACCTGCTGGCACAGCCGGCCCCACAGCCCGAAATTGAGGCTCAGAGCTGGGCTCTCTTTGGAGGCTGCTCCCGGGGCCACGGTCGCGCTGCGCTGCTGCGGATGTTTGCCTCGGCTGGGGGAGGCAGCGCAGTTTCCACAAGTGCTCACAGGAAGCAGTATTTATTAAGGCTCGAAATGTATTTTTTCCCTTCTGTTAGGGCCCTGTCTCGCTCCATTGTCTGAAATTCCCATGCAGAGACTGGCCCGTAACGCAAAAAAAAAATATAATAAAAAATCCTGAAAGCGGGGGCTGGAGCTCCCAGGGCTCTGGCTGTCGGCTGCCTGACTCTGTGCAAACAGTCTGGGCCTGAAATCCCCCAGGACTGAGCATAAAGGTCTGATTCAAACCGAAAACGGTGTGCGAAGCAGCTCGGCCCGCGTGTTGCTGTCTGCCTCCCCTTTGCCAGGGCTGGGGGCTCCTGAAACGCCCTGCGGAGGGATCGCCTCCCTGGGGCCTGGAAGAGGTGGGAGACGGGCGGCAGGGCCGTGCCGTGCGCCGAACCGGGGCGGAAATTATCAGGGGAGCGAAGAATGAGCAGGATATCACGTGCCGGCCGTGTGCGCGCGGGGCTGGGGGAGAACAAAGCGCGGGGAAGCCCTGCTCCAACGCCGCTCCCACCCCGCTTCCTGCCCGCACGGGACGGAGTGGCCGGGGCAGGGAGCGTGGGGGCAGGAGGCAGCCCCCAGCTGCCTGCCAGGGCTCGGGGGGCTGCTGGGCTCTGCCTGCCTCAGTTTCCCCTGCCTGAGAGGCGCCGGGTGCCAGGGCACGGTGTGGCAGGGCTGTCTTTGCCTGTTGTAGGGCGTTCCTGTGGCAGTTGTGGGGTGGATGAAGCCTTGGGCATGCCTGCAGTCTGCGGCTGACGGAGGTGTTTGAAGGAAGGCCTGGGATGCGTGGGGAGAAGAGGGCTGGCACCGGGCGGGGGGGCCTGGCTGGGTGCTTGCTGTCCGTCTTCACTGGAGGTCTCAGCTCAGAGGTTGGAGCCTGCAGGGAAGGAGGGGGCTCCCAGCCCGTGAGGAAGCCTGGCTGCCCCATGGGTGCCACGCACCCGCAGCAGCCCCTGAGGCTCAGCGTGGGCCGGGGGCCGAGCACGGGGCAGTCCCGGGGCTCCACCACCGCTGCCCCTCGCACACCAGGTCCTGCCCCTCGCTGAGCTCAGGCTTGCCTCCCTTCTTTCTCTTTTCCTCCATTCCTCTTAGACTCTGCCCTGCTTCCCCCTGTGCACCCTTTCAGCACAAGAACCCCCTTTTTAAAAAAAATCATTATTATTAATAGCTATTGAGAGCCAATAAAAAGCTTTATGGGCTTTGGCCGAGCCTCAGGGCTTGCAGTGTGCTCATTTCCTGGAGTCGGAGCGCTGAGGGGTGTGGGTTTGCTTGTTTAACCCTAGGTAATAGGGCCGCGGCCATCGGTGGTGGCAACTGGAGCTGGAGAGGAGCAGGGGAAGGGGGGGGGGGGCTGCCTCCCAGCGGGGCCTGGGAACAAAAGCCGGGGTGATTAGCACTGGTGGGGAGCGGGCTGTGCATGCGCGTGGCCGTCTGTCCGGCCGGCTCTCACGTGGCTTCCCGGCGTGCTCTCGGTCCTGCCTGGCCCTCTGCACGCTCAGCCCCGTGTTGAACAGCCCCGTGCCGCCGGGAGGGAACGCTGCAGCTCAGGGCGGGCAGGGAGCACCGCTGCGCTCGGAGCTGAGTGGGGGGAGTTGTTGTCCCACCCCCCAAAAGGGGAGCAAGGGGTCGGTTTGGCTGTGAAGCTGCGCTGCCGCAGGTCAGCAGCACGGCGGGGCTGTGCCGAACCCATGCCAGGTAGGCACGGGGCAAGGAGCTGGCCCAAGGGCTGAGCCCTGCCATCCCTCAGCGGCGCTCCCTGCGGGTGCTGCACAAGCTCTGGTTTCGTGCTCTGGCTTCCTCTGCCCCGTGGTTTCCTCGCCCTCCGTGCCAGAGAGTGAGCAGGGGGTGGCTGCGATCCTTCAGAATCACGGGTCTGACGGCTCTGCCTCCTGGGTGGCAGCACCCTGCTTGGAGCAGGACCTGGCTTCGTGTCCCACCTGGGCAGGGTGACAGCAGTCTCAGCTCTCAGTGAGGGTAACGGGGCCCGGCTGCAGCTGGCCTCGTGGCTGCTGTGCCCAGAGAAAGCCCCTCCTCACCCACCAGCAGCCTGCTCCCTGGGGACGTCGTTCTCCCAAAGGAACTCTCCTGGCTCCGACTCACTGTTTTGCCTCCTGTCGTGGCCAGGCTTTATTCATTCATTTATGACAGCATTTTCACAGCTGGACCCACTGCGCTGCTCCTGTTCCCCCAGCCCTCCGTTACCGTGCCCTTGGTCATTGCTAGTGGGCCGTGCTCCCTGGGAGATGGGATCGTGGCGCTGGAACTCCCTCTTGGCAGCTCCCTCCCCATCGCCTCGTGCTCCCCATCGCCTCGTGCTCATTTTCTCCCTCTCTTTCCGCAGCTCGCCGAGCGAGGAGCCGCGCCGGGAAGACCATCTCCACAGGATGTTCTCTCCACCAAAGAGCTCCCTGTAACTGGCGACGATGACAATCCCGGCGGGACCTCGGAAAGCACTAACGTTTCCGTAGCCCAGCACCCGTGGGTGGCCGCTTCTCCCTCCTTCTCCACGCCCCTCCCTCCCATCGCACCGGGATGGTGTATTAACCAAGGAGAGCCCCGCTTCTTTTCTCCTCGCCCCTCAACTTTCGGCAGCTCTGGGATTTGTATGGCAGCAGCGTAACCGTGGAGAGGCCGGGGTATCACAAACTTATGGATTTTGATAAGAGAGGAGGGAAAGGGGAGCTGGAGGAAGGTAAAAGGATGTCCAAGACGGGTGGAGGAAGGAGCAGTCATGGAAGCCGGAGTGCTGGAACCAACTCGGGAGTCTTAATGGTGGGTCCCAACTTCCGCGTCGGCAAGAAGATTGGATGCGGCAATTTCGGGGAGCTCCGTCTAGGTGAGAAGGGCTTCTTCTGTCCTCGCTATGCCTGCTTGTGCCGTGATCGCTGCGTCGTCCTCCTGCAGCAGGAGGAGCTGGTGTGGGCACTAAGGATGCTGACCAGCCACGTGGGTGCGGAGGCATCGTGTGCTGGGGTAACTCGCGCTCCCCTCGTGGAGCTTTCTTTCCCTCGGCACCTCCCCACTGTGCTTCATCTCCCAAACCCCCTCTCAGAGCTCACGGACCGATCGCAGAGACGTTTCTGTCTCTTTCCCATACCTGTTGCTCTGGGGGTTCCTCATGGATCGCGCTAAAGCTCAGTCCTGGTGGTCCTGGTGCAGGATCCCTCGGAGGACGATGTGTGCCGAGGTGCCGCTGTGCTCCCAGAGCTCCCCATGCTGCCCTCCTGCTGCGCCCCGTGCCTCAGGAGGGCTGTGTGGTGCTGGGCTGCTGGGGAAGGGGCAGCGTGTCATTCTGGGGAAGTTCCCTGGTTGGTAAAACTGGCTCATTTCACATACCCTCCTGAAACTTCATGGAGGGGAGAGAAAAAGGGCTGAACAAAACCCCAAAATTCTCGCGGTCACTTTCAATTCTGAACCACATTTATCAGGGAAGGTTCAAAAGCAAACTCTTCCTCGGAGGGGGGTAAGGGGGGGGTTGTTCTTTCCCAAGGAGGCAAAGTGCCCCAGGAGGTTTTCAGCAGGCTTTTAACTCCCTGGTGGGCATCGGGCAGCCGGGAGAGGCCGGGCAGGGCCGTGGTGCAGGCTGGCTGCCTCCAGGAATGCGCGTTGGATGCGTCGGCAGAGCCGGTGCCAGGCAGGGCGTCAGCCTTGGCTGCGCTGCGAGCGCTTTGGGAAAAGGGCTGTGCCGGAGGGAGCTGGCAGAGAGCCGCTCCCCGGAGAGGCTGGGGCTTCGTGCCGCCGTGGGACTCGTTGTGCCGTGTTCCAACCAGCGCCTTGTCGAGCCAAGTTCCGAGCAAAGCCTGCAGTCGGTGGGGTCTTGGTGGGCTCTTGGGGTTTGAAAGGAGCAGAGATGGAGGCTGCCCCGAGCCGCCGGCAGCCCTGGCCCTGTGTCCTCACCTCGGCGAGCCAGCCCTGTGTGCGGGGAGGTAAGGGTAGCTTGGTGTCAGCTCTTCCCAGCCCCACAGACTGCCTGCTGCCAGCCTCAACCATCCTGCCCCCAACCTCCCTGCTGGGATCACTGCTAAATTGCAGGACCCGTGGCTGAGGGTCCGTCCCTGGCAGCGGGCAGAGCTCTGCTCCTTCCTGCCTGTTCCAGGGGGGGGAGGCTCCCGGCAGCGTTGGGGTTTGGGCCCAGCAGCTGCTCCTTTCACCCATGCCTGGGACCGGGTCCCTCGGAGCCTGTGCCACCTCTTCCAGCCCTGAACGTCCTTTAAGGTCCTGCTCTTGTGCCCTGCTTTATTTCGGACTTCTCCCCAAACTCTTGTAGATGGAGGAGAACTGTGCAGAAAGCCGAAACAGCTGGGGCTGATCCTGCTGCTCAGCACCAAGGCCTGATTTGAGCTCCTTGTGTTCTGGGAATGGCACCAGGGCAGTGCAGGACAGCTTTTGGGCCTTCTGTGCACTTTTCCTACCCTGTCCCACCCCACAGTGCCTACACCTAATGCCGTCAGGGGCTGAGCACAAGACCTCACTGCAGCAGCATGAGCCACAGCTACGTGGCTCTTCTCCTAAAATCGCGTCGCTCTTCCTTAGGTGTGCCTCTGAGCTGCCTCAGGGCCCGGGAATGCCCTTCAGACCTGACATTAAGTAGGGATTCCTCAAGAGGAGCTGCAGGGGTCAGGAGGGGTCCCTCTGTGCCATGGTGGTGGAAGCAGGGATGCTCCCTGGCGTGCTGGGCACCCAGGTTTCCCCTGGGAAGGAAGCGTTCAGTCCTCAAAGCAGGCAGGTTGTGGAGGCCAAAGTGTAGCTCAGTGCTTTAAAAAAAAAGAAAAAATTCTTTGTGCTTTTTCCTTTAAAAAAAAAAAAAAAGCCCAGAGATCTTGCAGAAACACGTTTGGAGGCAACTCCTCCATTCCCAGCAGTGGGGGATGGAGGGGGATGAAGTTGTCCTCCAGCAGGTGCCGCGTTGCCCAACTCCTCTGCGCCGGGAGGCAGGCACCGCGCAGCCCCTGGCTGGGAACAGACGTCCTCCGAGGTTTGGAGGTGTGCAAACTCAGGGGCCGTTTGTTAAACATAATAAATAATAAAAATAAACTTTTATTGGAGGTGTGGGGCGCTTGCGGGCAGCCAGAAGGGGAAGGACTTGGCCGGGGGTTCCCGGCTGCCGGAGCTGTGCGTGGATCCCCCCTTGGTGTCCGCGCTGCCCCTGGCATCCTGCTCACCGCGCCTGGTGTAACGGTGCTGCTGGAGGAAAGAAACTCCAGAAGGGTCTGAGGTTGGAGCCTGGAGCACCTGGGTGCTGTGCAGGCCTTCTGCCAGTGCCAGACTGCCCCAGAGCTGCCTCGGAGGCAGGAGCAGCCGTTTGTCCGTGCTGCCCTGGGGAGGTGGGGTGAGGATCTGGGGATCCGGCAGGAGCTGCTGCTTTTGGTCTTCTTACGCTCAACTTGTGGACGTTCGTTGTTTGCGGGGTTTTGTGCTTGCCCCTCTCCACCACCCTGGAGTGGAAATACGGCAGCTGTCTTCCTTCAAAGTTAGAAGATGGGAGTTAACTTCTCTTTAAGAATTAAAACAGCATTGGGGAGGGAGAGGAAGACAGCAGTGGGTCCTTGTGCAGCGTGTGAGCCAGCAGCAGGTTGCTGGGGACATGTCCCTGCCCAGGGAACGCGTGAGCTGCTGGGGACGTTCCCAAGCCTGAGCTGTGGCTTTCACCCTCGGCCTGCAGGCTCCTGCTTGCCCACAGGCTGCTGCTGGGGGCACAAACGGTAACCTAGGAAAATCCAGGCAGTGGTCAGCGCGCTGCACTGAGCGCTGCTCTGGCTTCGGCTCTGTGGAGATGCCCTCACCCATTCACCATCGCGAAGGGCTCAGAGCAACCTCAGCTGGGTGCCACAACGGGTCCGAGCTGCAGCGCTGCCGGGCAGCTCCTGAGCAGCTGCGGGAGAGGAAAGGAAAGGAAAGGAAAGGAAAGCCCCCGGCCTGCTGCTGGGCAGCCGCTGGCCTCCCTCGCGGACAGCTCACGCTGGTTTTTCCCCTTGGTCTTTCGCAGCCTCCTGCAGAGGAAGGTCAAACTCTAAAATAACCTTTTTTTTTTTTTTCTTCCTTCCCTCTGATCTATTAAAAAGCACCGCTCCGAGGAGCTGTCGTTGCCTGTGCCGAGGCAGCTCGTGGCCACTGCTGGGAGCTTCTGTGCCATGGGGCTGCCTTGCACGGGGGCCACAGGAGCCCAACGAGCCCCGGCGGTGCCGTTGCGCTGCTGCTGAGGGCAGGAGCTCGGTCTGGGGGCACGGCGCGGAGCCCAGCCCCTCTCTGGGCCGTGATGTGCAGGAGCAGGTGCCTGATCCCACCGCTGCCAAATCTGCCCTCGGGAGGGGGGCATGGGGGTGTTAAGAGAAAGCCAGGGCTGGCTTTTAAACACGACGCGGCGCAGCCAGGCCCCCCCGGCTGCCCCCAGCCCCGCGGCGTGGCGGTGAGCTGACGGGCAGCCCCGTGCGGGTGCTCGCAGCCCCATTTGGAGGCGCCGCCAGCGCTGAGCAGGGCAAAGGCCTCTGCAAGGGCAAATATTTGCTTGCTGCCTCCCGGCCTGCCACTTTTTTTTTTTTTCTTCTTCCCCCCTTCCAAGCCCCCTTTGGTTCTGTGAGGCCAGCGGTGCTGCCTGCTCACGGGGCAGCCCCAGGACTCAGCAATTTTGGGGCATCCAAGCTGCCAGTGCTTCTCCCTGCTTCTCATTCCTAGCAGCTTTGTCCCAGCCCTCTGAGCACCATAGGAGGAGACAAACCACGGGGATATGAAATGATTTGGGGGCATCAAGTGATTTGGGCTCTTTTCTTGGCCAGCTCCCTTACAGGCCGGTTTTAGTGTCCCACCAGCAGCAGGGCTGCAGCTCTCCTGCCGTGTATTTGTTGATTATTTTGCCCTATTAAGACCCAGCCCAGCCTCAGGGAAAATCCTGCCGTGGTTTTAGGGCTGCATGTTACTGCCCTGAAGGCAGCAGTGAGTTTTTGGACCCAGCAGCAAGGCCCTGTGGCTAGGGCACGCGGGGGCCCAGCACCGTCCTGCCTCCCCCGTCCTAGTGGGAGCCGCTCTGTTAATGCCTCCCATTCATCCCTCCTCCCGTAATCCTGCCGCTGACTCTGGCGCTCAGCAGCTGGCTCTGATGTCACCCGGCGAGGATTTATTGCTGCTTCAGGTGGAGAGCAGCAGTCGGAGCAGATGAAATCTTATGCCAGGAGGAGCCTGTGCCCTGAGCAAATTGCTGCGAGGAAATCCGAGGAGACAGAGGCAGCTCCGAGCCTCAGCGGGGCGGCTGCTGGCCCTCGTGCTGTGGGAAGGGGCTGCCTGCAGGGTCCTGGTGGCCCGGGGAGCTCTGGCAGCAGGGGCTCTGAGCCATTTGCAGATCTCTCACCTTTTTCTTTGTGGACCTCAGGCAGAGGTGGTGCTGACGCTCCCCAGGTGCAGCACCTTCCTCCTGCCCTCCTGGCTGTGGCGCAGACGCCGTTGCTGAACCTTTCTGTAGCTGGGGGCGTGAAAACCCTGCAGTGAAGGTGCTGAGCTCTGTAGGAAGCCATCAGCGGGGCTTTGGGGCAGTGGGGGAGCTCTTCCAGCTCTCCTGGGCCCCCAAAGGCATTCCAGCCCTCCCGCAGCACATCGGTGCCTTCAGCTCCTCGCACAGCGCGGGGCCGTGCGGGGCTGCTCCCAGCCGGGGGCACCCGAAGGCCTAAATCCCCCCTGCTGCTGGGCTCAGCACCGTTCCTCAGCTCCTCCCAGCCCCGCTGCCTCGCCTCCATCTAACGGAGGGACCCAAGGGGGGGAGGCTGGGTGCTGGGCCTCGGTCCTGCAGCCGCGCTGCCCCTGCACCCCCAGGGGCCTCCCCTTCCTCCCAGCCCCGTCCCGGAGCAGGGCAGCTGCAGCAGCCCCCCAGGGAGGAACGGCGGGCGCAGGGAAGCTGCCCCCTCCCAGCCAGCTTGGCAGCGGCCCCCAGCAGCCGGGGGAGGAATGCGGGTGCCCCATCTGGGGGTAATTAGCAGGCGTGTTGCAACGCAGCGCAGTGGGCTCCGGCTCCTGCTCACGCCTCGAGGCCTGGTTCTGGGTTTGGGAGCTGCCGAACCTGTTGGGGATGTTGTGCAGTCCCCTGGGGACTGCAGCGGGTGTGTTGGGGGGGTAATGCAAAGGCTCGCTCACTTCCAATGCCT
This sequence comes from Anas platyrhynchos, assembly GCF_047663525.1. Lineage (NCBI taxonomy): Eukaryota > Metazoa > Chordata > Aves > Anseriformes > Anatidae > Anas > Anas platyrhynchos. Next base: position 4,926,821 of record NC_092615.1, read on the forward strand.
TTTTTTCTGTCTTCTCTGCAGGAAAGAACCTCTACACCAACGAATACGTAGCTATCAAATTGGTGAGTCTTTTTGTGGTCCGAGGTGGTGGTGGGGAACGTTTGGGCAGCCTCAGAGAGCAATTGTTCTCCCTGCCCAGCCTGTTAAAGTGGGTCGGGACAGGCTGCGGTAGGGGAGCTGCGCTCGCTGCTAGGAATCGAGGGCATGCAGGCAGCCAGCGTCACTCCAGGTGGGGTGATGCAGCCCTGGGGAGAACAGCTGGGGCTTTGCTTCACCAGGAGCTGGCTGTGGCCTGCTCTCAGCACCCCTTCAGCTGGTACCAGCACAGAGAGCTCCTGGAGAGTGTGGTGCCACCAACACCAGCTCTGTGCACGCCTCCCCCAGCCCCTGTCTCTCTCTGGAGGGGTCGGATCAGGCTCCCGTGTGGGCTGGTTTCCTCCCCCCATCCCCTGAGTCTTTGTCTTCATTTTGCACTGTTGTTTCTCACCCCTGAATGCTGCCAGCCCCTGCTGCTGCCAGCCTGTGAAGGAGGGGTCTGCCAGCCAGACCTCCTGAGCATCCCGCTCTGTGCCACAGCCTCACCTCTTCTCCTTCTCTCCTCCAAGGAACCCATAAAGTCCCGGGCCCCCCAGCTGCACCTGGAGTATCGGTTCTACAAGCAGCTTGGCAATGCAGGTACGGGGCTGGGGCTGAGCTGCTGCGGGCAGCCAGTGTCTGGGCGATGGGGCTGGGGCAGGGAGAGGCTTCTCTAGAGGTGGCTGCACCTTCTGCAGCTTCGCTCCCCAGCCCGAGCCACTCCGTCCATCTGCTCAGCTGGGAGAGGCTGTCCTTACACAGCCACGTCTGATCTTTGATCCCTTTTTATTTAGTTCTTCTCCCCCGCCTCCCCTGCAGCCGTCAGGGGTGCAGATGGAGCTGTCTCCCACGTCCTTCTGCCAGGAGCAGAGCTGGGCTGCCTGCAGCCCGGGGGGAGGCGTTGCGGTGACCCCCCACCAGCAGCCCCCGTGCTGGCTGTGGGAGCGGCGTGGCCGTGGCATCGTGGCCGCGTGCTGCTCGGCCCCGCCGTGACCGCTGACAGCCCCCGCTCTGTCTCTTGCAGAAGGAATTCCTCAGGTTTACTACTTTGGCCCCTGCGGGAAGTACAACGCCATGGTGTTGGAGCTGCTCGGCCCCAGCCTGGAAGATCTCTTTGATCTGTGTGATCGCACCTTCACGCTCAAGACCGTCCTGATGATCGCAATCCAGCTGGTGAGCACCGCACCTCCCCGGGGGGCTGCGTGGGGCCCCCAGCGCCGGGCGGGCCTCTCCCCATCCCTCATGCTCTCCCTGATCCAGGAGGGACGAGGCACGGGGCCGTTCCCTGTGCCCAGCAGGGTGGGTCGTGCCGGGTGGCCCTGGCTGACCTGTGCTCTCCCTCGCCCTGCTCCAGGCACGGCCAGGTGTCTGTGACTGTGTCGGAGGTGCGGTTGGACCAGAGCTAAGGACTGACTCCGCCTGTCCTTTCGATGCAGTGTGAGGGGAGCCGGGCTGCTGGCTGGGTTGAGGCAGTCTGAGCAGAATAGGGCCCGAGGGAGGAGGGCACGGGGCGCTGTGTCCGTGGCTGCGGTTGGCGCGTCTCCACCGCGGTGCTGACCTCCCCTCCTGCCCCCAGATCACGCGGATGGAGTACGTCCACACCAAAAGCCTGATCTACAGAGACGTCAAGCCAGAGAACTTCCTGGTGGGGCGGCCGGGCAGCAAGCGGCAGCACACCATCCACATCATCGATTTTGGCCTGGCCAAAGAGTATATAGACCCCGAGACCAAAAAACACATCCCCTACCGAGAGCACAAGAGCCTGACGGGGACAGCACGCTACATGAGCATCAACACCCACCTGGGGAAAGGTGCGCGCTGTGCCGCCAGCCCTGCCTTGGCCAAAAGGGGGAGGGAAGGGGGCTGCGGGGCACGAGCTCCCCCCTGCTGGTGGTGGGGCTGGGGACAAACAGCCTCTGCTGCAGCCCGGGGGGTTGGCAGGGGACGTGGGGTGCTGTGGGAGCTGGTGGGAACGGGGAAGGGGGCTGTGGTGGGAATGTGCTTATGACTGCTTCTTGCCCCGCTCAGAACAAAGCCGCAGGGACGACTTGGAAGCGTTAGGACACATGTTTATGTACTTCCTCCGCGGGAGCCTTCCTTGGCAAGGCCTCAAGGTAATCGCCAGCTCCTGCTGTCCCCACGCGTGGCTGCCACGTGGCTCTCGCTCTGCCCCGGGCAGCAGCCAGGAATGGGGGAAGAAAGCTTTGGCCCCTGGGGTCGGTGCCTTGGTGGAGTCCAGGGCTGTTGCTCTGAGCTCTGTGCCTGACCCTGGCTGTGCTGAGTGTCTGCAGGGGCCCCCTCTTGGAGCCCCCCCTGTGTGGGTATCCCAGCCACGGTCCCAGTGGCTGTCCGGGCGCTGTGCTCACCCCCAGCCTGCCCCGGGCAGGTTCCCAGCAGTGAGCTCTCACTGCCACCGGGGCCAGAGGCACCAAGACCCCGCTGCCTGTCTGACAGCGCCCAGTGCCTCCCCCTCTCCTCCTCACCTGCCCCTTGTCCCTGCCAGGCCGACACGCTAAAGGAGAGGTATCAGAAGATCGGCGACACCAAAAGAGCCACTCCCGTGGAGGTGCTCTGTGAGAACTTCCCAGGTGAGGGCTCTGCGTGGCCTGTCCTTGTCCCCAGCCTGGCCCCTTGCTGGCCTGGCACCTTGTCCCCCTGCCCCAACTGAGCCCGCTCTGTCCCCGCAGAGGAGATGGCCACGTACTTGCGCTACGTGCGGCGGCTGGATTTCTTCGAGAAGCCCGACTATGACTACCTGCGGAAGCTCTTCACAGACTTGTTCGAGAGGAACGGTTACGTGTTCGACTACGAATACGACTGGGCAGGGAAACCGCTGGTGAGTGGGGAGGGAGCCGGGGGTGGTGCGGGACGCTGGCATGAAGGAGGGCCCCAAATCCAGCTCTGAGCTGGGGAATCGGAGTTGTCACACGGGAGCTGGAGGCTCCTGGAGCTAAGGGGAACCCAGCGGCCGAGCTGGCGACTCGATTTCTGTCACGGGCACCCTCCGTGGGCTCAGTGCAGCTGCACACTGGGCGGGGTGGTGAAGGGGCTGGGGTCTGGCCCCGATTCCGAGCTGCTCTGTACGTTTGGAGCAGGCGGTGGTGGGTGGCGGGAGGGCCTCTGGGGCGCAGCTGACGTTGTGCTTGTGTCCCCAGCCCACCCCCATCGGCACGATGCACAGCGAGGTGCAGGTGCAGCCCCCGAACAGAGACAAAGCACAGCCACACACCAAACACCAGGTGAGCAGCGGCGCGGCCCTGGCTGGGGCACAGCACCGAGGTCACGCGTGACTCGGGCTTCTGATCCATGCAGCACCCAGCAGGGGCTCTTCATGGAGGAGGGACAACGGCGTCCTTTTTCCCTGTGCTGGCTGTTGGAGGGTTTCCTCCCTGTGGGTCTGGGCTTGAGGCTTGTGGAGGACCCTGGGCAGTGTCTCCGGGTCCAGGCGGCTGGCAGGAGCCGGGGGGAAGCAGCTGCAGGAGGCTGGAGCACAGCTGGGAAATGCCAGGGCTGGGCTCCAGCTCCAGCTCCAGCTCCAGCTCCAGCTCCAGCGGGGCGTAGCACTGCTGGCTGTGAGCACGGGACACGCCGAGCCTTCGGGGTGCTAAGGGCGATGCCCCCGGTGCTGCATCCCCCCCGGGGCAACGCGCTGCTCTGTTTGCTGTGCCACTTCTCACCACTGGGACAGAGACACGGGACGAGGGAGGGGTGTTCTGGGAGGCTGTGTGGGGTGGCTCAGCAGCGTGTGGCCCCACACCGGGCACGTGGGGCCAAGCTGGGGGCAGCGCAGGGCAGAGCGATGGGCAGAGCTGCCAGCCATACTCTGGTGCCGCGGCTGTGCAGGGAGCATGGTCTGGGGACTGCTGCCAGCAAGAGCAAACCTCACACGTTTCCCCCAGCTGTCCTGTATGGACCCTGGTCTTCTTGGTTTGAGCATCCAAGGGGAGCAGGTGGGCTGGAGCTGAGCACTCAGCGCCCGTCCTCCCGCAGCCACGCGTCAGCCCCAGGTGGCCGGTGACTGGGCAGCGTCCCTAGGGAGGCGCAACGTCTCCAGAGCGCATCTGGCTCCTTCCTGGGAACTTGCCCCCAGTGAGCTCTGCCCTCTGCCTCCAGCACCTGAGAAGTGCCGTGCTTGACTTCTCTCCTCGAGGGCTGTGGGGAAACCAGAGCACGAAACTCCCACAGCACTGAAGCATTTTGGGACCTGGGGATCCGATGACCCCCAGCAGTCGTGCTGAGGGTTTGGCAGCGCGGTGCTGCATCGCTGGGGGAGCCCTTGAGGCACGGCGCAGCTCGGTTCCTCGTGCTGTCACCACGAGGAGCTGCACCCGCCTCGGCAGAGTGGCTGCCAGCCCCATGCAGGGCGGCTGAGCTCCGTGGGGTGGGGTGGCCCCAGCAGCCCCATGCGGAGGGGAGAGCCCAGTTCTTTGTGGGGGCTGTGGTGTGAGCGTGGCAGGGAGGGTGCGGAGCCCCCCCGTGTCCTAGCAGCGGTTTCAGGGAGGAGCCACCGGGACAGCGCAGGGCGAGCGCCCTCCACAACCACAAACTCGAGCTGCTCCGGTCATGGTTTTGCTTTTGCATGTCTTATTTTCTCGACTCCTTTTGCCACTCTTCTCCCCGCCCTTTCCCTCCACCTCTTCCCTTCTCTCCCCCATTCTTCTTCCTCTTTTCTTTTCTTTTGTTTCTTTTCATTCTGTTCCTCCTGCCTGGCGCGAGCAGCCGCCCGAGGGGACGGAGTTGTGGGATCCTCAGGCCGGTGGGCAGCCTGCCGAGGAGCCTTTGGGAGCTCACCTGGCAGCCGGCAGGCTCGGGGGGTCCGTCCAGGTACACGCAACCACGCGCCGAGGGCATGGGCGGGCTTGGGGGAAAGCAGAGCCAACCTGCGCCAGGCCCCAGGGTGCCTGCCGGCCGTGCCAGGCAGCAGCCCCGGGGCTGCGCACGCCGGGCTCTTGGCCAGGCTGCGACACGCCGGCACAGGGCTGTCCCCGTGTGATGCCCGGGGCCCTGCTCCCGGCTCGCAGCCGAGGCTGGCGCTGCTTCCCGGGGCTGCCGCTGGGACTCGGAGGGCAGCTGGAGACGGGCACAGCGCCGGCTCTGCTCCGTGTCTGTGCCGGACACGGCCGTACCCCCGGTGGGGACTTCCCTTCGCCTCCATCGCTCGAATGGAGCGGCGGCTTTGAGCCCGGCTTCTCCTCCCTTTCCCTGGGCAGCCCTCAGCCTCGGCTCCCCGCCTTGGTCCCGTCCCTGCGCCGCCAGCCCCCTGCTCGCCGCCTCCTGCCCCTGCCTCGGGCTGGCCGGCTCCAGTCCGCGTGGTTTGGGGGGGGGCACCTGCACCAGGGGCCCCTCAGCCCCCCCCAGCCAGGCCTGTGCTGCTTACTCCGTCTCTGCTGCTGTCCCCGCCGCCGCTGCTCGTTCCTGCTGCTCCGTGACGGATCTCCACAGCCGCTGGGTCCTGGGCTTTCGCTCAGCTCCCATCGTGAGGGCCAGGGCAGGCCGTGGGGACAGCTCAGCCTGCCCCGCTCCTCCAGCGTCCCCTCCCTGCCCCTGCGGCTGCTCCCTGCTCCTGCTCTGCCGGCCTCCCTCCCATCTCCGCCCGCGCCCGGCGCTGCAGGGGATGCTGGTGGCTCACGGGTCCCCGGGCTGGTTTCAGGGGGCTGTTGCTTGAAGGAGCCCCGCTGGCTGGGCACAGTGGCTGTCGGCCGGCAGCTCTGTGAGCTGGCGAAGGGCCAAATGTCCTCATGGGACAAGCAGCTTGGCGATGCCTGCGCATCCCCCAGGGTACTCCTGGCTTTGCAGGAGCAGCAGAGGGGTTTTCAGGCAAGTCCCCGTTGCCTGTGCCAACCCCATCCCTGCCTCGGTGACCGGGTTTTCCTCTCGGCCCTGCTGCCTGTGAGCGGGCAGGGGCCCTGGGTGCTGGCAGGGCCCAGCAGTGCCAGGGCTTGGGGTCCAACGACGAGAGCTGTGTCTGGGTGCTTGGCTTGGCAGAAGGATGATGTGGGGCAGCGAGCAGCGTCACGGGGCCGCCAGCAACCCCTGTCCTGTGGGGGTGTGCAGGGGACCCGGGGTCATTGCAATCGGCTGTGCTCAGCACCGAGGCAGAGCAGTGCTGGCTGGGCGAGGGCACCGTCCTCTTGCCCCGTGTGGGGACGCTGGTGCTCCTGGCTCTTGCAGGGCAGGGCTGGGGGGGGGGCAGGGAGGCTGTGCCATGGGGCCGGGGACGAGGCTGAGGACCAGCCGGTGCCCCGCAGGATGCCCCCGCACTGACAGTCGCTTCCCCGCAGGTGATGAGCTCCACCAACGGAGAGCTGAACACAGATGACCCGACTGCAGGACATTCGAACGCCCCCATCACAGCCCCCACCGAGGTGGAGGTGACAGACGATACAAAGTAAGGATGCGTCCCGGCCCTGTCCCCTGGGGCTGCTCAGGGCTGTGGTGCCTTGCCTTGCCCCCCTGAGGGAGGAACAGCCCAGCAAACATCTGCAGCTCCTCACAGTGACCCAATGAGTGGCATCCCTGCAGGGCCACCACCCCCAGCCCCTTCCCAAACCCGGCACAGAGCCCACGCACACAGCTGGGGCCGGTCCCTCTCGGGGAGCCCCTGGCTCCAGCGGGGTGTTTGCCGTGGCTGTCATTGCGTGCCAGGGCCAGTGCCACCACGGTGAGCATCACTTGCTGTGGCGATCGCTGCGCTCTGCACCCAACCCAGGCCATGTGCTGGGGCAACTCTGCCCCGGGCGGGGCCCTCCAGGCCGCCAAAGGCTTTGTGTCCCCTGATCCCATCTGGGTCCGGACACTGACACGTCCCCTCTGTCCCCAGGTGCTGCTGTTTCTTCAAGAGAAGGAAGAGGAAAACCACCAAGCGTCGCAAGTGAGCTGCCGGGGCCGGGTGGAGCGGCGTGCGCGAGGGCTCCTCTCCCTCTGGCCGTGGCTGGATCTTGACCCGTGGAGCCGGCGGCGGCGGCCCCTCGGTTTGGACGGGGCTGGGGCCGAGCCAGCTGGCCTCCCCCGGTGCCCCACGCGCAGGCGGGGAGCGGGGCCTCCCCAAACTGCTTGTCCTTTCCTCCGCCACTCGCCCAGTGCGTGGCCGTTTACTCGAACCAAGCCCGACTTCGCTGAAGTTCCTGCGTCCGTCTAAAAGAAAAAAAGAAAAAAGAAACGGAAACAAATCCACAGCGTCACTTGCTTCTGAGTCTATACCTAGTTTGAAACGGGGATCAACTCTACAGACTCTAAAACGTCGCTGTCTTAGAAGAAGCAGAAGACAATTTCGAGAGCAGTGGGCTAAGGAGGAATTTTTTTTTTCTGTTGCTTCTTTGTCTCTTAAGTTAATTTAAAGTGAGTCTCGGTGCAGAGTGCTGAGTTGTCAGTCTTTGACCGTCATCTTCAGTGTTACCGAATTCTGCTCTTTCGTTAGGGCCCCTTGCCCCTGTCCCCCATTAGGTTTCCCCTCCCCTTTCGTTAATGCCTGTGGTGACGAGCGCTGTGGTCTCTGGTACGGCGAGAAGTGCTGGGTGCGTGCGGGGCGGGGAGGGGGGAAAAATGCGTTTACACTTCTTTTTACGATGCACTTTTGCTAGCAATACAAGTGATGTTTGGTCTTGCCATGAACAGCCAGTGACTCCCGGGGGCAGGGGGCACCGGGACAGGACCGAGCCGGTGTCAGGCAGCACCAGAGGGACCCGTGAGAGCACATTTCAGAGCTTGGAAGGAAAAGCATCTCCTCTCTGACGCTGTGATGTCTTAGGGCTGGATTTGTTTCCTCAGCAGCTTTAGGTCTGTCAGGCAGCACAGGGCAGGTCCTGTGGCAGCGTTTTATTGGCCTGGATTTTACAGCCCCCGTGCCGTGTGTCCGAGCCCCTCGGGGTGATGGCAGGCACAGGGTGAGGGCGCAGGGCCTCATGCCAAGGTGGGCAGGGAGGCACTTGGCGACGGTGACTGGGTGGCGAAGGGCACCGGGACGGCCAGCGCTGCCACAGCCACCGGCCCGGCAGCCTCTGCCCGCTCCCCGCTGCCTCCCACAGGGGGGCCGGGTCTGATTCTGCCAGGGGAGTGGGGGGTAACGAGGGAGGGAGGGAGGGGACCGGGTTTTTTTTAGCCATCGTCTCACCCACACACGCAGACCCCCAGACACCCTGTTCCTCACCACCCCAGGGCCACTGCAGCTTTCCCACGTGACTGACCCCGCGCTGTTGTGTGTATTGATCACCACACATTGGAGGGGGGGAGGGAGGGGCACGCTTATCTTTACCAAAACCCTGTTGTTCTACCCCGAGAGCGGGGCTGAGGCTGTGCTGAGGCTTCTGGGGAGGGTGGGGGTGGGGGAAAATGGGAACATCTGTGGCTGCTTTGAAGCATTTGTCCAAACCGAGCATCTCGGGAGGGAGGGGAGGCCCCAAATAGCACGAGGGGCTGCACCAGCCCACGGGGGTGCTCACCCTTCCTGCCCCAGCACCCATCAGGCACCTGTGGCCCCAAGGGAGGGCGCAGCACCACAGCCCCGCTTCTGCCTGAATTCAGGATTGAACCCAGCTTTGGCTTCTGGGCTGCAGCAGCCAGGGCAGCCCCAGCTGCTGCCGCATCCCCTGGCCGCGGTGGGGAACGATGTGCGGTGTTTGCCCTCACCTCCCCACCAAGGCAAAGAATCGAAACAAAACAAAACAAAAAAATCGCCTTAAATCTTCACTGGAAGTGGACCCTTCTCAGAGCATCGGCTCAGACAAACCCAAGCAGAGGCTGAAGAGGAGCCGCGGAGGGGCAGGGACACGGCCGAGGGTGTTTGCCTGACTCCAGCTGCTCACCCGCTGCCGCCAGCAGCTGCGAGGGGGGGGGCAGTGCTGCAGCCCCCAGGACTCCCTGTCCTTCCAGCACGGAGTCCAAATACTGAGATTGTACGTGAGGGCGTTTGTTCCATTGCAAGTTTAGTTACTGCTTTAAAACAAAGTGTACAGAAATGGCATTTAAATTTCTCTGATGCTTCTTTGAAGCCATAGAACTTAGGGGCTCTTGTTTTTTTTTAATAAAAAATATAAAATAAAAATAATAATAAAAAAAATCTTTAAAACCCTCCACCTTTGTCTGTGTGTCAATGCGTGGCCCCAAGGGTGGGACAGGGATCTGCAGCCCCTTTTCCTCTGCAGCTCAACCAGCAGCATTTGCCCCATGCAGGAGCTGCCACGGCCCCTTTGTGGGCTGGTGCCTCAGCCCCCAATATTCAGGTGCCGTTCCTGCTGCTAAACACTGCTGAGCTGCAGCCGCAGCCCCTTGGTTCTTTTTCATGTGAGCAGCAGGAGCAAAGGCACAGGGGGGTGCTCAGGGGAGCAGCAGTGATGTGATGGCTCCAGACAGGTCCCTGAGCAGCCCAGCTCTCCCACAGGCTCCCCGGAGGTGGTTTAGGGCTGAGGCTGGAAGTCAATAGACACAGCTATCCCAGGACAGAGCTGTAGCTCAAGAAAGAAAAAGAGCAGGAAAGAAAAAAGCAGAAAAGAAAGAGCAAGAAAAGCCAGGATGGGGCCTCGTGCCTCCTCAAGGGCGGTGCTGCTTCAGTTGCAGGGTGGGAAGAGGCCAGGGGCCAGGCTGAGGGTTCCTGTGGGAGAGCAGCAGCGAGAGGTCTTGTGATTCTGGTTCATCCATCCCAACAAAGATGGGTTTGCCTGCACCATGCTCCGCCCAGGGCTGCAGCCTGGCTCAGGGCAGCCCCAGTGCAGGGCATCACCAGCAGCAGGCTTTGGCACAGCCCCGAGGCGCTGAGCAAGGCGCAGCCGCTGCCTGCCCATAGCTCTCTTCAAATCAGGAAGGAACTCTGTAAAGACAACCTGAATGTCTTTATTGATTTCCTATTTACAAATCACAAAGCTGGCCAAAAGCAGAGTGTGAACACTGAACGAGAGCATTGGATACATTCATCAATATAGCACTGGAGTCAAGACAGTCCCAGCTCTGCTTGGAAGGTGACATGGTACAACAGAACATCTCATACTTTTGGAAACAGGCAAGTCCAACAATGAATTACATTCATCTATCTACAAAAGCCAGAATTGCATCAAACTGCATAAAAGCCGTAAGAACAGAAGTTGCTCGGGTGTAGTTCAGAGTCTGACTCCTCTCCCTCCCCAACAGGACAAGCAAACAGACCTACCTTGTGGCTTGAAAGCAGGAAAGGTGAATTTGGGAAAAGAAATTGCATAACAAAAGAGCAGTAAAAACAGATGCTTCAGGGACAAGCCAGCTAGGGCCCATCCTCCTCAGCTGAGCTAGGTTACAGCAAGGCCTGCCTTCAAGTCCTGCTCTTTCGATAGCCAAGTGTGCAGCTTTGCTTCTTTCAAATTCCAATTATTTCCACTATTGCCACCTATATACAGAAGTGCCCGAGGTGCCGCACCCACCACAGCCGGCCCGGTGCGGGGCTCCCGCAGGCCCCGAGGTGGCTCCGGGCAGGGAAGTGAAGCTGCTGCTGCCTGAGGGGAGCAGCGGAGGCAGAGCGCAAGCAGGGGTGCGTGCCCCAAAGGGCTGCCCCTCAGAGGGCAGAGCTCACCCGTCCTGCCGATCCGCCTCACGACACCGCTTGCATTGCACAGAGTCAGGTTCAATAACTAAGTCATGGACCCATCAGATTATTTTTTTTAAAGTACTGGCCATATTAAAAACATCCTACCTTGAAGCAGGCTTACAATATACACATCTTACAACGTCTTCCTAGAGAACGTAACACACTATCGACATCTCTAAAAGCTACTGGTTACGAGGTGTGGGGTGTTCCTGACCGTATTACTGCTGCGTGGCTGGCAAGGAGACACCCGGCCAGCCACAGGCTGAAGACAGAGCCCAACCGGAGGGAGCAAGGGGAAGAGATGCACCTTCCCCCGCGAGTGAGCAGGCACTCAGCCATCCGCATCAGCGAAGGGTGACCGGGTTTCAACTTTCAGCAGCTGAACAAGGTGGCAACTGCCGCCGGGCCAGTCTGGGCAGCCTCGTGCGCCCAGGGCAGAGGGAGAGGTTTGCAAAAGAGAACCTCAGTTTTGAGGCAGCACCACAACGTGCCAGCAAGTCCCACGCAGACTTTGGAAGGCTCTGGACACCCTGCCAAGATGTCCTTTAGTTACGGCTTCCTCTGCAGAGGAAGGGGAGGGAAAACCCAGCCTCCAGTGGGCAGCGCCTCCCACCTCCTCCCCGCAGGGCACCTTTACCTACTGACTATGGCTGAACCTGCTGACGGTGAAAACAACCAGTCCTGAACAGGTAAGAAGGGAGCTTATTCATGAGTACTGAACTAACCAGCCCAAAGCCAGGTGATGTTTGGAAATATCGTATCTTCCTCCTGCACTTGTCCAAACAGGCAGACTGCAAATATACACTGGCAAACAGAAAATCTTTAATGTTTTCCTAAACTGTTCCATAAATCCTCGTCCATCTGCTGCATTATTAAGTAACAGGCGGTTGCACATCAAGCCTCTTCCTATTTTGCATCAGGGCAGCAGTGCTCTGAAGCAGCCTAGGAGTAGGTTAGCAATGCACAGAAACAAACAAAAAAATAGAAAATGCATTGAAACGTGCATGAGAACAGCAGCAATACACAGGAACACAGGGGCCAGGTGAGGCAAGTTCCCTTGCTTGCTCCAACTGACAAATCCCAGCACTATCTGCAAACAAAGGATTTGATTAGCACAGTAACAACTAGTACAGATTTCCCTGCTGCTAAATGCTGCACGGGGTTATCCGAGTATCACCCATCATTTTGAACACCATACGGAGTTTGGGAGAAGCACCACGGGACTCAGCACAGCAGCTGCCCCCAGGAGAGGGCAGAGCCTGCCCTGCCAGAGCCGCTGCCCCTTCCCAGCCCCGCAGGGGAGCTCACCTCACTGTCGCCAACTGCCCAAGGTAAAGGATTGTCACAAATTAGTGAGAGTAGCATGAAAACGCTGTAGTCTCTAGAGGCGCTCTAGTTTTGAGGTCTCCCTCAAGACCGTGTAGTGCTGAAACAGCAAGCCTCAGGGAAAAGGCCACTTTCTGTCACTTTTTGAAGGCGGCTGCACGTGCTGCAGCCAGCAGGAGGGGACGCGCCAAGCGCAGGCTGGTCGAGCTCTGCCTTTGCAGTGGTGTTGCCGGCCAAGCACTGCAAACCGCTTCGCCTCAACTGCTGTGCTAGAGCAGAGGAGGAGGGGCCATACAGCCCCGGACTTTGTCTTTTTTCTTTTTGCAGGATTTGCTCCTCACAGCAAGTGTAACCACAACCAGAGCCACTCGTTTCCATGCTTCTGACTGGTGGAAAAGCATCTACATTCATTACAGTCAAAAAAATGCATGTTGTTAGATAGGATTAATCAGTAAAGTGAAAAATGACTAGCCACAGACAACCTACAAATGATACTGGTAAACCAGTTAGTCTGGTATGGGATAGCAGCAGAATCACTAGCACAAGGCAAAACATGAGCTTTGAAATGGTTTTACTGAGACCTTTGGCTAGTGTGGCTCCAATTGGTGTGGTCAAACTCAGCCAGAAATTTAGTTTGGAAGGTCACGGGGAAGAGAACAGAAAAGTCCAGAGCCAGCTCCACAGCTGCACTATGTGTAGAAGATGATCTCTGGGATTTGTCCATCCTCCACAGAAGTGCCGTTGTTATTCCCAGCCGCGTAGCAGAACGTAAAGCAGGTTTTGGCTCCTGTTGTTGGTGATTCATGGATCACTTTGCGCAGTCCTTTGGTTCCATAGTGGGAATCTGGACCCTGCAATGGTTACAGAAGACAAGAAGAACAGATCAAGACAGAGATCGCAGCCCTGCTGGACCCTGCAGCCCAGGTACGCTCCACCCAAAGCAATGAACTTTGGAAGTCTCAGCACCTCCCATTTCTTTCTGCTTCTTTAGGTATTTTGAGCAAAGTTCTCATTGCTATCAGAGCTCAACACTGCATTTAACCAGATCTCAACAGTTCAATAACAACTTTTTTAAGCTAGTCCAGACGGGCTCTGTATTACAAGCATACAGAGCTGACAGTTTATCTGTGTGCACCAAGAAAAAAATCCCCTCACCTCATCACACATACAGCCTGTTAATTACAGTACACTTAATTACAGTACACTTGCTAGAGAAGTTAAAAACCAACTCTGAATGCTGATGGTCAGCGTGTACATCCTACCACCAGGTGAAGGTCTCCAAAGGAAGCCTTCAAAACTAAACTTGCCTCACTGAAACACAGAGAGTAAGAACCACATTGCACTGAAAAAGCCTGCTTTCACCTCTGCTTATAAGCCTCTCTTCTATCCATGCTGTCCCACTACAGTACCTTTAGAGTAGCACATGCTGTATAGTTGACGTTGGGTAAAATCTCAACAGGTTCCTTGAACATGACCCGGAAAGTGTTTGAAGATCCATCACAGCTGAACCCTGTGTCGTTCTGCCCCAGGACCGTGTTACTGTCTGTGTGGATGATCTGCAAGAGATGTGTTAAATTTTAATCCATACAGTTAGCTGGAAGCTGCCCTGCACATCAGAATTGGCACTAGTGCAGGCATGTCCCCTCTGAACCGCACTGGATCTGAGGGACTCGGTAGTTTGCCCAGTTCCACCACAGCTTCAGAGCCCTGTTGCAACTGCAACATCGTGTTGCTTGTGCCATCACATACTGAACAACAGCACGCTTGCATCCCAGAAAACCCAAGACAAAGACATTCCCCTCTTTACCCTGAAGCCTGGTGCAGCACTACAGGTGGCTGTTTGCTTAGACCTTCGCTTCCTTTTAGCCTCCAAGAGCTCAGAGGCCCTAGAAAGTGACCCTGGCTGTTCAGGAAGCACAGACTGTGCTTATCACATCAGCTGTGTTGGGGTAACTTTCCTGGGGGCAATCGCTCTCAAGGGGTCCAGACTCAGGCAGGTTACTTATGTACATCCAGAACAATGTGCACAAGACTTTTATAAGACAAAGTCTTTCAAACAGCTGTTAATGGACTTCAGACAGGTGTGTCAAAAAACAAGCTCCCTAAGTCCTACTCGCCATCTCAAACAGGTGCACACTGGCACTGCACAGGCCCTGCGCACTCACAGCAATCGTTTTCTTCTCTTCCCTTGCTGAACTGTGACTGCTCCACTGCATTTGTACAGCCTGGAGCAAAAGTACCAATGGTAATGCAATACCTGACCACTGCTGCAGAATCAGCCTGCCTGCTTGATGTAGGAAAACATGCATGGCTTTTCTCAAACTGTTTCACTACTCTCCTGGATGTATTTTCAAAGGCTGTGAATAGACTTGGGGAGATACGGCATTGATGCGTGTAATGGGAGGCTGCATCAAATTGAGAGCAATAATCCCTCTTATCCCCAGTGCCCCATCTGGCCCACACTACATCTGCCAACCACCCTATCTATAAAACAAATGCAGTCCCTTCCAAGTTAAGATTCTGTTGTATACTCACTAAAACGTGTGAAGTAGTCCCTACAGTAGCAACTATTTTTGATGTAGTGCAGAGAATTACCTGTATATTTACTTGGTAATCCGTTGGCCCATGTATGGATCCGTATAATCCAAACCCAACTACAAATATCCTTTTGTTTACTGAGAACCTGCAGGAATAGATGACGAAAGTCAGATCAACTTACCACTCCTGTACTGAAACAGTACGATGATGAAGCGCAAGTATCTTCACTTACTTTAATTTCAGATCTACTATTTAATCAAGCACATACTGCAGTTTCAAGTGCAACGCATACTAATAACTGAAATCCTTTACAGAAACCCTAACTTGTAAGCTTACAAGTTAAGCTTGGTCCTAATGGGCCAGCAAGTAAATTTGTTTGCTCATGTAAAATGCAAAGCTGCATCATCCCATCATCGGGCTTCAGAGTCCAGCTCAGAAGCACCTTGAGGTTGCAGTATGATGTCAGCATCCAAAAACGCCAGCCAGGCAAAGGCAGGGTAGCCTGTAGAGAGTGGAATAGCGCCCACCTCATAGCAGCAACAGTCTTTCAAGCAAGGTAACAGCAAAGACCACTTAAAGTGTCATTAGGTATTTCACTGCTAAGCACTGGAGGAGAATTGTTAATGTGCTTTTGAGCATTGGCTGGGTATAGCTGCAGGGTAGCAGCTAGCTGCACTCAAGATTTACCCAAGAGTAGAAAATAAGAGTCAATAGCTCCTGAATGCAGGAATCCCTGCTGCCTAAGACATTAAGGGCAACGATATTCACCCCCCTGTTCAGCTCTATCTTCTCAGCTAGCAGAAAGCCTCAGTGGCTGCCAAACCGCCAGCATTATTTCTTCACCTGCCCACCAATTCTTTCAGCCCTGTGCATTCCAAGGACAAACACTGTGGCAAGCCAGAAGCCACTGTATTGCCCCCCCCCCCCTCAAATATTCAGTACTGACCCACACACAGGCCTGGCTGAAGATGGACCCTGATGCTGTCAGCAGCTGGACACAAAGTCAAATACAAGACCTCTGAATGCTAGATCTCAGAGCAGTAACTGTTTGGAGGCAGCAGCTCTTCCAACTGGATCTCTGGGCCCATCTGGACCCTTCCAGAAGGCTGACAGCACTATTGATATGCAAGGGAACCACCAATGAAGAACCTTGAGGTTTTTAAAGAACTGTATTCATGCAAGTTCCCTTTTCCCCCAAGACAAGGAACAACCTGGAAACAACCAAGGCTTTCTGGATACTTCCTGTCTTGCTCTAACCACTTGGACACTCAAAGCTTGCAAACCACCACCACTTGCCATGCCATGCCACGTCTCTGTCACCACGGCTGGACTTCGCTATTTGTCTCCCAGCTTAGGTATAAACAAACTAGATGTCAGCAGAAAGGCAGGCACAGCAAGCATTTTCATTTTAATCCCTCCCTCAAACAGGCAAGATTAAGGGGCTCCAACAAACCACGTTTACACTTAGGATACAGCAAGGAACTGACCTGATGGAACACTGGTTAGTCAACACATCCAGGCACAGGAGGAGGCTGTGAGCTGCCTGGTGACCAACTGCTACGTGCCCATACAGCTGCAGGAAGCCATTTGAAAAGGAGACAGATAAATCCACCAAGAGGCCTGTGCTCAAGGGCCACAATTGCTGCAAACCTTTGCCAATACAGAAGCAAAGTGGCAGCCTGCAGCTGCACATGCAGGTTAATGCATCTGGTGAGGCTTCTGCCCAGCAAAACGCTTTCCCTTTGTGGTTTGGCATGAGGGTTCATGTGGCAGAGTTAGGGTCTAGCACGTAACCTTGCAGGTTTAGGTCTAGAGTACGCTGAAAGCTCAGTAAACATCAATCTATCAGCAGCAGAATTAGCAGAGAAGCTGACCTTATCCTGTCACTAGTCCCACTGTACCCCCAGCGGCTCTCCACCTGCTGGAAACGGCTGATGCTGCACTCCTTCCCCCGCAGGCAGCAGCGTGGTCGGTCGATGAACTCCACCCGTGGCTTTGGGTTCACTGTGAAGTGGAGGAACAGGCTCACCACCTCCCGGTCCGTGAGGATTCCTGACTGGGCAGGCCCTGCAGAAGAGCAAGAAAACCATGAGGTGGTCAGCCCTCACAAGCTGAAAGGGATACTCGCGAGAGTTCAGGGGCAGGAGGCACACGTGACTTGCAAACGAGAGCATCGGAAACAGGATTTCAATGGCATATCCAGAAATTAAGCCTCAGACAGAAAGCACTGCCTGCCTTTTATTGGCAGGGTAGTTGTGGGCTGCGGAGCCTCTCTGCAGAGCACATACGTGACATAGCAATTAAGAGCACGGCTCCACGGAGCCAATAGGCATTTGGCTAAAAGGGATGGTTTAAAAACAATCATTCAGCTAATCCTTCCTCCATACCCTCAGGATATGATAATACAGATAAGAGGGATTTTCATACATCTACACTGGTATTTTAGAATATTAATGTTAAGACACCATGGGATCCCATGAGGGGTAATGGGAAGGAACATCAGCTGGCCACCATCAACTTAGAAAGAGGAATATTTTTCAGTTGAGACAAAGGTGGTTCAGTTCCTGCACTGCTTTGACCCCCTCCCTTCCTGGGGCATTTGAACTCCACTTTTTTTTTTTTTTTTTTTAAAAAAGATTCTTTGTCTGCTTTTGTAGAACCAAGAAAAAACACTAGGGATTTTTAGCATGAATTGAGACAGTCTCATCTTTGCTTCAGTAACTAGATGTTTATTCCAAAGAGATATTAGACAAGCTTTGGAAACAACTTCAAATACTTTCAGAAGTGGAAACGGGTAAAAATCAGCCAATATCTCAATTCCTGTAGCAAATAGTAAAAAGTTGCTCTGCACCTCTATTTGTGAGAGGCTTTCAACACAAAGACCACTGGTGCATGGTGAAGAACTGAGAGTTCTGTAACATGGAAAGCAAAGTCTAGCTACTTTTTGGTCCAATGTGATTTGTAGTTGATTAAATTCAGCCAGATGTTAAAACTGCCCAGCTGCATACTCCTGGATGGTAGACATAATGTGGTCCAAGACTGCAGTAGGTACAGATGAAAAAAATTAAGGAAGTAGGCTGTTAACAGATGAATGAGCTTGTGGATACCTTGCTCAGCAAAAATTAACCATCACTGATCAAGTCTAAACGTATCCTGTGCTGCTGCAATGCAATTCTCAAATGTTTCAAATTACTTGCTTAAAGGGGGAGCGACACATTTGCCAGTTAGAATGTCTTCATGCAGAACTCCACATTCAGTGCAGATTATACCATAAGCGGGTGAAACCACCACCCACACCATGCCTTTCCCTTCACCTCCCCTCTTGGGAGCGGGCGGCAGAGAGGAGCTGTTTCCCTCTCCTTCCTCTGCTGGGGTCACCAAGGAAGTCCCTCAAACACTAAGGATGAAGCTGAAGCAATCCCAAGGTAGGAACTTATTGAAGGGACAGCTGACCTGTGCAAGCACTCAGGTTTGCTGTATTGGAGTTTCGTTTGTTCATCTTTCAGATTAAAGTGGATGGAGAACACTTGAAAGTTTCTCTCAAAGCAAGAGACAGATCAAAGATCCCAGTCCAACAAACAGCTGTGACAGCCAGTATAGGGTGGGGGCATTCCCCACTCCAAGGCTTCAACCCAAATATGCCAGAACTAACACATTCCTCCCACTGAGAGGGATTTACGCAAGATCTGAAGGGAGGATTGAAACACAAAAATTCAGAGCTCAGTACACGTAATTACCCTGCTTTAACACCATCCAGGAGGATGCTCTCTTCCATCAAGCCAGACTGCGAGGCTCTGACCCTGCTGCAAGCTGCTGTTTGGCACAACATGCAATTCAGGAACAGAACCTGCTATGTTTCACTGAGAGCCAACACAAAGGAAAAAGCTACTAACTTTGGATGAGCAGATCCCTATCTCCCTGGCCAAGCTGTTTCTGAAGAGATTCGTGTCCCTAAATCCACACCACTGCTGTGACAGGCAAATAAGCGGAGGCCAAGTTTTAATCACAAATTTACTAATATCCCTATTCATCTAGATGGACGAACATTAACTATCAATCAGCTGACGTCGTCTTTGCCTAAGGAAGAAATTCACAAAGAAAATGGCCTCACTGACTCCTTCTGCTTCTTTGTACAGGTAACTAGCATAAAAGAAGTTTCAGCTTTGAAAATGGTTCCATGGCGTCTTTTAGCATGAAAAAATGCTCGAGCCAATTGCCAGTTTTCAATCCCTAAAGAACCACCAGGGTATGAACAAGCAATGAAAACAAAACTCAAAAAAATCTTTAGTCAAAATTATTAAATGCTTTAGACATCTTTTAGACCAAGACCTTACCGTAAACCTGAAAAACAATTTGAGAAAAACTAAATACCACCACCCCTTCAGCTCAATGAACATTTAAAAAGTTTTTCTTGTTATGAGGCTCTGCTCTGAATGGTATCAGTAAAACATGGTCAACATCACCACTGGATTAGAGGCAACAGCAAACAGGTGAGGAAACATCCTCTTCTTTCTTGGGGAACAGGCTACAATCAACAGCAACTATTTGCAACACCATTTGCTTTGTGTAGGTTATATGGTTGGAAATGAATGCATGTGAACGCATTTATATTGCAGCTGAATGAGAAAGCAACCATGTGAACATACTATGAAAACACGAGGAGGTATGATCCTACTTACACCTGAGGGAGCACCATAGCCTTTAAAAACAAGAGGATCATGGATGGAAACAGCATTTACACAGCAGATTCTGCAGGTCAGTGTGAATGGGGAATAATCTCAAGTTTGTAAGTTACTACAGAACACACAGCAAAAAATCCACTTTCATGTACTTAGTCCTCTGTAGTTCAGAGAAAGCAAAGACCAGGGCTGCCAGAAACGCCTTTGTTCAGTTACCTGCTGCAAACTCCTCAATAGTCATCAATGGGAAGCGGATAAGAGAAAGCGCTTTGCCCAGTACTTTCCGCTTGTTCTCTGGAATCACCTGAAGTTGCTGCCGTTGACACTCAGCCTCCGACCAGCGAACCACTGCATTAAACAAACGAACCTCCCGGATCCCCAAGGTATCCCTCTCCAGCACCGCGACCAGGGTGTCTGCAAGGCAGGACAGACAGGGACAACTTCAGGCACTAACCCAAATGACCCCATTTTACCTAGCCACAACTACCGCATGTACAGCCAAAACAAGTGAAAGAGAAGCAATTGAAAAAACAGCATCTCCCCGAAGTGCTGCCTGCAACCTATAAGGAAGATATATCTGCATATTCCATAAGCAAGGAACTCACCAGAGCAGCAAATAGTGCCCATTTATTTTGTAAATGCAAGTGCAGTAGAATAAATTGCAACTTACTTGATGTGAAATTTGGATGAAGCAAGCAGCACACAAGCCAGAAGGTTACCTGTGTCTTACCTCCATATTCCATTTCATTAGAAGAAGGTTAAAGTCTGAATTTTAATGTCTATTAACTGTGCCCAGCAAGTTTGGCTACTGCATACGATAATTAAAATAACCAGTTCTTGCTTCCAAAAGCGCAACACCTTTTTAACTCCAAAACCTGACGAAGACTCAGGGAACACGGCCAACTCCACAAAAGAGGGCAAGTTACACCCACCCAAAACCTGCCAACATCAACAGAGGAAACAGGCTTTGTATCATGCCCAGAAAAATCAAGTTGCACCAAAGTAAGCAGATTCCAGGATATTTCTGCAAGTGAGCATGCTCTTTTGCAAATGCTTAGTCTCTAGCCACTTAGTGCCAGGGACTGTTCGTTCAACAGATTAATCCAGAACAGCAAAGCTACAAAAGAAAATCATCAAGTATTAACCTGTAATAACTTTAGAGCTTAGCTTTTTATGAAAGCCTGCAGAAGACAGAGGAAAAAACACTTACCTAGATCAATGTCTGTAAATCCCTCTGCATTGATGGCATCTGATGTGTTCTTGTCTATGTTCTCTAGGCAAAGGCTGGCCAGCTGAGGCTCATCAAAAAGTCTTGCCTAGTAATGAAGAAGTAATCATTAACACAAAAGGTATTTTAAAATTTACACTGGTTAAGGACACTCCCCACTCCCCCAGAGCCCATCTTCATTAGCAGTACTTTGCCTGATTACATCACGATTTCACTGGGCTGCAGCAGTCTTTCACAAGCATTTAAGCATGACAAGGCAAACACTAGAAAAAAAAATCTGCATTTGGCATCTGTTCTATTGTAGCCGTGCATGTCTTCAGGCACGTCTTTGTTTCAATATCACATCAGTTAACATGACTGTAGTGCTTTCTAGCACCGTACTGGCCATGTCAGCTAACACGGGTAATTTTTACTACATCATTTTTATATTTAGAAGAAAGCTTTGCCCAATGACTCCAGGCCTGCTCACTCTAAGGATATGAAGAGGTGGCTTATTCTGTAAGAACACAGTCACACTCATTTCGTGTATTAGCAAAATGCCTTAACAGGCACACAGCTCCAGCCCAGAGATGCACAAAACCCTGCAGGGTAGGCAGCCTACTTAGTGAATTTGCTTATTCTTACACAGAAACATCCACTCCAATCTAGTTACCTTAAAGGACTCCCCCAAAAACAGGGTACTAGTCCAATCCAAATCTGTACACAGCTTGGGGAGCTGCTCAGGATCTCTGTACCCAAAGTCCTAATATTTCACTCCCCACCTCAGATCCCCCCTCTCTGAGACTGCAAAGCCACGTTACCATCCCTGTGCCTAGCAGAAGCAAAAGGTGGGAACACACAAAAGGCACCAGGATGACTTGTTATCTCCAGAGCTTTGTCTTTGCTATTTAGGAAGGGACCATCTTTGCATGACACATAACATTACAGAGCCACAATATCCAGGGACCTGAACTGCCACAGGTAAGGTTTAAAATTGTGTTTTGGGCTGGAAATTCAGTCACTCACACAGGTTCCGACTCTTGGACATCTTCTGCTTCACCCTTGTTCAAGGGCTGTAGAGTTCCGCAGAGTCTACCTTCGACACTGAGACCTCAAGCACAAAGCTGAAAAAGTTGTGATGGGCCAGGGAAGTCCCACCAGTCATCCCCTGCTCCTGGCGCTGGAGGCCTGCCAGCGCCTCACACTCTTGGCATCCAAGAGCTGCGACTGACTCAGACTTTACTACTGGAGTGGCTCTCTTCTGACACGTGAAGGACTTACATTACAGTCACGCAGTTCTCCCCCAGAGCTCCTTCAGGCAAGCTACTACGTCTTGTTGATCAGAATGACATTTGCATGCACATCTGGCATGAACCACACTGTGTTCACTGTGAGGCACCATCGATTCGGAAGGCTGTTTGTTACTTGTATTTCTGCCAGAGATTAGCAGTTGTTTGAAACACCATTGCTCTTGTAGTTGCCAACCCACAGGATACATGCAAAAGAGTTTTGGGGTCTTAGGCTCTACAATCAGCTGTCCACAATCTTAAGCCTGTTGGGAAGTGTTTTGTACAAGATCCATCTCAAATCTGTAATTGACAGATTTATTGCAAGAAATAGAGGCTGATTTTCACACTGAAGGACCAGATCTCAGAGCTTCTTGACAGGCTCCTCACTCAGTGAGTCTGTTATCACTGAGGTAAGTTTCTGAAAGAATTCCAGCCTCAGACATTTAAGAGACTCGGAATATTGTGACAGCAAACATACACTGGATATGAATCATCAGTGATAATTAATCATAATGGATAAGCCCTAAGCTAA
Source organism: Anas platyrhynchos (assembly GCF_047663525.1). NCBI lineage: Eukaryota > Metazoa > Chordata > Aves > Anseriformes > Anatidae > Anas > Anas platyrhynchos. Next base: position 4,949,016 of record NC_092615.1, read on the forward strand.
TTTCACAGAGCAAAAGGAACCAGGAAGGCCTGTCCCCATCCAGCATTTCAGCTGCCCCAGCACAGCTGATGGCGCCAGGCAGTATCTTGGTTTTGATACATGAAAAACTAGGACCCCTTCTTCCTTTGCCAAAGGAACCTTGTGAATTGTAAAGAAGTTACTGCAAACCTAAATGCTCCCTTGAGACGTCAGGTTGTGGAGGGACACCACGACACAAAATCCCTACGTAAGGAATACCACCAAACAGTTTACATGTCTAATTCTCATCAGGTGATGGCAAGCACAGGATGCCTCTTCAAAACTTAAGTCAGTAGGAGAGATCGCTTCTCAGCTTTTGGATAACATATTCTGATCTTTCAGATTTCAGGCTGCAGAGCCCAAAAATCAAGACTGCTGCAGCCAAAGAGATACAATTGTCCCACGGTGAATCAGATGGGAGTGCGAATTTGGCTACCATGACCCAAGCAAGAACCTTTAAATCTTAAACCTTTCCCACAAAGTGGAATGCGGCTCCCCCAATATATCAGAGGCTGCCTCACCCATTTATGGCATGTGGAAGAGAGCCAAGTTTTTTTTAAAGAAAAGAAAACATTTGTTAGAAGAGACAGTATTTTATACTCAAGCATTAGACATTTAATGCAGCCAGAGCTGAATCCTCAGCAGCCAAGAGTATCTACAATGGCAGTGTAAAACAGAACTACTTTGAGAACCTGATCCAAATATTTAAACTCATAAAATCCCAGCCTAATCACAGCAAACAAGCAAAGAGCTCAGCTGCTCTGAGCCAACACTGTTTCAGGCTTTGCAAAAAAACTGCAGGGGGACACTGCTACTGATGCAGTAATCACAGTCACAGCCTGAAAGACACTTACACTCCTGACAAGGAGGAAAAAAGCCAGCAGCCATATACTGGGCAAGGGAGGACAACCTCTCAGAGCCAGACCACTTCAGTGCACTGGTTCCCAACTCAGGGCATCTGCCAAGACTCTTCTGCAGGGTTTCTTTAACATCAAAAATCACAGTAGCTTTCCTGAGCAGGCTGATCAGAACCAGTTCTCCATAGCTAGTCAAAAGTATGTCCATTCCCTAAAGGAAAACTCAGTGCCCACAGTGCGTGTTTGTTTCTTGTTCCTACAGCACCAAGAAGATGTCCCTGGCAATGGGACAGATGCTGCAATGCACAGGTGATGACACGGCTACACCATGGAAGTCACTGGTATGTTACCAGCTGTTAGCAGAGGGTGACAGGGACCAGAAAGAAAAAAAAAATGAAGCCAAGGAACAGGAAGGATAGTGATGCTAGATTAATCAACCTGAGTGCAAACCTGATCTTCTCCAAAATAAGCAGAAGCAGTAAACACCAGCTTCCAGTTTGCTACTTTGAAGAGTCAAACACAAAGAGACCAGTCCAACCCTCAGGTAAGAGGGAAGGACACACAGACACGCAGTCAACCTGAGCTGAGAAACACGGCTGTACTGTGACTCCATGTCTGCATGCCTCCTGTACAGCAGCAGGGTTAGCTGGAGCAGACTAACAAAGAGATCATTTTGTCATCTCTAACAGGTAGTGGCCATTTCCTCTCCTACGAAAATTAGCCAACCAAAGAGCTCTTGAAGAAGTTGCATTGTCTTTTATCCCCATTCTGGGGGAAACTATTACAAAACAGCCCTTCAAAGAACATTTGCCCAGTTAGATGAAGTAAGCTTTGCACGAAGAAAGTCCTGAACCTGAACAAGTGAAAATCCTCTCATTTCACTTTTCTTCTTGGCAGATGAAGTTTTTCCATCCTGTTAATTTCTTCCCCAGCTCACACACTGGATGGAATCTCCTGCCACACCAAAACAAAAAGCAGAGCTGAAATGGCAGCAACACTTGCTGTATTTCATTGTTCCTTATACAAACCTGCTCATCATCACCTGTAAGAGAAATCAAAAAGCACAAGACACAGAACTGCTCTGGTTTGGACAATCAACTCTCTAACACTCATAAAACTTCTATTTTCTTATTCTGATGGACATCACTCAAGAAATTTAATCCAAATGACTGCAAGCTCACCTGTGTTAACAGCATGAACGCATTGTCTGCTCGGAGGTTTTTTTTAAGAAATTCCACACAATGAGCTTCCAGGGCTGGAACTGCATATTTTTTAGCTGTGTAAAGCGTTGTCATAACAGTCTCTGGTCCAATCTGAACTTCGTCTGAATAAAGAAATCTGAAAGCATACAAACAAACATTGCTCTGATGTAGCCAGTAAGATAACAAGGTATAAAAAAAATCCCTTGCAGTTCATAAAAACTTATTTGTGCTTCTGCACATCAGCCTGGCCCCATTTTTTGAGAGATGGAACGGTTTTTACATCCTTCTCACTGACTCTAGTTGTTTGTTTCTTTTTTTAAACAAGCAAACAAAAATGGCCTCAAGTTGTTCTCGGGAGGTTTAGGTTGGATATTAGGGGAAATGTCTTTACTGAAAGGGTTGTGCAGCACTGGAACAGGCTGCCCAGGGAAGTGGTTGAGCCACCATCCCCTGAGGTCTTCAAGAAACGTGGAGATGCAGAACTTTGCAGCGTGGTTCAGCGGTGGACTTGGCAGTACTAGGTTAAGGGTTGGACTGGATGATCTTAGAGGTCTTCTCCATCCTGAGTGATTTCATGATTCTATGAAAAACCACTCCTTACGGCATAACTTTTAATGAATAAAACAGGATGAGTATCTGTTCTAGCAACTCAAACTGCCTCACATCCCACAGCCAGTGAGCTGCTGAGCCAGCCACTTACACCGGACTAGAACATTTTCTGGCCAAGTGCAGCCTGTGAATTAAAGTTTTCAGCTGTTCAGTTAGACTAAGCAAGGACAAAAATTAAATTCTGCCTGCCTACTTCAGAAGAGAGGCTCTGTTCTTTTAGTTCCAATTCAAAAGTTATCAGAAGCAATGAAACATATACATCTACTGCAGATGAGAGATGTTTTACCCATGCACCACTTCCCCTCATCTCTCCACTTTATATGCTAAATCTTTGTTAAAACGGTTTTGTTCCATTATACAGGTGTTAAAACACAGCAAGAAATATAACAAGCATAAAGCAAGAGTTAATTACAATGAAAAACAAGGCCTGCCACGCTGCTAGCAAAGCATCAGCCTTCACTGTTAGGCCAAAACAAGGACGCACATTCATACTGCATGGAAAAACAAAGGTCGTCATAGGAAGCCTGCCCGAGCCTCCTCATACCCAAGCATGCTGATTAGAGACAACAGGAACTGGCAGGCTGAATTCAGTAAAAACAGTTACACATTTGATGTCAGTCCTAATCCCATGCGGAGTTTTTGTTTACTGTTTTTCCTTTAACCAGTCAAGCATTTGCCAATCAGGGTCTGAAAAGCACCAAGCAGGCTTTAAGCACAGAGACGTAGTATTAAGCCTGTTAGCAGGGCTTGGCATTCCTGTTCCACGGGAGATTTTGGAAACTCCAGCCATTTCTTCTCCGGCATTTCTCCAGCGGCCGGGGGGGGCACAAGAGCACGTCGTGTTGCAGCTGGTCCTGGAGGCTTTGCGCAGCTACAGGGCTGCTCTCCTGCAGGGACTGGCTGCAGCACAGCCACACAGCTCCTGGTCCTCCAGCAACAGCGAGGGTCAGGATGCAGCTCAGGGATGCAGAAACAGAGGGATTCGGAGGACAGGGACTGCTCTCAGTGCCACCAAAAGCAGGTTTTTGTGTTGCTTTAACACATGCGTTAATAACAGCATCAAGCCACTGGCTCACACATGTGTTTTGTACACATCCCTTCACCAGTTCTATTTTCACTACACAACCCTGTTTATTACAGGCTTATAAGAACACAGTTGTGCAAAAACCAACTAGTTCCATTTACTGCAATGACTACATTAGTAACTATTTTTACTGTAATCTAAACTGTACGCTAAGAGAAGAGATGCCCAAACTGTGAAAAAGCACAGCATTCGTTTAAAAGAAGATTCAGACTGTGACCTCAGAAAATCAAAATGGTTCTTCTGGTTACTATTAAAAAAAAAAAAAAGGGGGGGGGGGTGGAAGAAAAAAAAGGATCTCTTTTGCAGTTACAGCAGACCTGTTAAATGCCCATAGCCCACAAACACAGCCTAGTGCTCAGAAGGGGCCTTATGCTGAGCATTCAGGATGGGCAGTTTGTCTCTTGATAAGCTCCTGATCCTGCAGCATTAGGTCATGATCCGGACCAAGTCCAGAGACATACATAAGGAGCAGCTTCAACTTCAGATCAGCATTTTGAGGGACTGGTAGAGCTTGGTAAGCTTCCTACAGGAAAAACACCCATGCCTCCTTTGACACTTTTGAACAGTAAGCTTAGTTCAGTTCTAGATTTAAGCACCTAAGGTATCACTGGACTACAGGCACAACTGCTGTAGCATTACTGCAAGCTTTAGTCACTGTGGCAATCCACACAATATTTCTCTTTTACAAAATATAAACATTTCTGTCGAAATCCACTGAAACAGCTCATCTTAGTCCTTTCAGATGACTGTTCTCTTCCAAGATCATACTGTTCTTTTTATGTGACTGTTGAAATTTCAATACTGGCAGGGTAACAACCCGATTTTGCCTCTAATTCGCTCGGTATTTTAGCCTTGCTAAGTTCTAAAGACAGATGCTAACTCTGTACTCCACAGAGATGCTCAGAGACAAGCTGCTAAAGAGTCATATGCCAGTTGAAGGGATTCCCCATGTGCTGCTGTCTGGTTTAAAAAGAGCCAAAGGGGAGGGGGCTACGGGCTCCCTGTTATTTCTGGCCTATCATCCTACAAAGATCAATTCTAAAACCTTCTAAGATAGCACAGTCATGACCTAAGCACTTTCTGAAGGTAAAGCAAAAAGTGTGCCAAAGCTATATATAATTATAGTTCCCAATAGGAAGCAAGCAGGGAACATGTCAAGAGCACGGTCTTGGAAACCTGGGGAAGTAGGTTACAAAAATCCTATAGAAATGGGACAATGACTTTCCAGCATACATTCAGGATTGCTGCTGGATGTTATATGGCACCAGCCAAGCTTAAAGAAATCAGTGAATAGGATGTTAAAGCCCCTTCCTCCTCCTTCCCCCAGCACGCAGACTGACAATACACGCTGGAAATGGAAATGCAAAACCGGCTCTCCAAAAGAGGAATAAAGCATGCTCAGAGGGAGATACCACACAGAACATCTGACACCGATTTCACACCCTTGCTTACCTGTTATAACTTGCTCATATGCCCATAAGCTGAGCTCCAAGTATTTGTAACTTTGGGAGTTCTAAAACGATTATTTTTCCCCACTTCTTTCAAACAGCGTTTGGATCAAATCAAACCAATTCATTTACAAAAAAAAAAAAAAAAAGTTGAGACCCTGTCTAAGCAGGTATCAACTTTACTGAAAGGGCCGGCATGTGAACTTTAGCCAACTGCCCAGCAGAACCCCTCCCAATCACTGCATTTTCATGGCCGAACTATATTTAACTCCATATTTACGAAACTAAGTTTATTTCTGCCCATACTGCAGATCAGCAGCAGAAGGGCACAATCATTTAATGGCTGGTAAACCTAAAGACGAAGTGAGTCAGATATTTTTGTGCAGCAGCTAATCTAGACTTTTACCCAGGACAAGGGAGATTTAGCACCAGCATTTAAACACCCTCAAACAGATCAACAAAGAGGCATTTTACTTAGAAGCGTAACGATCTCCACTTCACAAAATGGTTCACTGCTTTCATTGAAAATACCCTTCTCTACAATAAATCTGTTCATTCCGGTTACGCTGTGTGTTAGAAGAAGCAGCTTACTTCAGCAAAGCTAAGAAGGCAGCAGGCTCCACATCAGGCAGCTCAATCTCTGTAGACGTTGTGGCCATTCCACCATTAAACATTGCATCGAAGACTGCACTGCCCACAGCCAGCACAAATCTAAAATTAAACAAACAAACAAACAAAAAGCTTATGTTAAATCATATTCACTTGCAAAAAAAAAAAAAAAAAAAGATCCCAGGCTAGTTGCTGTTCCCCAAGGCTTCCCCAGGGAGGGCAAATCGCTCACAGTGGTAAAGCAAAAATGTTTTGCAAGAGGAGGGAGCGTCAGACTTTCCTTCATTTACTGAGAAAACACCAAAGTTGCAAAGAACTTCATTCTGAGTCCAGTCGCGGTATACAAATTTGCAATGGTTCACCAAAGACAAGATTTTGTGCATCGTGGAACAGAATATACACAGCTGCTTTACAAAGCCCTTATAGGAGCCTACAGCCACTTACGAAGTTGAGAAATTAAGAAACAGCAACTTAAGGAATTCGAGTTCTTCCAGAGAACAGAGCCCAAGACTTGGTGTGGTTCCCCACAGTCACGGACAGAAAATATTTACAGAACACTTGTCACTGCACATTACCCACCTCCTCACGTCTCCTCAGAGAATCCTTGATGACAGCAGCGCACGCGGGGCCGCGGGCACCAAACCTGCTTCTTGCTCAGCCCAGAGGGCAGGCAGACCCCGAGGTGAAGCACAGCAGTGCCAGGAGGTGCCTGCAAACCCTTTACACGCTGCTGTGAGTTTACACGGCGATTAACAGAGGAAGGCATTTTTATCAGCCCTAAAGAAATAGGAAGCGAGAATTCCCACAAAACAGATTTGAGACCAAAAATAATCTTTTGTCCCTCCCATGTAAACAAGATGATTTCCCTCACTGACGAACACCAACCCGTGTTTCAGGAGGAGCCACGGAGCTGCTGAGAGGCCTGCGTATATCTAAGCTGCTGCCTCCACGCCTTAGAAAAGCACTTCTGAGAACTCCCGTTGTTTGAAAACTCAGAGACGAGCTTTTCCCAGGAAAACGAGCTTGTTCCTGGTAGCTGCAACCACGCAGCTCCCTGAACTTAAATAAAGCAAGGGCCACGAAGGTCCACCTCAGCAGCCCCCGCCTGACCAATGAGCATGGGGACATGGAGCAGATGAGGGTGTAGAAGCGATGACTCTGAGCACTTCCACCTGTAAGGAAGAAAATTCAGCAGCTCTCGCTGCAGCAGAGTTTGAAGCACGCTTCAATGGAGAGAAGTATCTGGAACTGGGGGCAGAAAACCGTACGTGACAGAAGGCACGAGACAGAAACCTCTGGCACTCAGGCTCCAAGGAAAAGCCCATCACTACAGAGGAGCTTTGGTTAGATTTTACCATGGTAGGAAGTGACAGAAGCTCTTTTTCTTTTCCCCTCCCCACGTTTTATTTAATTTTTTTCATTTTCTCACTTTTCACTCTGCCCCGTTCAGAGGAGACCTTCTATAGACACAATAGGGAGAAGCGTTGTAGACGTGCCAGGCTTGTTTGCTGTGATGGGCTGCTTGGCTGACGAACTGGGTTGTATTGTTTCTAATTGGGTAAGAGAGCTAGGGACAAGCCATGGTGGTTAAAAAAAAAATGCACATGCATATTTCTATCAAACAATTCTCAAGAAAAATGTCAAGAACAAATAAGAAAACTTGTTCACAATACTAGGATTGCCAGATGAAACAAGAATCCTTGTTTTTACAAAAGCAGTGACGGTGGCAAGATAGTTGCTGGCATTATTTGCTACCAAAAAAAATATTAACGTAAATAAATTGCACTCTAAAATTTTCATTTTCATAGCCAGCACAGTCGACATCCTCAATTAGCGGAGAGCCTTCAGAAGCACTCTGAAAAGGGCACTCATTTGAAAGAAGCTGTCCAACCCTTGCTTCCATTTCGCTCAGTGACAAGTCAACTTGATTTTTTTCACACTGCTGAACCCTAAAGGGATCCCAGTAGGTGCCAGGAAGATGCACAGCACTCTAAAAAACTGCAGGACTACAGATTTCGGAGTTTCCTTAAAACATCACAGGGACACAACTAAGGCAAGAAAATCCCTCTCTCTTCATGGCATCTCCATACTCTTGCTAAAACGAACACTTAAACCTATTCTGAAGACACTCCAGGAAAAGAAGGAACGTGCAGCATGTACACATTTGTTTCCCCAGCTGTGCAGGTCTGCAAAAGAGAGAGATGGTTTTGTTTTGGAGGGGAGAAACAATTATGCCAAGCTGGCAGAGTAATAGAGATGTAATAGTTTTTCTCCTATTGTCTGAAGCACTGTAGCAACCAGCGCACCACAGGGCTCTCCCCTGACCCTAAGGAACACTGCCCAATGCAATTATGCAACTCTCCAAAGGGAACTGCAGGTACCCTAAGCTCCCCATAGTGTCCCAGCTTTACCAGAGAAAGAATCCAAACACTGAGTGTTATTTTTAAACAAGTGTGGTAGCAAAACAAAGTGAGCTGCTGAAAAGATGCAGAGAAATGAGCAGAAGCTGAGCAAAACAACTCAGAAAGCAATGTTTGATTCCTCATCATTTCCCCTGCACGTGTAAGAATCCAAGTAAACTGGCTTTCAGCAGTAAAAGCAGAGTCAGGGGAGCTTGGACAAGGTGAACAATTCGACTGTCTTCACGAAGATCCAAAGCTGATTCTGAAGACTTTTGGAAGCCTGCAAGAAAACATCTTCATTACTCTGTTTACAGCTTCCTACCCACCAGTTTTTGTACTGCTTCCTTGCTCACCTTGGTATCTCCACTCGCCACCTCCTTAACTCCTATACCCAACAGTCCTGCCCCCTTTGCAGGCCATTACAATTCAAAATGAACCATTTGAGAACCATGACGACCCCACCACTGCGTAACACCTCCCTGCTCCACCCGCTCCACTGCAGAGAAATCTTAAAATATCTGTATCAGAAGAGCTGACACGGAAACAGAGCGACACATGATGTGAGGGAGCTCTGCAAAGCCGCAGGTGACAAGAAGCTGATGAACAACGATCGCTCGCTGCATCCTTCCAGAGCAAGGAGCAGAGCCACCAGGTAAAAATGAGGTCCAAAGACCCCAAGGAGAAGCCCTTCAAAACACACCTCCAGGAGCCGGGGTTAGCACACCCTGCCACGTGCCACCGCAGGCACGACAAGTTTATGCACATCCAAGAAAAGGCGGGACAAGCTCAGAAGGGAAATGCCTGAAAAAAGCTTCCAAAAAACTCAGCCTGTCTCCGAGCTGCGATTCTCCCAGGCTGAAGCACATACAGGGGTACATCGCCGTACACTTGCCCCATTCCACTTCAGGCCATGTTTTCTGTCCAATTAACAAGAAAAGTACCCCATCCACACAACTCCTGGCCGACGAGGTTTAGATGTTTCTAATCTCATTGATGTTGTGCATGATGCAGCCAGTCTGGAAAAGGCCAAAAAAAATAAACTTCCGTCTTACTGTCGAGCATAATCAATGCATCAGTCTTGGCCACGTTGCCATCAAGTAGCATCAGAACAGCCTGCTCAGTCCAATGTTTGTTAGCCTTGGAATCAAAAACCATCCTGCTGTTCTGCCTCCTTCACAGCCCATTCGGCAGCAAGAGGGAACAGGCTAATAGCGTGGAGACCAAGCCTGCTCCTGGGTATGCAAACAATTTCCAACAGGGTCTGGAGCCTCTTGAAAAGAGGATGCCTGCTCTTCTCAGGGCTGTGGATGCTTCCCAGGACGGATGCTTGGATAGAAGACCCTTCAGCAAGCCCAGCACAGCCACTCATGCTCTCTGTCTGCAAAGACAGCTTTCAATTACAGCATCACCACTCGAGGACATTGCCACCCGCGACCACTCGGCATTACGCCACACAGCTCCCCGCACCTACAGCCATCCCCACCCTTCTGAGGAGCCCAACAAGAGCAGAGCTGAGCTACCATCACGTCCAGCTCTTAGGGTACTTGCACTAACCAGGTTACTGCCAAAGCCGACAATTTGTAACACGCCGTATTAAAGACCACAAGTTTCAGGGTTCAAAATAAGATATTGCAGACCATTCCTCAAGGCATCACCAGCCACTGTTCAAGAACTCTATTTAGGGCGTGCTCCTACTCTAGCCACTCTTTATACCTGCCCTGGTCCGAAACCAGATTGCAGAAATACTTACCTGTTAATCGTGCACTATTTCAGGCACCTAGCATCAAAGTACATCACCTGCCCTCACCTGCTGAAGCAATACGGTGCCTCTCGATTTAAATTCATTGTTGCTTTGCAACTCAATTCCAGCACAAAATATCTTCTGCTGTTAGGCTGCTGTGGGAGAGCTGAGCGCAGAAGGGGTCTGGGCGGTTTTATTTTAAGCCCTCTGTTTCTGAAATAACCACAGTACTTCATGAATCATCAGGATATCCCAACTGTAATATCATAGAGGCAAGTTTCACTAAAATCTATATAATCCGTAAGTGGGATGTCACGGCATGACACACTCTATTCTATCTTCACCACCCAGAGTTCCAGATGGATTTCAGAGCAATTAAGCAACGATTCACTTTGGGGCCATTTTTTTTTCTTTAGCTTCATTTATTTTCCACTTATTTCTGGCTGAACATTGCCCCTCCCTATCTAGCAAGCCTAGTTCTCAGGACAGGAGCAAGCATACTTAAATACTAATTAAGCTCCAAATTATCAAGCGCAGAACTGACACCCTCAACATTCAAACTAGCCCAGAACAAGTGTGCTTCAAACAGAAAAAGAGAAAAAAGGGAAATCTGAAGGGAAAACTTCCAGGTGCACAAGCACATATGAGAAAAGTGATAGCCTGAGATTGCTTGGAGGGAGGCTCCCTTTGCCAAGCACCGCTTCTGAGCACACTGACAAGCCCTCCCCCATCCCCAATTAAAACAGGTCCTGCCCTCAAGTGAAAGACTCCTGCGTTTGCTGTTTGTACACCTGAGCAAACCCGAAGGTACCCCCTGAAGCAGGGATTGTGAGTGACATGCAGCAGTTCTGTTACGAAGGAGCTGCCCCAAGAAGCCGCTGAATGTCAATCAGCCACGTCCATTCTGCATTACCCAGGTGGGGACAATTCCCAGCTCTTCAGCAAGCTCCGAGCTGCAAATTCTGAAATGGCAGCTTGGCCTTAAGCATTTATGGACAGACAGGTTTCCTCCTGCCCAGATGTCATTTTCAGTACAGCTCTTTCAGAATCCCAGGTTTGCTTTGTAGTGGTGGATTACCTTCCAAAATACAGGGCTTCAGCAACAACTCAATACTGTGTATTTTTAAAACCAAATTTCTGCCACATTTCCCTTCTCAAATCATTGCTCTCTCCCTTCCATTCTCACTGCTCTCACAAATCCCTTTTTCTGTTGACAAAACATTCCTCCTTTCCTCCATAACCCACAGAAACAAGGACTGCTTCCGAGTGAAACCCAGGGGTCCGTTTGTCCCTGCTGCACCTCTCTCTGCCAACACACCTCTGTCCCACCTACCCTTCAGGGGAAAACACAGCCGGACACCAGACCCTGTCCTCTGATGTGGCAAGCGTAGGAAGGAACACTAAATCAATCTGAAGGTTCACAGAGGTTTGATGCAACACCGACCAGCCCAGCTGAGGAGCAGTCACCTCCACGCATGGCCATGCAGCCAGGAACACGTGAAGGACCAGCGCACAGGGCCCACGGGTGGGATCTGGCACACCACAGGCCTGGCGATGCCAGCTCCGTCTGGGGGCTGGTGCTGGGGGCTGCAGCGGCGCGGAGCCAGGCCTGGCCACCGCAGCACCCCGGAGAACACGTCCCTGAGCTCGCAGCTCCAACAAGACAAACATGGGGAGCGGTTACCCGACCCCGTATTTGCTTTCCAGAAAGAGGATCCCTGTAAACCCCCCTCAAGACACATCGCTCCCCAAAAGGTGCCCCGGATGCTCCACAGCAACCCCAACCCGCCCCCCAGCAGGGCCCACGATCCCTGAGCAGCCCCCTAGGGCCCCCAGCACAGGCTGCAGCTCAGAGGAAGCCCCCACCCCAAAACCCACGGCCTGGCCGGGCCTCGTGGGGCCTGGGTGTCCCCCTCCAGAGCCTATTACCCTCCCCCAAAACCCTTCTAGGTCACCCGGGCCCCCTCCAGGGCCTACCTGTGTCGTTTCGTGTCCCATCCCCCCAGCAAACCCTGCTGGGTCACCTGGGTCCCCTCCAGAGCCTATTACCCACCCCCTAACCCTGCTCTGTCACCTTCCTCCCCCCCATTTTATATTATACCCCCCAATATGCTTCGGGAACACCTGGGTCCCCCTCCAGGGCTTACTACCCCCCCCCCAAAAAAAAAACCAACCCTACTGGGTCACCTGGGTCCCCCAAATGGCCTGCCTGTGTCCCCCAAACCCCTCTGGGTCACCTGGGTCCCCTCCAGAACCTATTATCCCTTCCCCAAAAACCCTGCTGGGACACCTGGGGCACCCTCTGTGGCTACGCGCCCCCCTCCCCGGGGCACACATCCCTCCCTCCCCCCCCCCCCCCCCACGGCCGGGCCCCCCGGCGCTGCCCCCCCACCTGTGTGCGGGGATGCGCTGCGAGCCGCGGCCCTTCCCCACCAGGAAGTGGACGTCGCTCAGCACCTCGTTGTTGAAGAGGAAGGCGAAGCGCTCCTGCACCGTCGGCTTGGTCGCCTGCCAGTTGTACACCGGCTCCCGCTGCAGCGCCCCGCCGGGGCCGCCCGCCCCCCCGGCTCCCCCGGCTCCCCCCACCGCAGCCGCCGCCGCCGCGGCCGCAGCCACCGGAGCCGCCGCCGCCGCCACCGCCGGGCCCCCCGCGCCGCCTCCGCCGCCCGCCGCCGGGTTGGCGGCGCCGCACTGGTTGTAGGTGAGGCCGGGCGGCGACGCCGGGGGGGCGCCGTTGGTGCAAGCGGCGGCGGCGGCGCCGTTGCCCGGCGGCGGCGGCGGCGGCTGCGGGCAGGAGGAGGAGAGGCCCCCGGGGCCCCCGCCGCTCCCACCGGCCGCCATTTTGTGCGGCGGAGGCGCAGCAGCGGGCGGCGCGGGGCGGCGCTGCAGCAGCACCAGCACCAGCAGCGGCGGGCGGGACACGGCGGCGGGCGGGAGGGGGGCGGCGATGGTGATGGCGGCGGCGGTGGCGGGAGGGGGGCGGGAGGGGGCGGCGGTGGCGGTGGGGCCGGGGGTGCCGCGGCTGCTGCTGCTGATGCAGAGAGCCGGGCAGCAGCGGCGCATGGATGGGGCACGGCGCCGCCGCCGGCCGGGCCACCGGGGGTGCGGGGGGGGGAGCGGAGGCGGCGGCGTGGGGCGGGGAGAGGAGGGGAGGGGAGGGGAAGGGAGGGGAGGGGCCCGGGAGGGGGCTGGCGCTGAGGGGTGGGAGGGGAGGTGTGAGGGGGCCGGGGGCAGTGCTGGGGGGAGGGGGTAGTGCTGAGGGGGTGAGGGGGGGTTCTGAGGGGTCAGAAGGCAGATCTGGAGCGGGGGGGCAGTTCTGAGGGGTAGGGGGCAGCTCTGAGGGGTCATGGGGCATTTCTAGAGCGGGGGGCAGTTCTGAGGGGCCAGGGGGTGGTTCTGGAGTGAGGGAGCGGTTCTGAGGGGTGTGATCCCCCCGGGGGGATTTCTGGGTGTGTGAAGGGCTGGGCGGTCTCCAGCAGGGGATGAGGAATGGGGGCAGCCCCACGAGGGGGCAGTTCATGGAAAAGAAGGGTGTGGGGCTGAAGGAAGAGGCCCTGGGGGCGAGGGGGGGTTTGGGATACGCGGCAGGGGAAGTCAGGTGCAGTGAGGGGCTGCACAGAGGGGGTACAGAGAGGGCTGGGGGGCCATCTCCGTGCTCTTTCTACCAGGGCTCCCCACATCCCGAGGACACCGCTGATAAACCCAGGATAATCAGCCCGGAGGAACAGGGCCACTGCTGGCACCATGGCTGCTCCCCCAGCACTGCAGGCATTGTCCTGCTTGGACAAGCAGCTTCTCTGCGACCGATCCCACCGCCTGGTCCCTCGTGTCTTGGTGTGCGACTGCTGTGACACCACGGCAATCCTGATCCCGCAGGGTCAGAGCTGCCTTTCCATGCCAGGCAGAGGCCAAAAGCACGATGGCTGGCACCTTCCTGGCCAGGAAGGGTCCTTATTTTGCATCTGGGGTTCAAGAGGCAGCTCACTGCATCCTAGAGTGCCCTGGAAGGCCTCTAGGGCATCCTAGAGGAAATTGGAGGTCACTGGGAGGCTTTCCGGGGGAGCTAGAGGGCACTTGGTGGCCCTGATAGACCTGTGGGGGACCTAGAGGGCAGCGGAGGACCACAGGAGGCCTCCAGTGTGCTTCGGGGTGCACTAGAGAGCCCTGCGAGGCCTTCAGAAGCCACTATATTCCAGAAAGAGTCTTATTTTGCCTCTAGGGTGCAAGAGATGTCTCGTATGGCACCCTGAACTGCTCTAGGCCTGCTGCTGACCCACTAAGGGGCAACAGCAGGCTCATAGGACACTGTAGAATGCCCTGGAAGGCATCCTAGAGGAAAAAGGGGTCACTGTGAGGCTGGATGCCCTGTGAGCCCCCTCTTGCACCCTAGAGGCATAATAAGCACTCTTACGGGAATCTAGAGGCCCCCAGAAGCCTCGCAGGACTCTAGGGCACTCTCAGGCACATCGGAGGCCTCCTGTGGTCCTCCCCTGCACTCTAGATGCGGTGTAGTTCTACCTGGGTCACTCAGTGCCCTCTAGCTCCCAAGTAAAACTTCTCAGTGACCTCCAGTTTCCTCTAGGTTGCCCTAGAGGTCTCCCAGGCCACTGTAGGATGCCCTAGGAGCAACTTCTTGAATCCAAGAGGCAAAATAAAGACTCTGCCTAAGATCTAGAAGCCTCTAGGGTGTCCTACAAGCCCGCTGTTGAACACTCGAGGCAAAGTACACATCCAGGTATCTAGTGGTCTAACACCAATTATGACACATACGTTACCAGTTTCTCCCATCAAAAAGTGCTCCCAACAGAAGCTTTTGGGTACACCTGAACTCTCTTTGAGATCCTTTATGCAACCCCACACACAACACGTCTCTGCACCTTCTCTCTTTCCGCACAACCCTAACCAGAACGCTGAGCCCAACCCTAATTAGGACCCTAAAAAACATGCATGGCACCACTTTCTCCCATCAAAAAGTTCTCCCAACGGAAGCCTTTGGGTAGACTTGTGCTCCCTTTGGGAGCCTTTATGCAACCCTTCAGTGCCTCGAGGTGTGTGTGCATGTCAGAGCAAATGCATGGTCCTTGATTCAACATGCTTGGGAAGGCAGTGTGCTGTCTTCCCCTTCTGTTTTGCGTGCCTTTGCCATACCATTTTTGTTACTGCACAAAGACATGCTCATTGCATTGCTTCAAAGCTTTGAGACCCTTGTATAGCTGAGGGACCTCCCAGATTAATCTCTGTGGCCAGTGCCACGGCACATCACTGCGGTATTGTTACATCACTAGTTGGGACTGAGAGCTTCCGACCTGGTTCTGTATCACATTATCGAATACCTATTTCTGCTGCATAACCTACCAGCGGGCTTGTGCTGCATTTTTTTTAAAGCTGTGTTACACTAAATGGGGAATCTCCCCTAACCACAGCTATGCTGGGGTTCAGAGCTGGGTGTCATAATTGTCCCTTCTGGCATCTAATCTGTGCATGCAGGAATGCGTAGGAAACTTTAGAGGGACGTTGCTTTTTCTTGTGAAATATTTCTAGTATTACTGATAACTGAGCATTGCATACAGACTCTTTCAAAAACACCGCGTCGGTTTTGATTTCACACCATTTGCTCAGCACGTCACAGACTCACACCCCCTTGATGGCCGAGCTGCTTCCATGCAGTTCAGTGTTGCCTTTTTTTTTTTTTTTTTTTTATTCACAAATACAACGTCTGGATGCCTGGATGGTGCCTGCGCGAAGCCTGCTGGTTCCCGTTCCATCCTGTTTGGGTTTCCTCTGCCTTGTACAGGCCATAAACATTAGAGGGAGCTGCAGACTGCTGCATGTCCCCGTGCGCAGCTGGAAGGTTGGACACTTCATGGTTGCATGGAGCCTCATCCAGGGCAGGTGGCACCAGCTGGTCCCCTGCCCACCATGCTGGCCATGCCGCAGCTAATTAGAGCTTATGTGTTTGGCACGTGATTAAATGAATGAAAAATGATTCATTTTGTGGTGGTAGCTTGAGGCTCAAATCCAGGCCAATGGAAAGAAAGCTATGACAGAAATAAGAAGGGATCATGTGGACAGCACAAAAGTGTGCTCAGGATGCTGTCACCTGGGCAGGGGTGCAGGAAGGCACCACGGGATGGGGCGAGGTGTTCGCTAGTCACCAAAGCAGCAGCAATCAGCAGCATTATTAGACAAAGAAATACAGTCAAAAATAGTGCCATCTGGGAGAATTTAACTTCCCAGAAATAAAGCTGAGAATGAACGCTCCTAAAAATGGCAAAGCACCGTTATTTCTGGATCTGATAGCCAACAGATTTCTTCACAAATCAGGCACTCAGCAAAAGGCGGTACTATTTTAGACTGGGTTTTTAGGAAGTAATTGTAATGCAACAAAAAGGCTAACCACGGTAGTGATTCTTGGTGGAGGAATCAGTGAAACTCAGCTGATGCTGGAGGAAGGCTGGCCAAATAGAGACCTGGAAATAGGGGTCTGTCGCACAAGGGCCAGCTACAAGCAGCTGAAAGCCCATGGTAGTGGAATCGGTGGGGCTGGAGCACTTGGCGGTCAGGGACAGAGAACACCCATTGAGTCTGTACATTGTAGAGGCAAAAAAAACACTTATATTTGCAATAAGCATTCCAAGCAAAAGACTGGCATAGCCAGAGAGGGCTGGCCAAACAGCTCGGTCAGACTGTGACAGGCTTTCAGGAGCACTGGAGAGGAGACCACGCGGCAAGACAAACCGCAGCGTGGGTGTTAGCAAGAGCAGGGCTAAAATGAGACTTGCTAAACCCCATGCTTGAGCAATGAGCGCTTATTTAAGCCTCTGGCCAGGTGAGCAGATGCGTCACCAGCCTGGTGGTGTGCTCTGGCCATGGCAGCAGTGGCTCTCCCACATTCAGGGAGCTTAGGCTGCTCTGCACTGTCCCACCGAGGGCTACATGATCCATCCAGTGCACTGGGTGCTGTCGGGGAGAACCTGCATGCCCACGGCACAGCTACAAACCAGCCACTAAAATGGTACATTCTACCACAAAAAAAAAAAAAAAAAAAAAAAAAAAAAAAAAAATCTCTAATTGGTTTGTTTTGTTTGCCTGGACAGGTGCCGTAATCCACTGCAAAACACACAGGAGTTCTTTCCTTCCCTGCCCTGCCCTGTAAACCATTTTAAAAGCAGAAAAAGGAAAATTATTTTTTTTTTGTCCAGTGCAAATCCTTCATTCCTCCCTCTCTGCACACTCAGGGTGGTTCTGGGGCTGGTGACCACCAAGGAGCCCATGTTCCTTACAAAAGACTTTGTCCAAGCAGGACAAGGTGTGGGTTGTCCACCGACACCAGCACAGCCATGCTTCGTCCCCCAAAAAACACTGACACCACTTGCAGTGTGGTGAGCCGACAAAACACCAACACCACTTCCAGCGACACGAGCTACTGCACCCCACAAGGCCACAGGCCCTGCCGTGTCACCTGGGTGCCACCAAGACAGCCAACGCTATCGCCTTTCCCCCCGTGAGATGTTTGTCACCGCGAAGCATCGCGGCCACGTTAACAGCTCCCTCCTCTCAGCGTGAGCAACTATTTTGGGCCGATGCTGCAGCACCCAAGCAGCGCAGGTTATTTCAGCTCAGGGCATGGCTATTTTCAGCACTGCCCTTCCCTGCGTGTGCTTTGCCCCAGCGTCCAACCGCAGGGTGCTTTTTGGGGGCGGTGGAGAGGAACGGGGACGTCATGGGGGGGAACGGTTTGCCAAGGTTAATGCCCAAAGCAGAAACCTTTGCCCCCATCCACCTGGATCCACCCAGCCTCTTAGGGGAGAAACCATGAAAAAAGGGAGTGTTTCTGGAGCAGAAAGCTGACAGTCCGATGCCAGGAGAGACAACACAAGAGGGGAAGGAGAGTGATGGGGCTGGGAGAAGCATGAACAAGGTGGGAAGAGGAGGGCAGAGGGCTGGATGCTGCAGAAACACCCAGGGTCACAGTGCAATGGCTCCAGAAAAACAGCTCAGCGGGATGAATGGGGCACCCCCTGCTCATCCCCATCCTCTGGGGCCTTCAGCTCTGGTGCCACCCAAGCACCCCAGGAGAGGACACACAGCCCAGCCGTGCTGGACAGACCCCCATAGCACAGGAAGCAGGTGAACCATTTGTCAAGCAGCAAGCATGGATTCCTCCAGAGACAGCAGCATCACTGAGGTTGTCCCCACAAGCCCCAGGGAGGACACCACCAGAGGGTGACACCAACCAGGCACTTTCTTCTGGCCGGTTTCCCCCTCCCACCACCCCACAGAGGAAGGCAGGCCTGTCTGGGAACACAGCGATCACAAAACAGAGCTGGGAGAAGTGACCCAGCTCTCCGGTAGGTCTCAATGCATTTTTATTAAATTCTTACAAAACAGAATACAAAATTCTGGCATCAACAATTGTTATAAAGGAAAACTTCAATTCAGCTGTATCAGTTCACCTGGTACATACAGTAAAGTGCTTGTTTTTTGTTTTTTATCCTTTTTAATTTTTTTTGTTTGTTTTCATTTTTATTTTCCAGCCAGCCCCCGAGCAGAGGCTGCCTGTGTACAAACCAACAGTGCGTTAACGTGACTCTTGTCGAACCAGCTTTGGCAGTCTTCATCAATTGTAAAGTGGAGAAAGTTTCTCCTATTCCGATAAAAAAAAAAAGTTAGCTTCACAGTAAAAGTTTCTAACCAGTCCTAAGTCGAGTTAGTTGGCTGAAAGGGGAGGGGGCGAAGGGAGGAGGAGGGAGAGCCAAAACGCTTAAAGTTTCCAGCTTTAAAAAAAAAAAAAAGTTGGTTTCCGTGACAGATGCTCTATGGGGGAGGCTTTGCACGAGCAGGGGGGGACCAAAGGGCTTTGGGGAACCGGGCAAGGAGCACAGCACAGGGAAGCATCTGCCTGGCACAAGCATCATGCCCAGCACCCATGGGTGCCCTGCTGCTGCCACCGAGCACCCACAGAGCTGGAGGTGCTCCAGAGGCATCCCCCCAGGCCTAGAGGCATCAAACATCCTTACAGACCCAGAGACCCTGCCACATGCTGCAACCACGCCACCAAACCGAACCCCGAGCCAAAACGCGCCGGCAAGCCTTCAGAAGAGTGCATGTACGTAAAAATACAGGTCTTGCACGTGGGAAGAAGGGGAAATGCTGTTTGCTAACAAAAGCACGGGGGGACAAAAATTTCAGAGCCATCCCCCACCATCCCCATCCCACGATTTTTTTTAAAAAAGACTGCAGCGTGCAGCATTAACAATAGCTTTCACAATACCAGCTCAAGGCATCGCGTACTGTACATCATTCAAGTATTTCTTAATATAAGACAACAAGGAATTATCTACAACTGATAAAACAAAATAAGCTATAAAAAGTAATGTACAATCAAGATGGATTTTTTTTTTTTTCCTTTAAAGGAGGCCTCTCCGGAGGGGTTCCCACCTGAGCGGTGGGACCGGGCAGCCGGGGGAGAGGGCGGATCAGGGGGCACGGTGGTTTTGGAGAAGGGGGCGGGCTGCTGCCCCTGGCCCACTGATGCTGCTCAGCAGAAGGGCCAGGGTGGGTGAGAAAAGCCAGTCCCTGCCCCAAATGCCACCGCCACCTCGATCGTCTCCCAAGATAACTCACACACACCTCCCTGAAACAAAAAACACGTATTGCATAGTATTGCTGTCAGCAGTCTTAAAACAAAAAGGATAACTTCCCCCTCACCCCCAGAGACAGCGACTGTCTTCAGCTGAAGACCCGGGAAAATCTCTTCCCTGGCTCAAAGCGAGCTCCCACAACCTTCACTGTGCACACGATGGGTCGAGGTTGCTTTTTTACAATACAAAGCTCCAAGCATTGAGTTAGAGGGGGGAGACTGCAAACAATCGGGGCACCCTCCCTTCCTGTGCTCAGAGGGGAAGGGATGGGGGGGGGGGGATACAGGGATGGCCACTGGCTGCAGGAGCTGGCTCTGAACCCGCACATGGGCTTTTTGATCCAGCATCTCCCAGACCTCGCCCTGCCTGCACCCCTGCCTTCCCACAGCAGGGTCCGAGGGAGGCCCAGACGTGCGCCATGACCACCACTGCACGCAGCCAGTTCTCTCCAGTTGCCCTGGAGACCCCACACCATTGTCACCCTGACCCCAAACCCTCTGGCAACCCTTTAGTGCTGCCGCCACCCCCAGGGCACCCCCTTCTGCCACCGCAGCCTCAGGGCCCGCCCGAAGCCAGGCTGGGTTGTGCTGCCCTGCAGCAGGTCCCTACATAAGGGGGGTTCCTGTTTGTATCCATGGAGCACCCTGTTATTCCCAAAGGGTTGTTTTCCTTTGGTTTTCCAGCTGCTCTGAAACCAGGGGTGCACAAACCCCCCCGGTGCAGGAGTACCACATCAGGGCCATTCTGAGCATCTCCCCACGCTCTGACCTTACCCCCAGGAGCCGCTTGCTGGAGCGAGGGTGGAAAGGAAGACATTTCTCCGTGCCCTGTAGAGAAGCACAGCTAGCAGTTTAAAACCAACAATAACAATTAAAAATTAAAAATTAAAAGGATAAAGTGAGTGAATAGCTTATTCTGGAAGCTGGCTGCCGGGGGGAGAGGGAGTAGGTTTGCAAGCTGGGGTTTCAGGCAGCAGGACGGGATGGGATGCTGCTCCCGCACCAGCACCGTCCCCTCTGGCCACCACAGTTCCCTGCACCATGCCAGCGTGTCCCCGAAAGCGCAGCTGGGACAGGATGGGGCCCCCCTGCGTGCCCCCTCCCCAACATCAGGGGTAACCTGCAGCTCCAGAGGGAGCTGAGGTTAAAGTGCTGCTACTGTTGTTGGAAATGCGACCGAGGGGCTTTTGTTCACAGTATGAAATGAGCTGAAATAGTCAAAGCAGCTGCGGATAAAAAGAGTCCTTTGGTGTTGGGGCGGGGGGGGGGGAGGGGGTGGGAAATGTCAGGGGAGAAACCAAGAGTCGAGAAACAAAAGTCCGTGTGTCTGTCAGATGTCCTTGAGTGTGCCCTGGGTGAAGCAACCTCACGCTTGATTTAATACCTTTAAAAAAAAAAAAAAAAATCTTAAACAAACCCTCCCAGCCCCAGCCCTACAAGATCAGCAAAACCTTGGAAACCAGCCAACAGGACGAGTCCTGATCTTGTCACCAGCTAGAAACAGTGTTGGTTTTTGGGGAGGGGGGCTGGAAGGGGGGTGGGGAGAGAAGAGGAGGAGAGGCTGGGAAGGGCATGGACGCGGGGGAATGGCGCAGGGCTCAAGCCTGGTCGGCCACCAGGACCAGCGGGGCCACCAGGTGCTGCCCCGCGGCCACTGCCTTGGCCAGGCTGCTCTTCTGCCGCCGCTTGGCCAGCTTGGACTCGGAGGGGGGCGAGAGCTGCATGGCCCATGAGGTAGCTTTGATGATGATGGGTCGCGCCTCCTCCTCCTCCTCTTCGTCCTCGTCACGCTGTGTCAGCTGGCGGTTGACAGCGATGGCCTCAGCAGCAAAGGAGGTGAGCTCTTTGGCACTGCTGTTCCTAAGGGGGAGAGCGGGGGTTTAGGGGTGCAGGCAGAATGGGCTGAACCCATGTTTTGGGGTCTTTCACCCCACGTGCACATGGCACTGGGCCGGACAGTGACTCAAACCCAAATCACACATTGCAACCACTGCCCAGGACACAAGAGCTGTGGCAGAACCCCTCAAAAAGCAGCATGAGCCAGGAGCCTACAATTCTATGGGCATTGGTTTTAAATTAAAAGTTGATTTAAATCCAATATTAGGAGGAAATTCTTCCCCCTGAGGGCGGTGAGGCCCTGGCTGAGGCTGCCCCATCCCTGGCAGTGCCCAAGGCCAGGCTGGATGGGGCTGGGGGCAGCCTGGGCTGCTGGGATCGTGCCTGTGGCAGGTGTGGGACAGGGTGGACTTTGAGGTCCCTCCCAACCCAAATCATAGTTCTGTGATTCCAGGCCCCCCCCAGCACACGCACACCCCCGCTCACCTCTGCAGGATGATGGGGGTCGGCAGGGTGTTATCCGGGGCACACTGCAACGAGATGGAGCCGCTCAGAGCTGGGTATCCTGCAGCCCCCCCCCAGCTTTTGGGGGTGCTGCACTGAGGTGTGTGTGTGGGGGGGGGGGGGGGGGAACAGGCAGCACTCACCCCCTGCACCCAAGGGTGCTCCAGGACCTGGGCCGCACTGAGCCGCTTCTTCGCATCCCTCACCAGCAGCTTGGAAATGAGGTCTTTGGCTCCAAAGGAGATGTGCGCCCAGTCCTTGTCGGGAAACTCGTACTTGCCTTCCTGGATGCTCTCAAACAGCATGTTCTGGGGGAAGGGGGCAGAAATAAAGGAAAAAAACATCCAGACAAGCTGGGGCGGGGGGGGGGGGGAGGGGGGAGGGGGCTGTGGAGTGGGTTTGGGGGAGTTTGGGCGCACCTGGCAGGTGTGGCAGGCCTCGCCGCGGTCCCAGCCGCAGTCAGAGCCACAGTGGCCCACGAAGGGGGGGTACCCGCTGAGCATGATGTACAGGATGACGCCCAGGCTCCACAGGTCGCAGCGCTTGTCGTAGATGGACGCCTCCTCGTTAAAGGCTTCCACCACCTCCGGGGCCATGTACTCGGCTGAGCCGCACTGCGGGGATAAACACGGGGTCCCCAAATCAGGTCCCCAAATCCCCTGCGTGGGGGAATGCTGCGGAACTGCCCCTCCCTCATGGGGCAGGTTGTCACCAAAGGGTCACCCCAAAGAACAAGCCCCAAGGGACACAGCCCCCTCCCAGCACCCCAGTCTCTGAGAACAATCCCGCTCCTCCTCCTCCGCCGCGGCAGGAGTTAACAGCTGATGCCAGCAGGGACGCCTCCGAGGCCCCGCGTCCCTTTTTGCCGTCCCCTCCCCGGGACTCTGGGGCTTTCCAGCGCACGTGACCGCGCCGGGCCTTGTGACGAGGGCAGAGAAAAGCTGCAGGCAGCAGATAATCGCCCCGGCCGCGCCAGCAGCTGATGCCGCAGCAGAAAAACACGCGCCGCCCTCCCTCCGGCACGCTGCTGCTGCGCAGCCTTAACCCTGCCGGGCCCGGGGCAGCCACACCCGCAGCGTCCCCCCCCCGGGGCTGAGAACAGGCAACTCGTGACACCCAGGAAATTCTGGTGCTGCCCTGGGAAGAGGGATAAGGCAGGAGGGAGAGGGGCTGGGAGAGGTGAGGGGAGCATTTGGGTGCTTTATGCCCCCCCCCCCACCCCACACACACACACTGCTGCTGCATTGCATCAGCTGGGCTCTGCCGTCCCCTGCCCCGTGCCAATAAAACACCGGTGCCAAAAAAACACCGGTGACGCCCTGCGTGGGGCCTCGCTGCTGTGATAAGGGCAGCAGGGCTTCCCTCACCCCAGGGGGGGCACCAGCTTTGGAGGGGGGGGGGGGTGTCCTCATAACACACCGCCCCCCCCCAGTTTTTTAGGGTGCCCCCATTGCACCCAAGCAGCCTCCTGCAGCAGGGAGCCCCCAGTATAAGACCTAGACGAGGCGGGGGGAGGATATCACAGCAGCCTCCCCCCAGCCTCCACCCCTCCCCGCCAGCCTCCGCGGCCGCCTCCGCCGGGGCTGGCTGTTGCTAAGGCTCGCGGCAGCCCGGGCTGCGTGCCAGCCCCCCCGCGCCGTGCAGGGCCCCCCCCTTGTGAACGCATTACGCAAGCCCGGCCTCGCCTGCCAGCATCAGCCCAGCGAGAAGCGGGGGGGCGGGGGGGGGGTTGAGGCCGCGGTTACCCCCCAAGATTGCGCTCCCCACATTCGGTGCGGTGTCGGGGTAACGCTGCTCCCCGCAACCCCAACAGAAAGCAAAAGGGGTGGGGAGCACAACAGCTGCTGAGAGCAGCCCCGGCCCCATAACGTGGGGGCAAGGGGGGGGTGTGTAGAGGGCATGGCGGGGGGGCTCAGGGCACCCAGGGGTGCAGGCTCATGGCCTTACCGGGGTGAGCAGCTCGGGGGTGGAGATGGGGGAGCAGTCACCGTTCAGCTTGATGCCGCTCCCCAGGTCGAAGTCGCAGATCTTCACCGGGGACACCTGGGGGGGACAGGCAGCTGGTGACCCCTGGGGATGGGGATGAGACACCCCCCCCGGCCACTACCCCCAGCTGGCTGCTCCCTGCTCACCTGGTCTGGGCTCTCACACAGAATATTTTCGGGTTTTAAATCCCTGTGTGCTATTCCTAGGGGGAGAGGAGACAAAATGGAGTCAACGAGGGGCCAAAATCACCCCAATCCCACTGTGGGGAGGGGCTCAGGTGCAACCACAGAGAGCCCCCCCCTCGTCCCTCCCCACCCCAAATCACTGCCTGTGTCATGGGGAAGGGCAGAAATTGCTGCTGGCCTCGAGTCAGCCTGACTGGAGGAACAGGTTCGGCACCACCAAACACCTCGTGATGGAGCTGGGCCTGACCCCGTGCTGTGACGGGGCGTCTCCAGGGCAGGGGGACATGGGGAGGTGCCCAGGTTCCCCCAACCCCACAAGGGTGAGGGCTGCAGGCCTGAGCTGACCTTTGTTGTGCAGAAAGTGAAGGGCGCTGGCGATATCCTGCACCACCACGCTGGCCTCCAGCTCATTGAAGTGGCGCCTCCGATGGATGTGGGTCAGGATGGAGCCTGCGGTGGGCGAGAGCAGAGTGGGGGCTCGGGGGTCGGCTCCATGCCACCTTTCCTGTGCCCCTCGGGGAGCCCCCAACGCTGTGCTCACCTCCTCTCATTTTCTCAAACACCAAGTAAAACCTCTCCTCCTCCTCAAAGAACTCAATCAGCTCCAGGACGTTCCTGCAGGGACAGCAGGATCAGCCCACAGTGCCACCCCCAAAACAGTTGGGGTCCCCCCCTGCCGCCACGAGCCCACCAACCCACTGCCAGCATCAGTCCCCCCAGGGGGCCACGCAGGACAGGCGCCAGCGGGGAACTGCATTGCAAGTGATTGAATCCAAACAGCCGAGGACCCCCCAGCCACATTCTGGGGATTTGGGATTGGGGGGAGGCTGATTTTGGGCACCGCATTCAGCCCTAATTGCTCGCAGACCTCTCCCGGCCGCACACCCCTCGGCACGGGTCCAACCTGGCCCCCCGTTGCCATGGTGAAACATTTTTCGTGGCCCTGAGATGCTCGGGGCGAGGCCGAAGGGAGGGAGGGGAGGCCAGCAGAGGCCGAGGGGAGGCGAGCAGAGGCCCGAGGCTGGCCCCGCAGTACCTGTGTCCCTGGCACTGGTAGAGCATCTCCACCTCCCGGAAGACCCTGCTGCGGATGTGGCCCAGGCGCTTCTCGATGATCTGAAATGCGGAGAGGGGGTGGGGGGGGGCTCAGCGAGGGACCCCACGGACAGGGCAGAGGGCTCAGGGGGATCCCCAGGATGGGGACTGGGGGGTGTGGGGCCGGGCTAACGGAGGCTGGGGGTGCCCGAAGGGGTTAAGGCAGCAGAACAGGCCGTTCCCGCAGCGCTGCCAAGTTGTTCCCTCCCACGGGGCCGCAGCCAAGGGCCCTGCACCGCCGCCAGCCCTGGTGCGGGCAGACAAGGGCTCGCATCCCTGCCACTGGCCAGGCAGAGATCCCGACACCACACACCCTCTGCGCTGCCTCAGTTTCCCCAGTGCATAATTACATGGGGCAGCCAAGTTCCTGCTGCATTTCGACTCTAACCCTCAAAACCTGACAGCACTTTTTGGCCACGGGGCTACCCCTTGGCTTGGGGCTGCGAACTGCAGCAGCTGCTGCTCCCCCAAAACACGCTCCCCCCGAGGTCACAGCCTCCGGACCCCCCCCACAGGGCCTCCACCTCAGCCCCCATGGCCACAGTCCCGTGGGGAGGACACGCATGGGCCTGGAGCTCAGCAGCCGTGCAGCACCAGACCCCTCCTCACTGCACGTCGCAGGCCGCGTTGGAAGCGTTAATTTAACCCCCCCCACCCACGCTGCGAGACATGGCCGCCCTAATTTAGCAGGGAGAGGAGTGCAGCGAAGGGATGGGACCATGGTCACAGGGCTGGGTGGTGGCAGGAGCTGGAACAGCAGGGGACACGGGGTGGGAAGGGAAACTGAGGCACGGGCAGAGCCAGGTACGCAGCCACGCGTTACCTTCACTGCATACTCCTTGTTGGTGATGAGGTTGACACAGGACTGGACTCTGGCATGGGCCCCTTCCCCGAGCACCTCCTCCTGCAGCTGGTAAACATCTGGCAGGGGAGAGGTCGCCTCAGCCTCCAGCAGGGAGGATGGAGTCCTCAGACCCCGTGGGACATTGATGCTGTCCCTTCTCCCGGGCCTGTCGCCAGCCCTGGGAACAGCAGGAGGGACCCGCTCCTGCCCAAGCACGCCGCTCACCTTCGAACCTGCCGGAGAAGCTGTCGGTGGCTCTGCAGCGCTTCTTCTTCTTGTTCCTTTTCTTGGCATCAGGGATGTCAATGGGTTGACTTGAAGGCATGTCTGCACCAGGGCAAAGCCACCCGCGTCAGTCCCGCGGGGACAGCCCTGTCACCCGGCCCTCCCCAAAGCCTTCAGGGTGAGGCGAGGGGACAACGTCCTGGGACGCAGCCACGCACTGCTCACCGGGACGGGACGGGCACTCGAAGTTGAAGACAGGCTCCAGGTGGTTGGACTGGTCGAACTCCAGGTCGAAGGGGTTTTGTCCCTGCGGGCAACAGGAACATGAGCGAGGTCCCGGTACAGATGTGGCCTCCACCACACTCCTGGCTTCAGCACCCGCGCTGCTCACCCATTCCCACGGGACCCCAGCACACGGTGCTGCTGCCCAAGGGAGGAGAAGGAGGGCAGCAGGGTCTGACCATGGCTCCCAGTGGAGATGGTGCTAGGGCCACGTGCACCACACCATCCCCAAATCCGGGGCAGCCAGCATCATACCCACAGGCACCTGTAACCCACGGCACAGGACCAGACCACAGCTGACCCCCCAGCCCAAACCCTGGTGCAGGGCAGGGGAGAGGCTGCCTCCATGACCCCGAACCTATCACAGCACCCAGCCAAGATATCAGGACCCCAGTTCCCCACTGGGGCAGTGACAGCGGGGTGGCACCCAGCTGGCGAGGCGAAAAGGCAGCGGCCTCGGCGGGGTTACAAAACCTGCTCAGGCAGAGGGGGGCAGACAGCGCCTGGCTCCCAAACCCGCCCTGGTGCCAGCCCCGCAGGGAACACGACCACACTGCCAGAAAGGGCCAGCAGCAGCCTGCTGGCTCCTGCAGGGTCCTCCATGGGGGGGGCACGTGTACCCCCACACTGAAAATCCAAATCTGCAAAACGAAGCATCGCCCTGGGCAGCCAGCCCCCCCTCGATGCTGTGTACCACGGCCTCAGCATCAGGGCCTCAGTGTGCACCCCCCCAGCCTTGCCAAGCGGCACCGTGGGCAGGATGAGGCCACCCGTGCCGGCTGCCGCAGCCTCGGCACACAAAGGTCTGGGGGATGGGGAGCGACCGCCGAGCACCAGCTCCATCGCACGGCCGAGGTGTCCCCCCCGCGGCCCCGGCCATGGGGCCGGGGGGGGGGGTGGTGAGTGAAAACCCAGCCAAAAGCCTTAAAAGCAGGATTAGGTGTCAGCTAAAATAACCCGGGCAGGTTGCAGATGATCTCCCGGCATCCCTCGAAGCGCTCACAGCCAAACTAAACAAAGATCCCATGCAGCCCCAGCCCCGCGCCCAGACAAGAGGCAGCATTGAGAGCGGCGGGGGGGGCGCAGGATCCATCCCCTCCTGCACACCCCGACCTTGACAGCGGCCGGGACGGACGCGGGGTCACCGCCGGGATGGGTGCGGGGGTAGGACGGTGCCCGGCCGCAGCCGTGCAAGCAGGGACGTGCGCTCCGTGCTGCCAGGATCCGGCCCTCGTGCAAGACTCTTGCACGACAGGTCCTGCCGCAGGGCCTGGTGGCTGCCACACTCCCACCTGTGTGCCCGGGGTGTCACAGCCCCGTGCCGCAGCTTGACACCCCCACCGGGCTATGGGACACGGAGGGGAGCGGGGACGCCTGCTCCACGCCCACCCCAGGAGCTGAGCTGCACCCCGGCACCACAGCAGGGCAGGATCCGTCCCCCTGCGGCTTTGGGGCAGTGGGACCGGGGCTTCTTCCTTCCTCCAGGTGCTTTTGGGGGCAGTGTGGGGGCGGCTCGCCCCCCCGGCAGGTGTCGGGGTGTCCCGCAGCGCACTGCAGCGAGCAGGATCCGGCCCTGCCCACCCCGGCCCCAGCATCACGGCCCGGCCCCCCCGGCCCCCCCCCGCGTTACCTTGAAGGAGCGGTGGAACCCCTGGATTTCCGACTTCTTCTGCACCATCTTGCGGCGGGGGGGGGCGGCGGGGGGCGGCGTTGCTGGTACAAAACGAGGGGACGAATAAAAACTGGGGGGGGGGGGGGCGGGAAGGGGGAGGACGGGCAGAGCTGGAGAGGAGCCTGGGGGGTGGCTGAGACCTGCGGAGAAAGAAGGCCGGGGGGGGGGGGCGGAGGGGGAGGAGAAAGGGGTCAGAAGGGTCTCACCCCCCCCCCTGCGTCCCCCCCCCCCGACCCCGCAGCCCCCCCCCCTGCTCACCGGCGCGGCCCCGCAGAGCCGCCGCTGCTGATGGTAGCGCAGCCCGCACCGCCGCCCGCTCCGCTCCGCTCCGCCGCCGGGGGGGGGACGCGGCGCCGCCGCCCCCGGCTCTTTTATAGCCCCGGCCCCGGCCCGCCCCCCCGGCCCCGCCCCCCAAGCCCGGCCCGCCCCCCCCCGCCGGGACCCCCCCGCGCTGCACCCGCGGAGCAAAACAGCCCCCCCCGGGCACCCCCTGCTGCACCAGGGGCACCCCGCCGGCACCCCCCCCTCCTGGGCACAGGGACTGAGCCCCCCCCCGGGCACCCTGCGCTGCTCCCCAGGGACAGGGAACACCCCCCAGCTGCAGGGACCCCCCCCAGGTGCAAGGACACCCCCACAGGGGCAGGAACCCCCCCCTTCTGCAGCCCAGGTCGGGGGCACTGCCACGGGGGACCCCAGGGATATGGGTGCCTCCTCCCCCACAGGGCCCCCCCCTCATGCCACGAGTGGGGCCGTGCTCAGCACCAGGCCTGCATGGGGGGGGGAACAGGCACAGGGTCACGGCCCCCCCCTAATCCCCACAGGCCACCAAGGCCCCTCAGTGGTGTGGGACAGGGGGGGGCTCGCTAGCGGGGACCTCCCAACTCCACTCTTGGTGGCACTATGGGAGGCCGGGGCTGTGTGTGTGTCCCCATGTAAGTGTGCCCCCCCTGTGTCTGTGCCCCCCCCCCTTCTTGCATGTGTGGCCCCCCCCCGCTGCGTGACGCCAGCCGGAGCTGAGAACAGACGCGCTCGTTGCGCCGAGCAGCAGCGCAGGGCCCAATGGCTGCGGCACCGCGGTGCATGACTTCACCGCCCGCGCCGCGCATTGGCTGCACGCCCGCCACCGCCGCCATTGCGCACCCAAGGGGCCCCCCCCGGCCCTGTGCTGCTACCCCCCCCGCCCCGCAGCCCCCCGCCGTCATGCTCGCCCCCCACCCCGTTTCCTTCCTCCTCCTCCCCCTCGTCCCATTGGGGATGTTTTGCTGCAGCCCCAGTGCCACCGGTGCTGGCCCGGCTCGGGGCCACCATGGTGGGGTGACGGGGCCCCCACCACCCTGCTGTGGGCCCAGACCCTGCAAATCAGCAAAATTCCCTGGTTTTGGCAGGCCTGGGCTGCCCTTCCCATGTCCCACCCTCCAGCAAAGCAGATGGGGTGAAGCAGACACCCTGGATCTCAGACCGCTGCCCTGCTAACAAGGGGTCCCCAATTAACCCAAGCTGGTGCGGGGAACAAGCAGGACTCGGGGGGATATAGGGGATTTGTGGGGTTTTGCCCTCTGAGGCTTGCAGAAGGGACAGGGGATGGAGCCACCGGGTGCGCTGGCTGCTGGCACCCGTCGGGCGGCTCCGGTGCAGGCAGAGGAGCCACATGCCTCCCAAATTGCTCACGCTGCCATGTAGGTCACCCGGCTGGTAATGACAGGGTGGCAGCGCTGGCACCCACAGCCCTAGCAGGGCCACCCGCGGGTGCCTGGTGCGGTGAGGACACCTGGGGACACCCAGGAGCTCGCCCAGCCCATGGGAACCCATTGTCATGGGGGGCAGGAGCAGTGTGTGTGTGCTGCGTGTGCTGCGTGTGCACGGCGTGCATGCTGTGCCCTGTGTGCGCCCTGTGTGCTGCATGTGCACGGTGTGATTAGCGTGCACTTGCTGCATGTTCACTGCATGCTCTTTGCATGCTCAGTGTGCTCTGTGCATGTTTTGGTGCATGCTCTGTGTGCTTGTCACGTTGTGTGACCTCTGCTTGCTGCATGCTTGGTGCACACTGTGCTTACCATGCACTCACTGCACGCTCACTGCACACACCCTCCATGCTTGCCACACGCACTGCACGCTCATTGTTCACTCCTTGCATGTTCCTGGGCTCACTGCACAGTCACTGCATGCCCGCTGCATGCTTGCTGCACGCTCTCTGTGTGCTGTCTCCCGAATTCTACCTGACCCACCAAAGGCCCCAACCCACTCTGAGGCCTAGAGCGATTTGGGGCTTTGGCTTGGGGACATCCCTGCACCCCTGCTCCCACGGCTGCAGTGCTCACAGGGGTCCAGCAGGAGTGGTGGGGGCAACGCCGGTGCCCTTTCAAACTGGAGCTGGGGTGGAAAGAAGCAGCAGAGTGCAAGGGGCTGCTTCCTCCAGCTGTGGGCGAGATTTGCAGCCAGGCATGACGAGAGCATCGGGGCTGGGCTGCAGGGGCAGGGAGCAAGCAGCACCCATGGGCACGGGGGGCCAGAGGGGGGCGAGCAGGACCAGGGGTGCTGCCGTGCGCCCGTGCTTCGTGTGCTCCATGCTGCAGCTTTGGTGCTGTCACCCAAGGGAGATGCACGCGTGCTGCAGGCTGGCGTGTGCAAAAGCACAGGCATGTGTGTGCAAGGGCAATGCAGGAGGTGGGCAGAGCATCACCCTGCCTGGGTGCTTGCACACACACACACACACACACACACACACGTGTGCAGCTGGCACATATGTGCACACACACACGTGTGGCCTCTCCAGGTGCATCCCTGTGAGCTGCATGGCCACCCAAGGGCTCACGTGCACACCAACACATGTACATGCACACTCACACACGTGTAAATGCTGCAGTGGAGAAAACCCAAATTTTCACAGAATCACAGAATTTCTAGGTTGGAAGAGACCTCAAGATCATCCAGTCCAACCTCTGACCTAACACTAACAGTCCCCACTAAACCATATCCCTAAGCTCTACATCTAAACGTCTTTTGAAGACTTCCAGGGATGGTGACTCCACCACCTCCCTGGGCAGCCCATTCCAGTGCCTCACAACCCTTTCAGTAAAGAAATTCTTCCTAACATCTAACCTAAAACTCCCCTGGCGTAACTTTAGCCCATTCCCCCTCGTCCTGTCACCAGGCACATGGGAGAACAGGCCAACCCCCACCTCTCTACAGCCTCCTTTAATGTACTTATACAGAGCAATAAGGTCACCCCTGAGCCTCCTCTTCTCTAGGCTGATGCATTTTGATGCATTGGAGGCCTTGGACAGGGCTTGGTGCTGCTGGGGACCGGGCGCATGCAGGCAGCAGAGTCGTGCTCTGCAATCGGCCAAGGGAAAACAGGAAAGCGAGCGGGGCCGTGCCGGAAACCGGCTATTGTTGGGAGCGAGGAGCGAAGGGAGCCTGAGTCACGGGGGAGGGACGCCGCGGCCACCCCAGCCTGCTGGGCCCCATCGGCTCCACTGGGGCCGCACGCTGCCGCCCGGTCCCAGCGTGGGCAGAAGTACCAGGAACCCCGCTCCTTGCGGGGCTTCCTCCTCCCCGCGTCCCATTGCTCCGGGTTGGAAGACAAATCCATTTTCCCTGCGTTCTTTCCCTGGCGCAAGGAGGTTAGTCCAGATTTCCTCCCCTGAAAGCAGGAGGATTTCGAGCCTTGGCTGCGTTTCAAAATGAAAAATCTTGCAAAAAAAAAAAAAAAAAAAAAAAAGGAATTTCCTGCCGGGCAGAAATCTGGAGGTTTGACTCTGCTGTTGCTGGTTCTGCTGTGGGGCAGGCAGGGAGGGGATGGGGACACACGCATGTATCCAGCACACATGCACAGATACAGCCAAAGCTGAGACATTTCCTGGCTGCTTCAGCTACCTGGGGACAAACCCCACATTGGGCTTCCCGACTCCTGCTTTGCACCCACGCTTTGCGGCTGCCTCCCATGTAGGGACCCCACAGCCAGGGGCTCCCCAGCTATGGCAGAAGTTCTCCTTCCTGAAGACCCCTCACAGGCCTGGCTCCGGGCTGGCACTTGGACTTGGGGAGGGGGACGAGGAACGGAGGCCATGCCTCAGTTTTTCCAGCTGGAAGAGGTGCCACGGGGTTGAGGAGAAGCCGTAACCCACAGCCAGGCAGCACCACAGAATCACAGAATTTCTAGGTTGGAAGAGACCCCAAAGGAAGGCACAAATACCTACCAGAGAGGTTTCACCCCAAAAAGGTCTTCGAGCAGGGATGCCAGCCTGTAGGGAGCGTTCCCATCCGGCAGCGTCCCCAGCTCCATCACATTGAACTGGTCAAAACTCATGGGACACAGAGGTGCTGACTGCTGGGCTGGCTCTGGCACAAGCGTCCTGTGGAAGATGGACGATCCCAGCTGGGCCGTGGTCGATCCCCAACCCCTGCGGGGACTGAAGAGGCTGGGCGCAGGCAATACGGTGCGGTGCAGGAAGCACCGGAGGGAACGATGCTGGGGGGGGCAGGGGCATTGCGCCTTGCAGGGCTCTGGGCAGCCTCGGGGTTTTCTTACCTCTCAAAGGAGTCCCTTGGGCTCTCTGCAGGGGTGCCCCCAGCGCCACCCTCAGTATGCAGCAACCTCCGTGATCTGCTTGGGGTGGGGGTCAGCAACGTGCTTGCCTTGCAGCTCTGCCCTGGCAATGCTCCCAGCGCAGCTAAAGCACCACGGAGCAGCAGCAAATATCCCGCATTTCAGCCAGGGCCTGGCCGGTGCCGTGCCTCCCCCTGGGCTTCGCTGCGTCGCCAGCAGCTGCTCCCAGAGGGGCTGAAGCGTTTCGGAGCCTGGCAGCACACTCTGCAGCACCTTCCCTTTGTGGAGCTGCTGCTTAGGGAGGCAGCGGTGGCCGGGAATGTTTCCCTATCCTCATCCAGTGGGGACATGGCCTCCAGCACCCACCCGGGGTTTGTCTGGACCTCATGGGTGTCCCCTGAGCACAGGTTCAGATGCATTTGAGAGAACCCCAGACCCTGCTCCCCAGGAGCTGGTTTCTGAGGGCTTGTGCAATCCCTGTCTCTTATCACCAGCTTTGGAAACCAGGGGCCAATTTGGTTAAAACTGGAGAGGAGCTAGAAAGGAGGCCCTACTGCACTCCTGAGCTGTTGTGGGGACTGGAGGAGCTCTGGCTCAGGAAGGAGAGGGCACAGGGCAGCGGCCTTGTCCTGCTGCTCCCAGGACATGCCATGATCGTTTCTTCCAGACCAGTAGGTGATCCCATGCCGAGCCAGGGTTGTGAACCATTTCCCTTTGAACACACGGCTACCGCAGGCCCCTCCGCACTGTGCTTGGCAAAGCAGCCCAGGGCCAGGCAGCCGTGCCTGCGGCAGCTCAGGGGCTGCTGCTGTCCGTGTTTATGGGAAGGGTCAGCCCCACTCAACCCACAAAGCCCACCCCTGCCATGGGGGAGAGCTGCAAATCTGCTCTTCTCTGGGCCCTCAAAGCATTCCCAACTCCTCTGCCTGCACCTCACCAGCACCAGGGAGACAAGTGATAAAATTACTGAGCCACCAAGGTCAAATTACTGAGCTCAGCCCTGGGCACACGCAGCCCCCGCGCCTGCAGGCCCAACCCGTTTGCACTGGGGCAGCTCCCGCGCACGAAGGGGTAAACACGAGGCCCCCGCAGGGCGAGATGAAAGCAGGGGAAAAGGCGGAGGCAGCAGCTGAGAAAGGGCTGTGCAGGCTGCGGCAGCTCTGCTGACTTGTCTGGGCAACATCCTGCACCGCTGCACGCCGACGAGGACGGGCACGGCTGCAGTGGCATCGATGGCCCCAGCCACCAGCGCTGGGGGCTCCCAGTGGGTTTGTGCCACTTGGCTGTGGGACGAGGCCTCGCTTGGGTGCAGGCACTGGGGGGCTCAGCCCCACGCTGGGTCTGGCCACGGCCCCGCTGCCCCCTCTAGTGGCACCCAGCCTGGAGGGGACAAGCACAGCACCCACACTGCTGGAAGCGAGAGCCCCCAGCCTGAACACACAGCCCTGGGGTACGGTGACACTGCACAGACACAGCAGGACCCCGCAGCCTCCTGGGGTAGCTGTGGCACCCACACACTTGGCCCCACAAATGAGCAGGGCTTGGAGCAGCTGGGATGCAACAGGAGGAATCAAAACTTGCAGCAGAACCAGGAACTGGCACCTGGGATCTTTTAGCAGCTCTGCACTGCACTTCCTGTGGAGTCCCAACACCCTGTGTTTGTTTTGCTGATAGAAAGCCTCTGACGAACATGCAATCACGAGACATTTAGCAATCAGAGCGTGCTATGTAAATACAGCATAATTTATTGGTTTCATGTCAGAGAACTATAGTGGTATTTGTACGCGTGTCCTAACGATAGCACAAGAAACAAGAGTCATGTATATACAGAGATTCCAGGACACAAAAAAGAACTTTCTAATGCAGAAGTGGTTAGTGGTAGTTTGGTCACTGTTCACAGAAACCTTTTCTCTCCCTGTAAACCCTGCTCCCTGCTCTCCCCTTGATCCTAGGTAGCCCAATCTACCTACCTCGGGGGACTGCCAGGCTCTGGCCAGGCAGCAGAGCTCTTGTGCAAGCAGGAGGCAAAGCCCCTGGCTCTGGCTGCCCATCAGACACTTTGGTTAAGAGGAGACATGTGGCAGAGCAAGGAAGCGCTGCTGAGGAAGAGAGAAGGTTTAGTACCCTAATGGAAAGCAGAAAGTGGTCCACATAGAGCCTGTAAGCAAGGCTGGAGAGCAAGCAGCCTGGTTCCTCAGTAGGGTCTGCGTACCGCGAGGAGAAAGGGAAGTGCAGGTGTTTGAGATGCCAACTTCCCCATGCTGGTCCCAGCGCCTTCCCTCTGCTCATTCCCACCAGGCGCGGGCCCGCTTGTCCCAGTGCTGCCAGTGCCAATCCTGTCCCCACAGGGCAGTACAGTGGGAGCAGCTCAGCTCAGAGCTGGTGCAAGAGGCAAGAGCAGATTCACAACACGAGCGCTCCAGCACAGCACAACTGCAGGTTAGATCAGCAGCAGCAGCTCTGGTCTGGCCATGAAAGAAACCCAAGTCTGACTTCTTTCACAGAGAAAGAAAGGCAGGGCAGGCCTTGGGGACAGGATGCCAAGTGCAGGGTGAGCATAAAAGCAGTTCTGTCCAAAAACTGACCGCACAGCCAGCGGAAGAGGTGCCGGAACCAGACAGCTCCTTGTGGTACCCCAGAGAATCTGTGTGCACCAGCACTTCTTCCCCAATGCCCACACGTAACCTCCCTTCACATTTAGGAGGTGGAGGTCCAGAGGAACGTACCGCTTCCATCCCAGCGCCAGCTCCACGGCATGGCTCTACCTGGCGCACCTGGCTCGGCTCCTGGTGCCACTGCAGTGAGGGGGCAGAGGAGAGGCAGCACAGGCTGGCTTCTCCCTCCTCAGAGGACGAACATTCCCACCAAGTGGCCAAAAATACTTTTTTTTTTTTTTTATAGAAATAACTATAAAAAAAACTAGTTTATCTAGAGCATCTTTAAAAAAATATTCCTGCAATATCACAGTTTTACATTGAAACTCATTAAAAATATATAGATTTCTTTAAGAAAACGTCTCTGTTCTCCCCTTGATTCATGTCTCCAATGCAGGAGTGGGACTCTGCGTCCTCAGAAGAGATGCCGAGGTGAGAGCAGGACGGTCTGATCTCAGTGGCACATCCGGGAGGTCATTTCCTTCTGTCAAAGGGACATGACAAGGAACCGTGAACTAAGATCCAAACTGCCAGGTGAAGGTGTGGATGAAAAAAATCTCACCTTTGTTCAGCTGGAAGTACCCTTCTCAGACACGCGGTGACACTGTCACCGAGCACTCCAGGTGGGGCAGGGCTGTGCTCCCCCACCACTCCCAATCCTGGGGCAGGAGGGACACCTTCCACTGCCCCACAGCTCTTCAAATTCTACAGCTGTAAGCAGCTGAGCCAAATGTCACAGCTACCTCTTAGGTTTACCATGTCACACCCTCCATCCTGTAGGCTCCTTGTGGTGGTGGTGCCCTTGTTCTTCAGGATGGGCAGTAAGCACAGAGAGGGGACTTTTGCTCATCCCTCCCCATCCTGGATGGTGAATGGGGCTGAGCTCAAACACCACGTGCAGACAAGGCAAGCTGGCTGCCCGAAACACAAGGAGGTTGCTGGAGAACAACTCATCTTCCCCCAGCTGATGCCCAAATAACCCTGCTTAGCTCTACCTGCACATCCCAGCTCCCATCTTCCTGACTGCCAAACTGCGAGGCCGACCCATGGCCTCGATTCCAGTGGATTTGAGAGGGCAACCGTGACACCTCCACCCCCAGCCCACCCCTTCTGCACTCACTCCGAGACTCACCAGTGGTTCCAGCTCCTTGGTGTCTATTAGGTTGAACTCTTTCACAAAGTAGTAAAAGTGCTTGTAGCAGGTGTTCACGTGGGCTTCCGACCCCATCTGGGTGATCCTGTCAAAGTGGTGGATGTAGACATGGACAAAGACTCGGAAGAGCCTGGAGAGAATCTTCTTCACCACCGGGAGGAAGTTCTTGGGGAAGGGAGTACCTGGGAGGGGAGACAAAGCCATGAGAAGCTTCACAGAAGTAGGAATGGGTTCCTCAGGAATAAAATAAGTTCTTCTTGATATAACAGGTACATTTTGAGACAAAAGGGAGAGAGTTCTGTCCAAAGTAATTTCCAGTTCCCCTCTCCTTTTTCCTTTCCATTTTGGGTCAGATTTTTCAAAGCATCAGTTTGTGACAGTCCTGCACACCATCAATTGCTGTGAGCAGCTGAGAGCTAAAAGCAGGGGATCACCATCAGATTCCCACCACCTGCTTCAGTCCGAGAGTTTTCTTCTACTCCTACTTGGCACGTTTACATAAACAGTGCAAAATATTACTAACTACTGAGCTCTTCTCCAGAAGCAATTTCCCCAAAGAAAGCGTCAGAGATATCCCCTGCAGTTATCTCACAATTTGATAGGTCTTTAGCTCTTCGGTTAAAAATTAAAGATATTTGGGTCCCCTGTAAAGGCACCAGTGGATAAGCCTGGTCTGAGTTCACTGGGATTTGTTTAGCCAGGGCCTGCAGCAAAGCAGCCTGGCCAAGTGGCCAACTCACAGTATTAAAGTTCACACAGGAACTTTAATGTTTCTGGAGGAACAAGGATTAGTGAAACCCTTTCAACACCCTGCAGGAACTGGTATCAGGTAAAAGCAAAGCTGAGGACAACAACTCCACAACCGTCCTGCTGCCGCAAACTTGTCTTGCCTCCCTGAACAAAAACACCCTATTTATAGTCCCCAGAGAGTTTTACAGAACAGTCCTAAATAAAGGCAATGCACCCTCCTGGGTGCCAGGAGGAACGGATGGGGAGGATTTCAGTGCTTCGGCTGCCTGAAGGACCAGCTCTTCACAGCCCTGCTTGCACACGGTTTAAGCAGTGCTTTGGCAGGAGTAGAAGAGTCCCGTGGATGCAGATGCATCCCAAACAGAGGCCAATCGCATCCTGCCAGAGTCCCGATGGCATAAATGTGGTGGCAGGAAGGAGGGAGCCGAGAAACGCCTCCTCCAGCCCTGCCTCTGCAGACACTCCACCTGCCCCACGGGGGGAACAAGGCTGCGCT
The DNA here is from genome assembly GCF_047663525.1 of Anas platyrhynchos. Lineage (NCBI taxonomy): Eukaryota > Metazoa > Chordata > Aves > Anseriformes > Anatidae > Anas > Anas platyrhynchos. The sequence continues at coordinate 4,986,860 of NC_092615.1, forward strand.
GCGACAGGGGCTGCATGCAGGGGCTGGAAGGCAGCTCCTGGAACCCCACTTGCACCAGGGCTCCAGCATCACCCCAGGTCCCCAAGGGCCATGCAGAAGAGCCTGGCAATAGCCCAGGGCTGCTCTGGGAAGGCAAGGAGCTGACCCTGCCACAAAACACCCCAGGGCTAACACTGGAGCAGTGACGTCCCCCCTGCCACCGTACACCTCTCTGCTGCATCTGGTCTTCGGCATTCCAGAAAGTGGGAGCTCTCAGTGTCATCAATCATATTTACCTAATGCTTTGGATACCGAACTCACCACAAAAACAAACAAACAAGCAGCTTTTTTGTCCCAAAGTGAGTAAAACTGTATTTGGGATTGCAGATTCAGTTGTCTTTGGTCAAATTCTCCTTTCCATCACCCTGGCAATAGATAAAAACACCGCCCCTCCCTCCACGCACGTGTCAGCATCCCACCCAGCTGCAGCAAACAACTGACTGCATGCCAGTAAGCACCGAGCTAGAAAGGGCAGAGTCAGCTAATGCCAGCCTGCAACAACAAAGAGGCTAATTAGGGAAACATGGCCACCATCACCAGGCCAACGCAGAGCACGTGCACTGAACCCACAGCAATCAGCTCGAAAAGAGCTGTCCTACAGGAGACCACGTCCAGCAGGAACTGCTGACGGTCATGCCAGAGACTGGCTTTTTAAGAGCAGCCTCTTATTTTTGTTCCCTTCGTTTGGCTTGGCTTTGCTTTCCTCGAGGTATCCACGACTTCAAATGAGATCTCTACAGCTCTGGGTATTTTAGCACTCAAGAAGAGGCCTGAAGTTCCTCAGGTGCTTGGAAGAGCTTATACACTGCCGCCCTCCAAGCAGCCCAAAAAGCAATAGCTGTACCACAATGGTGACCTGAGCAGCAGTGACCACGAACAGCATCTCCTGGACCAGGACCTGAGGGCTCAAAGGAGAAGGCTCTGCACTGGCCTCCCTCCCCACAGCTGCAAACAGAACCCAACTCACCGACGTTAGTGGGAAAGATGTCCTCGTTGTTGATCTGTACCTCAATCCAGTCCATCAGGAGGTTCATGTACTGGGGAGCAGACAGGGCCGTGGGCTTACGGTACTTGTGCTCGTCCTGCCATCTGTACTCGTACTTGGGCCCCCCAGACATGACAGGGCAGGACTGCTCTGTGCAATAGTCACTGATGGTGCCGTAGATCAGGTTGATGCGGTTGAAGAAGTCCACCACGTGCACGGCCACCCAGTCGTTCTGCTCCTCTCCTGGTGGCAGCTGGACGGCCACCTTCAAGTCCAGGCCAGCGTTGAGCGAGGCTTGGGCTTTCTTGTGGAGCTCGAACCGCTGAGTCCCCGGCTCAAACTTGCGCTTGGGCCGGAAGGTTTTGTCTTTATTGAACACTTGCTTTAAAGCATGGGACATCTTTCTTCTCTTCTTTTTTTTTCCAGGCCCGTAGCGATGACAGCTGCAGACACAGAGCTGCTGGGCCACTTCCTGGGGCAGGGCAGCGAGGACTCTGATCTTCACAGAAACCTCCTTCTGCTCATCTGGTCCTGATCTGCAATGCAGCACAGAAGGGCAGCGATTAGGAGCAGCTCTCTCAACAGGAAACCTGGTCTAAATCCCATAGGAAGAGATCTGGGATACCATCTGGGCCCTCGCCCCCGATCTGAGCAGAGCAGGGGCAGCCAGCACCAGCTTTTCTTTTCTTTTCTCTCCTCCCCTCCCAGGAGAGTCCGGAGCAGAGGAACAGTCCGGCCATTGGGGGCGAGCTGGGCTGGATCAGGAGCCCCCGCGAGCCCCTCCGTGTGCTCAGCATGGGGATAGGGAAGCCAGGAAGGCCCCCAGGAAAAGGGTGAGATGAGAACAAGACAGCAGAGAGGGACAGGGCCAGCGCAGGAGATCACATCAGCGCAGTGAGACTTAAAGCCTACCAAAAGGAGGAGAAACTCAAGCACCAGCTATTCAGGTGGAAAGTAGCAAAGGTTTAAGAAGGTTTAACGTTGAGTTAGGCTTCACTTGAATCAGATCCTTCACCTATGCTTTTTTCCCCCCTCTGCACACAAACCTACTCCAAAGGTAACTTTATGACATCCTGCTACTGAGCCCAGCTCTGCTGCCAGACGTATTCTAACCAAATACCAGTCTGACCAGGAGCTGCGTGCGCTGTCGCAGCACTAAGGACAAGATGAGAACAGGCTGAGAGAAATGAGAAGTTGATGCAGCTCAGGCACCCATACACTCAGTATCCTGAAATAGCACCAGCTTCAAAGACAGCCACAGGCTCTTCTGCAGGTGCAGAGAGCTCAACTGTGCTCCTCCTTTCAGCTGAGCTCACTCCATGTTGAAGCCTGGTTGAAAGCTCCAGGACTGGGAAAGCTTGTCTTCCTCTTCCAGTCTATGAAAACGAATCGGCTCTGAGAGGCTGAGACACAAGTTAAGATCTTGAAAGGATGCTGACAAGAAACACAGCTCTGTTTATCTGTAGCTAATTATACCTCCTTTGTTCCCACATCCATTCCTTCACATAATTTGTGTCAAGCAGCTCTTTGATGGAAACTCAAGGCAGAAAATTGTACCAAAAATATTGTTTTGCATGTGTTGGACAGAGAAATAAAGCAACAGAAACTCAAGCTCATGGACTATAGAATGCGGCAAATAACAGTTTCCATAATTTTCTAAGAAAACAAGCAAACAAGTCCCTTCCACCAAGCAGAAAACCTCCTTAGCTGTAGCGTTGTTTGAATAGGTAAATAACACCCCCAAACTCTGGCAAGAAAAATTTCAAATTCGAGTCAAGACTACCTTTCTGCAATCCAGCCCATCTTTAACAGATGCTGCATCATGCTTATCAGCATTTCTTCTCTGGAGAGAGATTAAAGGACTTAAACCAAAGCCTCTTGTTCTCTTAATGACAGTAAGGAAAAAAACCCAAACCACCCCAGCTTGCCCCGTAAGAACACGCTTGCCTTTCCCTAGCCCTTCTCCTGCAGGAAGGGGCTGAGCCAACTTTTCTGTACAGAGACCAAGCTCTGGCTGTGACACAGGCCGTGACCACAGCCACGACACGCACTGAGACAAACGGAAAATATTTTCTTGTGGTTCAGCAAGATTCACCCTGCGTCGAGTGAGCGTGACGGCGCCCACGCTGACGCCACAGGCTCCTTGCAAGAAGTGCTGCCGGAATGGCTGCTGCTGTGACCCTACCCAGCTATCACACCAGAATCAAAAAGAAAAAAACAAAAAAGAAGAAGAAAACCTCCAGAAAATGCGACCTTGAGAAGCCTCTGATTGCACCGCAGACTCGGTGAGAGGAAGTAGCAAAGGGGATGAAGAGAGATGTCTGAGCAAGGAGCTCCGGTTACCCAGAGCTGTGTCACAGCCTGGCCACATCCTGCAGTTCGGTGCGGAAGCGCCGGGGCTGCACCCACCCCATCATGCCCCAAAGGCGCCGATCAGCCCGCACCAGCAATGTGGACAGCAGGTGCTGAGTGTGCAGCTACTTCCAGCAGGAAATCGGTTCCAGAGAAGCACTTGCACGCGATGATATCCTTACACTGGAGGTGGAGAAAGAAATATCCTTTAAACAAGCAGGCAGTAAAGATGGAGGAGCACTGCCTTTCATACAGCTCTCTGGAGGACTGGCAGCATCCTCAGTGTAGTACAACAACTCTGTTCCTACTTGTTTAGGAACTGTCTTAAGAATTCCAGTGGTTCCCCTGGCATCCGTGCTGGGCCCTGCAGCCACAGCCTGACCCGGGCTTGGAAAACCCATCCCTGTCCGGTGAAAGGGAGGGTGGGTTAAAACTGAACAGCAAAGCTGCAGAGTTAAAACAAAACAACAACAAAAAACCCTGCACATGTCAAGAAGCAAACATAGACCATTTTAGACCATTTTCCAGAAGAAATGATCATTTGCACAGGGTGAAGAGAATTTTAATACGGCTTACATGGTATCAAGGCAGCGTCTGCCCTACAAATACATGTAACTTCCTCTTCCTAAGAGACATCATTCTTGAGAGCTGTGGAGCTCGACACAGCAGCAATCATCTTTCAGACGATTCAGCATCTGTCTGAAGGCATTAGCAAAACTAGTAGCTAAGACTTCAAGCAGATTCAGCATATTTAATTATGGTTTTTGAGTGCAAATGAACTAAATGAAGCATTTGGCACTAGAAAAAAAGGAAGAAAAGACAGACCAAAAGCATCACTGACATTGCTTGAAGATGATATCACATGTACAACACCTTCCACAGGCAGGAGTCATTGCTCTGGCAGCACTAGAACACTGTCTTTATGAAGAGGAGAAAGGAAACAGTACAAACAATTAGCACATGGGACATGCAAAGCACCTGAGTGGGATTTGCAAGCTTCAAAGACGAGGAAAAAAATCCCAACACACAAACAAGCCTGCAGTACATTTTGTTTCCTCCTCTCTTCCAGCCAGCCAAGATTACGGCGGACGTCACCGGTGCAAGCGGACCTTGGCCATCCCTCCCACGAGATCAGAGCTGCTGCAAAGCCCTGCGCCGTGGCAGGCTGGCAGGAGCAAAACCACCCCGGCTTCCCCAGAGGAGCGGCGCTGCCGCTGCTTGCAGGAACTGCAGGGACGGGGCTGGGCTGCCCTGGCTGCTGCAGCCGCACAGCGTGGGGCCGGAGGCCTGGCCCTCTCCTCCCTTCCCAACCAGCTCTTATCCCCTTACCCTGCTCCTACAGCTCCAGCCCTAACCCCCATTTCTGCTGATGGTGACCCAGGGCAGCGCCCTTCCTTCCCTCTGCCATCCCTCCTCCCTGCCGCTAGCAGCGGATCGTGCGGTGCTGCCTCATTGTAAAGGCTCAGGGCAGAGGGAGCCCCGGCTCTCCTCGCTTTCACACAGCTCAGAGCAGGCACAAAACAAGGAAAAGAGCAGCCTGCGCCGCAGCCCCTGGAGGCGGCCTCCCAGCCGTGGTGCTGCCCCTGCTGTGGCCCCCCACCCACAAGCAGGGTCCCACGGCGGCTCCATCGCCTCTGAGCGCGCCTCGTGCTCCCCTCCGTCACTAACAGCCTGCAGAGGCGCGTTGGGAAGCTCCTACCTTCGTTTTTACCCTCCTGAAATCGCTCTGCTCGTCTCTGCGACTCCTGTGGCAGGCTCCGAGGCAGAGCTTCCTCCTTTTTGAAAGAGAGAAAAGTTTTGTTTCACGCTGCTGGCGGGGAGGGGCGAGGCTCGTGGCCACTTCCCTCCCAGTGACCCCAGCTCCAGGCAGCTCACATCTTGCTGCTGAGCCCTCGAGTAAATCCCAGCGAGCAACATATTTCTCAAAATAATGAATTCCTCTTATTTCCTTTTATAGAAGCCACGCTGCTGTACCGCAAGATGACACCAAGCAGTACCGATGCTAAACACTTACACGAAATCCTGCCAAAAGTCCCTTCGGGGGCAGCTTATATAACTGCAGCCCTTCAGTGGTGACCCTGTGCCCATCGCCCCCCTCTCTGCAGCCCCCCAGAAGCATGAGGTAAGCAGGGAGCAGGGCCCCCCCCCCACCATCACAGCTCACACAGGGCAGGACACCAACTCCTGTGCCAGTTTGACAAAACAGCCACGGCACATCAGACACATCGAACACTTCCAGGCAAGACTGAAGTTACGGGGCGTGCCAGAGCAGCGAAGCTAGCAAGGTGGCCTCAGGGACCTTAAACAAAACAGTAAAGACGCACACGCACATGGTTTTCATAACTTCCCCCCCACGCTTTCACAAATACCTTCCCACAGCCATTCTGCTCAGTTTCTCAGTAAAAGATGATCCTGGGTTTCTATGATCAAAGGAGAGGTTTTAACACAGAGAGCGAGGATCAGACCAATTACGGCCAGCAGGGCTGGACGGGCACTAATGATGGCAAGTTTCTGTGCCTCTAAAGCAAGTCTGGCAACAAGCAAGACAGCTCATCTTCACCGGATGAGGCTTTCAGCTACTCTTTCGAACAGTTTTACAACACACGGACCAAAAGGTATGCCCCTGCGCTTACCTTGGTCACGGGCAGGAGAGCGAAGCACACCGAGGATTATTTGGGGCAGAACACGAGGGTTTAGGCTCACGGCAGGCACGTCTGACCATTCATAACTCCTGCGAGACGGCGCTTCCACGTAGGCCAGCTTCCTGTCTGGCACGGCGGCCTTGTGGCTGGCCGAGGCAGCTGCCAATGTTTTTCCCAACGCTAATCACCCCCCTCCACACGCTCCGTAACACTGCCCCTGACGGCGCGGAGCTGCGCGCTCCCCAGCCGAGGAGACTCGTGCTGTTATTTGGAAAAGCCAAAATGGAAACCACGCTCCGGAGAGCTGAGCAGAGCCAGGCCAGAGCAGCGCTTCTCCTCTGCAAGGAAACTAAAGGCTGCTGCATGAATGGAGCCAAGAAGCTGCCCTGCAAGTTTCCTTTTTCTTCCCATTTTCTCTCTGCTCGCTGCTGGCAACAGAGGCCAGGAGCTGCTTGGAAGGAGAGGGAGCACAGGGCAGAGCTGGTGCAGCTGCATCGATAACCCCAGCCTGGGTTGTGCACAAGCAACAAGTTCCCTCTGCTGCTCAACAGGAAAATATCCAAATTTTCCAGAAGGAAACTGGTTTAATAGCGGCCTTTACAACACATGGGACAGGGCCACCTAGAAACGCACATTTCAGATGTTAGATTCCCAAGGCTTAGAGAAACAAAGAGCCCTCTATGCTTCACAACAAAGTCTGTTTTAAGAAAGTCCTGCTGGTCATCAGCCACCCCTATACCCTGCAGCTTAAAGCTGCTGCACAATTTAGGAACTCTGAGTAAAAACCATACAAACGCCATCTCCCAGGTACTTCCCGGAACCAGGCTTGCTCGGGGGCAGGACGGTCTCCTTGCACAACTTAAAGCCATGCAAATGTGGAGCCGAGCAGCATTTGCAAGTAGGTAAGAAAAGGAAACGGTATAAAAAGCACGAGAAATGTTCTGGTGGGCTTTCATTGGTAACTTCCTTTTCCCCTTAAAGGCTATGCATTTGGTCAATTTTAACCTCCAGTCAGTTGATAAATTAAAAGGGAAATCCCTGCTCAGCCCCACACGGGTTGGAAGATCCAAGCGAAGCAAGTACTTGTGGTGCCGAGCAGCCGGAGGCACGTATCTTCGGCCGCCACACGCGGGATGCAGGAGCAGGAGGCCAGCATCAGCTGCTCAGCTCGGCGTTTGGGATGCTCCAGCCCACAAAGACACAAGGGTGACAACAGGAGGGACGGCGTGGGCTTTGTGTGACGGGCTCACATCACAGGGAAACACTCACGGAAGGAGCAGGGCCTGGAGGACGGCTTCTGGCAGGGCAGAGGGAAGGCTGCATCGCCCCGAACTTTGCCTGGGAGACGTCAGAGGCTCCAGCACCGCCTGTCCCCACCCGGCCAGCAGCCGCAGGTGGTTCAAGAGCCACATGAGAAAGTCAGCTTCTAAGGTCACCCCTTCTACTTTCCCTTCCCCAACAGGGTCAGAGAGCAGATTCTGCAATTTAAAATCTTCACTTAAAAGCCTAGGAATGACCACAGCACAACAGGAACGTCTCTTAGAGCCTGCATAATTACCGATTTGGGGCCGATTTTCCTGCCTCTTACGTGCCATCTGTATCTCTTGCAATGTCAGAGGCATGGCTGTGTTGGAAGGCTTCCACGGATTGCACTCACACAGCCTCGGACAGATCACGGCTGCGTGTGGAGGCAGAGCTCATCTGCTGCTGGCTCCGCAGATGCTGCCTTGAGCCGACAAGCTGGGTCACGACTCCAGGAGACAGGTTAACTGCACAGACAAATATTTCTAGGATAAACCATACTCCGTGGGTGGCTGACGGCACACTCAGAACAGCTTTTTTCAAGGTCTGCAGGGCTGTATTTTGAAGGAGGCTCGTTCAGGAACACCTTTTGCTGTCCTTCAGCCCAGTTCTGCCCCTCAGCAGGGGACTCATACGGGGCAGCGTGGTATTTATTGAGTCCAGGCCATGAACTACACATTTCTTCCTGCTTTCACGGGTTCTACATGATCATCCCCACTGAGCAGGGGCATTTTTGAACCAGCAGCGGTTTCCTCTAACTTTAGGATCTGCCCAAGCGGCAGGGGTGGCTGATTTGGAGCATGAATCTTGCCTTCGGGAGGTGTCACCCAGGGAAGGGGCCGGGGCATGAGCTGGCCACACAGCCAGCCTTCCCCGCGGCCAGGCCAGTCCCACGGACGAGCGCCACTTCTCCCCACGTTAGCATGATGCTTTTAAAAGAAAGCCGTATTGTTTCCTGCTGAAAGCGGGTGCCCACGAGGCCTGCTCCTCTCCTCCACGAGGAGATATGGCAGCAGCCCAGCACACTAACGTGTCTCCAGGCAGCACAGGCAAGGAGCGAGCCCACTGATGTGGAGTTAGAGATCACCTCAAGACAAACCACATCATAAGACCTCCTGCATACAGTGAGGAGGAAAAAAAAGAAAAAAAAAGGCCCAGACAGCAACCCCAGCGTAAGCCTGCAGTTAAGATCAAGAACAATTACAGTGGCTTTCAGCTTAGTACCGGGTCTTACTCAGCTTCTGCTACCAACTGGAGCACGTATTGAATGGCTCCACCTCATTTTCTGTTCCCCAGAAGCCAGAGCAGAGGCACACAGCCAGGGCCATCATTCACCCAAATCCAGCCCCTACCTGGGCTGGGAGCTGGGGGTCTCCTGCAGCCACTACATGGGTGCTGGTGGCAGGGAGCTGAGGGCAGGCTCCTGACCAGCCTTACGCTGCCCTGCAAGGAGGTCTGCGCTGCCACGGGGTGGGAAGGCAGCCATGCAGTCCCCAAGAGGATGGGGGCAAACACCAAGCACAGTCACTGCAGGAGAGTTGAGACCAGCAGCACTCAAACTCCAGCTGTGTGGGGCCAGCAGCACAAAGGGACACCCATCAGCATCACCATCTTCACCTCTTCTTGGAGAGACTAAGTAACGACAAAGCGTCTACTGACTCCATCTAGACTTCTACGAGAAGTCAAAGCCACCACAGCTGGACGGATGTGCACACTTACAAAGGTTTTCTTATGGCCTTCATCATCCTCATTCCCCCCAGGGGGGTTATTGGGCTCCCTCCCCTCTGCTCCCCGTGCACTTGGTGTTCTCAGAGCAGCAATTCACCCAGGAGCCCTCCATCATTTCCTCACGAGCTGAGCAGCACTATCAGCGCAGCATCAGCTCCAGAGGGAGCAAGAAGCAGACCAAGAGTCGCAGATAACGCTGCCTCCGAGGGGCATCTGGAGAAGGGCAGACGAACATGCAGCCTAAGGTGCGTTCTTCATTGGAAGCATTAGCTGGATATTACGCATTTCTAAAGATAATCTCCTAAACCTCCAGCAAAGCTGGTTATGGATCCACTTAGAGCTGCATTTATGGCTCAAGTATCACAAAATACCTTCCTGCCTTACGAGAAATTAAAACTCAGAAGTTGAATCTTCTCCCAGATCTGAACTCTTGTGGCCAGGACGGGTTAGGTTTTGCAATCTCTTCTCTGACCCCACATGCTTTCACTGCTGACAAGGGAAACATTCTTCCTTTGTGTACTGCGGCCATAGAGATCTCTGGCCCACGTACAGAGAAGCATTAGTTACAAAACACCGTTACGTCAACCCCCAGTCCAACCTCCACAAACAGAGCTAATCGCGCCACTTCGGTCTGGGTGGCACTTCACATCTCATCAATGGAAGGGCCATGTTACAGCCAAACGTGGCCACGAAAGCATCTGGCAAGCAGCTCCGTGACAGAGGACAGCTAAGCCACAAAGAAGGACTTTGCTCGAGATGATGAGCATGCTTCAAGCTCGCTGAGCCCCAGCTGAAGGGACAGGAGAGCCCATTGTCCTTTTTGCCTCTGCCACAGTCAACTGTGCAACCTCAACAGGTTCCAGGAGAACCCCAGATCCTAAAAGTGAGCCAGGCACAGGGAAACTGCTCCATGCTCAGCATCTGGGCCCAGATCCCCTGTGCAAACCAGGAGCATTAGTTTCTGCTTCCCCATCACCAACCTGGCGGGAACTCCCAGCGCTCCTCTCCTCTCTTTCCGGGAATTTAAAGAGGTTCTGAGCCTGCTCGCCTTCCTGGCCAAGTCAGCTTTGCAGGGACGCAACTAAGACAGAAACTGAATCTAAGACACGGAATACAGGATCTAAGAAACGACAAGAGATAAATGCAGAGGTGGACGTGAGGCCAAAGCTCTGTAAAAGAAGCAGAGTGCAAGGACAAAGCACTGAGGACGGCGATAAACAGGTGGCTGGGGAAACCTTGCATCTCCTAGCAAAAAAAAACAAAAAACAACTGCCCTGCAACTTAGCAGAGCAATTCCAGACTGGAAAGGGTTTTAAACAAAGGGATGGAAATGAGGGATGTGTGGCCACTCTTCGGGTCAGAAGAGCCCCCAAGGGAGGTTTCCCAACCACCTGCGACAGGCACCGGACAACTTCACAGCCCCCCTGCCCCCAGGGCTTCCTGCCCTGTCCTTCTCATCCCTCCTGGCGCACGCACCAGATTTCTTTTAAACTGCAGACGGGGGGGGGGGATTGAGGTCGGAAATTCGGAGGAAGTTTTTCCCTCAGAGGGCGGCACTGGAGCGGGATGCCCGAGGGGGGGGGGCTGCGGCTGTCCCAGGCCCGGAGGCGGCTCCGGGCGGCCCTGCCCAGAGCAGGGGGGTGGAACCGGCTGAGCCCCGAGCTCCTTTTCAGCTCAGGGCGCTGTAGGGACCCGTGACGGGATCCCGCGGCTCTCTGCGGGCAGAGGAGCCCAGGCGGGGCCCGGCTCCTGCGGCCCGCCCGCAGCAGGGGGCGGCGGGGCCGGAGCGGGGAGGGCCGGGGGGGGGGCGGCCCCTCAGCAGCAGCCCCCCGAGGCCCGGGGCCGGCCGGGAGGCCACGAGGCCGCCTTCCACGCGAGAAAACAAACAAATAAAAGAAACTCGGACCCAGCTCAGACCGCCAGCGGAGGCCCCCCCCCCTCTCCCCGTGCCCCCCCCCGGCCCCCCCGCACCTGTCCGGCCGCTCTCAGCCCCCCGTGGCCGCCGCTCCCCGCGCTCCTCGGGCCCGCTCCCGGCGGCTGCCGGGACTCCAAGCTCTTAAAGGGGCCGCCCCCCGGCGCGGCGGGGAGGGGAGGGGCCGGGAGGCCGCGTCCGTTTCGTTTTCTTTCTTTTTCTTTTTTTCTTTCTTTTTTCTTCTCGTTTTATGGGACTGGAACCCTCAGGCCCCCAGAGGGAGAAGCAGGGGCAAACCACTGCTGCTGTTAATGATCCCTCCAGCTTTTATTATCCTTTTTTTTTCCCTTTTTATCCTATTATCCTTTTTTCCATTTTTTTTTCCATTTTTTTTTTCTTTTTTAATCTACCTGTTTAAACTTGTGAGCAGAGGATCCGTTCCCACCTCTGTCACACCTGGAAGCTGGAAAGCGGCAGCAGCCCCGCTGCGGTTCCCAGAGGAAATTCCCAAACCCCCATCGCCCCCAAACCCCCACCGCAGGGGCCGGGGTCTGACTGGGGCCAGCCCGGGCTCCCCAAACCCTTAAACCCCCTCCTGCAGCCCGGGTTTGGCCCTACAAGGTTTTAGGAGCGGCCCCTGAGGGCTGCGAGGTGCTCGCCTCACAGAGGGCACCTGCCCCCGACCCGCCTCAGCAGCGGTGTTTGTTTGGTACCAGGACAGGCCTGTGGGGTGCTGGGAGGAAGGGTCGCTCCCTGGGGAGCTTGAGGTGCCCACCCTTAGCCCCAGCTGGAGATTAAACGGCAGCCAAAGCTGAAGCAAAGCCCCCCAGTACCTGAGAGAAGGGCTTTGGGACCGCAACACCACTGAAGTTCACAAGGGAGCACCAAGCGCCTGGGGCTCAGCCCAATCCCTCAACACACTGTAGAATTTAAGCAACACTACTCAGATCTTTTTCTTTATTTACTTTTCCCTCTCCCTAAAATAGGGTTAAGCCATGGCAGGTGGTGGGAAGTCCTGCTCTGGCTACGAACACGTCCAAGCCAATTCTTCTTTAATGATGCTTAAACGAGCCGTGGGTGCAGCCCCTGCCCTTCCTCCTGCTCCTGGTCACAGGCTGCCACAGCTTCCTAGCCCATGAAATATCTGCACTCCAGGGATTTCCTCTCGCCCCTGTGTGTATCTTGAAAGTTAATTCAAGGAACTCGAGCATCCTGTGAGGAAAACAGGTTGTTGTGGTTCCCTGCACTGTTCAGAGCCGTTTCTTCCACTTGCCTTCCCTTCGAGTAGGTGTGACAGGAGCCTCAGTGCCCTGGCAGCAGGAGGGATTCTCTCTTCACCTGGGCATTCATCCCCTCCGGCCTCGCAGCCCTCCTTGGCCAGCACAGAGCCTCAGAGCATCACCTCAGCTGAGCTTTGCCAGCGCTTATCGGGGACAGCTCTGATGTAATTCATACTTCTTTGTAATTAGCAAAAGCTGGTTATTCTTAGAAACCTTAATGGATTAAATTAGAGATGATATTGATGGAATGAGATGTTGACACAGCAAGCTAATGACATCCTGCTGCTAAACCACCTCTGAAGTGGAGCTGAGTCATGTGCAGAAAGCAGGGCGAAGCAAGCAGCACTCGCTGGCACCTGGCTCAGCCCCAGCCCTGTTTCAGCCCAGGGCCAGATCCGGACCATGAGAAAGCTCCGAGTCCCAGGTGGCTGCAGGCATGTGGTGTCACCCTCACAGCATTTCTCATATTTCTTCCAGCCTTCAGTCCCCTCCAGGGGACTGCAGTCCATGCTAGGCATCCTGCTGAGCACCTCGGTGAAATTACTTATTAAATTATTCATTAAAAAACAAGGAGTCTGGCTGCAGAGCACAGCGCATGACAAAAGCTCACTCACCCTGTTTGGTTCTGCAGTAGAAATGCTGATTCCTGGAGTCCAGGGAAGGTTTTCCTCATTTCTTAACACAGTTATCGTCTGTGTGGTGTGACAGAAAAGCAGCCTGAGGTGCCCTTTAAACACTGGCAAGGCTCAGAAATCAGAAGCAAAATTTTATAGTACCAATATTTAAACCAATGTTCATAATTTCTAGAAGAAAAGCAGTCCATGACCTACAGCTGTCTGCCTGGACAAGATAATGTCATCCCTGAAATAACATTCACCACCTGATTGACCTGATGAATTGAAAACAGGATTCACTGTTACTTTCTCAGCCATGGATGAACTCCCTGGCAGTGCAGTCAGGGTGTAGGTGGATGGGATGTTGCAAGCAAATCCCTGCCCTGCAGGGAAGAGACAACAGTTCAGTTTCTCAGCTCGGTTCAGTTTCTCAGCTCAGCAGTTGGGCCTGCCGTGGCACAGCCTCCTCTTGGATTGGGTTTTCTGCACCCTTGTCACAGCAAAAGGGGAACAGAGAAGTGCAGAGCAAATGGTTGAGCTCAGAAAATCCCCATGTCTGTCTGGTTTTCACAGAGCAGGTGCTGTGGTAAAAGGTCAGGGGAAGGGTTGGGGCTGGCCATGAGCAAAAGGGAGAGAGGAAACCTTTTTCCCTTGATTTTAGAGGGCAGCAGTGGTGAAAGAGAAGCAAGGACAGGACAAGACTTGAGGCCTCAGCCACAGCAGCAAGATGTCGGCACAAATGACAGCACCTGGACAAGATCTCCAGCCCTCCACAGGGCTGGTGCAGGATTGTACTGGAATGGAAAATGTGCAGAAGGCACAGCCGCCCTTGGAGGCTTCCATTCTTCCAGAACAGTCCCACTTTCCCATCTCCCTCACTCCCCTTTTTTTAGGGCCAAAAGTGGAAGAGCTGTTTCTGCACTCTCATGCTTTGCTCTTAGCTCGGTTCAACTCATGCTTGGTCAGGGACAGGTTGCTAGCAGTGATGTGGTCACAGGGGCAGCGCACAGTTGAAGTTTCAAGTAAGAAGGAGAAGTAGCAGAAAACACAGCTGTCAGTTCAAAGGGAAGTTTTTACAAACATTAGAATGAAGGAAGTCAGAGCCAGGCGGTAAGTCCCTGTGAAGCCTAAAACCAAGCTGTGCTAAAAGCACAGCAGTTAGCCACAGCCCAGAGCCTGCAGGTGGATGGTGGGGAGAGCTCGCTCATGCCCTGCACTTAGAGCATTGTTCTACGCTTCTGCCATTTTGCAAGCAAAAACAGGGGGATCTCAGTGCTCTCTGAAATAAGGTGCAGTTCCAGATGTCCCCATTTCTGCCCCAAACTGGCAGCCTTGACCTAAAGCTCATTTCCTATCATTGTTCTTGCAGAGATGCACACAGCACCAGGCTGTGAGCAGGGCCTCCTGCAGCTCCCAGCCGGTGCAGGGCAGCTTGGAGGTCACTACAGAGCCACTGATCCCACGCTGTGTCCAACAGCCACAGGTACAAGATCGCTGCTCCTCAAGGGAGGAGCCAGGGCAGCTGCAAGCCTGGGGGCTTGGAGCATGCCACTCTCCTTGCACTGGAAGGATGGTGCTGAGCACCGTTTCTTTTACATACTCATTCATAGTATAGTGTGAAAAACCACACTTAAATAGGGACTGATTTTCTGTATCCAGTTGCTCAATGAATGTTGACAGGATGTAAATGCAGAAAGCAGGATACAACCCTGCCTTGCTGTTTGAAGCCAGAAGTGCACAGCAGCAGGTTCACTGGAAGCTCCAGCACTGGCCAGTTAAGGTCCTGCAGCTCATTAAATACTTGACATTTGTTCCAAGTGGTTCCTGTTGTTTTGTTGTTGTTTTTCTCCATGCAGACCCTCTCATTTGCAAAGAGACTGATGTTTACTGTTGTTTTCATCCTGTCAGATTTGTGCAGTCCCACAATGCAGCATAGCAAGCAGGCAGCCTCCCTGCAGGCCAACATGGGAATAAAATACAGCGCTCACAGTGCATGCAGAAAGCAAATGACTTGGTGCTTCCTTCTGCAGCAGGAACTTATCTCCAGGTAATAGGGCCAACAAGTTAATGCAAGCAATGGATTTTTCTCAGTGCAGAGCTGGAAGCTCCCAACAAAATGTAAAGTGTCAGCTCAGTTTAAAATACAAGAGATAAAGAACAACATCATTCCAGTTTAGCACACTGGAGATCCCTTTTCTGCTAAGGCATGACGTGCACTAGAGCTGTTGCTGCTGGGGGAGCAGGTATGTGACCAGCACCTGACAGGCACATCAGGGAGATGGCTGGCAGGACTCTTCTTCACTGCTGCAAATCCCTCCCCAGCTGATAAAAAAGCAAAAACACAAAACGCACCATCCCATACAATTCTCACATCTTTCACAGCTTTCAGAGATTCCCCTTACCCACCCCAAAGACACAAACCACAAAGACTCAGAGTTGGGGTACATCCAGGTCAGATAACGCTTGCACAACCCTTTCCCTTGATAAACATACAGCACTTGCATATTGTACAACAACTTCACAGTGGATAAATATGAAAAAAATCAATTCCAGAGTTAACCTGTATTATAGTGATGGGCACAACAGCCTTTTGATAAAATGGTTTTGGGTCCATACAAACTGGAAGAGTCTTATAAAATCACTATTTACAAAGCCAAAAATTTAACTTAGTTTTGAAAGTTTATTGGATCATCTTGACACAAAATCATTACAGCAGCTTGTGGTATGTTTTTTTTTTTTTTTAAAGGGAATGTTGATAGCAAATAAATTTGTGAATGTAACACATCATACAGTTTCAAAATTCTAGAATCACTGCACAGGATTCCATAAGAGAAGATTCTACATGCTAAAGTGACAGCTTCCATCCATGAATTAAAAAAAAAAAAACACTAATTGAGGAACATTATCCTTTAAGACAATTTTAATATGTTCAGTTTCTAATACACAAACTGGCTAACCAAGGGAGGTTGACCAATACCAAAGACTAACACTTCACCAGCAGTGAAGCCTGCTGCAAATGAATTCCTGCAGCAAACAAGTGCTGTCAGAATACAAAGCTGGTCCTAGCAATAAAACCACAGTAGAGCCTTTTCAAGGATACCCTAATATGGGAAGAGTGTAAAGAGCACAATACACACTTAAAGTACAAGACATTAACCCTAAGGATAAGAGCGACACTTTATCCTGCTCCCTACATAGGGTTTTAGTTCAGTTCCCACTGGGCATTGCTGATACCTGTTGGGGTGGTGCTGGGGAAGGGCAGACAAGCCCAGCTCCTCCCTGGGGGCCTTTGGGTAATAGCAACCAATACTTTTTGGCTTGTGCCTCAAAGCAAAACCGTTCAAGCACGTTCTCCTTGCTGGGTATGGAACAGCAAGCAAGTAAAAGAACTGAAAAAAAAAACAAAGATTTTGGAGAAGGACATCAATTAAGCGTATCTGCAAAGGACAGAACAACATCCCTTTCCAGTCAGTGATTCCATAAGATTTAGTACAGAATGGGCTTCACTCCATAGAGCCTTCCTTTCTTCCCTCAAGTAACCTCTAACAGACCTGTGCCACTCCTCACCAAGCCCTCCCCTCCTGCCACCCAGGCAGGGACAGTTCTGTTGCAGGAACCCAGCTACACTTGTGCTGCTAGATCTGTTCCCACTGCTGTGAAGGCAGGGCCAGATGATGCTAGAGACCAATGAGAGCACAATGGTGCTGATCTCACAGCACAGAGGAAGGGAACAGGGCTGTATCTGCAAACTGGAGTACAAGGGATTAAACATGGGTGTTTCTCTAACCTGATATTGGTCAACCTCACCTGGTGAGCAAAATGGTACAAAAGCAGGAACAGACCCCTATGGATTTCCAGTTTCTTGCTACACCTTAACTTTTCAGGAATGTGAAATTGAAGTGGACTCAAAATGCATCAGCAGAGACTGCTCAGAGGTGAGAGGCATGAGAGACTCCATTTGCAGGGACAGTCAACAGGAGCAGATACCAAACAGTAACACTTCCAGCCTGTTTTATGTACTCACTCTCTACTCTTTCAACTGTCACTAAAAGAAGATTAAGGCTCAAGGCAACTACTATAAACAGAAACTCAAACATCCCAGTTCCAACAGCGCTCATTTGGATTAGCTCTAGGAGGATGGGGATGTTTATATGCTGATCACAATGGATCTTGAAATAATAAAAATAAATCACATTTATGAAAAAAGGCCTTCAGGTCCAGCACCAGCCTCTGCTAGAAATATACATCAACTACAGCAGCCCTGAAGACACTCCATGGCTAAGGATCAAATCAAATTCCCCTGGCAATAAGCACAAACAACAGACTCTGTGCTACTGTCGATACAATTCTGCTTAGTCCACCATCCCATGCAGATGGCAAGGGTTACAGGATCATTGTGAACTGCTGAATAAATAGCGCCCCTCCCTCCCTCCTCCAGTCATGTCACCAGGATCTCTTTGGGCTAGAAAGGGTTAACACCACAGTTTGTAAAAAGTTTTGAAATAAAAAGGTAACATACAGCCTTAAAATGTCTAAACTGCAAACAATGGTGGAGTTAACTGAAAAGCACGTGCCCCAGGATAGTACATGCGTACGAGGGAGAAATTTAACACTTGGGTCTGCTTGTCTTTACACATTAGGTGTGTTTCTTGCAGTTGGAGTATTTTGTAAGGAATATTCAGCACTTGGACAATGTCTCTTTCATTTCATCCAACAAGTTGCTAAGCAGAGTAGAATCACTACATTTCCCATCTATGGATACAGAGTTCTCTCCCTTGGAAAGAAAAAGAAAAAAAATCCATTAGCTCCTCTTCTGACCAGACAATTTTCTTCCCAGCCTAACTTACACACCAGCAACAGCCAGTGGAGCCCGCACAAGAACAAAGCAGGCTTAGATGAGCAGTCAGATCAGGGAAGCCGTGTTAGTGCTGCTGCTACCCACCAGGCACATGCTGGGCAACAGGAAGCCCCCTGGAGGTACAAGTTGGGTAGCAGCACAGAGAAAACTGCTGGATGGGCCAGATCAATTATATTACCCATCATGTCCCTGGACATTTTAGGCAGGAGTATTTCCCTCTTTCCAGTAAGATAGAAAAGGCTAAAATTTATTCTCTCTTCAGGTCTTGTTTCAAGTGTTAGATGTACTCACCTTTTTTACCAGTAGGCAGACATGATGACCTTGGATAGAACGACTGTACATTGATGCACAAGAATCAACACGTTCCACAACTATAAAGAAAGCAGGAGTTCTCATTTAATGGGACAGCTTTTTAACACAGGATTTGCTTCTCATAAAAAGGAGTTACTGCTCTGTCTGGCTTCAAGGAATACATCTTCTATGAAAGGAAGATGTCAGGGTTAAGATGATGTACGTGCCTGTCTCCTCTTGGCTCCTATCTGGGATGTTTTGCAATAGTGAGGTTAATTACTTGTCTTCCAAACAAGCTGTAAAGGTTTTGTGGCAAAGACATTGATCAGGATGCAGATCTCCTCCCCAGAACGCTCTCAACAAGGTAGTGCCTAATGCACATGCGAGAACATGATGAAACAGCTATTTGGTTTTGCTTCACCCAGTATGTGTTTTAATTAATTTAGAAACTCTTATCAGTCCAAGCTTGAATAGCTCTCTCCCCTCCTTAGTGAAACAAAGCATTAGGGGAAAGAGGTATGATGAAGCACTAAGATCAAATACAACCTCCAGAGAACAGCTACAGCCCTAACTATAAGCAAGCTGCTCCCATGATACCTGCCATGAGCATTGCCAAACTGGAGGAAAGCCACAGGGACCCAAGGAGAGCTCACTTTGAAAAGCACAATATGCTTTGAGGATATTAATGCGTTATAGAACTGGCAGCAACTCCTCTCCCACTTCTATTTAATCTGGATATCAACTGCTTCTGCCATTGAGGCCATGGTGTGTTGCACTCATCAAGCACAACAGGAATTTCTGCATCCAAAAGACTCACCTGAAAAGTGATGATGAAAACAGATCTTTGCCAGTAGATGTTGGAAAGAAATGCTAATTCCATCTACTTTAATAGAACTCATGTGTAGATCTCCAGATTCTAGAAGCTTGGCAAAAGCATCACTGCAAAACAGGAGGGAAAGTAAATACTTGTGCTACAAAGTTAAGTGAGATCTGTTATTTAGCCCCATGCAGACCTCAAGACATCTCAGGATGAAGTAGTTTAAGTACCACCAAGCTCTAGGAAAATGGGTTTAGAGCAAACATGGGAACCAGACTGCACTATGGTTGAGGCCATAAGATACTAGAGTTACTTCCACACAATCTGTCAGCCTACATCACATATAGTTCCTTCTTCAGAATCACTTGAAACAAACCACTTGACCTATTTTAACAGTCAAACATTACAAAAGATAACTGAACTGTAACCAAATCAATCACAAGCAGCCAAAGTCAGAAGCATGCTGTGTATCTCGCAGATATAGCCTGCAGCCAAAGCTCAGCTTCACATGGGCAGCAAAAGCACCGATGTTGTGAGGTGCCCCCTAAATGGCACTTACCTATAGCAAGGCGTCGTGATCAAGTATGAAGCGCAACTGAAGTGCAATTTGAAATCTAGTTTTTCATGGGTTGAACCTTCATCATTCTGCAACAGGTCAAAGGAAAGGAGATGAATGGGAGCCTCAAGGCAGCAAGAGGAGGCACCACCCCCACCTACCAAACAGGCACAGATGAGACTTTTAAGACTCAATTCCCCTCGATATACCCTAGGGTGGGCCTGAAGGATCAGTCTGAGGATGACCATCACACTGCAATATCAGGCCACTTAGAGACGTGATTTGGGCAGGTGGGTTAATACATACGCCTACAAAAGGTAACAGTCAACTGGACAGATCTGGCTCCATTTCCAGTTGTGCCCTGATGAATGAAATTAACTGAGCAGACTGAATTTAAGCTAACACTTCAAGATATGGTTTCATTGTTCACAATTTGCCAAAAATAAACTATCATTTTCCAGATTTTTAGGTACTAAAAATAGAACTGGTATAGCACTTTTTTTTTTTTAAGAAATATATAAAATAGAAGTATACTCAGAAATGGCCACAGCTGTCTCCATTCACTTCCTTCAAGCTGTTCACACAGCTACTTCATAAACAATTTTATTGAAGAAAAAATTAGAAACCCAGATGATAACCTGCAGACCAGGCAGATATTTATTAAACAATGCCTTCACGTAACATCACTCTTGCTCTGGGTTTCTATCCTTATTAATCTCATCTAATTCTTCGTATTTTTCCTGCCTTGTGCCAGATAGCACTATCCAACTGATTTTTGGGTACCTGATACCAGAAGAAACAGACCTGAGTTGTATCTCTCACTAGCTGGTTATCCTCCTCTCCCCTGGCAGATGCATCACTGCAGTGATTTTCTAGCTGACAATGTGGCAAATGTTTCAGGCTGCATTGCTCACACTGCCAGAAATGACAGTTTAGGACATGCTTATGCAGTATTCAGGACATTCTTCGCACAAGATGTCATGTAAAAATACTTCTCATAGAACAGAATGGGCTGGTGCAGCAGAGATGAAATGATGCCTAAGAAAAGCTCTAAAGCAGTGCTTTCCACCCAAGTCAAGCTCCCTTATGCAGTTCCAAAGGAAGCAGAAGCACAGAGTTTAAAAAGCTGCACTTACTTTGACTATAAAGGACAGTGTTCCTTTTAACTTCTGAGCCATAACAATACTCTGCAGTGTAAACACAAACTGGGCTTCATTAGAGATTCCTAGCATGAAGAAAGGAGAGGGAGAAGTCAGGTCAGAAAATGGCTTCCATATCTAAGTAATTTTTAGAATAAACTGATTGGTAGCAGATAAGCTTTATGCACTATTTTTGAACCAAGTCTGAAGTTTCCATGTAGTCAGAAGACTAAGCACAATTCCTTTTGTGAATTAGCAGTGTTACAGCAATTAACTCTTGGGTATCTGAGGAGCAACACTTATGACTGGCTTTTGGTTGAGGTTACAGAGAGTTCCTGGG
The DNA here is from genome assembly GCF_047663525.1 of Anas platyrhynchos. Lineage (NCBI taxonomy): Eukaryota > Metazoa > Chordata > Aves > Anseriformes > Anatidae > Anas > Anas platyrhynchos. Next base: position 5,007,715 of record NC_092615.1, read on the forward strand.
CAAGATGTGTCACAGTGGCATTCTATTTAAACAATCTGTAACTGGAAGACTTACAGCTTGCCAAGTAGTTTTCAGAAATAACGTTTTTGTGTTTTTCTTTTAATATATAAATCTGTCAAGAACTGACATAGAATCAATAAGAAAAAAAACACCTTACTCCCTGCTGCTTTCCACTGGTGCAGGGGGAATCAAAACACATTCTAATGTCACTAAATCCCAGAGAACTTCTGTGAGCTGTTCCAGTACTCAAATTAACTCTTTGGGGAAGGAAGCGAAATTCAAAGAAGTGAGTCATAGTACTATTTATGAAGGTATTATCCCTAATCTCAGCAACTCCTATTTCTTTAGGGCTCAACTCCCTATCCAAAAAACGTAGGTACTTATAAACTTCACAAGCATATGGCCTGTACCATTAAAACAGTGGATCAACAGCTTCAGTATAAAGCCAGCATGGATTCTACTAGTTCAAGAACAAGCAGGAAAGAAAGAGGCCTATAGGGTTCTTTCATTTGAAATCTCATAGTAAATCCCTCATGAAGTTGGGATTCCTGCAGATGGCCATGCTGGCATGTTCAAAGTTGTACCAGCCTGCAGTCACCTGAGAAGAGGAACTTGGACAGCTGGACTCCCAGTCCTACGTTACAGGTTTTGCTCTTGCTGTACAGAAGCACCTGCACTTATAGCCTTACTGTAAGATGGCTTATTCTCTTCAGTGAATTGTGTGAAAGCCCAATGAAAACCCAGGCAGAAAGATAAGCCTTTCTGAAAAACAGCAAGTACCAAGAAGTTCAAACAGTACTTTCCACAGGAGGGCAGTACAGGACCAGACATAATCCAAGAGCATTGTACAAAGCTGCACATACCAGGGGGTAGTTGGAAGGGCACAGGTATTCCATCATGTACTGATGATCCTTCTGGTCGGAGCATTTTAGTGTTGAGAGAGTCCAGGACATTTAGTTCCATGCTCTTAAGGAAGCTAGTGCTTTTGTTCTCAAAGATAACAGAGACAGTAACTTGACTATCATGCTGAAGGTTTCCTTGGATATCGTACGTCTGCAAATGAAGAAAACATCACAGGGAAGATTCAGAAGCTTCACACAGCAGAGCACCAGAACAGAACACACTATCAAAATATGGCAAACTTTGAAGAGAACGTGATTCAGTGCAACTGTAGGATAATGAAAAGCATATTGGTGATCAGCTCCACAGAACTGCTAAGTAGTGGGAAAAGATACAACTGAAAAACTTGTCATTGGAGACAACCAAAAGAATGTGGATGGAGCCTTGTTAGCTTTGGACATCCTAGGATTTAAATGGTTCTTTAATTACAGGTCTAAAAAAGCTCACTATATTACCCTCAGAGTATTCCCTTCCCTTAGAAAACACAAAAGTAGTAATTATCTGAATATTAATGCCAAAAACTCACCATTTTAATGTACGGATTTTCAGCAAGAAGGCGGTAACTGGACATAGGCTGAAAAGAAAGAAGTCACAGTTACAATATACAGCAAAACTAATTTCATTGAAGAGAACTGATATTTTTTCCCCCAAGAAACAGTTTAGCTTCTGTCTTCTTCCCAAGGCAAGAGCTGCCAATGCATAGCTACTCACTGGTAGTGGTTCATCATCTAGTGTTCCATTCTGCACTGATTCTGTTGCTTCCTCTTCACTGTGATGCTTCTTTTTGGATTTCTTTTTATCCTTTGATTTCTCTTCTTTCTCTTTCTTGTGCTTTTTCTTCTTATGCTTAGAGGATTTCTACCAAGAATAAGAAGCTATAATAAATCCTTAAAGAAACCTCTGTATGCCCAGACATTACAACATGACCCCCTACCAACCCTGCAACTCTTAACTTCCCATCTATGCAACCTTCCAGACAACTGCATAGTTTCCTACCACTGCAGAAACCTGAAATGGAGCCCTCATTCCTTACACCTCAATAACCATCCTGTGTTGAGTCCCAGTAAACCCTCGCTCCCAGCTTAGATACCAATGCCTTAGCCAAAAGCAGCCTGCAATTAGTGGAAGGCCAAATATTTTTTGACTGTTTGAAAGCTCAGCTTTAGAACTGCTATCTGATGCTTCCTCAGGGAACAACCAAACCTCTTACTACGAAGTGTGTAGAACTCCTCAAGGGCATTAACATCCCACTGCACACTATTTGCAGATGAATACACTGAATAAAATGCTCTAATTCCTGTGTACTTATTTATGAGAAACGGAAGACACCAGGAAAATATAGTTAAGGGTGTCAGCCACTTAAGATTGTTTACCTTTCCTTCGTCTTCCTCCTGCTGCTCCTCCCTTTCTTCCTTTTTTACCTCTTCAGGTTCAGCCACAACAGCAGCACTCACTTCAGGCCCGCTCTGAGTAGATTATCAGAAGGATTATGACACTAATGGAACACAGTTGAAAGAGCTGAATCCCACAACAAGAGGAACCATAACAGTGACACCCATCCCCTTCCCCTCCAAAAAACTGTTACTTTGACAGTTACATTAGACTAACATGGTATAAAGGCTTTTGCTATGTCGCTGAAACCTAGAAAACATTTGAGGACAAGATACAAAAGAATTCCTCCAGGGAATCCGTCCCTTTATATTTCACGTCTCTTCCTGTAAAATCTTCCATCAAAATTCATTAGTTTCTCTTTTAGACAATGTCTCATCTCTAATAACATTGCTAGTGTCTAGTTTACACCAATAAATAAAACTACATATATTAAATATATTAAAGAATATATTAATATGTTAAAATCCACAAAGCCTGGCCTGCAGCTGCATCTGTATTTCTATCCACTGATCTGCACAGAGCGAGCTTTAAACTTCCCATTACAGTGTCCAAAGTGAGGAGAAAAAGTTTAATTGATTCATGGCAGTATGCTGAGGAGATGAAAGGTATCCTTCCCTTCCTTCCTGCAGCATGACAAAATACTAATATCACAGCTAAGATGCAACTGTAAGAAACGTTTTCCTGTGACATGGTATGATGTCTACCTGTGGCTGTGTAGTGGAAACAGGTGGTGGAGCAGTGGAGAGCCAGAAATCCAAGTCTTCCCCCTGAATTTCAGAAAAAACATTATGGTGGTTTTGGTATCATTCTAAAATAAATAAATGTTAATACCTTAAATTTTCATTGAAATGCATCTCTCCATAATGCATGAAATATGTTGCAATATATTTAGAGCAAAGAATTCAAGGAACTTAACTTCACCTTTTAAATACATTTCTAAACCTGGCCATAGCTGATAGTAACCACAAGTTACAGAGAACACTGGCTGCATCTTACAGAAAACCTGCATTTCCGCGGAGTGGTTAGCACAGAGGATACTTCTGCATTCAGAAGAACTTGCAACCTATGTCAGGTTTTATAAATGAAGGATTAAGTATATGGGGACAGGATACAGAATGAAGGTGAGTTACAGATACTCTGCTAAAGAAACTTCCCAATTTTAAGAACAAGGAAAATAGCAGGTTTTGGAAACGGCTTCCAGATTAGATCTGCAAGATCTCCTGCATATGCTACTGATTGCCTAATTCTTACTTAGCTGTGTAAGTTATTTTTATTAACAGAAGTCTTTAAATACATTCTTGCAATGTCGTAGAACTTTATGGAGATAAAAGGTAAAAATGTTCAGTTGTTTGAACTGTCAAATGTGCCTGTTCCCAGGCAACAATCAAAACACAGCAGTAGACGTGGCCCCTAACAACAGTTTCTGAAAGAATAGAAGTCTCAAAGAATTACCTTTTTCTCCTCTTTTTCCTCTACTACCTTTTTCTCTTTCTCTTTCTTCTTTCCTTTGTCTCTCTCCTTTTCTCTGTGTTTCTTTTCCTTCTTTTTGGGTTTCTTACTCTTCTCTACAGGTGGAGCTTCTGAGTCTGGTGACTTCAGGGTCTCAGCATTTCTATGTCTCTGCACTGGCAGCTTTTCACTGTCTGCTAAGGGCCTTAAAAATACAGAGAATATTATTAACCTTCTGCAAAGATAACCTGAGTTAAGGAACCCTATCTGCTGAACTTTCAAGAAAAGCTTTATTTTGTTTAAAAAACAGTTGGGCCCTGAAATCTAAATCAGCACATACACATATACCTTAAGTAAAGTTTATTTATGTAACTGCAGATACTGCTCTCACAGAACAGAAGTTGACAAACACTTTCAAGGTGACTTGAGAGCCAAGCCCTTGCTAACACCTGATCACTCCAACAGTAACTGTAGTCTCCCAGGCTGAGTAACACCTACAGAAGGATACATACACATAGCATTATGCTGCATTTTTGTGAATTCAGTCTTAAAGGAAGACCAAAGATTTGAAAGCAGGTGGAAAATTAAGCATGGCTCAAGCAGCCCTTGAAGGGCATATGCTGTTTTTTTTTTTGGTGTTATCTATGAAGAGACCACTCTGACTAGAAGTGACTTTTAAGCAGTAAATTATTTAAATTTGGATGTTTATGCTATGAATTTGTACTCTACCATTACATTCAAAAAAAGTTCCATTTAACATCAGATATTTGTTTTTAAGAAGTACAGCTAGTAGCTCAGATTTACACTGCATCCAAAACTCATTACTTGGAAAAAAGCAACAGGAATTTGTCCATTTTTGCCAAACATTGTCCATAAATCAATGAAAAAAGAACCAATCAGCCAACTTTTTTTTTCCTAGAGCTTTTGCTTAATGTTGTCTAATATTTGAGCAGCAAACACCAGTTCAAAAACATATCCAGTCTTATCTGTCTTAATCTTTCGATTATATGAAGAGCCAGGCCTGATCAATTTAAAACAAAAAAGAACTCTGAAACAGACTGTAATGGCAAGAAGGACCCCATTTGTTTGAACTGTAAGCAAATCTCATCTTTAAGCTATTTGACACAACTGTACAGGACCAGGGATCACTGCTGAAAGTCAACAAGGCACAGACCTGCACAAATTTGAGGGTCAAGGATTTCAATAGCTTCATGACCCCTCAAGCATTTATGCTGTCCACTGAATCAACCAACCTGACAAAGAAAGTCAAGCACTTAGCAGTAGTCTTACCTGGAAGGCTTCCCTGAAACCAGACTGCATGTGAGCGTGACACAGACATAGCAGTGCAAGCACAGAAAGAAAGAGAGAGGACAGAGACATGAGAAAACGTGACAGGAGAGCACAGTGACTCACATGAAATGGAGAGAGAATGGATGGAAACAATACAAAAGCCCCAGAATGCCTCCTAGAGCCTAGCATTCAGAAACTGCTCCGCTTAGATTTTTCCTATGCTGTTGAGGCTTCCCAAGCAAACACAAACTAATATTGCAAGTTAATTTTATACATTTGTCCTCTGCAGACTCAAAGGAGAACGTGACCAGGTGGTGAAAGAGTTCCTCATTAACTGCTCTTTCACTTTTTAAAAATGCTACATTCCCCCCCCTTCCTTTTCTTCCCCAAGAGTGCCAAGGTACCAAACTCCTACAGGTTCCTACAGAACTGCAGAGAATGGCACAGAGCTTCAAGTTGTTTAAGTATCATAAAGACAAAGAGGCAGACAGACTACACATTCACACATGTGCCCACAAAGCCTTCAAAGCATCATAGGAGGCATCCATGGACCATAAAACAGCAATTATATTTAGCACTGTGATTCTGTAAGACAGCGACTAAAAAAGTCTCCATATGCAATATTTAACAGACATCTTCTGGCTACCACACAGCCCGCAGGGTATCAGGGCCTGCTGCACTGCTATTACTGTAAGCAACTCCAGTAGCCGCATAGGAACCAGACTCTGGTCCTAGTGGCATGCAATCCAGTAGTGGCACTACACTGAAGGTCCACAAGGCAACAGAGTTGCTACAAACTGGTTGTTAATGCTCAAATTATCACTACACAGTATACACGCTTATAAGTACATACATACAGCAGATCTGAGATGAACAGATGAATGTGGATCACATTCAATGCAAATGCACATTGAATCAAAGAGCTTGGTACACCCAAAAGCTCTAATTCACTTCTATCTGATTCTAGGGACACTTCCTGTGCTTTCACATTCTATTTGGTCACACAAAATGTTTTTTCACCCTTTTGAAACCTCTTTATTTGAGCATCTGAGGTTTTATCATCTACGCTTCATTGGAAACCCAAACCTGGATGGTCACCTGAGGTTACATTTAAGACATGGAGAGAAACTGAAGTCTTTCCACATTGTGGACTGTAGATAGTATCTGTTTAGCGTCGGACTAGTCCTCATGCACTCTGGTTAGTAATTAAGTAAATTCACATACAGAACTGTCACTTACTTATCCAGATCTATATCAAGTGCCTTATATGGATCGTTGGGATCTTTGTCATCCTCATCACTGGGCAATGCATTCTGCAGGAAAGAGAAAGAGACCAGCCACTGAAAAAGTGAGTGAACCCCAGGCAACTTCAAAACTACACCCCTTGGTGCAGTTTTTCAGATTGCTAACCATGGAATGGGCCAGCTTGCAGTCAGGCACAGTAAGTTATAAGAACAGTGGGTGTACTTTAATGCAACATGTAGTTATAAGATTAATTTAGAACAGAAAGCCATTCTTCACAAACTACAGGATCTGAATTGCTGCTGTTTGATTTTGATTAACATAAGTTTTAGGAACAAATACAGATTACATCACTAAGCATGTGCAATTAATTACAATCAGCTGCAAACCTGCTGACTAGACAGCAAGTTAATGTCAAAGTGGAGCAGCAGAGAATAATAAATGAAGTGACTATTTGGAGAGTGCTATTTTTATAGCAGAGATGCATCTTGGCTTTTTTAATTGCTTCAGTGGCAATTTTTGTCTTTTGTACACAAAAAGACAGTCATTTCTCCCCCTGGAAAGAACAGCTTACAACCATCTCAGTCATTTCTTAAGCAGCTTTGCAAGAAGTCAGAGCTCTAACTGCAGCAACACAGACTGGCTGGCAATTCTTGGGAAAAATCTCCTCAGAAGAGCACAAAGTTTATCAACTGACCTCTGGCATCTCCTCTGTGATGATATCTACATGGTGAGCTGGAGTGATATCCTCTTCACTCTCTGTGTGCAAAGAGTTATGGCGATGATGCTTTCCTCTCTTCTCCTTTTTCTGCTTTTTCTTCTTCTTGTCTTTCTCCAGTTTCTGTTTATGCCTTCGTTCTTCTTCCAGTTTCACATACTGGTCAGACATAGGCATTCCTGCAGAGGAAGACAAACTGCTTTCAATCCACATGAACACTGATCAGCCCATGAACCTTGCTTCTTAGTGTCTTAGAATTAGGACAATCAGCACTGCCTTATGCTTCGATATCTCATGCAGCCCTTCTAGCAGCAACTTTTCTGCTGCACTCCATCTCTCTCCAAAAAATAGTAGAACAGCATTCTGCTCTGATTCTTGTTTGTCTATGTTCAATGGATTACAAAGGGGGCTAAATATGCACACTTGAACTGGAATGGGTGTTATGGATATACTAATACTGACAATTTCCCATACTTTCAGAAAATGCTTTGCTACGTAAACTTCAAATATTTGCCCTTACAACTTAACGCTTTCAATTTACTGCACTTTAGCAACAGTATATCAAATTAGTTGTTTGAAGCTATTTTTGTTATTTTAAAAAGCACTAAAATTATATCTGTACCATTAGACTCCACTTAATGTCTCCTGATCACCTTCTGTCCTTTAAAGCATTCCCACACTACAGACTTGGCTGTACAACATACTTAAATCACAGAATTACTTCTAATACTGTCTTGAGAGCAAGTGGACTCAGACCACAAAGTACTCTTTTCTAACAAATGTTAGTTAAGGAGAACCATTTAGGAGTCTAATCAAAGCATGCTCCTTGTACTTAAAAGTTAAGTTGTTACTTTTGCTTAAAAAAAATATGTAATTGATTTTAAATATTAACTGCACTTACCTGGAACTTTTAAGGGGACAGAGAGGTCAATCTGGACCACAGGTATATGTTCCACACCTGGAGTGTCTTGGTATCGCTGGGAAAATGAAAATTTATGTTCTGAGCATTGCCAGATCTATATAAATAGACATTACATTACAAAACAGCAAGCAGTTTAATCCTTTAAGTGAACATTTTAAAGATAGGAATGGAATAGCTCGGTACTAAATCCTATCTGGTAGGAGGATGCATTTTAGAGCTGACTGATAACTGATTATAAAACATCCTGCTTCTAACTACAGAGCCTTAACCCTGCTACAGCCACAGAAAAGGCTTGTTGCAACTCTGATGAAATTTTGGTTTATGCTTTACTGACAATAAGTTGCCACTTTAAAAGAAGTTTAGAGGTCTAGGTTGAGGAAAATGGGGCAGACCTTAGGATAGAGGGAATAAAACAGGCTCTTTCCCTGAAAAAGATGGCAAAAAAGCCACCTTTTGATCCATGAACACGCAGTGTGTTTTAAGGGGAACATGTTTTGGTGTGGATGTTAACTACTAACCTTAAAGTGTTTATTCACTCTCTCCAGCGCTCTTAATGAAGTGCCTGGTAATCTGAACCCTGAATCCATCAACCACAGTTGTGACAAACTACCTGCACAGGAATTTGTGACATAAGGGCAAAGAAGAAAAGTTTCTTTGCATCTTTTAGAGTCTTGTTGCTGAAATCCAAACACCGGGCATTCCATGACAAGTTAAATACTGTTACAAGCTTCTCTGCAGTGGAAACTGTGAAAGTCACCATTTTATTTTTAACTTGAGGTCCACTGTAAATCCACAGAAAGCTGGCTGCTCTTGTGGTATCTAGTCATTTGCAAGTTTTTCAACACAAATAAGGCCTATAAAAATAGATGTATGCAGTCACTCCAGTTGCTACACTAGTAAGCGACCCTAACTGCAGTAGAAATGATCAGAAGTGTCTCAATGGGAAACTGCAGCTCTTAGCATTCAGAGAGACTTCACACACTTATATGAGAGACCAGCAGAAGATTTTCATTTGAACTCACTCACCTTCTGTGGGGAAGGAGAGCTTTTAATGTAAAATGGGTTGTTTGCCTGCTCTTGTTTCCGGGCTTCTCGACGCTAAAAGGAAGAGCTTAGTTAGAATGTTTGCTTACAAGCAAAGAGAACTAAGAAGCATCAGAATGCAAAAATGTGATCTCCCTTAATATTTGGAACATTGCTTAACTACTTGCAAAAATACTACAGCATAGTAGCTCGATTATGATAAACCATGAGTTAGGATACAACTTTAAGTACTATTATTACTGTAACTGATACTCCTTTCAAACTGTAACTGAAAACTTTCTTTGCCTTTTGATTCTAGACTAGAAAACTTCCTTAAGACCAGATCTGGGTGGCAATGCAAATATTTCTGTTCTCATTTTCACAGCTTGGAGGAAGAAGTGAAGATTCTTATCAAGAAAAAAGTATTCTCTAAGGAAATAGAAAATGTCCAAAGTAGGAAAGGTTGTATCACTACAGAGAACAGACACATTACAGTTGTTCACAGAAGCTGCTGAAGTCCATGAGCAAAGGTGCTGCCTTCTTTTCCAATATAGAGCACACAGTAACACGAGTAACAAGTAATACAAGTACACCAACGAAGGAGATACGTAAGAACAAGTAGTTGCAGAGCTCAGGACAAGTAATCATCTTCAAGACTCTACTTCAAAGTGAACTGCATTACACAGTACAGTTCACAGGTCAGATTTTTACAAGAGCTCAAAATTTCTAACAAGGAATTTTTATATCTTCCTTCCATTTGGACAAAATAAGTAAGCCACACTTCTAGGAGCACCTGATATTGGATGTATTCTACAGTGACTACAGATACTTCTATTCAAACACGTGTTTTGTTCACATCAAATCATCAGATTTCCAGAGCTGTAGAAAGCAGTCTGCTTCTGAGTACGAGGATAATCTATAACAGCAATTACAACTGTTTTATTAACTCTGACAGTATTACTACTGAACTAAGTACCAAAAAAAAAAAGCATATTAACATTCACTCACTCTGGCCAGTTCTTCTTCATCTATTTCTGGCTGTCTGTGCCTGGAATGCCTTTGTTCCTCATCATGAAAAATTGTTTTGGGCTTTTCATCTTCTGACTCGCTGTCTGATGGAGGCTCATTGATCCAGGCATCAAGGTCCAAGCTGGTAAGAATTGCAATAAACACAAATAGCTTGACTAAGTAAGTACCCTTAGCATTTCAGTTTTTCTAGTTATATGCTTATCTTTAGTATTTAAGATTTTAGAAGTTCAAATAAAGCACTGCAAGCAAGAAAGAATCTTACCCCTCTGGAACTGGGACTTTCTTCTGTGCTTTAGGAGCGACAGGGTTCAGCTCACCAGCAAACAGGGCTATTACTTCCTCAGCTACAGGCACTTCCTTTATTTGTAGCTTCTGAATGTATTTTATTAGTTGCAAAATACAAGAAGCCTAAGAACAAATGCAAAAGTAATTTCAGAACTAATATTTAAAAACTGACCAAAAATAAACTCCAACTGAAGTCAGCTGAAGATAACCGTAGTGACTACTGCAATAAGGGAATTAAAAGAAGCACCATACTACTTCTAGCTATGTCTAATTTATTAGCAATTTCAATAGACAAACCAAAATACAGCTGCTTCTCTCCATCATAGCATATAATGCTATTTACGTGGCTTTACAAAACACTTTCCTAGAACAAAGTATGTAACAGACTGGATTTTCAGAAGTGTTTTTTTTTTTTTTTTTTTTTTAGGTCCCCTTTCCCCTCAGAAAAAGAGCACATCAAAAACAAAGGTTTAGGCTTAAAAGGGAATAAGCAGCGGGGCTGGGTTGAAGAGCCTGCAGTCTTTTTCCCTGCTAAGCCTGTATGATTTATGGTTTAATGAACAAACTTGTGACATAGCACAGAAGTATATATTGCCTGCACAGATCCTCTCTTGCTCTCCATTTAGATCATGCCAGCACACAGCATTTTTTAAATCAATGAAAAAAATGTGACTGTACTGCTGAATTTATCACATCTTACTATGAAGTAACCATTTGATCACTCTTAACCTTTATCACATGCAAAAATAAAGTTTTCCACGTAAGCAAATCACTGTAAAGCCTCATATTCTGTAGCATTTTCTAAATACTACAGTTATTGGTCTTCATCTGTCACTTTCCACCTTATGATAGTTTCTGATAAAGGCAGGGGCAAGGTGCTTTAGAACACAACTACCTTGTGTATCCACTAGGAATTAATATGTATGGCAGCTCTTTTTGGTTCAATGGGTACATCACAAAAATCATTGCAGTCATCTTGCAGCATTGTGAATTGTGATCTTGAACATGTTGTGAAGTGCATTTTCCAAGTCTTAGATCACAATTTTAAAATTAAATTGTTTTGAATTAAGTCCTTGCAAGCAGCCTTTGGAGGTGATTTTGATCTAGAATTAGATCTGGGCTCTGACACAGAATGTCACCACTCTTACCACTCTTCTAGTTCCAAGGTGCCTTTTCACTGAGTTACAAAAAGTACAGAATACAAACATCACTCCGATAACAGTGGCTTGTATAAAATATGCATGTCCACACAAAATGAGATGTGATCCAATACAAATGAGTCTTTGTATGATAAATTCCAAGATAAGTTTGTTCTCTTACCCTCTCCTGAACTTCTAGATCTGCACTCTGTACAAACTGAGGCAAACGCTCAATCATCAGCTGTGTAATTTCCTGAGCTGCTTCCTTTTCCCCAGCTTGTTCTTTCTGCTGTAGGATGGATGCATAGAGCTTCACCATGTTCTGGACATAAACTGCCTGGATGTGGCCTGGTAGAGTTGTAACTTTAGGCCTCAGCATTGCTTCTAAAGTTTGGTTCGCTTCCTCAAGGTGTCTAAAAAGACAGAGTAAACATATGAAAGACGGCAACTGAGCAACTTCAACATTTTGTCAGTCTTCATAGAGAGTTTTTCAAAAACCTCTGTTGAAGTACAAAGCATTGCAGAAAGACAAGTGAGACTACAAATACATAATCATTTGCCCTCTGCATCTTTTCCCTTTTCAAATGACAGCAGTAACATGATACAGAGGAATCTACAACTTCATCATTTTAAAGAAGGGGGAAGGGGAGGGACACCTCAGCTTTCACCTCTACAGCTTCAGTATTTTCTCCATTAACTAAGCATTGCACATTATGTGCAACTGCACTGACAACCTGGGACTAGCAGCCCAGGTACCTTTCTGCCATTCTGTACTTCACCACTGCATCAGTGAGGTGGCATTTCCAACCAGTTACTGAACAAAAATAAAATATGGATGCCCCATCTCAAAGTGCTCAAGGCCGGATTGGGTAGGGCCCAGTTAAGCTGATCAAACAAGTGGCATCCTTACCCATTGCAGGTAGCTGGAACTAGACGTTTAATGTGCTTTCCAACCTAAGCCATTCTGTGACACAATACCATGGTATGCCCAATTTATCAAAATGAAGGCTAGGTAAAGCACGTGTGCACACACAACCAAGAGACGAATGTATCTATTTAAGATAAAAGTTAACGTTGACACAACACTAAAGATTGTCCTACTGCTGGTAGGGACCGGTTTGGGACAGAAATAATACTACTTATTCTCATGAAAAGCAAGCTCTGCAAAAACCTCTCAAAGGCAAAAGAGGAAGAAAAACTAAAAAAAACAAACCACATTTCAGTCAAACAGGCTCACTGGATATTTTCCCTATCATGTAAATAGAGTTAGACTTTATTTAAGAGTTCAGTCACTGGCGGCTTAAGGTCTTGACTGCTAACATCCACAATCATGCATTACTGTATGAGTGGGCAGGAATACAGAGAAAAAAACATACTCAAAATGAAGCATCTGTTTTGAGTAGAGGAATCTCATGGGGTGAAGGAGAAGGAAAGAAGCAATCCTCATTAGTAATAAGGGTGCACATTCTAAGCCATCCTTCTCTCAAAAAGTAGTTTTTAATGATCTGAATCTGTGTCCGAAAGAAGCTGTTCGAAGTGTCAGACTTCCCAATTGCACTTACTCAGAGAATTCTCCACATATCCACGCAGCAGCATAAAGCACCTCACAGATTCCGTTTCTCTGGGTGTTGCTGGCTATGAGATGTGCGTTGTCCAAAAGCATAGCCATTTGAGAAACCGCAAATTTACGAATCGCTTTAACTCTAATAGCTACATCTAACATCTGAGCTGCTATGAGATGCCCATGGCGTGTGCCTTCCAGTCGGGTCAGTTCCACCAAGATGCTTATGTACCTACAAAAAGGAAAAGGGACACAATTTTATTAATGGACAATCACACATTACCATTGCTAGCAATTTCAATTTTTGACAGAAAACCACTGACCATTCAAAGTTTGTGATATATTGGTAATTGGACTGACTACAAATATCTATGATTTTAGTCAGCAGCTCATCCCGGTACGTTGTCCCTTCTGCTTTATCCACATGAATCATCAATTTCTTCACTATCTCCATCAAGTTCTTCTTTGAAACCTGTTGAAGAGTTATCAAAGAGTTGAACCAAAAATAAGCTATTTCCTGTACTGACAAATTCTTCTAATTCCAGTAAAGCAACTGCTAAACTCTTTGACGGACCTACGTTACTGTGTTAACAAGAAATCAGAACCAAGGGCAAAGACCCCCCAAATGAAAAGCACTTGACTACAAAACTTGTAAACAGTCGTTTCACCGATCAAGTGTTCTCACCACAGTTTCCCTGTAGCCTATGCACACTTTATAAACTGCTCTGCACAGCTGCAGAATGTGTGCACAAAGCTGGCTGCACACAAAAACAACCAGAATGAAATTCCACGTGTCATTAAGTCATAACAAAATTGAAAGGGCAAATTTGACAGAGAAGCAGCTTAAAGCTGCCTTTTCCAAGTGCTCCTGACTCTTTCCCATTCTTTGTATAACTTATGTCAACCCCAGCTGTCGTGTGCTGCAACATGGACTGCAATGCAGAAGAGCAATGACTTATTGCAGTATGTCCACGGCCACTTTTCACCTAGAGGAAGGAACAGCGAATTCTTAGGCCTTCTGGGTGACTTCCATAGTGCCTGAACTCAAAGTCTTTCCACAGTTGGAATGTATTTAAAGCCCTCGTATACTGTAGCAGATCTTTTATTTGCAAGAAGTGCCAGAAAAAGCATGGCAGTTGTTATTACAATGCTACTGAGGATAGGTAAAGAGAAAGGTATGTGGTTTGTTTTTTAAACATTAGCCTCATAAACAAGGGGTCACATGGACTAGAAGGGAAAGGAAATAGGTGCAGAAACATACCATGCCATACAACAGATCTAAAGCTCTGAGACGGATAGACTCATCTTTGTCATCCAAACATTGGAGAATGAGATCCTTGTGAGACTGAACTGACTTTGGATGTGTTTTCAGGATTTTGGACATAGCTAACAATCCCAGGTATTTCACTGTGAAAGACAAAATAAAACTTCTTTCCAAATATAGAAATACTGTTGTGTTATGCATGAGAACTTAATATTGACTGCTTCTACTTACACCAACTTTTATATGTTCAAATAACCATCTCTGACGAGGAGGACAATTTTTGAGAAAAAGCATATTGCAGATTTTGCTCCATTTTATAACCCCCCCCCCCCCCCCAGTTCACATAGTCATCACAGCCCTCTTCCACTTCAATCTTTATCATTTTTTAAAATATTAAAATATATATATTTAACATATAGAATCTATGGGTTTTGAGAACTGGCATCCTGAGATGAACACAGCTTAAAAAGCACAAAGAAGATTGGTGTGTTAAGCAGGAACCCTGTTCTCAACGAAAAAAAGGTCAGGAAAAAAAGGTCAGGAAAAAAGGTCAAGAAAAGCTTTTGCACAAAGAAGGTTTTTACTATGTTTTTTGTAGTCGCTAAAACAGCAACCATTCCTACATTTTACCATTATGCTTTCACTACTGAATAGCCCTCACTACTCTGTGAGCAGGAAGTTTATAAAAAGGGATAGGAAGAGAAGTGTTTGAGATTTTCAAGGCCGCAAGCAGTAATAACTCGTTTTTTCCTTATGGGTCCCTTTCAACTCGGGATATTCTATGATTCTATGATCTGTTTTTAAAAAGCTCCTTATAAGAAATGTTCAACATCAAAAATTATTTCCACATTACAAAACTAACAGTTGCTTACAACATACCAGGCACTATAATGAGTAAGCTGTTCGGAGAAAACTCATTGCTCTAAGGCTGCTGGATTTTCTCCCTAGTGACTGGTTGCTAAAAGCTTCCATGCAGACAAGCAACATACTTACAGTTCTGGTCAGAATCTTCTATCAATATTCTTAACTTTTGTACACAAAGCTGGGAAAAAAAAAAAAGACCGCACTTATTACAAGCCTCGAAAGTCTACATTAAACTTTTTGTAAAGTTTACTCAATACACAAGGGTGGCTAGAGCACACAAGGAAGCATTCTAAGGAAGACTTGCAGCCTCTGGTAAGATAGCCTTATTGGATTTACAGATTTCAAAACAAAAGGAACAGAGTTCTTATGATTGCATCGATACAAGATGAATAAAACAGAAAACCTTTAAAGGAGTGGAATTTGCATATTAAACAAAAGAAAATAACAGAATTTATTTCGGAAATGCTTCAGTTTGTAGGATTCCACCCATGTGAGAGCTCTTCAGTGAGCTATTTATTGCTTTAACAAAGGAACGTAATCCAATTTCTCCATAGCATCTGATATTACACAGTAGAGTAGAACAAGTAACACCCACCAGAACCCAAACATCGTTATACCTGGATGCTAGCGCTGTGATTAGGCATCCCAGAGGATAGGGAGATCAAAACTGAAACAAACAAACAGAGGTTTTGGTTACTAGATTCGGAATAAATATAACGGAACACAAAGATCAACAGCTAGCTCAGCTCACAAGGAAATATAAGTTTTTACTGTTTATCTTTTCGGTGAGCTAGGGAGGAAAGAAGGTTGTAGTTCTTATACTTTATGAAAAGGAATAAATATCAGGACAGGAAAAAAATGTAAAGGCATGAACTGTTGAAACAGCCGGGTCAAAGCTGCTTTATATTAAACGTTAACGAAAGCAAAGTGTATTTTACTGATATCACACAGCAGTCATGGCTGTAAATATGTCACCAGCTATGGCACAGATGAATTTATATGTACACTTCCCTAATGTAATGAAATGCAGCAATGGATCCTAGAGTTTAATATATTTAAACTGGGGTTTTTCATCAAGCCAGCACAAGACTCAAGGCTAAATCAGCTCCTGCTGTTGATTACATCAGACATTTGTAAAGCACCGACATGTAACTCATGGCAGGAAAGGCGGTGGTATCTTGTTATCTACTGTTGTCACCTAGCACATCCATGCCAGCACAAGTGCAGTGGCATTTTACTCTCCATAATCCTGCAGAACTACATTTATGGGAAGGAGTGTGGATAGTAGCTTTTCAGGCCATGCAGGGAACTGGCAGGTGCAAGGTGCTGCTCCGATGCAGATACTCAGCTTCACATTCTCCAAATCCAGGTTTTACACTATGGTCCCTTAGCAGGCCCCCTGAGGTGATCTTACTGAATGAATTTCTCTTTGAACCAGATTCAGGACAAAAGGGAATGGTCTTAAGTTGCACTATGAGAGGTTCAAGTTGGAAATTAGGAGACATTTCTATTCAGAAAAAGCAGTCAGGCATTGGAACGGTTTGCCCACATGGGTGGTGGAATCACCATTCCTGGAGATATTTTAGGAAAGGTTGGACCTGATTCCACCTGGTTCACTCAAACCATATGGACCATGCACCATGGTTTAGTGGGTGATATTGGTGGTAGAGAGACAGTTGGACCAGATGATCTTGGAGGTCTTTTCCAACCTTAATGGTTCTGATTTACCCTATTTTCTCTCAGGAAGACACCCTCTTATCCACAATGGAATTAACCTCAGTGCTATTTTTTCCTCACCATTATAACTTCATCTTCCATTTCCCTGAATCAGTGAACATGAAGCAAGTGACAGGTCACCATTTCTTTGAACTGATCCAATACAGTACATTCCTGCATCATTATCCCTTGGAGAATCCCAAACTACATGAGACAGACTTACAGCCAAATGGTGGATATCAACAACCCTCTGCTTCCACGAGGGCAGGAATGTGCCAGGTCTCAGCTGCAATACCATGTTACCCCATTTTGCCAGTTTTTCTCCATCCCCAGTAGTGAGTTCACATCCCTTCCCCACTCAAAAATGAATGTAAACTACAGATCTATTATTTCAGTGACTTCGTTCAAGGAATTGCACCAAGTCTTTATTTCTCCAATTCCACAGTTTAAGAAAAAAGCCTACTATTTTTCCTCACATAAGAAAATGTCGTCAAAGTTTCTATGAGGCATTAACCATGTTCTTCATTTTATTGCTGCTGGCATATTTCAGTTCTAACAACACTTTGGAGCTTGAATATAAATAACATAAATGATATAAAATATAATTACTCATTGTTAGTACTTTGTTTTAGCCTTTAGCAAATAAAACAGCTGTAATAACTTAGCCTCATCTACTGACAACAAAAGATTTGGGTTACAGTTACACAGTGAAAGAAATCACTGAAAGTTTGCCGAGTGATTTAATTTGGTTATAGAAATACATTAAGTTAAAAAACAGTCACAATTAATTGATGACAAAGTTCATCATGTTCCTTCTAGGTCACAAATTTCAGTTCTCACCTGCTATTACTGTGTTCACACATTCATATAAGAGAGACATGGCTGAGGTGCTGAAACAGAAATCAAGTATTTTAAATAGGGAATAAAACCATCACATTTTGAAGAGTTGTCAGCAGTATCTTGGAGCTAGTTAACACCTTTAATTACACAGGAAACTGCCAGTATTCTGTTCCATATACCTCCAAACTAGAAGAAGTGATTCTCACTTATAAATGGGAGGGAGGTGGTACAGCTAGCTTCTGAAAGTAAGGGGGGAAGCTGATGCTGCAGTCCTCTCCTTGACTTCCAAAACAGAATGTAGTAGAGGTGGATTAAGTCACTTCTTCTCTAAGAAGAGGCAAATAACAGTACTGTAACAGGAGGGATAAGGAAGGAAGCGGTTACTCAAAATCTCAGTCCCAGTTTCAGAGCACTGAACCAGTCTTGTCCAAGGATCGAATCAAGTCCTCTGCCCAAGATCAAAAATTTATGATAAGAAAAGCAGATGGACAACCTCCAGGTCTCTCTCTCCAAAGAGAACGAGTCACACATGAACAGCAGACTCTTGCGCATTCCTACAAGCCAGCAATGTATTTTCATATGTCCTATTCCACTCCAAACATAACTTCAAGAAAATTGTCGGTTGAGCACTCGGTAAATACAGTGCGATTCGGAGGATTTCACTTAGAAAAACTGATTTACACAATGGAAACAAAGTGTCCCCCAGCCACACAGCAAAACTCACAAGTAACAAAGGACTGCTTCTGGAAAAGCAGGTCTGCAAAGGTCATGAGCAAACAGCTCTGGAGGCAGCAGTCACAACCTGCTCCTGTGAAGGTCACCTAGCACATGGTATCCATGACTCTGACATGCTCAGAACTGGGACAATCACTTTTTCTCTCTATGCATTTTGTGGTAGGTGGCAGGCTGGCCTTATGCATGTGTGATATGAGACCCAAGCTGACTGACAAAGGAAGCCAATCAGAACAGGGTTATGTCCTCGGAAATAATGAAACGCTGGGGAAGTTGGAGAGGACAGACAGGACTGAAGACATTCTGTCCATCTTGCTGCTTTTTCTAGTGAAGTACTGCTTCTCTTGAGTTTGTATGTATGCATCACTGTTGTAAAACTCTCCTTAGCTGTTTGGATGCAAGCCTTCTGGCCAGTCTGCTCAGAGCCAGCCTTACAAGCAGCACTCTGAGGATGAAGAGAAATTGTTTGTCTGGAGCTCCCTCTCACTGCTACACATCTGTTTTAAACTCTCATTCATCCTCACGCTCTGCCACATTAAGAAAAACTGATCTTAACCTTTGGTAACTCCAACATAGTATGACACTCTTTCCATAACTGGGAGTATTTATTTTATTCCTTCCTCCTTTCTGAGTTTAGTTCAGAATTAGATCCAAAACAATAACACAAACCAGCTTTAACAAGGCACAAGGATATCTTCATATTTCTTTTTCTAACTGCACTTCCAAAAAAGTCAAGAGTCAAATGTGCAGAAGAACAGAAGAGGCAAATACACAGCTTTTTTTTTTTTAAAGCATAGTTGTTTTTTTTTTTTGTATTTGTTTAAATATATGCACCAAAGCAATCCCTGGCTTAAAAATGAGCGAAATCAAAGCATGCAAGCTTCTGAGAAATTCAAGACAGCCGACACCCAAATGTTCTCATTAGGCTATTTTATCTCAGTCAAGTTTACTACTTTGATACTGAAACCAACACATTCAAGCTCAGGAAGAAGTTCAGAAATGCATCACTAGACTTGGCTACTGACCTACCTAACACACACTTCACTAATCCTGAATAAACAAAGTAGTATTTGTTATACATACCTGTGTATGAGGTTGGTCAGCGGCTCGATTAATTTCTTTCCCAGCCTAGGTTCTAATGGAGTAAGAGCACCGAACTATTTTCAGAAGTACAAACAAGAAACTGAATTAATAGCTGGTTTTAAGCAACATAAAAACATTATTTAAACTACATTTCATTACATTTAACTAAGCTATATTAAAATATTTTTTACTCTAAGTTCACAAACACTAGGAGACTTCTGGTTATTTTTTTAATTAGAATTAAAGGTAACTATAACTACAAGCAAGAAACCTATTTTCATACTTAACACAGTTTAATGAGGGTCCCAATCCTGTAAGTATAGGTAGAGAATACTTGCCAGTTTTATAATTTTAATGAGAACCCAATTATTGGTTGATGATGTCATCAACTTGAAAAAGAGTGGAGCAAGAGAAAGGTAGTTCTTGGGATTGCGTCGAGCCAGCTCACAAATAACATTTACTGCAGCAGACTGCACACCTGGGAAATAGAAGTGAGAAAAGCAGAATTCTCATAAATACTTTAATTGTAATTGAAGTTTCTGGTGCAGAACACCCAGAACAAAGGCAGTTAAACATTCGACTTGTACATTCCAAGAGGAATGGTTCAGCCTCATTACCAGTGATGGAAGTAGTGAACTAAACATAGGAATGCAAGACAAACTCAGAAAGGATATTATTTAATTTTGGCCGCTTTCTAATACATCAAACTGTGTATGTGCTTTGTGTCCACTATCAGACAACAAGACACTGCCATTCTCCTCCCCTCCTTACTGTAGATAGCTTGTTTGAGGGACAGACAAAAATTAAAATCATTAACCTTATCTACCATAAAGTTTCCAAACACTGCTTCTTTAAAATGTATTTAGACATTTTTAATTAAACCAGAAAAAGAAAATCTTAAACAAGATGACTGAACAAGTTAATTCTAATTGCTCAGTCTCAAATTGATCTCAATTTGGAGTCTTCTAGTCTAGGTTTTATAGCATATAGTAGTTTTTTCCATAAAGCATCATAAATAAATAGTTTCTTCCTTTGCAGGTGGTTTTGCAAGTGGCTTGTTTCTTTGTTTTTAAGAAATATTGTCCCTGAAAGATGCATCTTACATGCCCGTAACAAATCAGTCAAGCAAACATATCTACGTTTTCCTTCTACACACAGAAATCAACTGGAGTTTGTGAAACTACAATGCACACAGTCCTTGAAAAAGATATACAGCATTTTGGCATTGTGAAGGAAGACTAGTACCTTCCAGTAACACCAATTAGAAGAAAAAAGTCTACTGAATGTGACTATTTTAAGTGCATCTATTGCCAACAGACAATAGCTGCAGCTTTACAGAAGTGCACAAGAAACAAAAAGCTTGAAATCAACCAAAATATTTTCAACAGTCAAGTTAAGCAACAAGCCACAAATCACTATGCAGCTTTGTCCCATTAAAGTTTAATCCACTGATACAGTTTTAGTAACTTTAGCCTTGAAGAACGACATAGAACGCATTTTTAATACGGTAACATCTGTCAGAACTCTCATATGGCCATCTACCTATTCAAACACTATTTGTGCTCAGATATTTTTTCATTTTCACTCCTCTCTACAAGCTCGAAAAGCATTTATACCTAGATGTTTTGGAGCAGAAGCAATTTACTAAAATCCACTCACCAGGATCTGGATCTTCAAGTTTTTCTTTAAGGCGAGGAAACGCAGGACGGAGGGACTCTGGGTATTTCAAGAAAACTTTGTACATGATTAACACTGCCTTCTTCCTGATATAAGGCTTCGTATGGGACATCTGTTAACGAAATAATTGGGATCAGGCTCTTAGCAAATTTACACTTCCAAAATTCTTCTCAAGGCCCCTGTGTCCACACCAGTCTCTCTCAAAAGTGTTTCATAAGAGACTTGACTACTTCAGGTTCCAAAAACTCAGCTTCTGACGGGTGAGCAAAATACCATCATTTATCACCCCAACTAACAGAAATAACCAACGCAATCCTACTGAGCCACAAAGGCTGTAAGAGGTCCCCAAAAGACTCAAAAGGAAAAAGTGTCAATTTTCATATGTAACAGTTCTAAATGTAACAGATATTTACTAGATTTGAACAATTTAACATTCTTTAATTATAGGAAAAAAACATTGCTGAGTCTTATTAACTCACCAGTGTCATGATGTCATTTGCCAAGTCCCTGGCAAGATCTGGAGTAACAAAACAGGACAAGCCAGTCAGTGCAACTCCAGTATCATATTGGTTAGGGCTACTCAGATCCTAAAAAAGGAAAAAGAAGCTCAAAAATTTAAGATCACAAAGGATGTTGAGAAACTACTTTTTCAGACCAATTTCATTCACTCAACAGATATGAAGCAAAGCTTCTGTTCCATGGGAACGTTTATACTGGCTATTAAGAGGAATGTCCTCCAACACCTGCTAAAATACAGCTACCATGGGGATTAATAATTGGCACGAGGAATTTAAATTATAGATGGGTGACTGCAACATCAAAGCAACTAGAAACATCATACCCTAGTGGTATTTCAGAAGTGGCAAAAAATTAAAAAACTCAGACATGATCACAAATATATTTAAAACCCTAAAAAAAAA
Source organism: Anas platyrhynchos (assembly GCF_047663525.1). Lineage (NCBI taxonomy): Eukaryota > Metazoa > Chordata > Aves > Anseriformes > Anatidae > Anas > Anas platyrhynchos. The sequence continues at coordinate 5,029,761 of NC_092615.1, forward strand.
AAAAAAGAATTAAATACTAACACTGTTAAATCAAAGTCAAGTTGTTATCAGCCTCACTGGGAACATGCACTCTTGATGAGTGCGTAACAGTGTCCTAGCTTAATATATTAGAGAAATGAGACTGCTTTCCTTCCAAGCTGCTGGCAGCACCATGACTTTCAGTGCATAAAGACAGATCACAGGCTATGGTGTAGAACAAATTTCATTTGTCAAGTTTCTTTGTACTTATTTGTAGTCAATGTAGTATAGTCTCTGAGATGTTTTTATGATTCTGACTCCTAAAAAAAATTAATACTGTCTGAGCATGTTCACTTGCAGACTACAAAACCAGACCTCATGGAATACGGAGCATTACAGGATGAATCCTTAATTGCAGTTATTGGGAAACAAATTTGAAGTGAATTGCACAGAGCATCTGCAAACAAACTGAGAATTAACAGTCCGGATTCATTCGTACAAGACCACAATAGGAGAGCTAAACACAGGCCTTCAGGATTCTGTGTCATCTGCATCTCATTTTGATACCTCTTGTAGGTGGGACAAAATTAGATTCTACTTTGAGAATAGCTAAATTACTTCTTAAGGAGCAACAAAATTTTGTAACACATTCTGGCTTTAACGTATCTGCAGTCTTTAGGAAAGATACTGGATAACATCCCACTGATCTTTTTTAAGCAAGTAAATACAGACAGCTGGCATGAGACAGCACAAGGGAAGCCTATGGACAACTAAGCATTCCATTAATCCTTCCGATTGTATAATTAAAGCAGACTGTAAACCAAGTAAATAGAATTCTACAACTTCATATTCTTTAAAAGAAGTCGATCCTTAAAAAAGTTGTACAGTTTTCAAAACACAAATAGGGAGACAGGGCACAAAAAAATTAAGAACTGAAATCAAGAGTTTACCTTTCGGATTTGATTAGTAGTCAACATAATTACATCAGTCCCTTCATGAAAGCACTGAGAGGCAGCTAGGTAACCAATTCTCTGTGAAAAGGCAAGGAGAATAAAAGCCATTTTTAAAAAGTAAGTTTAGACAATGTTTAGATGAACAACAACTGGTGGTTCTACCGCAATTTTGGTAGAACAAAAGCTACCAGCTTTTGCTTTCAGCAAAAGCAGAACAATTAGACAAGAGGTTTGCATAACAGGGTTCTCTATTTTTTCCTGACATAAACCCTTTTTAATTATCTCAGACAAGTAATCTTTAGATGTAATACATCTACCTTAAGGGTATTAAAATTATCTTTATCTCCCCGCACTTTGTTAGAATGAATAGGTTCAGTGGCCAAGATGATGTAGGAAACAGGACAGTCAGTAGGAGAAACGGGGAATATTTATTTTGTCCTTGTTGTACCTAAACCAAAACTCCTTAACTCCTGACTTTCAGGTATGAAAGCCCAATCTGAAAGCCATTCTTTACAAAGTAATGTTCCATCCTATTTATTTGGTGAAAAAGAATAAGCACGAACAAAACCTTACAGAGGAAAAAAAAATACATCCACCCACACAGAACCGTGCACTTTTTTCCACAGAAGATTTAGCAGCTGTTGTCAAATACCCAATAGAAAAAGCCTATAGTAGCAGGTCAGGTATTATATACTAGAAAATAAACAGTCTACTTCCTTTCCATACTGAAGAAATCAAACGATCATGTGCCAATATATTAAATACAATAATGAAACAGCTTGGTTAGTACAGCAGTAATTACACAGAAAACTCACTTTAAATGTAAACTTCGATGCACTCATGACTTCAATAATATTGAAAGCAGCCCAACTGATGTCGTAGCCCAGCATCTGTAACTGTAAGCAGAGAAGGCTAGATTACAAACTTCTGAAATACAAGACTCAAAAAATAAGTCAGAAAATTAAAGATGGAACAGAAGTCCAAAAATAATACAAGACACCTCAAGATTATGACCCACTGTTATGTTCTATGCCACCTGGAATAAGCTAAAGACATCCAGAAGTTCCACTAGAATCAAGTTTTAAACTCTGCATTAATTCCAGGTACTACATAGCAGTTTTATATGCATCACTGTGGACAGTTTCTCCCTCTTAAAAAAATAAATCGCTCTTTAACAGTGTTTTCCTGTGCAGTCCTTTGCAGAGAACAAAGAAAAACTGCTCATGCAACTACCTAAGAAACAATCCAGATGAGAACTACTTTTTTTAATTGGATTAGTTTTAAACCAGATTAGCTTCCTGATCTAGCTCAATAAAATTGCACAAATACTAGTGCCAGCACAACGAATGGAATGGGAACATGCAGACTCTGATGTCAGAGATACGTGCGGGAGCATTTTTACCCGCAGCCTGCACTGCAAACAGTTAAAGCTAGCTGTGAAACCAGTCTAAGAAGAATAAGCAGGCTAGATCCTAGTCAACAAGGATGAAAAAATTAAAAGATGCAATCGTATTGTATCCCCACAAGGCACTTACATATGTAAGTTTGCAGACTGCATTTGATTTCACTGCAATGTTATCCTGCTTTAGCTCCTGCTTGATCTCATCGATGCACTGGGAGATGTATTTTGCCTGAGGGAAACAAAAAACATGCACGCTCATTTACCATGGAACATTCACTTCTGTAGATTTCCAACACATTAATGGGAAGAAGGCAGCAGAACTCATTTGCAAGAACCAAATGCATCTTGCATGAAACGTTTAGGTGAGCACTTTACTCTGAAGGAACTGCTCATTAACAAGAAATGTCATGCTTTATTATAAAACTGAAAGTACACTAAGTTGTTTCTTCACTTTATTTCCTGTCTTCTGCCTCCAACCCCATTGTTCAGCCTAGAGCTTTAGGATCAAAGACTTGCAGCCAAAAGCTGGTCAATGGAGATCGTGTGCCTAGTGGTAAGAACAAACACTTGTTTCACCTCTCCTAGAACATGTATTAGACCCTTACCTCAATGGAAAGCCTTAGATTACTGAGTCATTATGCCTAGAAATAACCACATAAAAGACTAAGTAGCCCACAAATTTAAGTTGTTTGATGAAAAGATGAGTCCTCTCTTCTTTTGGGCGTGCTGGATGCATACAACACTGCGGATGTGCACTCAGAACAGTCCTCACACCTGAAGGAGCAGAGCACAAGTCTTTCACTAGGTAAAAGTACTTCTGGCTGGCACTTGCCATTCACTCCAGAATTGGCAAAGATGCCTACCCTCCCCAGCACAGGAATTAGCTAATTGATTTTGCTATTTACACATTTTGAAAAGCAACACCTAGTTATTTGTATGATTTTCTCAGTAGTTCAGAGCCAAACGTCACAATGTTTACATTTAAATATTTGGCCCTTAGCTTCTTTCCAAACAATCACATCTGTGCTGGTGGGAGGGATATGGCAAATGCATGATCTAAAAATATCTGTGCAGATTTTACTTCATAAGTAGGCTTAACTCTGGGATTCTTTCAGTTCACAATTAATTATGATTTAAGTACTGAAGGCATCTGCTACAGAAGTCATGAAAACTTAAAAGCAGGGACGTAATCCCTCCTTAAAAAGCCACACATGCAGCAGTGCATTTATCATTCAATATAAATAAGTCAATTTCCAGAAGAACCAGGTCAGAAAACAATTACCTAGTTTCAAAGCAAAACTCCGCCTCCATACCATTACCTTCCACCAAAAGGATATTTTCCACACAGAAGTCTATTGGTCTGCCTTTACCTAACACTTCTCTTTACACTAAGTTTTATTATCCCAACTGTTCTTTGGCATTCTGCAATGTCCTAGAGCAATACTCATGCTTAATGTCATGAAATTTAGAAGCAGAGAATGTTATTTTTAATCAACAGGGGGTGGCAACAAAAGAACCATACAAGGTCTGTAGGGCAATGAGATGCTGCAAGGATCCAGGTGAGGAAAAGTAGCAACTGAATTTTAACACTAGGACTTCAAGCTCCACGCAGCAGCCATCTAATGGCAATCCACACTGCTCTAATTTAGAGTGTAGTGATACCAAAGTTAGAATCCACCATCAGGATGCACAGAGCACACACAGTTCAGTGCAGGAAGAGTTCCATTGGCTTAACAGCCTTAACATAAACAGAGTAATTTGTCTGGCCTCTCTCTCAAATCTTGCACTTACACAAAGATAAAAGGCAATGCCTTTGTAGCAATGCTAAGCTCTGATGGAAATGTGCTATTCCGAGAGATTTCTACTCGAAGTCTTTGTTGACCTTCCTGAAGTTCTCATTTGTCCCACTCCTGCAGCCTATGGAGGTCCCTCAAACAGCAGCCCTGCCCTCCACGCAACCCCACAGGCCTGATTAAAGAAAGTAAGCAAGCAAATGAATTTACATAGGAATAACTTAAACTCATTGAAGTGCCTGTATTTGGGATAGAAATAATATCTTTGTATCAGAAGTCTTCATTTGAAGGGAAGGCAGGCCAAACAGCCCTTTCCTCTACAGACATTCCTCTGTCCTCCTGAACAGGAGTGGATCTCACCTGCCACGAAAGGATAGCACTGCCTGCAAATGCTTGACTACATGGAGTCCAGGAGACTTCTCCTAGAAAATAGAAGATTTGGGATTCTAAACAGTCATGACGGTGATCTGAGTCCAGACAACTCCCATGGAAGAGTTTAAATTCACGTTTAAACTGAAAAACTTCTGATGGTAGGTAGGAAATATGTACTTGACCTGAGATGCTGAAAGAACGACTCACACAACATGCAACAAATCTACAAACACATTATGCTGCTAGGGGAGCATAAAATATTCAAGGCTCAGTGCACCAGAGCAGTGTCACAGAGCCCTGTGCACGGATCTTGTTGCCATGGCCTGGGCAGGATCCAGCCCCTGCTGTCATGCAGAGTACTGCACTGCCCACACCCAGAAAGCATCACTCATTTCTCACAGCTCCTACCCAAACCTGCTTAAACATTAGCCTCGGTTTCCTAAAATCCTCTCAGGTGTTGAACCCAAACCACTGCATGACCAGAAGGGGGACAAAATAGCACAGAAGTTAAATACTGTCCAACTCCAGCACAGCCAAATGCAGACTCCTGAGCCTCCAGGCACACCCAGCAGCTTCAGCAACCTGCAGGCACACCCTTGCCAGTAATCTAGTCTAACAGAATGAGCAAATTCCTTAAAGGAGGACAGAAAAGCGTATTGGAGAACTCAATCATATTGGAAACTAAAACAAGGCCTTCTGAAGAGCAGAAAAGTCCTTCCAAAATAAACGTACACCAAATCCTAAAAGGCTACAAGGAATGAAAGCCTATATATAGAACGCTTTAAAGGCTCAGGGGTATTAACTTTTTGTTAATCTCTCTCGAGTAGCACTGCAGTAATGAGCAATATGAAGAAAACCACTCCGTTTAGTCTCCCGTTTAAATCTGAAACCCAACAAACAGCTCCCATCCCAAATTCCCTGCCCCATCTAACTAAACACAAAGCAAACAAGCACGTGTGTGTGTGTGTGTGTCTGTGTGTTGTGTGCAGCTCTTTAGAGCTCCTCCTTGCTCTGTGGCCAGCAGCACCCTGACCTTGTGAAGTGCCAGCCCAGCGTTGCTCCACCAAAGCAGCACCACGCCGCACGAGGTCCCCTGGCCCCACACAGCCTTTGAGCCATGCAATTCAGCCAAAGCAGGCAGTGAAAGGGGAGGAGGACCACGCGATGCAATGAAAAAAGTGTTTGGACATCTGTAGGCATCGTGGACACTAAGCAAGGCCTAAATTATTTTTTTTCTTGCAAATATTTAAGTACTGAAATAGACCAAAACTGGGTTAGTTTTCCCAGCACTGACTCACTGATAGTTTTTTGCATAAAGCTCTCGAGTATAGCAGTTCTCTAGTGTGGTAAAACAAATATTTCCCAAGGATGTAATTGGTTCAGTTTTTCCTTAAACACTTTTCAGATTCTATGAAGAAAGGAAAGCAAAAGGAAACACTTCAGAGTTCATTTCTGCTCACAGTACTGAATCAATACGCAGTGATTCAATACCCAGTATCAGTACACATCTTAACTACTGACCCTGTCAGTCATACATGAAGCCTTCCTGGGATGCTACTCAATCGCTCGTATGTTTTGGCTGCTTGGCTGAGGAGCGCTTTTAAGTCCCAGTATTTATAGACCTTGAGCCATTCCCAGCCAGACTGCATTGAGCAAACAAGGCGATCACAAGGAAGCCTCTCACTCCGGCTGGAGGTAGGAACAAGCAGAGCCAGTGAGTGAAAGAACATCAGCAGGGCGATGGCAGCCCTGCCAAGGCCGCGACTCCGCAGTCAAAAGCTGAAGAGCATACGGTAACACGGGGAAAATGCCAGAGCAGCCACTCAGGGCTTGCTTTTTCTTGTATCCTTCAGGAGGAGGAAGGTTACAGAATCACTCGGAGCAGTACAGCTAAAACCCAGGAAAAGCCTGCGGATATAAAGAGCAATCCCTCAACAAAGCTGTGTGCACAGCATGAAATCGTAATGCCTTACTGTATTCCTCCAAACTGATGGGGCAAGCACTTCATACCCACTGACAAAATACACAACATCATTTAATATAAGCCCAAATTCTTTAACGAATCCTTGACCTCAATCAGAAAATACATGTATTTAAGCCAGCGTGAGTGGCTACAGCAAGAATGAAGGTACCAAAAATCAAAAACAATCCCTCAGACAGAGGGAGGGAAGGAAGGAAAAGTGGGTCATGGTAAGAAGCCAAAACATCAGTTTATAGGATTCTTTTTATTTCCCAAGCCATGTTTTTTGAATTAAGTTTGAAAAACGTTCAAACTTTGTTCCAAGCTCTGCTCAAGACAAAACTTGGTCTTTGCTGATGATTTCAGAGATGTTTGCAAAAGATTAATTTTTCTTTTTCTAGCAATACACAAACAAGGCTGGGAAATCGCTCCTCCAATGGAGCGATCACATTCCTAGGAAGCGTGATGCTCTGTGCTGCACTTCCATCAGCATTCAAACTTAGTATTTTACAGGAGATGAGAAGACAGTAGTGGTTAGATAAACGTCACTGTAATAACTTCACATTAAAACCAATTGTGAATTATATGCGTTTCCAATAGTCTTGAAGAAGATGGACTCTTACCTAAACCAATGCATCAACCTCTGAAATCAAAAGAAAGCAAACTGCTTCTCACCCCTTAGGGTTACAGCCCAGCAAACAGAAGGCAGTGAATCCTTCAAGTCCTTAACAGGACCAGTCTCAACCCACTAGATCTGCTGCAGCTGATTTGGGACTCGTGCCTGGCGCTTATTGCAACAGCACCAGGCTTTCCACCCAGACCAACAGCAGGCATCGAAGACCAGCAGTCCCTGTTTGTACCACATCTTCAGGGTTAAATACAGTGGTTGAGAAAGGGATGATTAACAGTCTATACCAGAGGCACTGAGATATGAAATGAACGCATTGCTACCACTGTAAAACAACGTTTGGAATAAGGCAATATTAAAGAAGTACAGAGCATGACACTTGTGTTGAGCACAGTAGCGCTTATCAGTTCTTTGTAACACTGAGACATGCTTGACATTAAGCCCCATGAAATTACACCGAGCACAAGCACGTGATGATCTCACATGAGCTGTGCTATGGCCACCGCACCAACTTCCAGGGAACCAGTAACAGCTGCCTGCCCCCACCTCTTGGTGGCTGTTTTGTAGAAGACCTTAATAAAGTACTACCTGCAGGATGCAAGCACATGACCGTGGTGCTCCACATACAAGGCAGTTACACCACAGACACCTCATGGAGGCAAAGCAACTTTCTAATTTGTTTATGCTTCAAGCAGAAGAGCCTGTTATGAGCACAGCACGGATCACCTGCCACCTCCTAACTTTGGAAGAAGGCTGAAAGAAACATTGTTTGCCATCAAAACCCCCAAAAGCCCTTCATGGCAACAAACCCCAGTAACTGACTACAGCACCTGAAACACCAGCATCATACCTCAACAGCTCAACATAAATCAACTGAAGTAACAGCTGTTTTTTTTTTTAAGCTCTTGGCTAGTTTTGCCTTCACTTGAACACAACATTAGAGATAAGCATAATAGTTGTTAACTTCTATCATAGACAAATAGAATTACTATAATATTTAAATACAGTAGAAGTAATAGGATCCCTCCTAAAGACTGCTTCATGGATGGCAAGGAACAATTCCCAGTCACATGCTCCCACACATTATCTTACAACTAACTTCCCTAAAGCCAAATCCCAGGTAAAGTAGGCAAGAATACAAGCTACAACTGGGAAGTTGCACAGCATTCATTTAAGCACGTTTGCAGCAGCCAAAATAAAATGATGCAAAAGGTGTTCAGATGCAATACGGAGTTCAGAAAACACGGAAAGGCATTGGAAAAGCCAAGCTTATCTTTCACTGAACTGTTACAAGATGTTGCCATGTGTTTGAACACGACTTACTTAGCTTGCCTTTACTACTCAGCTCTCCAGGGATTTATTCACTCATCCTGTAGGTGGTCTCAGGATCCTAGACCAGGGTATTGTCCCCATCAATGATAAATACAGTTGACTTGATGGCCAACCTTTGACATTTCATTTTGCAGTCATTTTCTCCTACGTTATTTGTTGGAAACGTGGTGCATTATCCACTATTCCCTTGTCTGTTACAACTGCTAGCAAGACAGCAAGGCTCCTTGGCCAGAAGACACTTATGGAGGAATGCAAAAATCAATTTACATACCCATACATGTATATGGTTGGTTGAAATTATACACACCAACTGAAATTTGGCATGGTGCATCCATCTACCCTGATCTGATTTACAAGTCAGTAAAAACCACTGAAATATTGTTACAAAAATTCAGCTAGTTTAAAAAATCAGCAAGTATACCACTTGCTCAGCATGTCTACCTGTTGGAGTTGCTCAGTATTTGCTCTCCAAAGAGCAGCCCTGCAGCGCCACAGGGCGCTGTACAAACACACACCATCTTCCAAACAGGTCAGCAGAGGCCAGGGATGATACGTGGCAGAAGAATCAGCTGGGGAGCTGCAGCCGAGCACCCAATGCGACCCCCAGGCAGATGCAGGCACCCCAGAGCAACGCTGCCTGGGTCACAGAGCACTGCAGATCGGTTGGGTTTGTTCTTGACCAGCCCCTTTTTGGCAGTTTGGCCATAGACAATTGCAGTGTTTTATACAAAGAAACACCTACCCAGGGAGCTGCAGCACAGACATTAGCCATCCTGGAGCATGTCCCCACCTGGGCTGTGCCAACAATTAAGTCAGTATTAGATAGCGAGACCTAAACAGTCCAACATATATCAGTAAGTAATGCGCCTTCAGTAAGACTTCAGAGATGTCCCTTAATATAAAGGTCTCCAGTCTGATCACGGTATTTGTTAATTTAACTGCACAGCAATTAAAAAACCCTCAGGGGACTTATCTAAGCAGACAGCTTTGAAGACCACAGAGAGGTGACAGCCAGAAATGCTTATTCCTGAGAACACAATAGGTACTTGACCTTTTATTTCCACATTACAATGCAAAGAGCTAGGCAAGTACCTTTACAGTGTATTTTCCAACTTCTTAGTCAGTCCCAGGCATATTTCTGTGCAGAATTTCAGCTCTATTACAAGGATGTATTGTTGTACGCATACGAAAAAGTCACTTGCTAAGGAACTAAAGTATCCATTGTTTTCAAGAGTCGGCTGACTGGAATTAGTCTAGAGGGGAACATCAAGAGAAAGACGCTTAATAATACATTAACATAATATAAAAATGCAACACCAAAAATATTTCAAAGAGGTAACATTGATTTGTGGCATGAGAAGTTCTCGGGTATGGAAGAATAAGAAGGACAATGAAGAAAAAGATGGTCTGTAGCCATTACTCATTTCTTAAGTTCATAACAAACATTTGTTTAATTCAAGAAAACTTTTTCACATGCTTCTTGTTGTATAATCATACCACTTGCTCAAAATGAGCTTACATTCCTCAAGGCAGTGAAGCTCAGTCACACACTGCAATAGGTGGAAGCCCAAATTTGCTATGAAAACCCAGCCCACCTGAAGAAAGGTTCATCATACCCATATCTGTGCCTAATTCCCATTGCAAACATTTTCATAGATGAACCTCTCAGTAAAAGCTCACAGGTTGGACCATCTAGGCTATACAATCAATTATAAAAAGGAACAGCGAATACAAAATGCAACACTCAACTACACAGCCTACAAATTCAGTTCAATCAGTGCATGAGGACGTAAGTCAGTGTGTCCCCAACATCCTTCCATAACCAGTGACACCTTCAAGGGGGCTTGTAAATATTGGCAGCTATTTTGAATGTATGCTTCTTGTTAAAAAAACACTCAACTGCCTATACTACTACTAACCATGCTATTTGCAGAATCTTTTAGCTTAATCAAAAATCTTTTTACTTCCTGCCACCTGGATTTAAGCAGACTCCCTTTTCAATTATGAAACATTTTTCAGGATCAGTTGTGTTTTATTTTAAGCAAGCTAAGGAACACAAATGCTTCTTTATAACTAGTCCCATGACTTGGTCTTTCTGATGCACATTGTTTAAAGCTTCCCTTGCTGCTCTTTATATCCCACCAGAAATGGGACACGTCATCAAACAGCACTTCTAGAAGAAAAATCTAAACTTACTCTTTGCACCAAAACTATTCACTAACCACACTGCAGAGGAAGAGGTTTTTCACTAACTTCTGTTATTTCCTCTAACATGGTCAATGTCTGTAGAAGGACCCATTTTCTGCATTTAACACCTGGACAAAGATGGCTGCATCAGAAAGCATCAAACAAACAGCCCTGTGAAGACAACCACAGCACAGAAATATAGTTAGCTTGTAATTTTATTTTTCTAGATGTTCTTCCCCTGGCCCTACAAGGGGTACAGTATGCCCCCAGGTACCAGGAAACCTTTTTTTTTTTTTTTCTCCTGCACCTGCCTAGGCAGAACTTTTATTTACACATGTGAGAAAGCAATTTGTCCAGAGCACTTCAAACCCTCAGAAGAGAGCCAGCTACAAAAGAATCCAGACAGGCAACAACGCTCTTAGCCCCACTCATGCCACAGACAATTAAATCATATTTAACACCAGAGAAAGCATGAAGCTAATGAAAGGCAGCATTAATGCAAAGCCTAAGCTGCTCTCTGCTTGTAATCACCCAGGACAAAGCCCACATCTTGGCTATTGCTCCGAGGCTCCACGCCGGACCCCTCACTGTCCACGATGCAGAAGGTCCAGCAGGACGCTTACCCTGCTCCTTGCCACCTCTGGAGGCCACCACCAGCCTGCTTCCTTACTGCTTGGTGTAAGGCCCTTATCCAGTCTTCCATGTATTGCTCCTATTTCTGATTGTCGTTTCCCAGCAATTCACACACGCCGCCGAGAATTAACAATGGCAACACTAGATCCACTCAAAAGTGGGTGGAATAATGAGCTCCCTTCGAAGATACAAACACACATATGATGAGCAGTAAGCGATCAAGCATCAGCGACTGAAAGAGCCGCCTGTCATCAATGAGCTGCACGCTGCCTATTATTTGCTATGAAAACCCAGCCCACCCGAAGAAAGTTTCATCATACCTACATTTGTGCCTACTTCCCACTATAAAGCTTCCCTGTATTTTCAGTCTTGGGCACCAACAAAATTTTCAGCATTCCTCAAAATTCCTGCCATGATCCACCCCCCCCCCCCTCCTTTACTATTAGGTATCAATAAAGGGACCAGATGCCAAGCTGCCAGAAGACCACTGCATTAGATGATCTTCAGCCTTGCTGGTGACACGGTATGCCCAGAAGTCTTGGGATTTTACAGGATTCCTCAAAACCCCTTACACCATGATTTCATGTGAAAGCATGTCAGAGAAGTAACTGGAATTGTGCAGTCAACCACAGCAGCACTTGATTTTAACAGAAAAGTTTTTTTTAAGCAACTCAAGCCTGTTTTCCTTAGGTAACAGTCCCTAGGAAGTGAGAACACAGCAGCAGCTCTGTAAGGCTAGTATTTGATCCGTTAGACACATATTTCACAGTACATCACACAGAACACTCGATGTGTCCCTCATTCATCATTACAGATCAACCAGAATTAGGTTTTAGTTTTTCCAGCCAGAAATACTGGTCACCCTGTCTCTCCCCAGGCTGCTTCTGCAACATCATGTATGAAAGTACTTACATGCAAACCAGCGATGTGACACTTAGCACCAAGCATTACCCAGGGAAGAGCACAAGGTTTTTTAATGTGCTTTTTCCTTAACTATCAACTACCAAAAATTTAAAGTGCTAATCCTTCACACAAGCAGCAGCTTCACTGACAGAAATGACAGTGACTTTCTTTAGTTAGGAGAGAAGTGCACAGAAATTTTGTGCAAGACTTTAAGCCCTTTCCCCTCCTTAAGTGTCCTCCAGTAAATCAAACGCACTCGAAACACAAAGGGCTATGGTCTGAACAGGACAAGGCGCCACTCATTTAACAGCCCCATTTCAGCTATTTTATCATCTCAGTTTTATAAAGGAGCCTCTCGCAATAGCATCTGACGGTACTTTCCTGGTTTGGGAACAAAGACGTTCTTCACCCCTAATACAAAACACTGTGCATGATCCAAAGAGCATCTAAGGATTATCTCTGCCTTGTATTTCAGGTTCAGGACAACATCCCTAAACAGAAATCATTTCCCAGTTTGGAACATCTAGAAAAAAATCTATTACACTTTTAACATCCTGTGGCACAAGCCACTCCCCGTTAGCCTGCTGTGTAGCACATACATAAAAAGTAGGCACAAAGTGGAAGAAGTTATTCCACAGGGGACAAAACCCTGTCAGAACAGATCAAAGATTCACTGCTTTCACTATTAGGATTCATTTTCCAAACGAAAGAGAAAGGTATTAGAAGCAAAGGCCAGGGGAGAATGGCACAGGACATCACGTCTTCCTTGCAGACTTAGCACTAGGGAAGAGCACGTGGATTAAAGCATCTGTGTCCAGTGTTGAAAAGTAAAAACGACACGCTGAACTAGGAGGAGATCTAGAGCAGTTACACTGCCTCTTCACACTGCGTGTACTACCCAGTAGGATGATGCAACTCCAAATTTCCCCAAGACTGGAAAATGAACAGAACATCTGCACTAAGAAGTGTCTGCATGAACTGAAGGGCATCCTCCCCCTTACCTCCCATCCTCACAGAACACCACCACTTCAGTTCCAGTGTTTTAAACTCAAAATAAATGGGTCAGCTTTAGATAAAGATTGGAAACTAAAATTAAAATGGCCTCTCACAGGTAATTAAGCACTTTGCAGCAAAGATGTGAGCTGAAGTGCCAGTCAGCCTCCACTGCTCTCTCAATTCCTCTGCTGTGCTGAAGGGAACACTTAAAAATTATTGTCGAGGAGTTTGTGGCACTCCATCAACTTCACAACTAGGCTTGGGGTACAGCCCTAAGGCCCAGCAAGACAGAAGGCCATACAACCATCAGGCAAGAATGCAGCACGCTGGGTGAAAAGCTGCGTTTGCAAAACCCACAGCTCCCACAGCCAGCCCTGGGTGACAACTGCTCGGCACGCCCTGCGCTACAAACACATCCCTGAGGCGGCAGCAAAACGCTAGATCCAACAGCTTGGGACGGCACCTGCAGAGGAATTGGAATCTGTCATATTTAAGAACAAAACACTTTTGCTTCTGCAAAAAGCTTAATTAAAACAGAAGTCAAAGCAATAATCGTACCTCCAGTTCTTTAGTGTCACTTTATTTAACAACCTCTGTGCACCCTTTTTGGAGATCTCTTTCATAGATTAATCCTGCTGAGCTGAGATCCATCAGCTACTGGGCTGTCTGTTTGAAACACTTGGTCCTATTCAGGAATTTGTGTCTCTTGAGCTTAGACAGTTATCTGGAGACACACACAAGTCATTCAAACAACTACATTCAATATTTGAGCAATACTCAGTAGATAAAATCAACAATAGAAGCATTGTGGGAAAGGAAGATCTTTTTGCAACTACTTCCTCTAAAATATTATACTGATCTTGCAACGTCACCTGAAAATCAGAAGACCATTCCCTGAGAAGCACCGAATCAGTGCCCAGCATTTTAGTTACAGTTCACAGTCCTCTTCAAGAGCTAAAAAAAATAATAAAAAAAATGAACAACCCTGTGCAGTTTGCAGCCACCTTATGTAATTAAGCAAGATCTCTGAAGGATTCCAAAGCAGATCGTGTTACAGAAGACTCACACTTCATCAGGGAAATGGCTACTGTTCAGCTGAACACATCCTGAAGATCCGTTTTTCATTTCTGCTGTGCACATGAGGAATAAAAGAGGAACTATCCCTACAGATACCTATTTCACAATGTCAATAAATATTTCCAACTGAAGAGCTGCCATTGTTTAAAATACTACCATGCTACGATCCAACCCCTGCAACTGGCACCAGCCTCTTAGGGAAGGAGGCAGTGCATTTGCTTTGACCTCGGTGAATCCTAGAGAGAGCACCCAAGACTGTAACAACAAATACACAGAGCCCTATGAAATTGTCCAAGTATTTTTTCCTAACTTCAAAGAACAGAGGAAATCAAAGCCAATACACTATTTTTTGTCATAGGCTAAGCAGGAACTCAGTCTGGCTTGTGATGCACAGTAACTTGTTAGCTCTGACCACAGAACAGTGGTTGTGCTCTTTACCCTCTGAATACATACAGAATCCTGGAAAAGGAGCTATTTGTCATGAAATTATCTTAGAAATTAAACAGTACATTTAATCTTCCTCAAAAAGAGCTAGAGCCACAAAGACCTGGACCTGCATCAGGGGAAACCTCAGAGCTCTGGCAGTTGAAGAAATCTTCTGGCCTATGCACAAAAGAATAAAGTATGCTTCCTAAAAGCAAGACATCGTACAAACTGGGCTTAAGCAATGCTGAGGTGCTCTATGCATTCAGTTCACCTGTTCCAGCTTTAAGCATAACACTTTAAGTGTCCACATAAACATTTCTGTTCCCCTTCCTCCACAGCTTGCCACATTTGCAGGGCACCACACGCTTCTTAGAGCCCAAAAATCAAATCTAGAGTAAAGTAAAAATGTAAGCTTCCCACACATCACTAGTGAACAAGGCCTCGTCCTGCACGCAATGACCTGCTTAAAAGCCATCAGCAAATGGTTCAGGAAGTGGTATTTCACATTTCAGTCCAACAATGCCTGCAATTAAGAAATTACTAGGAATCCCAATTAAATTAGCTTAAACATTTGATCTAGTAATACCAGTGCAATTCTTTTTCAGATACCTTTCATAGCTGATACCATTCGGATATCCTACTTTAAGGAAGAGATATGGTAACATACAAATACTTTAATGTGTCACTAACTCCGCAGCAAGTCACTTATATTCCAAAATATAATTGTTAGGCTGTAAGAAAGCTAAAGCCGTGACTACTTAGTTAAAGATTAACATAAATGCCACCCTTAGTGTCCGTTACATCCCAATTAACATGCAACACTTCAAATTCAATGTGGGAAGCCTCCTATAATGCGTTCTTGATGACTAATTACGCCACCTATACTAATTTCCTGATCACGTGCCTCTAATACAAGAGGGAATAACAGGCCAACACATCCAGCTGCTTTCTGCCTACGACAGCTTTGAAGCGAGGAACTGGCATTTCAGCTGTAAGGCGTGCAGCATCGGGAACCTGACAGCTGAGCTGTGGCCGTGCTCGGCCTCCCTGCCCGTGGTGACAGACGCCACACACACACACGCACACACACACACACAGACACACACACACAGACACACACACACAGACACACACACACACAGACACCGCTGCCCCGTGTGCAGGAGCCGCTCGGCCACGCACAGCGCTCACCTCCCCACCGCAATCACTCGGGACGTGGAAGAGCAGCGCCCCGCAGGCCTCCGCCTCGCCCTCCTGCACATCGCCTCCCTTTCGCTTCCCTCTCCCCCCGCCTCCCCGCTCTGCCCCCACCCAGCGCCACCCTTCCTAGTTTTGATTCCTGCTCGCTCCTTCCCCACAGCAGCGGCTCCTTCCCGGGGCGCCGCAGGCCTCTGGGCCTCACGGAGCCCGGGCTGCGGGCAGCGGGCTGGAGGCAGCGAGCTGGGGGCTGCGGGCCGGGGGCCGCCTTCTCCCCCCCTCACCCCGCAGCGGAGCGGACCCCGCCGGGAGGCGCGGCACAGGCGGGGGCGGCGTGGGGGACGAGGCGGTGCCACCCCGCGGGGCAGCCGGCGGCCCCTCGCTCACCTCGTCCTCCTTGTGGTTGCGGATGCCCCGCACCAGGTCCTGCAGGTTCTTGTCGAACATGCGGTCGATGCTGCCCTTCACCATCTTCAGCGCCATGGTGGCGGCGGCGGCGGGGCCTGCGCTCGGGGCTGAGGGGCCGGGCCCAGCCGGGGGCGCCGCCGCGGCTCCTGCACAAGCCGGGTGAGAGCAGCGGGCCCGAGCCGCTCACATGCCAGGCAGGGAGGCCGGAGGGGGGGGAGCGGAGAGCGAGTGGCGCTGGCCCCGTGCGGGGCGGGCGGGCGGCGGGGGCGGCCCCAGCAGCCGCGAGCCCCCAGCTCCGGGCTGCGCTCGGCCTCCGAGCGCCTGACAAAATGGCGGCCGGTCAGCTGAGGGCTCGGCCCCGCCCCCGCTAGGCCCCGCCCATCTCGGACAGGCCACGCCCCCCCACACGCCCCGGCCACGCCCCCCGCGCCTGCCCGCGCGTCCTCGAGCCGCAGCCGCGGCGCTGCTGCCGCTGACCCCGCCCCTTCCCCGCGTGGCCACGCCCCCAGGTCCCACGTGGCGGGGGGGGGGGGGGGGGGGGCGGGGGGAGCGGCAGCAGCGCCGCGGTCGGGGCTCGAGGACGCGCGGGGCTGCGGCGCCTCCCGGCCCGGCCCGGCGGGCGCACAGCCCATAATGGCCCATTTCGGCCCCGTCCCCCGCGAGGAAGGAGCTCCACGGCCTGGTGCCACCACCACCGCCCTGCCCTGGGTGGCCGCGTGCTGTCACTAACGCTCGTGGCTCCTTCTGCAGCCTCTGCTCCACGGGTGATTCGTGCCAGTGCGGGCAGAGGCACCGTGCCCGGGTGGCGGGAGTGCTCAGCCAGGGGGATGTGGTGCCCGGTGGGGCACCCGCCCGTGTGTGCCGGGGGCTTGCCTTGTGCCCACGTGCCAGGCACCTGCCTGGTCGCTGTATGCGTGGCTTCCCAGACGGTGACATTTCTTGCCAAGGCTGGGTCATGCTGTGGGGATGGAGAGAGAAAATAAAATGTGGAGCACTTCCAGCTCACCAGCACCTCCAGAAGGGGTTCCAGCATTTGTGGAAGGAGAGCGAATGGGAAGGAGACCTGCTCAGCCCTCCGAGCCGCATTATGCCTGGGGAAGGACAGCGGTTTCTGTTTGCTTTTCTCCTTTGTTGTCTGCCTCCCGGTTCTGACTTACAGCTGTCTTTTGTTGGCCCCAGCAGAATGGAGCCCATGGGTTTGGTCTTGTTTTTTTCAGAAATAGCTACAGGCGTGAGCCCCTACCTTTGGGTCTCCCAGCTTAAGGAACGAAGACCTCGGGGCATGGCTGGGACACAGGGAGCTGGCAGAACGTGGGGATGGGGAAGGGGCTGTGTACCGCGTGTCCCCAGTGCTGAGAGGGGACCTTGGGGCCTGCTTTTAACATGCTTTTCAGAAATAAGCCAAAAGGACACAACCTCCTCTGCTTTCTCCTGCTTAAGCAGGATGCTGGGGACAAGCTTGGGGGGAAAGCCCAGCACAGAGAGACCTGGGCACAGAGAACCATCTCCCCACGCTGGCGCCCTAAGGGGTTTTCTGCCTGCTCCAGATGCTGCCAACCAGCTTAAGTCAGTTCACACTTAAAAATTTGGGGCAGTAATAAATTTTCCACGCTCCAAACCACGAAGGGCTTGCAATTACAAGCAGCGGTAACGCGTGTCTCTAACCCTAAGCGTGGCTATCGGTAATATTTAAAGCCTTTAACATTCCCAGCTCGTCGCCACCGCTGGCATCTGCAGCTCTGAGCTCCCTCCTCGAACACACACCGCCACCTCCTGGCTTTGGCTGTAATTTCGCAGCGGCTTTGCCGGTGAGGGAACCTCCCGGCCGCGGGCAGACGCCGCACCAAGGGGAAAGAGCCGAGGCCGGTGTCGCACCGCTGAGGGGGACAGGGCCCTGAGGGCGGTCCCGAAGCCCCCAAGCAGCGGCCCGGGGCCAGCGGTGCCGCTCTCCCCGCCTTGGGGCCGCCGCCGGCCCCGCTCCCCTCAGCCCCGAGGCTCGCCCGGCGCCGCCTCCATTTTGGCCCCGCTCCCGCCCGCGCAGCCGCCCGCAAGATGGCGCCGGCGGCGCGGGAGAGCGGCGGGGCTGAGGGGGGCGGCCGGAGCTGGGAGCCCCGGGCCGGGCGAGGCGGGCGGCCGGGCCCGGCCGGGGCCAGCGCCGTTCCCAGCCGCTGCAGGTCCCAGGCTGGGCAGCGAGAATCGTGCGGTCGCCTCAGGGCTCGCCAGGAGCCCCGCGTGCAGCGGGTCGGTGCGGCCGTGCTTCGTCCTCCCTGTCCTCTTGCACGAGTCCCAGGGGTGGTGTGGACGCCGCGGCGCCGGATTCAAACTCCAGTAGCGCCTAAAAAAATGAGGAAATTGGAGCTGTTTTGCCCTGGCAGAGCTCTGATGGAAAACCCCTGAGTGGGGCTGGGGATCTGGGGCTGTGCCGCTCGGTGTCCCCACTGCCGGGGGCGTCGGGGCTGTGCGTGCCGTAGCGCCCCAAACCAGTGGCAGCCCCCAGCTTGTGGCTGCCCGCTGCCCTCCGGGGCATGGAAATCCCTCTGGGGCTTCAAACCGAGCCCAGCCACCTTTGGGCTTTCCCCAGCCGGCCACTATCCGCCTTGCTGCTGGGTGCTGCCGTGCGGTGACTCACTGGCACGTGGGCGGCCGTCGCCCTTTGCCCCTCGGCCTTCTCCCAGCGTGGAGGCGCAGCGCCCACGGGGGTTTGTGGGTGCCGGGGTGAGGTTTCCGTTCTCCCCCTCCTCCCGGCCCCCAGCCCAAGCTGGCAGCGAGCCCGTGACAGAGCAGGATTGCGGAGCTGCTGGGCAGCCGCCAAGGCCTTCCTCCCGGGAGCAGCAGAAAGGGAAAAGCTTGACGTGGTTGCTGCTGCTTGAGGGAACAGGGAAGGGGGAGCCTTTGGGGGGGAACACATTTGGAGATGGGGTCGCTGCAGGGAAGGGCAGCTGGGAGGGATGGGCTTGGCGAAGCTGCCCCAGTGCCCTCATGGGACTTGGTGTTTGCTGTGTGGAGAGCTGGAAAGGGATCGTGTCCCATTAGCCACAGTGTCACCCCCCTGTGCTGGCTCCCCCTGGACACCCATGTAAGCCCTGCACACACCGAGCACCTCCTTGGGCCAAGAAGGGCAGAGACAGACTGGATTTTGAGGGGAAGGGGATGAGAGTACCCGCATTTCAGCTGGCCCAGGGAACAGGGTGGTGGAAGTGAAAGTCCTGGGGATGCTCATGACTGTAAAAGGCATCATCCCACCTGGATGTGCCGCCAGCACCAGCGCGGCTGTGGCACCTTTTGCCTGCCCTGGTCCCCATTGTGCCCACAAGGCATTGATGCTGCTTGTGCATCCACCGGGGAAACTGTTGCCTCGTTTTGTTGTTGTGGCAACTGCAGCCGGAGCATCCCCAGTGCGGCTTTGCCCAGGGAGCTGCTGGGACAGATGGAAAGGACAGATGCTGCTCCTTCATGTGGAAGGGAAGTCCTCAGAGCAATGCAGGGTTGACCCTTGGTGATTAAAACAGGGCTTGGAAAATTGCACATGGCCCATTTTGCAAGGAAGGGAAGGGAAGCTTGGCGCAGCAGGGTTTGTGTTCACGTTGTCTAGCGTCCTGCCTGTTTCACAAGGCTGTTGAAAGGCCAACAGGGGACTGGGATGTGCGATTGCAGCTAGAGTTAAAGAGCTTGACTGCTTTGTGATGCACGCCGTGCAACGGGAGCCATTTGCAGAGCCAGGGTTTTATTGGTCCTACTATGAAACGGTGAACAGAGCTCGGCCACGCTCCAGATTTCAGGGGAAAGAAGGAAAACCAGAAGCACTGCAAGCAGCACCAGGGACTGCATCAGGGGGAGCTGGAGTTACAGATGTGGGTATCTGCAGCACGGGGATGCTCTCGCAGGGTTGGCATCACAGCAAAGAATCAAGGCCAGCCCCAGGGCTGCACCCACCAGCATCCAGCCTGTGGGTAAACCACACAGGAATATTTAATCCAATGGGAACAGAGTAGCCTGCATTAGCCTGTTGTGTGATCTAACTTGTTATTGTCGACTAAATTGGGTCAATACTCTAGATGAGATGCTGCTGAAAAGCCAAGTTTCTGGATGAGCTGATGTGCAGCGATAGTGGTGAACATCTCCAGCCTCCCTGAACCCCTGCGCCCACCAGCTCCCACCTGCTGTGCACACACGCATGGATCTGGGACTCCAGGACCTGATCCCACAGTCCTGAGCCAAGGAACAGTGAGAGCGTGGGAATTAAGTCAGGGAAAGAGGCTTTGCATGTGGCTCATGCAGGGCATGCTCTGTGCATTGCTTGTGCAACACGTCCTTGGAGCATTGATGCCCTCCCTGTGCGCCCAGTGGCTGCATGGAAACCTCCCTTCCCCACGCCCCAGAAGCGCGGGCACATGCATGCAAGGAGCTGCAGTGTGCTTCCTGGTTCCTCCCCAAGTCCAACCTGTTCTACCTATTCACAGAAAACAAAACAAAACAAAACAAAACAAACAAACAAATAATAATAAAAAAAAAAAACAGGCAGGTCTGGATTGCTCTAGCATGGAGCAAAGAGATGATCTGCAGTGGGAGATGCAGCAGAGCCAGCAAAGTCAGGGAGGAGGGAGACCAGCTCCTCTTCTCTGGCACATCTCCTTTTGCAGCAGCAAAATCCAGCAGCTTCCCATTTCAGGGCTGAGCCTGCAGGGCTGGAGCAGGCAATGCTGCAGGTCGGCACCTGATACCCCTGAAGGTCTGTAGCTAGCGCCAGCCTTGCAGAAGTTCCCTGCTCCTCTCCACCTGCCAGAGGGATGGGCCCATGCCAGCCCCCCCGCGGCACCCCTTACCTTGGAGCCTGCTTGGGCCACACAAGGACTTTGGCTGCAAACTGATTAAAGACCGACCTAACGAACTCAAAGAGAATTCTTTAAATGAAGCCTGCTGTGCCTTGGAGAACTCCTGCCATGTCTATTTATTTAAATTTAATGGAATTTTTGTGGTAAGCTAATTAAATATGAATTGATTATTTAAGAAGCAGTCAGAGCAGTTTAAGCACTGCTGACTTGATGATTTTAATGTTTTCTTTAGAAAAACGTTCCTAGTTATGTAGCTTTGCGCACGTACAGACATTTAAGGGGAAGAAGCGGGTGCAAAGAGCGAAGCTTGGAGCCATCCATGGTGGTTTCTGGCTGAGGCAGCCGCTGCCACATGGGGAGCGGAGCGAGTCCTGTCCCCACTGCACACCAGACTCCAGAAATGCCCATGGGCTTCAGCAAAAAGGCAGCGACCTGCCGAGATACACGGGTGTCAAACGCCGCACCACAGAGCCTGGTGGGCAATGCCCAGCTGAGGCACGCATGGTGGCAGCCCCTGCCTGCCCCACGCTGGACACACTGGGGCCGTGGTGATGCCAGTTGTTCGCCTAAATCGCTGACGGCTCTGTGTCCCGATGGGGGAGTGGGACCCCGGGTGCCTTTGCAGGTGTCCCAGCCAGAGGAGAGCTCAGGTCGGGGTATGGGAACAGCTCTGCCAGGAAAGGATCAGCTTCAGGAGCAGCTTCTTCTGGTTTCCTCTGGACCTTGTGCGTTTTTCTCCATTTTTTCACCCATTTTGTGAATGAGGCTTGCCTGCCCAGCACGAGTGGCCCTGCCCAGTGCGCTGCACCAAGCAGGGGTGCACAAAGCGGCTCCACATCCAGCATCCCGAGACTCCCTGTTCGCCCGTCAGGATGCACTGGAGACGAACCGGCGGGGGGACGCAGCCAGGAGACGGACAGCAAAAGTCTCCTGCCACCGGGTGTTTCCCACCCTCTGGAAGCCTCGGGTGGCCCCAGCGAGGTGCCCTCTGCAGCATTTTGGCAGCCCAGCAGCTCCGTCAGAGCAGACACCGCCTGTCCCCTGCCCCAGCGGACATTGGCAGCCCTGGCGCCCTCACCCATGTGCATCGCGAAGCCCCGTACAATGTCACCCATGTGTGAAGCCTTGCGCGGTGCCCTCCTGGTGCCACGCAGAGCTCACGCTGTCACCTACCTGCAGCCTTTACTCGGCACTCGGGCTGTGCCATCACGCCCGGTGTGCCAGCCCTGCACGGCCACCCCGCCACACACCTTCCCGTCAGTGTGACACGCTGGCCTTGCAGTGTCACCTCTGTGTGACGAGCGGGCCTTGCACCCACACAGCTGAGCCTTGTGCTGCCCCCCCTGCATTGCCACCACGGCCTGGCAGTGTCACGCCGTGCCAGCCTCGCAGTGTCCCCTCGCAGTGTGCCACCGCGTGACAGCTCTGCACTGTCACCCTGCGTGCCACTGCAGCTCCTCGGTGTCACCCCGTGCCAGCCTGGCACCGGACCCCCCCTTCCCTTCCCTCCCCCAGTGGCTGTGCCGCCCCGTGCCAGCCCGGCAGTGTCCCCAGGTGCCACCGCAGCCCGCGCCGTGCCGCCCCGCCACCGTGCCCCCCGTGCGTGTCCCCCGGTGCCCCCCTTGGCCCTGTCCCCCCCCGGCTCGTGCACGCCGCGCGCACTCGCGAAGCCGGGAGGGGAAGGGAGGGGAGGGGGGCGAGCGGCGCGGGGGCGCGCACGGCGGGGCGGAGCGGGCGGGGGCGCGCGGCGGGGAGGGCAGCTGAGGACAGGGGGAGGGAGCGCGGCCGCCCCCGCCCCCGAGCCTGGCGCGTCGGTGGGGCCCGGCCCGGCCCGGCCCCGGCGCCTCATTGTGCTCCGCTTCACGCCGGCCCAAGATGGCGGCGGCGCCGGAGAGCCCCGCGAGCCGCCGCCGACAATAGAGGGAGGCGAGGGGAGCGGCGCCCCCCCCGCCCTCCTGCGCCCCCCCCCCCCCCCCCCCCCTTTCCCCGGCCGCCGCCGCCGCCGCCGCCGCCCCTCGCTCCCGCCCCCGGCCGGGCCCGGCCGCCACACCCCGGCCGGCCCCCCTAGCATGGTGCGGGGCCGCCGCCCGCTCCTCCGGCTGCCGACATGGGCGAGAGGCTGGAGCTGCGGCTCAAGTCGCCGGTGGGAGCCGAGCCCGCCGTCTACCCCTGGCCGCTGCCCGTCTACGTGAGTACGGCCCGGCCGCGCACCTGCCCGCGCCCTGTCAGCGCCCGCCGCCCCTCGCCCCTTTCCCCCGTTTCCCCCCCCGGGTCCCCTCCCGGCCCGCGGCGGCCCCGGCCCGGCCCCGGCCCCCGGCTCGGGCGCAGCGCCCCGGGCGGCGGGCGAGGGGCGGCCCGGGGGCTGCCGCGGCTCCCCGGGCAGTCAAATTCCCCGTTTGTGCCTATAATTGGCTGCCCGGACTGCAGGGCGGGGAGGAGGAGGGCTGCTTAATGAAAACTTTTCGGCTTTTGCCCCAGCTCGGCTCGTGGAAGCGGGTAACAGCGGGAGCCGCTCCGAGCGGGGCCAAACGGCCGCGGTTCGGCGGTTTCGGTGGGGCCGGGGGGCCCGGGAGGAGCCCGGCGGGGGGCTTCGTGCCCGGCTGCCCTCACGCCAGCACCTGTCCTCGCAGCCCGGCTCCCGCCCGGGCTCCCGGTGCGGTTTGTCGGTTGCTGGCAGCTGCGACCCGCAGCTTTCAAATAAAATGTCACTCGGCCCCGCGTGGCTACGTGAGCCGCGGTCTGCACAACTTGCCCGGCTCTTTCCTGCCCCTTCCGAGTCCCTTCCGAGATGCGTGACCTTGATAGCAATGTCCGTGCCCGGTCTGAGCACCTCACGAGAGGCGAAAGGCTGGGGACGGTGTTTTTCTTCTGCCCCTGGCGCTTGTGTCGATCCTTGAACAGTATTTCACCCCAAGCGTTTGTCTCGGCAGTGAGGACAGTTTTGTAAAAGGAGAAACCCCTGTGCGTGTAGATAGCTCTTCTGCTTGGCCTGCGTGCTGTTGATTATTCCTTGTGTTTCAGGGCTTGCTCTTGTATGTGTGCTGCTTCGCAGGGAGAACATGCTGGGACGCAGAGGCTGGGGCAGTTGATGCCGCCGATACCGCTCGCCTGGCAATCGCAACGTGCTTGTGTGTGAATGATTAGAAATGTATTGCTTGTGGCAGGGGAGATGGCTGTGCCTTCCTATCTGCCGCTGCCTTTCGGTGCTGTTGCTGTATCTGTGGTTTCCAAAACATCCTCCATGTATGCTGGCGTGCTATTTTCATCGGCTGCTCCCGGAGCTGGAGCCTCCAGCACACGCTGGTTAATGCAGCCTTTCCTGTTTGGGCAGCTCTGTCATTCGTGTGTGTGCGCGGGCGCGCGCTCTGCTTAAATTGTCAGAAACTGAAAGCATAATGCTGACCGGTTCGGTGTTCGTGCTGCCAAATATTAACTTGCGGTTCTAGGCTGTCTGATTGAAGTGTAGGTTAAAGATTACATAGGTTAGGGATTAATCTGGAAGGAAGGAGCGGTTTTGTGTGTATTTGCAGAACTTGCTAGGTTTTTCTTAAAAACAAAAATCCTCCAAACCTGCTCCCCCCACCGTGTGAATTTCAGTGCTGTTTTCTGCATGGGAAACAAGGGTTTAGTTAATTTAGGAAAACTTGAGCAGCAGGTTCTGAAGATGGCAGCGTGCATAGATTTTTGTTTCCCAGTTAATCAGAAATGTGGTGGGCAGGGTGCTTATCCCCATGTGCTATCTGCGTATGTTAAGAAATGCCGCAAAACCCGAACATCCTGCCGTTAAACCGGCCTCTTGGCACTGCAGATTTTTCCACGGTAATTCAGAAGTGGACGGTTCATCTGGAGCCAATCAATGTTCTGTCCTGCAGTTTTGTTGAAAAGATCGTGCTGCATATTATGGGAGTGTACGCTTGTGTGCGTGGGTACGCATGCATACACACACGCACGCCGCTCACGGCTCTGGCCTTTGCGGCAGCAGATGAACTCTGGAGCTTTGGAAATAAATCCCGGTCTTTGTGCATGGCAGCGTTTGGCCTGCTAACATTGTACTCTGCTGAACTGCAGACTTTCTTTCCCTCGCTGGCTCAGCCTTCAGTTGGCAGCAGGGTATATGTACCGTTGTGGTTTTAGAGCTCGGCTCCGTTTGACGTAAGCAGAACATTTCTTAGTTTCACCGCTCTTTCTGCTGCAGGCTTCCTAGGAAGCAAGGTGGGATACCTGGGGAGGAACAGAAATGCCTCCAGTTGTTCTGGTTAGCAGCTTTCTTGCTGCTTCCTGATGTCAGATGTGTTTCCCAAAGAGAGTTGGGGAAAAAGGGGAAGGGGAAGCTCGTGGCCCCCGCTGATTACTTGGGGCGAAGGCACAGGGGTGGCAGGGATCGTCCTCCCCGAGATCGGGTTTTGGGAGGTGGCTGAGACCTGCAGCCCGACGAGCACCGCGGTGTGATGTAACCCCCCCCATTAAGTCACTTGGCTATTTTTGTGTGCTTACCACGTCTGAAAGGAGCGGCGTTAGTATTGCTCTGTGTGCAGGGCTAAGGGTCCAGTCCCTTGTATCAATGGGTGCCTGGATTGATAAATGCCTGTTTATTTAAGGACTGCTGCTTATTTTGTGCCCATTAGGAAAAGTGGGATCTCTTCAGACTGCTGAGCTTGCACAATAGCTCAGCTGACAAACTGAGGCTTGTTGGGATGCTAAAAGAGCCGAGGAGGGTGATGTGAAACACGTATTTCCCTACAAGTCTAATTAGGGCCGTGGGAGGAGAGAGCACTGGCGTTGCAGATACAGCCTCCCACTGGCTTACATACAAAACTGAAAGTATGACTCTTTCCCCCGCCTTCTGCTTTTCTCAAAGGAAAGGCCACGGTTTCCTAATGAATACATGGTGAGCAGTTCTGTCCATAGCACACTGTGATGAGTAAGTTGAATAGTGCATGGTGAGTAATCTCTCCTCATGACTCACAAAATATTTTCTGATGTTGACCTCTGTTTTTATGAGTGCCCTGCTTAATCAGAGCTGAAGTGAGTTTATTCTTTTGTATGCGGTTTAACTCCTTGACTCCCACATACCTGCCCCATTTGTTGCTTGCTTTAGCTTGTCAAAGACCAGTGATGCTGTGTTTAAAAACAAACAAACAAAACAACAACAACAAAAACCAATAGTTTTGGTAGCATAAGAGGTACAGGCCTGGGTAAAGGAAGTTCCTTATTTGCCCAGCTGGGTGATTGAGTGGAATTAATGGATATAGGTGGTCTTAAATAGGCTAATGCTGGCTGAGGGTGGCATTTGTAGGCAGCTTCGAGCATGGATATGCACAACGTGGTACTTGCTGCCTAGGGGTAGATCTGATGGATACAAGGGGTGAAATCCCCTTGTCATTCAAAGACTTGCAGATGGTTAGGTTTATTCCAGAGAACTGTCCTTAAACTCATTCATTCTCCTGTATTTGTCTCTGATTTTTACTCTAGTTACATCCAAGCATTCCTTAGGTTTGAATGGGGAGATTTCCCATACTGTGGTGGCTCTGCCTGATCTGTGAGGAGTCTGCAGTTGTCATCTCCCCTGCACAAGCGGCCCTGCCCTAGAGCTCAGCCTGTTGTGCATAGGGGAGAAAAAAAAGCATGTTTTTAGAAAAAATCTGTCTCAGTGCCACCATCTGATCTGGCACAGTCCTGCTCATACTATCCATGGCACCAGCGAGGGGTTACTTGCACGTGGAGCTGAGCAACAGGAGGCTTGGGAGCTGCTGAAGCTGTTTTTTGTCACCCAAATTGTCGTTAAACTGCACCCTAACACGGCATACAGGTTTGTGGGTATGATCAAGCGCTTGCACCGGTAAGAGGGCAGTGTCTTATTGATCTCCTCTCCTCCATGCTGGCACTGGGCTGGTTTGTGACGTGGTGCAGGAAGCCCTGGTGGGGCGCAGCTGGGTGACATGGGGGGAGTTGGTTCCCTGGTGGCACCCAGCCTTCGTCCTGATGGCTGCAGATGTCTTGTGCCCTGTCCTGCTAAAAAAAAAGAACAAACAAAAACAAACAAAAAACCAGCCTACAAATCCTTGTCTATCTTGGGAGTCACATCTGCCTGTCTTGCCTGGATCTTTTCATCTCCAGGCCTTCCCATTGTTCCACTGAATAGCGTTCCCCAAAAGCTAACTGCTCACCTCCCCGTGTGCTCGCGGGGGGCCATGCTGTGGTGCCTGGGAGCCCCCCTGGTGGCCCAGGCCCCCTCTGTATGCTGGTGTTGCACCCAGGGTGTCTCTGACTGCTTTGGTTCCTGCCTCCCAGCCTGGAAATCTTGGGGCCTCGGCTCTGTCCTAGGAGGGGACGGTCCAACCTGTGCCACCATCAAAGGCTTATGAGGGTTTGGTGCCTCCACTGTCAGCCCCTGAAGCTTGTGCCTTCACATCCGCAACTGTGAGGACAAGCCTGGCTTGAACAATTCATTGGTTAGTCTGCCTTCCTCCTCTTTGCTGCTGACTTTTGGCTGTAAAGGCACAAAAAATTACTGCTGGCTGCTTTGGTGTTGTCAGCCTCTGGCCGTGGGAGAGGCGTGCGTGTGCCCGATGCTGCGGAGTAACGGGATAGCAGCGTGGTGGTGATGGGTGGTGTTTGCACAGGTGGCAGGGCACATGGTGCTTTTCCTGTGTGGATTTTATCCTTGCTTTACCACCCTCCCCGCAGCCCCCCCACCTGGCCGGGGAGACAGCTGCTGTCATCCTGTCACCGAAGTGCTGTGCGTTAAAAGCCCAAGGGCAGCCTGTGACAATGGAAATCACTGCCCGGCTGGGAGCGCACCTTTAAAATTAAAGATCAACCGTAGAGACGAACAACAAACCTTGCTTACAAATACTTGAATTTAATGCCTTCCTTCTTTTTTTTTCCCTCATTGTGTCGCTCAGCTTGAGTGGCAGTCGTTTTTCTGACAGCTGGCTTTGACTTCTCAGGAGCTGAAGCAGGCGTGGGAGAGGCTGAAGCCGGGAGTGGGAATGGTGCTTGGGCTGGGGGGACCACGGAAGGGTCCTGGGGGTCCACTGTCCCCAGCACTGTCCCCCTGTCGCCATCCCTGTCCGCAGCCCTATCCTCTTGCTGCTTCCCTGCCCAGTCCTCCTGTACTCCATTGGGACGAGCTGATGGTGAGCAGTTTCCCTTTGCATCACTTGGTGCTGGAGGCAGGGGGGGCACAACGGGGCCGTGTCTCGGCACGGTGCCAGGTCTCCGGTGCGGGGCGGTGCTGTGAGCTGGAGGGCTGAAAATAGCTGGGCTGGAAAAAAAATATATATATAAAAAAAAAAGTTCCAGCGTTTTCCTGGCAGCCCCCTCCACCCTTGCTCCGTGCTGTGAGTCACGCTGCCTCTCGGCTGGGCTGGGGGCGGCCGTCGGGCTGCCTCTGCCCACGGAGCCTCCCCGCGCCCTGAGTAATCACCCAGAAATTCGGTGGCGGCGGCAGCAGGGGTTAGGGGATTTTCTCTGATTTCACAGATGCTGTTGATGCAGCTTGTTGGGAAGTGTTTGTGGGGATGACTCATTAATTAAAGAAACTTCTCTAGTGAAGAAAAGGTTCGAAAACTTTAGCAGACTTCCTATTTCTCAAACCCTCGCGCCCTCCCCGGTCCTCAAAGAATTTGGAGTGGCGGGAGTGAGCGGTAGAAAGCTGGCAAATAATTGACTCAGTCATTTCAAAAGCGCTTGGGTTTCTCAGCTACCCAGTGAATAAGCAGAAGCAAATGACAGAGCTGGCACAGCTATTTCATTTTTCGGTACTTTGCTCTTGAGAGCCCAGCAGCATGCCGCGAGGTGGCCTTGCTGATGGGAGGACCTCAGGCACGCGGGTGTTGCTGAACAGCAGCCGCCTTCTGGGCTCTGCCCCGCCAAGTGCAAGTTGCCAGGAGTGACGCCCGGTGCTCGTTTGGTTTTCCCTCTGGCTTTTGTTCAAGGCTCTGACCCGTTGGGTGCAATACAAAATCATGAGTTGGGTTGACAAATGCTTTTATCCTAATGTTGCTGTATATAAAGTAAAAATCATTCCCTTGCATCTCATCTTGAAACCGTGGTACTCCTTATGTCTCGTATAACTCAGTTATCTGAAAGGTAACTGTTGAAAGATGGAGTAGCTGTTCAGGGTGGTGCTTTTCTTTGCAGCAGATGAGTGAGGATTCATGTCCCTGTCCCGGCCAGGGCTCCAGCTCTGGTGATTCAAATTTATCTGCCTAAAACGCACCCATCAGTTATGGTCAGATGCGGTACTGAAAGCTTTCAGTGTGCCAAGGGAAATCCATGCCACCACATGCAACTCCAACTCTTGTCCTTCATGGCAGCCTAAATATATATGGAGATGATTATCCTTTCAAGCCTCAGCTATGTGAGTGAATTGTGTTTCTCTTGGGAGCTTAGGCAAAATATCTTACCTCTTGGTATGCAAGATTTATGGGAAATTTAATCACCCTTCTCCCCAGACATCCATATGTCTACTTTTGTACTCTTCTTTCTTTCTATTTTAGCTCTTTCTTACTGCCTCTCTCTCTTTTATTTTTGTGGCTGCTTTGAGTTAACCTTTGACTGGCTGATTAAAGCTTTTCACTGTAACGATTGAGGCAAGGACCCCCCCCTGCACCCAGTGTATTATCACGGATTGATAATCCAGAAGTATCTCAATGTCTTTAAAACACTGTTGCTTAATTTATTTTCTGCTTCTAACAGAAGGATCCACAGAAGCAAGAGAAGTTCATATTAGGTGTCTGAACGCATTAGGACCGTGATATATTTTCTCTTGTAGTGATTATTAAAGATAAGACAAAACTTCCTCTGAAGAGGGGATCAAGTAATAAAATTGAATGTGTGATGCTTGCCACATGCTTCTATAGATACCGCATTCAGTAGGTACTATTTTTAGAGCATAGGAAGAAGGTGAGTATGTTTTACAGCAGGAAATGATGGCTTCACAGATATGAACGGATCTATGAATGACGAAAAAGTTTCTGTGCTGAGTATTTTGGTTTGTTTATCTAACGAGTGAATGAGAGTTTCCGAAAAGTCTTCACTGAAAGATTTGCTTGGTGCCCTGTGAAAAATCTAAGGATTTTTATACCGAGGAGCTAAATGAAGCGTTGGAAAGTTTATCAGGAAAAAAAAATCAAGAAAACCTTCAGAAAATTCTGAATAAGTTTGTGTATAAAGATAAAAGGAGAGGGGGCTAATACTGTTACTTCAATTGAAAACCTTTCGGATACTTTTGGTGTGAAGGGCAGCTCCCTGAGTTTTTGGCATTACTGTGTCATTTACTTTTTAAACCTCAACAATGGTAGTAGCTACTTCTAGAATCCTGAAAGATTTGGGCGTTAAAACCAGTTTTTTCATTTCTCTTTTGCCGCAGCTGGCTTGCTGTGGTGGTGCAGGTGATCCCTTCTGGCCTGCGGGTCCGTGGGCAGCCCCTGGAGTTGGGGCTGGAGCCACCGCTTGTCCTTTCTGCTTATGTGAAGAAACAGAAATCTGCAACATAAGATGAAAATACTGCAAAATTGCGGGGTTTAAACTATTTACAAGTCTTTAAAATTGAAGCTTTAAAGAATCATTGGCACTTGGAAATTCATGTGCTGTTCCAAATCTGTACTGGGTGTAGCTTGTGTCATTGCTCCACAAGTTGAAGCTTACTGGGGAGAAACCATAACTATTTGTATTCTTCCTTTGTACCTCCCAGTACATCTTTAGGAACTCAGTGGGCTTCAGAAGGAGCGCAAGGCTTTATCGCTAACTTACATTGTAGTATTCAAGCCTGGTAAGTAGGGGTAGAATTCCTGAGCTGTCCCAGATTGGAATATCTTTATGGGATATGACGTGGTTGTTCAAGGCATCCTTGTCCTGCCAGTGGCCTGAAAGATGCTTCTTTTTGGCCTGCCACTTTTCCTTGCAGGAGACGGGGATCAGCAAAACATCCCGTTGCTGGCCCAGCGAGGCTGTGCCCTGACCTTCCTCCCAGCCTTGCCTGCCTCCACTGCAGAGGTTGGAAGTCAGCGGGATCGAGGAAGATGATAGCAGCTTTTCTGCTCTTCCTCCTTGCTCATCCAAGGAGGGGGATTGCCTTTGTCACGGCTTGGGGGTCTCCTTCGGTGCCTCGGCTGCCAGTCCTTCCAGGGGGGTACGTCAGAAGGGATGGTTGCTGATGGGGAGAAGCAGGAAGGTCCCAAAGCCTTGGTCCCTCTCTTGGGGCTTCTGTGCTATCTTAATTAAAGGTGATTAATAGGAAAAAATGGGTAGGGAAACTGTAGTTTTTAAAGATAGTATTCAAAACAGGGGAAGAGAGTCTGCTTGGAGCTGGAAAAGTTCAGGCACTTAATGCAGCTCTGGGGCTGGGTATTAATTTCTACCAGCAATAACTCTGCTTAGATTTTACGTGCAGGTTTAAGTTCCTGGCAGTGTGGATGTGTATGGCTGTTTTCCTTTCCGCTCCCCCCACCTCTCCGGTTACTGCTGGATAGGATTGTTATTTCTTCATTAACGAG
The DNA here is from genome assembly GCF_047663525.1 of Anas platyrhynchos. Taxonomy (NCBI): domain Eukaryota; kingdom Metazoa; phylum Chordata; class Aves; order Anseriformes; family Anatidae; genus Anas; species Anas platyrhynchos. The sequence goes on from NC_092615.1 coordinate 5,061,320, forward strand.
GGCTCTGGCCACAGGGAAGCTCAGCACTGGTGCTTCTGCGAGTTGCAGCAGCTGTTGCCAGCTCTGTCCGCTTGCTGTTGTGACCAGGCTGCCCTCGCCCTTACAGCGGTGTGTTTGCACGCTGGTGCGGTGAACTGGCCTGGTTGGAAGGGAGCTCAGCCAAAACACTAAAAAGGTTCATTTTCAGCTTTGCCCTTCCCTGACTTTGAGGCGTGCGTGTGCTGGCAGTGCTGCCCAAGAGCAGGAGCTGGCTTTTGGAGAGGTAATGGTGAGGTGCGTGGGCTTAAGGTGTTCGTGAAATGTTGGCGGGGCCTTCTTTGTTGTTGACTTGAGTGGAAGCCCAGCAGCCTGCTCTCGCCCAGAATAAGCAAACAGAGTCCTCTGCACGTACACGTGGTGCTGTTCTGCTGCTGGAAGAACTGAGGCTTCAGCATGCTCCCTCCAGCTGTCGTATTGTGGGAACAGGCTATGACTGCAGTTACCAAAAGGGCAGCAGTATGTGCCAGTGCAAGGTGCTGCTTTACCAAAATAGTTGCATTCCCTTGTGTGCTCCGATATAAACGTCTTGGAATTTTTAACTAATTTATATTCTTTCATAATAGAGCTGCTATTCGCAATGTCTGGCTTGTGACGCCTGAAGCCAGCGGGTCATCCTGGTGTAACAGTCCCACGTGGATGTTGCCACAGACGCTTCTGCAGAGCGATTGCATGTTAATGTATTTATACAGCCCCTCCTACACACTTTCACGGGAAGGATTCCCTCTTGCATTTGTGCAGTGTCCGTAGCAACAGTTGTAATTGCTATGTTGAAAGGCAAAACGGTTTTATTGTGGTTTAGGTAGCTGCAGTGAAAGTCAAGTGTGAGTGCCTGGTAGCATCCAGACCCACAGCTGTAAATACTGGATCGCTGGTACTCATGGTCTGTAATGATCACCCAGATGAGTTTGGATTTTCTTATCTAATCCCTTTTTCCTTCATTAACTTGGTCGTTTTGATATATACTGGAGCTTGGCCCTTAAGGAGGCCATAATGCACTCCATGGTTTCCGTGGTGTTTTCTGTTTAGTTTTGTCAGACAATAAACTTACTAACTGCTGAAGCTGCAGCAAACTTGGCTGCTCTCTTGCTGTGTGGGAGATGGGTTTCAAAATGCAGTTGTGGTTGCTCTTGCTTCCCTTGCTGCTTCTCTGAGGCTGGGAGGAGAACAGATACAACCTGTTAGCAGCAGGAGGTGTCTTTCTGTACGTAGTGATGTGTGTGTATTTTTGTGAATGTCCTTAAATTTCCTTGATATAAGGGAACAACAATAATTGGATGCTTCAGAAAAGACTTCTGATCCTCATATCCCTTGGCAAGAAGATTTGTACTTCAGATTTTGCTGTGGAAACTGGATGACAGTATCTTGCTTTGGGATAAAATCTGATAATATAAAAAAATAGTCTACGTATACAATGTGGAATATTGCATTGACCATACTTTCCCTTTTCGTTACTCCAAGTTTAACTGGTGTTTTAGCATGAAGCAAGACCTAAAAATGCAAAGTGGTTCAAGGCACTGACTGGATTTCAGAGCTTGCTGTTCATAGCAGCTGGAAGCGCTTTGGTTTTGGCTTTTCACAGACCCTTGTAGTTGCTGTTGGCTGTGGGTGTGCTGTGGACATTGAAGCTGTGCTGGTGAGCCTCTGCAGAGGGCATAAATAAAGGTAAGCCCTGGAGGAGAAGCACCTTCTGCTGAAGGCACGGCCCTTTTGAGAGGGTGTCCAGGTGCCACGCAGAGCAGCACTACAGCAGCTTGCTTGGCCTTCCTCAGCCGTTGTTGGCACCTAAACCCATCCTCTGCAGATGGAGGGAACCCAGGGCCATTAGAGGCGCTTGTCCTGCTAGTATTCTGCAAGATTGATTGGCTTTTCCTAATCTGTCTTTTTGATCTCTGCTAACCATCTTGTCTCCAGCTGTAACATCCTCTCCTTCAGATTTATGGACCACTGCTGCTACAGGCACCCAAGCTGTGTTTTAAACCCTGAGGCTAGCGAGACTGACCTCCCACGTCATGCAGGTTAAATAAGACCGTCTTCGGTGGTAGGTTAGAATTCGGTGATCCAAGTGACTTCTGCTGAAAACATGAGCGGATTCAGCATTTGGTAACTGGCAGTCAGTGTGATGTGGTTGAAGTGTGGGAAGTAGGACAGGATCTAATCATTAAAAAGTACACGAATCTTGCTCTTAATGCATTTTTAACTCCTTGTGTCAGGTTTTGGTGTTTGAGTTGTTTGGATTCATCTGGTGGGCGGTGAAAAGCTCATAGGAGATCTCTTTCCCCTGCTTTGTGAGTGCTTGACCACAACTTGCTTGCACGCTTCTGAAGAGCTACTTTGGCCACCCAGCCTGTTTTAGGAGGAGGAAGTGTGGTCTAGTGAGTCAGACACTGAACCAGTTCTGCAAAGGTGAGAATTGCTTTTGCTGCAGGACAGTTCAGTCTTGGGCAGTCACTATGCACAGAATGTTCCTATCTGTGAAACGCAGATAAGGAATCTTCAAACCCTTTGTATGGTGCTTGGAGATCTACTGATAGAAAGGCACAGGCTTTTTTTTTTTTTAAATTTCCCCAACACCACGCCCAGGATTTCAAACCATTTGTTCTTCCAGGTTTGGGCTGTTTGCTGCATTTAGTGTGCAGTGCTGTGTTGGCTGATCAGATCTCGCTAGGCTCATGTTTCACATGTGGGGAAAATGAAGTGCAGAATAACAGTGCTTACCCACCAGGCCCCAGCAGGATAAGCATAGTTTCATATGCAGGACCTAAATATAGAAAAATGTGAATCTGGAAGGGCACTAGGATATTGTTCCTTGCTTCAGGCAATGTCAGCTGTCTGATGTAATTGAACACGTTCTGTGTGTTTGAGAAATAAATGTGTAGTCTTTAAATCTGTTGCTTTAGGTTAGGGATTCAGGTTAGAGCTGGAGTTGTTGCACTGTGAGATAACCAGTCCTCTACAAATGCACCTGAGAGACTAGGTTACAGAATTACATCAAAATAATGTCTGAGATCTCCTAAGGGATGAAGTTCACTTGACAAAATAATGTGACCAAAACAGCCACACCTTGTGCAAGAGTGGGTAGTGCTTTATGTTCCTTGTGACCTTCCTTCACAGCAGTGAGCTTGCGTTCTGGCAAAAAATAAATGGTTATGTTCACTCCCGTTTGCTCTCGTGGTGTTTAGCAAAAACTACTTTTTTTTATGAAAGAGTTGGTGCTTCGCAGAACAAAGTTATCTATAACTGAAATGTGTCTGGCACTGCTCGTATGATGCATAGTGTGATTGTTCTCTTTGTAGATGTTACATTAATAGTTGTGATAATTACTGAAAACTTAAAAGCTGTAGTCATACTGATGAGGTTTTTTAACTAGGGTTAAAAGTGTGCGATTATAGAAAATAGTGGTTACATGAAAATACGTACTTGGCAAGAGCTTTTGGGCACTCCTATTTGTCCTTTTAAAAACACCTGCAGTGCTTCTCATCTGCAAGATACAAAATGTCTTTAGTAGCAAGAGGGCTGGCTGACTTCTGCATTGAAGCCTGCAGCAGCTTTCCTATGTTATTTTTTTTCCTGTGAACAAGAGAGCTGAGCTGAAGCTACAGGAAAGAGTCCTCACTAGGAAAAATCAGGATGAGTAACTCTTAGGGAAGAGGTAAACAGAAAGATCAAGCTCTTCAATAATAACACTAATAATAAATATATATAATTAAAAAATTGCTCCATGGCCTTATCTCTGTGTGCCAAAGGGCAGACTGGCTCGTGCAGGAGCAGGAACGTGTGCTGGCAGGGCATCTGGACACTGATGTGCTCCAAGTCACAGTAGTGGATGTGGTTCTGGCCTTGGCCCTCAGCCTCCTGACGTTAGAGTTGTAGGAACGTGGATGGGGAAATCTGGCCCAGTTGTGCTCCCTGAAACTTTCCTCTGCCGTTTTCCATACAAAACTGTGTTCTTGCAAGTGATTTTTGAAAAAGTGTCTGTTTTCTTTCCATCATTTTTCCTGTGAAATGTCTTGGCAAAAACTTGAATTTTATCTGGGAGATCATATTTCAGTTTTAGATCAAACGTTTAACTTGAAGACAAGAACCCTGTATTATAAATTTCAGTTAGAGAGAGTTGGCTGTAAATAACTACCAATGTGTGTTTTTGTTTTTCACTTGTTATGAGTAGCTTTGAGTATTCTCAGTTCCTGTAGTCTGCAACTTTTTTAATGTGCCCAGGCCACATTAAAGTGTGGAAGTCTCCTGTTGTGAAACAGCTTCTGCTCGCGTGGCCCAGGAGGTTCTGGGGGCCTCTCGATCTGCACGAGGAGGCCGGCGGAGGGCTTGGGGCCGAGGCGCAGGATGACCGGGCCTCCTCTTGGCCTCAGCACCGAGGCGTCCTCCTGTGACCGCCCACAGAGCAGGTAGGCTTGTTTCTTGAGGCTTCTGCACAGTGTTTTCTGTGATTGATGGCCGGTCTGTCTGTAGGAGGCTCTTTACCAGCAAGTTTCGCTGACAAAGCGTTGGGAGAGCAGATAGGGTGTGAGGCTGTGCTCTCACAGGCAGTGTTGTACGAGCGTGGCAATGTCGTACAGTTCTGGGTTACTGCTGCCTGAAAAGGGAAGGGGATTGAAAAAATTGGTGTCCGAGTTGCGCAGGCTTCTGTCCACCTCCAAATGTGTGGTGTTGGCCGCTGGCCGCTGCCTGTCCCTCCTGGTGCCGGCTTCATGGTCCTCTCGATGGGGTTGTGGAAAGAGCAGCTTAAAACTGCTGCACCAAGCACAGTTGTGTGTCCAGCCAAAAGCAGCCCGTCTGCTTGTAAGGGGCTAGGCAGCTGCCAGAGCTGAGCCCAGGGAGGCTGCAGCTTTGCTTTGGTGAGTTTTCCATTCAGAAGCTCCACGAGCTGCTGAAGGCTCTGTCAGTGTCACGAACGCAGTTGGGATGAGTGGGGCTGGCTAACGTCTGTTCTTGTTAAATTTAACAACTGTAGCATTGAAACAGAGCTACAAGTGGTCCCTAAAGAAAGGGAAGCTGATTGGTATTTCCTTTAGATCTATTTTTTTCCCTCCTTTGCTCCTCTCTTTTCCATGGGCTTTTATGCTTTGAAGAAATGCTAGATCATCTTTGATTTCATCTGCAAGGCTTGCAAGAGACCTTAGGAGCTTGTCTACCTGTACAAAGCACATTGGAGAGAATAGTAAACGTGGTGAGTGTTGCAACACAAGAAGTTTAGCTGCAGTAAACGTGGAGCTTTTTTGAACTCGGTTGCTGATAGATAAAGAGACAAACTGAGCTCTGAAAGGCCCCTTCTGGCAGGAGTTTCCAAATGGAGGCATGGGGTTGCATGAGCAAAACCACTTGCTTGAATTGAGTGGTCTGTAGCTGTCGACACGCATTGTGGTATTTATATATTTTTCACTTTTAACCCAAGACAAAGGAATATGTTAAATAAGCAGTTTTGGATATTTGTAGGGGCATTGTCATGAAGACCTATAGGACAAAGGGTTTCTAATTGTGCTCTGCTAGCACTGAAAGTGTGAAGAATGTAACTTCTTCAGAGAAAAAGGTTATGCCCCTCTAAGTGTGAATTCACTTTTCCGGTATAATGTGCTTATGTTGATAAACCGTATTCTTACTATCCAGGAACACAGCTTACTGGAAGAGCTAGATCAGCCCAGGGGGTTTACAGCATGATAATTCTGCGTGTAGTGAAAGGTGAAAATTTACAGGGGATGTTTATGGATGAGCTGGCTGTCTTGGGTTATTTTCGTACTTCGCAGATAACAAATAAAAAGACAGGCGAGCCCTCCTCCTGTGTATGCCTTTTCTTCTTCATGCCTTTTCTTTCTTCATGTGCAATGAGAGTCGGGAGCGGATTCTTGTTCAACCACCTCCCTGTTTCCTAAGCCAAGACTTACCAGTAGAATTATTTCCTGATGCTCCAAGCTGGTGCCTTGTTTATTGGTGCCGCTGGTTTGGGCTAAATGTCCTGACTGCTCTTGTGTTGGCAGCCTCTCCTTTCTGATAGCGCAACAGGAGCATTTTCATTTTTCTCATGTGACTCCTTGATGAATGGAGTTAATTTTTGCTGTTCTGAAAATCAAAGCTTTTCCTTGTAAAATATTACTTTGTACCTTCACCATAACACACTTCAGAAATGCTTGCCCCTCTCGGTCATGAGATTCTTTTTATCTGGATATTTATAGGGATGTGTGTGAGTTTCTGGAAAGAGAACTCTTACAGGTCTGATTGGTCCTGAGCATATGAACTGCTTACATAAGGGGGAATTCTGTTCCCTCATGCATATGTGAGAGCTGCAATGCTGATGGGAAAAGCTTCTATGTGACTTACAGCATGTGACTTGAAGAAGTAGAAATAATCCCCAGCCTTCAGGTCATCTGTCCATTAGTGTTTCTCTTCTTCCACTGCCTCCCTCCCCTGCCTCAGTCCTTTGCTTTCTGTTACCTGGCCCTGCACTTTGCTATAGCATTTCCCATGGTAACTCTATAGAAATTACACTTCTGCAGCAGAAGATGAGGGACAAGGGATTTATTTGAGAGCGCTAGCCTATATGCTTTTAACTCTGAAATGTCCTTAGATACTGGGCTCCTAATTAAAAGATCAAAGCCACTTTAAGAAACAAATGTCTAAATATAACCCAAACTGTGCAGATGGACTCTGCTAACCACGTCTTCACACGATGGATACAACAATATATATAGGAACACCTGTAACTTCCCCCAAATAGACTTTTTTTTTTTTGTAGCATGGTGCATATAGATGCAGCTACAAGGGCTTTATGGGTGTGTGCTTGGAATGGCTTGTTAAACACGCTTGTGCTCCTGAGTAAACTCTCAAATTAATGTCAACAAACATCTGTGCCTCACAGTCTAGTGTATACTTGTAGTGCGCAAGTTTTAATGTGTTGTGTGGGTGGTTTTTGTTTTTCAGTTGATAAAGAGGTCTGTGTGTTCAGGTCTCTCTTCTTTGTGCTGTGAGATTTTTACACTGATACCGCTCCTACTGCTCATTTGATGCTTTATTTTAGAAAGCCATTCTCTTTGCATTCATCTGACTGTCCATCTGGAGATGTGAGGGTGTACCGGCTACTAGGTCGATGAAATCACCTGTTCGCTGTGCAGCTTGCAGTCATGTACCTTCTGCATACCAATAAAATTGTCAATGGTATCAGATACGCAGTTCCTGATTTCAGGCAATGACAAAGAAGGAAGTAGAATGATAGATCCTTCATATAAAGTGTATGCTAGTTCATAGAGGCTTGAAAAAAATATTTCCTTAAGCCTTATTTTTTTCTTAGAGGTCTAATTTTGATTAGTTTAATGGTGTGGGTGTCAATCAAAGACTCCTTCCTTAGTACACGTGTCTTCTGTGTACTGAAAAAGACTGATTCCTGTAATCTTCTGAAGAACAGCACATTTAATGTCTTTTTAAAAACATCTGTTTTTCCTCTTATTTCAGGACAAACACCATGATGCTGCTCATGAAATTATTGAGACAATTCGGTAAGTGTTCAATGCAGACATTGCTGGAACCCTTTCTTGTGCATTTCTGTGTCTTGGTGGATGGACATCTTGGGATATGAAGGAGGGCAACAGTCAGAACTACATCTTAGCTTTAAATTACTTTTTGAGCTGAATTGATGTTTCTGCAACAAAAATCTCTAGCTTTTTCCTGTCAAACTTTAACTTTGTTTTAACTTGCTACATTCCATGTTCTTTTGAACAGGATTAAAAATAAATAGCGATGCTTAACGTTTGGTGCTGCTTATAGCAAAGGTTGCAATGCTTTGAGGAAACTCTGCTTCAGTAACCAGTGAAGGCAGTTTGTGTTCAACCTTTAGACGAGAAAAGTTAAACAAACAAAAAAACATCTTTGGCATGTGTTGAAAGTTGTGGTCCTGTTGAAAAATCAACAGCACATCCTTTTCCTCACCCTCTCCCTTTTCTCCTTGTTGTTGGAATGGTGCAGCATCCCTTTGGGATTGATGTCCCTGTTAGCATTCCTCTTGACCGCTGGTAGAGTTGGACCAATGTTGGGGAAAAATGGGCGGCTAAAGGTGAAAGTCAAACACACATTGTAAGAAGTCCGAGTGTTTCCAAACAGTATTAGGGTCAATACAACCTGTGGCTATGATATGGCTTGCTGTTGTTTCAGCAGGATTAGGAAGTGACTTGCTGTAGAGCTACCTTTATGATACTGACACAAACACCCCAAACATCTGAGGTCAGTATTATCCACTTTAGATTGTTTAAAAACTGCTTGTGTTAACTGTTTTAGAGCTTCACTGTACAGACTATCTGGGTTGGAGGGCTGTTTCCTGCAGTAGGTTCTCATGGCTGGATAGTGCAGGTAGAGAGACAATGCAAAGAGCAGCGTCTCAGAGCCACCTGAGCTTGGAATCTGCTCAGTCCCAGATGGCCCAGGAAGCTGCTCCCAGCGTGAGTGGGAGAGCTAAGTAGCAGTGTTGATAATACCACTTACATAGATGAAATCAAAATATTTTACCATGGGCTGTGGTAGGAGGAAATGTGTAGTGGCTGTGCTGGAGGCTAGAGCTGAGACTTTGTTATTTTAAAAGAAATCTTCTTTTTCTGACTGTAAAAGCTTGGCATGAGATGCCCTGCCACTGCTACTCCCAGTTCACTTGTGCTGGTGCTGAGAAGCTGCTGCTGAAAATGGTTACCAATCATCTGTGCTGGTGTTTACAGTGCTATGCTACCTGAAAGCAAGAGGAAGGTTGCATTAGAAAGCAGTTTGGTCAAAGAAATGTTTCACAACTTTGTTTCAAACCTGATTGCAGTGAAAGCAGGCTTTCATACTGCCTTTGTCTGCCTTGTGCAAAGTAACCACAATGTGGTTATGTAAGTCTGATGTAGAAGAAGTCAAGAAGTATTTTTGTCTTCAAGATATAGAGGTGAGCAGCTGTTGGCTGCCCATTTGCCTAATTCAAGTGGAAAAAAACCACAAAGATCAAAGTTATAAAATGTTCAGGGGGATAATAGGTATTCACCAGAAGAGAGTCAGCCACGGTTGTGAAACTTTTATTTTTAATTGCATATATCTGTTTATATAATAAGAGTGAATCAGCCAGAAGGAACCAGACCACTTCGATCTCTTGTCATTTTTCACCATTTCAAAATTGAAGCATGCATCAAGGTACATAAAGAAGAAACTGCCACTCCTGTTGGAATTCATCCTGTGCCTTTCTCGGAGGTTTCTTAATGGGGATGATAGTGCTTTCCTGTTTTGGTGTTTTTGGAAGAAAGTGTGCCCAAAGCCTATGTGGCTTTGAAGTTGTCTTTGAAAAGAATTAATCTTACTATTTTTCGAGAGTGAAGATCTCCTGTGAGATACCATTGTCAGATGCGCTGTAAGAGGGTGCAAGCTTTCCATTACCAATGACAACAACATATGGGGCTTTAATTCAGCATGAAAAAGGGGTCTTTTATTAAAATTGCTCTTGAAAATCGGTTTCAGGTTGGGTCATCTGAAGTGTAAAAGCAGATTAGAGCTCTACACAGAGGAGAATATCCTTGCAATGAATGACTGGCAGTGTTGTTCTGGGGTGCTGTAGGAAATGTCTTATCCACATTCAGCTTTGTCAAGCTTGTTATAGTATCGGTTTTGTTAAAAATCCTTTCAAAATCCTGCACTTCTGCATTACATTTTATGTTAGATTAGCATCATGTATGGCTTTGAATATTTTTAGATAAATTGAATATGTTTATCACCTGATTTTGAAGCCATTTCAAGAGCTTCATACTACTGCCAATGTCTATGGGCACCTTACTGTTTATTAAACACAAAGATGAACTACTGCAGCTTTCCAATTAGCATTTTATGATTTCTGCCTTACTCCTGGTAATACTGTGAGCTTTCATGTCTGCTGCAGCATTCTCTTGTAATACATAGCAATGCCTGTTTAGAATTGAGACAGAGACTGCCTTGCTATACGTAATTGTATATGTTGTTTTTATTCTATTTCTTTTCTTCTTCCAGGTGGGTCTGTGAAGAAATCCCAGATCTCAAGCTTGCTATGGAAAACTATGTTTTAATTGACTATGACACAAAAAGGTGAGAGGAATACTTTTTCCCACCAGGAGGACAGGCCAGCACGGTTCATAGTGAATCAGTTTGTAACTAGTTATTCTTAGACACTACGAACCAAAGTTTTCTTTTAGAACTGGCTTCAGATTCTGCAGAGTTATTTTTGGTAGGAAATGTGTAACAGAAATATTGGCAAAGGCTGTTGGATTAAGGACATAATTGGAAACTCCACACAGCAGAAAGTTGAGCTCTGGTGTGTACGTTGGAATTACTCACTCTGAAACAATGATCGGTATCTGTGTGGTTGGACTGCATCCAGCGTTAGGAATCTGAATGGCACTGAGGTTTTTACTTTTGTAGTAACTAAGAATTCCTGTTTAGAAAGTTGCATGCCAGAACTGTCTGTCAGCACTGTGTCCTTCGCCTGCCATGCCTGTGGGAGGTTAACCTTCCCGTTCCTCCTTTGCTTAGCATGCAGTGCAAGTAGGACCCTGTTTGGGTGGAGGGATAAATTAAAAGGCAAAGAATTCATACTGCTCTTTTAGGCAGCTAGAAGTAATTTTAGGATGGTTGTGGCTACATGTGAAGGCCTATTCCACACACAGCTGAAAATGAATGTATAGTACGTGGCATTCACCTTGAGGCTGGGGGAGGCAGACCCTGGCCCTGCGTTGTCTCTGGAGAAGTCTGAGGTTCTGTGCAGTGACTTTTTTGTTCTGAGACTGGACAAAAAGATGACCCTCAAGCTGTAGCTTGCAAAAACAACCTTAATTGCTGTCATGGGAAAGACTGAATTTGTTCAAGTCCACAGCATGGCTAAACTTAGAATGAGAATTACAGATGAAAATCCATCCTTTTCTAAGTTATCACTGGCTATTGTCCTGAGCCCCATGCAGGTACTTTTATCGTGATCTGCTTAAGGTATTGTTTCCTCCTCTCGGCATTTCATTTTAACTCTTTCACTGCAAGATGTTTTAGTCCCTCTCTTCTTCCTGGTGAATTCAGAAGGAGAAATCAGGATCCAGCATCCCTTGTCATTAAATCCATTATTTATGCACAGAGACTGCAGTGATGTAACTTAAAATCGTAGAATCACGGAGTCATTGAGGTTGGAGAACACCTCTTAAGATCGTCCAGTCCAACCCTTAGCCTACTACTGCCAAGTCCACCAGTAAACCACGCTGCTAAGTTCTACATCTCCACGTTTCTTGAAGACCTCAGGGGATGGTGGCTCAACCACTTTCCTGGGCAGCCTGTTCCAGTGCTGAACAACCCTTTCAGTAAAGACATTTCCCCTAATATCCAACCTAAGCCTTCCTTCGCACAACTTGAGGCCATTTCTCCTTGTCTTATCATTTTATGCTTGGGAGAAGAGCCCAATCCACACCTTGCTAACTTCTGTGATTCTGGTGGCCTGGCTGGGCATGTCTAACTGGGTGGTGTCCGTGTTGCCAGCAGTGATACCGAATAAAAGAAACAACCCATCTATTCCCACAAGTCGCACCTCGCTTATCTTTCTGCAACTTTTCAAGGAAGTCATAAACTTGTAATTTCAGTAATGATTTTAATTTATTTTGTTTTCTTGAAAAAAGTGTCAGGAAAAATTACTTTTAGCAGATGGACTGACAGATGGATGTGAACAGAAAGTGGTGGATGGTAGGAATGCAGGTACCGTGTGGACAGAAACTCATTTCATACTCCTGCCTTGCCTTAAGACTGAATTAAAGGTGTGCAGCTGAAAGCTTGAAGTGGAAGTCAGCAGTGCTCCTCAGTGGGGTGTCTCAGTCAGCACAGCAATAATATGGGGCTCATGAGAGGCTGAAGGGCCACCTTCTTTTCCTGTCCCCTGGTTTTCCCTCTTCTTGATTTGGGGATGGCCGTGATTTAAATATCTTGCACTGTAACTCCTTTTATTTTTTCCCCTGTTGCTTTGTGGGATCTGCTTGTGTAATGGCTGATGTTCCTAGCAATATCTTTTTTTCCCTGAAATGATTTTTTTAATCCTCTCAGCTTCTGTTATTAATGCATCTGGCTGAACCGACTGTAATCCTGACCAACGCACAAAGCAATCACTGTGCTTTTCTGATGGGTGTGCTGGTTCTGTCTGTTTTCAGGCACAAAGTTAGTTTCTGCTTGCCCTAGGACTAATTATCAAGGAGAGCTGGTGGAGCAAAGGAGAACAATTTACAAATGTCTTACATTTCTGTGCATCTGAGGACAAGAAAAGAAAGTAATGGACTATGAGATTAGAAAACTTTCTAATAAATCATAGTTTAAGTTAAATTATTTTCCTGTTCACTAAGGGAACTAATATTATATTAATGTTCAGCTTCCAAAATTTAAGTGCCTTTTTTCTTCCACTACACAAATAGGTTGTATTGTATTGCAGAACTTGTTGCTTATACATGTATATCATGTACCGCTAGTCAACTGGGATTTTTTTTTTGAAGGAAACTATGCAATGACCTAAAGCTGTGTAAGTAATTGTATGCACTGCAAGAAACAAACTGTAAATAGCCACCTACTTAGTTTCTATAAGGACAGAAAGGCTAAAGGTTGTACCTTCAAACCTGCCTTTTAAAGTTTCCTATCTAACTGACCCCACATTCTTTCTCCCCTGTAGCTTTGAAAGCATGCAGAGGCTTTGTGACAAGTACAACCGAGCCATTGACAGCATTCATCAGTTGGTATGTATTTACCTTTGTTATGCCATGATGTTTATCTCACTGGTTTGAATTCACATACAGTAAATATCTGAAAGGTGTGACCGATTTAGGGCTGGATCATGTCTCAGTCTATTTGCATCACTTGTACTTCATTACTTCCATTTTTGGGGGGAGTTAATAAATCTTACATTAAACCTTGCTTTCTTGATCACAGTAGGGCAGTCAAAGAGCTAGTATTGGAGGGCATTTCTTATTGGAAGAAAAAACATAGTAACATTTTCCCCCAAACTGTAGATTTGTAAACTATCATGTTTTGTGCACACATTTAGCTCCATTGTTTTGGCACTTTGAAATAGCTGAGTTACCTTTGGTGGTGGGGTGTGTGGGGGGAAGGTTTCTGGTGTATTTAGCTTGTAATTGTTTCACAAGGATTTATCATATAGATTTACTTGTGCTTGTGGAAATCTGTGGCTTATGGGTACTTAAGTAATCCATATGAACCCTCCTGTGTATTGTGGCAGTGATCCATGGCTTAGGAATTTCCTTGCTTGCCATTCAGTTCAGCTGCTCTGTTCTTCAGGATCACTCCGATGGGGAAAGCTAGAATGTATTCTGTGTTCAGACAAATTTAACAAGGTGTTTTTTTTCCTTATTCCTTTAAAAGGCTGAATTGGAGGAAGTAAAACATGAGTAATGAGTTAATGTTAGTATTTTATTTAATTTTGAAAATAAGGCTGTTTTTTTCCCTCTCAAATGTGTTTGTATGAATTACTTGAAAAACACAAGGCAGTAAGACTTTTTCTGCCAGGTGTTCCTTCACTTTATGGGCATTCAGCTCCCTAAAATCTGCTCGTTTGGATTTAGGCTTCTTGCTTATGTTGTTTAATTGCTAAAAATTAATTTTCTTCTTTCCATCTGAATTTCAAATACAGGAATATATAGGCAGGATTCTGGAGTTGTCCTTTTTGTTTATTTTCCCTTATCAAAATGAAAGGTAAACATTTTTTAAACTAAAAACTGTTTAGGAGGGAGTGTTTTCTTTTTGAAGAAAAAAGAAAGCTTGATTGCCATCTCTTTCCTGCCACTCCCTGTTTGTGTACACATGATCCCTCCCATCCTACAATTCCTGATAAAAAACAAAACTGCTCTTACGTTGACAGTACGGTTAACATCAGCAACTGTACTATTCAGTGGTGATCAGTAAATAAAAAAGGGGTGAACAAACTTGCACTCCTACTCCATATATGTTCAGAATTAAGCTTTCCATTGTCTGTTGATTTTTACATCTCTTTAATTTTCTTTTTACCACATATTTCTATCAGGCATATTTTAAATTACCTGTTAGTTGAGGTGAGACAAATAACCTGTCACGATTGTGTATTTTTTTAGTGTCATTCATTGTTTTTTGTATTTACAGAGCATCTTGGACCCAAGTGAGAGAGGGGATGGGAGGGAATTTCTCTCATTTTTGTGTTACACAAACGCAGCCTTGTTCTGGTGATGTTCTGTTGTGCTCACGTTGGGTTCATGTCTTCTTGCTTTCTATGTGTAGTGGAAGGGAACCACCCAACCGATGAAGCTGAACACACGTCCCTCCAACGGACTCCTCCGTCACATCCTGCAGCAAGTGTATAACCACTCGGTGACTGATCCTGAGAAACTCAACAACTATGAGCCCTTTTCCCCAGAGGTTTATGGAGAAACTTCCTTCGACTTAGTGGCCCAAATGATAGATGAAATTAAAATGACTGAGGATGATTTGTTTGTTGACCTGGGCAGTGGTGAGTGACCAGTAACTTAAGTTTTTTTTCCTTCTTTTTGCTCACTGTTGTTTCCTTTCTTACGAGCAGAGGAAAAAAAAGGCAAAACCTCACATTTGGAAAGTAAACCAGGACTAAGGATTGCATTATAGAATAAGCACCTTTGCTAGTTAATCCCCAGTGATGCTTCTGCTTTTCATGACAGGATTAAGTAGACCAAGCAGACATCCCAGACGTTCTTCCCTGTGGTGAAATGTCAGCCTACAAATGCAATAAACCCTTATTACAGAAAACTCTTGGTGTCTGTTGCTGTTGGTGAATACACTTACAAAGAAGAAACAATATTAAAAATGATGCTTTAAAAGATAATAACAGCAGTTTCATTTTTAAGGATTCATCCATTTTCTGTGAATTCAGTTTATGCCATTCATATATGAAAACATGATTTCCTGACTTCTCCCATGACAGCATGAAACACTTGGCATGTAATATGAAAATTAACCATATTTTTCCCCTCTGGTTTACTTTTCAGTGTATCAATAAAGGCTTTATGGCTAGCTTTAACTGCTGCATTGTGAGACCCCCACAAAATCTGTCAAGTAACCTGCAACTGCATTTTGTTGTTTAGGTTAGAGTTTTAAAGGGAGATGTTTTTATCTGGTAAAGAAACCAGATACAACTCATGCATGTGGAACAGATATTATGAGCAAGGAGATGATGTTCTGATTGTTGCTAAAATCTGGTTTAGAGCAGGAAAGTAGTAATAAGAATTTCCCCTTTCACTGGATTGGTTGTGAAGTTTTAAATGAAGTTATGTTTTGGTTTTGTTTTTGGTATGATGCAGGGCTTCTGGGGAAAATATTTAAAAAATATATTTAATTTGTTAAAAACCAAATCTAATTTAGATTTAAACACAAGCACGACTACCATCCTCCTCCCCACAACTTAGTATGTCTCCAGTCAAGGCTATCAGGGAAGGGTCGCCCCAACCCCTTCCTCCCTCTTTGGAATTTATGTATTAGATTTCCTGGTTCGATGGCTTATGTTCAAACGAGACATTTAGAAAGGTATCAGATCTGATAAACTATTTTCCATCTGGAAGAAAAAAAATGTTGCCTTAGATACTTGCAATTGTTTGTTCAGGAAGGTTAAAGAAGATGATATCTGAAACCTTGCAGTTCTGCTGATCATGTAACAAGATGAAGTGTGTGATCAAGGTCAAATGCTGGATATTTGTACCTAGTACCATCAGAATTGAAGTCAGGTATTTATTGCTAACCTTCTTCCCACTTTAATCTTGGAGGCTGATCAACAGTGTAAAAATTCAAGGTATAGGGAGTCACGTATTAAAGATATGGTTTAAATTCAGAAGTCTTTGACTTCCAGTGTTTGGAGCACTGAACAATTGAAAACAGCATCGTTCCTGAGGTTATACTGAAGGGAGTAAACTTTCGTAAATTCTAAACAATGAAGTATTGAGTGTAGTGTAAATATGAACATTGTCATAGCATATTATTACTACTAATAATGTTAATGTCCTTCCAGTAGTTATGTGCATACAGCAGTGGCTAAACAGCAGGGCTAGACCCCAGGATGCTGTGGCCATTTTTGTTGTCTTTGTGATGCCAGAAACTTGTGGAAGTGGGAGGAATTTATGCAGGTATGCATCATTATTAGGCAAATGGAGGTCACAATACAGTTAAATTCTGGTTTAAAAAAAAAAAAAAAAGTTAAACAAAAACAAAACAAAAAAGATTAGTAACTTGTTATGCTGTATTGTGATTTCTGTCAGTACAGTGTGTTCTTGATCTTCCCTTTAGTCTTTGTCCTCCTTGCTCTTTGGAAATAAGAAACAGGGAAATGTTTATTCTTCCGATCATGTTCTGCCCATACCCTGCAGAAATTTGTACATCTGTATTTGCATGTGTATAAAATCTGCATGTGTATGCAAAATGGGAATTAGGAAGGGAAAAAAAAAGTGAAACAACAAAAAACCCTGTCAGCACTAGAGTTCTCATTGTGCCAGACAGCATTATAGTGGTAATGGTTTAAAGGCAGGAGTTCCACCCCTTCAATTACCAGTGCCGCTTCCTGCCGGCAGCCAATGAAATGGAAAACAGCAATATGTTTTCTGTGTAAATGGGCTATCCTCTTAGATTCACTCTTGTTTCCCATGTGGTCATCCATGGAATGATTAAGTGCACTGGTGAGACAAGAACGCATTTTGTGTTAGTCATAGACAAAATGTGATGCATCAATCTACTATTGATGAATGTTGGATGTTTTCAGAATATTTTAAGTGAGCACTTTAACAAATGGAACGGTGTTGCTCTAGTGTTTGCAAAACGTGGATCTCACTTGTACAGGCAGAAATCTAACTGATTTTTTTCCCTTTTTCCTTTTTAACCTAAGCTGGGGTAGAGGAGGGGGAATGCATTCAACTAAGGTGTAGAAATGGCAGCTAATTACTGCTGGTAGCGTGCCTGATGCAAGTAGATTTTGGGAAGGAAGTTCATGCATTTTTAAGTATTATGGAGTTGTGCCAGTGTAGTGTGGTCGCTTCTGAAATTTTGAGTGTTGAACCCTATCATGTTTTATGAAGTAGTATTCTAAACTAGCCCATATACTAATAAGCTCTATGTGTTCTCAGAATTTGTGTTGCGTTTCACAGTGAAAGCTAATAACAGTATTGCTAAACAAACATTTTAGTTAGTCTTCAAATTAATAGCTTAGGTATGTGACCAACAAGTATTTGTTTTGGGATGAGGTAGGGTTTGTCTAACCGTTCAATTAATTAAATAGTGAAATACAATTAAAAAATCTGTAGATTCAATTATAAAGTTTGTGGACAAAAATTGTAAATCCAGCTATTCATAAGCCTGTGTGAAATTCTAGAAGTGAGCCTCTATATTTAATAGAAGAAGCCATCAATGTTTATCAGTATAAGCAAGACTGTAAATGTTGTCTTACACTATTATAAAAGTGCTAAAGGTACTGAAGAATGTAAATGTCAAAACTGTAATGCCAGTTTTTCTTTTTTTTTTTCTATAAGTTCTAAAAGTTAAATTGCAGCACACACTTCCTAGCCAAGATGTAAATTCCTTTTACTGAAAAGTGGGTTCTCAGTACATAACATGTCTTGTAGGAAAATGGGACTTAATTTCAGTAATGCACATTGGTTTGAGTCTGCTTTAAATTTGAGGAATAGATGCTGGGAGCTGAGGCTGTACTCTGAAGCCTTGTCCCGTACAATACCTGCATTTTTCGACTTGTCCTTTGCTCTAAAAGCTCTTATTGTCTCCCTTTGCAGTGGTTTTCTACTGAAACATATTCTCAGGTTTGTTATTTCTCTTCTGCAGGTGTGGGTCAGGTGGTGCTTCAAGTAGCTGCAGCCACAAACTGCAAACATCACTATGGTGTGGAGAAAGCTGATATTCCAGCCAAATATGCTGAGGTGAGTTGCTTGAAGTGAGTTGCATGTTTGTGTCTTTGTGAAGGCTACCTCACTAGTTCAGAATTACTGCTAACTGCTGGGAGTTCACAGGAAGAAAAAGCAGAGCGTCAGTCCTAGATGCTCTTGCTTCTCAGGTCATGAAGACCTGGAGCACAGTGTGCTTGGGGAAAGAGGAGTGGGCATAGTCATTTCCTAGCAGTGCTTGCTGAGTGCACAGGAGGAGTATTAGCATGTTCTTGAAGTGATTTCAGGACCAGGAGATGAAGCCGTTTAATAGTAATGGCACAGGACCAATTCACAAGGAAATGTGGTGTAGGCTTCACCGAAGCACCTGCAGCCCTCTGTCAGAAATGGCTTTAACACAATGCTTTCAGAAACGATATCACTAAACAAATCTGGGAATGAATTGAGTGAACAAATGATCCTTAAAGTTTTTAAAAGCTATCTTTCTGCTTATGTCAGTGCTGTCCCTTTCTGGTATCACACAGCTGAAGTTCATCTTGGTTATTGAACTGTTGTAGGCTAACTGATGAGGCTTGTGTTGGGTGTCTGGATAACAACCGCTTTGTAGGCACCCAGATGAAGTCTTACAAGAAGATGGTAATATTTAGTCAGGCAGGCAGTTTTCTTTACGCTTCTTTAATTCTGTGCCAATGGGGATGCACAAAGGTAATCAATTCCAAGGCAGACCTGGAAGCCAAATGAGCTACAAGCAAACAATAAAGTTTAGTCATGCCTTACCATAAGAAGTTTATTTTCTTCAGTAGACTCAACAGCAACTTAAGCCCTCCATGTTGTTAAAAATAAGCTGGCTGAGTCTGTACAAGCTAGAAAATTATACCTTATGAAGGGAAAAAAAAAAATCCTTGATCTATGTTTTCACTGGTGAGCACAAAAACGAATAAACAGCGGTGAAGAGGATCAAATAATGATCTAAAAATCAGTTTTGCTTCCCCTGCTATGACCCAGTGGAAGTTTCCAACTGGAGTACTCCTTACAGTTCTTCTGCACAAGCCTCTGGTTACTTACAGAAAGTAACTTGCAAGGCCTGAAGTCCTATCTGTGTTTAATAGTAAGCTTAGTTTAAAGGTGAGTGTTACAGAGGGAAAGTCAAATTCTCATTTGCACTTATACCCCTTCATATCGCTGTGCAAACATAAGGCCTTAGTGACAGTGGCTAGTGCACACAAAAAAAAACAACACAAATTAAATATTAGTATTAACTAGTGGCTTACCTTCTCTTTCAGAAGTGCACCAGTATTTCATATTTTGCTGGATGAACAAAATGTACAGCATTAATCTTCTGGTTACAGGTGATGACCTGTCAGATTTAGCAACTAAAGAACTGCTGCCTGCGTGCAGCTAATCTGCCTTGTGCTGTGTCTAGTGGACCAGTCTTTCCAGCTCTGACAAACATTTGTGAAAGAGATTGAATTAAGTTTCTAGTTAAGATTGGCTGTGGCAACACATCTCTGGCTGCTATGATAATGACTGCAGATGGCTTTGAAAAGCTTCAGCGAAAGAGGAAGTGTCTTACGGGTTTGCTTTAGTGAAGTTTTAATTGAAAAGAAAGTTCATAATAAGTTCATACAGCGTATAAAAAATTATTGTGAGTTGCCCTATTAAGCTTTGGGGTGCTTTTGAAGCAAAGAATTTTAAAATGTGTCTGTTACACACACTGGACATTGACCCGCTGATGGAGGTCTCCACAGCTCTGAGAACTCCTGCTCACTCCTTATCTCCTTTCAATGCTACCTCCAAATTTGGGCCTTTCATTTGTGGAGTTAAATTCCTAAAAGTACATGAGATTTGCTGAGTCTTGCAAGACACTGGAATGTCATTTTTAAATGTGTTGTCTAGGTTTAGCTGGATCCTCACTGCCACTATAAAGAAGTCACCTGTGCTGCTTTTTGTCAGCTTACACGGTGGGGACAAGATTTTGTACACATGGAGGTGTTTATTTGTAAGGCACCATGCCATCTTCATGGTGCCAATGGAAAACCAGCGCCAGCTCTCCGGCTGGGCAGTGTAGCCTTCCATCCGCTGCAACTCTGATCTGTTTACATATAGCTGGAAGCACTCCTTGTTGTTCTGGCAAGTGCAGCTCTCCTTCTATTTGCTGGTGCAGTTGCCCTGCGTGCCACTTTCTGCTTCCTCATTCACCCCAGCAGACCTATCTTTATCCTGTTTGCTCCCTTGCTATCTGTGCTTAGACGGATGTGCATTCACTGCCTCCTCTCTGTGGGGTTATGTGCCACAACACAGTAGCTACTTAAAGTTGTGCCATTTTTGGTGGTGAGCAGTGTCAACTCAGATTGCCTTGCTTAAAATGTGTAATGCTGCTGAAAAGGGTGAGGAAAAGAAGAAAATGGCAGCTTGGACTTGACACTGTTGCGAATGTTTTTCTTATGGAAAAGAAACTGCAATAAATATCTGTCTGTCTATCCTTTGAGTATTAATGGGAAAAAGAAAAGGCGAAAGGGTTAGTGAGCACTGTCAGAGCTGCATCTCTGTTTGCTGCAATGAAACATAATGAGATGTCCTAATTGTTGGCTTTGTTTTTCCTCCCTCTTCTAGACGATGGACAGAGAGTTCAGAAAGTGGATGAAATGGTATGGGAAAAAACATGCAGAATACACAGTGAGTGAAATTCAACTGAAAAACTTTGTGCTTCATGCTGATGTACGGAATGTACAAAGTCCTCTGCAGCCCTTCATCAGCCAAGCAGCAGTAGGAGTCATGTCTGCTCCCTGGCTTCTGTCTTGGTCCTGAGGACAGTGTTCTCTGAGACATCCTCCCAGGACCCTCTCTCTGTCTCACTTGTCATTTGGTATGGTGTTACCGGGAGTACTTTCAGGGCTTTCCATAAGTTCTTGGAAGATTTATTCTTTCAGAACTTGGTTGTTCATGATGTGAGGCTGCCATGTGTCTTCTCTGTATTAAAACCTTTTACTTTTTTTTCCTCCTTTTTTTTTTTCTCCCTAATGGTGTGGGTCTTCTTCTGGGTAGACTGTTGGAAATGGCACCCCCCTGCTTGGGTTTCTGGAATCTTCTGCAAGGAACAAAAGCTGAAGCTTTGGTTCACAGGAAGGTGAAGGTGTGGTCAGCCGGGACAGAAGATGGAGGGGGTGGCAGGAGGTTAAAATTCTGGATATCAGCAGAAAACTCCATGCCCAACTAATAGGGCAGATGATTTGTAGCTGGAGATAGGGGGTGAGTTTGTGGTCTTAGGAATGATGGCAAGCGGTCAGCTCTGACTTGGAAAGGAGGTGCTTTGAGGGTGGAAATAGAGCAGGAGTAAACTGGTCATCACATCTGTCTATCTTGGGCTGGGGACAAATGCTGGAACAGCTTTCCACTTCCTCTGAATAATACTTAATCGTTGTGGATGTGTTTTTCACTCTGGAATTACACTTCTAAGCGTGTGTAGAACCATACACTGTTTTGTGCTGTTCCTTCCCTTTTTCCTTTTCTCTCTCCTCTTGTCATTAGAAAATTGCTCTCTAGCCAATCACTTGGCTGTGAGGACATGTACATAGTCATAGTGCAATAGTGACCCACTAGGAGTTCTGAAAATACTTGTGTATATGCTTCTCCTGCTGCTTCCCTATGTTCAAGAAAAAGGTTGGATGGATCAGGGCTGTTCCCTCATCGCTCAGAGACATTGGGGCACTCCTTCCTGCTCAGTAGTTGCTGCTAGCAATGTGTACTGCAGCTGAGGTGCATTCCTGCGTTTGAGAAACAACTTCTCCATTTTCCTTTGTGCAGAGCCATTATTGCTGTGTATTCCGGTAATGGAATGGTTTCAACCACACGACTTTCAGAGCTCCAGCAGTGTGTGATCAAGTGGCAGGTTGTTGATGAGTGAGCCTTTATTTCACAGTCTTCTGTGGCTCTGCTGGGATCGTGAGCCCTTTTTAAAGGGCTTGTCGTGTGATGAAGGATGCTGCAACCCTCCCCTTGGGAAAGAGGCTGGTGAAGGTGACAGTGCCATCTGCCTCAGTGAGCTTTCTTTCAGAAATGCCTTCACTGTGTAGCATGAGCTTCTTCAGAAGGATGCTGGGCTTGCTGTGGGACTAGTTTGTAGCAGGATTGATATCAGGCTGCTAACTCTTTCCTGCTGTGGAAACACAGTGAATGCTTTACTTTTCATGAAGTGGCCATATGGCATTTTTCCATTGTGTCACCCAGCTGGCATTACATGAAAGGAACTGTTACTGAAGACACTCTGCTTATGAGCTGTGTAATTTAAAGAATAGGAGAAGAACTTGGACTAAAATATTGAAAGCATATTGATTGCCTTAGGCAGCAAGCATTTCCATATTGTGCATTCCAAGTGACAGAATCTGGTACTATATGGAAACAAAGCTATTTATTTTTTGCTAGGTTCTTTGACTCTTATAACTCTTTTCTGAAAAATGTTTAGAATAAAATTTCTCTTTCCAGAAAAGCAGACTGCATACTCAAAGTGTTGGATTCTTGCAGCACTTTCTGACTTAATGAAGTTTGGTTTCCTATCACTTTGTCATAGTGATGCTTAAAGACAGATTTTGTCAAACATCTCAGGTTTACGTTTGTATTTTCTTGCCAAACAGTATGGTTTTTTAATCAGTTCTTAGGCAGCATCTTCTTTAGGAGACTATTATTAAACAAAGAACAAACTTGTGTCATAATGCAGATAAAAGATAATAGGAGGTGTGGAATTAGAAGCCGGGTATCTTGATTTTTCCAGAAAGCAACTTCATCAGCTAAATGTTTATTGGCGTCCCAAAATTCCAAATGTAGGAGACAGAATAAACACAGATTGAAATAGTCTGTGATCAGCAACATTTAACTCATTTAACTTGTGGATTCTACTCTAGTGTTTTAGGTAGTCATAAACATATATATATATATATATATAATATATATATATAAAAAAGAGAGAGAGATAAAGCTTGGAGGAGGAAAGCTTGGCAGAAGTTCAATGGGAAGAAGCCTCAGATCCCACCTGCTGCTTTGTCTGAATAATGTGGATGGTGATTTTGACTTCATGCATGTAACAGCTGTCTTGCTGTAAAAGTAAAAATTGTGGTACATAAGGCAGCAATAAATCCTGGACTTGGGCCTGTAGCTTTTTTTTTTTTTAACAGCCAAAAGTCTAGATTATTTTAGGTTTCTAATGCAAATAGATTTTTTATTTCTCTCTGAAAAGTGATCTGTTGATTGTCTTCAACAAGAAGACAACAAGTGTTGTCTTCTAACTAACATTGTTTTGGTGAGGTTATGGTTTGTTGCCCTTTATCAGATCTACAACCGTTGCATTCGCTTCCTTGTTTTCCCTCCTGGAATATGCTTGTTTGGAATTTGAGCTTGGACACGTGAAGTCTGATGTGCAAGATCCAGTGATGATATTTAAAATAAACCCTGATTGTCAGTCTATATCTCCATTGTGTTTTGTCCATAATGGTAAACGTATGGTAGAAAAAAGTCTCTTTTGAGTCTTTCTACGTGCAATATGCAGAGTCATATATATGCAGATCTGTTGAGTTAAATAAATAAATAAATCCGTTTTGCATCATCACTTTCAGATGATAATTGCATGTTAAACTTGGCTACTGCCAAAGTGTCCTGAGGCGCGTTGGCTCCTGCTGAGCTACAGCTGCTATTAATAGGTTATCACTGCAGCTTTAGAGTGTGAATATCCATTCTGGGCAGGAGGCGTGGGGGAAAGATTGCTCATCATACACTGACTTGGGAAGTCTCCTGATCTCCAGCTAGTGTAGGTAATCATAGCTCATAATCCTGTTAGTAAATGGACTGAATTTCATTTTAAATGACAGGCTGTTCAGTCTCATTAACTAACTGGGGAAAAAAATAATTGGAGTAACTTTCTGCTAGGATTCTTTCTTTTTTCATTCAGTGTAAATGTTTCAACTTGCTATAAATATTTGCATCCTTGTGCTATTGTTTAGTTTCAGTTGCTCCTCTGCTTTCCTGATGTCTGATTCCTGATCAGTTAGAAATAATATTCTTTGCTAGTCTCTTCTGTCATATTTGGAGGGAAGTTGTACTTTCGTGCATTATGCTGGTGTCCCACTTCAACACATCTCACTGTGTTTCAACTCCCCTTATCTTCTCGTTTCTTTTCCCATGGTACTGAGAAGTTTCCAAGATTGGCTTCACCCCATTCTTTTCAAGAAAACTGTTGTGTGAAGGAAACCGGAGGTTTTTCGAAGGTCATTAGGCCTAGATAATTAGAGAGTCTGTCTTGGGGAATTTTTGCACATGTGCAGTCATCAAATTAAAAAGCGGTAGTGCAATCAAGAGACAGATGGGTTTTCATGGTTTCTGACTGTAAATATCCTCACGTGGATCCAAAATCAGAGCCATCTCCAGGTATCTGGGGCACAATGCTGATTGCTGCATAGCCAAGAGTGTTCATCCCAGGGTACCCTTGAAGTAAGTCTTCAGTCTGTGTCCCTTAGTGCCCGCTGCACTGCTTTGCTGGTTATCAGAGCAGCTCAGGGCAAGCGAAGCTGGTGGTAGCTGCAGTCACACAGTGGACTCATCCTTCTGCTGAAGACAAGCACTTGTTTTGGTTTTGTTTACCGTGGGTTGTTACAACAGATTGCCTTCCCTTGTTTCACAAGAGTTTCTGTTAGTAGAAGATCATCTACTACTCTTCAAAATAAGCATAGGAAAACCTGGGTCAGCATTGCTAAAGCCTGGGATTTGGTTAGACTAGTACCTCTGAGACCATCTGAGAGAAAACCCCAGAAGCTCCTAATGCTGAAGATTCTCTGTGATTCAGCCCTGTGGATAAGAGGTAACGTTTGCTGTGTGAAAGTGAGTAGAAGCTTGGCATCAGCAGACCTGCAAACTTCTCTCTGGTTGAGTTCAGGGTGCCCCGTCCTGCTTGGAAGTCTCTGTTCTGAGCAAAAGCGGAGTGATTTGTGCAGGAGTAGCATTGTCTCTTGTTGCCTGATACCAGCTGCTGGTTTCTGGGGATAAGTCACATCACCTGGACTTAAAAAATTCTGCTGCTTAGTAATGGGTTGCAGCTAAGGAGAAGGCAAGATAACGGATTGTCCCAGATGCTTCTGAATGCCCTATTTCAGTGGGAAACTTGATGTTTTGGTATTTGAAAAGCCCTCCAAACGTCCCCTGTGGCTTTGAAATGATGCCACATTTTGGAGGTTTGGATTCATGCCTCCAGTTATTTTTGAAAAGAACAGGAACCTAAAAATAACCATGTGTACTTTTCCAGGCAGAATTGACTGCTTTTTGTGAGCCAAGTGTTTGCACGGAGGCTGCTGGAATGAGGCGTTCTGTGTGTGAATTTATGGCTTTGTGTAGCCAGTCGGAGCGTTACCAGAGAGACTCCTGGCCTGGTGCTGGGTGAGAACGAAGCCCTCCTCCGTGGAAGAAGGGCTTGACCTCCATAAACTGCTGCTCTGCTACACGGGGAACACGAGCCCGCTGGAGCGTGCCTCCCGGCGCGCTGCCCTGCCGGTCATCTTTGAGTTACGGGAATCAGACACCGTTGAACGTCTTTCTGCAGTCTCTAGAGCAAATTTACCCATTTGAAAAACCTGAATATAAACCTGTTTCGGCTTCTAAATTTAGAAAGAATGCAGGCTGGCAGCTCTCTGAAGCGGATTTCAGTGAGCTAATTATCCTTTTAGATAAAGCACGTCTCCTGCATTGTCTAATCAGATGAAAATATCTGCATTACAGATGGTCCCTTCCATTCATTATTCACTAAGGAGATTAAGTTTCTCAGAGAGAGGAGGAACATGATGGGGGTGGGGACATTGGTGGGAAGAGATTGAGTGCATCCCCGTTGCTGCCTGTGCTGTGCCACATGGACGTGCCAGCCAGCCCCTACAGGCCCGTAATGGACCTGGCCGTTCTTCTACCAGCGTAGCGAGTGCTGCGCTTGGTCAGGAGTGAGTTAGCTGAAATTTCCTTACCAGTTCCTGTTTCACTCTTAAAATTTTTGTAAGCCGCAGAGTTGAAAGGGATTTTGGGGGGAATTTTTGTTGGATTTCCTATACCAGTTTATACTGAGGGGCTTGGTTTCTTCCTTTTAGGCCATCATTTGTTGATCATTGCCCCCCAAGGACAGTAGGTAAAGAAACTGGTTGTCAGGAGTACTGAGTCAGAAAGCTCTTGTACTCTGTTTTGAATGTAGTAGACCACTGACCCAGGAATCACTGTCTTGCTTCCAGAGGGGAAAAATAACCAATTTTCTCCCAACCACAATTGACCATCTGGTTATTTCTGTACTCCAGTATTTTTTCCTGGTGAGGTTTTTCCCTCAACTATTGGCTAAGTGTGAGCTAGGGTAGCATTACAATACAAAAATAGATTGGTTTAAAGAGGGCTGTGGTTCATTTGAATTTTAACATCTCTGTATTTTGCAAAAGTGGAGGGGCAAAGCAGCTTCCAGATGTGTTCTATCAAGGTGAAGTGTGGAGATTTTGGTTACAACTGTTCCCTTCCAAACCACGTAGGTAAGAGAAATGTATAGTGTAATTGGATCCAAATAAAGTATTGCAACCACCTAGGTTAGATTTCAAGACCTTTATATGAAGCTTAGTATTTCAAAATAGTTTCGTGTTACTCTGGTTCTTTGTTCCCTTGCTAGCCTGTGGCTTTATAATCGCACCTCATTATTTCAGAAGTGATTTTCTTTCTCCTCTTAGTGTGTGAAAATCTTGTGTAGACATTAGAAACTGACTGTTTCATGGAAGACAGCAATATAGAAGCTGGCTTGTAAAAAAAAAAAAAAAAATTGTTAAAAAAATATAGTTACCTTGCATGTGGGTTTGCTACTGTCTTGGTTGCTCAACAAGGAAGTTATTTACTACAGGAACAGATAAGATTCTAAGACAATTATCCATTAAAAACAATCTAGAGATGGTGTTAATTTACAAGTAGGGCATACGGAGCCCCAGAAGTAATGTTTTGGTATATTAGGTGAGAAAAATAATACTCTTTAGAACTGCTCTGAGGTTGCAGTGAGTTTTTGCCTGAGATTTTGAAAATGTCTAGAAGCACTTTACTTTTACTGCTTGTAGTAGGTTGGATCTCTGAGTTAAGTCTCCAGCATGTATTTTGCTTTCACTGTAGTGGGGATAGTAGAAAGTGCGTTTCCCCCTCAAGCAGATGTGATGATGTAGGTAGCCAGGTGGCAGGGAGCTCAGGCTCTTTGCAGAGTTCTCGATCTCTTCCCCAGAACCCTTGACGTGCACTTCTGTTGGCCCTCTGGTACAGTGTGTAGCAGAAGGGGAATGGGGCTTTTTTCCCCTCCTCTTTCCCTCTTGAGAAGCAGACCCAGTTCTGTTGGCAGTGATGGCTTTCTCCTTCACAGTGGGTCTGACAGGTTTGCCTCCATTTGTCATTGTTTCTGTGGCTCTGAGTCAGATTGCTTTGCTGGGGAGGGAAAGCAGCGGCAGAAGACAGCAGGCTCTGGCGCTTCATTCACCTGGGTCCCCTGGCTTAGCTGGCAAGGCTTGGAAGCAGCTCGAGTGAGCCTGCATTGCAGTGCAGGCACTTCTGTGTCAGATGCCAGATTTTATTCCAGTTTAGCGATAAGCAAAATGTTCACTTCTTTCCATACAAAGGAGTATGTGCAGAGAAATGATGCTAAGCAGTCACTGTAGTTGCTTTGATGTTCGTGAGGTTGAAATACAAGCCATCGTCTTACCTGCCCCTTCAAAGTATGTCCCGGTCATTAATTATGTAGCTGCATATTACTTTCTCTCTCCCTCTTATCTTCCTCCCCCAACCTCCATTCTGCCTTACTCATGGCACAGCAGAGCAGCTCGTCCCATCAGATTCCTCTCTTGTTTCAAAAGTATAACCGCAAAAATGTTAACCTGCAGAAAACCCACGTAGCTGTGGGTATTAACCTGGGACTTGGTGTGGTTCCATCAGCGAGGTGTTGTGTACGTCACTGAAGTGATAACGAGAGTTCTTTTCAAATACTGCCTTTACATCATCTGACTTCCAACTTGAATGTGTCGGAAGCATTTGAGGTGTGTGCTGAGCACCCCTGATGAGCCAGGTGCTCACATGCCAGTTGCAGCAAGAGCCTGACGCTGCTGTCAGTGCTCCCGGCCTCGGCTTCGGGTCCACCTTGCTCCTGATCCGTGGGGATTGGAGATGGTGTTGGCTGGCCATTGCTAGCACGGGGCTTAGCTGCCTGCTCCACATGGAGCATGGCGCTCGTGAGGCATCGCTGGTGCCTGGGGACCCTTCCCCAGTGGAGGGTGGGAGCGGAGAGCAGGCCATGGGAACTGTGTCCCCCGGCGCCTCCGCTGGGCTTCCTGAGGCCTTGCTTGCAGCAGTGCTGCTGGGCTAACGCAGTGTGCGTGCTTGGCCAAAAAGGGACGTGTAGCAGAAAGGAACAATGTTAACTCTCGTGTGTGTGGTTTTTGTGTTTGTCTTTTTTTTTTAAGCTGGAAAGAGGTGACTTCCTCTCAGAAGAATGGAGAGAGAGAATTGCAAACACAAGGTACAGTACAGCAATTGAATGCCGCTTTATGAACTGAATATTTGGGAGTCTGGATAATGGAAATTGGGAGGCTGGCCAGCTTTTTATATAGAATTTCCATAGCAAATACCAAAAGCCTATCTGCCAACTCCTATACTGGCCTCTTTGGATACTGTTTTCTGACTTGAAGAATGGATTTAAATGTATGTCCCATGATACTACATACATGGGTGTATCCAAGATAAATTCCGGTTGGACAGAGAAGAATAGACCCCTGCTTGTTTTGCGTACCCTTCAAGTTTGATTTTAGAGTTCTGGCAAAATACTAGTTATTTTGGCTGTTGGTACACACAGCTAGGTTCACTTTCCATAAAAAAACAACAAAAGCCATGTGTGTCTGTTCCAGCTTAAACCGGGAATTCATTGAAGCTGATTGTCTTGAATATTTATTTCTGTGAAGATACATGTATGTATGGAGGGTTACACTCATTTTTGCTGGTAAAGAAAAGGGATTTTTTTAAAGGCTTTATATTCTTTTCCACCTTATGGACAGAAAGAAGTCTTGTTTTAACGTGACCTTCCAGGCCATCCTATTATATGGGGGTATGGAAGGCAGTTGTCAGCTCTCTGAAAGTCTTCAGGGTTGTGGCAATCTAGGGATTGCTTCCAAGACACTGCTTTAAGAGTGCTCCATCAAGAAGGCGACTGCCAGACTGACTTCTGCATTATTATGTACCTCCATTAAACTTCTGGAGCTGCCTTTTAATTTGTGGACAGACTTTGTCCCAGCCTTGCAGCACAGTGTGGTTTTCCTTTGTTGTTCGCTACTCCAAATGCATGCTCCTCTGGTCTCTGTGTGACTTTCCCTGGAAAAAAAAATAATCTTTTTTCCTTTATGTTTAGCTGAAGTGTAGGGAACTGCTGGTAGATGTTTATTTTGTCTGGTATGCAGCTAAATGTATGCATATTGATCCTCAGCCACGTTGCTGTCTGATACAGAAATTCAAGAAGTAGCTTTTTGCTCACAAACGTTAGGTGTTTGCATTTGTCCCGAGAGTGCCAACTGTTCGGCATCTGCTCTCTAGCGAGGCTGCAGACTGTCTGATGCATTCAGACTGGAGCCATCCCATCTTGGTGAGCTGAGGGCTGCCCTTCCCGTGAGCCAGTGGCTGGGCTCTGGAGGAAAGGATGCCCAGCTCCTCACTGCTGTGAGTGTTCAGTATTCCAGAAAATAACTGGGACTCAGCAGTGTGTGCTGAAAAGAGGGCTGAAATCAAGGTGGACTGGGGCCTCCTGTGGTTCTGTCATGTGAGCACACAACATCGTGCCAGAATGAACATTAAGAAATATATCTGGAAAACTTTTTCCCTTCCTTTCCTGGATATTTTCTAGTCACATTAATATGCTTGGCTGTTCTGCAAGGCCTCTTTTTTGGCATGTGGTGGGAAGGAGGAGGAAGAAACCCCTGTGAGCCTTGACTTGCCAGGCAGGGTTTCCCAAATTTCCAGGAGCAAGGAGTAGCAAGATATATATATATTATATATATATATTGGACATACATATATTTGAGTATATACTTTTTTTTTTTTATCTGCAGTTTTTAGTAACTTTGGCTGCTGCTCTTAAACTCATTGTCCTTGGTGAGCATGTTTCATGTGTGGAGGCACTAAGAGGGGAGGGTTTCAAACAGATCTCTTGCAAATAAATCGATTCTTCATGCTGGAACAACATGGCAGCACGGCCTTCACAGTGTATGCATGCAGGGTGCTCATGGCTTCTGGGGGATGTTGAGGACCCTTACCGCAGGCTGGTAGGGAGCAGGTATCAGGGACGTTTAGATCAAAGCCAGACTATGTGGCTCTCAAAAATAAGGTGTTTTTTTAAATTTTTCTTTTTTCTTTTTGAATCTGTGATGTGTTCTGCTTCTTTCCCAAATGCTGTTTGTATGATTCTACCTACGTGCAGGTGTCTGTGTTTCCATGTGAGTGATGTTTTCAGGAACACACACACACACACACGCACATTGGATTTCTTAACCCAGACACAAAGGTGCAACTCTTCTGTTGGGGCTTAGGGTGAAGTGCTGGGTTTAGGGCAGGGAAATTTGTGCTGGGAAATGTAAACCTCCCCTTTGCATTATGGGAGAATTTAGAGCTAGAAGAGAAGCTGTGATGTTTCAGTGTGATATTTTAAATGCATATGAGTAAGTAATAAGATGAAATGTCTATTTGTTGTGCTGGAGGATTGTTTTCTATGTGTGGTGAATGTGTTGGTAGTTGTTGTGTTGATGTTTGCTCTCATCATGGGAGAGGAGTGAAAATATTTTGCACATTGTTTCTGTGTTGAAACTTGCTGATGTAATTAATAAGCTTGTGGTGCAAAAGCCAGCTGTATGCTGAGAGGAACTGTCAGAGCAGGCTGCCTTTACATTTTTTTTTTTAATGTAATTATTTGGTCAGTATTTGTGGATGTTGAGGTTTAGGTACTGTTTTGTGTAATGATGCCAGGAGAAAACACTTCGTTAGATGGAAGTAGCTGTATAGTCAGGGACATGCAGTGTGTTTTGGTTTCACAAGTGCCTGTAAATGCTGTAAGTGCCAGTGGCTTATAGCAGGCGGTGAGAGATAGTTGTGCATGTATGTTTGGATGCCATGTGCCTGTTCCTGTTTATTAACTACACCATTGTCTTGCAGTGTTATTTTTGTGAATAATTTTGCCTTTGGTCCTGAGGTGGATCACCAACTGAAGGAGCGATTTGCGAACATGAAGGAAGGTAACAAACCGAACTTCAAAACTTTTTCCCTTGGTTTCCTGCTGCTGTGGGAGCTGGTGGCAGTAACAGCTTAGTTATGGCCATCGGGAGCCAGGTTGGTGGTTTTGTTCTGTGCCGTATGGATGAACATCTGCACTGTGATGGTGATTTTTTGGGCTTTTTATGTCCTATCTTCATACGAATCACCAATCTGTGTGACTCCCTGAAGGTGGCTCTGCACATGAAGACCTTTTCCAGTGCTCTGTGTGGCAGGAGGAGCGACTGGTCCTTGCTCATCTGTTGTGGGGACCAGCAAAGTTCCTGGCTGTGGGGCTCCTGTGTTCAGACACTTGGCACCAGTGGTGGGTAGAGGACACCCAGCCATGGAGACTGCAAAGCCACACGGGCTTGGCTTTGTGCATCCAGTTTCCATAATTGCATACTGAATTCAATTACTGGATTCTCCTATTTAAAATTGTCACACTTAGTACTGGGTATTAACTAATTAGTATTAAAATGGGGACACTGTCACTGGTGATGTCTTGTGTGCTTCTTGAGAAGTTGCCTTGCAGGCACCAGTGACCGGGGATGTCCAGTAATGCCACTGCAGCCCTTAATGCCTGAGGTAGTTTAGAGTCTTTTTCTTTTCTCTTAACCACTTGGATGAGTAACAAATGTATTTGGTTATGGCAGAAGTTAGAAAAATAAATATGTCTTAAAAAAAAAAGTGTGGAATGAACGAAGAAGCTGTGGCTTCCCATAGGACAGCTTTGTGCGGAAGTAAATAATGTGACTTTTGGGCTCTGATGCAAACCATAAAACCCTGAAACCTAATGTCTTATTTAACTTTAGTGACTTTTAAATTTTTGTTAAGCAGTAGTGGCTTGGGAGAAGTGGCAAGGTGGGGAACGTTCAAGATCTCTTTGCCAAACTTAGAAACCCGAATCTTCTTCCTGGTTCTGTTTCAGCACATGCTCAGTCTGGTGCATTTGAATGAAAAAACAAACAAACAATAAAAGTGTTCAGTCTTAGGTTTTACAGACTGTAACTGGAGTAAGATACCGTTGTTCCTAACTGAATATTCTGTAGATTGCCACTGAGAAATAATGTGTTCCCTTTTTAAAGTGTTTTTAAAATCTAGCACTTCTAAGTGACATGGCTACCTAGCAGGACTATCATACTGACTTCTCTGGATGCTGTCAGTATGAGCTTTAAGTAACATTTTTGTTGGTAATGATACAGTAGTGATAGTTTCAGTAGAGCTGGTCTTTAGGACTCTATATTAAGTTATATTTAAAAACTGTCATTTTTAAAAAACAGTAGAAACTGACTTTGCTTTTTTTTTTTTCTTTTTCTAGGTGGGAGAATTGTGTCCTCAAAACCTTTTGCACCTCTAAATTTTAGAATTAACAGTCGAAACTTGAGCGGTAGGAATGCCCTTTTTATTATTCACTACAATTATGCCATATTTGTTACCTGCACACGTGGGTTTTTGTTGCTTTTTAAAGAGTTAAGTAGAAAAATGCTGTATATTATCATAACACATGTGCCAAAGCGAAATGTCTTTTTAAGAAGAGCATCTATTTTATGAGGTTCATCCATAGCTTTAGGTGTCTCTCACATTGGTGTTTCCCCTCTTCCTGGGCTTTCGTAGTTGTCTTTTATAGCTGAAGAGAAATAAGGTGTTTCAAGGGTGTGATTCATTTCTTCATTAACTACAAAGAGCTACAGTGACTAGCTTGCATGCAAGTTCCTTGTATCATAGCTGTCTAAATTTGGACAGGTAAATCCCACCAGTTGTGATTTAAAAGTCTTAGATGCTGAACTGCTCAACTTTGGAATGCCTCATCTTCTGCTCTGTGAACTGGTCAAACAGACCCATCCCATAAAAGCCCAGTTGCTGTGTCTGTTTTGCTGCCAACAGAGTTTGTTTTTTCTTTCCTTCTGATCATAGTAGACTTGATATTTGCCAATGCTATCCTCTGCAAGTATGTGAACTGCAATTTATTGAGGTTCTGAGATTACTAACACTCTGTATTGTTGGTTTTGCTTCTGACTTTTTTCAGTTTTTACTGTTGAAAGCTTTGCAAGCAGTAGAATGATCCAAGCCAGGTTTTACGTGCATTTACTGTGTCCAGAGCACATTTTCTAGATTTCAAAAACACTTTATTCCCCTCCTTGTATGAACACGGCCAGTAACGTACAGAGTTACAACTCTCAAGTTCTCTTTTCTGGTTTTGGCCTGATGCTTATGGTAAAATGCTTTTCAAGAACAGTAATTTGAAGACTGTCATTAAGACATTTAACTGAAATAGTGCCATTGTGAGTTATTTTTACTGAGCTCGAGTTGTTGTGAATGTCCTGAGCATCGGGCACCCAAAAGTGCCATTTTATTCCTCTTTGATAATCTTTTCTGTGGCATCTGGTTGTTTGGAACCTGACTAACCATTTGATCCTTGGTTGCCAATCTTTTGTAGATATGTACATGAAAATAAAACACAGCTGATGTGTGCTGCTGGAGGTCCTCAAACCTCCAGAGAGCTGAGATCCACCTGCCATTTTGCTAATAAGGCAAAGAGCACCTAAGCGAAGTCTGCTTCCTCTTTTATAGCACACTAGAACTAGATGAAATAGGAGAAGGTACTTTGGTGGTTTCCCTTAGGAGATCTGCCCATGTAAATAATTTTTTTTTTCTTTGGCTTATCAAGCCTTTTCTTTTCTGGCTTCTGACCATCTTATCTCCCTCTTTTCTAGGTTTGGCAGACTGCAGTTATTAAAAGAGTAGTGAGGAGACTAAGTGGCCAATATACCCCCCCCCGCCCCCCCCAATAAACAGCCTGATTATGACTGTCAGTTGGGCCAGCTCCTTACTCTGTTTCAACCTTCATGATTGCTGAAGTTTTATATACTGTTACTTAATGCTTGATGTGAACATTGATACCAAAATTATATAGAAAGAGCTAATTAAAGTTTGTGTGTGTCAGATTGCTTAGCAAAAGAATAGGTAATAGCTTCTGCTAATAGGAAGCTCTGACAAGGATTCAAGAAAAAAAAATCTGAAAAGAAATTACCGATGTCTGTCCCAAACAATGGGGGAAAATAATGGAAATCAGTTTTAGATCCTAATCCCATTCTGTGACTATACTTTATTTGGGAAATACCAATATCAAATGAATTTGCGTGGGCTGCTCTAGGCCTGGGGCTTGTTCCAGTCTTAATGGATTGTTGTAAATGATGCTTCCAGGGAAATGTCATCCACTTAGAGCTTGTGGCATAAAATGTGCATGTCCATCACATGCAGAGAAGGTGATTCACTCTGCTGTGCTACCTTCATGCTGCTGCCTTAGAAGGCTTTCTGTAATACTTTAATTCAGCTTGTCTTTTTTTTTTTTTGTGCCTGAGTGTGTCTCATGTTTTCATCTGATATATGAATAATTAAATAAATTTAAATATATGGTGGAAATGATAACCCTTTAGAAAGGAGTCAACCTTTTTTTTATCAATATACCAATTTTGTCCTAGTTGTATCACCTGGAAAAAGAAATAGAAATGTGGGAAGAGTTGGACAAACAAAAGCAAGTATTAAAATGTGGTTAAAATAGCAACTGAAGTTGCTGAATCCTAAACCTTGCTTTTTGACTCCTCTGGGTAATTATTTTCCCTTTAATTAGAAATGTGCCATAATTTCTTGTAGTCATGCCACTTTAGTGTTCAGTGGTTATGGAAATACTTAGGCACATCCCATACCTATTAATTCTAGGGAACAAAACAAATACAGGCAAGAAAGCAAATTTAAAACATATTTGTCTTCAATCCAAATTTAGTGCAGTTACAGTTTACATGGGTTGGATCTAACAAGATTCTGAACTGGTCCTATCTAATTAAATCCTGCCTGTTATAACAGATGAAAATAGACACGGGAATGTTGCATTGTTTAAAAAGTTACACTAGCACATCATTTTACTCTAGAATGGTTATTCCTGAGCAAATAAAAACTAGATCAACAAGAGAACAAGGAACTGCTTTTTAAACTCACTGCAGCACTTTCTTTTAGGCCATTGCTTTCTGTATGTGAAGCTTAGAGTTTTGTTGTGAGCATGCTTTTACCATTGCAGGGCTACTTTCAGCTGGATAGAACTAAGTGGCAAACAGAGCAAGCTCAGGCTCCCTAACTTGACTTTCTTCCTTTAGATATTGGCACTATAATGAGAGTTGTGGAGCTATCACCACTGAAAGGGTCTGTGTCATGGACCGGGAAACCAGTTTCTTACTACCTGCATACTATTGACCGAACCATAGTGAGTATAACTACTGACCAGTTGATCTCTGGCTGCTTTACCTGCTCTGGAATCAGCAAGGAAACTTCAGGCAGTACTATGGCAGTCTGTTAATTACTTGAGGGTGTATAAATTTACAAGTATAATTCTTTCTCGTGTTCCAGGATAGCATCTGTGCGTAGTGGTGGTCTTGCACTATAGCTTACACATTAAGTGAAGACTCTGAGGGTCTTTAACTCATCATTTTCCTTTGTGGTGTACAGACTGCCATAGTAATAATGCTCAGTTTTAATTGATCTTTCAGTTGATGTAGAACCAACCAAAGCTCAGTAACAATGCTGATGCATTCGCTGCTTGTTTTTATCTTTTCAGTTATAGAAAGCAAAACCAACCCTGTAGAAACAAACTTTTGTGGAAAAATACTTTATTCCTATGCTGAGTTTTTTGTGTGCAATACGATACAGTATTTTTTCTCAGTCTGCTTTAGTTCAACAGTGCTTTTGTTAAAGAATATACTAGAGTGCTGATAAATATTTTAGTGGAG
The DNA here is from genome assembly GCF_047663525.1 of Anas platyrhynchos. Classification (NCBI taxonomy): domain Eukaryota; kingdom Metazoa; phylum Chordata; class Aves; order Anseriformes; family Anatidae; genus Anas; species Anas platyrhynchos. The sequence goes on from NC_092615.1 coordinate 5,097,339, forward strand.
TACAGGAGTGAAGTAGCTTCATTGAAAATAGCCTTCTGCTGAGTGGAGATACATTACACAAAGCTTTAAACCAAGGGTAGGCTGTGGTGGAGACGATAAAACCTTGTTGAGGCTTGGATTATGTCCTGCCACACAATGTGTTTGTCTCTAAAAAGAAAGAATATAAATGGCTTCTTGATGTAGCTTAGCAGAAAGAAAAACAGTTAATTTCTGCATTTGTCTTAAATTATTTTATTCTTATGTATTTTTCTGTCGCAACTTACAGAATGACTATCTTTGTATTTGCAGCTTGAAAACTATTTTTCTAGTCTCAAAAATCCAAAACTCAGGGTAAGTTTCAGATATTTTTTGTACAAAATTCAAAATAATGGGGCAGCCAGTCTGAGGACCTTAGTCACTTGTTAAATGTACGGAATTGATAGCAAATTGAGTTTTCTTGATACATAAGGAACATGTGCATGGAGCTAATTGAAGCAAAGCATCATATGCCATCAAGCACTAATACAATAATGTTTAAGAGCTTTATAATAGGTAATTAACGGGCCAACCTCATGGTGTTTTTCCCTTGCCTTGGAGACCTTTAAAGAGCTATTTGTTCATTGAAGAAATGAAGTTTAAGAGGGAAAGGGTAATTTGAATCTGTCCCAGTGTTCAGCTGCATGAAAATGAAGCTGAAGTGCACTCTGAGCTTCAACTTTTGGGACTTGCTATTTGAGATGTGAAATGTGTTGTCAGTTGCTGCAGTCTGTACTATCACGTGTGGAATTAAAATGCCAGAGGATTTTTAAGACTGGGCTTTATCCATGTGAAATAACTGGTGCTGGTATTCTAAGTAATGGAAAGAAGCAAGGACATGCAATTCAAAACTTTAGGAGAAGATTAGTCTTAAAACTGACCAGTGGTACCTTAGGTACAGAATGGCATCCGTGTACTTTTGAACTACCCTGCTTTAAATGGTGAAGCTGTTTAAATCTGCCATTCATGCAATCTGGTTGATAAATTTCTCAAACTGAAGAGGTGTTGGAGTTGTCTGAATTTTTGTGGAAGTTTAACCTCACGTGGAAGGTACAAGACGCGCTTTTAGTGAGATGTTTGAAATGTCCTGGCCTTAGTGGCTAGTAGAAAATTAAGCTTCAAAATTGCTTTTATGCTGTATTCCATGGACTTGGTTAAAGTTGAATTAGATAATGATTAATGGCTTTGCCATTAAAAAACTTATATGACTTGAAAAGTGATACATGAAATATTGGGGGTATAGGTAAAGATATTGTAATATTTAAAACTTGTGTTATTAAAGAAAACATGAAATACTAGTGTATGATCTTGGGGGTAGACTTGGGAGGTGGGGCAGAATAAGGGAAGATGTTGGGGCTTAATATCCTATCCTTTGTGGCCACATGTTTGAAACCCATTATAGTAGGTAATGCAACGCAAAAGGATGACTTGCACTTAACTTCCTTTTCTGACTGACTGTAGCCTGGAGCAGGGTGAGTGTTTTTCCCCAGCTGGTAACAAAGTTGTTTTACTTTTTTTTTTTTTTTTTTAAATTTGGCTTTGTATGATATGAATACTTACACCTAGCTCTCTTAGAAGACTAAGTCAGGAAATGCAGGGATCCGTATTAGTGCAAAATCTAAGAACAAATTTTTAAATTGTGTAAAATATTTGTTCAGGAGGAACAAGAGGCAGCTAGACGTCGTCAACAACGAGAAAATAAGAGCAACACAACTACTCCAACGAAGGTTCAAGAAAATAAGGTGAACTGTCCAGCATTTTTTGTAGAGTAAATACGTTTTCTCTTGAGCTTTAAATGAATTCATAATCTGTCAGGAAAAGCCTGATTCTGTGGGAAGACTGTTTGTTCCGAGTATATAAACTGGTATTGCTGTTGCTGTGGACAAAAATATGATTGAGTGACACTTGGGAATTGCACCAATAATTCTGGAAAAAAAGTATTGCAAGATGAACAGAAGAGTTGGTTGACCACCCTCGCATTGGCTTGCAGAGCTTTCCCTGAGTCATAAGCCCTTGAATGGAATTCAGAGTGTGCCGAGTCTCTTGCAAAGGCTTCCTTTCTCCTTCAGTTGCATGGCACTGTTAGAGATGCAGCAACTGCTCATGCACAAAAACATAAAGCGTTGAATGTACTTTGACTTTTTAATTAAATTTAGTTGAAGAATATAGTCAATAGAGAAGGTATAATCAGCTTTTCTTAGACAACAGTTAGACTTCTTTCTCTGTAATGAGTAGGTGCAGAAGGGAATTAGCACAACTTGGGTGCTGGGGACAGCTCTAATCCCAAGCCAGTCTATTTCATTGGCAAGTTATTTAACTGCAATGCATTGGTTTACTTTAATAACTTTGTTTAATAATTTTATAGGTGCATGCTTAAAGTAAAGGCTGCGTATGTAGGTAGAAAAGACTGAAGTGCTTTTGGCTTTTAAAAAATCTCTTAGGATTCTGGTGCTGAAGAAGAAAAAGCTGGGGCAAATTCTGTTAAAAAGCCATCTCCCTCGAAAGCACGGAAGAAAAAGCTAAGTAAAAAAGGAAGGAAAATGGCAGGCAGGAAACGAGGACGTCCCAAGAAAATGAACACTGCAAATACAGAGCGCAAGACTAAGAAGAACCAAACTGCACTAGAACTTCTGCATGCTCAAACTGTTTCACAGACATCTTCATCCTCTCCTCAGGGTGAGTTCAAAGCAGGCATTAGGAGAAGCCCTTCCCTGCCATGTGAGCACAGATAAGGATCTGAGCCTCTGAATGAATGCAGGGAGGTCATTCTTGCTTTAGTGCTGGGTTTAGTTTGGTTTTGTGCCATAACTTTTTCCTTACCACCAAAGCAAAATGCTCCTGGGGGGATGGTGTGTCTCTGTGAGGTGATGGTGATTGAAACTGTCTGTAGGTATTTGACCAGGAGCTGGAGCTGTGCTGTGGTTGACAGCTTGTCTTTGTGACTCCTCTTCTAAAGATAAGCTGTAGATGCCCGTCCAAACATTTTAAATAACATGCCTTTGAATAATAAAGCCTTCTGTGCCCTTGCCAGAAACAATGAAAGGTTATCTTTTTGTCTCTCTTCAGATGCATACAAGTCACCTCATAGTCCGTATTACCAACTACCTCCTAAAGTGCAACGGCATTCATCTAACCAGCTACTGGTGACACCTACCCCCCCTGCACTACAAAAGCTGCTAGGTATGGCTGTAACATTGTCACAGTGTTCGTGATGGGGATTTTTCCTTCGACGTTTCTAAGCATACGCTAAATTGAATGGCTGTTAATAGACAGCCACTGTGGAAAGCTGCATATTGGGGGCCAACTTGCTGCTGAAGTTGATGTCTTGGTCTGTGTTTTTGACGTTATTTAGCTCTCATTTGGCACAAATGGGAAGAAATGGATTTAGCAGGAATCCAAAATAACTTTAAATGGAAATGGCTAGTCCAGAAATAACTTCATTTTAAATGAAACCATTCTTTTATTCTTAAGCGATACAGTCTTGGACAACAACACTCCATTTTCCCTGTGAAACTTACAGCAAAGTCAAACAGTAATGAGATTGTCAGAGTGGTTTTTTTTGGGGGGGCGGGAGTCACAAAGGTGGTGTGATTGGAAAATATTTTCTATATACAAGAGTTGATTTAAAGAAAACCTTGGGTGTTGTTCCCCCTTGATCCTTTCTACTGTAATGTTTCCTTCTGTTGTACAGACCTAAGGCATCTGTGATGTCCTTAACTTCTGCTCTCTTCCTGCACTGTGTTATGGTTGTGAGTGACTTATTGTAGAGAAAGAGAGAAAAGGAGTGAGTTGGGTGTTTCCTGGGGAGCGGTGAGGGGAATTACACTTGTCTGGAGGAAACCTTGCTGCAACAGTCTGTGTAATGTCTGTTGCATGTTCTGGTTGCCTGTGATTGCAGCAGACTGGACTTAGTCATGTGGTTGGCTTCATGATGAAAGGACCCCAGGAGGGCTGGGGAGAAAGAAGGTGTTGCATAATAGGAGTAAAAGGAGTGTGAGGGTGAGGAGCAAGTAATCCCTGGAGAGAGAATGAACGTGGGCATGGAGCTTGTCATCTCTGTGGGGGCAGGAGGAATACAGCAAGCCCCATCATAGGATTCTGGGAGAATGAGTGCTGTGAGCTCAGTGCCCCTTTCGGCTGTTACAGCTAGTCTTGTATTCCTTTTACTGACAGTGCATTAAAAACTGTTCAACTCCTCTTTCATTGTGCAAGCGCAGCAGTAGCACCCATCATCTTCCTCATTTTAGAATGCAGCGTCATGACTTTCACTGGATTACCTATTAAAGGTAGCTAATGGATTCAAGAGTTCAGCTTGTACCAGAAGACTTTTCCAGCATGCTTTAAATTGATCCTTAATGGCTTGGTTTGCCTGAGAATCCAAACAAAAAGGAAGTGAGAGCAAGGGTGGGAGGTCAAGGGAGCAAGCAGTCTTTTGGAGCATTGCACTTTCTCTCACTTGAAATATATCATCTCCTTGTTTCTTTTGCAGACTCTTTTAAGATCCAGTACATGCAGTTCATGGCATACATGAAAACTCCTCAGTATAAAGCAAGTCTGCAACAGTTACTGGAGCAGGAAAAGGTAGGTGTCTTTTGTCGTTTCTAAACAAAATTGCCAGCCAACCAGATACCTTAGTTGTGGGGGAAAAAAGGTGGAGATTGGAATTGTGTGCACTTGAACACCAGTACTGCACCAGGCCAATTATAGAGACTCTACCAAAGTAATAATTAGACTGAATGATTGTATGTGGAGATCTTATTGCTAACTTGGTCAGTCTTTACATGCTTGAATTTCCTATCTGCAGACTGGGAAAATGTATCATCTCTCTTCCCTATGGTGCCCCCCAACCTGAGAGGCTCACTTCAGTGTTTCCGTTTCTTCTATTTTGATGTGAAGCTGTGTGCATAAATGCAGGAAGCTGGTGTCTTGAACCCTCTCCTTTTCTCCTACTTGGGATTGGCAGCTGCTTTTCTTCTCTAAATGTCTCATGGGTCACAGGAGAAAGAGGTGGTGGTCAACTTTTCCAGCAGTATGCACTGCCTGAATACTCCTGCCCTCCCCTTAGATGAGCTTCCCTGCGTAGATGCATCCTGTGATTTGCCAGTAGAACTGCCCCGAGATAATTAAATTGTGCTTAATCTAGCTGAAGGTTGTAGCAGCTCTGTGTAAGGGCTGCTTTAAAAAAAAAGGGGGGGGGGGGGAGTGCGGATGAGGGGGAGAAGAACCACAAACTAATTCTCTGAAGTTAAATTTTCTTGTTTTTGACAGCTTTGTCTTTTCCCACTGTAGGAAAGCCTAAAACAAAATCTGAATACTCTAGCATCAAGATGGTTCATTAGACTTGCAACAGATTAAAGTATGGGATTAAAAAATCTGTTGTATAAATGACTTAAGGATGCTTCAGTCCATTTATCAGTGTTGATAGTCTTAATACGCTAAGATTACATGGGTGGACAAAGTGTAAATGTACAAAAATGTGAGTTGAAGTACATGGAAAGGCAAAGGAAATACTGCAGCTGGGAAGTGTGTGGTGTTTTTCTTTGCTGTGGAGCCATCTCTCCAGCAGAGGGAGGAGATTTACTGCCTAAACACCTTTTCTTCTTGTATTGCCTTACCTCAGTTTTAATTGCTTTATAAATTAGTCCCAATGAAAGAGCCTATGCTTGCTACTTATGTGGAGAACATTTCCCCATAGGGCTCAACTATAACCTTTAATATCTGACCAATTCCTGCTTTTGGTAGCTCCCATGGAGGATTTCCTTGCCTGTGAGGGCTTTCTGAAAGTGCCAGCATAAAGCTGATTTGTTTTGTGGGATTTCCCGTAACGGGAACTCTTTTTCCAGATGAGAGAGCTTAACATGTGCTACCTCATTCGTTACTAAGAATGGGCTGATGCTGGTGTGCTGTTCATGCAGCCTTTTTTTTCTTATGGTTGTTCCCATTTTTCATATTCAAACAGCACTTTGAATTTCCTTTTTTTTTTTTTTTCTTCCTGAAATAACATTTTTTTTTACTACTGTGTTTGTTGTCGGAAAAGTCGGCATAAATTTGACTTAGCTTCTTGCACAGAAAATAGAATGAAGAATGATGGTGCACAAATATTGTGCTGTATGCTGGAAGCATAATTTGAGTGTGGAAAAGCAATCACCTCATAGTGGTGTCTGACAGCTGTTTCATACCTTGACATTGAAATGAGAAATTCAGTGTGAAAAGATTTTTTTTTAATGGAGTGTTATACTGAGCAAGGCTAGTTAAACTGCACAAAAGCAGAAGCAGAACTCTTCTGGATGAGGTGCTGTTGTATATGCTATTTAATAACTCCATCTAATGTGAGGTGTTTTTTAAGTACAATAAAAACGTTTAGATAATACAGTTTTAAAATAAACAAGATGCTGTGAGCTGCTAGTTCACTTGGAGTACCCTTAGATGGAGCTGTCAGCTCTTCCACTGCTTGTAAAGGATGAATGAAATGGCTGATGTTGAAAGCATAAACCACTTTTTCAGCATCACCTGTGACAGGCAGTTTAGCTTTGCAGTGACTCAACTGTTTTCCCAAGTCATTGGCGTGAATGGCAATATGAGCTGTGTGGCAGGGCCAGTGTGTTTTTCACATGTACTGGACCTGCCAGCACTGCAGCTTCACTTCATTAACGGACTGCTTGGAAGATGAAGGCATTTTTTTTTGCTCTTGTTATCAACTTTTTCTGGGGTGACAGCTCAGTTTTTTCATGGTTCCTGTTTGATTTCAGCAGCAAAAGTTGGAGAAAAGTGTCATCTCCAGAACTTTTTATTCTCCCTTCACTCATCTTCCAGTTTGGAACTGAAAAAAATGACAGCCCAGTTCTTGCACTTTGCTGCCTGCATGGTGCGTGACCGTGAAACGAGTAAGCAAGTATCTAGTTAAGGAATGTAATGGGCAGGAAATGTTCTGCCATTGGAAGGGCTGGGTGGCCTGCCGAAGTAATTTTGGCATTGGAAGAAGTACAAGTGGTTTGGCTTATTTATGACTTTCCTCCCACGTCCCTCACAGTGTATTTTCATTTACTGAGTGCCTTCCATGAGACATGGGTATTGTGTAAGAAAATCCTCAGTCGGGGCTCTGGAGATTCAGGTTCTGTTCCCATTTTAGTAACAGGTATCATACAGATAATCTTTTCCAGTTCCATTTCTGCTCTGTAGGATGTAATTATTACTACTTCTTTACAAGGATGTAATTATTACTACTGCTTTACAGTGTACTAGGAGGATAAAAATGAATTTAAGACTGTCCAGATTATATCTTACCATATAGCAAAATAAACTACCCCAAATCTCTTTTCAACCTACTAAGCTTCACCGAAGTGTTCAATACTAATAAAAACAGTGTCATAGAAGTCTGAGAGCTGGATTTTTTCATAAGTTTCTACTCTGAGCTCAGTCACACCCAACTTGCTGTACAAACTAGATGTAAACATCTTAACAAGAGGGATTGTGCTGCAGTTGATGCTAAATATATATTGTCTCTTCCCTCTTCCAGGAGAAGAATGCACAGCTACTGGGGACAGCACAGCAGTTATTCACCCACTGCCAGGCACAGAAAGAGGAAATTAAACGTCTTTTTCAACAGAAACTTGATGAGGTAGCAACCCTGGTTTGCTGGAAGTGTGTGTTTGTTTGTCATCTGCAAGCAAATGCTTTTGATTAAAAATGAGCATGTCTAGAGTAGTCTCAAAGTAGTCTCCTTTTTGCAGTAGATCATGTTAAATCACACGGAATCTTTCAATATTTGATTAGGTTTCATTTTCATTGTTGAAATTGTTGTGTGATACTGTATCCAAGAGAAGGGGGTGACAGATCACAGCACTGTGGTATTTTATTAAAGGATACACCCACAGCTAGTTGAACAAACTCTGTGTTACAAATACAAGTTTGGACTCATAGAAGGAAACATGGTAGCTCTACAAAAATACAGTTGTTCTGTCTGGCAAGAGCAACTTCTGTATCTCCTAGTGATGACGAAGTGCTTTGGAGAATGTTGGGGGGCTTTCTGGAAGCTGCAGAAGTTCTGCAGTCTTTCTTTTGAATGTGACAGTTGTCTGGAATTAGTGTGTCAAGACCTTACTGAATGATCTCTTCCCCTTTTACCCTCCATTTTGTAGTTGGGAGTTAAGGCGCTGACATACAATGACCTGATTCAGGCTCAGAAGGAAATCTCTGCTCACAATCAGCAACTGAAAGAACAGACGAAACAGCTGGAGAAGGATAACAGCGAACTCAGGAACCAGAGCTTACAGCTGGTGCGTACAGTGCTTGTATTTGAGTAGCATAGTGATGCTCCCATCCGTGTAAGGAGGACAGATCATGAGCTGAGGGCTGCCTCCCTCTCTAGGTATCTTAATGAATAATAATAATTAAAAAAAACCAAACCACTCCAGCTGCTATAGCTTCTCTGTAACTGAGAAGAATTTCTGGAAAAGAATGCAGGTGGTACTTCTTGGAAACCTTTTTTTAATCATAACCAGATGCTGAGGTAGCAGTTTGCTGGCCTCATCTGTGTCTCTTAAACAGCTGCACAGCTGTATGTGGGCTTGTCACTTTATCTGGATCTCTGGCAAAAAAAAGTGTGTACAGCACTTGCTTTGTAGTACCCATAACTTCTGTTTTTAATCTCAGTAACTCAAACTGTTAAGTTAGGCAAGGGAATGGAAGTTGCTAGTGAGGCTGGGTGCTAACAGTATATTAAGAAGGAACCAGGCCACTGCCTTCCCCATTAGACAGGGACTACAGGACCCTTTTGTGGTGGTATTTTGCTTAAGCTGAGAGGATAAGAAGTTGCTTGCAGATATCCAGATGAAAGGTGCATGCCTTTCACTGTGTACCTTGAGTGGTGTGAAAAGTTGAAAGTTGTCTTTTGATCTGTTTATCTCATGTCTTTGCAGCTTAAAGCACGCTGTGAAGAACTGAAGCTGGATTGGTCAACATTGTCACTGGAGAACTTGCTGAAAGAGAAGCAGGCGCTGAAGAATCAGATTTCTGAGAAACAAAAGCACTGTTTGGAACTGCAGGTACAGAGCAAGAAACAACTCTAGAGTCACCAACACAGGGTAGCTCCTGGACAAGGGGCCATTTCAGAGTACGTGACTAAATAGGATACTAAGGGATAAGCTAGGTGTTTGTTTTTTTCTGAAGATCAATCCGTTTGTTGGGGGAGGGGAGTGTCTGTTAGTAAGCTTGAAGAATATGAACGTAGATGACTTTTAAGGAAAGCATATTCTATGACCTGATTCCCTGGTAATGCTGTGGAAGAAGGAATCATGATTTATCATTACACATTATTTAAAAAGCATGACTGGCTTTAAAAAAAAAAAGTCTCGCTCGTTAGCATAATATGTGGCTTCATGGTAATGTCACCTTTGTGCTCTGAATTCTCAGTTCAGGAATCAGATCCCACAGAATGATACCACAATGAAAAAGAAATGAAACTTCTGTGACTGAAGAACTTTTCCTTCCTTGTGAAGTTGGTTCTAAAGCTAATCCAGCCTTTTTACTGGATGCCTAGGCAGGAATTGACCTTTTCCATTAATGACTGACAATATTGAGTTACTCCATATTCTGTATAGACATTGAGGATATTTTACATTTGATTCCAAAATGAAAAAGGTGTTTTCTAAGCATGTGAGCCATTCCCCTTGCCTTCATGTTGTGGTCTTAAACTTGTAATAGCACATTGAAATTTGTCCCTCAAATTGTGGGTCACTTGTTTTTTATTCCCGGAAATGGGGTCAGTTGTTCTGATAAGCATATCAAGGCAAAACTCCATAATGTAATAGAATTTGTTAAGTGTGGTCTTTAATCATTGTCCTCCTCTTCATTTAAAGATCAGCATTGTGGAACTTGAGAAAAGTCAAAGACAGCAGGAGCTAATGCAGCTGAAATCGTACACGCCATCTGATGAGTCATTGTCAGTACAGCTACGCAATAAAAACCATTTGAGCCGTGATCCTGAGGCTGATCACAACAGGTTCCAACTGGAGCTTGAATGCTCTAAATTTCCTATGCCCCCGATCAATGGCATGAGCCCTGAACTGTCCATGAATGGCCATGCTACTCCCTATGAAATCCATAACACTTTTAGCCGGCCGTCCTCCAAGCAGAACACCCCTCAGTACACGACTTCTCACCTGGACCAAGAAATAGTACCTTGTACCCCAAACCACAGCAGCAGACAGAAAGCAGACAAGATGACGAGCTTGTCCTTACCTGATTATACCAGGTTTTCCCCAGCTAAAATAGCACTAAGGAGACACTTGAATCAAGACCATGCAGTCAACGGAAAAGCAACAACTAATGAGATACAGAGGTGAGTGCGATCATTTCCTAGGTTGGGAATGGAGGGGTTTGATTATTTTAATAAGTGTTTTATTTGTATTGTGGAAAAACGTTTTTAAAAGTCATGTTTTGAGTACTTAAATGTTTTGTCTCAGCAAAACCTGCAGTGCTAGCTGATCAGGTAAATAAGGTGGTATGGTACCTGGAGTTTGGTATGGGAATTCCTGGCAAAACAAAAGTAGTTAGATTTGTATTCTAATGATCCTACATCTCTGTTCACAGAGCTGACCACGTCAAAGAGAATGGCCTTACGTATCCAAGCCCTGGTATTTCAAATGGCATAAAGCTGAGTCCTCAGGAAACTCGGCCCTCTTCCCCAGCGGCCTTACCAATTGCAGGCGAGAAGGTAAAAGATTTGCTTTTGCTTGAATTCAGAGACTTTACACCTTGTAGAACAAAAAGTTGGCCAGACTAGGAGAAGCAGGTGTGCTTGGTCAACTTGGCATGGAAAATAATATAAATTACAGTAGGTGTGGTGCAATAAAAAAGAGGAACTGGCTAGAGGAAGAGAGAATACGGTGCTCGTGAAAGGCATGCTTACCTTTGAGTCACTGGTTTGCATGTGAACTGTGCCAGTAATGCAGCAGGACTTCTTTTTGACCTGGTGTGAGTGTACTTTGACTTGAAAACTAAACTGTCTTTTGTATTAAAAAAAAAAAAAAAAGTAATAAATTGTCCACATTGGTTCTGCCATGAATCCTATTGGTGCTCATTTCAGAGCAAGCAGGTGCCCTCCCACAGGAGGTTACCATGGAAAAATTTCTGGCTACTCCATCTTCTGTGTACAGAGGACCTCAAGATACAAACTCTGTTAGATGAGTGTTTTTCACAGAGCTGTAACAAAGACACTAGGAAATGAGCTCACCTCAGATATCTTTTTTCTTATGCTTAGGGGCAGTAGTAGCTTTAATTTATGTATTTCTGTGCCGTTGGATGTTGCTGTCCCAGTAGACTGATGTTGGTAACAAAGCTGCTCCATGCATGCCCTGTTTTTGCTATATAGTTGTCACTCTGAATCATGTAATTCTCAACATGAGGAAAAAAAAAAGACAAAATCTAAATGAGCAAGTTACCATTAGTTTAGGATGTCTTTTCAGTAATAGTTTGCAGTTGAGAACATTACTTTCTCTTTTGCATTTACAGGGTTTAAGAGAGAGAACCTCTGTGAGTAATGGAGAAACTATCACCAGCCTACCTATCAGTATTCCTCTCAGCACAGTGCAGCCCAATAAACTCCCTGTTAGTATCCCTCTGGCCAGCGTAGTCCTACCTAGCCGTGTTGAGAAGGTGGTGAGTAAGGGATCATCAACACTTTCCATGCCTAACTAAAATCACATTGAGCAGTAATGGGGTGCTGTGCACCAGAATCCATAGTGGGCTGCTAACCTTGAATGTCTAGTGCTTCGGGGGAGGCTGCTGTTGGGATGCATCCTCTTGTGTCTTAGTCGTGCTCTAGATTTTTGCTCCTGTGTCTGTGGTGGTGTTTCAGCCAGGAAGGAAAATAAAGTGCATGCCTCTAGAGGTCATAGGCTGAATGTTTGGCTTGGTGGAAAAGGTGCAGCATCTGAGAGTTTATGGCGCCGGGAGCCAAGGATCCCATATGTCAACTTGTTCTTAGCCCTTGCCTTGTTGCATTACACTGGGAACCAAAGTCTGCCTCAGCTTGGTCATTGATAAATTGTTGATCTTTTTGTGCTAACTGTGTGGAATGAACCTGAACAGTACCTTTATGTTGTAATTGCTACTGAGTGACTGCTCTGTAGCTGACTTCTCAGGTATTCAGTAGAGAACCTTTGGGGCCATCTCTCTGAAATCCTGATAAGCTCATTCTACTTTCAGTGGCAGAGAAGTTTCAAAATGACTGGTCTGGTTTCTCACAAACGTTTGTCATTGTTTATTCAGCCTATCATTTCACAAACGTTGTGCCTGCTTTCAGGAAAACATCACCCTCAGACATTGTACCAAAGAACATAGTCTAATGTGTTTCATGTTCAGTTTGGGGTAGTTTGGAGCTTTGTGTGTATAGGCTTGGGGACACGATACAAACATTTGTTTTCTTTCTGCCTGTAAACAGTGGGCTAAAGTAAAGGCATTTGCTCTCTGATCACAGTGCAGTTGTGCATCTAAACCTTCTGGAACAATGAGTCTGTTCTCTAACTGGATGGTATCAGGCGTGTGCTAGATAACTATCACAGTGTAATCACTACTCAGTTTTGTCCCCTATGCTGATCTATGTTTTTTTGAAAACGAGACAAATCTAAGACATTTAGGAAGTAGAACCTCTAATCTCTAATCTACTAATGTGTGTGATTTTTTTTTTTGTTCTAACTAGTGACTTTTGAGTATACTTCTTGTACTAATATGCCTCTTTCTGTCCCCACAGAGAAGCACACCTAGCCCAGTTCATCAGAACAGAGACTCATCAACACTTGAAAAGCAGATTGGTGCTAGTTCTCATAATGGTGTAAGCAGTGCTGCTGGAAACAAGCCACTGGCTTTGGCTACCTCAGGTAACGGCCTCATCTATGTGAAGGTGTGCTGTCGCATCTTGACAGCGTCCACAAATGCATGTGTCTGAGTTTTTTCTGAGCGCTTCTCAGGTCATTCAGAACAGTAGAGTGCTACGTAAATGTGTGTTTTGTAATGAGAGCAAAGAATCAGAGGTGGTGATGTTCTGAGACTGTCAAAACTGTGCCTACAGCCTGGATACATTTTGGTACAGAGTATTAGTTTGACGTGTTTTTATCTGAACTGCAGCACCTTGCAGTTTAAGTAAGTAGTTGGTTTTGTAAACTCTTCTAAGTGGATTAAGAGATTCCTATCTCTACAGTGTTGCAAACCAGCAAAGTGCTTACCATACTATGAACTGATCTGGCTTTAAAAATTCTATTTTGAAGGATGGTGGAGTTGGTTTTTTTTTTCATAGCAGAATTAATTTCTTTAAGCAAGTCACAATGGTGTCTCATGAGCATTTGTAAAGGCACGAGTATCTGGGTAGGAAGAAATGTCAATAAGGGAGAGAATAGGGGTACCTTTAAGTACAGACATTGCTTCTGAACTCATTCATCTGTTGAAATTGTGGCTTTTAGCTGTTCAGAATATGGGAATGTTGTGGACTGGGAAAAGTAGGTTCTGGTATACAGAAGCTGTTCTACAGCTGATCCCTCATCAGAGTGCATTTGTTCTTAATGTTTCTCACCATGAGGGTCTTCTGTTGTTTCTAGCATCTGTTTTGCAAAGAAGGGCTTGGCTGCAATTTTCTATAAAACAAGAAATGTTAAAAAATAATACTTTTTAAAAAAAGTAAAATAGTACTGTATTCCCTTCCACCCCTTTCATTTAGGCAGCCCAGAGGCAAGGCCTTACTAGAGCACTGAACCCATTTATGATATGCCATGACAAATACCTTAATCCCCTTTCCAAGCTTCTTCCCATGTGGCATTCTTCTGCCACAATTTCTTTGAAGATCCCCTGTCGCTTCCTAAGCCACAGCCTTTTGTCTAATTTTGAGTAGGAGATGGGCTGTATAGATGACAATCCCTTCTTTTTTTGAGGAAGAAATGGACTGAAATTGCTGATCTTATTTCCTTGATGACAGGAAGGAGTTGAGAGTAGAGGAGCCCTGATTTCAGAAGGTGTAGAAATTCAAAAGAGACTTTGACATGAGTTCCGTTTAAATACCATATAACACATGAATTTTCCTGAATTGGGAAAAAGAGTAGTGAAAATAATTAACACCTAACTGGAACCATCAGCACACAGAGCCATCTCAACTGCACAATGTAAAAAGCAGCTGCGCAGTTTCCCATGTAGTACACGGCTGCTGGCTGATCGAACACGGGTAGAGCTGAATCTACTCCCAGCCATCCCAGAAATCTAGCACTGTGAACTATCACTCAGCAGAAGCAATGATGTATACTTTCCCTTTCAACAGGTTTTTCTTACTCTTCTGGCTCCGTGGCAGTCAATGGAAATCTTACAAACAGCCCAGCCCATCTTAACCATAGTGTTGATCAGGCAGCTCTGGACGACTCTGGGAGTCTGTTTAACTCAGTAGGGTCTCGGAGTTCCACTCCACAACATCCTTTGCTAATGATGCAGTCAAGGAACTCTGGGCAAAACTCCCCTGCTCACCAGCACTCAACAAGCCCCAGGTTAAATGGCACCTCCCAGAGCCTGGTAGGGGTATTGCAATATGCAGATGCTCAGAAGATGTTTGCCGAAGGAACAAAGGGGGATCTTCAGTCTGATGCAGCGTTTTCAGATCCTGAGAACGAGGCCAAGAGAAGAATCATCTTTACAATCTCTCCTAATACAGGACATGTAAAACAATCCCCTTCCAACAAGCACAGTCCTCTGCCCGCGAGCGCTCGGCTGGACTGCGGCCAAGCACACGCGCAGGATGGGAAGAAGCGAGGCCGGCGGAAGAGATCCTCTACTGGGAATCTCAGCGGGAACTCCGGGGTCTCCCCTAAACGTAAATCCTTACCCACTATGTCTGGACTCTTTACTCAACCATCAGGTTCACCGCTGAATATCAACTCCATGGTAAGGGCAAAAACGAAGAGCTTAAGCAAAAGAGAAGGGCCTGGGAAATCTCTTTGAATTAGAAATAAGCTTCTACTGCTTTATTATTTGGCATACCCTCAGGTTGTCACAGTGCTAGTAGCTAGAACTGGAGTGTAGACCCTTTGTGGAAATGGCCCATCTGGGAGGCAAGAGAATTGCTGAAAGCTGGTGAACTGTTTTAGAATAGGTAGAACATCTCAGAGTTCTTTGTGTCAGAGCATTAAAAAATAGAAATAATTTATTCTCTTATGACAAAGTTTGTTTTCTCAATTAAGTTGATTTTTTTAGTCTGTAGATTAAATATTTTGAATATAGTTTAAGCTAAGATTGACTAAATAGTTTGAGTGCCAGAAGCATATGGCATTCTGACATTGATAAGCCAGCTATACAAGTTGTGTTCATGTGATCCTGCAGTGGTAGTTTGAAAAGAAATGTGATTGTCCCATGTCTTCATTTCTGTGTTAAAACATAAAATCAAATAATGAGAGTATTTTTCCAAGTTACATTAAAGCTTTCATCCAGGGTGCTCTAGTGCAAGATGCTGGAGTATAACAATGGCAGCGCTAAACAAGCAGCTGTTGGCCTATCCTAAAGCTGAGCAAGTTAAGCCTGCTCTTGATATCCTTAACAAGATGCCTTGTTTCTAAAGGGATGCTCTCATCCATAACTGCTTTCTTTCCTTCTTGCCCAGGTCAATAACATTAACCAGCCTTTAGAAATAACAGCCATTTCCTCTCCTGAAAACTCCCTGAAGAACTCTCCTGTTCCTTACCAGGACAATGACCAGCCCCCGGTATTGAAAAAGGAAAAGCCCCTCATTCAGACCAACGGCGTTCATTACTCTCCCCTAACATCAGATGAAGAGCAGGGATCTGAAGATGAGCACAATAGCACCAGGTGAATATGCAGGCACCGGTTTCAGGATGAGATTTCTCGGGAAGCCAGTAAAGGTGCAATAAACAGGAGAGGTGTGTTAAGCTGTCTTTGTTCCCTTTGCTTGGAGACTGATTCCATTATGCCAAGCCTCTTGTCAGACTGAAATTGTGAATAGGGAAGGTTTTTTGGCAGCAGTACTTGAATGTGGGAATCTATTCTTCTTGCTGTGTTTGCAAGGCTGACAGAGTCTGGCCTCTGAAAGAGTTATTGTAGAAACTTTCTTTTTACTGTGTTGCTTGCAGGAGTATTGAGGCCAAGTGTGTAATTTTAAACTAAGAATCCATCTCCCTCTCGCTCCCAGTTTCAGCTTGATTCAAAATTTTTCGCTCCCTACCCCAAACTTATAAGGCGTTACTCTGAAAATGGAGTACTTGCCATTCTTTGCTGACCTGTGAGGTGCAATAATTTTGTTCTTGCTCGAGGTGCTGGAAAAACAACCACTATACAAATGGGAGCAACAGCCAACGTCTTGTTGTGAAGGAGCAATAATGAAGTTCTCTGAACATGCACTAATCTTGGCAAAGAGCACAAATTCTGTAATAGCTTCTAGTTAGTTCTTGGTGGATTATTCTAGTGCTTTCAAGTCCCTTTAGTAACATGCAGTTTTCTAGGTGACTTGGCTTTATATACTTTAGTCCACTGTTAAGAAATGAACCTGAAGGAGATATTTAAGGGTAAACGTGCAACAAAAAGATTGCAGTGAGTGCTATAACCTTTTTATTTTCCCCACTAGAATCGAGAGGAAAATTGCAACAATATCATTGGAAAGCAAATCTCCACAGAAGACTGTTGAAAATGGTAAGTGTAGGGAATGTTAATTAGTTGTTTTAATGGTTGGGCTTGGGAATGGGTGTCTGCCGCTGACTGACATTGTTATCAATAGCAGGCCTTTCTGTGCTGTTGAGTAGAGTGCAGTTCTGCCAGGGCTTTGCATCGTAGTAATTAAGACAGGTGGCTGATAATTACAGATCTTGGGTCAGTCTTTTTTGGTCGTCGTAGGTCAGGAAAGATTTGACCAGTTTTTTTTTTTTTTTTTTTTTCACTAAATCAGGGTTTGGGGAGGGATCTGTAGTGCAAAGGCGGAGGAAGGAGTAAATCAGCATTCTCAAACTTTTTCAGAGCATTAAGCTAAATTTGAAGGATTTTTAGGTGATTTGTCAAGTATTTCTGCCTTTGGATCGGAAAGAGAATTAAAGACTGATAAAAATATGGGTGTTGAAGGAAAAACAAAACTGTTCTTACTGAGCAGATTCAGTGAAAGCTGCTTTTTGATATTTTAAACCTTTCTTTCTAGGTGGCAGCTTACCTGGGAGGAAACAAGCACAAACCAACGAGAACATGAACAGCAGTAAATGGAAATCTACTTTTTCACCAATATCTGACATCAACCTAACCAAAACTACAGACAGTCCCTTGCAGTCGGTTTCATCCCTGAGCCAGAATTCGTTGTTTGCCTTCAGGCCGTCCTCTGAGGACAGCCTCGCCATTGACGCCAAGATCACAGCACACGCGAGGAAAAGCATTGCCATGCCCTCATCTGGGGCAGACGGGCTCAGCCCTAGTACAAACTCCACCAATGGATTCACATACAACGGTGGACTGTCAACTGACATTGGTTTACACAGCTTTATCGATGGTGCTTCTCTTCCGCACAAGGCTTCAGATGTGACGACTTCCAACTGCTCCCTGGGTTTTCAGTCGCAGCGAAGCAAGGATGTGGGGATATCGGAAACAAATCCGTTTTTGAACAAGAGGCAACTTGAAGGCCTCAGTGGCACGAAAGGAGAAGACTTAAATCGGTCAGGGGTCAAAAGCAAAGAGATAAGCGAAATAAGCATTCGTACTGGGGGTTCTTCAGAAAAAAACTCTTTGCAGCATAACGGAAAGGTCAGCAAAGGAAGGGACCGAGATGTGGAGTTTAAAAACGGCCACAACCTTTTCATTTCTGCTGCTGTTTCGTCTGGTGGCCTTCTGAATGGTAAAAGCCTTTCTACTGCTGTTTCTTCAGCAGGCAACCCAGCATCTTCTGTGCAGACGCACCATCCTTTCCTAAACACTTTGACCACTGGATCACAGTTTCCCCTTGGCCCCATGGCCTTGCAAGCAAACCTCAACTCGGTGACAAATTCCTCAGTATTGCAGTCCTTATTTAATTCGATGCCAGCTGCTGCCAGTCTGGTCCACGTGTCATCAGCTGCAACCAGACTGACTAATTCTCACACTATGGGGAACTTCTCTCCTGGGGTTACAGGTGGAACAGTTGGAGGTAGGCAGAACTCTTTCTCTGGTATAAGACAGGGCCTAAAGGAAGGTCTGACACTGCCTCTCCAGGGGTGAGACCCTTTCACTTCTGCAGGATGTGGAGCAAATCTCTCCCACATAACCCATCTCTCTTCTCTCTCGGAAATGCTAGGATGAGTTCATTTCCCCACAGTGAAATCCTATGAGCTTTGTCTACTAGATGATCTTGTTGTATCACCTTAATGAAAGAATACACCCAGACTTTGTGATTTCATAATGTATGCTTGTTCAGATGTTGCTGTGTTGGAACCAACTTAGGGTCCACCTGCAGGTAAAAGATTTAACTTGTTGTGTTACCAAGCTAAGGATCTCTAACTTGTCAACTTGAGAAAAGGTTGAGATTAGGCCTTGAATGGATTTAGTATGGTCCAGGAAGAGTAAAACATCACTGTCTCTTCAGAGGAAACGGTGTTGGGAATTGCGTAGCATTCTGGCTCTCGAACGGACACGAAGAGCATTTCTTTGCCTGGAAGGGCAATGCCATATGCAGCTTGCACTTCTGGGATTCTGCACAGCCTTGGCTTCTGTGGTCCAAACTGGAGACAAGCTGGCAGGACTAGAAGGTAGTCTGAACCTGCCATTACTAAATGTCAAAGGCAGTTTTTCTTACCTGTCCATAATCATTCAGGCACCATGTCGGGAAATCCTAACTCTCACATCTCTCAGCATGTAGATTTGCTGGAAATGCAATCTCCCCTCTGCTGCCCTGTAAGTGGGAAAGCAGGAGGGTGGGGAGGGAAGAGCAGCAGTTTGAGTCTTCAGATAAACAACTCTAGAGACCACGTAATCTCATCAAAATCTGCCTGTGTGATATAGAACTGACAGTTCTTGGGTCTGACTGTTTGTCCTCGTGGCATTTAGAGGTTGGCAGTAGGAAAGGTAAGTGAAACCTTTTGTACCTCCTGGCCTGCACCATTATCTCTCATTGCTTGCTGCCTTCTCATGCTGCATATTTTTGTATGGGGCCATAACTACTATAATTTTGCTTTTTTTTGGTTTTTGTTTCTCTTGTCACTTGCGACTGTACAAAGCCCATCTGTTGAAGCTGAGTTTTTCTCTCCTGTTTGCAGGTATTTTTAACCATGCGGTGCCTTCTGCCTCCTCTCCTCATCAATTTGGAGCCAGTTTCAGCAGCAGTGCTGTCTCTAGCAGCACAGTGCTAAGCTTAAACCCTCTGCAGGCTGTTGCCAGCACGTCATCCTCATCCTTCCCACCCCCCTCCTCTAATTTAGTAACATCTAGTGAGAATAGATCTGCTCAGCACCTCAACAGAGCGCCAGTGCAATCTGTTTTCCATTCCCCCCCACCCCCTCCTAACGTTTCCTTGCCCCCACCTCCTCCATTACTTGCTTCTAACCCTGAGCCTGCGCTTCTGCAGAACCTGCCATCTCTCCCACCTGGCGATGCTTTTTTGCCTTCCTCTTCTGCTGCTTCTGTCCAATCTGCTAATGCTTCTTTGTCTATTAAGCTAGCCTCTCTCCAGCACAAAACCTCCCGCCCCTCCTTTACAGTCCATCACCCGCCTCTGCCCCGCTTGGCGCTGGCACAGTCCGCGCCCATGATCACGCAGTCCAACGCAGCTGGCACGTCCGCTATGTGGGTTACACTTGGCATGCAGTCTCCTTATGCTTCGCACCTTTCTGGGGTTAAGCCACGATAAAGAGCTTGCTTAGCTAACAGTTCTTATTTTGTAAGGTAAGGCTAGAGGGAAAAAAACAAACAAACAAAAAAAAACAATCAGGAGTTTTGTGCGAGATGCTGAATGATGTTTCTTCCTTTTCAGAGACAGGGTGGGGATGGGCTCTGTGAAACAAACCTCTAAAATGTAGGAAGTAATTAATGTGATGTCAGAGGGTGAAGAGTCTCAATGCTCTCTGCTCTGGGAGTCAGGATTTCTCGACAAGGAGTGCTCACGGTGGTAACTCTGGTCTGTCTCATCTGACGTTAGGATTATGTTCAGGTTGGGATCACTTCTTGAAAATGTTTACTTCTAAAGATCAGTTGTCAGGAGGAAGTTCTATTTTTAAGTAAGGTTTTTATACAGTTATTGGCAATGGTTGTTGCCGACTTTGATTCCCCCTTTTCCTCTTCTTGCCTTCCAACACAGACTGTTGCTTCTTCTACAAGTCCGTGTTCACATAGCGTTAGGATGCGTGCTGCTGCTGCTTTGTGACTCTGGCAACGTGGTGGTCTTGTTTTCATTGTCAGTCAATAACAGCTGCTCTCAGTCATAAAGTTAAAAAATCTCCAGGTTACAAGCTGCAGCTTTGTCTTGGAGTGCAAATGCACTGGTCTTGCACTGCAGTGTGCCCCCTGCATCACTGGAAAACACAATCACAGGTAGCAAAGCGTTATAATCTGAATTAGAATTAACCAAGAAGGCCTTGTTATCCGCACACTGCAGCGTTACTGGACTTGCCTGCTAGGGCTAAAAGTAACAGTCTCCATCAGATGCTGTATTTATGCTCATGTGGCAGTCACTTACTTTCTGGGTAGACGTGAATGAGGCGATAGGGAATATGCAGGGTTCACTGCAGTCTATGCTTCATAAGGGCTGGGGCTGCAGAAGAGAGGAGGGTTTCTGGAGACTGTGCGTTTTTACCGAAGCAGTATTTAAATGCCTTTAGAGCAACTCCAGAATAAAGTGTACCACCACAGAGTTGGGTACTGTTGTTATGAAAATACTCTGTGGCATCGTGATGTAACAAGCTTGTGACCGCAAAGTTAAATCAGTATGTTAGGGCCCAGAGCTCGCTCCATGCTTTTCTTGTAGGTCTTTGATGTTGTTGCTGTTCACTGATACCAAAGCTACGTAAAATCTATGGTTGGATACTCTTTGCTGCTTATAAAACATATGCCTCAATTACAATATACCTGAGAGATTCTTTTGACTGTGCATTGTTTATAGTGTCTTCATCATGTAATTGCTTCACAGACATGAATTTAGTCTTGTTAGGCTTTTGTGAGGCAGGTAAGTATCCCCTCCGTCCTTCTATATGATGAGTGAGGATGAGGAGGAGTTCAGCGATGTCCCTGTGTGCCTGCAGGGTGACAGGATGATGGGGTCACAGGGTGGGCATGGAAGATCCTGGTTAGAAACAAGCTCGGGACCAAGGCTAAGGAGGATTAGGTGCGGGGCTTTGTACCCCTGAATGACTTGGGAGAGCGGTGTGGAAGTCTGCTGAAGCAAATGCCTTACCTGGAGTGGTGGTCATGCTGGGATGGACTCCTTGCCATCGTACGTGGTGGGTCCTGCCACAGCAAGTCTCCTAGCAAAATAGGCAAGGCACAAAAGTGAAGTTCAGTGCAAGGCAGCTGGATGTCTAAAGCTGGACTGTGGAGCAGAGGGGCAGAAGTAATGCTCCTAGGAGATGGTTTGTGAGACAAACGTATCATAGTTGGGGTCCTGTTCCGTGTGAAATACTTGAGCATTTTCATTGACCTTAATCTGAACATGTGTGCTCGAAGTCCTTCCAGAACTGAGGCTGAAATCTGGAACGGGACTAAAATAATCTGCTTTGTTTCTCCTAACATTTCTCCCCCAAGGTAGTAACAAATGCAAAGCGGATTAGTGTGTGCTAAAAAAGGTGAAGTCCTGAGTGGGAGAACGAACGCTTTTTTTCCTCACTTGTTGAGGTCAGTTGCACAAGGACAGAGTTCAACATGGTTGAATGTTGGAAGCCTCCTGTCTGTCTGGTTGTGGTTGGGTCAAGACAAGAACTGTGCCTTCTTCACTGGCTGACAAGGTCTTGGAGCAGTGTAGAAATGATTGACGCATCTAACACACTGTAGATTTTGTCACTTATTTAGATGAGTCTCTTCCTCTCCTCCTGTTGTGCAGGTAACTAGGATTTCTACCTCAACCCAATGTGACCTATGCAAGGACAACGTGGACCAACTTCACTCGGCTTCCACTGAAAGGTGCTCACCTGGCCTGTGCAGGGGTTTCTACTCTCTTACTACTGGACAAAACAAAAACCTAAAAAGACCTAAACAACAGAGAAAATATTTACTGTGAATCTGAGTAAAAAAGAAAAAAAGGAAGAAAAAAAAAAGGGCAAAATAAATGCCTAAGGCTCCAGTTTATATTGTTGATAGTTTAGGTAAAGTATTTATCTTTTTTTAAAGCAAAAACAGTTTTGATTTATTTTATTCCACCTAGAGTCATAAATACAATTTAGGATTAAATTCTCTAAATAATTAAGGACTGGCACACCAGCAGAGATGTAAAGAGCCTCCTCTCGGTGCTATTTCATCCGTCAGAACTGTGCCTCTAGTTTGAATCCTTGGTGCTGAATTTGGAGGGTTGACCAATGCCAAACCCAGTTCTCAGAAAGGTCTGCATTTTATTTATTCAACTTATTCTGTTCATATACCAAAATCCACTTGGTTTACAGCAGTGTGAGCTACAGAGAAACGGCAGTCTTTGATCTGGTGTTTTGCTCTAATGTGAACTGAGCCAGGCGCTCTGTTAACTGGGTGGTTTTTAATTGTGTTCATTACAAACGAGAACTCACTACTCCCCTCTGGAGTGGCAGCTAGATCACCTGGGGCAGCCCAGGTGAGCTCAGCCAAGGCAGGCACAGTTTGAACAGAAGAAATTCAAGTCCTGCCCCATTCAAACTACTTCACTGGGCCATTTGCAGTTGCTGGTGGCACTCAAGTCACTGTGAATTTTGGTAGCTAGTCTGGTAACTTGTTTTGGGATGTCATTGGCATATGAACAGGGTGCATAATCACTGGTATTGGTCAGGCCCTTTTTAATAACATTGGGAAGACTGAACATAGTGCTTCTGTACTGGTGCAGGTAGCAGATTATCTCAGCTTGTTTTTGTTCCAAGTACAATGTATTTTGTTAGTAGAGTTTTGATACTTGATTCAGAAATGGCTTAGATGTGTACATTTACTGACTAAGTGCATTTTGCTTTTGTATATCTTTGCTTTAAGTAGATCTAAATGGTAGTTCACAAAAACACCACAATCTAGCTTACCGTGCTGCCACACTATCAAACTGGTGCATTTAATTGTATTGTGACTTGGTGTTCTGTGTACAGAAAGTGCCGCTCTGAGCAGCGGCTGTATTTTATAGAGATGTGATGAAAATTTATAAATTTCATATACTTTATTTCATTTATTTTTAGACTGTACAGTGCACAGTGAACTTGTAAAAACTTATTTATTCAAGTGCACAAAATGAGGAGAAATACAATCCATTATATAGACATCACCCTGGTCTGTAGTTCAGACTGGACCAAGCACCAATAAAGGAAACTACAGTAACAGAAGGGGAATTGCAACAGCAAAATGACTAGAAGAAAAACTTGTTTAGGCATTGGGAAACACCTGCCCAGGTGCTCTGGGGGCAGCATTGATCGCTCTGCCTGAAAGGCATTTGCTACCCTTAAATCCCTTCTAGGTCCCTGGTGCTCCTTAATGAGTCTCCAGCCTCCAGCAATTGGGCATTTGCCTTAGACTTGAGCCTGCCTCAGCAGGCAGCTGATGGAGGGTCCTGGGGTCACAAAAAGCTGGGCTGGGTGCATTGCCTTCCAACTTGTGCCTCTGCATGTGAAGGAGGTGAGGTAGCTCGGCCCTTGCATGCTCTCCTGCTGTCTGATCTGTGAATGCCGTGCTGGCCATGCTCAAGGGAGCAGTGGGAAGAGGTGATAGAGCAGCTCCTGCCCTCTGCAAATTTCAGTTAGACCCTTTTCTCTGTACCTCATCCCTGGCAATCTTAGTAGAGATTTAGTTCAAGCGTGGTTCTTTTGTTGTTTCTTATGTGTGTCTTCCCTAGGCAGCCTTTGTGCACAGAAACTATTGAGCTGATTTTGTTGCCTTACTCATTGGAAAGGGAAGGGATCGGTAGCCCTGGAAATGAGGGGCGTTTTGGAACTGTTTTCTGCTTTGCATGTGGAAGAGGACTTGACAGTGGTGCGCCCTGCTGTGTTATTAGCTGCAAGATGAGAACCTGGAAAAGGGCAAGAAAGCTCAGAAGGTGATGGCTGAGAAACATCCAGTAGCTTCTAGTAGAAGCTGTATAGAGTTAAAGTCCTGGAATCCAGGAAGACAGTGTAACCCAGATGTTTTGCAGCTGGGAGTTTGGCAGCTCTAGCTTCATCCAGATCCTTGGCTAATTGAAAGCTGCAGAGCTGCCTTAGCATCCTCCCAGCAAATAGCAAGGTGCTCCGGTCTTGGAAGGTGGGTTGTGCATGAGCAACTGCTGGAGGGGCAGGAGCCTCAATTACCCCCCCCTCCATTTTTATCCCAGATGTGAGAGATGAGGAAATACAAGAAGAAGCTTTAAACCCATCTGCTTTTTGTCAGATCCTTTTCCAAAAATGGACCAACCCGGTGTTCCTTAGACCTCTTATCCCTCCCCTTATCCTTTCATCTCAATCCAGCGAAGACATCCAGCAAGAGAACTCATTCTGTACAGGGAGGCTTCACATCAGTTCATACCTGAGATGCTCGCAGGATGCTGGCAGAGATGCCTGCTTGGAGGAGGAGCTGGCTCATGGTGGTCTGCCCACCTGGTGTGCTTCCTAACCCTGGACAGCTGCTTGGTGCACGCGTCGCCCAGCTGGCTCCTGACACTCTCCTGCAGCTGAAGAGGGTTGGCCAGGTGCTTGCTGCAGGAATGATGTGCTTTGCATTCAGTGTTTCAGAAATTAGTGCCTGGGAGCAAACAGAGCAAAGGCTAAGAGCAGAGTTTGTCATCCGCTTTCCTGTGCATGTTGGGGAAAAGCGAAATCCCCCTTTCCATCAGTGTTGCTCCCCATAGTGGGTTGCCCTTTGGTCTGTGTTAGATGTGCTGGGTGCTCTGGCTCTAGATGGCCCGCTGTGCTCTGTGGCTGGGCTTGCTCGCAAGCACTCATTGGAAATCAGCAGCGTGAGCCTGCTCACTCCCATCACCTGGGAAGGATGAAACCAGAGGGGCACAGCCCACCATGCACAGACCCAGGCACAAAGGCTGGATGGCCGAGCATCCGCTGCAGCCTCCAGGGGCCTGTGGAGGCCAGGCCTTCTGCCTCTGGGTCGCCTTGGTGCTGGCTTTCTCCGTGACCTGGCACTTCCATCTCAGCAGCCCGTGCTGCAGGAGCTCAGAGCTGCCCTGACTTTGCCAGCATCTTCCACCCGTGCCTGGTGCCGCTGGCACCATCACCTCATCATGTGCTGCATGGCTGTAGTGAGTTTCCCTCGTGTCCCAGTCTGGTCTAAGTCTTCATCATAATCCTTGCTAGGGTGTGCTTCCAGGAGAGTGTTGGATAAGCTACAGCGTGTTTGGAGAAGTGCGAGACAATGGAGGTTTTGGGCTGATGCCTTGATGCTGCTTTATTTGGGAGAAGTCACAGAGGTTGCTATGGGATTTGTTGTCTTCTCCACTCCCTGATCTCTTGCTGCTTGGCCATAACCTTGAGCAAGTTCAAATTGTTTCTCTTCTGTCTACAAAATGGGGAGAGCATTTACCTGCTTGCAGGACTGCTGGAGGAATAGCTCTTTGAGATGTTGGGATCTGATCCATATGGCTAAGAGAATGAGACCCTTGTGACCCTGATGTGTGAGTGCTGTGCCAGAGACTTGAAACCTGTTTTCAATAATTGGATATACTTCTGAGTCATCAAAGCCAAGCAGCCAGTTCCAGAAAGGAATTCCTTCTGTGTTACCACTTCCTGCCCAGGTCCAGCCGTTTTATGGCTGTCACAAATGTTCCTTCTCCTCCACACCGCTGCTGCCAGTGAGGGACTCAATCAGGAAGTCAAAATACATCTCACAGCACATAATGTTGCCAAAAAAAAATAAAATATATAAAAAAATATCCTGAGCTTTGTGCTGAGCGAAATATGTGCCCCACTGCTAAATGTCAGGCTTGGAGAACAACCCTCACGTGTTCTTCCTACAGTGATTTGTTACCTCTGGCTCCTACTTGCTGGTTCCAGCCCACTGAGACCCACCGTGCTGTGAGGCTGGGGGGGCTCCAAGAGCATTAAACCTAAACTCAAGTCTTTGCTGCACGTTTAGTCACTGAGCAACAATTCTTCCATTAGCCAGGGGTGTGTGAGGCACCTGCTGTCAGATTTCTCAGCTTTTCCTGTAGCTGAGGGAAAAGGTGGGAAAACATTGCTGGAGGATGTGGAGCCTTGGGTTGCTGGAACCAAGCTTGTGGGCAGGATCACGGGGGAGTTGAGCTGTCCCTGCATCGCCTCTTGTTTGGGTGCAGACAGGGCCATTCCCGTTAGCAGGGTGTGGATCGGTCTGGTCAAACTGATGGGATTTAGCTCCTCTTAGTTCAGGTTGCAAATGCAGTGGGAGAGAGGTGAAGGGAAACGTGCTTTTAGGGGAAGCTGCCAACACCAGGGAGCACATCGTGTCCTCGATGCTCATTACACTCGGAGGCAGATGTTAGAGCAGTGTCTCCAGCTGGTTTCTTTGATAGCAGGAACTCAGGGCTCCTTGGCCAGACAAACTCAGAAATCTCTTGTGCTTCCATCTCGTATCCTTCTTCCTAGTGGCCAGAGCTGTCTTGCCTTGTAGCGCACGCAGTTTGTGCTCGCCACTGTTGGCTGGGCTTGGATGAGCTCTGAGCATGGGCTTGGCCTGGGTCCTGCCTGTGGCTGGAGGGGGGCAGGCGTGGTGGGGAGGAAGGTGAGTGTGTGAGGTCTGCGATCGCAGCTCCGGGTCCTGAAGTGCTGCGGGCAGCTTGCGGTGCCTGCTTGTGAGGGTCTCGGTGAGGCGCTGCTGTGAATCGGGAGGTTGCAGACCCCCAGGACTTGTCACTGCTTGGCCCGAACGTCACCCAACTCAAAGTATTGAGTAGCTTTTCTTCTTTGTTATTATTCCCTAATCAAGCTTGAGCAAGTGACTTTCATTTGAAATCTGCTGCACAGATGGCGTTCAGGCTCTTCCCTTGCATCTCTGGCTCAAATGCTTCAAACTGGAGCGTTGTTTTGGGGCTGCGTGGGGTGGCCGCATGGCTGGGCCTGTGCTCAGCCTGCGTTTGCCCTGCTGGGGGGCAAGCTTCTCCTTCAGGGGGGTGTTTGCTGCTGTAACTGCAGACATCTGACCAGAGGCCTGTGGGGTGGTTGCTTTGCTGCAGAAAGCAAATGGGAGGGGAGCGAGCTGGGTGGGAGCCAGATCTGCCTCACCGGCTGTTAACTGCAGTGCTGATAAAAACCAGAAGCAGCGGGGTTGCACCAGCGTTTGTGAGATGCTGCTGTGCTCAACGGTGGCTTTGCTCCTGGTGGGGGTCAGGGCCCGTCTCGTCCCAACCTTTCCTGGCACCCTTCCTGCAGAGGAACCTGGGGTCTGGGCTTCCCCCTTTGGGGAGGTCTCGTACTCCAGAGTAACGAGGCCATGGCAGGGCCGTGGGGCTGCCTCTGGGGGCCTGAGTGGTTTGATTCTTCTGGGATTGTGTATTTAGAAGGCAGCATCTGCTCCCCAACACGTTAAATTCCTACTTGGAAGAGTGCCCTTGTGTGACAACAGGGCAGGGAGAGCGTCAGTGGATGTGGGGCTGGCATCCACCCCTGGACAGGCGTAGCTTCATCCACGTGTTGTTTGTTTTGTGGGATGTGGAGTTGCTGTGGTCAGTTTGAGGGCCAGCACGAGCTTTGATCTTGTTGAGTTGGTGCAGGGGGCCCACCTCTTTGTGACTCCCATGGCTACATCCACAGGCCTGGCCCGGCAGTGCTGGGACCCTCGAGAAGCTCCCGCAGCAGGGGCTTGCTGCCCCGAGTCCTTCCCAAATGCACCGTAGCTGTGGAATGGGCTCCTCATGTCTCAGAGGCCTTGCACCCCAGAGTTCCCATAGTCAAGGTTTTGCCACATTGCTGGAGGAGGAGGCTGCCAGCCCTGCAGCTTGGCCCTGAGCTGCCCGTCTGCTTGGGGCTCCCCTACAGCCCGCGTTGGTCCCGATCCCCTCCGAGCACCAGTGGGGATGTGCCAGGGCCACTGGTGCTGATAGTTAGGGCTTGGTAGTTTGTCCCAGTACTGATGCAAGGTTGATTGAGTGTGACCCGTTTGCTTTTTGTGTTGAAACCGGTCTTTTTAATACAGGGTATGGAAACCTAAAGATTCTTGACAAATATTTTTTCTCAGAAGGAGTTGTCCCAATTCACCAGGTGGTTTTATTGAGAAGTTCTGCTTTTATTGTTTTGCCTGAGCCAAAAGCATTAGGAGGACTAAGCTTTGGGAGCTCCCAATGATGATTTCTTCAGTTAAGAAATGGACATTGTACAGTGGACTGCAAACCAACAATGTATTTCAAAATCATGATGTTTGGGGAGAAGAAACTAGACAGTGTTTTTGTGAACTATCTTTGCAGCACTGAGGAAAAATCACAAGAATTGGATTTTTTTTGAAGCACAGATGTCTAGTAAGTGTACAAAAGTATTTGAAGTTTTATGGCTGTTAAGGTTTTTCCTCTATTTGCTCCAACATTTCCATAGCGTGCATATGAGGTTTTCATTGAAAGATGAATTACCAGTTTTTAAAATTTTATTGTGCCATATTTTATTTATCCTTATGCATTATAAATATATAAATACCTATTTAGACTGATTATCACAGTAAAAGATGCTATTATTGTGAACTTCAGGGTTTAAACCCAAAGTAAAAAAAATTGGAAATACTCCTCCACTGTATTTGCTGTTTGTGATCATCTTTCTGCAGATGTTTCTTAAGTTCTTAGAGTTCAAAAATGAAATAACTTCCTAAAATTCAAGGTTTTACAGTACTAACCCTGAAGTTCTCAAGTTTGTGATTTATTATTTTTAAGGTACATCTGGTTGCTTTTTCTGGTGCAGTCAAATCGTTCTTTAGAAAGGTCTTGTTTCTGGAGTTAATGAGGGAAAAAGGTGGAATGGGTTGATCCATCCTGCTTGGCTTTTTTAACCTATTAATCTTTTAAGTGATCAATCTCAAATTAAAAAATGATTTCTTAGGTCTCTGTTCTACTTAAACTTTTTAGGAGTGGGAGCCTGCCCTCGCTGAGTGGGACTTTGATGGGGAAAGCAGTAGATTATGAGGTTGCTGTTGCTCAGGAATTGATTAGTAAACTTTTAACTACTAATAAAAATCCATTTTTCAATGGATTTTTTAAAAAAACCCATTTTCTTAGAACAGTGATATGGGATGTTTCCTAGTGAATAGGAACTAGTTTATATAATTTAGCCTATTAAACTGAATTATTTAAAATTCAAACTTCCCCTAATTTATCTTTTTTTTTATACCAGTAAGTTGTCCTGTCATTCCTTTCATTCTTCCATAGAACTAGTGTGAATTCTTCTGGTGTGTATATATGTATGTATAATATATATATTTCCATCCTGCCTTTCTAATTTTCCACAATGTAAGAGTTAGTTTTTTCTCCCCTCCCTTCACTTAATTAATTTCTTGTGTCTTTACCTTGATTTGTAATTGAAACAATGCTTTGAAGTTTTGTCTTTATATTAAAGTGTATGTATTTTAATACACCGTTACTGTTGTGGAGTTTCACTGCTTCAGCAGGACAGACATCAGCAGGAGATGGCAGTTGGTGCTTGTCAGTGGAAGCGAAGCGCCGTGCCCTGGGCTGTGGCTCTGGGCAGGGGTCAGGGCAGTCAGACCCCTGCTCCTCCCGAACTGAGCAACACACTCAGCTCTGTTGAAGTCGAGGACAGTTAAGCTCACAGGATTTAACATACCAGTAATGTTCCTAGTAGCAAAACCATCCTAGTGAAATTCCCTTTTCATCCTTTCATCTGGTTATTTCACCAACGTAATGGAACTGAAATTAGGTTGGCAATGGATTTTTTTCACTTTGGAAGTGATGGCCATAAAACTGGCTGAGCTAATTTTCTGTAGGATTTTTAACATGAGATGAAAACCTTGATTCCCCTAACACAGTCTGTGCAATATGGATGCTGCTTAAATGTAATGGTCTAGATGAGTTTTTAGATGTCGAAAACAGGTTGCAGCAATGGTCTGAGAAAGCTCATCCTTTTTGTATGTTCGTCTCTGAAGCTACTGCAGAGGGGCTGGCTCTGTTAGCAGAAGGTATGTAAAAACCCTGTTGTTGGAGACATCAGCAGCTGGCCTGGGAACAGGCACCCTCACTGCCAACCAGCAATACTGCACCGTTCCTTGGGATGGGCCTGCAGGCAGTCATCCTGCTATCTTTCATCCAGGATTGCTTCTGCCTCCTGCATCTCAGCAGTGATGGTGCCAGGGTTTTGAGCCCCTGCTCCTGGGAGAGCACTGCGCCTGCAGCCAGGCTGTGCAGAAAGCCCAGGAGCTTGCTGTAGTCACCTGCCCTAGCATGGGCTCGGGTTCCTTGCTGCAGCTCTGACTGCCATAATGATTAAAACAAGTTTTTATTGGAAATGTTCATTGTACAACAGATAAACAGCTTCAGTACACTGTCAAGGAGCCTGTACCCAATGAACAGTGGAGCAGGCCCCTGGAATACAAAAAGCATAGTGAACAGATTATGAAAAATGAACAGTTGTCTATAAATCAAGAGCAGCGGATGCGGATCTCTAAAGTGTCTGGAAGTACCATCTTCCCTTACTCCTGACGTCTATCCCAGTGTCCTAGCACTACTCTAACCATTGATCTAGCTAATTAAGTTACAGGGCCTGCACAGGCCCATGCAGCTCTTCACAGCATTTGTCTTACATTCACTTAGGAAATGTCATTGTTGCCTCTTAAATAAGTGTTGGGATTATCACTTGTGCACCCAACTGTTCCCCAGAACATCTAAATAAAATGCCCATTTTTATGTACAGTGAAGATGGTGGGTGTCACATCTACCTTCTGCAAGGTGTGTGGAGAAGAAACTAGTGATAGTCTGGGAAGGCACACGGTAGAGAAGTGTTAGCTACTGAGGGTGGCAGGCAGGAACAGTGAACCTCACAATAGCACTGGAATTGTTTGCTATAAATGACTGAATGTTGGCAGAATTCCCAGCTTTTGTTTATACGACTGCTGACTTTGCATATCGAAGCATTCACTAATGCCGAACCTGGGGGGAAAATGAGCTCGGAAACCTCTCTTGCCTGCAGCCTGGGTCACTCCTGGTGACCTGAGGCTGAATCTGGAGAGCTGTGGTACCTCCTCTGCTCTGCTCAGCCAGAGCTGCAGAGGGGACTCCAGGCTGCAGTGCAGCTCCGGCGTGTACATTGGCCTGTAGCAAGCGACCAGATGGACGAGGCTTTGCTATCACAGTAAGTAAGGCTGCTGTGTACCCCACCAGTGTGCCCCTGCGCTGAGGTAAAGCAGAGTAGGCTCATGAGGATGAAAATGCACTTCAAAGTCATCTGAGGACACTAATTCCCTAAAGCACAAGCTTGTTCCTGCTCTTAATCCCTTGCTGCTGCTTCCATGAGAGTTGCCATCTGTCTTCAAACCTGCCCTATTTTCTGCTTCTACCCTGTATGCCCTCAGCTTACTGAACAAGACAGCTGCCCACTGCTTATTTTTGGTAATTGCTGGAGTTAGCACCTGGAACCAGTGCAGGGAAAGGGGATATCTGGGAAGGGAAAGGAAAACCTTGGGCTTGAGGTTAAAAATAAAGCATCAGTGACATCTGCCGCTCTCCTGGTACCCAGCAGCTTGAGGTAAAGAGGGAAGGCCAGGCTACTAAAGCTTTTAGTATTGGCTTTTGTGTCTGCATTAATTCCCAAAGAGACCCAAAACTTCCTACCAAACCTCACTCAGAGCACAGGCTGCTCGCTCCCTACCTCATTTACCATGTACTGTTTAATTGCAAAGAACTTTCCTGCTAGCCAGGTGGAAAAAAACACCAAAACCTGCACACCCCTTGTGCTGTGCTACTGGAAACCTCTTGCTGCATTTACCTGCCCCAGGGGTGAGTAAAGTTCCTTCTGTCATCAGCCATCTGAAAATGCTTGCTGGGACTTTCCATAGGGCCTTTCGTTGTGGGACTGTCCAGTGGAGCTGCTGCAGGAGCCACCTCGTAGAGTGGAGTGTGATGAAAGAGGGGTCTTGAAGCTCTGGGCACGTGTGGCAAGCACCTTCTGGCCTCCACCTCTGGCTGCAGTTTTCATTTTTGCAGTCACGGTGCTGGCTGCAAGTGCAGAGCCTTGAGGAGAGATGTTCCTTACTGCTAAAGGGATCTTCATTACAGGAGTCCCTGCAGCAGCAGCCCTTGCTCCCTGGCAGCTTGCTGTGACCCTGGCAGGTGCAGTTGTTTGGATCTTTCCCTGTAGCAGCTCACAAAGGGGTGAAAAGCTGCAGCAGAGTGTCAGGGAATGGAGTGCTAATGTACAGCTGTCCTACACTCTCTGGGCTTACCTTCTGCATACCCTGAAGCTCAAACATGCAGCCAAAGTGCACGTAGCAGTTCTTGTCTTTACAAGTCTCTCCAGCTGCCTTTCCTCTTTGGGAAGCTGAGAAATGGCACAGCTTAGCCCAGCCCCCAGTACTGCAGAGGGAGACAGGATCATAACAGATATTTCTCAGCCCTGTTTTTGCTCCCTTGTGCTTTACAGCTTTGTTCTCC
This sequence comes from Anas platyrhynchos, assembly GCF_047663525.1. Classification (NCBI taxonomy): domain Eukaryota; kingdom Metazoa; phylum Chordata; class Aves; order Anseriformes; family Anatidae; genus Anas; species Anas platyrhynchos. Next base: position 5,130,025 of record NC_092615.1, read on the forward strand.
ACCTCATTTGTGAGAGCACTGTAATTGTCTGTGCCATGGGCTTCATCAATCCTCTAGAAATTAGTACCACCTGGCTAGAGAAAGGACAAAAAGAACACAACCCCAAAAGGCAGGTGCTAGTGCCTGCAAACACTGTTGCCTTGACACAGGGGGTGGGTGCCCCTTCCCCATTAGCTGTTGCTGTTCCTGGGCTGCTCCCTGTATAACTAGAAGGCTTCCCCCTCCCTGCTGAACTGAAATGGCTTTGCAGTGAGCAGAAGGAGGATAGCAGGGTTAACCCTGCAAGCACAGAAATGCAATCAGCTGGAGCATCCTGTTATGGTAAAATGATGAACAACTCCTGATGGCTCCGTTGGAGACTGCGGGAAGATCCTGAGCCAGAAAAGCTGAGTAGCTCCCTGCAGGAGAGGGACAGGGAGGAAGCAAGAGAGGGCTCAGAGCCTGCTCCAGAAGCTCCTGGTGAGAGAGACATGAGCCCTTGCTGGAGGAAGGCAAGTGCTCAAGCTCTCTGTTCAGTCCCTGCCCCCTCTGCTCCTGCTTGGAGCCATGGTGGTTTTACTCCCACCGCTGCAGCAGCAGCCAGCCCAAGGTCACAGTCTGCACTGAGAAGTTAGACTCTGCCTGCCTGCATGGCTGGGGCAGAGCAGGAGAGGTGGGATTGTGCAATGAATTATCTTTAAAAAAAAAATCATAAAAAAATATTTGGCTAATAAATTAAAAAGTCAGTTGGTCACCACCGAATGGAAGGGTTGCTGTTCCTCCTGGGGGAGCTCGGGTTTGACTCTGCAGGGAGAGCCTGTGGCCAGAGCCAGTTCAGCCCAAGCGTGGGGTTTATTGCTTGCGTGTTGCCAGCTGGAAGCGGGCTTCCTCAGAGATCCCGTACTGCTCCAGGGGGTCCTGCAGCAAGAGCACAGGAAGGCAGCAGTCAGACACAGACAAGATGGGAGGTGAGCAGGACCCTCCTTTTGCCAGGCTGCAGTCTGGCAGGCAACAGGGCTAGGTGCCAATTCCAGTTACGTGCTGGATTTACCCCAGTCTGCTGTCTGTAAGCAGTCACAGTCCATGGAGAGGATGCAGCGGATAACCAAGGTTCATGGACTGTATTCAGTCTGCTCTGGAACAGGAGCATGCGGGTGAGTCACAGCCACCCGTTACCTCCAGAAGGGATGGTCCAGGTATCCTGGCAGAGGTGTGAGCAGTGTCTCAACTGATGGACACTCTTGATTTTGCCAGGTCAGCTCCTCCAGAACCGGAGGAGTCAGGGTTAGCCCAGGCCCAGCCTGTCTGGCTGCACACCCCAGGCTGCTCTGTGCTGCTTGTAACACACCGCGCTCAGGAACAGTCTCACGCACACACCCCAGCTGGATGCAGGCTGCTTGGCAGAGGAAGATTCTCGGGTGGCTGGGCCTGACTGCCTGCTGAGCCCATGGCTTCAAGACCTGACTTAATATGGCTCTGTCATACACGCTGCAGCCACCAGCCTTGTGTAGGACAGATGGCACCAAGGCCAGGGATCACCAAAGCCTGCTCCTTGGACTGGAGAGGGTTACCACCTGAAAAGCCAACCTCAAGGGACTCACCTTCCCTGTCATTTTCTGGATCTCATTCCGGTAGAAAATCAAGCTTCTCCTCATGAACTCATAGCTGTAAGAAAGGAACAGACCATGCAATGGGTTGGACAGAAAAGGATGTGGGGAAGTTTCGGGTGCTATTTAGAGCTGAAAGGAAGCTTGCCTGGGAGGAGAGAACTGCTTTCCGCCCTGGGTTCACCACAAACTAGTCCCAGAAAACAGCACAGGGCTGCAGCATACATACAGCACAGTGCAGACCTTGCTCTATTGGCTCAGCCTACCTGGCTCGCTTGAGTGCCTCAATCCACTCCTGACACTGCTCTTCGCTGTCACATTCAAAGCAGTACTTCCTCTCTGGCTCCTCAATGAAACCTGCCACGGATAAGGAAAAGACATAAGGAAGGTCCTGGCAGAGCTGCCTGCACTCCAATATCTCCCTCCCCAGCAACCACCAGACTCTGCCAGGCTGCAGTTAGTACCTTTGTTCAACAAAGATGATCTGTGAACAAGCTAGTGAGACAGGCATCTGTTCCCTCTTATCTTACCCTGGATGGTTTGGGATCACGTTCTTTCCCTGTTTGCAAGAACAATGGCCCAGCCAAGCTTGCCTCTACACACTTGAAATCCAGTCTGCTGTTAGAAAGGCACTGGGAAAAGCACACAAGGTGCTAAACCCACCCCTCAACTGCCCCAGTCCCTCCACTGCTGGGCTCCTTATACCTGAACACCTTTCCCCGTATGATTATGGTAAGGCAGCATGGGAGCAATGGTGGCCAGAGGTGCCTCATACAGCTCAGAAGCCCTTCACACTGCTCTTGGCTGGAAGAGGTGCTTCCAAAAGTAACACCAGTTCTGGAGGCGCTTCTCTGCTGCGCTTCCCAGGTGGCCCCGAACAGCTGCCTACAGCAAATGTAAGCTTAGAGCAGACAAAAACTTCAGAGAGGAAAAAGCAGCTTCTCAGAGTGACAGCTCAGACTGGACAAATATGACCAGACTCAGGACTAAAACACCCTGAGTCCTTGCAAGCAGTCACCGGAGATGCAGTAATCGAAGTAGAAAATGGCCTGGAGGAAGTGATTTTGATATATGTAGAGGGCAGCCATCTGAGGAATCAAATCACACTCAGAGAAGGTAGTGACCTGTCTTTGCTTGAGGCTTTTGGGAATTTGGTGCTGTGCACAGTGGAAAGCAGTTCCCTGTGCAATTCCAATTCTTCACCAAGACAGAATCAGGACATCTAATTAATTACATTGTCCCCAGAGCTCTGCTCTTTAGTACACAGTTCACAGAGATCTAGGCTGCTGCTGAGAAATAACTGGGTCAGGCTGCACCAAACCCCTCAGGGCTGCCGTGCAGGGAAACAACCTGATACCAAGGGCGATCAGTTTCAACACCTTTCTCAGGAATCATCAGTCACCGGGGTTCCTGACAAACTTAAAGCCCCAGAAATTCAGAGCGGGACACTCACTGGTATGCTCAGGCTGCTTCGGTGCCAGAACACCATCTCTCCCAGCTGAAAGAGGAGGCGAGACTCCGCACAGAAAAGCAGCTGTGCCTGACAGCCAGGCCAAAAGATATGGGGATGGCCTTGGAGAAACATCCTGTTATTTTTGCCACATACCTCTTTCACAATGATTAGTTGTTGGATGAAAGGCTGCTTATAAAGGATGACACACCGCAAGCCAGCTGGAGCCGCAGCTATCGCCACAAGGACAAACAGCGTGGCGGGAGGACTGGTGCTAGATTAGCCCAACAGATGGTTTATCTAAGGCTCACTTTTTTGATAAAATGCAATAGCACAGAAGCAGCAATCTGTCAATACCAAGCCTTCCTAGAGAGGGATTTCTACAAGCACTAAGCCATGGTCAGTCTGTTTTTACTGCTTCCCTCCTCACAAGCAGCTGTGCAAATCACAGACCATTTCAGCCAGCACTGAAATGCCACGGTCCTGGAGCACGGCAGCTCCACGGAAACAACTGGCAACTGAGGAGGAGGGGGCTGAGGAACACTAACCCTGCTGTCACCAGAGAAAGAGGCAAAAGCAGGAACAAAGCAGCCAAGCATCTCCTTTTTCAAAGCACAGCTTGCCATAAGGGGGACACGAAGGGAGCGCGAGCATAGAACTCACTGATCGAGAAGACGTTCTCCTCTTCTTTAGTGATCCTGCAGTGCTCCAGCAGCAGAGCTCCAATGGGCTGGAAAAGACCCAGAAAGGGGGTTCAACACATGCTGCCTATCAGCACCATAGGAACCCTATCAGCAGTGTTCTGAATCCAGAGTTCTCCCAGTGTTTTTTAAATGAGCTTTATAAGCTGATGGTACTTTGAATGTAATTCAGGCTAACTGAATGAACGTTCAGTGTTCTTTTGGTCTGCTGATACGCTTTGCTGTACCAGTCTTCCCCATAGCACTCTGTGCACGCTAGATAGAGGTTACAGACTTGCTAAGCTTCACTCTGGGCTCAAGCATTCATTTCTGTTTTTCATTTAGCATCCGAAGACACTGATTAAGTTTACTTCCTTGCACAATAAATCAAGCAAAGATGAACTATTTGCAATGACACACAGAAAGGCTAACATTTCACTTTGTAAGGGCAGGCTCGAAGCTTTGCAGGAGGTTAAGAACAGTGTGTCGATGAACTAGAACAGCTCAGGGTAAACAGACAAATGAGAAGTACGGTTTGCTAGCTAGTGCACACTGGGCAAGGACACAAGAACCAACAGGTGATACAAGCCATAAACAAAAGCAATCCACAAGTGAATTCTCTTGTCCAAACTAAACAAAATTATGAGAGGCAAATAAGGCAGCAACCAAGATACTCAAAAATCTGTTTTAGTATGTATTTCTGTCACAACAGCTTTATATTTGCACTCACCACAGACCTGTGGAACTATTTTTGATGTGTTCGGTAACATCTCCCTTGCATTAAAACACGAGTGCTTGCAAGCAACAACCCTCAGGACAGCAAGCAGCCGAGTGCTGCAGGGCAGCACCCCCGGGGTCTCGCACCACGTGAACAGGGAGTTGCAGCTGAATCTCTGCAGGACAGCAACTGCTCAGCTTTTGACCCTACCCGGAGAATTACGATTGCAGCTCCAGTGAAGTAATGAAGAGCAACTGCAATTCAGTAGAAAAGAGTGTTTCTTAAAGGAGGAGTTTTTCAGGCTGAAATATTCATTGTGGCCTAAGTCTAAAAATGCCACTAAAAGCTTTCCACTTCCTTGTGTCAGCAGGCACACGGCACCTTTCATCACACCCACTCTAATGATTACTTTCAGATTGATTTTCCAATGAGAGAATCTTTAGCAACACTTACTGAGGAATGCACTAAAAGTGACTGGATCTTAGTAGTGGCAAAGCCAGAAACAGAACCTAAGCCCATCCCTCTCGTTCTCTTTTTTTTTGACCTAACCAAGGCCTCTGCATGTCAGAAGTAATGACACCAACAGAGTATAGCCATGACAATTTCCCATTAAAAGCGAGCACCCCTTGCAAGAAAAAGTCCTGGTGTCACAAATAAATAATGCCAGTTCTTTTCCCAGGAGAGCAATATAAGCTCTCCTCACAGTTTCACATGATAAAGCACAGGCCTACAAATAAACGTTACAGAGTCCATCTTTGGCAGTCAAGGGGCAATGGTTACATTTGAAAGCCTCATTCCAAGCTCCCATATGAGCCATCTGGGCGTGGTGTAGCTGGCAGCGCTCCTCACCCCTACGAGCTTTCACTGTGTCGCTGGGATAGGAAGCGAGGGTGCCACATCCCGGTGCTGGCAGCCTGCTGTCGTACCGTTTCACAAAGCACACGCCATCAGTTCACAGAAAAAGAAAGTGTGTGTGAAGAAAAGAGGCTCCGTACCTCCGCTTCATCTGTCCGAAAGTAGAAGAGAAAGTTGACAACGAGCTTCACGAGGCGTTTCTTTAGCACTGCAAAGGGAAACAAGAGCGTTGAGGCGGCGAGCCCGCAGCACAAGGCAGAGGGAAGCACCTGTGACCTCTGCAATGTGCCGGTTCCCCACACTGAAGGGGAAGCTGCCTTGGGGTTTGGACTCCTGCTGTGTTTTACCAGGCACGCTTGGGGTGTCAGAAGAAGGGGGGCACTCATCCCCCTGCTGCCCTCACAGCTACCTGCCCCCAAACCCTGCCTCTGCTCCTGCCTGCAGCCAGCGTCCTTCTCCCGTCTCCTCCTCTTGTCCCTGTCCCCAGCTTCACCGCAGCCCCAGCACCTCCCCTCCTGCTTCCCACTCCTCCCAGTCTGCTCCCAGTGCTGCCCCCCAGTCCCCCCAGCTCCCAAATCCTGCTCCTGCCGTACTACCAGCACCCCCAGTTCTGCTGGTCCAGATTTCCCAGTGCCCCACTTCTCATCCCCAGTACCACCCAGTCCTGCCCGAGCCCTACCCCAGGACCCTCCCTCAGCCTCCCCAGCCCTCCCCACGCAGTCCCAACTCCCCCACTCTGTTCCCCCCGACTCCTACCCCAGACCCCCCCCTCCAGCCCCCCCACCCTACCCCAACACCCCCAGCGCCACTCCCCACTCTCATCCCAGCCCCATCCCAGCACCCCCAACCTCCCCCAGCCCCACCCCAGTGCCCCCCTCAGCCCCATCCCAGCATCTCCAGTGCCCCCCCCAGTCCCCCCCCAGCCCCCCCAGCACCCCCGGCCCCGTCTCATTCCTCCCCCTCCAGCCGCGCCGCAGCCCCTCACCGCTGCCCTTCTTGGGCACCCGCATCAGGACCTCGGCCGCCTTCTCCGCGGGCTGCCGGGCCAGGCTCAGCAGCTCCCGCTCGTTGTAGCGCATGGCGAGGGCCCCGCGGCCCCCGGCCCCCGGCCGCGCCCGGACCCGCACCCGGACCCGGAAGCGCCGCGCCGGAAGCCGGAAGTCGTGTGGCGGAGGGAGGGGGGGAGCAGCGCGCGTGCGCGGCGCGGGAGCGGGGGGCGCGCGCCGGTACGCGGGGGGGGGGCGGGGAGGGGGGGGTCTGAGCCTCGCTGAGGGGATGGGGGGGGGGGGGGTGAGCCTCTGAGGGGGGCGCTGAGCCTCGGTGGGCCCAGCGGGACGTTTTGGGGAGGAATTCATCGATCCTCCCAGAGCCGGGGGGGGCTGGGCGGGGGGGGGGTGTCCCTGGGGGCTTGTCCGGGTTTTTGGGGGGTTTTGCGGCTGCTCAGGGGCTCGGCGGCTCGAGGCCTGCGCGGCCCGGGGCTGTGGCACCCTGCCCGTGTCCTGAGGCCTTGCCTGGGGCTGGGGATGGAGCCCGGCTGAGGGGAAGCTCGGGTTGTCGCTCACTTGGCTTTCTTGTGGCTTTCTTGCATTTTCCCAGGCCCTTTCTTTCTCCTGAAGTAGCTGAAGCAAAGAAGTCCCCGTCATGGATTTCCAGCACCGTCCCGGAGGTAAAACTGGAAGCGGAGGCGTCGCCTCTGCCTCAGAAAGCAACAGAGACCGCAGGGAGAGGCTTCGGCAGCTGGCTTTGGAAACCATTGACATCAACAAGGTGAGCCTGGGCCTCGGCCTCTGCGTGCTCGGCAAGGGGAGGGCATGCGGTGCCAGCCCCACAAGCTGTGTGTGGGTCAGTTCAGGGCTTCACATCAGTGAAGTGGCCTGGAGGGCAAAAGGTTCAGTGGGGAGCTGTGGATTGGAGCAAATACTTCTGTTTCTGTTAATGTGGGATTTAAACAAGAAACATTTGTGGAAGGGCTAACCAGAGGGAAGCCAGCACTCACGTATTCAGGCAGCTGTTGTCATGTTATTTCAGTCCGCTCAGGACTGGTTTGTGTTTTGTTGTTCCTTGACTGCAGTTGGGTGTGCTGTTACCAATAAAAAAACTGCTATTGTCTCTATGTTTTTATAGTCCTAAAGCAGTGGTATGCTAATGATTTAAACCTGTGAACTCAGTTCTTCCAGTGCAGGAGAAGTTCTGTTTTACATATTTTATTATTCTGTTGTTCTGGCATGTATCTTGCTTGTAACTTTTTAATAATTCTCTTCCTAGGACCCCTATTTTATGAAAAATCACTTGGGTTCTTATGAATGCAAGCTTTGTCTGACTCTACATAACAATGAGGTGAGTTGAACAGCTGCCTGTCTTGATCTCCACAGCAACAGGTATTTTAGAATAATACTGGCTTCAAGTGCTAGAACCTGGGATGTGCTTGATGACTGCTGAAGAGTTGATGGGTGGGTAGTGGCTTGTGTGTGTTCAGCATGACAGTTTCTGACAGTTCAGCAGTTGTGAGCAATCTGCAATTTTTGAGTAAGTTTTCTCTATGCTAGGGACTAAAATATCCTTGTCAACGTGAAATGTAGCTTCTCATCCATGTCAAGTATCCTGTCTTTATTTAACTTTCTTCTGTCTTTTTTTTAGGGAAGCTACTTAGCACATACCCAGGGGAAGAAGCATCAGACCAATTTGTAAGTTAATCCCCGTTGTAGCTTTGTTCTCCATTACCTAGGCACATTGAAATCATGATTGTGAACACTTGTAAATCTTGAACTTGGTAGCATGTTGGGCTTGAATATTCTTTGACTGTTTGTTTCCTAGTGAAGAGTTTTGGTTTAGATGACTAGTTTGTGGAGTTCTTTCCGTTTTTTACTTCAAGAAGTTGTCTCAGCTCCATCTGGAGATTGGCACAAAGGTCATCCTAGGGGTGGATAAGATAATTGAGATGACAGCTTTTGGTCAGGGGAAGGCGTAGATAAAACTGACCTGCAGTGATGCACATGGAAGAGGAACAGTTTCACCAATATGCTTTCTGTAAAGTACTAAAATATTCCGTGGCATGGGATTCACACTGCTTTCTAGCCTATCCTTCAGAAATAAGTGCTACTAACCTTTTAATTTTGCGAATTTCAAATGAATTCAGGGCCCGTCGAGCTGCCAAGGAAGCTAAGGAAGCTCCTGCCCAGCCTGCACCAGAAAAAGTCAAAGTGGAAGTGAAGAAATTTGTGAAAATTGGACGACCGGGTTATAAAGGTACATCAGTAATGCCTGTCACAGCAGATACCTAATGCCTGCTGGAGCTTACTTGAAGTGCAGTGCTATGGATATGAATTATTAACTAGTCTTTTTAGTAGATCTGTCCATAAATAAGATATGGGCTTATCTCATGATGTCCTTTATTGTTTAAATTACCCATGGAACATCTCTTTATTGCTGACAGTCGAGTGAGAACCATTTTAATAATAGATTGGTATGTCTAAGTCTTCAGCTATTATAATACTTGTGCAGGAAATGAAGGCACTGCTTCAGACTCTGTTCTCCATTTGTTGTGCTGTACCATCTTTCACTAATACTCACGAGTCACTTATTGGATGTATAGCTCAGGTCTTTTTTCTGAACTCCCCATTGTTTTGTTTTGGCCTTCAGTATGAAACTCGGCTGCTTTATCTCCCAGCTTTGTCTGCAGTGCACAGTGTGTCAGTGTCTTTGCCCCACAGCAACTGAATTTCAGTAGAGACCCACAGTAACTTTGGTTAAAGACATTGTGGCGATTTATTTGATAAATGGGAAACAAAATCTCATAATATTTGTTGTTTGGAGCCTTGTGTCTTTCCTAGGGCAGAAGTAATATTGTTCTGACCCTTTTCTGTTACATGCTGAGCTTTCTTATTTTCTTTACAGTCACCAAACAGAGAGATCCAGAAACAGGCCAGCAAAGCCTGCTCTTCCAGGTAAGGTCACTGCTAAATTTTTTTTTCTCTGGGTTACCCAAGTAAAACACTGGTAAATGAGCAGTTCTTCTCAGGACAATAAATAAATAATAAAATAAAATAAAATAAAATAAAATAAAATAAAATATTTACCTAGCTAGTTTTCTGCTGATGATTGTGTCAAGTAAATGGAAGAATCCATGATCGTAGTTGTCCAGATGTTTCTTTTGGTAGCGCTAAGTTGGGTGTGTGGTTTTTTGTTTGTATGTTTTTTGTTTGTTTGTTTTGGAGCTTCTCTCTAGACTTCTTTTATAGTTGAGGATTTTGTTCTGAATGATGGGGTGGTGAAAAGGGAATATTCTCCTAAATGCTGCAGTAACATCCCAACAGATTGATTATCCAGAGATTGCAGAAAGCATCATGCCTCGCCATCGGTTCATGTCCGCGTATGAACAAAGGATTGAGCCTCCTGATAGACGCTGGCAGTACCTTCTGATGGCAGCCGAGCCCTACGAAACCATAGCTTTCAAGGTAAGGTTTGGGATTGACTGATTATAGAGTTCCCTTCCCATATTTTCCAAGACATTAATTCCCTGTGATTGTCGTTATAGACTTGTACTGTTCTGGCCTTTGGGGAGGTTAATGGAGTGGAAAGGAGGGTCAAGAAGACGTGGCTGGAAGTTGTTAAACTCTGCTGAGAATTAGTGGAGGACTCTGGCATGAAAACTCGGTTCTGTGTTGAGCTCTGGGGAGCCGTTGAATTCTTGGTGTCTGGCACAGGAAGGAGCCTTCTGGGCTTCGCTTCTCATCCTTTGTGCAGATGTTAAGGGAGGTTTTTTTGCCAGCATACTTATCCTTGACCGATAGGGAAGTAACTTAATTCTTTCCTGCCCCCATCTCTATCTAATAACATCCGAGATGAGCACATCTCACAAGGCCTGGAATAGCTGTGCTTATCTTGCAGGCTCTAAAGCTAAAAAGGACCACTGAGCTAATCTGGTGGTGCTAATAATAGCTCCTTATTCTTTTTTGTTGCAGGTGCCAAGCAGAGAAATCGACAAAGCAGAAGGAAAGTTTTGGACGCACTGGAACAGGGAAACCAAACAGGTAGCTGGAGCATTGCAGCATCTTTCTTGAGGGTTGAAGAGGGAAAGGAGGGCTGAGCAGCCTGTGGGGACAGGCAGTGCAGGGAGAGCACACATCAGTTATGTCCATTTTGGCTTTGATGCTAAAGTCTTCACTCGTTCAGTGCAACTATGTAGTGATTCCTCCTGACAGAATGATCTTCCTCTGTTCTTTGTGAAAGTTTAATCAGAGAGGCAGAATCTTCAGAGTGAAACTTGCTGTCAGCAGCAGCAGAACAGTGCATAAATACACAACGCTGCGTCCTCCATGTGGGCTGCTCAGTGCAGGCTTCCCGTGCAGTTGTCTGTGATGGTATGGACATGCTCACTAGCTGTTGTGTGGGAGGACAGGGGATGAGTGCACGCTGGGGGATCCTGACCCCATCACATAAAGCTGAGCACTTGGAACAAGTTTTGTAGGAGTTCAGGTACCGGGCAGGTTTGGTGCAAGTCCATGAACATTAAGTAGAAAGCCAGCCGTGATCGGTGACACAGTTCAGGAGAGAACTGCACTTTGCTCCTGGAGGCCATGAGTGTGGACAGAGCAGCTGTTGTGTGATGGCACAGTGTTGTCTTGAGCGTTAATTGTTCCCTTCTCTTTGTTTTTCTCCCTCTCCCTTCCCCTCCCCAGTTCTTCCTTCAATTCCACTTCAAAATGGAGAAGCCCCCAGCTCCTCCGAACCTCCCTCCAGGCCCTCCGACCGTGAAGCGGCCTCCTCCGCCTCCGCTGATGAACGGCTTGCCCCCACGGCCACCTCTGCCGGACTCCATGCCACCTCCTCCTCCGGGAGGCATGACTCTGCCTCCTATGCCTCCCTCTGGACCGGTGCCACCACCTCCAGTGCCACCTCAGTTGCCACCAGCACCTGGTGTACCTCCCCCTGCTCCTCTGCCCCCCATGATGAGACCTCCTCTCCCCACGGAGGGGCCAGGCACTATCCCTCCTCCACCTCCATCCAACTGAAGCCCCTCTGGGACTTGGTCCCACTGGACTCCTCTGCCTCATACCTTTTTATATGCAGGTTACAATTGAGTCAGATAAACTTTTGTTTTGTATGCCTGTGATTTTGAGTAAATCCTGTAGGTTCATTAAAAGATTTTCAATTTTCCGTTCTCTATGTCTTCCTGTGTATTAGTTAAAAATGTTGCTGTGTGTTCAGTTTCTTTAGCCCTTAAATGTATAAAATGTTCCCAGTCTGGTTATATTTTGGAAGTTATCCAAGAGGAGACAAAGGGCTGGAAATCTCTAGGCACCTCGCCTTCAGTCAGCTACTTCTGATTGAAGTAGTTGCATCGACCTCAGCTCAGCTGTGCTAGCTTAACACATTTCCCCACCATAGACTGCTTGATGTGTATCATAAATTACTGCCAGTTAATCAGTTGCTATTCAACTGAAGTCCTTTATGAAGCAGTTCATCTGGTGATTGGAGACTTGTCATAGACACACTTAAAGGGTTTTATTACTGCATTGCCAGTAATCCCGTTGGTGGGCAGAATGGAGGGCCAGCAAAATTTTCTACATGCAATTTTTCGTCTTCCTGCCGAATTGCAGTTACAAGCATTACATTGCGTTGCTCATGCTGAATCCAGAAACATTTCTCCTCCAGGCACTGGAGCACGGTACAGGAGCTCAGGTGTTGCCAGCTAGAACCATAGGAATATGTCTCCTAAGGAAATCGGTTTGGACTGCTTGTCAGGGGTCCTTGAGAAGCCCTAGACAAGGTTTCATTGGTGATTTTAAAAAAGACAATCCTTCCCCAAAGTGCAGCTGTCTAGCTCCTGCTTGTTAGACTGTTTATGCCAAATGGGGGTTCACAAACAAAGCATTGGTGCTCTCGTGTTTGACAATGGTAAAGGATTTCTGGGAATGTTTAGTCGGAAGAAATTACCAAAACTGCAGTTACATTAAGTCCAGGTTTGTTATTGTATTTCACTAAATGCTGTTTGTATCATTGTGAAGCACCTGCTGTCATTAAATATTTTTTTATTGTGCATGTCCTCCCACTAGCAGATTAATTTTGGCAAGCTTTTATTTCCTCTGTGGTTTTATTTATACTACATGTTTCCTTCAAGCAATCACTCGGTTCAGATTAAAAACAGAAAATGCTCTAAGCTTTCTCCTCTCTGTCCTTTGCAGGATTCCCTTCCCCAGACGGGCGTTCCAGCAGGCGGGTGATAGCAGGGCCTCGGCGGGTGCAGGGTGAGAGCACCAGGCTTGTGTTGGCTCTGTCGGTGCCCGTCTCTTTCCACAGGCTGCCCGGGGAGGCTGAGCTCGTGTCCTGCACCTGCTGTGTGCCTGATGGGTGGAAGGAGGCCAGGTCTTCGCCTCTTCTGCTGGCCGGATGCAGATCCTACTGTGTGCCCGGCAGACATGAGAGCCAGGCAGAGCGTGTCCAGCTTCCACCTGCTTTATTGCAGCGCCGGGAGCACTTTTTCTCAATCTGAGCTGGCCCAGTGCCTGGGATGACTTGTGTGAGCCTTCTCTCTGCCAGGTTCCTGTCCTTTGTCTCTGCTCCCATAGAAGAGAGGTCTGTGCTCACAAGGCCTTTGGTCTGTTGCCCTTTGTCCCTGTCTGGCTCGGGCGTGCAGTCAGTCAGGGTCAGCCCACTAATGATGTGCTGGAGCAATATCCCAAGCTTCAAACTGCAGCAGTCCTGAGAGCCCAGAGAAAGGTCTGACTGTGTTGGGAATGTTTTGCAGGTACATTGTGGCTGAGGAGATAACCTCTGGGAGGGCGGAGGTTTATTTGGAATGTGTTAGGTGGTATTAGTAATTCCAAGTGAGCACTGGTATCAAACAGAAGTCTTTATAACACAGGCATTATGAGACTTTCCAAGACCTGATCTATTAAAGCCTGCAGTATTAAAATTCACTGGGCTGCTGCTGCACCCTGTGAGATTCTCCCTCACACGTCCTGGGAGCTTTGAGATGCAACCCAGTGCTCAGATGTGTTAAGAGCCTCTGCAAGGCGGCCCCTACACCACGGTACAGGAGGTACCAGCCAAGGGGGAGGCTTTCCAGCAAAGAGGGAGCTTTCTATACATTTACTTAGTTTCTTCCCATTATCTGTCTTTATCCCCTTCCTCCAAGTCTAGCCAATTCTTGCCTCCTGGTGTTTCACTGCCAACAGGAGTAGTATGTGCCAGTCCCCATGCAGATTCAAGTCTAGACTTCTACCCTCCTTTAAAAAACATCTGAAGTCAAGGACGTGCATCCCTACAAGTAGGAGAAACAGCTTTAATTTATTATTTTTTTTTTTACAATTTCAATACTGGATGCAAACCCAAAAATAGAACAGAAAAGTTTCTTTGAAATATCCCTCCCTCCTTTCCAGCATGACAGTATCCGAGTTTCTCAAGGGAGGTGTGTTGTGCATTGTCAACTCAAGGCCATCAGCTTTTAAAAGGGAGATGCCGTCCTCCCCTTCCGCACAAATGTTTTGGGAGATGCGTTTGAGCGGCTCAAACGACTGCGTTTGGCATAGCTGAAGCAGGAACATGAAGCCTGCTCTTGGGGTACTTTTGCCGTGCCTGGCGCTGTTGCTCCCCTCTGCAGCGCTGCCAAGAAAAGGGAGCCCAGGGGAAAGGGTCTTCCCTGCTGGCACACCGGAGCTGAGCCTCTCGGAGGAGCTGGGACTTGAAGCAGAAGAGAGAAAAAGAGAAAATGCAAGCGTGCAGGCCAGAGCGGGACCCAGCTCATTGGTGAGATCGAAGAGGACCGCTGCTACTCGCCTCTTCTCCAAGACAGAGCCAGCAGCAGGGTGCCTGCAGGGGATGCCTGCGGATGGGGGCATCGGCTGGGCTGGCTCCAGCCTCCACCCCTGGCCTCTGGGGGGGCTGGAGGGCCCGGTGTGCAGGATGAAGATGGACCAGGACCAGGACGGGGTCCCGCCGAGCCACCTGGAAGTCATGGGTGTTCTCACCCACTATGAAAGCGGCTTCATCAAGCGGCTGAGGCAGCGCACTGGCTGGGACCGGAGCGACCTCACAACCTTTGGGCTGTGCCCGTCAGAGGACACGGGTGCTGCGCTCCGGCCCCTGCAGCGTATCCAGGAGCACCTGGCGGAGCCGGGGCAGGACCGGTTCCTCGTCCTGCGCCTGGAGGAAGGTAAGTGCCAAACCCGGGCTGGGACAGTGCTCAGGTAGGCAAATGCTACTTCTGGGCCTAAGTCAGAGATGCCAATGAAGAATTAAATTTGCAGGGCTGGATGTGCCTTAAAATTAGTTAAGCAGTAAAATAGGATGTCTTCCCATATTCTATTTAAGAAGCTGTGTCTTTCATGGAGATGACAGCTTGTATGCATCAATGAGTCCTCGCTTGTGACTGATGCCCCAGTGCCACAGCATTGGTGGCTTCTGTACTGCTCGTGATCATTTTGGTTATAGGAGTGTTCCTCTCTTTCTGTCTTGATCACTGGGATTCAGACCCAGTACCAATTCTGTCTGACAGGGAAAAGAGAAGAGACAGACAAGTAGACCTGAGTGGTCCTCGGAGGGTCCACAGCAAGGGGGCCTTGCTGCTTTCAGTCATCTAAAGCACAAGCAATTTGCAGCATCCTTCCACCCTCCAGCTCCTGTTCCTGGTGCTCTGAGTGCCCTGCAGGAGCAGTGCCCGGCCCCAAAGCCCCTTCCTCGCCCGCTCCCCGCCCAGTGCACTGCGTGCCCACAGGTTGTTTCACCCCCTTTTTGTTTTCCTTTGCAGTGAAGTGGGAAGCCCAGGCAAGGCTGTGGTTTAAGCTGGCTTTCCAGGCGGAGGTGGGGCGGTCACTGGGTGAGCTGCAGTTTGCCCTGCTGCTCTTCTACCTGGGCAGCCGAGCAGGGAGAGGCGCTGGGAGCCACGAGGAGCTGCTGGCCACGGGCACAGGGCTGGCGCAGGAGCAGGTGGGTGGCCGTGCCGAGCCCCGCGGGGCCTGGTGCCAGCAGGGAAGGTGGGAGAGGGGGTGTCTTGCTCTGCTGGCCCAGCGCCTTCCCCATCCCTTCCCTGCACTTTCCCCATCCCCTCCCAGGGCTTTCCCCATTCCTTCCCAGCACATTTTCCATCCCATCTCACCATCTGTCAACCCCTTCCCTTCCCTTCCCTTCCCTTCCCTTCCCTTCCCTTCCCTTCCCTTCCCTTCCCTTCCCTTCCCTTCCCTTCCCTTCCCTTCCCTTCCCTTCCCTTCCCTTCCCTTCCCTTCCCTTCCCTTCCCTTCCCTTCCCTTCCCTTCCCTTCCCTTCCCTTCCCTTCCCTTCCCTTCCCTTCCCTTCCCTTCCCTTCCCTTCCCTTCCCTTCCCTTCCCTTCCCTTCCCTTCCCTTCCCTTCCCTTCCCTTCCCTTCCCTTCCCTTCCCTTCCCTTCCCTTCCCTTCCCCTGGGGCTGGCGGGGCCGAGCCGTGCCTGAAGATGGTGCTGTTACCCTGTCCCCAAGCTGCTGGCGGGGACAAAGGGACGGCACCTTGGGGTGCACAGCGGCCCCCCATGCACGGCTCCCTCCCCTCCCAGCACTCTCCAGCCTGGCTGGTTTTAGGGCCAGCAAATCCTCCAGTGTGAGGTGAGCCCACCCAGTGCTGCTCCCCTGGCTGCTCTCTGGGCTGCCTTAGTGTCCATACCTTGGCCCTGGGCATCCAGAAAGCAGGGATCATAACGGGGTCTGGTGTTAGTGCTGCCCCCCCGTCATGCCTCCCCCAGGTTCTCAGGGGCTCCTGTGACTTCTGCCTCCCTGCAGAGCCTCTGCCTCACTAGGGACACCCAGTACCTGGTCCTTGGAGCCTCGGTAGCATCCGTGACCCACACCAGCGAGGAGCTCAGCTTCCAGGTGACCCTGGCCATCAGACATCGCGGTGATGGAGGTGGGGACTGTGGCAGCAGGGGACAGAGGTGCTGATGGCCCCTGTGCCCTGGCCGGGCACTGGGGACCTGGCTGCTGCACTGTCCCCACCTACAGGTGCCCTGCTGCCCCCCACGGAGACCCAGCAGCTCCTCTTCGGCTCGGACGACAAATGCTTCACCAGGATGACACCTGTGCTGCTCCTGCTGGCGAAGTCCTGGCGGGGGCACGATGCTTTGGCCTCTTCCTCCTACCTCTCCGCTGATGGAGTGGTGGACGTGGCTCCATACCCACAGCTCAGGTCTGTGCCTTTCATCACAGCCACAGAAAAACACGGGGTGCGAGGGGGGGGGGTAGGGGAAAAGCCCCTCTGTCCCACCCGTGGGGATCAAGGCTGGGAAAATGTGGGGCACACCTGGGTGGGGCAGAGGTGCTGTGGCCCAGCCCATCACCTCCAAGGGTGCAAGGGGCCCCTGTGACCCTCTCTGTGCTCTCTTTGCAGCCCACCCCAGCATGAGACCGTGGAACTGCTACCCTCCACTGCCCCCAGCCAGGCCAACATCTCATCCCTGGCCCCCAGGGATAGCGGGCAGTTCCTGGGCATGCTGACCCGCTTCATCCGCCGGGTGCTGAGCCCCTCCAGTGAACCGCCCACCCAGCCCAGCTCCCACCACTGGCTGGACTTCCAGATGATGGAGACGCTCCCTCACCAGCTGCTCAACCTGTCTGAGACGGCAGCGCTGGAGCGGCTGGTGCAGTCGGAGGAGCCCTCGGTGCTGCTTTTCCCCCAGGAGGGCAGCGCCGGGCTGGAGCAGCATTTCGGGGACTGGCAGCCAGAGGGGACCGTGCTGCAGCTGCTGCTGGGCAAGCTGCAGGCAGTGATCCAGGAGCTGAGGGACATCCCGGCGTTCCAAGCCAACATGGGGCTTTTCCAGCACCTCCTGAGCTTCTGCTACTACCCGCCAGGGCCAGGCACGGGCAGCGCGGGTGAGCGGCCGCCTGGCTCTGGGAAGCTGCACGCGCTGCTGCTGCTGAAGGCGCTGCAGACGGTGCGGGTGCACTGGCAGGAGCGGAGGAAAGTCCTGCGACAAAACCGCAGCGCCCGGCACCAGGCCCACTGCCGGCTGCAGGAGCTGACCATCGACCTGCACGACCGCAAGTTCATCGTCATGCCCACCGTGTACGCGGCCAACAACTGCGAGGGTCCCTGCAAGCTGCCCCTCTCCACACGTGTCCCCAGCTACTACTCGCACACGGTGCTGCTGCTGGGCATGCAGGAGCGGGGCTCGCCCCTGCAGCGCGCTCCCTGCTGCGTGCCCGTCCGCTACTCGGACCAGCTCATCATCAGTGTGTCCAGCCAGGGGCTGGAGGTGCGCAAGTTCCCCAACATGGTGGCAGAGGAGTGCGGCTGTCGGTAGAGGCTCCTGCCCATAGCCCTGGAGCGCCCCTGCAGCTTTGCTTCTCGCCGAGACGTGAGCACTCCTCCGCACGTCTTTTCCCACTTGCTAGCGTTGTTCTGGTTCTGGGTTTGCAGCCGTGCTGCTCCCTGGAGGGCTGCCAGCCTCCTGGTGCTTCCCTGCTCCATCTGCAGAGGCTGGGGATGTCCGAGGTGCCCAGAGGCTCAGGCTGCGGTCTGGTTCTGACCCTCAGCGGGGTTTGGGCTGGGTACGGGACGTGCAGGGCATCACAGACAGGGCAAGCCTGCTCTAGTTGGGGCCACATCTATTTATCCACTGCTGCTGTGGCTACTGCCCCTCAGCCTCCCTGCAGCCTCCCCTGGCTGTTCTGAGCCAGCCCATGCCCACCACTGACCCGCATCCCTCCCTGTGCTCTCAGGGGTAAAATAAGCAGCAACCGCCCTGTTCCCACCAGCTTCAGCTCTGCCTTTCCCCGGGGACCCATCTCCAGACTTGGCAAAAGCCACGGTGTGGGAGTCCCTGCTGGGTGACCCTGGCATTGTGCCCCTGCTGTCACCGCTGCCTGGGGCATGGCAGAGGGAGGGGAAAGCTCTGGGGTGGGGACGATCCCATTACATGTCCTGCCCTTAGCGGGTGCAAACCACAGCTGCCCATTGGCAGCACGTCCCCTTCCCGGCGGCTGCCCAAGCACCTGCTGCATGTCCCCGCTGGTGGCAGCGCTCAGGGCCTGGCCCCGCTGGGTCATCTTGCAGCTGAGCCCGGTGCTCTGTGGGACGCACTGGGGGGCTGCTGTGGGGCCCGAGCCCCCCAAAAAGCAGTGCTTGGGCTCGCCCCCAGCACAGGGGATGGCTCTGGTTTGCAGTGTCCCTGCACCAACCAGGGGCTGGTGGGTGCCTCCTGACACCAGTGGGGACCTGGGTGAGCCCCTGACAGCTGGGACGGGGAGGCCCTGCCCCAGTGCTGTTTTTTCTCCCTTTCCTTTTGAAAAAACACAAGCATATCCAGGGCTGTGATTTTTTTTTTCTCTCTCTCTTTTTTTTTTTTTTTAACATTCAATTTAATACCTTATTAAAAATGAAAATAGTTTATTTTAACCTCTGTTGGTTTAGCAAATACTCAAACCCACTGTGCTTTGGGGCTGTGAACGTCTCCTGTAGTTGCTACAGCGCTGCATGATATTGCACTTGTGCTTTGTTCCTAAAAGCGGCTCTGGGAAGGCAGGTTCAAGGGGAGCCCCAGCGATGGCGCTGCCAGTGGGGTTTTGCTCTGGGCAAGCTTCGTGTCTCCATGCGGTGGCGGTGGGGCCGGGTTCTGTTCCTTGTTGTCCCTTCAAGGCTGGCAGCAGCCTGGCTTCTTTAACCCAGAACACACTTCTCTCTTTGATTTGCTTTCAATAAAACCAGTAACTGAATTCAAGAGCTACGTGGTCTGGAGACACCCTCTGTTCGCTGGGCTGCGCTGTGCCCACAGTTGCAGCGCAGAGCATGGGTGAGCTGCAGGAGCGCTGTCTGTTGGGGATGGAGCGAGGCACGAAGCCCAGGTGGAGAGGAGCTCGTTTCCCTGCTCCCTTTCGGGTTGCCTTTGTGCAGCTCACCCAAGGGGGCCCAAAGTCCTCACAACGGCTCATGCTTGGCCAGGTGGCATGGGCGGGTGGCACAGCAGGACCCTGATGTCCCCAAACCGTGCTCTGACCGCACCAGCCCCTGGCTCCTCTCCAGCCACAGCAGGGCTGTGGCCGCAGGGGCTCGGCAGACAGAGTCCATGCATCCACAGCCCTTGCCGGGAGTGGTGGCAAGATTGGGCCCTCCCGAGGCAGCGCCGCCGAGCCCCTCTTGTCCCAGCCTCAGTCACGCCGCCTGCCCTCCCGGGGCCTGGCTGTGCCGTCCTTCCCTGCCTGCTCCCAGGGCTTCTTGCTCCTCTGCTCGCCCCGCAGCTGCCGCCAGTCTCGCCGGGTGCTCTCCTGGTGCTCGGCCCTGCCGGGGCGGCTCTTGCCTCCATCCCTCCGGGGCTCGTCCCGCTCCCGCCGGCTCTCCTTCCCCTCCCGGCCCCGCTTCTTGTGTGGCTGCTGCTCCTGCTCCTTGGGCGCCCTGGGGGCTCTGATGGGCTTGTCCTCAGGGGTCCTCTCCTTGGGGCGTGGATCCTGCCGGCCGCTCCTCTCTGCCGGGGCTGCGCGGCTGTCCTTTGCCTTCTCCTCCTTCTTCTCCGGGGCTCGGGGCTTTTCCCGTCCCTTCCTCACCTCCACCTTGGCTGGCGGCTCCTCAGGTTCCTCTGCGGGCTCTTCCTCCTCATCCTTCGGCTCTGAGCGGCCAAACCACTTCTTGAAGATCCAGGGCTCAGCCTGGGGGACGGAGGTGTCACACAGCCCAGCCCTTGTGCCTGGGACCCCTCCTCAGCCCTCCCACAAGTGCTCCTCCACACTGAAGGAGCATCCCACCCTGGGATGCTGTTGCCCCTGCCTCAGCCCCATACCAGGTTGCTGTCAGCCTCGTTGCTGTTGTCATCATCACCGTCATCATCGCTGTTGTCATCCTCCATGCTGCTTTCAGGCTGGATGGGCGGGGGAGCCTCCACTTCTGGGGCCTCCTCCTTGGTGATGGTGACCTCTGGGGATGGAGAGGGATGAGCTGGTGTGCGAGGCCCCCGGCACCCACCCCACCGTGCCCACCCAGCTCTGAACCCACCAGGGATGGGAGGTGCTGGAGGCTCCTGCCTGCTGCTGCTGACACCGTCCCTGGAACATGGCGGTGCTGGAGGAGAGGAGGGAAGAGAGGGCAGAAGGATGGAGGTGATGAAGGTAGGTTTTGGCCACCCTGGCACTGGGGGACCCTGTACCTGGGACCAGTCCCCATCTCACCTTGGAGCACCTGGAAGCTGACGCTGAGCAGGGCGACGATGGAGGCCACCAGGATGCACTTGTTGAGGGTGAGCCCTTCCCAGATGAGTGGCTCCTCCGCGGGGTCCAGGCTTTGGGGCTCCACCTTTGTCTTCACAGGGAGGCTCTTGGGGACTGGGGAGCCCAAAGGGAACCAGGGTTACTGGGGGGGTAGGGAGGCACCAAAGGGCTCCATGCTGGGACAAAAGGGCCCATAGCCCCCCCCTGCACCCCCTCCTACCCCAGCCCTGCCCTGCCCCAGACAGCACTGGGGGAGGTCATACTGTAGAAGGGATGTGGGGGAAGAAGGTCTTGAGGTGTCAGCCAGAGATGTTTGGACTGTGTGCAGCACCCCAGGGCTCCAGCAGGGATGAGCCCTGGTTCTGCTGATCCCCCCCTGGCCGCAGATCCCAGAAGGACAGGGAGCAGGGGTGGGATGTGGCAGGTGGAGGGGAAGCCCCATGCCATGCTGTGCCACCCCACCCCACCCCATCCCATCTCAACCAGTTCCTGGGGGTTTTGGCAAGCAGATCTGGTCCCATCACCACCCTGTGGCCAGACAGTGCAAGGGGTGCAGGACAGGGTGGCTGTTTTGGGGTAGATGAGGCTTTTCCATGCACACCTACCTGCAGGCACTGTGCTGCCTTTTGCTCCCACCTTCTCCACACGCTTCTTCTCCGCTGCTCTCTTGTCCGCGCTGAGCGCTGCCGGCTCGGGCATGCTCGGCTCGGGTGTGTCCGGATCCTGCTCAGGGACACCCGGCCGGGTCCCCACCTCCTCTAGGCCCTGCACAGAGGGGAGGGAGCGTGGGTGTGCGAGCATCGCGGCGCAGCATGGCCGGGTGGGACAGGGGCTCGGCTGCACCCCCCCTCCCAGATAAGGGGCACTGGATGCAGGGGGGATGCCAGGGTGGGCAGACGGAGCCTGGTCCCCTGTGGTTTTGCAGCTGGCAGGCAGAGCCCTGGTGTTTAACAGGGCTGGGCGGCTGCTGCTGCAGACGCTGACCAGGCTCGTCACCGGCTCTTCCAGGAGCTACTCCCTGATGCCTGTGTTTGTATCAGAAAGCACGTTGGGATTTTTTTTTTTTTTTTTTTAATCTGCTAAGATTGATGCAGCCACTAGCTGGCCCCATGCTGCAGGCAGGCTCTCGGGTGCGGCTCCTGTGTTGGGCTGCCTTTGAGCAAGCCCAGCCCTGGGTGTCCCCGCTCGTGGGAGCTGCCAGGATGGGACCCCGCTGTGGGCACATTGCAGGGGGCTCTGGGCTCGGTTCTGGGGCACGGTTTGGTGGCCCAGCTGCCTCCTGGCCTGTGTCAGCGGCGCTGGATTCATGCCACGAGTGAGAGTTACCCGCCGGCACGGCTCAGTGACAGCAACAGCTGAACGAGCCAGGCTGTGGCCCCCTGGGACAGACGTGGGGTGAACCCCACAGAGCCCCCCCCCAGACCCTATTCCCGGCTGAATGTTGTGGTGGGAGGCAGCCCTCTGCCCCCTGACCTGAAAACCTCACCCAGGGCTGCACCTGAGCATGGCTGAAACCACAGGCACCAGGGCAGGATGCAGCCCCCTGCCCACCGCCACCACCAGTCCCCTGCTCTGCCAACACGAAACTGGAGCCCCTGTGGGGAGACACACTCCTGTGTCAGGCGGGTTGGTTTACACAGTGCCACAGGTCACACACCCCAGCCCTAACCGGGCACAGGGTCCAGGCTCCTCATCCCTGGGTCAGGGGCTCCTTTCACACCTCCACCAGTGCAGTGGAGAACAAAGCTGTGTCTGTGCTGTCCTCCTTTCCTCTCCACCCCCAGGACCCATCCCCAGGACCCCTCATGAGCCCCTATCCCAGCTCTTTCCTGGAAGGGAAGGGTCCAAACCCATTGGGTTGCAAGGTAGAAGCTACGCATGCTTGGGGCCCAACCCAGCCCTGCAGCGAGGTTAAGTACTGAAATCCCCACAGCCTCTGTCACCAGCTCATGCAAGAGGGACCTCAGACACTGCATCCCCTGCCCCAGTGGCAGACCCACCTTCACCAGCACACTCACATGGGAATCTCCTGCTCTCCCTGCTGCTGCTCACCGGCACCTGGCAGAGACAAGCAGAGCGCAGCCTGTTAGGGGTGAGGGGGGGATGTGTGGGGTGCTGTGGAGTGGAGCAAGCCCAGGTTTGGCACCCCAGAACCATGCGGTGTTTCCCATGGTCACGGCATGGCCGCAGCCTCTCCTGCAGTTTCAGAAGTTGGCAGAAGCCACTGGCATCATGGCAGCAGCTCGAGAGGCTGTGGTGTAAGAGTGGGGTGAAAACGGTACCCAGTGGATGGGGTTTGGGGCTGCTGAGGCCCCAGGTGTCACCTTCCTGCATGTCCTGGGCAAGCTGAAGCTGAGAGGGGACAGTGACCTCCCTGCCACAGCACACGTGGGGACAAACAGCTCAAGGAGCACAAGAACACCCTGAAAACACCATCCCAAGGCTGTGGGCTCAGCTCTCCCAGCATCTGTGAGCTTAGCACCTGCTCATCTGGGATCTGCACATCCCATCTGCACAAGCCCTCACCAGGAGGAGGAATTTCTGCCCCATCTGCACCAGATTTAGTTTATTTTTCCCCAGTGGAACAATGAATGCTGAGAAAAAAATACCAATTCCCAGGCTACAATCCAAAACATGACATTGGAAACAAAACAAACAGCTACAAGGAAACCTTTTGGCTGGGGAACAATGGCCTGAAGGAGCTTTGCATTCAACACGGAACCAAACCAAGTCTTTGGTTTTCATTTTAGCTACCCCAGCAATGACAACCTGGTCGTATCTCCCCTGGGATGTGGAGCAGCTACCACAAGGACTCAGCTTTTGGGGGTCCCTCCCCACCCTCCTGGCTGTCCTCGCTTCTCCATGGTGAGGTGACAGCCAGGCAGTCCCTGGGGTGGTGGGATGGGCTGCTCACCCATGGGAGCAGCTTTCATGGGTGTTTCCCTGTCGGGCCATCTCCACAGCTGATGCACCAAGCACACACGACTGCCCAGCACGGCTGCATGGCAGGGACGGGCACCGAGGCAAGGGCTGGCCACCCACGGCAGGGATGGTCACAAAAGCACGTAGCCTTGGCCACTAATGGAAACCAGCTCTGTTTTGCTGTCTGTGGGACTTTTCCTGAACCAGCCCAGGTTGCGGGAGCCTGAGGCTGCCTCCACTGCTGACTCACATCAAAGAAACTGCCAGAAATAGCCCCTTGCCTGCCCTCCCTTCCCTGTGCACGCTCGCACGGCCGCATCGGGACAGGCCCCATGGCCCCCAGCGTGCCAATTGCTGCTGCAGCACCGCATTCCCCTGTGCTGTGCCACGAACTGCTCCCCAGTTTGATTAAAAGGGTGAAAATCGACACAAAACCATACCTCGGGCTTGAGCGCTGCCACCTTGCCTTCGCCTGCGGGCTGGCGCGGACTGGCCAGGGTAATATACAGCAACAGCTGCCGGCCACGCCGAGCAAAATAGCACCCAATCACCGGGAGCTGCAGCACCCGAGCTCCCACCCCAGAAAAGGCAGCGCGGCACCAGGCTGCCCCCGAAATTGGGGCTGCTGCAGGGGTACAGCCCCGCAAGGCGGTCGGGATGTGGCTCTGCTCCCCGCGAGCATCCTGGCAGTGGGACGGTGAAGGGATGAAGTATTTCTGGTTTTGGGGAGTTGGAGAGGAAAACCAGCCTCTGGGGTTGTGTTTCTGCAGGCAGGTGCAACCTCGGGAAGGAGCCTGTCCTGTCCCTGGCCAGGTGGCCCAGCCTGGCACATCCCGGCCGTGTCCTGCTTCGGGGACATCTCTTACGGTCTGACAGCGTTAGGTCTGACAACCTGAAGCTGTGACACGTCGCTTTTGCAGTGTTGACATTTGCCTTTAGCGCAGGTTTGATATTTCATCCATTGCAGGATCCAAGGGAGGGATAAAGCAGGCACTGGCATCCCAGAAGGGACTTTGCTTTCCTACAGAGCCGGGGGCAGTGGGAGCTAAAGGCAGCTGATCACCAAAAATGGCCACTCACTGCCCCTGGGCTCTGCAGCCAGTTTCAAGCAGTGCTGTCTGTTTCCTATTATCAGCATTAAAAACAAGTTACAGAGCATTTTTTCCCCCTAACATCACTTCAGCTTGACGCAGACTTATTTTCCTGACACCTCGATGATGGATGGCACTGGCTGGCCTGTGTCCAAGCTTGGAGGGCTCCCAGGGTTTTACAAACAGATCCCAGGGCACTGGGACATGGAGGGAACATGCATAGCGCCAGGGCCTCACAGCCCAGCACGAAAGCTCACCTTCCTCATCCTCCAGCAAGGAACCTCCTGAGCTCCGAGCAGGATCCCAGGCATCCTCCTGCCCACCTGCATCCCGCAGGCTGCCCGAGCGCCTCGCACCTTTGGCCAGCAAGACACCAGGCCGCTGTCCCGCTTTAGGACCACGCAGCAAAGGAGCTTGAGAGCAGCCGTCTGCTTTCCAGGGCAGGGATTTCCCCTCTTTGGCAGAGGCAGGACTGAGCATGCAGTGAACCCTGCTGCGGTATAAATAACATGCTGCAGAAGCTGAGCCCAGATGGAGAAAGAGCTGGAGCTGTAAACAAAGCCCTCCTCGCTGCGCCAGGGCTGCAGGCTCGCGTGCCAAGGGTATTTTTCTCAGTTTTATTCCCACTCCAATAAGGTCAGGGCAGTTAGCTGGCAAGGCACGCTTTATAGGGACATAATGAAAGCAGAACATCCTCAACAAGCCAAATAAAAATCCCTTGTGCTCCCAGTTAACCCTGTTTCATTCCATGCTCTCAGGTCCAGCACCTTGCTTGCATCTCCTGCCGGAGAGCTCATGCCCCCTGGGAAGGCAAGGAGCTGAGTGCACAGACAGAGCCCAAGCAAAGCTTCTTCCCACTTGTCCTCATGTGGGGCCATGGGATGGAAACTCCCCCATGCTTCTGGGGACCTCTCAGCATTTCCTGAGGTGGGAAGGGACCAGGAGCAATTTTGTCCCTGCGTGTTTGGCTCTGAGCAGTTCTCTGCTGAGCTGCAAAGCCTCCATCTCCATTTCAGGAGCTAACCCAGGCAGATGGAGGAAGGAGAATCCCCGAGGCAAAATCTTTCCTAATCCCTTGGCCTCTCCCAGATCCTGGCCTCTCTCTTGTCCTGAGACTGAAAAAAGTCTCTCTCCCCTGTGGCTTCAGGGCTGGCACCCAAGCGCCAGGATTCATGGTCCATCAGGACCCAGCTGTGCTGCAGCATCCCTGCGCTTCTATGGCAACACTCCCTTATCCTCCCACTGGGACATAATCTTCTTTTTCCCCATCTTTAATAACTTGCAGCTAAAAGGCAGTTGTAAAGACATGGAGTTAGTCACCGCTTATTTTCAGCACAGGTTCATTCTGCTGCTGGATTTTCCTGCCCTCCACACAGCTCAGCTTCTCTCCCAAGCCCTGGCTGCTGCAGCATCCCCAGCCTGGCCCTGTCTCCTGCACCCACAGAGGGGAGGAGATGCTCCAGCTGGGCACAAGCTGGGTTTTCCACTGTCCTACTTCATAGCCTGGGCACACTGCAGGTCCTTTCCCCACTGGCTGCATGCTGGATTTCATCTCTGGCTGCACCAGCCCCATACGGCTGGATTCCCACAGCCTGGCAATCTGTAATGTTCCTCCAGCCCTCGGAGCACGCAGCCTCCAGCCCCTCACACAAGCAGGGTTGGGCTCTTGACCTGGTTTTAAGGACAGGAATTTCAACTGTGTCTGCTAAGCTGGTGCTCAGCCTGGTCCATGAGTCCAGCCAGCTCCACGCCAGCATCGCCCCAGCACCATCTCCGTGTGCAACCACGGTGCAGAGCGATGCCAGGGAGTGCTGTGCAGCCAATGGCACCAAACAAACTGCAGGAGATGCACGTAGTGCTCAGGCCAGGCGTTGCATGAGCTCGCCACAGGTACTTGGCATCTCAGAGCTCTCCACCCTTCTGTTAGATGTGGCTGGGCTCAGAAGTGGTCGCAGAGGTGCTGGCAGATGGAGGGGAGGATCACAGAAGCACGGTTTCTCGGGGAAATCAGGTGAAAGAGCATCCTGATCCCTCACACCATCAAAAACCTACAGGCACAGGTGTCCCCATGGCAACCTGGCTACATCCCAGTGCTGACAACAACATGCTGTTGACCTAAAATTCCTCTTTTGGTTGGATGCAGCACACATCAGCTCTTGCCATCCTGAAGGCTTGTGCAACGTCTGTGAGCTGAAACCCAGCCACTGCCACCCAGCCCTGAGGTAGCAGCCAGCAGAGTCAGCCATGGAAATTACATGTATTCCTCTGGGTGATTGCGGGAACCACAGACCTTTACGAGCACTGTCGTTATTAGGGAGCACTCTGGAAGTTACAGGAAGCGAAGAGACATTTTCTCTCTGCCAGCTGTACTTCTGTCAAATCACTGATCTCCCATCACAGAAGATTTGAGATCCATTGCACTGAGCAATCTCCTTGTGGTGGTGCAGTTAATTGAAAGCCTAGAGCGTTTGGGAAGCTGGATGTTCCTGTGGCTCTGTGCCATCAGGCATTACCGTGAGGTTGGGTAACGCTTCCTGACACAGAGGCATCCAGAGAGAAATGGAGCATCCTTTACCCATGGCTGGTACCTGAATGGGCTCCGCCATCCTGGTGATGCCCTCCCTGGCTGCTCTTGGGTCACAGTCTGGGTCTTCTTGGCAGACAGCTGACAGAAAGTCCTGCAAGGACCCAGAGCTGGGCTCTGCCCCTTAGTTTTGGTATTGCAGCGATTTGGCCAGCCGGGGCCCTGTCTGCTCTCTTGGGGTGAGGCTTTGCTGATATCGGGGAACAGGATGGGGAGAGGATGAAGCACTGTGGGATGGGTGCTGCCCTGGGCCTGCTTTGCTAAGTCACAGCTTGCAGCGTCTTTGAGGCCTCCTCCTACCCACATTTTCTGGCTGTGGGCAGCAAGCCAGAAACTGGGGGGGCTTCATGTGGAGGTGGCCAGGATACAGCACGTGGGGTCTTGCAGCATGATGCTGCAGGCTGAGCACCAGCTGAGCCACCTGTGGGCATGCAGATCCAGCCAAGAACAGCACAAGGACCACATCAACCAGAGAAACCCTCTCCATGGCATGTCTGTCCTCCCAGCACCAAGCTACAGCCAGCCTCTCACCCAGGGACAAAGTGGTGCTGTGCGGTGCCCGGCAGCAGCAGCCTGGGAGCCTTCAGGTCTCAGTCCTGGTGGTGATGGCTGGGCCAGGGGACAGACCCTGCTGGCAGCAAGGTGTCACGGGTTGCCTTCCCCTGCTTTGTCCACTGGGATAGGAAGGAAGAGCCCGGCCGTTGACTGGCCCAGAGGAATGGGGACAGTCGCTGGGGCCAGCGCTCACCCTGCTGCCGGTGGTGTGCTCTCAGACGAACCAAGTTCACTTGGTCTCTGCTCCAAGCCGAAGGACAAGCAGTGCCCACAGCGACTGTGTGGCATGGGGGCCCTGACGCACCGCAGCAGCTCACAGCGGGCCTGTGATCGTGCCCAAAGCCCTGGAAAGCATTGATTCCTCAGCATACTGTGTGATCTATACATACCCAGAGCAGCTCTGCATTAAAGCCAGTCTGATCACACTCTAATCCACGTGTGACCTAAATACCCTGATTTACGAATCCCAGAGGTTTTCACTCTCTTTGCCTGGCAGAACAAGCAGCATTCAGGTCAGCTGGAACAGAAGATGCTGGATCCCATTAAATGCTACTTTTAGTCTCATCTGCTTTCAGTAATTGTTCCATTATATGTTTTCTCACAGCCCAGTGCTGCTTAGGGCTAATCATTATTCTCTTTTAAGACTTAAAGCCATTAGTACCTCTGAGGAGAACACAAGCAAGTGTGAACACGGTATCTCAAACAAACAGTCCTTAGAACCATACTGCTGGGGGATAGGGAAAGGTCCCACAGGAGGTCTCATCCTGCCAGTGGTCCCACCTTCCTGCAGGGTGAGGAGGGTTGTACAGGGACAACTACACCCCAAGGGCAGCAGAGTGTGCTTCAGTGGCAGCAGAAATCACAGGAACTTCCTAACCACCAGCAGACATTGGCTGAATGTTTCCCAGCACCTCCTGCCCTACAGCTCCCCATTTCTCTATTATCAGGCAACAAATACCCAAGTTAAAATTCATCACACTGCAGGAACCACATGTAAAACCTACACACCAGGCTTGCCTGTGCTCTCCTGTCTCACTATTTATTTGTTTCTCAGTGATAGTAAATGAAAGCTCAAAGGTTCAGTATCTGCTTTCTTAAAAAAGAATTTCCCCCTTGATATCACCAGGGCTGTCCACTCGGGTGTTTTCTGGCTCTGTAAGGAGTTTTCTGGGACCCTCATGGGTGCATTTATTACCTCGCTGAGGTTGGGAAACTTTGATGATGGCTTTCCTTCTCCAAAGTTCAGCCTGATTCTGTATTACTCTGTTAATTACGAGCAAAGCAGAGAAGGTTGGGACAGCAGGACAAGCTTTCTGAGAGCAGTTCCCTTCTGCTCATGTCTTTCACTGCTCTCACTTGGACAAAGCAATGCCAATGAAATATGTTCTGTAATAGAAACAAGCAAGAACCAAACCAGCTGGGTCTTAAAATAGCATTAAACTCCCTTTCCCAAAGCTGCATTCTTAATTATTCAGCTTTCTCTCCTTTTTGCCCAGCACCATTAGAATAATTTGTCCAGTGCAGGCAATGCCACTGCAGCAAGGCAAACAAATAACTGCATCATGCCCTGCTTGGAGCACTGTACAGATCACACCCTCCTAGGTTGAATTAAAAACCATCAAATCTCAGAACTAAATGTTTTCTAGTCTTTTTCCTAATACCCCTGCTGACCCTTTGTTTCTACACCATGTCCTGTTTAAACAGCCCAGAGAGAGATTTGTATTTAAAATGAGGTCTGAGCCTACCAGTCAGGCAAGGAATGGTATTGTCCCCACAGCACCAGCTCTGAAGCCTCCCCACAGCATCGCTCTGCTTTGTCACCCACATGGGGATGTCCTGCTCATAGCTTACCACTGGCACCCACTGCCTGCAGCAGCTTTGGGGTCGAGACCTTGGTTTGCAGGCCAGGAGGAGTCCTGCTGGTGTAAGTCCAAGGCAGCTTCTCTGAGTCAGTGGGGCCGTGCTAAGTTTACAAGGAAATCATGGAGCTGTATTTCAGGATCAAAAAGGCACATCTTTCAACTGATGTTTGTTCACAGCTCCTTGCCATCACCAGAAGAAGGCAAAAATCCTGGCAAAGCAAGGCTGCAATTGCAAACTTGCCATGGTTAATGCAAGCTTGAGAAGAATTATTTTTGTGAATTGATGGAGCAGAAGATGCAAGAGTGAAACTTCAGTGAAGGCAGCCTCTGTCCCATATGGCTGGCTGTCTCTGAAGGGACCTGGACAAACACCTCCAGCCAAGTGCTGTTGAGTGAAGTGATCGGTCAGTTAGAAGCACTGCACTGGCTTCTGTGCTGATTCTCACCCACACAGTACGAGGGTGTGATTAGAAAGGTTTACTCAGACTGACCCTTCTCCTTTCTCCCCTGGAGAAGCCAAATGACCTCATTGTCACTCCCATTTCAGCAGCCTGTGCTTTATTTTGGGGCCTTTACTCTGGATGGCAAGAACAGAGCTCAGCCTGGACCGAGCTGGTTCCTGTGATCGCCTGCCCCGCTGGCCTGCTTCTTCTGCCCAGAAAGGCACCGAGCGCCGTGCAGCACCCCAGGATGGGGCAGGCAGGAGCAGAGGCACGTAGGGCACGGCAGTACACCGGAATCTGCCTGGGTACACAGCCAGTGAGGACGTGAGTCAGGAGCCCGTGGGCTGTGGTAGTAACAGCTATTTAAAGTGGTGATGGAGCAATTAAAGAATGGCAACACAGTCATGTGAGTGGGCAGAACAGCAGGAGGTGAGCTCCTGCACAGCCCCATCGTAGCAGCGAGGTGCTCGGCATCCCCTTGGCCAGGGACTCCAGCCATGCCCGTTGTTGCACCTCCCAACCAAAGGAGCGGGGACCTGGATCCTGCTGCAGGCTCCATCCCAGGAAGAAAACGCAAGGCACAGCAGCCAGGAGGGGGGTTTGGGCAGGGGCAGGACCTTGAGGTCCCAAGCCAAGGAGAACGGCTGCATCAAGCCCTTCCCAGCTGGATGATCCCCAGCAGCACTTCCAAACAGTTCCTGGTCCTGGTCCCGTTCAGCCCAGCTCTAGATGGAGAGCAGTGCACAAGAGCCAGAGGCCCCGTGCAACCAGGGCAGGTGGAATTTGCCTCCTTTCCAGGGCAGTCGCTTTCTTTTGAAACGTGGCTGCCCTCGAGTGGTGTCTCAGGGCCACAAATGAGGCCCGTTACAGGATGCGCACTTGCAACATAGCTGCAGGACAGAAATGCAAAAACTGCTGTCCCCTGCTCCATCACTTCTGTCCCTGCTCCTCGCTCCTGCATGCCCAGCCTGCTGGGAGGCTTGAAAGCACAAGTAGCTGAGTCTTTTTGCTGTTTTTTGTTGTCGTTTTTATTGTTCTTGTGAAATACAAACAGCAGCCTGAAAGAATTTCTTCCTCAAAACCCGAGTTAGTTCCCAAATTAGCCAGTTGAAATGGGAAGGGTTTTCTTTCCGTAAGAAGTGCCATGGGAGCACTGGGCATCAGTGGTCTCCGTCTCCGAGCACTGCATTTGCCAGCCTCGAGCCTCTGCATCTCAGGCAGGATGAGCTCAGCGGAGCTCAGCCTCCAGGGCAGCTTCAGGTCTCTACCACCATGAGACTGATGTCTCACTCTAGAAATTCAGGGATTTTAACAGTAAAAGCGAGATGAGCACGCAGCACTTTCCCTTTGATCACCTCTATTCCTCCAGAGAGTGGGGTGAGCACCTCCCCAGGCCCACCCCTGCTCTCTTGCAGCACAAGAAGCCACCTGAAAGCCAAGTGACAACGCATGCCTCCAGCGGGCTGCTGATCCTTTCTGCCTCTGCACCCACATAAAACGGTGCTGGGTGCTATAGGAACGCTGAGCAGGGAGCTGCAGCTCCCACCCTTAATACATGCAGCAGCTGTCCCCTGCTGGGGCACAAACTGCTCCCAAACCGTTCCATTGCCACCGCTGGACTGTTTTACAGCCAGCAGGACAAGAAACAGACGTGGTAGCCCAGCACGTACTAAGCAAAAGAATGAAAGAGTTTGCCTTCAGAAGCAGTCAGCCCATGCCAAAACACCGCTCGGTGTGTTTTGTACTCAGGTGAATGAGCTCATTGGAGAAAAATCAAAGGCAGCAAACCACTTTTGCAGGTGAATGAGCAACACAGCCAGGCTGGGAATTACAGGACAAGACGAGGCAGATCTCAGTGCGGGGCAGAGCCTGGTTTGGCCGCAGGGAAGTGAGCAGTCCTGTGCTGCCCCGTGGGAATTTCTTTTAATGTCATGCTGGGGTGGAGCGCTGGTGAGTAACTGCTCCACGGCAGGTCCAAGAAGTGAATAATTTTCCAGGAATAAAAACTAAAAGCCTAGGTACTCTGTGGAAGAGCACCCTATAAATAGGACTAACAAGTGGGAATAGCAGATGGGAAGTTTCTTGTCCCCATCTCCACCACTTCTGTGTGCCCCTCTCTGGTCCCCCGGTCCCAGTTTCTGTGCATGAGCTGGTGGGAAGACAAAATCCCATTGTGTCTGCTGGTGCAGGTCCTGGGTACGGGACTCTGCTGACTGCCCAGACATGTACCTGCTCAACCACACCTCCCTCTGGCACCTGAGCACCCTGGTGACATCTGTGCCACCTTCCAGTTTCAGCAGCTCTTGGTCAGTGCTTTCTACAGGTATTAGAAAGAGGAGTGGGGTGACAGGGTAATCACCTACACTTTTTTTTTCTTTTTTTTTTTTTTTTAAATAAAGCAGTACCCCCCCCAGGAACCCATATGCAATAGGCTATAAATGAGCCAGCACCACAAAGAGGTCTTAGAGTCACTGTGGATGTAACTGCAAATGTCAGCTCAGGGATTATAACAGCCAAAAAGCATCCTAGGGAATTGCTGAAAATGGTGCATAGATGTTGCTAGAAAAACCCATGATGTGCTTGCAAAAATCCCCCGTGAACCCACACCTTGAATGCTGCCAGCAGTGCTGGCCACCTCGTGTCAGAAAAGATGCAGATATGTGCCAAAAAGGGCCGGGTTGGGTGCAGGAGCAGAGCGGGCGTACGGCAGAACTTCCACACAAGGAAAGGCTGAACAGAGTGAAACAGCAGAGAAAAACAACTTGAGAGATCTGCGAAAGCATGAATGGTGCAGAAAAGAGTGAAAGGGAGTGGCTACTCTCCAATTCACGAAGCACAAAAGCTGGAGCCTGGATGCAAGGAGCAATAGGTCAAAAACCAGCAAAGGGAGAGCTTCCGCATGGATACGTGGTAGAAGCTTGGATCTCATCATCAGGGGACCTGGTAGGGGCTCAGGAAAAAATCACTTTGGAAAGGGGTTAAAGGAGGTTCCTGGAGGACTGGTCCGGGGGGACTGCAAGACAAGAACTTGGGCAGGTCCCGCTGGTGGCCGAGCCTGGGTGCTCGTCCAGCACTGCCGGGCACTCAGCAGGCACTGCGGGTCGTGCGTGAGGTGAGAAGCAGGGCCCAAACCTGCACATCAAAACAGATTTCCCATAAATTACCATGCTACGGCTTTTCATAAAAGGCTAACAGCACGAGGTACGATTCACGAGGAACCTGTAATGTTTAATTAAAGGGGAGAAACTGATCCTGCTGTGAAACACTTCCAGATCCCATGTCAAGCTCATCATTGACTTAATTTATGGGATGTAAACAGGCCAGAAAATGGCATAAGCAGTAATGTCACGTAACTTTTGCCAATTTGGGATTCCACAGCTGTGCAAAGGGAGGGTGACTGACAAATGAAATGAGACGAAGGCAAGAAAACAGTGAACTTCCTAACAGGCAGCGCAGGACGGGAAGACCACCTATGCTCTGCTACAGCTGCTCTTCTTGCTTCTCCCTGCTTTCTGCCTCCAGACATGAAGGTCACCCATCTTACACACCCGTGAAATCCCTCATTGGCTTGAATTACACGTGTTCCAACCCTAGATGTCAAACGGCCAAGGCTGCTGTACCAGTGACACGGACATAAATTCCAGTCGACCTCCAGTGAAAGCGATAGCATTACCTGCACTGCCCCGCGCCCCCCACAGCCCCCTGTCAGGGGACGGCTCCTGCTTGCCCCCAGGGCTCTGTGCTTGCCACTCGGTGTGGCTGTGCCCATGATGAGATGCAGCGTGTGCCCAAAAAGGGATTCTCAGCATTATTCATACGGAAAAAATGCTGTGGGATTGCTTCCCTTCGTGTAACTAACCGGTCCCATGACCTCAGTTTCATGATTCTTAATTTCTGAGGGAAATAATTTCCAATACCAAGAAGGGAGAGGCTGGCAGGCTTGTGGGGAAGGCACTAGCTGAGCAATTGCTTGCAAAAAGGGACCAGCCTGGGCGTCACACCTTGGCTCCAGCCCTGGCTCCCAATGCCACCCGAAGTCTTTTGAGCAGCCACGAGCCTGGCTGGGAATGGAGAGCTCAGAGCCACCGAGACCTGCTGCTGGAGGCACCGTCAGCAGCGCAATTGCCAGTCCCTAAATAGAGCTGCTCTCCTTTTACATGGAAAAGAGGGATGCAAGGAATTCAAAACCACGAAAGGAGAAGAGGGCACTGCAGAGCTACTCAGGTTCAGCTGCAGTTTCGCAAACGCTTTAAATATCGCTCCCTGCTGTCCCGTCCGGGGCTGGGCAGTGCAGAGGAAGCTGAAACAGCCTAACATCTTGCGGAAAAAGTGGTGAAAAAATAGGGGAGAACAACAGGAGATGCTCCCTGGTTGTACAGGAAGATGCCTCCAGCTCCCCTCCTTTCCTCCATGGATCAGAATTTTGTAACGGGCCTGAATTTGGGTCCTGGAGACCAGAAGGAGTTGCCACAGCATTCTGGTAGCTCATGTCACACCCTGAGGTTTCCCACAGACCCTCCCACCCCAAACAGCTGGGGTGAACACCAGCCGGCCTCCGCGGCACAAAGGCTCCCACCAGGTTCCCAGGTGCACAAGTAAGCTTCCAGAGCAGAAGAAAGCAAATAGAAAGGCAAAAACATATTAAAAAAAAAAAAAAAGCCCAACCCAGGATTTTTGGGTGCAAAAACGGCTGCAGATGCCAGGAACACCTTTGGAAGGAGAATGTTTGCAGGTAAGCACCAGCTCACACCGCCAGCGAGAGGGGAGCTACCTGCCAGGATGGGAGCAGTCCTGCAGCAGGATGGGGCTGAAGCGCACAGTCACACATGGAGGCGCAGCTGCTCACTGTTGGGACCAAGCACGTGCCCAGGAACAGCCCCATGGCCCCGCTGGGCTTCAGTTTCCCTTCCTGTGAACGGGGGAATAATATTTGCCATGCTTCTAACATTGCAGAAAGATAAACTCACTCAGCTTGTAGAGGATCTTAAAGGAGTTTAGTGCTTGGCATTTCTGTTGCAAAGCTTATTCACTAAATTCACCATCCCCAACTCCTCCGTGGTATCTGCTAGAGCTTTTTTTCAGTTCTGCTTTCTGTGTCCAAACAACAGATTTTTTTTTCTGTTCCTCCTCTCCAGACATGACTCGCTGCTTGCCACATCCTCCATCAGAAATCACCCCTGACACCTGGCCCCCAATTTCCATGTGTTTAGCTCAGTCCCTTTCACAACAGGTTGCCAATGCTGCTCCTCCTTCCTTTCCTCCTCTGGGTGCTGAGTGCTTGTGGCCAGCAGTGGCAGAGATGGCTCAGACAAACTGTGTCCCCGTCCCCTGGTGCTGGGGCAAACCCAGCAGAGAGGCTGATCCCAGCAGGTTTCTGCTCAGAAACCTCCCACCTCTGTCCTTGTAGAGCAGAGCAGAGCTTGCAGCAGCACAGCTCTGTGTGTACTTGCAGTAACACTGTTCTGTGCATGCTTGCAATGATGCTTTCTGTGCATGCTCGCAGTGTTGCAGCTCTGTCAGTGCTCGCAGTATTGCTGCTCTGTGCACGCTTGCAGTGATGCACGCTTACAGCAGCACTGCTCTGTGCATGCTCGCAGCGATGCTGCTCTGTGCACGCCTGCAGCTTCCTCTGAAGACAACAGCAGCCAATCGGCGACATGGTGCGGGGCAGAAATGCTTTCTGCTTGGAGACAGAAAAGCAAAGAGACAACTGAGTGCAGCTGGCAGGGCCAGGGTGCACCCCGCAGCACCAGGGGCCCCCGGGGAAGGCAGAGGAGAGGGCCTGCAGGGAGCGAGGAGAGGCACTGGCTGGGCTGTGCAGAGAAAAGGGAAAGCAGCCTGCTTGGCCCTTGCCTGTAGCCAAAGCCTCCCAGCACTGGGATTTGTTTTTTTTCTTACACGTGAGGACTTTGCAGTTGAGACATAAAGAAAATGAGAGTGGGAGTGAGAGGTAGAGAAGAAAGCTGGGCAGAGCTGGGACCAGAGGGAGGGTGTAAATAGGCAAGGGAGGAGGAAAAGAAGCAAGAATGTGGGTGGACAGACAAGTGAGAAACTCAGAGAAAAAGGCAGGCTATGAAAAGCATAGAGAGGTGAAGAAAGGTATGAAAGAGGTGGAGAAAGGTATGAAAAAGCATAGGGAGGTGAAAAAGGGAAGCTGGAGCATTGCAGAAAAGCAGCTGCAAGGGGAGCAGGCAGGAGGACCCTTCGGCAGCCCTGAGAGCAGGCCGGGAACAAGCGGCCCCTGGGCTCGCGAGGTGGGCTCGTGTGTGTAGGTGGCAAATTGTCGCGGGGGGCAGAGAGCTCCCCCAGCCAGCGCACAGCTCATACTGATGCACCTGAGTAAAGGACCCCAGCGTGGCCACTCCTCGAAACCCTACTACAGGCAGGAGTAGAAGGATTTGCAAACTGAAATCAAATGTATGTATCAAACACCAATTTTAGAGAATTCGCCTTAGTTAGCTATGATGCCATAAAGCACTCCGAGAGAACGCTACTGGTGAGCACGTCCCCCTGCACCCAGGTTTCCCTCTCCTGTGAGTGCAGGTGCAGAGAGGTGCCCTGGTCATGGAGCTGCTCCATGTCCCTGGTGTCCCTGGTGTCCCTGCTGTCCCCAGTGCCCCTGGTGCCCCTGCCCTGCCCTGTCCTGGTGGCGGGGAGCTGGGGGCTGGCAGCAGTAGGCAATGCCCCGGGGGCAGCAGGACCCGTGCCCACTGCCGCCACCTCTCCCGTCTGTTCCCACTTGTGCCAGATGGGATGGGGACAGAGCGCTGGGGGCTGGGGTAGCATTGCTGGGGTGGTGGGGGCTCCTTTTGTACTGTTCTTCTCACCGTGACATTTCAATGGCTGGCCCCCAAACATTTTCTGACTGCTGTGTGTTTTCCCAGTGACTCAAAGGCAAGAATCTTTCAGAATAAATCATTTAGAGGCAGGAAAGAAAGAAAAAAAAAAGGGAACAGCTCTGACCCCACACGTACACACACTCCCCTCCTCCTACAAGCGTGTTTTGGAGCTGCTCAAGCAAAGGGAAGAGTGAGCAGGAGTAATTTTCCATGGATGCAGGGAACAATTGAGCCCCGCGTGGTTTTCATCGTTAAAACGCTTCCCTCCAGCAGTTTCTGCTCCTCCATGCCAGACAAAGGCGATGTGCATGCAGAGACCGGTTCAGCCTTGCTCCACCCTGCGGTGTCGAGGTGCAGGGTGCCGGGGAGGAGGCACGGGGGGGACACAGACGTGGTGACGTGGGCTCGCTCCAGCCTCGCTCCCTTGGCACGTTGGGGATGCCTGAGTCAGCTGGGGCGGCTGAGGCACACCGACACGATGGTTTGGTCTGGGGGATGAGCTCTTGTGGTGCTGGGGAGGGACATGAGGGCAGTGCCGGTGTTGTGTTGGTGCTGAGTGGCTGCAGGAAGACAGAGAGAGGCCTCGGCATCCTCAGCGTTGCACAGGCTGCAACCAAAAGAGCTCTGAAATGTCCATCTCCATCTCCGTTGCTGAGGGACAGGAGGGAGCAAGGCTTGGGCTGGCAGGTCTCTGCTCTTACACATCAAGCCCCGGCATTGTTTCTGAGCCCCATTTGGTGCCTTGTTCCTGCTTTTTTTCTGAAGTGATGCTGACTACACCCAATGTCCTGGGAACGTGCTGCTCACGGGGAGCACGTGGGGCTGAAGGGCAGCAGCACCCACTGCGTACAAACCACGTCAAGGTTACCTTTAGCTCTGGGTGAGAAGAAAGATGGAAAGCAACTGGTTTTCACCAAAAAATATTTTCTTAGTTCCTCATCAAAGATTGGCATATGGCAGCTAGGCAGACTCAGGCCCAGACTGGTGGGAGATCTCTAAGCAACATTTTTGTGGCGCAGAGTAAGATTTTGCCAGCCTCCTCCCAGCCAGCCAGGTACTACTGAGCTGGTGGCTCAGCCCAGAGCTGTTTTACAGCCCTTC
The DNA here is from genome assembly GCF_047663525.1 of Anas platyrhynchos. Lineage (NCBI taxonomy): Eukaryota > Metazoa > Chordata > Aves > Anseriformes > Anatidae > Anas > Anas platyrhynchos. The sequence goes on from NC_092615.1 coordinate 5,167,873, forward strand.
GCCAGACCACTGACGAGGGCTTTCAGCAGATCATCAAAGACAAGGCTCAGAGAATCACAGGAGCTGGTGCTGCAGCTCCAGCAGCCCTACACAATGGCAAAAGCCCCAACACCTTGGTTCCCTTAGGACCCCCCAGGTGTGCATGCCAAGCTTTTTGCTCCTTGCTCTATGTGCTTTTTCACTTCCTATTGCAACAGCCAGCAAAAACATTTATGAACAGCTGGGTTTTGTCTAGGAGCTGATGGCACTTAGTATGGCCGTGGATTGATGCTTTACATCCGTAGCTTGTGCAGCAAAGATTTGGGGTAGCTGAGATGCTTCATTGACAATAAGCAAAACAAAGCAAAAGGAAGCTATTACAGAAGATGATCTTGGTTTGCTTTGCCAAAAACAACAACAACAACAACAAAACAGCCCACGAAGGCCTGAGGGGTATGATTGCTACACATAAAAGCACCTGTGAGAGGGCTGAGATGCTTATTTAAGCATAAGGACAAGGTTGGCATGAAACCAATTGGGTAAAAACTGGCTGCAAATAAATGCGAGTGGGATTAAGAAGGTGTTTCCCAACTCTTAGAGTGCTCAGCTTGTGGAATAGCCTTGCAGGGGATGCACTGGAGGCTGAGAGGGTGGAGCACTGCACTTTTTTGAAGGGGATCCCAGGTCTACATGTGGACAGCAGGTCCAGGTTTGTCTCTCCTGGCCCTAGAAAGACATTCCACGCCTCAGTCTGGGAAACTGGGAGGCTGAAACTTGCACCTCGGGGAAATCCCAGTGCTCAGCATCCCCTTAAAGCCATGCCAAGAGCTCCTGAAATCTTCCCAGATGAAAAATAAAAGCAACTACATAAAATGACTTCCCTTGGATTGTGTGTGCCTTGAGACTGCTAAAGTACTACAATGAGCAGGGATCTTGGAGAGCTACAACAATAGCTTATTTTGAAGGAAAATTAAGACCAGCTTGTTTTTCCTAATCTTGCAGCTTCCTCCAAACAAATGTGTCACAGCTGTTATACCTGGAGGTCATGGAAAAAGGGTCTCAGCAGAACGGCTGTGAGAAGCGGTTGAGGCAAAGAGTGAGAATGTATCCTCCAGCAGGTCGGCATGCTGGGGTGCCAGCAGGCTGAACTGGGATACTGAAGGGCTTAATCAGGCCTTTTGTAGTATGAAATTCGCATTGCTTTGCATGCAAGGCTCAGGAAAGTAGCTGCTGCCCCAAATATTTATTTTTTTTGCCTCACTGACTGATCAAACTTGATTTAGTACGTGGGTCAGATGTAAATTCCCTTCTAGTTAAAATTCAAAGAGTTTAAAAAGTTACAGGGAGACAGGCGGTGGTGATGCAAGTAACCAGAGTCTTGTTGCCATCCCCCTGGTGCTGCTGGACAAAGGCAGAAGCTGCACCACCGGCAGGCAGAGCTGCTCAGAGGTGCAAGGCAGTGGCGATGTCAATCTACATAACCATGAGAACATTAAAATCAAAAAATATAGTTTTGCATAAATTGATATTTTGTGTCTGTCTCCACAATATTTCATGGGAAAAAGCATCCAGTTACCACAAGGAAGCATATTTCTAAACCCATTTAAAATCTTAAAACCGCAATACATAAACCTAACAATACCAAGCAGCAAGACATCAGGAAGCCATTGAAAGAAAAGCCCAGAGTAATATAAAAGAGAACTAAACATGACTATTGCTGCCAAAGAATAATCTCCTTTAAATATTTTTAAAGGCAGCAAAGAGGATTATCGATGAGGTTTCAGACAAGATAAGGACAGATAATTTAGGTTCCAGAGAACATTTTGCCTATTCTGAAGGTACTTTGAGGTCAACTGACTTTTGAAAATGACCTAAATAAAAAAGAAACGGAACAACAAAAGCCCAGTCCATTTTCTGAACGATTTGAGGTTGGAGGGGCTTTGCCTCTGTATGGCCTGAGGTTGTTCCTTTCTCTGTGCCTCAGCTTCCCCATCCACAGTGACACAACAATGCAAGTTACAGCCTCCGAAGGGAGCCTGAGGGCTGCTTAGAGGTAATGCTGACAACTTAAATACGTACATCACAAATTCTGTTTTTGCTGTCTCAGTACATGCGGTCAAGGGGTGGCGCAGGATCTGCTGGAGGCACGCTCTGGTCTGTGCCAGGCCAGTTTTTGTGTGCACGCTGCACCCGTGGAGCCACGATGTGATGCAGCAGAACTGCGGGGCTGTTGCGCTGTGTGCGCTGCTCTGGCAGCCGTGGAACTGCCCTGCTGGCTCTCACTGCTCTCTGTCACCTCCCAGTCCTTGAAGAACAGCGCTGATTACATTTTCCTCCCTAATGAGCTCAATCAGTCTGAGGACGGGCTGAGACTGCCCCAGAGGATGGTGTTCAGGCCACAGCCTGAGCTTGAGGAGACGTCTGCACAAAGTACAGACATTGCATGGAAACCACGGGAGCAAGGAACTGGGTGCTAAGGAAGCTGCCTGCTGCATGACTGAAATCCAGAGCTGTACCAGAAGGGCAGGGAACCACCACAGTCTGCATGCCATTTAAAAGGACGTACACAGGAGCCAGACCAAAATTATCCCACTGACGCAAGGAAGGACGGAGAGAAACATTCCCATGGAGGTTAGGCATCCATAGGACCGAAAGCCACAGCCTCAGGAGCTAAAACACCCCAAAACCAAATTTCAGAAACAGTTCTCAACTCCACACCGCTTGTTTTCTGTAAGCACAGCTGCTGCCTTTCCTTGCATGCACTTCTGAAGCAGGAGGTTTTCAGATTGTCTTCTGAAGTACTTGGTAAAAGTCATGGTAAGCAGGAAATCAGCCTAAATTGGGTCATTAGTCCAACCAGAATGGTAATTTTCAGGTTTCTTGCCTTCCTTATGCCACTGATTTATCTTCAAGCACCTTGGTTTTATTGGGAGTTACAAGCACATGCTCAGCAATGGGTGGAAGAGTGCTTTGGCAGAGGAAAGGACAGCCGTGTCCTGGAGCTTTCCTGCATGTGCCTGGCTCATTCTCAGCTGTTTGGCTGCCCTGCCTCTGTAGCAGGAAGCTCCCTGGGCTGAGGTGGCAAATCCATGTATGATTGCACGAGTATGGAGCTCCTGAAGGTGAGTTTATCTGGGAAGCTGGGTGCCGGGCATCGCGACACTCCCCGCACCGCATCCTGCCTTCCAGCCAGGGACACATTGAACCCTGCAGAACTCAGCTTCCTCCAGAAGTTAATGTCAAGCAGGAGGCAGCGGCAGCGTAAGTTAATTTGTACATAGGGCGGCTTCATAAATAAAAACCTTTAAAGAAAACTCAGGAGTTTTTTTTTTTTTTTTTTTTTTTTTTTTTAAATAAAAACCATAAACAAACAACCTGAGCTGCTAGCAGCCTGCTAAGCTGGCTGGCAGTCGGCTACAGCTCCACCCTGGCTCGGAAGGATCACTGGCTATCTCTGTATGCACCGTGAGTAAATATTGGTTCAAACACAGAGAGCTCGTGGGCTAAAGCACAAGGCTGCATGAAGCTCAAATAACTATGCTGGCAGAAGCACTGGTGGCCAGGACTGGCCCTCGCTCCTCGCTGTCCCCTCCTGTATCACCCAGGGGCGGTGCTGGCTGTTAGCACTGCTCCAGCTGCTAGTACTGCTCCAGAGAGCTCTGGCCAGCCTTGTGCTTAGCACAAAGTCCCCTGGGATTTTACCTGAAATAAAGCAGCACACAGCACACGTATACAGCTGGAAGAAAGCCTGTGTTGCCAATTCTGCTGGTCCGAGGCTATTCTCAGGCTTGTTCCCAGCTGCAGCAAAGGGGTGAAGTGATTTCCCTCACCAGCAACTCCCAAAAGGACGAGCATGGCACATAACTCATTGCAGGCTAAATAACCTTCCCTGCCCTCAGGGCTTGTTCATTTTATTTATGGGAAAATATGCTCGTTAATACTCTTATCACAGGAACGATCTAATCGGGGGGTGGGGGGGAAAGTCTCCTTTGAATATATCCATTTTAATGAGCTGTTGGCAAAATGTTTAGGCAGGCAAAACTGACTCTGAACGCATTTCTAACAGAGCAGATTCTGCACAGGTCTTAACATTCATCCTGCTGGCATCTGTTTGTTTTGATAACATTTCCAAACGAAATTACGAATTACAAAAGCCAAGCTGTACTGTGCACTTCCTCGTCCCTAAGGTTAACTGATCCAAGCACAACAAGAACTGAAGGAAAATAAGCAACCCTGTCCAGCTCACCCGCCCACCCTCGCGACACGGAGGGTGTAGAAATGGCCCCTCCTGAAAAGAAACACCAGAACTGCTCTGAAAGAGAAAAGGGAAGCTACACCACAAATAAATAAATGAAATTTAAAAACAAGTAAATAAATTCAGTACACAAAGGCTCCAGCAAACAGCTCAGCAAGGGGGGCAGCAAAGAAAGAAAACACTTGTGGAAGAATTCCACACAGCCTCTGCACACCAAAATGCAGACTGCGTATGATCGGACAGGGGCTTGTTTTCTCAGGACCAGCTCTGCAAGGTGCTGTGCCCCCTGTTCTGCCCCTGCTAGCAGGATTGAAAGCGCTCGATCTGATCCCCAAATTAAACTCCCCTCTGTAGGTCTGCATACTTTGCAGGAATCTGAACCTTGTCACCGCTCATTTAACACAGGAACGGAGAGGGCAACCCCTGGGAGCTACATCTGGCCCGAAGTAAGTGAAACAGAAAATGGATCGTAGAAGGGAGGATGTTGCAATGGTTTGCACTTCATTGTTTTGCAACTACCTCTGAATTCCTCATGACTGTTTACTCATAATTGGCAGCAGCACCCGGAGAAAAATCGATACAAAAATCAAGCATTTTTTTTTCTGAAATTACAGAACCATAACAACAAATTGCTCAGGCGCATGCTTCTTTCCCCGACAACGTTAGGGTGCCGTCCCCTGACGGTCTCCCGTGTCTCCGGCTGCTGGCTGGCGCTGCCCACGTTTCCTGTTCTCACTTCAAGCTGCTCCTCTCACCCCCGCATCATTTTTATAAGGAAACCAAACTGCAGCGGCTCAAAAGCCTGCTCCTGCAAACTCAGAGAAGACAACTCAGCACTTATTAGTGACCAGCACTATGTTGGTTTACACCCCTAAAAACAACACTGAAATTTTAAAGCATTTTAAGCATCTGTTACCTCATCTGCATTCAATATATAGTCCTCTTCATACCAGCTGTTTTTAAGTGAAAAAGCAGAGTTCCAAAGTTTCTTTGGTAAGAAGCACAGACATTTGTTGGCCCAATGTACTAGCAACTGCTTTCTTCTTGTTTAATATCTCACAAGGATCTTGGAAAATAAATTCTTCCCTGTGCTGTTAAACACTGAAGAATTCCAGCCTTACTTTGCAGTGGCACACAGAATTTCCTTCTAGCACAAGGGGGTCTGAAGAAAACCTGACCTTCAAATCACACCGTTCTTGCAGGGAAGTCAGTGAAAATGAGGAGAGTTTTCCAGCTACAAAAAGTGTTCTAATTACATGACCCACAAAGATCAGAATAGATTCTAACTCACCAAAGAGCATTTTTAGTGGGGGAGCATTTAAAATTAGGTAACTGACAGTTAACTATTACCTGTAAGACAATGAATCCGGAGTTTAAAGGAAGGAGACAGACAGACCTAGGAGCCCCACTTTAGAAGACTTAGGTCTTACCAAGTTTAGAAATAACACTGTTCAGTGTTTTGATAAAGACCTCATAAACTTGTGCTGAGCTTTGTCTCCATACAGAACTGACCAAACTGAACATTTAAATTATCCTGGGAGAAGAAGCAGCTAAATTACAGGGTGGAGAAGTCATCACAATCACTTCTGTGAAAACACGTCATGACAGACATCTCTGTATCATCTTTTGTTCTGTTTTGGTGCTTGGCTGCATCTCTAGATAACTCTTAAAACTGTTAGAACAATGAGCGTCTTCCTGGAACGGAAAGAGAGAGAATAGGCAAGCAGAACAACTTGCTTTTATAGTCTGGGTTACTTGATTTATTGAAATAGTTTTTACTACTTTTATGGAGATACTAAGTATGCAATGCTATGTAAGGACTGTCCATGCTTTAAAAGAGAGCTTGTGTTTTTCTTTCTGTTGTACTTGCCTAGTCAGCAAATCAGAGGCAGATTAATTCCCATGATGCTGCTAAATGTCATAAACATCTCCTCTTTCCACATCCAAGAAGAGCTATGACAGCATGATGCAGCTAAGCAGGAAATATACTGGGCTTTCTGCTACATGTCCATTACCAATCTTTTCCACTCCTCTTCACTGGAGCTTTGTTGCTGCTCTAGCACATGCAAGCGGGCACTGCTGCAGTGCAGCCCGGGCAGCCCACTCCCCAGTAGCACCCTCACTGGCAGAAAAAAAACACAGAAACAGTAATGGTTGCAGTCTTGTTATTTAGTCTTGTTTTAATCACTTAATCAACAGCAGAACAGCTTATCTTTCCTTTTCTAAATAAAAGAAGTGATACAGCTACAGTATCAACTTGCAGGATTTCAGGATGGCCAAGCCTTAAGAGTGTTTTGGATCCTGCACATCTTCCTAAGCACTGGTTTTGTGTCATCTCATCACAAACTCCTGCAAACCTGAGAGCAGACAATGAAGAGGTAAGACATTCCGTTACTGGTCCTGTCCATTTCTTCCTTGAGCATCTGTTTAGATCAGCTACCAACCTTGACTTTGATTTTACTTACTCCTGTGCTATCATAAACTCTGCTTTCAGTCTAACACTCTTCAGAAAGTAAAAACTATAAAAAATTGACAAAAATCACTAACCGGTGATTCTGATTAATGTTTGGGATGTCTCTTGTTAAAAGAGACTGAAAGACTTGCTGAAACGAGGTAAAAAGAAAAGCAAATGAAGTTCTGGAAAATAAAACTATTTTGTTTTCCTCAACCTGAAACTATTCAAACTTAGGTTCCTAATCTGGAGTTTGGCTGTGTTGCTTCTTCTGTACTTTCTCCGTTAACAGGTCTGGTTATTTAGTAACTCAAATTGCACAAGATATTTTCCCAGCTGATTTTATACAGCCTAATTACTATGACCTGTTTGTGTAAGACAGAGAACTTCTGGGACTCGCTGCACGTTCTCCTCTGAGGAGTTCAGTAAGCAGTTCAGGAGAGAGCTGCTGGAAGCTTAATGGCACAGGCTCTCTGCTGCTTGTCAGCTTTGGGAACTATGCTGGTCCTTTGAAATGTGTCACGGAGAGATGGTTGTTGGGGGCCAGTGGAATGAGCAGGTCTTTGATAGCGTGTTTGTGGACACCAGCACAGGACTTGGGATGAATTAGAGCCTCAGGACTTTGATGGAGGAGAATGGCTACTTGCAATCCCTCTTGCCTCTGTGTTGAAAGCTACTGTGCCACAGCAGATGTGGGTGTATATGAATGGAAGCCCACATGTCAGCTGTTAGGGTTCACTGCCTGGTTATTAGATAAAACCAGGGACTGAGCGTTGGCCAGAGATGCCAAACAAAATGCAGCTGGAGCAATTAGGACACAGACACACAGTTACTCCTGCATATTCTGCTATGGTAGGATAATCATGGCAAAACAGTGGTAAAAAACAGCTGGAGATGGGAACATCTCAAAGTGCCTCAGCTGTTAATCCTGACATTCTGAGTCAGAGTCTTCTCTGTGAGGATTTATGAATCATTGTCACTGCTAAACTGGAAGAGGCAGGCTATCTCAGCAAAACTGCAGCTGGAACTAATCCCACACAATATTTAATGCACAAAAAGAAAACAGGTTGATTGGGCTTTTCGCAGACTACAGAACAGCACAGTGTTATCCAGGTCACTCAACTGTAAAATGGAGTGATGGCCCACTGAGATGACAGGTATCCAATGAGCAAAGCTGTTTCCAGTGCCACAGTAAAGCAGCTGCAAAGATGATGTCCTTTGACACAGTGCCATTATCAGGAATTACAGCTGGATTACCACATAAATAATAAATGTCATTATTAGAAATAATGAAACCGAAAACAAAATGCTAAGTCTGTCCTTCCATCAACAAATATATCCCCCCCGCCCTCCCCACCCACCCCGCCCCCCAGGAAACTTTTCTAAAACAACACACAAAACATGAATTGCCAAATCTTCTCTGATGTGCTTCATTTGGTCCAAATATTCCTGAGTTGCAGCTATCCTATTGTTTCAAGTTGGTCTCTGGGTAATGCATTAAATGGCAATCAGCTTCCCATCCACAAATCAACAGCCACACGTAGAGAGTATGATGAAAGCACCAACATCGCATTTATTTTGTGTTCTGGGAGCTAAGTGCAGACACCTGCAGCAGGAAAAGGCTTTTTCTCTTGTAACTCTTACTTACCACGACTCCCAGACTAGTCACTGGCTGCTGGCCAGGCTAGACTTGTCATCTAAGCTGCAGGAGAACAGACAATGTTTTTGTTTGGCAATACACTTTGTTCCATCACAGTAAATCAGAGCAGTTTCAGGACACAGAAGGAGGGTGGGGATTTAGACACTTATTCTTGTTCAAAGTGGAACCAATCAATGGTTTATCCATGTGCTCAGAGCTCCTGCATGGGAACATTTTAAAGCAAATAAATATAAACAACACAATAACAATATTATATATGTATATTCAGATGCAGCTACAGTACCTGAAGGCAATAAACAGGCTTGTTGTAGCCCGGGTTGAACAAAAAAAAAAAAACAGACATCTACATTTTTACACAAAACCATGATTTTATTATTTTTTTTAAACATTACAATGTATCTTCAGTATTCTTCTTTGGCTCTACAAAAATCTTTTTTTCCATTTCATTTACAAGGCATACCTGCCCACAAACTCAATTCAGCATCATGTAAACCTTTATTTTAGCTTTCTTTCCATGTAGGACAGTAACATCCACCACTTAGGATGTGCCCTGACTTGCACGATGTGCTTCTGACTTGGTTTTTAGAAAGGGGCTGGTATCACCTCGTAAGCAATAGGCTGAAATGTTCAGAACTGACTGAGTCAAAGATTGGACCCGGCAATTCTCATGTATTTACTTTTCGTACATATTTGACTGCTGCTTTCTGTTCAGTTTAAGAAGGCGTTTACACCTGTATTGTCCAGAAGAGATCTGGGTTGTCTGAAACACTCAGCCTTCCCTCCAGACCTTGCTCTTGTGGTGGGGTGCAAAGACCCAGCTGTGCCTCGAAGCCTCGGGTTCCCAAAGCTCTTGCAGGAGATCAGAAGCGCTGTGCAAGTTATCTGGGGAGCGTTACAGATTGTTTGTCACGGGGCTCGGGCAGCAGGTTAGCGTCTGCTGTGTAAATATCCAGCCTTTATTTGCTTCCTCATTGAAGGTACAGCACGAGGCTTTTTTCTGTTCAGGTTGCTAAGAGTCGCTTCCCAGACAACTTTAAAATTATACACCGCACAGTGGCCAGAATAAAACACAAACTGAAGGCAAACACGATGTTGTGATTCAAGCATCAACCAAGGACAGGTGCACCAAAAAGAGGTCACACTGGGACTCCCTGCCCTGTACTTTGGTGACTGGTTAATTATTTTTTTTTAACGTTTCTCTCAGCATCCAGCCTGTAGGACGAGAGAATGGCCTCAAGTTGCACCAGGGGAGGCTGAGGTTGGAAATTTGGAGACATTTCTTCTCAGAAAGAGCAGTCAGGCGTTGGGCGGGTTGCCCAGGGGGGTGGGGGAGTCACCGACCCTGGGGGCGTTCAAGGAGAGGTTGGATGTGGTGCCTGGGGACATGCTTCAGAGGGCGACAGTGCTGGGAGGAATTTTAATCTTGGCAGTTTTCTCCAACCCTAATCCTTCTACTAATCGGATGATGCCCACGCAGGGCAAGCCTGAGGCCGTGGGACCCATCCCCTCGGAGGACCTGCCGAGGCCCCAGCTCCACGGGGCGCTGAGGGGACCCTGAGGGGCGCCGCCTCCGCGCTCCCTCCCCCCCCCCCCCCGCGCATGCGCCACGCGCAGCCCGGCCCCTCCCTTTCCCCGCAGTTTCCCTCAGCCAGGCGGAGGCGCCGGACGCGGGACTCGAACCGGCGGCCCTGCGATCGGCGAGGGCTGCGGCAGGGGCCCGAAGCCGCCAGATCCCGCCCACCCGCGGGGGCACAGCCAATCGCAGCTCTCCGTGACTCCCAGTCTCGTCGCCTTTCCAACCAGCGCCGAGCTCCTCGCGCTGCCGGCCAATAGCGGAAGAGCTCGATGTCCCGCCCTCGCACTCCCTTCAGCCAATGGGAAGCAAGGCTTTCTGAGTGACAGTTGGGCTGTTCCCGCACGGGAGCTCTCTCCGGTTGGGGGCGTGGCCTGACCCTGGGGGGCGGTACCATAGGTGGGCGTGGCCGTACAGAGGCTATAAAAGGACCCAGGGCGGCCGCGGGGCCATTTTGTGTAGCAGCGCCTGGAGAGCGGCCGGCGGGAGGCAGCGGAGGGTTTCGGGGTTCGGACCAGAGCGGCCGGATGGTGAAATCCTCCCTGCAGCGGATACTCAACAGTCACTGCTTCGCTAGAGAGAAGGAGGGGAATAAAAGCACCATTATGCCCGCCGTGCTGAGCCTCAGTACCGGACAGAGCAGGTGAGGGGCTGGGGCCTCGCTCAGCCTTCGCACCGCAGGGCGTTCGCCGCCGCCTCCTCCCCCCCCCCCCACTCCCCTCCCCGGGCTCTGGTTTTCTTCCTCCTTCTCCCCCCCCCCCCCCCGGACCGGGGGCAGGGCTGCTCCGTGGTGGGGGCGGGCCCTGCGGCCTGGCCTCCTCCCCCGCAAAAGAAGGGGGGGGGGGGAGCGGGAGGGGAAAAAAAAAAAACGAAAAAAACAACTATTGTTTTTTTAATCTTCAAACGTTTAAGGCGACGCCGTGAGGTCGGTTACGCCCCCAGCCGTGCCAGGGGACACGTCCTAGGCCCCCCTCACACACAGCGGGCCCGGGCAGGCGCCCCCCGAGCCCCCTCCCGGTGCCACGTTAGCGGCAGGCCCCGGCCCCTCGAGGGGCTGCTCCGCCGTGCCCCCCCCATCCCCGGCGGGATAAGGGGGGGAAAAAGGCTCCTGAAGACAAAAGGCACGGCCCTCAGGGGGAGAAGAGGCAGAATTAGGCAGAGAGGGGAAAGGGCTGGAAGCTGTTAGCCCCTTACGTAAGCGTAGATATTCTTGAGAAGTAACCGAGGTGCTGAGCCCAGAGTGGAACGTCAGACTGTTACGAGAGCTCTTAATTTAAAAGCCAACAGAAGAATTGAGCAATCCTAACAGATGCTGGGGAGAAAAGATCTGGAGTGGGGTGACCGAGCTACAGTGATGGAAGCTTAGGATGTGGGTCTGCCCTGAATAAAGAGAGCGATGAACAGAGCTGGTGTGTGCATTGTGAGACCAGCCCTAGAATGCTGCAGAAGCCGTTTTGATACTTAACTGCAGGTTAAAGAACTGTGTTTTTTTTTGCAAGGGGAGTAAGCTTACCCAAACATCACTAAAATATATTCTCACTTTTGAACTATAGACAGCCTTCATTATATAGTGCTTTTCATTGGGTGAAAGGTGAAATCATAAAGGATTGCTACCGCACAGCGCTGAACAAGATGTTCAAAGGCTTATTTGTAAGGCTAATTAGGAATACGTAGATCTGCAATCATTCTGAAATAAAAATAAGTAATGCTAGTATTAAAATCGTTTCAGAGAGCCTAAAATAATGGATTGAACACATTTAATTGAGATTGAGCACATTATAATTTTTAGTTTAATAACTTCATAGCTGCTGTGCTTACTAATGCTTTCTGGCATTTAATATTTGACTTACATGACCATTCATTGCCTTTCTAATACGGATTATTCATCACAGATTCTAAGCTCATTAAAAATTAAATTCGTATGAACTGTGCAAAATGGTGGATTATTTTGTACATGTTTATTCCGATTTGCAAATGGCTGCTGGCACTCACAGACAGGACGATTGTGAAAATTTCCCTAAGGGCCTCGATTGCTGCATCTGCTGAGATGACGCAACTCAAGAGTGAGCCTGCAGGGTGAAGGATGGTGCAGAGGGAGGGGCCAGGCGGCACAGCGATTGCTGTTCCTACAGTAGAAGGATTATTCACAGCCAGGCAGGCTTAGAGATGGGATGAAACAGCACACATAGAAGAAATGTTTCATATCTGAAGATAACATTCTTCACCTTAAACACTGGATGTTGTTAAGCAATGTGTAATTGCACCAAAAGTCAATCGGTAGAAAGACTTGTAGATTTCCAAATCATCAGATGTGGTCTTTAAGTTGAAACTCAAGAGCTTGCTTCTGAGCTTTGCCTGATAGTAACATTTGAGATGGTGTCCTTTGCGAGGCTATTTAATGTAATTTTCTGACCTCCAGCTAAGAGAGCTGATGCAAAGATCTAATGTAATTAAGGCTGTATATCACAAGGAAAAATGATTTCCAGGGTGGGGAAAAAAATGGGATTTCACATACATGGTAGTGAAATGGTTCCTTTCTTGAGATCAGATCAAACATACATCTGCCACAATACAGAAATTTACTTCATACCAAGTTAAGAGTATTTTCATCTCCAGGCTAGTATTTCATTCACTATTGTACAGTGGTAGCTTTCTGGTGCCTGTGGATCTGGGCTTTACGTGATGTTCTTGTGCTTGGCCTGTATGTTCTTTTGTCTTGCTACTTGGCTAGGTTGCAGTGGGAGGAGTTCCCTCAGTCTACAAACCTGTGCCATCTAATCCGTGTAAAACCTAGAATTCTCAGGGCTCTAACACTGCTGCTTGTTTACCTTTAACTGTGATTCTTTTCTAGTTCCAGGGTTCCCTTCAATTGCTGTAGTAACCTGGGTCCGGGGCCTCGGTGGTGCTCCTGATGTCCCTCACCCACCCCTGAAGATCCCAGGTGGGCGAGGGAATAGTCAGAGGGATCACAATCTTTCAGCTAATTTATTTTATTCGGTGAGTAACGTTAAGCAGCTTGCTCTGGTAGGTGGGAAGCTTTCCTTGTCCCAGCACTCCTAATGGGAGTTAACTCTTCTCCAAAATGAACTGGAAGTAATGTTGAATGTATTACTGCTACAGGATAATCGGCTGAATGTAACAGAAGAACTAACATCTAATAACAGGACAAGAATTCTGAATGTCCAGTCAAGGCTTACAGATGCCAAACACATTAGTTGGAGAGCAGTGCTGAACAACAACAACCTCTATATAGAAATTCCCAGTGGTGCTCTGCCTGAAGGGAGCAAGGACAGGTGGGTAGAATAAAATGTAACTTGAGTTTGATTTGTCTTGAAGATCTGGCATTGTACTGTTGATATTCTCTTCAGTCTGCTCATGGTGCTTGATGCTCTCTCGTAAGAGACTACAACTAAGTGATCCTGATCTGAGAGCGTCATCTGCTTGTTCTGTTAGGCAAAATAAAATCAAGGACAAAGATTTGATTTCAAACTGCATTCCTGGTAGCAGTGTGGCTGCTTTTATCCACTGAAAATAGCATTCTGGTTCGAAGTCCATCACTGCAGTTCTCCCTTTAGCTGCAACAAAAAAACAACCACATTTTTTGGTGTAATTAAGATTTAAATTTGTCTCAAGTTATGGCTATGGCTTGGGGATTTCTCATTGGTGTGAGTCTGCAACCCATGCCTACTACTTGTGCTTGTAATGTGTGCAGATGGGTTCATGGGCCCTTGCTACCCACCTCTGATGAAGTGCGTGCTCATGTGCATTGAATGTCTTGCATTTGTTTTGTAGTTTTGCAGTTCTTCTGGAGTTTGCTGAAGAACAGCTTCGAGTTGATCATGTGTTCATTTGTTTCCACAAGAACAGAGATGATAGAGGTAGGTGTTAGCACTGTCACTAGAGATGTTAATGCAATATTTGAAGTTTTTTTTTTTTTTGTGGAAACTTTTAACTGTTGCTTGATACCAAGAGAATGAAATGTTTTCTCTTTTTTTTTTTCTAGCTGCATTGCTCCGTACTTTCAGCTTTTTGGGCTTTGAGATTGTGAGACCAGGGCATCCCCTTGTCCCCAAGAGACCAGATGCTTGCTTCATGGCCTACACGTTTGAGAGAGACTCATCAGAAGAAGAATAGATTGCAATGTTTGCCTTTTAGAGCTTTCTTGTTGTCTATAAAGATGATTCTGTAGAAATTTTGTCAACATCTATTACAGTATATATAACTTTGTATGAGATGTTGTGACCAACTGCTCTGGTGGTGAGATGTTGAAAATTTCAGACTCCACATCTTTTTCTGGATTTGTGCGCATGTTGTGGTTGTGCAAATAAATGCTCCCTCCAAATTAGCAGTATATTTCTTGAAGTTTAATATTGTGTTTGTGATACTGAAGTATTTGCTTTAATTCTAAATAAAAGTTTATATTTTACTTTTTATTGCTGGTTTAAGATGTTTAAGACTTGCACTCTGAAGAGTTGGCTCTGGAACTCTCCCAGCCATTAAAGTTGCAGGTATGGAAGGGCTTGGGTTACTTGTCGCTTGATTGGAGCTCAAGGCTATCATCTGTCAGGACTTGCAGTCCTGGAAGAGCCTGCTTTTAGTGAAAAAACTAGTAGGTTATCCGTTTCTACTGGTCATTGTGAACAATGATGGAGTAGCAGTATTAAACACCAGCCAGGCTGGCAGCCAAAGTCTGGCTTTTTTTTTTTTTTTAATTGGTTGGAAACAGAAGTTCTGAGGTACTGAGAGGCCAACTCTTGTTCTTACCCCTGCCATCAGAGTGGTTCCAAAGAGTGTTTATCAATATTGTAATAGGTGCTTTATATATATAAATATATGTAAATCCCTGCTGTATCAATGTTTCATAGGATAGATAATTCAGGGTTTGTGCTGGTTAGAGTGAAATGAGCGAAATGAGCAGTTGAAATGCTGAGAAGCACAACGTATGCATGCTATGAGGTTCAAGCAGCTTTGAGAACCAAATAATGCAGTTATAGCATCTGAAATCTGTTAGTGGTAGTGGTGGGATCCTGTGCTGGCACTCGCTGCCTTATTGGCTGTGATCTAGAAAGGCTTGCGGCACTTGCATAGCTAAATGTTGTCACTGAAGCTAAGGCAGCCTCCAGAAGGCCTGCAAATCAGGTGAAACATTGGGGTTGAAGTACAAGGAGAAGGGAGTTGGGCAGTGCGTGCTGGGGGGGGGCACAGCCACCCGGACAACGTCTGTGATACTGAACAGAAGGGAAAAATGTGGGCGTATGCAGTGCTAGATTTACCAGAGGTTGCAGTGTAGCTGTCACCTACAGTGGTAGGTCTCCAGAGGGCTGTGCTTTAAAGCATGTTTCAGGTTTTTTTAATTTACATTTGCAGCTGTACATGCTTGTTCAGTGCTATTAAATCCCATCAAACTTTGTCTATAAAGCTTAATAGCAGTGAATCCTTGGGGTCGATTGAGTGCTGGCTCCGAGGTTATTTTACCAGGTTTCAAGCACCCCATTGTTCATGCTCTTGAGTCAGTGTAAGCTCAAGCACATGATCCTCGTTTGTTCCAGCATGTGCTCTGCTACCAGGTCTGTGTCCCCAGAGCTTGGCTTTAGGATCCAACTCACCTATGTTCTGAAATGTGTAAATGCATCCTGGGGGGCTGCTCTGTGGGGGTGATCCTTAGGCAGCTGTTCTGGGCCGAGGAATACAGGCATTGCATGAGTATGTCCATCTGCTACTGCTACAATTCTCTCCAAGCAGTGGTGAACGAGTCCCATGGTGGTAACTGCCCCTGCTGCAGCACAAAGGGGCCTGTGGGTGTGGTGCTGTGATCCCAGAGAACCTGGTAAGTGATGGTCTGATTAATTGGCTTCAGGCACTTACCAAGCCTTTTGCTAACATCTGGACCCTTCACACTCCCAGCACTGTCACTCTCTGCTCCTTGGGTCCTGGTATAGCTGCATGACAGCCGGGCTGGCTGCTGTGTAGCTAGGTGAATGCAAGCAGACCCCTTCCTACTGTCACTTGTTTATGGTCTTATTGTCATGTGCATTTTTTTTTTTATTATTTATTATTATTATTTTTTTTTTTTGGAAAGCTGTGAACTTGCCAAAAGCTGGCTAGGAGGAGGGGGGCATGAAGTGGGTCGGAGAGGGTGTTCCTGCCTTTTCCCAATAAGCTGGCAAAAGCCTCAAGTTCCTAAGAGGTTTCTCGTACGAAACTTTTTGTCTCACCTGTTGTGGCGGTGATGCTCCTGCCTGCCTTCTGGGGGGATGAGCAAGTGTGGAGCCCGCACGGTTCTGCCTCCAAAGCTGTAGACCCATGCAGGCTTTGCTGGCTGCGGTGCTCCAAGCTGCCCCAGCAGAAGGGGTGATGGTCACCAGTGGTGATTATCAGCTGGAAACCAGAGCTGGGGGTGCAGGTGGTGCTTGGAGCTGCTGTTGTGGCAGTGACACAGGATCTGGCCATCCTGGCCCCTGGGACACCAGAGGCTGGGGTAGGCCTGCAGGAGTATATATGTATGTGTATGTATATATATATATATATTATTATTATTATTATTATTATTATTTCCCCCCCCCAAGGTGAGGTGCCCAAGCAGGCCCTGCTGCTGAGCTGCTGCTACTGCCAGGGCTTTTACTGCCATCTTGTAGCCATGCATGATACTACAGGAGCAGCAGTGGGGATGCAGGGCAATGCCTCCTGCGCGGTTCTGGCCCCAAAGCTCCTACTGGGAGACTCTGGTTTTGTGAACCAGCCGTGCTTGGGTACCGAGCAGATTTGTGTGACCAGGGAGATTTTTCAACCCTGTTCCTTCCTGTCTGTAGGACCTGGTTTCCCTTGGTCCCACCTCCCTTGTAGCTCTGTTTGGGAGATGCTCGAGGCAGGGATGGTCCCCACTGTGTGCAGAGCCTCACACAAAGGGGCTGTGAGCTCAGCTGGGTGCCAGCCCTGCTGCAGTCCAAGCAATGAGGCTGATGTGGGATGCAGCCCTGGGCTGTGAGGCTGGGGATGGAGCATGTTTCTGCCATGCCAGACTGGAAGAAAGCAGTGCCCTGGGAAAGCAGCACGTTGTTGGGGCAGGGCAGGAGGCAGAAACCCACTGGCTGGGAGCATTTTTCTCTGTGGTTCTGTCTCCAGGCTCACAGCTCCTGTTTACCAAAGTTTTTTCAAGTCTGGGGACTGCCAAGAAGGATCCTTCCCAGACTCAGCTGTGCCACTGGCTCTAGTGACTGCCCAGTGTGTCACCATCGATGGGACACCAGACCTGCCTCTGTGGGGAAGCCCCCAGGGCCCATCTCACTGTGTGCACAGCCCACAGCAGCTGTTCTCTATGCCGTCAGGTGATAGCTGTGAGTGGATTAATAATTACTCAGTTAATAATTATATCAACTACCCAAGTGGGGTCTCGTGTGACACTCGACCAGCTCTGCAGACAGCTGTGCCGCTGCCATGCTCACGTGGTTTGGAAGGTGCTGACCCTGCACAGTGCTGAGCAGCCACTGCCTGCATGATGTGTCCTTAAGATTTGTCCCCCCACGTGCTGTGGGACAGGCATGTGCATCTGGTTATGGGTCTCTTTACAGGGGAAATGTATTTATTGCAAGCTGCAGTCAGTTTAGTCACCACGTGAGTCAGATCCTGCTCACACGCAAGTCCCATTCCAGGAGTGGGACCATGGGGGGCACACTTGGCTCAGGGCTCAGCCAAGAATAGGTGCCAAGGGGTCTGGGACTGTGTGCGATGGGCTCGTGTCCCCAACATGCTAACCCCACTTTGCCAGCCCCCTGTTGCAGCCAGACATTTGGAGATTGTCTACGACCCTGGGCTCAAGTTTCTGCCTTACCCACACAGGCTTTGCCCCATCCCATACACCTTGAGGTTTCATGACACGGATCACAGCACAGTGATCGCCATACAGGGCATCCAGGTGCTGGTTCCTGGCACCTAACAGACCCTAAACAGAGGCTGAGACAGACCCATGGGCATCTCACACTTCCCCATAGATGCAATGGCCCTGCCTTGGCGCAGCCAGACTGACGATCCAGTCTGGCCCCTGTGTGCAGTAGCCACAAACCCACCCGCTGTCTGCTGCTCCAAGTCATCTGTGGAGTGGTGAAGTTCAGCTTTGTGATCCTCTCTGGATGGATTGTCAGGGTGTAAGAAAGCACATAAAAGGCCAGTATTTAATAGGCTCAGCTCTGGGTTTTATTGAAGCTGTGGTTGCTTTATTTCCCCCTTTGAGACGACATTGGTATTTGTGACTGTGCTACAATCTGTTCCTAAAAAGGGCAAGGCTGTGTGATGCATTGTGTTTCTTCTCCCATAATGGTATCTTAAGGCAAGCAGTAATGTATGGCTTTGTATTGTTATTTAAAACAGTGGCAGTAGCAGTACAAGAGTTTTTTTTTTTTTTTTTTTTTTTTTTTTTTTTGCGACCTCGTGTGTGTGAAAAATCTAAGCTCCATTAACCTTACCCAGGATAATCAACCACTGAGCTGAGCTGGTGCTTTGTCCTGTGGCTCCCATCCAGCTGTCTTTCTGAGATGCTCCAATAACCTGCACTCAAACCATTGAACAAAAATCAGTGAAAGGTATAAAAATACATCCTGCATCCTGGGAGCCAAGGTACCATGGTGGGAGTTTGGTCCCTGCTTACTTGGGACCATTGTTCATGTGGCGTGCAGGATCAGTTTCAGATTTGGAAACAGTTTTTGCAGCCAGGATCAGCCTTGGTTAGGAGCTGAGAGCTGGTGGATTTGTCCAGACCTCTATGGGCTCCCATCTTTGGGGAGCCTTTTGGGCATGCTTGTTTTTAGGGCATGTAGAGAATCTGGGTAACCTGGTAGAGCATATGCTCCGTGACCTCTGCAAAGTACTGGCAGCACAGCCACTCCTCCAGGCCAGGGCTCCCCCCGGCCCCAGCCCCCTTCTCAGCAAACTTCAGCAGCAGCAGTGCCCTCTTCATCTCCACCCAGTTCCGGAGCAGAACCAGCGTTTTGTTGCTCTTGGCGAAGAGCTCCTGGCGAGGCCCCCAGAGCAGGACCTGCAGGATGCCCCTGGCCTGCTCGATGGAGACCCTTTTGAAGGGGTCTTGGTGGAGAAGCAGCAAGGCCAAACGCTTGAGTCCCGTGGAGTAGATAGACAGGGAGGGGATTTCAGGAAGCTGATTTCTTCTCAGGTCCAAGGCATTTTCCAAAGAGATATCCACATGCAAGATCTTATAGATCAGCATGCCTATATTCAGCTCATCTGCCATTGGGGTGAGGGGAGCAGCAGAACCCTCTGTCCAATTCTGCTCTTGGCTGGTAGAACAAGGTCTTCTCTTGTTTTTAACCTTGAACAAGTTGCTGATGATCAACCTTGGAAGGGACAGCCCCATGGATGCCTCCTTGTCCTGCTGGCTCCCAGGGGGACACGGGCACTGCACCAACAGCAGGTTCTCGGGGCAGATGTCACCCTGCCCCAGATTCTGCGCCCTGAGGTGCTCCAGCCCCATGCACACCTGCAGGAGGAGGAGGCACGCCAGGCGCTCATAGTGCCCGGGGCTGCTCCTGTGCAGTGCCCAGGAGCCCTCCACAAACCCTGCCAGGGTCTGGTAGGGCACGTCTGGGGATAGGAGGACCTGCAAGACTCGGGGGATGGCAGGAGGGGCTGGCTCCTCTCCAGAAGGGGACAGTTCCTGCTTACTGGGGTGGCCCGGGAGCAACAGCTCCCCAGGGATGTGTTCGGTGAAACGTCCGATCACGCGCTGGATGCTGCAGTGTGCCCCGAGGAAGCTCTCCATGCCCAGACTGCAGCAGCCTGGCTTGAGGACCTGTGAGGAGAGAAAGAGCAGGGATAGCTGTGCCAGGACAGAGCCTGGGTCCTGGGCCAGGCCACCGCTTGGGTTGGGGCCACAAGTCCCAGTCTTACCCATGCATGGTGCTGGGCTTGCCTGCACCCTCTGGTGCCTACCAAAACAGCTTGAAGCAAGAAATGGGGCATACAGAGGGGGGTGTCAGTCCTGTCTGAGCTGCAAGGCTGCTTTGTTGGGTCTCATCCTGCACTACCAGGGAGCCAGCCCCATTCCCTGCTCACTGGCCCCTCAAGGCCTCGTGCCAGGGCACTTGCCCCAGTGATCCCTTCATCCTTTACCTTGGACCTTTGATCCCTTGAACCCACGGGAGCCCTCAGCAGCAGCAGCAGCAGCAGCGCCAGCTCATTTAGCAAATGAATAAGTTGTCACCAAAGGGGAACCTCCCAGCTAATGTGGGCCACCCCAGGGTCACACTTGCCTGCAGCCCCCTCCTGCTGCCCAAACTCCCCGCTTACCTTGGCTGCAAGCACCAGCTGGTCTTGCCTAAAAGCAAATCCCACGCGGAAATACCAGGCATCGCCACTCTGGCAGCACGGCTCCCGCTCCAGGATGCTGAGTGCTGCCCAGCCCTTCCCTGCCAGCTCTGCCCCCAGCCGCTCCGGGGGTCCCACCAGCCCCTCCTGGGCTTGGGCCACCAGTCGGGTCAAGCTGGCCACCTGGCAACCCACCAGGGCTGTGTACAACCCGTCCCATCCCTGCAGGCCCCGCAGCAGCCGGCCCAGCTCTGCGTCTCCTGTCCCAAAGGTCAGCTCCTCTGGGCTGGGTGTCAGAGCTTCCCCCGGGATGCTCCAGGGCTCCCCCAGGCTCTGGGACTTGGCCAGGGGCTTCTTGGGTGCCCGGGGGGGCCCAGAGCTGGGACCCCCCTCCTTGTGTGGCAGCAGGGTGCTGCCAAACCATGGTGTGGTGTCGCTGTGGCGGGGCCGTGATGGACCCTGCTCCGGGAGGGACTCTGCTCGCTGCAGCTGCTTTTTTGGCAAGGGAGGAGGCAGGGGGTCATGGCCGGGCTGGGGGGGGACTCTCCTGGCTCCATCCCCTCGGCTGGCCTTGGTGGGGACGAGGTGGGCGCGCAGCTCTCCTGGGGAGGGAGGAACAGGGGGCTGTTATTCACACCACCGCACCTCTCCAACCTCAAAGCCATGCACAGAGGGGGGAATGGCTGTTGGGGGTGTGGGGGGGTAGGGGGTGGAACAGCATAGTTCTGTCCCGGGGGGGTGCCTGGTTATCACTCACCCACGTTGCTGTAGATGAGGGCTGAGGCGGGGGTCTGAGGCAGGTGTTCCCCTGGGGTGTCTGGCATGGTGGTGGGTGGTGCGAGGTCCCCCAGGTCCAGGCTGGCACAGCGGGTGTGCACTTGGCCCCCCGCCTGCGCCATGGCCCTGCACAGAGCTGGGAGTCAGCGCTTGCCCCCCCTCCACCCCCCAGGGGCTTCCGCTCCTCCCACTGCTAGCTCTGGGGAAGAAGAAAGAAAAAGGGGAAGCAGCAGCTGGGGCGGACATGGCTGTGAGGTTTGGGGGTAAAAGGCGGGGAGTTTGGTCTCCCAGTGACTCCAGCTCCTGCACTGGGGGTGCTCCTGTGGGGCGGAGGCTGTGTGGGTTTTTGGGTGTGCTGGTGCATGGCTACAGCCATCATTTCATATCTGCCTTGGTGGCCATGAGGTGGATGCAACGATGATGGAAAGGTGTGGGGTGAGGGCAGGAAAAGCTTTTGTTGCCCTACCTGCCTGAGCAGAGACAGGGCTCAGGGGATCCAGAGGTCTGTGCATGAGGAGGGATGTGCAGTGAGCCTGCGAGCACTGAGCAGGGACATAGAGCAGTGGGAAGGAGCCAGCCATGGGGTTTCACTTCTCCATCCTGGCCTCTGACCCTGCTGTTACGAGCGGTACTGAAACCATGTTGGCTTTCTTGAAACCCACCATTTTCTGCTGGCAGCATCCCTGTACAGCTTCAAGCTTTGGCACAGATCTCCGCCCCCGCCCCCCCCCCCCCCCCCCTCCCGCCATGCATTACTCCCCTGCTGCACCCATGGGTCTTGCAGTGGTGCAAAACCTCAGGCTGGAGCATTCTTGCTGGGTTGCAGCTGGGAAGTGTAATTCTGGGACACATTTGCAGAGTAGTTTGTTGTTACCTCTGGTATTTTCTCGGCAGCGGTGGGGGTCTGGTGGGCTCCATCTCCGTCTCCTGGCACTGCTGGGGCCTCCTTGTGTTCAGCAGATGTACCGGCACCCCATTCTGGGATCCCCAGTGCTGGCCATGGCCTCTACTTGCAGGAAGATGTACTTTCAAAACACATTCCTCAGTGTCTACCAAGCTTAAAGTAAGTCCAAGGCTCGGTGTCACTTCTGAGCCATCCTTGTGTCACCCTGGGGTGCTCTGGTCACCGATTGCACCACTGTCAGCTGGGAGTGCTGTGACCTGCTGCACGTTGTTGCAATGTGTTTGCTTCACCCCTGCTGCTTGCACACACTTCACACTCCTCCTCCTGGGTGCTTTCTGGATGGCAGCAGTGCTGCAGGGAGGGATTTCTGCTGTAAAACCTTCCAAAACCCTTTTAAAGTCCCTTCTCTCCAATGGCTTTACACTAGATGTACCAGAGTGGTGGAAATATTTATTTATTTATTTATTTATTTATTTTGTCTGGGATTTCCTGGAGCTGTTACAAATCAGGAAATTCCCCCTCTGGTATCTGTCACCCCTAGGACAAGGTTGCTCTTTTAACACTCTAAAAAATGAAATGTGGGCTGTCTTGAATTGTGTCCCAGCTTTAGGCAAACCATGGGAATTTTGCCTGAGAGCCCCAAGGCTGGAGGATGAGCAGGCTTCAGGAGATGTGGCTTTATACACAGAAAAGGCAACATCGTCGGTATTTTTGAAGCTTGAGCTGGGACAAGACAAATGTCCACAGGAATGGTGGTGGGACAGGCTGGTTTTGGGGCTTAACTGGTGCTTAGCTGGTGCCTGAGGCACAGATAGCCCACTGATGGGGCTTCTTGTGGTGCATTTTACAATTCGCATTTCCTAGACAGCACCAAGAAACCTGCTGTGTTTGTGTCTGTTTGCCTGTAGTGCTCACCAAGCACAGGCCATATATTAGAACTGATAAAGCATGTGCTGGGGCTGAGCTGTATTTTAATCCTGATTCAGGAGGATGTGCAAGAATTTGGGAGGTGACAGCATGTGCTTCGTCCTTCCCGTGCTGGTTGCGATGCTCTCCCTGCTGGATGCAGTGGGCTCAGCTTCTGCTTGCACTGCAGAGCAGGAAGCTTGGCTTTGTACTCTCCCCTGCTCCCCCCAGGGCTATAGTGTCGTAAAAATAGGAATAGAAATGGTGAGCATTTAAGATTCATCAGGATTCTTGGCTTATTGATGGTGTTTGGCAACAGGGTCAGCACCTTTCCCTCATCTTGGTAAATCATTTACGTTAATGACTGTACAACAAACCATTCTAAACAACTGTAAATCTACTAGGAACATCAATTTTTCTCCTTAATAAATAATGTTACATTCAAGATAAACCAGGGACCATTAGGAATAAAAAGCACAGCATTAGTGACATGAATGTTCCCCTGCAAAGCTAGGGAAAAGGCATCAGTCAGAAAAACTTGCAGTGGGCAAGAAGAGACTTTGGATGTTTGGACCTGTGACTTCAGGTAAACACCTCCAAACTGTTACTGGGAAAGCAGGGGGATGGTCACTGGTATTTTGGGTAAAAGGGAAATTGGGCTGTAAATGGGTCTAGCATTAAACCACATTGCAAAATTAAGTCTCCAATTGTCAGCTCTGTGCCAACATGTCGATTCCAACCACAAATGGCAAACTAAAGATGGTAAAACACACCAGCAGCTGCCAAACGTGGTGGGTGTATCTCCCCGCTAAACAGAAAAAAAGTCACACAAAGATATTTTCTCCCCAAATCGCTCAATTCTAGCAATTGCTAGAAAATAGCAATTGCAGGGCACTGCCTGAGATGGGGAGAGATTTCCTCGTGGAGCACCTCAGGAAGCTGATTTTCAGGGCAGCAGGAGGGGTTTAGGCACCGTTGGCTGACAAAATTTGCTGACCACCTTCTGCCAAAGTTGCCGAGCACTCAGCAGCTTTTTGTGCCGGCAGGGCTGGCAGAGGTCACTGCCACAAAGCCCTTTGTGCCCCCACACTCTGCAGCCGGGGGGCCTGGGGAGCTGAGGCAGGGAACTTCTACTTTGCTGAAGTCTTTCTAATTTATAAGGAAATTGGTTTCTCATCCCAGCGGGAATAAGATCTTTAAATGCACCTGCTGGAAAATTGCTTCTTTCATCCTAATTGCCTTTATTTTTTTTGCATTTTTTTGGTTGTTATCCTTAATACCTGGCTGCTGCAGGGATTTTTCAGGCCCATCTCTGGTTGGGTTTCTCTTGGCTGGGGTCAGAGCCGGTTTCTCAGCAGCCTTGGTCATGGAGACTCCATCACCCCTAGAGCTGCTGCAGGAACCATGGGGCTCAGCTCTAGGTCCTGTGAGCACCCAGACTCTTCAGCACAGCAACTCTGACAGTGAGCCTGTCGTACTCTCTGGAAACATGCATTTATTATTATTTTTTTTCCATGCAGGAAGTAAAAGAAAACCCCCAATTTCCTCTTTTACACCCCAGTGTGCTCCTGCCCTGCCCAGCTGCAGAGGCCAAGGGGCATTTTCCAACTGGGACCACTGCTGCTTTGTTGCTGCTTGCACCCTGGGAGCATCCCTAAATCCCCACAGGGTGCAGGGTTTTGGGGTACAGGGGGGAAGGAGCCATCCAGGGCTGGCTCTTCCAGCAGATGGAGGCATTGCTTTGCTTCACCACCCCACAGGCACCCAGTGTCTATCCCAGTGACCATCCCAGTCCCACACTGAGGGGAGCCAGGGCTGTGGGGTGACCAAAAGAAGGACAGCCACCGAGCCTGGGAGTGCAGGGTAATGGGGTGTTTCTGGATGTTTAGTAGTCCCTTCACATCCCACTGCTGGGAACACAAGGACAGGTCTGCACCTGGGCAAGGGCAGAGATGCCAGCATGTCCCCTGGGGCCGATGGGATGGGGAAGGGAACCCCACGTACTCCTTAGAAGCAGAAATTTTCCCAATTCCCCCCAGTGCTGCTGGCTCCAGCTCCTTAGCCCTGCCACAGCACCCACCTGTGTCTCGGTTTCACCAGCCAGCGAACTGTGGTGCATACCCTGGTGCCTGGATTTCAGCCTCGTCAGAGGCATTTGGTGAAAATTCAAAGCTGTGCTGATAGGGTATGCTGATATTTCCACACTGCCCCTGGGGATGCCAGTGGACGTGGGTCTGTGGAGCCCTTTAATCCGCCCTCCTCCCAGTTCCATGCAAGCAGGAGGGTTGGTGCAAGGCTTTGCACCCATCGGCTTCAGGGCATACTTATAAACACTCAATTAATAATTAATAACAGATTAATAGCAGTGGCAGCTTGTTAACACATGCACATTAATCATTTATTAGTTATTAATATGAACTTTAGTACCCTCTGAAAGTTGTTTTAGCATCGTTTATTAGGGGTTTTACAGGGCTGGCAGTGGTGCGCACAGGTGATCAACAGGAAAGCCCAACCCCCCCAACTCCTGACCCCACCAGGGTCCTCACCCACTGCCCTAATCCCTTTGGCTCCATGTTTGCAGCTTTGCCCTGACCTCCATCCCTTAGCGAGTGCCCAGTCTGAGCAGACAGTTGTCCCCAGCTGAGCTCCAGGTGCTTGGGGTCTGCCCGAGCCCTTCTGCCTTGCTGGAGGCTGCGGCATGGATCCTGCACACAGTGTAGAAGGGACCAACTGTGCAGGTAGCTGTCTTACTGGAGGCACATGGGGAAGAAAAGGCGAAAAACAAAGCAAACAAACAAACAAAAAAAATCACAAAATCCTAGTTTTGTGTTTTTCTTTTCCTTTTTTCCCCTGCAAATAAATTTCACATGCTCATGACATAGAAAACTGTGCAGGTCTGCACTGCCAGAACCTTCCTTTGCAAACGGTGGGAGGTTTTTGGAGATTTTGTAAGCCTTTGTGCCTGACCCCTCCCACACACCCCCAAGGTAAAATAAATAAATAAATAAATACATAAATAAACAAATCAGACAGAGCAGGTGACGTGGGTGGGACCCCTGACACAACAAAGCATGCACAGCGCGGGGAGCGTGGGGGCACCTGGCATGCGACCTGTGGTGAGGATGATGGGGAGTGATGGGTGTCTCCCCAACCCTGTGATCCCCCCAGTGTGGGCAGGGGAAGGCACGGGAGCAGCCTGGGTCTGGTTTGAACGTGGTTGGGTGCTGTTTGGATGCTGTGGTCATTGACTCCGCCACCCCCTTCCCTCTGGGGACAAGCTGGGGGCCGAGGAGGCCAAATGTGTGCTGTGCCCATGGCACATCCCAGCAGGATGGGGTGCAGTTGAGATGGGGTGCGGGGATGACACAGAGTGAAGATATGGGGCCATAGCCCTGTCCCCTCCAGTCCCTGGCCCTTTGGGAGCTTGTGCCCAAAATTCATCCCCAAAAGGCCTGGGGGTGCCATAAGCCCTGCTCAGGCACACTGCTGGCTGCCCAGAGAGAGGGGACATGCAGGAATGGGGACAGGGATGGCCCCTTTGTGAACACAGGGAGGAGGAAGGGGGCACAGCCCTTCCTGTAGCCCCCCCAAGGAGCTGGGGCTTCTGCTACTCTACTTAAAAGGTACTTGAAAATGGGTGAAAAAGATAAAACCATCTGAAAGCTGCAACCTGCGCCCCAAGCATGGAGATGAGCTGGGGGAGTGGTGGTGGGCTCTACAGGGTCCCATCCAGGCTCTCTCTCCAGCTGCTCCTTCTTGCACCCCAAAAAATACATCCCGAGGTACAGCAGAGGTGGAAGAGCCAGTGGGGCAAGGGACATGAAGCTGGGACTGTCCCTGTGGCAGCAAGCAGGGCGCAGAGCTCCTGTCCTGTAGAATTCAACTTTGCAAGCTAAAGAAGATGCCCTGCCTGCACCCAAAGCTGCCTTTTGTACCTGTATGAGGACATCCCACCGCCAGCCCTGCAGCTGCAAATGGGACAACCCTGTATCAGGAGCAGAAATGTGGGCACCACCTTGTACGCCAGCCCTGGGAGCCCTGGAGCAGGACCCCAGCCCTCACCCCCATCCTGCTGCCTGGTGTCACCGTCCCTGCTCCCCACCAGATTGCCAGAGCTCGGTCCCAGCCTCACATCCCCATCAAGGCCATGGCTGGAGAGCGGCTTGGATGCATACAAAGTGGGGCCTGGCCTTGCTGTGTGACTGCTCATTGTATTTTGAATGCCTGTGGCCTCATTATTTTTTTCCCCGTTTGTTTCCTGCTCACACCCCCCACTGCCTGGCGTGGGGTAGGAGGGACGGGTGATCATTATTGCTTGTGCAGGAGCATACCCAGCACCCATTTTTGCAGCTGCCCCTTGCTGAAGCTGCCCAGGTGAAGGTCCCGTGGCATGGCCATGTCCTGGGGTCTGGCTGTGCCGGCGGGGGGTTGGGGGGGGGCCAGGAACACCCTGGTATGGCACCCCAGTCCTGCGTCGCACCGGAAGACTTTTCTTTTGGAAATTCATTTTAAAAAATTGTTGGAGGAAAAAAACAAAACAAAACAAAAAAGAGAGAACAACCATAAACAACACCAAGAAAGTTTTCCAGACAGTCTCTTTAAAAAAAAAATAAAAAGGGAAAAGGGAAAAAAAAAGGAAGCTTTTTTTTTTTTTTTTCTTTTTTTTTCCCAGGCCGAAATGCTGCTGATTCCATCAAGAAATGCATAGTTGGTAGCAAAAACATCAGCTACATCGGGAGCTGGGATGGCCCCTGGGCAACTTGTACCCTGTGGGGTCACCGTGGGGCTGGGACCATGTGGGTCCTTGATCCCAGACTCTGGGTACATGTGGTGCTGGCCCTGCTGATGCCCCCAAGCAGCAAGGACATCACCGGTGCCCCTGCACCCCCAGTTCCATCCTGCTGTACCCATGCCCAGGGCTGGGCAGCAGACAACATTTCTCCTCCAAAGAGGCTCAGATCATCTTCATGTTGAACTTCCTGGCTCCTCCTTGGCCCGTGGTGGTTGTGGGACCATCCACCTTCCGGAAGGAGTACTCCACCGAGAAGTTGTTCTTGTGCTGCCCCCGGCCCCGGCTCCACACAAAGAGGAGCAGGAAGCAGAAGAGGACCACGCCAAGGAAAGTGATGCAGCCCATGGCTGTGGAGACCAGGATGGTCTTGAGATCCAGCGTAAACTTCAAGAAGACCTGGGTGTCATTGTGGTAGGTGTCGTTGAATTCGCTGAGGTACAAAGTCCGGTTGGCGTAGGGGGAGCCGTCGGCTGGGTGCCCCTTGACCGTCAGGGTGGCAAAGTAGGTGTCGTTGCCCCCCGCGTTGCTGGCAATGCAGATGTAGGTACCGCTGTCCTGCACCTGGGCAAAGCGGATCTCCAGGGTGCCCCCTGGCAGCACGGTTGCTCGCCCTGTGCTGCGCGTGGTGATCATGCGGTGCTGGGGGGACACCCAGACGATGGAGGGGTCTGGCTCCCCGTCCGCCCGGCACAGGAAGGACACAGACTGGCCTTCGCGGGCTGTGACATGCTGCAGCTTTCGATCCCTGATCTTGGGCTTCTGGCAGGTGAAGTACTCAAAGAGCACGGAGTCGGGGAAGTCGCGCAGGGCGTTGCCCTGGATTTCAGGTGGTGTGGAGCACATGGGCTGCTGCCCGTCGAAGTTGAGCGTCTTCCGTCGCTGCAGGATCCAGAGGAGGCGGCAGTCGCAGGCCAGGGGGTTCCTGTCCACCCGCAGTGTCTCCAGTGTGTTGACGGAGTGGAAGGTGCTCTCCTCCAGCGTGGAGAGAAAGTTGCTGGAAAGGTTGAGCAGCCGGATTTGTCGCAGGCCAGAGAAGGCCTGCGGCTCCACAGACACCAAGAGAGCGCCCACAATGTGGAGCTCCTGGAGCCGGATGAGGTCTTTAAAGGAGCCCTTCAGCACAGTGCTAATGGGGTTGTAGGACAGGTTCAGGTACCGGAGGTACACCAGGTTCCTCAAGGCAGCGGTGGGCACGGCTGTGATGTTGGTGTAGGTGATGGAGAGTGAGGTGAGGTTCAGGCCCTGGAAGCTGGTGGGGGAGACATCTTCCAGCAGCGGCCAGTTATCGATCTCCAGCTGCAGGAGGTTGTAGAGCTTCTTGAAGTTTTGGTCCTCCAGTGTGGAGATGCTGAGGTGCCGGAGCCGCAGCACCTCCAGGTTCTGGAGGTAGGAGAGCGACTCGGCTGAGATGGAGGTCAGGTTGCACTTCTCGATGGTCAGCTGCTCCAGGCCGAGCAGCCCTGAGAAGGCTCGCTGGGAGATGTACACCAAGTCGTTATCACCCACCTCCAGGCTCTTCAGGTTTCGCAAGTCCTGGAACATGTAGTCCAGCAGGATGACAAGCTTGTTCTCGCTGATGTCCAGCAGGGTGAGGTTGGTCAGCTTGGTGAAGACTCCTGGGGGAATGAGCTTGAGCTGGTTCCCCCGCAGCCGCAAGGTCTGCAGGTTGAACAGGTTGCTGAAGGCACCTGGCTCCACATTGGTGATGATGTTCTCGCTGAAGTCCAGCTCCTCCAGCAAGGGGTATGGGGAGAGGTCCCCTGGGTTCAGACAGCGGATGCGGTTCTTGTTGAGCTCCAGGATCTTGGTCTCAGTAGGGATGCCCTCGGGGATGGCGGTGAGCCGCTTGCGGTGACACACCACTGACTTGATCTGCGGGGCGCACTCGCAGCGGGCAGGGCAGGCTGCCACCCGTGGGGAGCTTTGGAGGACCAGGTGGAGGATCAGGACCGGGAGCCAACATGTCATGGTGTAGAGCATGGTCTTACGGACTCTCTACCATTCTCCCATGCACCTGGAAGGGAAAGAGAGACGTGATGCAAGTCCTATCAAGATCATCAGTCTGTGGGCTACAACCAAAAAATGCCTCCATTGGAGCACCCCAAACCATGGTCCATGGCCCTGACAAGGTCCCAGTCCCATAGGAAACCCCATGGACCTCTTCTTGTGGCCTGGGGACTATGCCTTATGCAAACACGGGCATGAAGCAAAGGTGGGACACCACGTCCTCCTTGCTCCCTGTGGTGGCAGCGGAGGGTTCTTGCCTGGGGTCCTGCCCTGCCATGGCCATTTAGCCTCAGTCCCACGGGATGGAGGATCCTTGGACCCTCATGCAGGAGCTGGTCCTCCTGTCCCTGTCCCCCTGCTCTGTTCTCCAGAGTGGGCTGGGGGAGGCTGCATGCTGCGGGCTGAATCTTGGCAGATGACGGATTACCGCTGACCTGCTGCTTGCGATGCACCGGCCGCAGCTCAGCCGCTGCTGCCCTCCTTTCAGAGGGATTAGGACCTCATCACCCATTTCCCTTTTCACTGCTTTTCCCTTCCCTGCTCTCTTTTCCCTCTTTTGCCCCAAATCTGCCAGAGACACATCCCAGCATTGATGCAAAGCTCATCAGCCATCTCTCCTGAACCAAGCACTGTCATTAACCTAATTAAACAGCAGGGCTGCTCGGTTGGAGTGCTGTAGGCTGGTTCTGGGCTGCTACACGATCCAGCCTCAGGGTGCGCAGGGGGCTTCCCAACCCTCCTTATGCCCACAGCATGGGGAAGGATGCTATCTCCGTGGATAATTTCCAGCTCTGATCCTATTATACAATCTGAGCAATTCGCCAGCAATAAACCCATTGCTCAGTGCAATTTAGGAGCCACAGGAGATTATCTTTTAAAGACTTCTTTTTGCATGTCTTAATTTTGTCACACTTCCCTGTCTCTCCAAGCCAGTAGGGAAAGCATCACCATCATCCTCACAGCCACGGGCGGCTAGGAGGGGATTAATGCGGGGCTAGATGATGCCGAGCGGGGTTCCCTTGTGGGGTGGGATCGCCGAGCAACCTGTCTCTGCTGCTGTCCCCACATCCCAGCCATGCAGCTTTTGGGAGGCATGCGGAGCTGGTGCCATGACCATGTGCTCACGCCTTGACTACATCCTTTCGGTCCAAGCGGCTCTGCTCCTCCCCAGCCCTTGTACTTGCACAGGTGCTCACTCCCTGCCCTTGCTGGGCTGCGTGGGAAGGATGCACCCAGACACAACGTGCAGGAAAAGTCACTACCATTTATTAATAGCTTGTTACTGCGATACTGCTGCGTTCTCTGGGGCTTGCCTGGCCTCTGGGGGGTGAGGCCAATTAAGACTCAACTCAAAGGCCTAGATAGAGGCTTCTCTTTGCATTTAATTTGTTTTTAAAAATAACACACCTGCTGCTCACCAGACTGGGGAATGGAGCCAGGGAAGCCCAGGCTCAGCACAGTGCAGGCACAGCTGCAGGGCAGGGACGGAGAGGCTGGGCAGAGGAATAAAGCTGGGCAGAGACTGGGGAAGTAGCAAGGCTGCTACTAGCCATCGAGAGCACTTGCTCCTCAGCACCCAGGTCTCTCCTTCTCTGAATAAAGACCAGAAAAGAAGCTGGGCTTGACATTTCTAGGTTCCCCTGCTTTGACATCACACAAGTACAAACACTTCAGCCAAAGCAACGTCTTGTTTTACTCTCGCACCTACTTTCAGAATTCAAAATGGTCCTCCTGGGGCTGCCCTCAGAAACTGCTGCTCGAGGCCAGGCATGCGATATTCCCCGCTGGGCTCCGGGAGGGCAGCAGCACCCAGCAGCACCCAGGGGAGTCACCAGTCCTACGTCTAGCAGCACCCACAGTGCGGTCACTGCAGAATCTCTGTGCAGGATGGGTGCATGTGGGGCAGGATGCAGTGCTGGGGCCAGTGGGCACGTTGGGCAGGCTTGTCCCCCAAAACACTGATGCTGCAGAGAAGAATGACAGTGTTGGGACTGTGCTGTGTCCTTAAGCACATGCCCAGGAGGCCCCACGTGATTTCCTGGTGCTGGAGGCTGGAGAATCTGTGCACGTGCAGGGGAAAAGCTGTGATGTGATGGGAGCCTGGAGCCCCAGAGTGAGCCTCCTGCTGTCCCGCAGCTTCAGCATGGTGCCTGCAGACCCTCCCTGCTGCCAGCTTCGGTCCCTCCTCATGGACCTCAAGCCTTATGTTCCGACCACCCCTCATCCTTCCACCAGTCCCCCTGCTCCCAGAGGGGCCCTCTGTCCAATCTGGGCTGCAGAAACTGTGCAGCTGATGCTGGGGAGTGCAGGAGGGGGAATCAGAGCTGAGAATGAGGAGTCAGAAAACTTGGGGGTCATGGGAGGCCAGTGGTCTCCCTGCACGTTGTTGTGATGAGGCTGTAGTGATCAGGCAATTAGCAAAGCAAGAATGAGAATAATCCAGCTGAAACAGACAGGAGGAGAGAGCTGGGTGTAGAAAGCAAGAAAATCAATCACCAGATCCCATGGAGAATTACCTAACGGAGTTATTCCTAATCCCATCAGAGTCTGGCTGGGAAACCAACTCTCCCGGCTCTGCGCTCTGGCGCACACGGGCAGTTTTTCTAGGTCACTTCATTTCCAGGCGCTGCTCACCTGCCCAGCACAAAGCCAGCTGCTTCATCATTTGTGGTGGGCACCAGGGCCCCATCCTGCCTGTGCCAGCCCCGTCCTGAGCAGCTGCAGCTGAAGGAGCCAGTAAACACCCTGGAGCTGGGCTGGGGACAACGGGAAGAGCCTGGTGGTGCCCAGCTCATGGGATTGGGATCCACCAGAGGCTGTTCAGACATCAGATCTTTTTGACAACATGCAGAAATAGGGCGAGAAAGCATGGGAGGAGAGATGTCTGAGAGAAGACCTGCTCCTTGTGGGTCACTGCAGAAAATACCCCAAAGCACAGCTTAAAGGGGCCATTGGAAAACCACAAGACCCTTATTTAGATGGGAGTGATTTTGGTGACTGGCAGCTGCTGCATCTTATGGCTCCCCCCCTGCTCAATGGCCTCAAGTCTCAGGGCTGGCCACGGCAATGCTGGAGCAGCCAGGCTGCCCAAGCCTCCAGCAGGGCCAGGATTTACCCTTTCTGCCCAGCAAAACCCATGGCTGACCTCTTCCTGGAGCTGCCTTCCCCCTGTGCTCCCACCCAAGTCCTCCACAGCCGCAGGACTTGCTGCTTCCCTCCCACGTGGAAACTCCCAGCCCTCATAACTGCTGTGAGGACCCAGAACCGAGGATTCCCAAATGAGTTGTGATGCCAAGGAGACAACCTGAAAGAAGCCACCGCTTATTTTTAGAGACAACCTTATGATCGTCAAGCACGTGGCTTAAGCAATACTCTGCAGGCAGCCACAGATTGGCCACAATCTGCTCTTCTTCTTGATAGACATCATGTCTGAATCTCTATCTCCACAAGATGCTCCCCAGAGAGAAGACATTCAGAGACGACCACAGCGTACAACATTTCCAAAAGGTCACTGCTGCGGGTAGTGGAGAACGGAGCGCAGCAGCCACGCAGCAGTGCGGGGCCCAGCGGAGGTGGTTGGTATGCTCCCAGCATCTTCATTTCTCTCCCGAGGTGGGTGTCTCCGGCTGCAGGCAGTGACAGTGGTGGCCCTGGAAGCGACCCCAGGGTTATTTTTGGAGGATGTCCAGCACATTTTTGCTGTGTAATGAGAACTTTGCATTTGCAGAAGCCTTTTACCATCTCAGGTGATAGAAAGCGCAGACGGACAGCCCGTGTACCTGGGGCTTTCTATGGTTATTCCCCCAAAACTACACCACATGCCCACCGCAGCCAGTGTGGCACGCTCAGCTGGAGCCCCATGGAAGGGACAGAGGGAACTTGCCAGACCCCGGCCAAGCAGGGCATCCTGAGGCTGCACTGAGGCCAGTGACGGGGACACCCCACTACCACCAGGTAGGGAGCACCCCCGTCCTGCAGACACAGCACCCAAACAGCGCCCAAGCACCCAAACTGACGTGCTACCTCACCACACACCCTCCCAGGGAGGGGACCTTCCCTCTAAGGCAGGCAGCTCCATGATAAATGAAATACAGGGGCAGGATGATTAATAACCACAGAGGAGCAGCATACGCTGTAATTATCCACCTTTCAGCGTGCTGATAAATGGCACTGCTCGGGAGTGTTCGGACCCCCCCACATTCACCCTAGCTGGGTGCAGGGTCCAGCCTGGCCCCACTTCTGAGGGTATTGTGGCAGCCCAAGTGTGTGCTGCTACCCACAGGCTCTGCCCAAGCCTCCCTGAGGGAATTGGCACCCGAGGGAAGGGTCCTGACACAGAGTCCCTGGGATGCTGTGAGCCCTGGGCAGGGTGGATGGGGCTGGCTGTCCCCCACCCCACAGCCCCCCATGGGCACTGTGTGTTGGGAGCGAGCCGCATCATTGCTGAGGCTCTAATTGGACTGGATGGCTGGATTCATGTGCAGGATGAACAGACGGACAGAGCAGCCTGACAGACAGATGTCCGCTCTGAGGACAGGGTGAAGTGGCAGCCATGGGTGGAAAACAGCCTGAGGCCAGCAGGATTGCTCTGCTCTCCATGGAAAAACAAGGAGGGCATGGAGGGGTGGCAGCTGCCGATCCACAGCTTCCGACCTCCTGGAAAACCCCGCTCGGGGCAGAAATCCCCGGCAAGGGGCACAGGGAGCAGCAGCCACAGACTGCCTTCCCTCCGCCTTTCAGCTCTGCTCAGCGTCAGTCCAGGGCTGAATGCCTTTTTTAAGACCTGTCTACAGCTGCTGCATTTGAAATGTTATTGCCATCCCAATTACGATCATGGGAGCAGCGAGCAAAGAAAGCAAAATGCCGTTACAGGGTGAAATAACGCTTGACATTGCAATCTATCCCTCATCCTGCCAGGCAGGGGGAAGATCAAACCAGCTTCACTTTAATAGGTTCTTGGCTGGGGAGGGGTACAGGGGACCTTGTCCCAGCCCTGCCAGAGCCTTGTGGAGAGCAGCTCCCAAATCCACCCTAATCTGGGCAGCAAAGCCTCTGGCAGGCACCTGCCACCATCCGCCTCTGGATGGATGAGGCAAACTAGGGAAGGAAGTGGTATAAATTTGCGTTTCTGGGGGAAAGCACAGGATATGACCCTGCACTCAAGAGCTGCCCAGCCTGGGGTCTCCAGCTGCGCCACCCCAACGGCTCCTCCTGGCTGGAAGCAACAGCAAGCGGGGACATCTGGAGCACGAGAAGCTGGCATTGGTCTCCAGATCTGCAGCTTCAGGGCATTAGCTGCAGTTGTGGGACTGTGAAAGCATCTCTGTTCCCATCTGCAGCCCCAAAGAGGCTCCTGAATGCCAGAGCTCTCTGTGGTGGGAAGGCTGGGGGAATCCAGTCCCCAGAGCTCTGCCTGTACCTCCCAACCCAGGACTGTGGGGACTGAGCTGGTGAGCTCTCGAGCCCTTGTCCCCCTCTCCATGAAGCCCATCCAGACATCCAAGCTCCAGCCATAACTCCAAAAATGCCTTTCTTCAAGCCATGAGTGGCACTGGGGACCCTGCGGCTGCCTGTGCAGCTATCCAGAGCCCTTGCCAGCACTCATCATCCCCGCAAGCCCCAAGCCCAGCGCTACGCCTTCCCTCCAGTCTTTTCTTGCTCATTTTGGGGCAGCAGCAATGGGCAGAGCTTTCTCTGCCATTACATGGAGCAAACATCGAGGCTTCAAATGTGGTGGCACCGAGTGCTTAGAGCTGAGGAGAGGAGCAGGGAGTTAATGCCCTGAAGCATGACAGCCACAAGCACTGAGGGCACAGCCCCCCCAAGCTGAACCCCCCCGTGCCCCTCACTCACCGTTCTGCAGGTCCGGGGCTGTGCCAACATCTGTCTGTGCTGCAGTGTGCGAGGCCGAGGAGGTTTACATGGCAAAGCGTCGGGCACGGCCAGCCTCCACTCCTCTGGGTAAAACAGCACAAGGAGAAGAGCATAAATCCCCTCCCCGCAGCGGCCAGAACCACAACTAAATGCCCCAAAGGCCATGGATACAGAGCACATGCATGTCCCAGACAGGGGAAGCAGCCTTAGCCTTGCTCCACCCCGACGTATGATCTGGTCATTGCACCTCCCCTAATTAAATGTATTTATATAATCACATATAAATCACCCTTTTACAAACAGTTTCCGAGTGGCCAGCTCTGGAGTGCAGCAGGGAGGATGCACAATGCTCCCTGTGCGCGGTGACCTCAGGCTATGGCATTTCTGCAGCAGTGCTGCCAGCAGCTGCTCAGGAATCCTCTTTTGAGGGAGATTTGAGCCAAACTTACAAGCAAAAACCCCCGTCCTGGGTCCCTGCCTCTTGGGGTGCAGAGAAGTGTTTCCAGCCCCAACGGCTGGCACAGGACACTGACCTCCAAACAAATGCCTTTCTACAGCTTTGCCTGCATCAAGTTTAGTTTGCCTCTATCAAAGTAAGAGGGGATTTAAGGTCTCCCTTTTGGGGGAAATATAGCTTCTTCTGGTTAACAAATGGCCCCAGATTTCAGGTCTGATTTGACTGCACCTGCAGGGATGCTGCCTTTCCAGCCCAGCTGCCACTTCACCCTCCCACAAGAACCCAGGATGTAGAGGAAAACAGCAAAGAAACAAGGGGGTGGCCAGACCCAGTCACACACAGCTTGAACCCACAAGTGCTCCTGGGGACATCCCTGATGACACCAGGAGATGAGCCCAGGACAGCTGCTGGTGCTTGCGAGGCAGGGCTGTCCTCTGTACCTCCCTAGTGCCTCCCACAAGCCCCAGCTCCACCTGGGCACTGCTCATGGACATGCAAAACACCTCTTTTGGGATCCCCGAAAGACCGAGCACATAGCATGCTAGAAAACCAAAAATCTCTCCAGGAAAGTATTGCTACCACTGAGCAGAAGACACAGCCACCTCCTGGAGCCAGCTGTGAGCTGGTGAGTGCTGTGGTGTGAGATGCTGCTCAGGGATGGTCCTGGCTCACCCCTGCTCTGCCTGGCTGTCCCCCCGGAGGATGAGCGCCCATGTTTCCAGCTGCCGTAAGACAATGCTATCCCAGTTACATGCTTGCAGCTCCCCTCATCCTCCCCCACATTTCCTTTTGGCAGTCAGCAGCATGAACACACCTGCATAAAATTAAACCTGTGCTTTGCACAAGGCCCCAGTGGGGATGCACGCCTCAAAAGCAGCTAGCAAGAAAGGAGCAGCACTAAAAAAATCCCCCATTAGCAATAACAGCAAGGAGCACCCCCTGCTCTGAGATGTGCCCCGGCATCAGCAGAGGGGTGCAGGGGCTGGCAGTACTCCCACACCTTTGCTGAAGCCTAGAGCAGGGGCGTGTTCATATTAAACCCACAGCAAGTGAATGCCCAGGGGCATCAGGTGGGCAGCAGCCAGTGCCTAAAACACAGGCAAGAGCTCTCCAAATGACCTAGGGAGACCCTGCCCTGCCCTCAGTGCCAGCAGGTGGACATTTGCAGCACCAATGCCATGATGATGCAACTCAGCAAGGATTTTGTTGAGCGAATTAGTCCAGTGTATGTGATTTGAGGGATTATAACCTCACGAAGTATGGATGCACGGAGAGCTGTTTCTGCTACACGTTGCTAGCAGCTGTGGAGCAGGTGGGGTTCCTGTAATGCCAAAGTAATGTGATAATTGGGAGGGAAGCTGCCTTCCTTTTGCATTGTCACAACGTGTGAGGCATTTCCGTGCAGAAGTGAAGCACGGTGACAGAGCAGCTCGGCTCGCTGCTCCTGAAAGCCAGGCCTCTGGCAACTGGGGTGGATAAGGCAAATCCTGATAAGAGTTCCAGCAAGTTGGATGTGCCCCTGTATTTATTGCAATCCTGCTGAAACCAAATTGCAGCGAACCCGGCAGCTACCAAACCCTGCTCAGCAGCCGGCTCTCCCCAGCCACCTCTGCTCTCCTTGCAGGCTGCACGGCTTTGCCTCCAGCCCTGCACCAGTGCGGACGTGGCCCCTACACTCGCATTAGAAAAAGCAACTGGGCTTGGCTTAATAAACCCCCGCCTTCGTTACGCGAGCCTCTCTTTCCCACACATCTGAGAGATTAGGGTCTCAACTGATGTTCTTGGCATTTATTTTTGGTAACTCTTATGTCACTTAGCAACCTCCGGTTCAGGTTACTTCAGTTTTTTGTCTGCCAATCCATTTTAATCCCTGTGAAATGGGACCCATGAACGCGCTGCTGAAGTGGCCTAAAAGTGTCCTCTGGTTCCCATGTGCCCGCAGCTCCTGGCCTCTCATTGCCATCCACCCTGGGTCTCGTCCTGCTGCCCAGCCTGGGGCAGGAGTGCACAGGGGCGCACAGAAGCACACGGGAACAAACAGAAGTATGCGGGAGCACACAGACAGAGCCTGCAGCAAACACCACCAGGCAGCAGGCCCGGAGCCCTCAGGCTGCTGCAGGAGCCTCATTCTCCTCCTCCCAGCACGACCCCACTCACCCGGCACCGCTGCCCCACAGCACTGCAGCCAGGACCACAAAGCACATTGCAGTAAGCCAGAGACTTTCCTCATTAGTGTAATTAATGTCAGAGTTCCCAGCTGGCCAGGCTTCTGGCTGACCTTTACTTCAAGAGATGTGAACAACAAAAATGACTCAACACGGGGGTGATGTTGTGGGCTGCTCATTTGAAAGCATCAGTGAAATTGTCTTAGTGACGTGCCCCCAAAAGAGGAGCCCGCTGCAAAAGTGAAATGGGATAATTTGGAAAACCACTGTGGGGAGGAGGCAAAAAAACCTCTGCTCTGTCCATCCAAAGAAGTAGCCTGGCTGGCACCCAGCATTTGCTTGTGGGCTTGGGGTGATAGGAAGGAGAGAACGGAAGAGGTGGGAAGTGGAGGGAGAGCAGTGTGGTTCTGAGTTTTGGGACAGGGGGACATCGTCGTGCTGGAGCCAGCTCTAGCGGTGATGCTGCAGGAGCAAAGCCCAGCATCCAGCGCAATGGGGATGGCTCCGTCACGTCCTTAACTTGCGGGCCACAACAAGCCACAAGCCAGCAAGGAGACAAATGCAAACTCCTGTCAGATCTCAACTCCATCATGACCACCGCAACAAACAACCTGGCCCTGGGTTGCCAGATGTTTGTGTGAGGCCCAGACATAGCCAGCCCAGCAGCATGCACTCCCCTGGCCCCGAGCACACCCCTGCTGCACTACCCCACAAGCAGACCCGAGGTGACGTCCCCACAGCGCCGTGTGTACAGGAGCTGGGATTAACGAAGACAGGATGGTTCTGTCTTTTTTTTTCTCCTCCCCTCCATTTGTCACACTCAGTTAATACTCCTGCTTCTGGAAAAAGGTCACAATTTAGATCTCATTTATGTCACTTCATCTGTGGTTTACAAGTGCAGGGTCCTGCTCGTTTTGCTGCCCTAATTAGAGCTCAGTTACTGGGGTCCTGCTCTACCTCTCCACACTGCTGTGATGGAAGGGAGAAGAGGTGGAGGTCTTGGCTGTGCAACCCTGACAAGGCTGCCCATGAGGAGATGCCCCTTGAAAAGCTGACCCGAGGCCAGCCTCTTCCCTCTGGCAGCATGGAGGGAACCAGATGCACTTTCCTTACAACGCGATTTAAGTGGAAAAATACAAAATATTTTTCATTCTGGCTCTGTTGAAGGGTTGGCATCCAGGTGGCCAGAACAGGGAGAAAAGCAGAGCAGGTGACTGGTGGGTGAAAGAGGGCATCAGAGCCAGCTGTCCAGGCTTCTGGATCTGGCCCCGCAGGCGCAGGGATGCAAACAGGACAGCGAGGTGTGGAGACACACATGGCCACAGGGAGCAAGAAGCTGCGCAGCAATGTCCCCATGCACCACAGGAATTTGTGGGTCTGTCCCTTTGCCAAACATCATGTCCAGCACTTCAGCACGACGTCCCCCTTGTCCTTGCCCCAGTCCTGCGGGCTGTTAAGGGGTGTCTACATTTTGGTGACAGGCTCAGTGCTTGGGCAGAGGGATGGGGACAATATTTGTTTCAAGTGTTCTTACATTCCCTTCCTATTAATTATTTTCCCTCCTTTTCATGAACCTTCTTCATTCCTCCGTATCTCCCTCTAGCAATGGTATCTGAGAGAAACAATGAATTTTTAATAGAAGGGGGTGGCATGCAGAGGGAGACCCTAAGGCAGAGATAAAAACCAGCAATCTATTAAAATAAACCCCATCATCGTGAAACCTCATCTTAGGGAAAAATCAAACCTGGAAGGGAAACACATGAGGGACCATGGGCAGGGACCAAAGCACCATGACCACGCAGAGTCACAGCCAGCAAGGAACTGAAGCCGTGGAGTGGGGACACGCTGCCCACAGCCCACCACTACCTGCCCAATGTGCCCAGCATCCTTCCACGGGAGCACCAGGATTTCCTTCTTTCAGGGGATGTTTCTAAGCTGGGCACGGCTGGGTGTAAGCATCAGCTCCCCCTCAGGGCTGTGAGCCCATTGTGCCAAAGGGACAAGGAGGCTGCAGGGTGTACAAGGATGCTGGGGGGTACAAGGATGCCCAGCTCACCTCCCCGCAGCGCCTCTGTGTCACACAGCTGAACCTAAATATAGCCCCCATTTTCTTTTCTTGTAGACACAACCAGTGCTCCGGGTGAAAGTCCTTTCCCATGAACTCACTGTTGCTTAATAAAGCACAAACCCTCCAAGACCTTGATACTGGGATCTGTCATTTTAATTCTTAGCAACACTTGTCCCTCTCCCCAGCGGTATGTGGCCGCTGCTATTTTGGCTGACATGCTGGGAGCTGAACAAGGAGCTCCGGCATTGCATGTCTGAACTGTTAAGACCTAAGCAAAAGAGAATAGCTGTGGCTCTAAAAACCAAACCAAACCAAAACAGAAAACCAACAACATAGGATGGAAAGAACTCCAGGTGCACAGACTCTTACCACAGTTCGGATGCAGCAGATGAGTCCCAGTGCGCCTGCGTTTGTGGATGCTGAGGGCATGGCACAGAAGGACAAGGCTGACAGGCACAGGGGCTGCACATCACAGCCAAGCTCATGGGGGCATGAAAAACTCCAGGGGATGAAGGCTGGCAGGACATGAGAACCCTGACAGAGGCAGTTCAGGAAAGAGAAGGGATGAAAACCCAGCGTCATGGGGAGAGCCTGCTGCTGGCACCACGCTGAGGGGTGCTCACTGGTGTGAGCATGCTCCTTTTTGTCATTTTCCTATTTTCAGTTAACAAGAGGGAAAAATCAGTCCCTGGCCAGGGCTGGGAGCAGCCAGGGATGACTCTGAGCTCTGACGGAGGGTCCATTTCCCCAACAGGTTGCAGAAACCTGCTCCAATGCCCACACCATCCCTGGCCCCATGTCCTGGTCTGCCCAAAATCCACCTCTAAAATCCTGTGGCATGCTGCAAGCCTGGGTTTCCCAAGGCCAGCCCAGAGGGTCCAAAGCAAAAGAACCCAAAACAGGAGGAACCAGCACATGCCATTGCTGATGGCTACCCAGTGCCCGCTACCAACAGACAAGCCGTGTTCCTGCATCCCCTCACCACGTCCCTGTATCACATCCCCAGCCCTGCATCCTCCCATGCACCACAGCCCGTGCTGAAACTGGCTGCCTTCATGAGCCAAGTGTTGGCTCTGTCCCTCCGGAGGTGCTGCGGGGCCGCCGCTTCTCTCACCAGCTGGCAGCCGGTGTGCCCGAGGCGCCGCAGCTTTCCTGGGGCTGTGCTGGCAGCCCCAGGAGTCAGCTCTCGCTGCAGGTAAACCCTACATAAATACTTTGAAAATAGCTTCCCGATAACGCCCAGAGCCCAGTCGATGTTCCTACCACGGCTGGCGAGACGGCAGCTCTCATCATCTTTTCCAAATGCTCTCGTGGGTTTTATTGCTTTACTTCATCTCTACTCAAATCTCTGCTCGGAACATTTCTGCCCTCGCCTGTTCATTTTGGTGTTTTTCCAGGACTCACAAAGCAGCACCTCGGGCTCAAACAGCACTTGTGCATTGGGGCTGGTGCAGGTCTTCCAGCAGTGCCTTTCACCTCCACACCGCAGCCCCTGCTCAGGGGTGGCAAAGATGCTGCTTGCCCCCTGCGCCCTTCTTGGAGTATTAAATCATCACTTTGCAGCTGAAGACATACACAGACATACAGCAGGACGTGGGCTGTGAGAGCGTATGAAATCACAAAGCCAGACCTCCAGAGTACATCCACGTATGGACAGGGAAACTGAGGTATGGAGCACATTATATGTATTTTTCTTGCATACCACCCATGCAGGGGGAGTGAATACAGTGTGGAACAAACTCAAAGACAGCCTTGCTCAGCCCCACTGCCCCTTCACTCAGCAAGGCAGGATTTGGAGCT
Source organism: Anas platyrhynchos (assembly GCF_047663525.1). Lineage (NCBI taxonomy): Eukaryota > Metazoa > Chordata > Aves > Anseriformes > Anatidae > Anas > Anas platyrhynchos. Next base: position 5,209,856 of record NC_092615.1, read on the forward strand.
TGGGGAGATGCTGCTGGTGATGGTGCCCGCCTGGGCTGCCCACGCCGCGGCAAGCTGACGGCGTGGGAATTACCGCTGCCCACACAAAACACATCCATCCACGTGCTTCACATTCCCGGCATTATTTCCAGGGCTATGGCAACGGTTTGCTCCCATCCCAGGGATGCAAATGCAACAGCGACGGAGGTTGTGTTTGCCAGAGGAGCCCAGCTCCTCCGGTGCCAGGATGCAGGCCCATGTCCTGTCCCGCTGAGTGGAGGTGCAGGGGCAAAACACAGCCAACCAACAACCAGAAATTGAAAAGGCTCCATCGCCTCCAACGGCAGCATTTTCAAGCCTCTAAACGCCAAGTGCAAAGACACCCAGGCGCTCTTGTCCTTCCATATAATCAGGCTCCAAATTAAATGCTTAATTCAGGCCTGAAATGCTGTTTGGAGGGGAGAGCACAATGATGAGGCTAGGACCCTGGAACAATAGATGCGTTAGCATGTAATGCAAAGCTTGACGCTGCTAACAGAAGCAGACATTGCTGAGCTCCATACATAAAGCAGAAGGAAGCCCACAGCCCCGCTAGCTCCAGCAGGGCATCAGCAGATGCATGCCCTGCAGGAAAGGACAAGATAGCAACAGTGGTGCGGGACCCCCATGCCCATGGCCATGCTGGGGACGTGGCTGGACCCTGCTGCCACAGGTTCCTTGCTCACCCTGGCACGTGAACCTACCTTTCACTCTGGGCTATCAACATGGAACAGCCCCTGAGGGTGAAAGATAACTCAGTGCTTTTCTCTCTTCCTCCAGCTCATTACTCCCAGAATAAAAGCAAAATCTGCTGATGTTTAAGCTGAAAAACAACTCTTGCTTGAAGCTGCTTCGCCTCCTGTTTCCCTGAGCTGGTGGAAACATGACTGCTCCCTACGCTCAAGTTGCTCCTGTCGTGCCGGAGAGCATCGCCCCTCAGCTCAGCTGTGCCAAGGATATGCCATGCAAACCAGTTTTACAATCTCTGAAACCCACACGAAACCCGGGGGATCGGGAGCCACCTCTGCCATCCCTCCAGCAAGCAGCTGTGCCTCCACTCTCTCCTCCCCTGCTTTAATAAGCACCAAAAAAATGTCAATGGTAAATAAATTAGTTCAAATTAAACCAGATCAATTACAGGCTGTCAAACTAGCAGCTCCCTATCAGGTCTTTGAGTTTTCTCCTGTTTAAAGCACATGCTCCATGTTTCTTGCCATGCACCTGAGCATTCTTTTCTCCATCGGGCAGTGCAAGGGATGCTGAAGCAGACCTTTGGGGTGCAGAGCCCTGAGCACCCCATGGCTGATAGGGCTGTAAGGCACAACCCCCCTGCTGGCATCACCTCCCGCTGGTCACAGTGGTCAAATGGGCTCAGCCGGGGCAGAGCTGGGTGGTGCAGCACTTTGTGCACGGGTTGTCGCAGGGTTCACCGCCTGCACGTCTGCGTTTTCAAGGATAGCAGCAGGATCTGCCCCGGCATGGAAGACACACACAGATACACTGTGGTGAGTGGCCCTTCAGCTTGCTGGGAGCTGCTGGGCAGATCTGCTTTTACAGTTGACTTTTTAAAAAATTCCTGGTGATTTGATCACAAGAGACATTTGGAGGAACTTTCCCTCTCTGAATACAGCCTTCCTCGTGGCATGGCCCCTGCAGCTGGGGAAGACAGCGCCCGCTGGGGCGGTTTGCTCCTCACACCCGCAGGCAGCATATCCCCAGCTGGGAACTGGGCACGAAGCCGAGCAGCACATGGGAGCTCCTGGGAGGGCCTGGTCCTTGTCAGGCCTCCGAGCATCCCCAGCCCATCCCCAACCCCTCTTTGCTCCAAAGTATCAGGTGTGGATCCACGCACCAATATGCTGTGGGTATATTTTGCTGTGGCTCTGCCTGCTTCTGTTATCCTCTCTCCTCCCGTTTGCGCTTTTCCTTCCCCCAAACCCATGTCTGGTTCAGGCTGGGCATCAATTTAAGGAGCAGCTGCTCTTCTGCAATCGCTCCCTTGCGTGAACGCTGTGGGAATTAGAGCACCTTTTGTCAGGTTTTAGCTCAATCCACTTTGTAAGTGGATTAGGAAACTGGCACAAGAGTACTCTGGGTCTGGAGCAGGAAGAGGCAGGCTGCTATTCTGGAACATGATAGGAGCCGCGTATGCTGTGACTGCTGCCTGCTCCATTTCCCTGAGCAACACAACCCCGGTAACACTCGCGTTTAAATCAAGCCTGGGATTTTTGACAGGAGAATACACCTAGCCCTAAAATCGAGGATGCTGAGAGCGGGGACGGGCAGGGCCCTGGGGTGGCAAGGAGGACCCGGGGGGGAAACAGGAGCAGCGGAAGGTGGGGACGACCCTTCCTTAGGCCGGGAGGTCTGCTGAGGTCTGCCAGGGAAAGGCTGCGGGGGGCTGCGAGAGGCTCCCGCCAGCCCTGGCAGCGGGGGGAGGCTGCAGGGACCGGAGCCTCAGGAGCGCAGGGGCCGAGGGCAGAGGCTGGAGGGGGGCACGTTCCGGCTGGAGGCTGCCAGAGGCACCTGCAGCTCTCCGCGCATCCGAGGGCATTCAAACCACCGCACACAAGCGACCCCCCCACCCCGCCGCCCCCCTCCGTGCCGAGCCCTCTCCCCCCGCCACCTACGGGGGGGGCCTCGCAGCCCCGAAAGGATCCGGGGTGGGGTTGGGGACAGAGGCGGGCACCGGCCGGGAGGACCCCGGTGGATGCGCGGCCGCCCCCGGTACCCACGTGCGGCTCCCCGCGGGGCTCTGCCTGCCCCGGCACGGCTCGGCTCGCCCCCCCCCCGAGCCCCCCGGTACCCGCACTCACCGCTCGGCTCCGCTTCCCCGGCTGCCCATAGCGCGGGAGCGGCGGCGCGGGCAGAGCCGCAGCCCCGGGGGCGGCGCGGCGCTGAAGGCAGCGGAGGCTCCGGCCGGACCCCGGCCCGGCCCCGGCGCGTCCCCGGAGGGCGGCGCTCGGCGCCTCTCCCCCCACCCCTCCACCCCTGCCCGCGGCGTGGAGCCGCCCCCCGAGCCCCCCGCCGGGCCGGGAAGCCCCGGGAGTGCGGGGTAGGGGGGGGGATAAGGGATGAGAAGGGGGGATAACGGGATGGCAGCGGGGAGGGGGGGGATGCGCGGCCCCCGGTTGTGCTGCGAAAACGCAGGGGCGAGAGCGGGGTGCACGCCCCTTTGGCAAGGCAAGGAGGGGTGCGGGTTCCCCCCCCTTCCCCAGCAGCCCCCCAGTGCCCCCCCATCCCCCCCCGACTTTACGCCCTCCCCTCGCCCTTCGTCACCTCGCCTGGGCACCCACCTCGCTGTCTCCCTCTCCCCACTGGAGGCTTCATCCACACGAGTGATCGCGAACCAGAGAGGTCATTTTCCCCCTATCCAACAGGAGAACTGGGGTGAACAGGAGGTAGATGGCTCCAGAAAGGAGCACAGGACCCCCACGTTCACAGCCCTGCATTGGGCTCTGCCATCCCGTGCAGCAGTGCTGAGCTCACGGGCAGCCCTGGTAGAGCCGGGAAGATGCTCAGCTCTGCACCCTGCCAGCACCCACATCCCATGTGGGGACAGCACATTCCTCCCCCGACCTCCCTGGATGCTCCTCTCTGATCCCACTAAAGCCTCCCACAAGTGGGGATGGTTTGGTTAATTAGGCTTTGGGGATGACAGAGGCCAATTGCCTCCTCAGGGCTGGTTTCCTTCCAGCGCAGAATCGCGGTTGCTCCATATCCAGCTTGGATGCTTGGTTGAGGCTGCTCCTTTCCAGCCCAGGTGCTTAGGGAGTGTGACTGCTGAAGTGCAGAGCTCAGTGCCCTTGATCTGTTGCGTGACAGTGGACAAGCATCACCTGAGCTCTTCAGTTACATTTTCTGCATCTGACCGTGTTTTTCAAGCAGGGTTTGGCAGCACATCCTCCATTTTATGGATGGGGAAACTGAGGGACAGACACGAGGTTTAAGGTGCAAGGCACAGCTCTCAAACCCAGGCTGATTTAGTGTCGTGGGCTCCCTTATCAGATGTTCTTGCCTGAATTTGCTCCTTTTGTGAGAGATGCTGCCAGGAGAAATGCCAACAGCTCTCCTAGCTTGGGTGTTTTATCAGAGCCACTTGCAACTTCCACCCTTCCTGCTACAGCCCAGCACTTCTGCTGATGGAGATTACTGTCTGCCTCCTACTGCTCATTTGCTCTGGGATGTGGATTTATAATTTCATTGCAGACACAGGCAACTCAGACTTTCCCATTTGAGCTTCATCCCCAGCCTCATCCCTGGATCTGCAGTTAAACCCAGCAGATTTACACAGGTGCAAAGGCATCTTGTTGCTGTTTTAAATGATAACAATTGATGTGCCTAATAAAAGATGAAAAATCCAAGCATGAGAAATGCAGATGTTTTATTTGGAGATGCGTATGTAAGAAGCTGGTGTGAGTGGCTCTGGAGCAACCTGAATTTCATTTCAATTCCCCAGGCTGGAAAGGTGATTCTGGCTAATTTGAATCTACTCATTAAGCCACTGTTTCAAAAACACAGAGTCAATTAAACCATCTTCCCCCTGCCCTCGCTCTGTGGGCCTGCCTTGCTCTTAATCAAGGGATGGGGGGAATTGCAGCATCCGTGTGGTGGGGAACAAACACTGAGCTGGTTTTGGCTGATGGAGGTGGCTGCCCTACTGCTGCCGGGTGGGGGGGACGCATGGCACGTGTGACCCCAAGAGCAGAGGGGCCCACAGGTGTCAGCACCAGCCAGGCCGGTGGGGAGCCCCTGGGGCAATGCAGGGGATGAGCAGGACTCAGGGAGGGTCTCTTTCCGGAGGTGCTGTTCTGAGCCAGCACTGGGAGCAGCTTGACAAGTTATAGTGCTTTCTGGGTCATTTTCACACAGACTCAGCAAAATGATTAAAATTAAAAACAAACAATAAAAAGAGAGAGAGAGAGAAAAAAATCACAGCTGCTCTAGCACACACTCAAAATCCTGAGCAGTTTTTGGCTGAAAAGTGCTACAGGAAAAAAAAAAAAAAAGGGTTAGCTGCCTTTTGCTGCACTTAGCTCTCTCGCTGAGGAACGGAGCAGCTTCCCGATGGAGCCAGGGCCTCTCCCTGCCCACTGCTGCTCCTTGGCAGCCCCAGCCCCATCGGGTGTGCTGGTCCCCTGCCAGCCCAGATGCAGCAAGCAGCACTGCCAGCTCTGGTGACAGCCAGGGATTTTTTTTTCCCCCTCCCCCTAGGGATGCAGTGGGAGCCACGTACTGTCTATGGGCTCTTGGCAGTCATTAATTGTGCCTAATGAAACCTTGAGGAACTCACAGAAAGAGCTGCGATCCCCATGGCCAGTCCGGCAGATGGTGTTGGACCCCGCAGAACTCAGGGTGTGTGTGGGGGGAGAGTTCATTGGGATCTCCTTTGGCGCTGGGGGAGGGAAGGCTGGAGCCATGAGAGGGAGCACCCCCAGGGCACGGCCCCTACACCAGGACAGAGCAGCGGCAGCCAAAGCCCTGGCCATGGGGACCGGGGACAGCAGCATCCCCAGGATGATTTGTCCCGCCAGGGTGGGCAATGCCTGGCTGAACCCCGCCCCATTCGTGCCCCAGTGCCTTTCCCTGGGAGCCCAGTTGCTGTTGGGGGGCAGAGAAGGGGGTTACTCTCCAGCCCCCGGATTGCTGGTCGCCAGCTTTGCAGGGAAACAATCATGAGTGGAGAGTGACACCGCATGGCCGGAGGCAGCAAGGCCCTGGGTGCCCTGGGGACACCAGCACGTGTTTGTCCCCTCCTCGGGCTGGGAGGATGGGAGGAGCATCATGGAGCATCCCCTCAATGTGGGCCGGGGTGGATGAGCAGGATGAGACCCTGCAGCACCCAGCTGCGAGATGCCACAGGCTTGCTCCAGCCGGCACCCCAAGCACAGAAGCACCTGTACCCATTGGTGCAGGGCTGGGGGTTGCACCCCAACATGCGGCTTCCCCCCACTGCATGGTGCCCATGTTCCTGGATTTGGGGAGCGCAGGACAGGGACAATGCCACCACCACCAACTGCCACAGCATCGCACACTTCAAGCAGTGTTCATGACCTCTGCTGCATGGAGCTGGTGGCGTTCCCCGTACAGAGCCTGACTCCGCGCAACTCTGCCCTGACCCCGTTGTTGCTGTGGCTTTGATCTGCTTCAGAGCATGAACCCCCGGGGGAAGACATCTCACCTTCTATTTACCTACAAAGCACCGGGCAAACGTACCTGCTCTGCAAACACAGCAAGAGCTGATGACTAATCCTCGTTACTTTTATTATGTATTTGGTAACTAAAATAAAAGTTTCTTTGCCAAACACCTGCTGTTCTGAGCCGTCCCCAGCAGCAGCATGGTCAGGCAAATGGTCTTAATCCCCATGGGAAGGAGAAGGGACCTTTTCCCCTCCAACTGTTGTGGCTTTGTGTGACAGCGAAAAGGGACAGAGCGATCTGGTGCCTGGCTCTCCGCTGGCTGTGTTAGGGCCCCTGGACATCAAGCACTCAGATGTCCCTCCCAGCAGCCAGCCAGCCTAAGGTGACAAAAGGAGGATTTCCCCCATTCCCTTTATTTAGGGCCCTGTCCCAGTTCTTGCAGAGCCGCTGAGCACTGGTGCCAGCTGCCTTTGTCAGGAGCTCTGTGTGCTCAATGTCCCCCACAGTAATGTCCCAGCCAGTGTGCCCATCGCCTTGCCCTGGGAGGGACAATGCACCTTGGGGCCTTGCCCCCGCTGCCACCCGGTGCTCTGGCCCCATTGCAGGGACATTGCTTCTGCAGCCGCTTGCTTTGTGAGTGCAGGAGCCTGCACAGGACCTCGGCCCCATTGTTGCCAGCACCTAAGCGTGAGGCTGCTGATTTACACTGCTGCGGGGAGACCGGTGCTGCCTAGCTCATTGCTCATCCCTGCAGCTGAGGAGTGTCTGCTTGCTGTGCAAATGCAGGGAGGTGCTCCAGGCACCAGGACAAATTAATAGGAGAAATTGCTGCCAGCAGATGTGCCCCAGTTCCTTCTTCCTGCTGTAACCTCAGCTCTGACTGACGATGGATCTCCGAGCAGCCTGGAGTGGTGGGGTTGGGGCAGTGACACTGTAGGGCTTGGGTCTGCCTGGGGTGGAGAATCCCCAGGAGCTGCCCCCATGCAAGGAACATCAGCCTCTGAAATCCAGCTCTGAGCACACACAGCCACCGCAACCTCTTCCCCAAACACGCCTTAGCCTGTCAACAAACCCAAATTGCGTCTTGCTCCAGCAGCTGTGCCCTCAGCAGTTCCCCACTGGGTGCTTGGCGCTGCAGTTATTCTGCACCAGAGTGAACGTCCCTTCCCAAAGCACCAACCATGGCTCAGTAACAGCAGCAATAACACTCACAAGCCCTACATCTGCCCCAAGGGAACTGGGGCTCAGGAGGAGCAGCAGCTCCTCGGGGAATGCCAAGGGGTGAATGAGATGGCTCCAAATCTCTGCCCTGGGGCTGGGCAGTGCCACATATGCCTGTGGATTTAGGCAGTGTGCAGGCAGGAGCAAGAACAAGTGTGCTCATGGAGCAAGCCAGTGCTTCTCACACACAATTTCTCTTCCTATTCCCCCTCCGGTGTCACTTCCCTGCCTGGTGCAAACCCCGTGGGATGGGGCAAAGGGGCCGGCACTGTCCTCATGGGAACCTGGCAGCACAAAACCAGCTGAGGCCTGGGCATCATCGTGCGCAGCCTGGCCCTCCTGGTACAGGGCAATGTGATGAACTGCGCTGGTGCAGCAGCTTCCTGCAGGACACCGCCTGCTTCACCCCCTCTCTCCCTGGTTCAGTGGAGGCACCGCTCAGTGGGTCCAATGTCCCTACTCCAGCCCTGACCAAGCCCACGCGGGGTCTGTACCCACGCGTCCCATCACTCCCTACTGCTGGAGAGCTGGGGGCAGCCGCCCTGCCGCCTCCCGCCCCGTCCCCGTTGGGATGCATCCCGATGCGATGCAGCCCACATTCCCCTTCCTGCAGCTGTAGTGTGAGGAAGGCACTCCCGCCTCCGCAAGAACCCTGCCTGTGTTTATCTGAGCACAACATCGAATCCCTCCCGGCAGCTCCAGGCTCGTTTTCAAATGTCATTAGAGCCGCTTTGCAGGCGATTAGGATTCCAGGCACTGCAGTGCCTGGACGGCAAATGTGTCATGTGCACCTGCGAGACAGAAACTGTCCCTGGTGCCCCTTGCCCCCGTGGTCCCACGGCTGCCCCCATGCTTCATGCAGGCAAATCAAGTTCTCTGCCCTTAACTCATCAGCTCCAGCTGTGGCCGTGGCCTCCAGTGGCCCTGGGGTTGTTGGGTCACACCAGGCAGTGGCAAGAGGAACCCAACGCTGTGCCCGTTCAGTGCACTTGCTGAGCTCCTTGGGTGCTCACCTCCCTGCCTTGGGACCGAGGCAGCTGCCAGGGCCACCAGCCAGGAGAAGTCCTCCTCATCTATTTCTAATCACTCTCTCTCAACTCTGCAGCATTTCTGACCCATCTGTCACTTCACAAGATATCATCTCAGGAGAAAAGCTGCACTTTGATGTAGCTCACATGGGAATGCATCCCCAGCCACCACCAGATTTCCCACTTTGTGGGCAGATGCTAACTCTGAGCACCAAAATCCCCAAGGAAAGGCTGCCCCAAGTGCACTAAGGATGGCACATTGCCACCACACATAACTGGGAACCTGGAGTCCTGCTTTTTTTCAGCTCCCTGCCTTCACTCCACGTCCTCTGAGTGGGATGGGAGCCATTATATTGAAAGACAAGGCAAATTACACTGGTGTGCAATGATGGTAGATCTGATTCATAAGCCAGGAGGGTTTTCAAGGTCTAATTTGGGATTATAGACAGATGACGACTTCTTTAGTAACCAGGAAGACTTGGGAAACTTCAACTTTTCTTTGAGGAACATGTAATTACTTGCCAGCTTAGTGCTGTTCCCATGGCTGTCTAAGAGCTTGGCTTCTGTGGGACAGAGACGCTGTCACAGTTCAGAAATGGGTTTTAAATAGGGAACAGCTTAAAATTTACCAGGAGGATCATCCCTTGACCTCAAGCTGGTCTCCAGGAGCATTGGCTAGCACCAGCTTTAAGAGTGCAGTTTCTTCCCCAGGGAATCCAGTTGTTGACAGTCCATCGCAGCCCATGCGCATGCATTGTTTTTATGAAGCACAGGTGTCCACACAGCCCCAACCTCACCCCTTCTGCCTGCATGGGGACTGGGAGCTGGAGCCGTGTGGCTGCCCCAAAGCTAAGCGATGCTTCGAGGCTCCATGTGTGAAGTCCCTTTTGCAGCTGGGCACAGTGGGAATGGGCTGGGCTGCTAAGGGCACACAGGTGCACAGGTGAGTGTGTGTGGCCATCACCCCAGGCCAGGCATAGCACCTGGCAGGCTGGAGGGCACCCGCTGGGGCTGTGGAGACGTTTTGGAGAGCATCAGCACCGGAGGTGAGACTGCACTGGGCACCGGGCCAGCGTTATTAGCATCTCGCAGGCAACAAATCCACCCACGTCCTCCACGGAAGGAAAAACTGTTTGGAAACAAGGGCTCTGTCTGGCACAGGGAGCTGGGGACATCCGGCACCCCGCGTCTCCTGGCCAAAGGTGCTGTACCAGGAGGATGTCAACAAGTAAACAAACTGAATGCCCACAACTGGGCACGGATGCAAAGGCAGCCTGCCCACTGGCCCTGCACACTTCAGGCATTGGCAGGAGTGGGGCAGTTGCTCCCAAAGGACCATAGGTCCTTCACGGGGCAGAATTAGGGTTCTGGGCACAGGGCAGCTGTTGCTGGCTATTGCATTTTCCCAAGCTGTTTTTGCTGTTAATGCCTTGTAAGCAGGATAGAGTCAGGCAGGGCAGCCCCCCCCAGCTCACCAGGATGCACTGAGGGCTGTTGGCCGACGGCTGCAATGCTGATGCAGTGATCCCTGCTCTGCCTCACAGGGCTTATCCCACCTGCAGGCTCCCTTGTTCCTCCTCATGCCCTGCCCCTTCCATAACAAGCCTCAGAAAACTTCATCCAGCCAAGCCTCTTCATTTTTTTTGAAAGCCCCCAAGCGTGTCTCATCAGCACAAACAAGAGGAAGAGAAGGAAGAAACTAGTTAAAGCAAAGTCCCAAGAAAGTGTTGTCTCATTACTCTCCACATCTGACAAAAGCTACCAAAGCTGCATTAAACTTAGGAGTAACAATAATTCATCACACTTCTGCCATCATTAATCCTGGGTAATTGTTTCTATAATTAAAGGCCCCATTGTGTCTTGTCTCTCTAATACAATTTATTAGATGGGGAGCAGTCTTGCATGAACGATGCATGGCTGCTGGGAAGACATCTGCCTTTGGGTTGCTCGCATGCAAGAAAATGCAGGGAGGCTGCCTCCAGTGCCAGCAGCTCCTGCATGCACCTCATGGCATTCAGCCCGGGGATGAGAGCCCACGGGGGATCAGAGCTCCTGGCCTGTGATCCACAGATGAGCTACAGCCAAGGAGCAGCAAGAGGAAGCACCTCTGGCCCCAGAGCTGTGGGAAGGCTGGGTTTGTTTCAGCAAAGCTGCATTAAAACCTTGAGGTGAGCCAGGCACGGCCCAAGGGGTAGAACTCTCCGCTGGTGATGATCTAGGTGGTCTTTCAACTCCCCCCTCCATGTTACCATCCCTGGAGCCCAGATAGGAACTGGCTGGAGTGCACAGTAGAAGATGCAATCCAGGGCAGTTCCTCAGCTGCCCCAAGATGTTCTTGGCATAAAGTTCCCTTTGCTCCAGACTCCTCCTAAAAAATATTTTTTTGAAATAAACCCAGGAGCTACTAAGAAGGCTGAAAGAGCCATAGAGGTCCCGGAAGGCTGCTCACCTCCTTGGGTGACCCACAGTGAGGGGCACTGCCAGATCAGAGCTGGAGTGGGAGCGTGCCTTGGCTCTCAGCATTCCCCACCACCTCCCACTTGTCTAAGCTAATACTTGCAGCATCTTAAAAGGAATATGAATAAATAGAGCACGTTTTGGAGAGTGCATGGATGAAGTTAATAGGACCTGAAAATTACTCTTATGAGTCACCTCCCTAATGTATGTGCATGTTAACACTCACAGCGTGCTCACCCTCCATCTTTGTTTTCCAGAGCTTTCACTGGGGGGTTTGGCTGGGAAGGCACACACGTGGGAGGCACTGCTTATTCCCCACCTCAGCTGGACATCGCCATTAGAGAGGGAGTGGGCTAGCCCACGGCATCTCATGACTGTTCAGTTGCTTTGCTCACAGTGTGACACACAATAAGTCTGCAGACCTCAGCTCTTCTTGACGCCAGCCTCCTGCTGGAGAGCAGCCTCAGCCTCCAGCAGAGCGCTGCTTTCCCAGTGCCACCCAGCTGTGACCCTGGTACAAGAGACGACAACCAGGCTGGCAGCACAGATATTGGCTCCCAGCCCCTGGAAGTCTTCAGAGCACACATGAGCCAGAAGTATTTGGCCTGGAAAAAGCGCTCCCCTCAGGTAAGGGGTCTGCTTCCAGCAGCACTGCTCACAGCCTGGAGCACTCCCGTACCAACCTGCGCCTCGGGGGCAGGTGGGCAGCACAGAGCACCCATGAAAGGAGCTCAGTTTTGGCTGCAGCAAGAGGTTGGACCACTCATACCTTTGTCTATCCCCATCTCTGTGTGTCCAGCTCAGGGCTGAAACATTCTTTTAGTTGCTCAAAGCAACCTCAGGCTCTTGCATCCAGATAAACTCCTGCTGTAGAGGGATGTGAAGTCAGCCCATGTGGAAAGCCGGTGCTGGCAGCTCCCTGGAAGGGGCTCTGACTGCACCGAGGTGCAGCTGCAGCACTGGCTGTAAAACCACTGCGTTCAGGGCAGCCACAGCACTCGGAGAGCAGCTGCCTGTGCTGCGGAGCAGAATCAGTCAGGTCTTTGGTGCAGCCCCTTGGCACCACCTGGAGCTCAATATCGCACAATAAAGTGGGATTTATCATCTGGGAGGTGTGGGCAGGAGCCTCGTGCAGATGACAGCACTGAGAGAGCACCTACCTGGGGGGCAGGGGACTTGTATCTCCTCTGAGCTGCTGGAGGCTGAGCAGGACAGGAGGGGCACAGCCCAAGGGGTCCCCCCTTTTCCTGCTCAGAAGGATGCTCCCAGACCACAGATCAAGAACAGGTACAAAGAAGAGGAAAGGGAAAGATACTTGGAGGTGCTTAGCAAAGAGCTATGCCTTTCAATAGAGGGAGATGCCTCCATCCTCATGTCCTGCTCTTAGTCCCCACATCTCCACCCTGCTGTAGCACAAGGAGGGGCCAAATCCCCAGGAGTCATCAGGTCCTGTAACACCCTGCAGGTGAGACACCGCGGCATCACCGAGCCGCCCTCAGCATCCTTCTAGCCACAAATCCACCTTTGCGTGAGGTATGAGCCTTGCCCTGCTGCAGCCAAGCCAGCCCCAGGCACAGTCCTGTGAACCAACAGGGGGTTACTCCTCCATCCCCTCCAGCAGCAGTAGCCCCCGTTCTGCCCCTCCCTGGGTGACCACAGAATCGCAGCACATACCTGGGTTGGATCCAAGGCGAACACTTGGGATAAAGCATCTCTGTAGCTCATTCTCCCTCCTCTGAGCCATTTGCTGCCTTCACATTCATCTGAGGAAGGCTCTTCTCCCTAGATCAGGGCTCAGGACTCATGTAGGATTCGGGCATGTCCCTCATTGCAGACAGGTATGCCCAGAACTGATCTGCAGGTGAGCTCAGAGCCAGGTTTAGTGCTAGTCCCTTTCTCACTACATTTTGAGGCATAGTGGCTCTGCAGCCTGGCACTCAGACAAGGAACAAAGGCCCCTCTTTATCTCCACATCCAGCATTACTGAAGCTCAGGAGCCAGCAGGAAAATCCCACACAGATTTCAGAAAATGCCCTTACCTAGCTGTGTACCACTAAATGATGTTTTATCATTCTCTGCTTTGAAAACTCTGGCTGCAGAGAATAGGGCTATTAAAAAACAAACAATGAGCAATTGACTTAATGCAGAGCCCAACATAATATCCGTGAGTTGCAATATCAGCTCTTTTATCAGCCTTAAGTAAAACCTTGCTATTATTCAGCAGTAATGAAACCCCTGCTGCTGTGGCTGCAGATAACGCAAGGTGAGAGGAATACCTGCACTTAAAGAGACACTACCATAGGGAAAAATGAGGAACAGCTCATAACTACCTGAGCTTTGACACTTGGAGTCCCGAGTTCTGCACACTGGAGGTGCACAAATAACTGGTCCAACCCATGAGGAAATCCACTCTGCCCAGCCCAAGCCATGCCCCACTGAAGCAGAGCCACATGGAGCTGCAGCAGGTCTCAGGCCAGAGCCACGTGTGGAAGGTCAGCTTCAGAGCCCTAGGGAGGGCTCCACGGGCTGCAGCTCGAGCTCAGGTGTACCAACCAATTTCAAGCTGAAGCATTTCATCCTTTAAAGCATTTGCTGCTGGCCAGAGCATGACAACTTTAGCCCAAGGGGGAAAAGCTGCAGAGAGCACAGCACAACCCAGAGCTGCTTCTGACAGCTGAAACAACCTGTGATTAGGAAGACATCAGTACCCCTGATCACGGCAGGGCTGGGAGCAGGAATATCTCCATCCCCACCACCATCCTGCCTTTAACTGTGGGATTTGGAACTCCCACTTTTTTCTTTTTTTTTTTTTTCCTTCCTCAACGCATATGAAATAGGACACAAAGAATCAAAACCTGGGGGTGTCTCAGCACCTCCCTCCCTGGTAAGGATTGATGCTTCTCAGAAGCTTTGCCCATAGGAGGGATCAAGCACAGCTGGCAGGGTTCATCCAGGCTGGACCTGCTGGAGGGCTCAGCTACTTCAGCAGCACACCCCATTTCAGGCAGCCAGTTATTTTTATCAGCTGGAACACTGTTAGTCTGAGCTGATGCACATGCAAACACAGCTAGAGGCAGTTGTGCCATCGGACAACCTCCAGGCAGGCCCTGAGCAAAAGCTCAGCACCTTGGGCTGCGTCCTTTTTATTTTACTGACATTTGGAATATCTATTGCTCTTTTCAGTTTCAGCTACTATCACTTGTTCCATGTAACAGATGTGTTGGCCAACCTAAAGTCACTCCAGGTTGTGTTCATGATAATCCTGATCCCAGCCTCCCCTTCCTGACCCTGACTCACTTCTTGCTCAACTCTTGCCCTGAACCGAGGTCCTCTGTAGGATTCATTCAGGGAGGGCCCCAGGCAGAAATATCCCAGCAGACTGAAGACCCTCAAGTGCTCAGCAAGCAGTGTGGATCCCCTGTGAAGCTGTTTGGTTTATCCCAAAGACAGGCTTGCTGCCTCTTGTATTTCTGGTGATGTATATGTGGAGGTGCCCATCCTGCACATCAGAGGACAGCCAGCACAGGGACAGCTGGGGACCAGTCAGCATGGCCACACTCAGGCACTGCTGTATTGGAACACTGCTCCGCTACCTGTACCCCTTCCCATCACAGCATTGCCAAAGCCATAACCCCCTGAGGCCACGGAGAGCCTTTCCACAGGTGGGATTGGGGCACAGATGCCAATGGCAACCCTGTGCTCCCAGCAGCAGTGTGCCAATGCCACCTGGCACAGAGAGCCTGCCAGGTCCAGCTACTGACAGCCAACTACATCCCAATTCACATGAAAAATAGGGTAATTTATTATAAAGTTCAAAAATATCAATGTCATTAACTGGACAGCTTACACTAGAACACAGCAGCCAGAGAAAAACAGACACTTCACAGCCACAGCAGAGGTCTGGGCCCACCGGTCAGGGTTCCTGCTTACCCTAGAAAAGATGAGATTTGTCCTTGAGCACAGCAGCCAGTCACAGGGGGTTGAGAAACTGAGCACAAAACATACCCCACACTTCCTCACCCTCCATTCCTCTGCAAGCTGAGCATCAGCTTCATAGGAGGTGGGAGGGTATTGGTTGGTGCCTTGGGAACAGATGGGTCTAGAGCAGTGGAGGATCCCATGCAAAGTTACTGGTGATGAAGACTCTCCCACAAACCCTCCCCAGTTTTCAGGGCAAGCTCTCTGGGTCACGGTGTCATGAAGCTTCTGGGTCAGAGGGAGCTGCCCTAGGTACCAGCACAAGGTGCTCAACTGAATTTTGGTAGCCCTAACACCCAGGGGATGAAGGTGCCCAGGGCTCTGTGCACAGCCAGCATCACCTCAGCAGCATGTCTGGGACTGATGTGTCCTTGCTGGGGAAGACAGCCGCAGCCCTACAATCCTTGCCTGGTTCACATGGCAGAGAAGGGAAAAGAGAGCTGTCCCAAAAAGCTCAGAGCCTGAGGGCATCTTCCCAAGCTGAAACCCCTCTGAGTACAGACCACTTATGATACCTCACCTAATAAAGGAGGGCAGGTGGGACTATTACTCATGCAAGAAGAGTCCTCACCTCATGCTGCAACAAACTGCTGCTCTCATGATCCGCCTCCTGCTCCTGGCCACTACCATCCCCACTGCTCTCACAAGCTGGTGGCTTCTGGGCATCACCATCACCACTGTCAGTGTCAGAAGCGTCTTCCCCACTGCTGGACACAGACGAGTCCCTCAGTCCCTGCTCCATGCTCGCAGCCAGCAGCTCTGGGATATCCCCATCCCCAGTGGGCTGGGCATCTTCCACCTGCAGAGACAGGGACTGGGTCAGACTGCAGCTCCATAGACAAGCAGCACAGAAAACCCACGAATGATCTTGTGAACTCACCCCAGAAACCTCTCCTTCTATAGCCAAGGGAAGAAGGACCGAAGCATGTCCTTCCAGCTCAGTATCTGAAAGTCTACCCAGGATGAAGTCAGCAGCTGGATGCAGCAGGCCTACTCACTCACCTGGAGAGCTGATGACTCCTTCAACAGAACAACCCCATCCTGCTCTTCAAACTCCAGGTCTGCTTCAGTGTCATTCTGGGACTTGTACTCCTCGCTGTCTGTTTCCAAATCCGAGGGCTGAGGAGGGAAAAGGCAGCCCCTGAGGGAGGCATCAGCCCTGCAGCCAAGCAGCCATGGGTGGCCATGGTGCTGCTTTGCAGGGACACTAACTGAATGGGAATTCTGGTGTTACGGGGCAAGCAGGGCACCCACACTTTCAGACACTGAAGATGCAATACTCAAGTTCTCCTTGGACAGCCTGCAGCCCCCAAAGGGCATATGACAAAGGAAGCCTCTTTGTGTCTCTCTGTGCAGGCTCCTCTGCAGCCCTACATAGAGAAGCTCCCAGTCCACTGGGAAGACGGAGGGCAAACAATCCTGACTCACTTTCCCAGGGGGAAAGGATCTGCTCAGGCACCAGAACACCATACCTCGTATGTGACATCTTCAGGGTCATCTTCCAGCAGGTCCCCCTCCAGCACCTCCACCCAGGACACCTGCTCCTCCAGAGCAACATCGTCCCGTTTCCTCTTGTTTGCTTTACTAGAAGGGTTGATCCGAGCTTCTCGGATCTCTGCAGGGATCCACAGGAGGCAGAGTGCATACAGAATAAACACACAGCTGTGCATTTCCCAGCTTTCTACCCAGCACAGGAGCTTCAGATCCAATGTGTTTGGATGTCATGCTCTGTGCTTCTGGCCTGCAAACCCTTTGGGTACTCCAGAAGTCCCCAGCTCTTACCCTTGGGCATGTTGCTCTGGCCCCAGTCCACTGGCAGTTGGCCCAGGACGTTCCGGATCCTGGTGGGGACGATGGAGAGAAGGAGACGCGTCAGCCTCCCGTAGCGCTTCTTGGCGAGTCGTCCAGGTCTGGTGGGAGACTGTGTGGGGCAGACTTTGCTGATAATTGTCTCTACAGGGACCACAAGCCCAACCCAGGCTGATACTTTCTGAAGGATCTTCAGCTGCAAGCAAGAGAGAATTACATTTGGTAGCATGAGACCTTCCAGTTACTTCAAGTTCTCAGTGAAAACCTTGACCTTTGAGCTCTGCTCTCTCCCAGCATAAGTAGGACCAACTTCAATCAGGTAAACAGGGACCAGTGAGGTTGTACCTTGCCCCCTTCTGGTACAGAGAAGAGAAACACAAATGCTGCAGTAACCACTAGCAGAAGAGGAGTAAGATAAGACCAAATCAGACAGAGAATGAAATGGGAATGGGAGAAAAACAGAGGATGAGCACACACTGACTGCAGAGCAGGGGGGATGAAGAGCAGAGAGGATGATAGAGCAGAGAAGCCAAGCCACTGCCACCCCATCCCCTTGCCCTCAAACCCCTCCAGCAGAGAAGCATCACCTACCAGGTTCCTGACAAAGCCTAGCTGAAATACCTGGCACAGGATCCTGCTAGGCATGGAGTAGGGTTTGTTGCGGACAACCATCTGCCCCTACACCGAGAGAGAAAGGTCAGCCATCCTGCACTCCAGGTTCACCCTGGCCCCAGCAGAACCCACCCCATGTACCTGGAGGAGCTCTGCACACACTGAGCTGCTGTGTGACTAGGACTGCTGCCACCTGATGCTGCCCAAACCTGGCTTAGCCTAGCCTGCAGCCCCCAGCTACTTGTAGTTCATGGCCCAGCTGCTCCCCATTGTGCTGACGAGCTGCTTGCCCCACTCACAAGTGAGGCAGCCCCATGTGCCCTTCTCTGGGGGTTCCTTGGTGTCAGCACTCAGCCTGATGCCTCATTCAAGGGGGGTGATAGCTCTCAATTTCCTCTACAATTTGGGATACTCATCTCCCAGTGTGGGTTGTAGCTTGCAGAGCCAAGGCTCTGGGGTGGGATGTCTCCCATCTCTCTGTGCTGGTGCAAATAGCTAAGGCAGAAGGCTGAGATGCCAAAATTCAGACCCTCTGCGCCCCCTGATGGGCCTAAGGGAGGGGGACCCTCAGCTTCCTCCCTGTGTGCACCCTCCCATTGCTCCTGCAGTGCAGTGAAGCTGAGTCTGGGGTTTGTTTGAGTCAATAAAGCTGAAAGGAAGAGAGCGAGGCCAGCCTTTCCTTGCGTGACCCCTCCAGTTGCCTTCCTGTGCCTGAGTGGTTGACAAATGGCCTCCACTCTGATGACAGCAGGTGCAGGGATGTGTCAGCCGGTGTCACCCAGCATCACGGCACGCAGAGCAATCAGGGCTGCCTGCAGAGCATAAATATGAGGCAGTGCTCCAGCAGCTGCCAACCCCACCATGCTGCATCGGGAGGCAATGCTCTGTCCTTGCTCACTCCAGGACAAGAGCTCCAGGGACAACTTCCAGCACATGGTGACCACTAACCTGCATCCCACAGTTTACCATCCCCTCTCTGGACATCCTGGAGAAACACTGGTGTGTGGGGCCGCTGGTGAGGACAGCACAGGGCAGCAGCTCGGGGCTGGTGCTGGTGGACACACGCGGTGTGCCTGGCTCCATCCCATCCTGCTCCAACACCGAGCTCGCCACCAGCACGTAGACTATCCCAAATCATCTTGCCTGGGCAGCTCTGCCCCTGCCCCATCTCCCCAAGGTCATCACACTGTACGGCTTTGTCACCCTGGGGCAGAGCCCTCAGGTCACCTGGGAAGAGGCCTTGTTTTTCCACACAGGTCGCCCTCGAGCTCCTGCTGCTGAAATACCCCCCAGGTCCCAGCAGGAGCCAGGGCACTGCAGACACCCCCGGGTACCTGGGGCTGCTGGAGATGGGTGCTCCCACACAGGTGGAGGCCTGAGGGACCACAAGCGGATGAGTCCCAGTGCCACCGGTCCCAGGGATGTTGGAGGCAGCCAGCAGCCAGGCCCTCCCTCCACCCTGGAGACGTGCCATGTGGGGTGTGCTGGAGAGCAAAGAAGCTGAGAAGACAGCGAGGAGGCTGGTGATTCACTTCCTGAAGGTGGGATCCAGCCTGGAGCTCTCTGCTGGGAAGTTCTCTGGGAACTTGCTCCAGAGGTTCCTCAAGAAGCCCTGTGCTCCCCGGCAGCTCAGGCCTCTGCGTTTTACTTGCCACTGACTTTACAAAGCTGTTCAGGAAGCAGAGGATCCCTAAAGCCTTGGGACAGAGGCACTTTTTGCAAATACATTGACTGCCAGGCAGCCAGACCCAGACCCTAGGGCAGCGGATGGGTCACTCTACCTGGAGGAAAAGCATCTGGGTGGCATTGCCCTTGGCCAGGCACCAGAAGCGCTCCCCACAAGGCAGGGGGGGTCAGGGCAGGCTGGGGAGCAGAGTGGTGGCAGGTCTGTAACTGCATGGTGGCCTAATAAAGGTAAAAACATCTCAAGCAATGAGTGCGCCTCTGTTTTTTCCTTAGCTGTCCCAGCAGTTTGGTATCAACAAGATATTTTGGTGCCAGCCACACACACCCCATCCCCCCAGCACCCTCAGTGCACCCCCCCATCTCTGCAGCTCCTGGCATTTATCTCCCAGCCACAGCAGGCTCTTGATGGGCTGAAGCAGGAGGCTGCCTGTGCCCTGTGGTACGAGCTGTTGCAGGGCAAGGGAGAGGGGTGATGATGGCAGCTGCTTGACAGCTGCTGTCCTTCTCCATGGCTGTGGGGTGGGACATTTGTGTGTGTTGGGGACCCTCCCCAGGTGAGGACCCTCCCTCTGCTTTCAGCAGGCAGCAGCTCCTCCGGAGCAGTGACTCCCCACCATTCCCAAGGGTTCAGTCACCAACCACTTGTAACCAGCCACAGTTGAGACAGTTTCACATTGCTGGCTGTGCACTCATAAATTGTTTTTTGCTTTTATTGAGAAGCAGAACTCGTAAGGCAAGAACTAAAGCATCTCTGGTCAGCAATGCTCTGGGGTTAATGCAGAGCAGCCTCTTGGATCAGCAGTGTTGGGCTGTGGCCACCGTCCCTCCACAGGGCTTTTAATTCCCAGCAGGGACCCCCCCAGGGTGGCACTGGGTGGTCTGGTCCTGGCCAGGCATCAACAGAGACCCTGCAATGAAACCTCACCAAGCTGGCAGTAGTCAGGTTTTGGGTTGGGGCCATTAAGCAGGGAGTTAATCATCTTGGTTTGATTCCCACCTTCCAACTCTGTTCCTCCAACACTTTAGCCCCAGTAGATGATATGCCCTTCGCAGGACATGCTGATCCCCAGGCAGCTCTGCACAGTGTGCAAATACAGATGAGCAAAAGCAAGATTCAGGGGTCCCATAGTTGTGTTCTTTTCCAGGTATCCTGGTTTCAGTTAGGACAGAGTTAATTTTCCTCCTAGTAGCTGGTAGGGTGCTCTGTTTTGGATTAGAATGAGAAGAGTGCTGATAACACGCTGATGTTTTAATTGTTGCAGAGCAGTGCTTACACCAAGCCAAGGACATTTCAGCTTCTCGCTCTGTCCTGCCAGCGGGCAGGCTGGGGGTGCAACAAGAGCTAGGAGGGGACAGACCTAGGAAAGCTGACCCAAACTGGCCAAAGGGGTATTCCACACCATCTGATGTCATGCTAAACAATAGATAGGGGTGGCTAGCTGGGGTGGGGGGGGCAGGCTGCTCGGGGTTAGGCTGGGCATTGGTCAGTGAGTGGCGAGCAATTGCATCGCTCATCACTTGTTTCGTACACATTATTATTAGTAGTACTATTATCATCATTATTGTTATTATTATTGTTGTTATTACTATTTTTCTGTCTTAGTAAACTGTCTTTATCTCAACTCACAGGCTTCACTTTCCCATTTCTCTCCCCCATTCCAGAGAGGGAGGGGGGAGGGTGAGTGAACAGCTGTATGGTGTTTAGCTGCTGGTTGGGTTAAACCACAACACCGGGCAATGCTCTGTGAGTGCTGGTACCCAGAGGACATCAGCATTGGCATTAAGTGGGTGCAGAGCTTTCCAGAGTCCAAATCTCGGTTTCCTCCAGGCGTGTACGTGCCCTCTGCAATGCTTACTGCATGGATATTAAAAGCTTTTTCTCCAGCACAGGAATATGTGACAGCCAGGGCTGCTAGAGAGTGAACTGGGATCAGTTACATGATAGAAAATCCACTAAACATTTATTATAAGGAGCTCAGACACTATGGGGTGAGTCAGGGACCAAGACTTTAAAATTTAAATTGATCTCCAGCTCCTGAGGACATTGCCTCTGCTCTGTACTCAGGGCTGAGAGGGCAGATAGAGTTACCAGAGATTAATAAACAAGCAGTTATCAGTTAGCTGAGCTCTGATATCTGAACATGTGCACGCTCCAAGCTGACAAGCAAATGTGAACTAAGCCATGCTGCTGTAAACCTCTCTCTTTCTTCTTTTGGTGCTTAAGCTACTGCACAGTAGTTGCTCTACCCAACTGCCTCTGTCATCTTCCATCTTGTCATTCTCCAAGCATGGGGGCAAATCCTCAGTAGCAGTTCGCTGAACCTGTGTGTCCACTGTATTAAGTAAACACTGGAGATTGGGACCAGGACTTCTGGGTTTTATCCCCTGGTCTGTGACCTTCCTGAGCTCCCGGGAACATTTGTGTGCCTCTAACCTTGTCTACAAAATTAGAAGAAATCTTCTGTGTTTCACAGGTGGATCACGGGGCCTCATCCATTCTTCTTCACAAGACATCTCTGATGCCCTTGGCAGGATTTCCCGAGGGAAGAAATATTACAATACGTTATTACAGCCTGCCATGGTACAAGACTCATTTCCTCTGGGTGTGCCAGCACGGGGATTATCAGCCTGGACAGAATCACAAATTAAAGGTTTGTTTAAAATGATTATGGTGGGGATTGCAAGGTGGCAGGCATGCTCTGGGGCCAAGCAGGGAGGGAAACACCAATTCTGGCCTCACAGCCTAGCCAAGGTGCTCAGTGGCAGAGCTGCACCTCTGCCATGTTTCAGTAACATCTCTACAAGTCATCTCTCCAGCAAGGAGAACGTTGCCCACCATGCCTCAGGTGTGCAGGATGCTCCTTCCTGCACAGCCTGCCCCGGGCAGCGAGGACATTACAGTGGGAGACATCACATAATCATTATTTATGAGATAAATAATTGTTAGCAGCGGCTGATTATTCTGCCTGGGCCAGATACATTTTCTAAATGCTGTTTTTGTCTGACTCAGAATTTTGTCCTAGCCTCCTGCAGGTACAGGCAGCAGAAATGCTCAGGGCTCATTATCCCCTCTCAATCCCACATTCACTGGCTCCAGCAGCACCAACTACGCCTGGCTGTCAGTGGGTGGAATTAGAAAAGCAATCAGCTGAGCCCATGGGGAGCTCCCCCAGACCCTGCAGCAGCTGCTGCCTGGGACCCCCCAGACCCTCCTAGCACCAGCCCAGAGCCAGGCACTGCTCCCATTCCCCAGTCTTGCACTGCAGCCCCTGGCAATTGCCTGCAGCCTTTCCTTTTCCAGAGGTACTCAGCTCCCTCCACTGCCATCTCCTACAAGCACCGGTCTTACCGGCTCTGCAAGGCCACCAAGGGGATGCCAATTGCTCAGTGCCACTCCTCTCAGGTGCAACAAATGTTACCCAGTGAGAAAGCAGCCCTTTGCTACCCTGGGCAAGGGGAGATTTCAGCTTCATAGACCCAGCGCCAATCAGCGGCGGGAGCAACGAGAATTTCTCCCTGTGATTTTTATGCAAGTGAACACCTGGCCTTCCCGAGATCAATACTGAGCCTCAAGTCTTTGCCAAGAATTTTATAGTCAGCATCTATGCATGCTGGGTGCGATAAGCCCTTTTGTACACTCATTAACTGCATCCTCCTCTCCCAGCTAATTGCTGCTGGAAAGGTCATGCTCTGGCTATGAGACAGTACGCTGCAGCCCGAGCCCCTGCCTGGAAGCCGGAGGCTGGGAGGCTCTTCCATAGCCTCTGCAGCGTGGGGCATGCAGTTTGCCCCTGGTCTCCTGAGTGAGAGGGACCTGGGTACCTCCCTGCCAGGGGCCTGGCCCTGCTGCTCTGCACCCCAAAACAGCTCTGCTTCCCATGGGCTCCAGTGCACCTGGGTGCCAGGAGAATGGCTTCTCGTGGCTCAGGCTCATCCTGCGGCTGGCAGGTGCTTGTGACCAGGTAGTGGCTGCCATGGGTGTACCTGCTGCTCCTGTTTATTTCATGAATGGGTCTGTTTGCTGCCATGTGTGCGGCACCCCTGTCCATGCTTTTCTATTCAGAAAGCCAAATGTGGTGGGATCGATCTGCTCTTGAGTATGAGAAGCACTAGCTCTGTTCACCTGTGAGGGGTTGTCTTTCAAAGACAGTGTGACCATCTGCTGCTCTTCATGGAGTTGGGAGTCACCTGTCTCAGGACATGGGGTTCACAGCTGGGAGGGTGTTGTGGGAGCAGCCAGTGCCTCAGGGATGTGCTGTTATCTCTGGACATCTCTGCTCTGCTGCTGTGGCCAGGTTGGATGGAAAAGCACAAAGGTGAAGCATCTCGTGTTCTGTGAGAGCAAGGCGAGCTCCTGGCCGAGCCCAGCTGTGGGCAGCAGCTGGGACAAGGCACTGGGCAGTAGGAGGTGCTGGGGCAGGGGAGTGCACAGTGGGGCTGGTGACCAAGCCAGAGGGCTGCAGGGAGAGCGGCAGTGATGCCTGGGGTAGAGGCAGACGGTGCCCACACATCTGCAGCAGCCAGCACAGAGCCCCTTGGCAGCATCCTCCGAGCTGCACCGGAGCTGCTCCCTCTGCCATGGGCTGGAGCCAGCCCAAATGAGGCTGCCAGCTCAATTAGAGGAAACATGCGGAAGGCATCTGCAGGGATAGTTCCAATTTCAGCACAGGGCAAAGCCGGGGAGCTGTGTTTTTGTCTTGTTTCCACTAATTATCCATGTAGATAAAACAAGCTGTTAAAGCTGGAAACCCAAACAGTTTTCTGTATGCTGCCTTTGCATCTCCCAGGATCTGACCCCACTGAAGAGCAGAGCTGATTTGTTCACTTGGGGGGTTCATTTCCGCCTGGCTCCTCTTCCCATGACTTTGTGTAGGCACATCTAATTCACAAGCCAAAGCCTGTTGCTGTGCCCACCCCAGGGAAAAGCGGCATTTGCCAAAGGTGGTTTTCCCAAGCTTGGGGTTGCATGTAAGGGGTTTTCCTTTCTGTGCACAGCATGGAAACCCTCCCAGGCTCATTGTCCGGGGATTTCAGCATGGATGCAAGCAGCAGAGATGCAATTGCTACATGAAGGCTACTGCCTCTGTGTGCCTGGTGCTGTACCAATGCAGAGACAGCCTGAGCTTCACTGGGATCAGCATCCCATGTGTCCAGCCTGAGATAAGAGACCATCTGACCTCCAGTAACCACTGGGGATCATGAGGAACAAAGCACCATCTCCATACCACCCACCACAAAAAGGGTGGAAAATCACAAGCACCTTGTTTACAGACCTGGAGCCTCTCTGTGAGTTATACCCAACCTCCAGCTGCCTCCTGCTTCAACGGCCCCCAGCTGATGCTCTCCACAGCTGCAGTCTCCTCCTCCTCCTCTCTGCGCAATCCTGTGTGCCAAGCCACTGCCTTTTGACCATAGCTCTCAGAAGCATTTCAATGCCCTTGGCATGTGTACAGCAAATACAAATGACCAGCAAATCTGTAAATCTCTTCATCAGAAGAGCTGAATAATGTTCCCCCAGACCCCAAGTTCTCATCTTTTGCCACAACCCCTTCTTCATGTGGGCAAATGCATGTGCAAGTACTTCTAAGAGGCTTACAAAGCGATATTGCTTTCCCCATCAAAAGCCCTGAGTCATGTTATTCCTAAAAGCTGCACAGTTCACCTTTGTATTTGCTTCAAGATAATTGCTTAAAAAAAAAAAAAAAATCAAAGCAGGATTCATTATGTTTCTTTAATTGCCCTCAGGGCTGGGTGTATTGTGAGGGCCAATATAATTTAGCTAGATGATTTTCATTAGGGAATAAAGCAGAAGAGAGAAGTGTTTTCTGCTTTCTGTGCCTTAGCAAAATAACCCTTTTTGGAAAGCTCTCAAGTGTGCAGGACTGGGGCAGTGAACCCCCAGCACCTGACCCGCAGCCCTCCCCGTGAAACAGCAAAGACATGAAATAGCTGAGTAGAAGCCCCTGGCCAGAGCCTATGGGAATGCAGGTAACAGGCACTCCTGCCAGCAACGCTGAGGGTCTGAAGGCTTGAGAAGGAGGCGCCCAGGCAGGAGAAGGTATATTGCCTGATTTATGTGACCAACATGAAAAGTGTCAATCATGGCTGCTGTCAACAGCCGATGGCAAGACCAGGCGCAGATCTCGTGGTGGCAGAAGCATGGCACTGTGGGCACAGAGAGCTGCTTGAGTTCATCTTCCCTGATGCCCCCAGCAGCTGGCTTGGGGTGTGCTGGGTGAGATCTGGCTGCTGATGGCAGGACTCTGCAGGCTAATAAAGCATTGGTTTGTTTTGGAAAGAAAAACCTGCATTGTGCTTTTGTTTCCAGCTGCCTGTGGGGCTTTTGAGGGCATGGCCATGGGAAGGGATGCCTTTCCCTGCTTTTCCATCCCTTGCAAAAAAATGACTTTTTGCTCCCTCCAAAGCTTAGCTCTGTTCTGGCCACCACATCTTCGAATTCTTTGAAGGACAGAACTGTCAGGGAGACTTCCTTTCTTCTCCTCCTCTCTCTGCCATC
Organism: Anas platyrhynchos; assembly: GCF_047663525.1. Taxonomy (NCBI): domain Eukaryota; kingdom Metazoa; phylum Chordata; class Aves; order Anseriformes; family Anatidae; genus Anas; species Anas platyrhynchos. Next base: position 5,235,323 of record NC_092615.1, read on the forward strand.
CTTCCCTTGCTCCATCACCCTACGGCTCTGTTCCCCTGTAACCTTTCCAGCGAGTCCATTTTCTTCAGTCCCAGTGGGGTCTACAAACCTTGCAGCAAGCGAGGGCATGCTGGAGGCAGCACTTGTCACGGGCTGCAAGGGTTGCATGCTGCCAGGAGAGCTCCTCCTGCTCACCTCTTCAGTGGGAACTCGGAGGCTCCCTCACAGCCTCCTGCCAATAAGTCAGATATGTGGGAGAAAAGATGATTTTATTCAATTTTATTTATCCTGTTGGGGCTGAGATATTACTTTAAAAAAGGTTCAACCAATCTTTTAATCACAGAAGGACAGTGACGAGAATGCAGAGGTAGGCACTATATCTACCCAATTAAAGAGATTAGTCTTATTGATTTTAATGGGGGTGATTCACCGGCTTGAGATGAAACACCAGCTTATTTATCTGCTGGATCACAGCCGGAGAATGCAGCATCTTGCAGGATCTGGCCCTTCAATACCACATCTAGCTATGGGCAGTGCAGGAATCCAGTCCTTTTAATAGTGATAGTTTTGAGATTATGTTTGGAGTTTTATCACTATTATTTTAGGCAACATGCCCAACAGGGAGCAGTATGATTAATATTTAGGGAATAAATCCAGAGGTAATGGTCCCCAGGAGCCCAGGGATGCTGACGCCTCAGTGTGCTGGGAAGTCAGGCGGAACCACTGATTTCTGAGCTGCCCATCAGATATGCTGCCAGCAACTTTTCAGGATGGATTGGTAGCCCTAGAAATACAAACTGCTTAACCACCCAGCTCAGCTGCTCTGGGGACTGGCAGCCCTGCTTCTAAAGGATTGGTGCTGTCAGGGTCCTGCTCTCATCCTTGCACCCAGCCAGGAGCCTGTTCGCACATGTAAAACTGCCTCATGTCTATGTACTCTGAGCACAAACCTGGAGTCAGGGTGCCCTTATAACAGCAGGCACCCAGCTATGGAGGAGCGGCTGGGCACTGAGCCCCTGTGCGGGTGATGCCTCCCCCAGACCAAGCACTGACTAAGCCCCCACCAAGCACTGAGCTGCTTTGGGCTCCGGGAGCACAGGGATGGTGCCAGCTCTTCCCCTCTCTGTCTTGGTTAAAACCCATCCTCATTTAGCTTAGGTTAAGGTCAGGGCTTTTTTAAGAAACTGCCTCATAACACCTCTCCTACGGGTGCTGCCTAGGAGCAGCAGCACATCCCCAGTCTCCTTGTCAGTTACTCCCTAGCAGATATCATCACATTTTCAGAGAAGCACCGTGGATCACGAGCTGCTCCCAAGTGAAGGGGAGCCATCCTGCCCAGTGCTTGCCAGCAGGCCTGGTCCTGACCAGTGCTGGTGCTGTCCTCAGAAGCATCACTGCTTTCCCTGACCTCCCAACATGAGATGAATGTGGGTTTACATTCAGCTCCGTCACCATTTCTGGTGCTGGGGAGGTGACCATGAGAAACCCCACACTTCCCTGGTGTGGGACATTCCACCATCTGGACAAAATCAATTTCTAATTAGTCTGGTTTAGGAAGAACCACCCCAAAGAACAGGTTCTTCTACAGGCAACACAAGGCTCCATCTCCTGTAGACCATTGCTGCTGCCCATTACAAGAGGCAAGAACTGGTTTTAATATAACATTGTTTATTTCCAGTTTGCTTTCTCCTAACATGCCTCTAAATTTGTTTGTAGCTTTGGATGCTCCTTGGTTGGTTCCCTGTGGGAATGCAGGGAGCCAGAACAGACAGTCCTAATACACCCATCACACACCTCAGGTTTGCGTGATGGGGCCAGAAAACAAGCACTGCAGCAGCAAAGTAACCAGGAGAGTCTGTTGGTCCTTGGTACTTTGTGAATTAATATTCAATCACTTCCTCAAAAGAACAGGGCAGGGACACCAGGCTTTGGGATGTCAGAGACGCAGACCCTGTATGATGAGCGCACGTCACTATGTCAATGAGTGCTGCTCTGTCCTATTTCATCTGAATCTGCTCCTCCCAGGAGCTGTAAGAGCTGTCTACAGTTATGAAAAAAAAAGACATCTTCCTTCCACTCTGAGCCACACAGCTCCCAGCAGTCAGCTCTTGCGGGAAAACAACCGATCCTTCGTGTACAGGAGGAGTTCAGAAGGTGCGAGCAAAGTTCGGTGTTCCGTGTGAGCGTAGTATGGCAAGGCCACCTTACATTATTCGTTGGACACTCCTGACAGTGCACGCCTCACAGGAGATTAGTCTATTCCATGCTTTCCATTTAAGTCTCCCTGTGCAAGGAGAATAATAATTAGACTCTTGTAAATGTCATGGCAGGGTGAAACGAGCTTGCCCCATGGGGCAGAGGTGTCCAAAGCTGTGGGATCTGGCATGGGAACAACCAGGGCAACTGCTCCAGACCTGTGTGCTGTGAAGAGGTTTCAGTGCCTGTGTCCTGGTGAGTCGTGGTGCAGTGCAAGGCTCTGCAACAGACTTTCCTCCCAGCCCAGCAGTGGCCTAAAAGGCCAGGTATGCATAGCTGCCAGCCTTATTGCAGGGCTCTCCAAGGAAGTGGAGCCGACCACGTTTGATTTCAAGAGCCCTGAGCAGAGGTGACCTCTGCTGATAAAAGTGCTGATGGAGGAGGAGTGTGCCTGCAAGCTGCCTGCATTGTCACCTTTGTCATGCTGCATCCCTAACAGAAAGCTCAGAGCCCAGGGGAATGCTGGGCGAGAGGCAAGTCAGCAAATGAAACAGGACTACTCCGCTGCCTTGGTGCCAACACCTCCACTCGGCCTTTTTTACAAGGACAAAAGTCTTTGAGAGATGAAAGGTGTCCCACACGGTGGCAACTCCCAAAGCACTGATATGGCCTGGGGACAACTGGCTGCTCTCTGTAATGTTCCAAGGACGTGGGTAGGAGAACAGCTCCAGAGGGAAAAGCAGGTGGTGGGAGGCAGAGCACAGGAGCCCCATAGAGCTGTGGAGTCCCAGGGGCAGCAAGGAGAGATGTGCAGAGGAATGAGAGGAGGGAGTTACGTGAGCAGGGCGATCAGGCATTAAAGCCTGAGCACTGGTGTCAGGAGGATGAACACAGGACAGGCTTGACATGAAAAATGTTTTGGTATCCTTAACATAAGTGAAATAGTGAATAAAAGTCAGTCTGGAGGGATCCTGAGGGATGTGAAAAGACAGGAATTCATGCAGTGAGTGACCATTTTTAGGTAAAACTGAGTCAGGTGAACATCTGCTTAGCGGCATACTGGGACCACGCTTGTGAAACCCTGGACACACTGGGACATGAGTTCAGCCAAAGGACTGCCAGAGGATAAGATAAACAGACCAGCCACACTGCATTACACCCATCCCTGGACATGAGCAGGGGTTTGGCATGTTTTTCTGGCCAAGCCCACAGCAGGAGGTCACACCGTGACCAGCCTGCTGGGTACACAGGAATGCCCTTTTGATTAGCCTGTACCAGTTGATCTGCAAAAACCTGAACTGCCTTGTAAAGACAATGTGTCCTCTGCACACATGAAAGCAAGTGATTGTAAAACAAGGAACATACTATTTTCAGAGAGCATAAATTTATCTGCTTTTATTTATTCAGGGTGTTGATCCTCAGGTCTCTAGAATCACACTAGCTTCTTAACATCAAGTTGCTAATCATTATGGAGTGCCTGGGAATGACATGTCATGTCTTTGCTATTGTGAAACCACAGTACAGTTTTAAAAGAAAATTTAATCAGAATTTTGTGATTTCTGTTACACAAGCTGATAGGGTTCATCTTTTCTGCCCAGGCTTTTTTATTTTATTTTATTTTTTTCTGAAAGAAAATGACTACATGTACCCTCGGGTGCCATTTTCTGAAGATGGGTTTTGTCATTTGTTATGCTGTTAAATTCCATGCTGATCTAGTATCAAATTCTTGTCTTGCGAATACAACCATGACAAACTGCAAGAGCTATCAAGGGCATTGTCAAAATCCATCTGGACTTTTTGCACTTAAATTAAGTGTTCCACATACCAACTTTGTTCCTAGAAAGAAAACTTCTTGGCTCTGCATTGTAGGGACATGTTAGGAAATGCATCCTGCCTTGATTACCTTGTCAGTAGAAGAGAGAGAGAGGGATATTTTAAAAACACCAGAGCAATTTCATGCTTCAAAGGTAGCAGAGCTCTGGGTGCAGGACTGCTGCCCCAGACGCACCCTGCTCTCATAGGATGTTCAGGCGCTGCCCAGGTCCTTGCCTCGGCTGGCTCCAGCTGCCAGATTGCAGGAAGTACAAGAGGAGAAAGGTTTGGTAGCAGTGAAGTTTCCCCAACACTTGCTTCGATAAGAGCAGTTTTTGCATTCTGGCCAGGCAGCAGTTTGGCTTGGTGTGTGGCAAACAAATGCACAGCTACAGCAAGAACGGGGCAGATGAAAGCTGGTGTGTGCACAGGACCAGGCAGGAGCAGGTGGAAAAGCAGCGGCAGCTGCGCCTTTCCCACCCCTCCCACTGCAGGTGGCTTGCAGCAGCTCTCAGCAGAGGTCTGGGTGGCCAAGAGGCACTGCTGCCTGTGGGGATGGATGGGCAGTGGGTAAGGTGGAGAAGAAGCCTTGGAGCTGCTCTCTCATGTGCCAGCTTCCTGCAGCTATAAATCTGAATTTGAGAGTGACTGAAGACACAAAGTTCATTCAAGCACAAACATGGGTTACAGCAGGATTTCCCAAGCCTTCCTCTCTGTGCTATGACACCCCCAGATAAACAAACTTCCTGTCTGCTGCAATCGTTGCGACACTTTTGTTTCTGCCTGGGACGAAGCTGAAGCTGGCACCCTGGTTCCTTTTGCAGATGGCTGTGCTCTCAGTGATGCAACAAGCTTGTTTTGCACACACCTTCCACCAGCTGGCCCTGCTCTCACCTCTTCTGCAGTTCATACTTGAGATGATGAAAAGGTCAGGCACCCATCCTCAGAGGGTCAATGTACAGCTGACAATTTACAAAGGCTTAGGTGCAAACCCCTTGGGATGATAGAAACATGCTCAGGTCCAGAAAGGCCAAAGGGCTTCCCTGTTGGTTGTCCAGTATCTTCAGGAAATGACCTGACGAATAATATCCCTCAGCAGCCAACAAATACACAGAAACCTACCAGGGAAAGGTACTGAGCAAGTTCCCAGTAAGGGAGAAACCGAGAGGAACCTGTGCTAACAGGTGTAAAGACTCCTCACTGACCTTATGCTGTGATTAGACGCGTTACAGAAAGCACACAGAAAGGTTTCAGCACTGCCTGTATCAGCACCCTCATCTGCTTGTCTCAGTACAAAGACAAAATTCATCAGCAGCACAGAGAAGAGCTTTTAGAAATACACATAATTCAATTAGACCATCAAAAAGATGATCTAATCATGTCAGCTCAATTATTCAGACTAGGGCAAGCTGAAATCTTTCATGCCACCTAAACTGGAAGCCTTCTGCTGTGCCAGTCCTCTGGTGGCAATCCTCATGTCCAAGGAGGTGATTCACTCAGGCCGTGCTTTCACTTTTCAATATAGCAGTAGGTCTTTTTAGGATAAGAAAAATCTCTCTGATATTAACGAGGGAGAAAAAAAAAATAGTACCCAGGACACCAGAGGGCGTTGTGCAGAGTGGGAACAGACGTGGTGTGGACTGGGGGTCCTGCGGGTGGGAGAGTCACCATCAGGGCTGCCCACAGACCTGGACACTCCGCCCAGCTGCCATGGTGCATTTTGGCAGAGGCCCCTTTGTCCACTTCATCTTGTCATTGCAAGACTATGTTACTCAAATGATGAAGCCTCTGTACTCCCTCTTCCTGCCGTTCTTGCTCACTTGAAGCTTCTCTGTCCCTGCTGCATCCTGCTCCCATCTGTGCATGATGGCAATCTCCCATCCGCTGCTGCTCTGCATGGCTTTCACTGGGGTCACTGGGAAATGCGCTGCACATGCATGGCCTCTTGTACCTCCTGCCCCAATCTGGGAGCAGACCCAGGACTGCAGAGCCCTGCTGGGTCTCATTCCTGATCCCCGGCCTACACACGTGTCCGGTCTCTTGTCAGTCTCCTGTTGCTTTGTGGTTCAGGTGCTGTGCTAACAACCTGACTCTTATCAGATGTTTGGTTTCTAGAGACAAAATGCTCCTACGCTGAGCCTTGTGTTACCACCGGTCCTTCTGAAGCTGCCGTGCAGCTGTCCCTGAGAACAAAACCGCTGGAACAAGTGGATGAAGGGTATACAGACGAGCCTTTCAGCCTCTAGCCTCTCCCCTGAAGCCACACCAAAGGTACAGAGAGCTTAGCCTTGATCAAACAGAGCTGTGGACACAGTGCTTGTGCGGCTCTCTGCTCTTGTTCTTGGGCAAGTCCCAGCTGGAAGCAACAAGGGCCAAACCTCAGCCCGAGAGCCAGCTGGACGCAGCATGGCCTCTGCTCCTGTCTGCTCACTGGGTTTTGCGTCCCACTCCTGCAAAACAAACTTCTAACTGCTGGAGGAATCCTGCAGAACACAGCATGGCAGCAACAAGCTGAGTCCTTCGCATGGGGATACAAAGAGACTTTATCTGCACAGGCCCATCCTGACTCCCTGGTTTATTCCAGGGGCCACAGATCGGGAGATGGAGGCTCAAAGCTGCTCTGATAACAGTGAAGTGGTGCTATCCAAGTTGTGTGGTTAGAAAACTCGGCAGCAAAAAGTTGATTAGAAGTCGATCAAGAGAGAAAAAGCAAACTGTAGGAATAAGATGCAAACTTTCAGCATGGAAGGAGTTTAACAGCTTTATATCCTAACAATTTGTGCTATAGCCAGGATTACTGCATATATTTAGTGATGATTTATAAAAGAGTGCACAATAGATGTCAGAAAATTATGGCTTACATAAAATTATTTAGATGTGAGAGAATTCTGAGTAAGTCTAGATATGGAAGAATTTTGAGGAACTTTGGAAGGACAGAAAAAATGATTAGCTGGGCAATAGGATGAGAGACTAAAGTCAGTGCAATGCAATGCATCTGAGAAGAAACAGTCTGAACTATTCCTGGTCTTCATGCATTGTAAATCAACTAAAAGGTCTTGGTGTCACTATAAAGAGTTCATTAAGAAGCATCTGCTCAGCAAAGTCTTCTGACCAGAAAAGCATTAGGACATTATGATATTTAAATATACATTTTATGCAATGATGAAAATATTATAGTGCCATATATTACACAAGTGATGATACCTCCTCACCTTAAACAGTGTGTTCATTCCAGTTCTGTTTCCCTCATTTGGAATATATAAATCAAGTTCAAAGTGTGCAAGAAGAAATGCTGGAGACTTGGAAGATTTCCATAACAGAAGAGACGGCTTGGACTATTCCAACTTTAGATAAGAAATTAGTAATGGAAAAAGCTGAATTTCATTGACTAATGAATGGCATTGGAAAATAAAAAATTATCTTCCAAAGTACTTCATGTTGTACTGCTAACAGAATAATAAGAAGGCACTCATATAAATTAAAATAATCCTTTTATGTCAACCATCATTAAAACTCAGATGAAGTATTTCTGACCTGGAAACTCATTAATTCAATATAGTAATCTGTGCCCAAGTATTTAGTGAGATTCAAAAATGAGTTACCTCCTCTTCCCAAATATACTTGCAGACAGAGAATGCCAGTCATCACGTTTGGATATTAAAAAGTTTTTGTTAAATTCTCAGTCCTCTGGGAGACTCCAAGATTATTTCTTGGGACGGAGCTCATACTTCTAATATACTGCCAAAACTGGGACTTTGAACTTTCTCAGTTGCCAGGACATTTTCTCTTGGAAACATCGAGAAATGCTTCTGTAATATCAAACCCAGTAGATCTAGGCTGCTGCTATCCACATGTCAATTTAGCTACTGACGTAACAACTAAGGCATGTAAAATTCATTCCACATGCACATCCTTATTTCAAACAATTTCAGGTAATTCCCTATCCTCCAACTATTGGTTTCAAAACCTCAAAAAAATCTATCACACCAACTCCCAATGCAACCCTGCAGCTGAGGGTAGAGTGAACCATGTGCTTGGGAGCCCTCGAAAGCATTTTGTGGGCAGCCTGGTGATCACCAGGACCTGCAGGAGAAATCTCTGTGTTACTGCAAGTGGCCTCCATGACAGTCTCAGAATGAAATTCACCCTCAAGTCTAGATGCTGATTCTTGGGAGTGAACTCAGGGCCTGATGTAGGGCAAGTTAGTCCACGGTGATCTGCAGCAGCCCTCCACTGAGCCTGCAGCTGAGCTCGCCATCGTGCCATTTCCTGGTGCTGTTGGAAAAGAGAGAGTGAAGAGCCACTCCCCTTGCCTTTTTTCAATGCACTTTAATAATGCACCTACCTTTAATAGCTGAAGTGATGAATTTAAACCTTACTGGAGGTTAATTACTTTGAACTAAAGTTGTAAAACTGAATTTCACTGCCAGATGTACAAGGAGCAAGAGATGAGGATGCCAGTCCCAGATGAGGAGTGTCATCGGGGACTTGTGCTGGGGACCTGAAGAGCTTCTGCCACCAAACTGTACGTCTCTTTTCAAAGTTTTAAAAGCAACACTGACAAAACATCTCTAAGTGTCTATGCAAAAGGTTTTATAGATTTCAGAAATTGTTTTTGAATGCTACCCAATCAAAGTTTAGGGTTTGAAATGTTTAGTGCATTAAGACTACACCTACGTGGAAACTGAAATGTCTGTTTCCTAGGAAATTCTGTGATTGGAAACTCAGCTTTCAGTCCAATGTAGAGTGAAATGTCATATTTAGAAATTCAGAACAAAATGGAATGTTTAAAAAGTTTTTAAAAGTTACTTGAAATACTCTGTTGTCAACTTGACAGGCTTCTTTTATATTCTTATTGTAATTTATTACATCAAGTGATAATTTTCATAGCAAAAATTATTTTGAAAGGAAAAATGGAAATGCTATGTTCTTGTCTCTTAAAAATGGAACATTTCAGCCTTATTTGCATGTTTGACTTTGCATTCAGAGTAGAACGGACAAAACCCAACACATTCCTGGTGAAAGTTTAACAAATGATGTTTTATTGAACTCTAAGAGGAAAACACCCAATGAGAATGATGCCCAGCTGCAGCACTCCATACTTCCTAGCCTAGTCCCACTTGAACCCTCTCGCAGTCCTTTGCCTTAGCTTCAGCACTGCTTCTGTGAAGACACAAGGGGGACTCACATGCTGATGACCCCTCTTGTTATTGCTTCTTCATGGGTTTTTATCATTACCTGTCACTCTTCAACTTCTGCTGCACACCAACAGTGACCTGGCCTGGGCAAGGGCTAAGTGCTGTGTTGGGGTTGCTAGCCTTGGTCAGACCACAGCCATCAGGGGGAAGCCCACAAGGAGATGCAACAGCCTAAAAGCTGGGCCATGAGCTGCACAGACCACAGACTGCTAGTGCTGTGACACTGAAGCAGTGACATTATGAACCAGCTGTTTCCCCGCTGCTCAGACCACATTGGGTGAAATCTGGAGACATTTTTCCTGATGGAGATCATAAGGGATGACACAGATTTTCCTCTCCCTGCAGGGAATATTTCCTGCTGTGGAGGGAAGGAGCCAGGTGCATGAAAGGGAATCTGCTCCGACTCTTTGAGCGGAGCCAGAATGGCTCTACCTGGATTTTTTACCTGCGTGGCCTGCCTGTGTGCATGAAGGGTGAATAGCAAGGCACCTGCACACCCTGCAGGGCACCTGCCTGTTGGAGGAGATGTGCTGATGGGTCCCTGTGCTTCTGCAGAGGGGCCCTGGTAAGGGAATCCCTCAGACTCCGCTCACAATAAGAATGCGCACCTGCCTGGCTGCAGAAAAACCCAACCAGGGTACATTTGCCACAGAAAGGAAAAGCCCTTTTAAAGAATGCAATGTGAGAAATGCAGGTATACAGGATCCACGCACGTCCCTGAACACTTGACCTTCACATTAACTCCTTTCACCACACCCCCGATACGTGGGCATCCAGTATTACTTCATGCCGCAGGTGCTACACTTTCCCATGTGCACCGAGCCAGAATTCCTCTTCACTGCATAGGTATTTACCTTCCTAACCATTCCCCTTGCCCACTTAACCATTTGATTGCTAAGGAGTGTAAAACACCACTGTTAAATCTAGACCAGTCCTTGGACTCGAAAATACATAAAATTCAGAGGTGTCTAGGTCTGGGTTTCAGTGGGATCGAGCAGATAAAGAGGGGATGCTTGCAAATCTGGGAATCACAGCAGTGATAACACACCACAGCTTTCAGCAGATGCTCCAGCTCCAGCTGCAGGAGCTCTGCCACCAGATGAGGCTCATCTTCCCTGCAGAGGTGATTTTGAAATGCACCTGGAGAACAGTTAACTTCATCCATAGGATTCTTATTTGACATAATTGCAGACACTTGTGCAGAATAGCCCTTTCAGAAAGGATTTTTCCTTCAGAAAGTGCTTTGTGCTCTTAATCAGTTACAGGGTTTAGTGGTATTATTTACAGCCTGACAGTAGAAAAAGAACCACCCTGCAGGCTCTGGCAGACAATGCAGAGCTCCTCACACTGATTGCACCAAGGCAGGGTAAACCTTTCAGAAATCTCCTGTTGCAGAGCCTTGTAACCTAGACGTACCTGGCTTTGACGCCCAGTGGCTCAAACTGAACTAAGGAAATTAATACCCTTTATGAACTGATTCTCAGGGTTTTTGCAAAGTTTACACACTATTTCTTGTAAGGAAAAGCTTGGCACGAGTGATGGCAATGCATTCCTCCTCTGCTTCTCACCTTTGAGCCCAGCAAGGCCTCGACCAAGCAGTGACTGAAGTGACAGCAGCCAGAGCCACACCGGCAGTGCTGGGCACAACCCTGTGGCCCCATCCCTCACCCCTTGCATGGTGTCCAGGCAGATGGGGGGTGCGTCGCCCAGTGAGGCCCCCAGAGCCCCAGCCAAATCTGTCCCACACTGCTGGGTGCCCTGCACCATCTCATGGGGAAACACCATGTCAGGGCACCTTCAGAGCAGCTCCCGCTCCACTGCAGACACCCTGAGAAGAGCAGACAACTCCTTGATTCTGCTATTTCAAGGATCAACTGAGAATAAAGCTTTTATTCTACATCCTAGATATTCGTGTTGCCGGTTTACCAAATGTCTCTTGAGGAGCATCTAAACCCATGATACAACAGCTTCACCCTTCTAAGCTGCAGTGGGATGAACTCTATGAGATTAGCTTTGCCCTACAAATGCAAATTTGATAACCTTTCATATTACAATGGTAGATCCCATTGAACCAAGCCTCCCAGGGACTTTTGTGATTCCCCAGTTTGGCAGCAATATCATTGCTGCCCCGTGAATGGCGTGGAGGAAACAAGATCTCAGGAACCTCTTATGGCTGCTGGTGCTGCTAGTGCGAATCGGCTTTCAGAAAGCAGGTAAGGAAGGAATTTCTCTCAATAATTTCCTCTAATTCATTAACTGCTCAGAATGGCAACTTGCAACCAAATTATTTCTTTTTCTGCAAAACCTTTCTGAATAATCATTTTTGTAAAGTATTTGCCACATTCACTTTTTACAAGTCGTGAGTTTTATTTCTAAGTAGATGTTACATGCAAACAATCCCCACGGTGCTGATAGCTAACATAGCTTTGAGTTTCACCATGGCTTCTGATAGAGGAGTTTAAAATAATTACAAAATTAGGGTATGAAAAACTCATCCATGAAATCCCACTCTTTGGCAATCTGCTATTTACCTGCCAGAAAGCACTGCACGCAGTGCTGTGTGAAAGGCTTCAAGGTTTTACAATCCATGTATGAACAAATGCTTATGGTTTACTAAAAAAAAAAAAAAAGAGAGAGAGAGAGCAGCATTTAAGTGTTTTAATCAAGGAAGTTTATTTCTTTTTGAAAAGAAATCTCTTTTGAATCTTTGAATCTCTAAGAATACTTCCATCTGTAATTCCTTTTAAGAACCTAGTAGCAAACTTTTGAAAGTTTGGTGTTTGTCACATTTACATAGATACTGCGGGGTAAGATTAAATAAATATTCAAAATTAGATGAATTTGATCAAACATTATTTAAAAGTTTCACGGAGATATCTAGAAGCAGTTTTTTTTCAAATTACTATTTGATGTCAGTGTTGCTAAAGGAAATTTCAAGGTTGCCATAAGCATCTTGTAGAGTACTAAATTATTAAAATCATTATTGTTGTAACATAATTAAATCTGAAATAAAGGCTACATAGATTTTTAAAGAAAATATATTTGACATATTGGAGACCTGGTAATGTAGCCACACATGACAACTGTCTTCCTACTATAAGAGCGCTGTCATACTATTGTCTTACTGTTCATTATCTGTAAAAATAAGCTTCTTAAAGAGAAAAGTAATAAACTTTCTGTCTTAAGCCTCAAAAATAATAAACTTTCTGCCTTAAACCTCCATTCCAGTGCATCATCTTTGTAAATGCAAATATGTTCTTGGGAACATTTAGTGTAATTTTCAGAGATGTTTGTACAGTATGAGAATCTCAACAATGGAATTATTTCATTATTCTTTATGTTGAAACAACCCTACATGAACAAACCAATGTCTCTGATGATTTTTTATTTTTTTCCTGGCAAGAAAAATGCAGAAACCTGAGCCCACATGTCTCACTGCAGCCTTTGCTGTTTGATATTTTTCACTGAAAGGACTTTTCACCAGGTTTCTGTGGTACAGCATGGATGGAGACCTGGACAGGTCCCTAGTGACATGTTGCTGCAAAGTCCTTGACAGCATTTCTGGGACCTAGGGCAGAACTAAAGGAGCCTTTGAAGGTCCATTGCCTTCAGCCAAGTTTCAAATAAAACCCCTCTGATATATCCTCATTTCCTGGATGCTGACAGGAGTATCTTCCAGATGCCAAGCCTGATAGCTTCATGGAGTTGTGCTGTCAAAGTTACGGTGCACAGTGACATCGTAAATTGGAGTTAGGGATGTTTTCTCCCCAAAGGTCCAATGCTGGGGGAACTGTGATGTTCTAGTTGGAGATACTAGGTTAGAAAGGAAACCAAAGGGATTCTCAAATCCTTTCTTAAATTAGCCTATCCCTCCAGGCAAAAGAAATCATCCTCTGACAAGGAGAAAAAACAATTCCCAGCTTGCACAAGCCTACTAACCTCTGGCTTGCTTTTCCCAGAGTTGTTCCACCTTGAAATGAGTTCACATAAGCCCAGAAACAGCCACAGGACCAGAGCTGAATAAGGAAGCCAGATAACAAAAGATTCTTAATCCTTCTATTGTTTCCTTTGATATTAAATCTCTTAGTAATTGGTTGGTGAATTGGCACATAACTCCTCTGACCTCAGGATGGTCACTGGAGCATTACGGGAAAAGACTTGCTCTTGGGACTGTGCCACACACTTCAGATCTGAGAGAGGCAAAGGCAGGCCTTCTCATGGTCTGCACTGCAAACACTGCTGCAACCCCAGTGGGGGCACTGACAACTGAATTTGCACAGAATGTAGATTCTGAAATCCTGCTCTGTGCTGCTGACAATCGCTGCTCTGCTCTACTCTTCTCTCTTTTCTTCTCTCTCCTCACAACAGCCGTGTTCAGACCATTTGTCCCAAAACTAAGAGATGTGTGGTCATCAATATGTTTGAGAAGCTGAAAAGCTGCTTTACTCCTCTCCCAAACATCCCAAACCCCAGAAGAGAACTTGGACCTTCTCCCAAAAGAGAAGAGCATCCGATGTACTACTTTCATCTGCATGAGTGCTGTAAAGATTATTCATGTTAGATCTATTTTTTATATAAGAATTTCACACAGTAGAGTGTTTTTAAATACTTCTCACTGCAGAGCAGATAACAGCACTACATGTACTGGGAAAGGGAAATGAGTATAATCAGAAGCACGCATACTAGGAAGTACATCCATGTGTGCAAAGACATGGCCCAGAGGAGTTCAAGGAACAGTCTCTGCCTCCAGCTAAATTGGCCCTTATTGGGTCTAAACATTCTCTGGCAAAATGTCATTATTTATCTGCATTGCTTAGCTGGTGACACCAGCAAAATTCATTGCAATTTTGGATTCTTTCCCTGCTGATGTCAAAGGCACTAAGCGGCTGGGGAGGTCTGTGCACCTCTTTGCCTTACATCTGCATTACACAACACAACTGTTGAGCCTCTGCTGAGCTGGCCCTTGGCTGGGGGAGGAAATGTCTCAGACAATTTGTTAACAACAGCATGGAGGACAGATTATTTCTCATCTATTTTAAAATTTGTAGAAGCAGCTTCTTTCCTGGGGCCTTGTGATCCTCCATCTTAGCCAAACGATGTAATAGCATGATTCAATGGAAGCTTAATGGAGGACAAATATTTGAATTTATAACATTGCAGTTTTGTGACAGTTACTTACCCCCCGCCCTACAACGAGAAACACAAACTTTTCCTTGTAAAAAGTAGTTTTATTTTGTTTTCTTAGCTGAACAATTGATTGCAGATGACATTTGTATTAACAGCCATGCAATCAATAGATGTGCTTATTTCTTTAAAACTTATAAATAAATCTTGTGGTTTCATTCCAGGTGCACAGAAAAACAAACAAACAAACAAACAAACAAAAAACAACAAAAAACCCACCACCAACAACAAAAATCTTCTAGATATTGAAGGTGAATTTAAGCCAAAGCATTTACCCATCTAACAGAGGAATTGTCTTGCCCCCTTTTTATTAGCTAGCCTGACAAAGATACAGCATTGTGTTCTGGCCTCAGCATGACTAAAAAATAAACACATACACCTAGCCAAAACCAAGAGCAACACAGGGCCCAAATGTTTCATCTCCATATTTTTTCAAACCGTTGGACTGTAGTCCAATGGAAACGTAGTCAGTGACTCTGGGGGAAGACATTTGCTTGAACTAACTTCTGTTTTTATGAGCAGAAGTCTAAGAGTAATGTGATACAAGACAGATTGCTGTTCAATCAGAGAGGAACAAACATCCTTTGATACTCCTTTTGTCCCCTAAGTCAATAATGCTAAGAAACTGCAGAGAAGCCTTTAATACGTTTCCTGCTTCTTTCTTGGATCATTTCCACGTTGGGGACAGTCTTGTTCTTTGAACTGAATTTATGTTTAATTTAGTGAAGTAAAAATAGTTTTAAAAATCGAATCTTTAAAATAAAAGAGAAAAACGACACAAAACAGACATATTGACTAAATATTTTTCTTATACATAAAATCCTGTGACTGCTTGAATTAAAATTTTTTGTAAGAACTGCTAGATTAAAAAAATGCAAGTCTACATATTAATCTCCCCAAAAGGTGTAGCTAATAGATTTTCTTCAATTCTTCAATCAGGGAATGCATCATTTTCTCTGCTTATTCTCAGATTTGCCATACGTATGACATGTTCAAGGCAAGCCTTAGAATGGCATAAGACAGATGTGAGGCAAAAGTACAAATCTGACAGAGATTTGGGAATCTGATAAAGGTAAAAATAAATGGGTCTGCAGGATGATCGACACTACCAGGTTTTGCAACTTTTATTATCCAAGATATTTCATGTAAATCACCCATATCCCTATATGACATTGCTCTCTGTGGTGTACACACACTCTGCCAGTCTTCGCTGTAGATCAACAACACTTTTACCAATCGAGGGCAGCTCTGATACTCCAGCCTGCCCCTCACTCCATTGCAACACCTTTGTCAAATCTACTCAGAGCTGAACCAGACCTTGATACTGTCACATATGTGCTGAAGGAGTTCTAGTTTTAGCCCACTGAGAGTTAAAAATAGGCTGAGAAACTAGGAGGGGATGCAGAACTGAAGCCAAACCACAACATGAAATTTCTGTGCATATGTCCCATCCGCTGAGGCGGAGAGCTCTGCATGGTATGGGGTGTGAGTGTAGACCCCAGCATGGCCAGCAGCAGGTTGGCTCCTCGACCTACATTTTCTCCTAGTAGATGGGAGAAGATGCACAGGAAGCTCAGGGCAGGGTAGAAGAGTTCAAGCCATTTGCATTTGGAGACCAATGGCATTTGACTTAAACAATCTCACCTCTTTCCCCCCCCCCCCCCCAGATGAGAGATAATGAAAGAGCTTGAAGCCAAAAATAATAGATCATGTTCACAACCAGTCTTAGTAAAGAATATCTGTTAACTAAAATAATGACAATTTAAAGTTTCTTAAATAAATTGTATTATTTGGATTTACAAATGGGTTGAAGATGTAAAATAGAACAACACCAAGACAGCAGGGAATCGGGACAGAAAAAATATGTGCATATCTCAGTAAATGCTATCAGTTAAGAACTCAGCTAAGGAACATCACCAGATATTCAGGGATGAGGGGTAATGCATCCACATACTGAAAGGTGCATGGATATGAAATAAAGGAAGCACAAGGCAGGGAGACTCTCATTCAGTAGTGAGACAGCTCCCTCTGCAATTAAACTCTCAGAACTGAAGCAACAATCTGTTGGTTAACTACCACAATGGAGAGTGGAGGCTTTCTCTATGGACACAGCCTTTGCAGAGCTGAACACACTTGTGATGCCTACACCCCAAGCAGACAACCTTTGCCATCAGTGCAAGACAACTAGTTGGTGCTGAGTGTTCCCACTGCTGTTGGAGAAAGAACCTAGCTCTGCAGGGGCAATGCCTCTGGAAACAACTCAGCTATTATTTGCTACCCAGTAAAAAGTAGACTTTCCTGGGAGGAGGCAAAAACAAATAGATGTTGCAATAAATCATCCATACAAGCTGGACAGGTGTCCTGAAAAAGGTGTTTATTAATTCGATTATGCTAAGTACCAACACGGAATGAAGTCAAGGCAGGTAACTCTTGCCACAGCAGCCATAAAGCAGTCCTTTTACAAGGGTATTATTCCTTATGCATTATTTACCTGTGCTGTTAACTTTTAGGTCTAATTTCCATCAATTCCTTTGTAAAAGCTGTAAAAAAAAAATCAAGTATATAGAAATCAACGTTTTATCCTAAGCATATGCATACAGGAAATTACATAAGAACTCCCCTCCAGAAACTCCCTAATAAACTCAGAGGAGACTGGGCTGTGTTTGGATCTAATGACAGCACTACTGCAGGTAGCAAACAGCTCTGATTCCCCTATCAATGTGGAGTAACCCAGCCTTCTTTGAAATTGTACTGCAGAACAGAACAGAATTTTCTATTGTGTCCCTGTCAGGTATAGACTAATCCTGGAACTGGTATTGCATCAGCTCTTACAACCTAGTATTTTATATTTCATTGCCACAGAATGGAAGGATCCAGTTTGCTAATACATACGATGATGCCACAAATGACAGCCTGCATTTTGAACTGTGCTGTTATAACTAATTAGACAAAGTGTTCTTACATTAATTATTCCAGATGATGGAAAAAAAAAAAGTAATTTAATATTCTATACAAAAGATGTCAAGGTTAATGATTCAATCAGAAGAACTGCTAGCAGAAAAGAACTCCACATGACAGAAATTATGATATTAAATGAATAAAAAGAATTAAAGACTTAAGAATTAAAGGTGGCACCTACAAAAATCCAACATCCCCCTCTTGTACAATTATAAGGTTATATACATATATATATATATATATTTTTTTTTTTCAGATAAGCAAACCTTTGCTCTTTCACATTATATTTTCTCCAAACAAATTCACCAAGACCTACATTTGTAGCACAAAATGCTTCAAAAATCCTTCAAACATGAAGATTATTGCAGGGGGTGGTGTGAAAATCGGCCTGTTCAACTGCAGCATGAGTGTCACCAGTCTGTACCTTGGCACTCTGCCTTTAGGCACTGCGTGCAAGAGCCAGACACGGGTTCATATTTAAAGCTATAATTCGTCCCACTGCCACTGTACTATAGGGTTTATATCTTCAGTATAATGAAGATTATTTTTTTCCTATCAGATCCGTTTTGCCTCAAGCTAAGGAATCACATCACATTAAATACACTTAGGGGACCCCCCACCCTAAAAATCATCTCTTCTTTGTAAGTCTGTTTCTCACTTTTACTTGTTAATTATAAAACCACCTGTAAGATCTTAATTTAAAATGGATGCCTTTAGCTGAGTGCTCCAAAGATGTTGAGAAGTTTAATTAGGCAGCTATGGAAGCCTTGTGGAAGTAAAATACCAGTGTGTTCAGCACTGGGCTTTGGCACAGGGACAGACACAGTCCCCAGCGCTGTGCTCTGCCTTGTCCCTGCCTGCCTGTGTCTGCCAGTACACCAGCTGTGCATGAAGGAAAATGAGAACCAGGCTCTGCTCCTGCAAAGGGAAATGCGGGGGTTGCAAAGTCCCTTGTAATTTTAGTTAAGCCTGTAAAGGCAGGATGTAAAATGCTACCAGACAACCTCATTATGAAGTCCAACTTGGTAGACTGAGCTCAGGTTCCTTGTTGCTTTTTCCTTACAGTAAATGTTTGCCCCCTTTCATTCTGCATTGCTCCAACAAAGCCCAAATACCTTGTGTTTTATTGCTGCATGGTGACAAGGGCTGACCTTTCCCTCCACTCCCTCTACAAAAGCTTTTGTGTTTTATGTGTTGCTAGGAGGGAAGACATGGAAGGACGACTGTACCGCGTTAGCTTTGCCTTTGCCTTCTTCCCACCCCAAGGTGCGCTGCACGAGCTCAGTCTTTACCCATTGGCAGCTGCCACAGGAAGGAACAGATTCAATACAGAATTTAATCTGTAGTTAAACAGAAAGACAAAATGGCTTGGTCAGACAACAAGGGTTTTAAATGCCCTGCCATGAAACAGCACGAATACCAGGTGTACCTAAAAGACCACTGAACTGATACTGCTAATGAGACCATGACCTTGAGCAAAAAGCACAGCACCCTTGTGCCAGCACTAGCAGATGCTTCAGAAGAAGTGTACCAACCTCACAGGGTACGAGCAAAAAACAACTACTTCAAAAACAAACTACTTAGTTGCTTTAAAATATCTAGCTTTCAATTAGCCTTTTATGATTCCTTACTGTTGTCTTTTATTCACATCTGCAATGCTACTTCGTGAGGTATAGGATGGCCTCTAGTGGCCCACACAACGCACAAAGAGACCCTGTCTTATTTCTCTTAGCAAGGTATACACACAACAAGGGCAAAGAGGCAAACACAAGCCATGCACCAAAAACAGTCAGGACCGATAGCAGAAAACGTCCACACAACATCCCCACCCCCATACAAATAAAAAATAAAATAAAATAAAATAAAATAAAATAAAATAAAATAAAATAAAATAAAATAAAATAAAATAAAATAAAATAGTAACTTATGAGATCCACTTTTCATTTCTAGAAACATGGATAAAACCAATCTCACATCTTTGTTTAAGAAATCTGCCTTTGCAGAACCTCTGCCTTATTAGGACAACAAGGACACGGTCAGGGTCAGGGTGGTATCACTTTGGTATGAAATGAGCTCAGTGATCTCATTCCAGTCCCAAAAGGATGTTTTTGAACATTTCCAGTCCACTACTAGGATTGGCACCTGATGATTATTCAGCTCTCTGGGTATCTGAACCCACATGCAATGGCAGAGGGAGAGTTACCCTCCATTACATTCACTGCAGCAGCAGCACTAGGAATCAGGAGACAATGTAGTTTGCTTTTGGGAACACTAATCTCAATTCATCCCTCTAGTGCCAGTATAGGAGCAGCAACAGAAGGGCTGTGTGCCTTGTCTCTTGTCAATCGTAGGGTTTGCGCATTTCTGGACGAAATGAGAGAGCTGGGGTGCAAGAGATCCCTTGCATGCCTGCATGCCTCTGTCCTAGCCTACTTCTGTTTCTAAAGTCTATGCAGTTACATGTCCACATATTCTTATTCAGTCACGGTAATATTTGCATTTGGAGATCTCCCCTCTTCCCAGCTTGATAACTACAGCTGAAGAAACCCTTTCTTTCCTTCCTTCTTTCCTTTTTTTTTACTTCTTTCTTTCTTTCCTTCCTTCTTTCCTTCTCTCTCTCTCTCTCTCTCTCTCTCTCTCTCTCTGTTTCTTTCTTTTTCTCCAACATCAGACCCTCTTGCCACAAATCTATTTTTACATACAAAGACTTAGCTGGTGATACAGGTCCTGATGAAAGTTTTAAATGGATGCACAAACATAACCGCATTTTTGTAAGCATAAATCAACAGATCGGGTCCACAGCCTCCTTGCCCAGATAACAACAGGCTTCTTAAATGAAGCAGGACTTTAAGGTGTGTCAGCTGCTCAGCTAACAGAGCAACACTACCTGAGTTACTTCCATAACATTTGGAATTTGCTTGCAGAGGTAGCAGAGTTTCGAGGAGCCTGAAGCAATCTCATTTGGACAAGTAGTCGCAAGGCAACAAAATGAAATGGAAACATCGCTCAATGCAATACCTTGTAAAAACTACATTCATAGTCTTGGCATTTTATTTCAACATATGCACAGCAGGTAGGATGCATCTTGTGTTATTTCATACAATGCTCCAGGGGAATTTTAAGCTTTATAATGAAAGGGGAAGATTTTAAAAAGAAAACTGTGTATGTGTATCTATATGTCAAATCTGTACATCTGTGCTTAACTGTATGAAAGCTAGGACCAATAGCAGCAGATTGTATGGAAAATTTTCCTGCAGAATATTTGTCCAAACATATATGTACATTGCTGAGGTGTAAAATTAAGGCAGAACATAACTGAGATAATTTGTAGTAACAATATATTATTCTGGGAATGGCAAGGAGAGAAAAAGTCCAAAACAGTTAAAATTTGAGCAGCCTGTGCCTTGTGATGAGAGGTAAGGTTTCTGCAAGTAGTTGATCAGCCATAAGGTAGGTGACAATAACTGCAAAGGAGTTTGAGCAAATGGATCAAAGCTGCAACTTCAGCAGTTTGAAGTTGTTCTTGCTATTTTTCTCTCTCTCAATATTAAAGGAAATAAGCATAAGTATCTTGGTTCAGGTAGCAATAAGGTCCATGTTCTGGTAAAATAAAAAAAATCTCTCACCAAATTATTATTATTTTTTTAAACAATTGATGGGATTGTGCCAACTTCCATTATTTGGGTAAACAGAAAAAAGTTATTTCCACCACATTCTGTGATTTACCCCCAGACTGCAAGTATCCTCTACCCAAGAGTTCAGCACACCAAAAAGAAAATGTCCTTGCAATTTCTGCACACATAGCCTGTCCCAGTCCAGTTCAGCTCAGTACAAACACCAGAAGGTAAAATTCCAATCAGGTATAAGAACATAAATCTAATTTGTGGCATAAGAAGAGATATCTAGAAAGAAGGTTTCAATATTCATCATACAGGGCTCCCGTCTGTGCCTGTAAAACTGCTACAGGCACCCAGAGGGTCCCTTATTAAAACTGGTACACATCCATTGATCTCTAAAGGAAAATTTAAAACAAAAACAACCACAAAAAAGTCATTGTATACCATCTGCTTACACTTTAGAGTTTTTCTTTATGCCACTGCAGACCAGTGATTCTCTCCATGCAGCACAGAGAAGCACAACCCAGCCACCTGGGACTTCTGGGCCCTTTTGAGCCATGTTCTCTTGCTGCTTTGAGGAAGTACCTGTGTTGGAGATGTTCTTCAGGTGTGGCACAACCTTAGCAAAGGAGCTGTTGAGAGATCTGCTCAGACAGCAGTAGTGAAACAGTTTAATGACAAGAAGTAAATGAAAATAAAATAGAATGAAACTAGAGGAAACCGCTTCCTTTCACAGCCCTTACCTGCTCTGTGTTTAAAGTGCAGTTCTTCATTAATACCAGCAGAAGGAAGTATTTGGTTACAAACAAAATGCTGAAACCTGATAAATCAATCATAGTGTACTTTATTGAGTGTTCATTAACACAGGACAGTCAAAGAATGACATTTATTATGATTTTTTTCCCAACCGATTTATAAAAGTACTCATGTTTTCCAACTAAGGTTTTCTTTGTCACATCAGCAGAAGTGCAGGAATTATTTCTGTTTGAGAACACAAGTTCTCTCAAGGAAGTTCACTCCTGGTCAAACCAGCAGGCTTAAAAACCAGATCATCATCAGCCTTTCTGAAGGTGCTTCATGCTTTCCAGACTAGTCAGACCTTCCCTTCTCTTTCATTTACATTTCCAAAAAAAAATGAGTGTACACAGGTAGGTGTTCCAGGCAGGTACAAACAACTGGGTGCTGCAGTGGGAAAAAAAAAAATTAAAAAAAAATAAAAAAATGCTGCCTTGTATGAATGTTACCAGAGAAATCTCATGATTTTTTTTTTTTATTATTATTATTATTTATTTTTTTTTTATGGGAACTCAGATCATCCCGTGTAGCAAGCTTTGCCTTTAAATCACAAAGATGTTTACGACAGGATTAATTTCCATGAGTGGATTTTGCCTGCAAAGTCTTTTTATTTTGTAGTAGTAGTAAGGCCTGCCTCTAGGCATATATCTCTGTCCCTTCTCCCTTGTAGGATTTTGATGCTTGGTAGACTGAAATAATAATCAGACACCTCTGGATATTTGTACTTAAAGCAAAAGCAGGATTAAAATACATTTTTCCATACACCTTTAGAATTTTCAGAATTAGTCCCAAAGCTGATTTGCTTTGATTTTATTTTTCACCATACTTTTCATTACTATCTCTCTCTTTCTCTCTAAATGACTCTAGAATGCTGGAAACATTTCCTCCATTTAAAACAAACAAACAAACAAAAAACATTTGATACATACAGATAAAGCAAAAGAAAAATCACATTAAAGACAGCTAACTGAGCAGAAGTGAATTGTGAATCACAAATCGTTTCTCCCTTACTACCACTTGAAGAAAGGTCAAGGACAGTTGTTCAACTTACCTAACTGCTTGCACAACCAGGCAAGAACTCACACACGTCAGTCCTTCAGACCATGACATACGTGGTTGCCATAATTTCAGAAACTTCGGGAGGAACTTCTAATCGTTATCCAACCTGTGCAAAACAACCAATTAAGAATGTCTTTGTATCACATAAACACATGGAAATTGCATTTTATAGTGAAATAGCATTTATGTGAACAAGTCCAAGCTTCCAAGAACTATTTGAAGTAGAACAACTGAATTTATATTAGTTTTGTCGTGAATGTATTAGCCAGTTTACTACGTTACCTGTGAAAATGGCATTTAAACATAAATTATCTCAAGCATTTACAAAAAAAAACTTGGATATTCAAAGCAGAACTGTACCCAGCAAGTTCTACAACACAGAAAATATGACAATTTTTCAATCAAACAAAATGTTTCACTATTGCTTATAAACCAGCTGATTAAATTATAAGTGTATGCCAGAGACTTTTCAGACCATACAAACATCTATTGGCCTACAGGCACTGCTATTTGAAAATTGTGCCCCAGCCTGCATTGTTGTTTGAAGATTGACCCTCCTACACTAAGAACTGAGTTGATACTGAAGCCTCTCCAGCAGGGAACAGGCATGAAAAGATTGTTGGCATTTTCCGTAACCAGAACATATAGTTTAGTGGGAAATGTTAACTGGAATCTAATGGAAAGTACAGATTATTACTTTTTTTTCCTATGTCCATCTTGGACAACAAATTTCAACTTTGGAAGAAGTGAGAGACATTCATTCTGGGAAACAAAGAAAGAGAATGAGGATGGGAATTGAGGGATGAGGGAATCCAAAGCCATATAGAGTCTATGGTGTAATTTACACCTGTAATTCATGCCCTTTGTAGATTACTCATGATAAATAATTAAATAGACACAAAGCTTTGTGCTAAACTCATTCACTGTTGTCAGTGGTCCAAAATAGCTGAAAAGCTTTAATTATCTTCTCAGTTCATGGCTAAAGTCATGGCTATAGTAGTCTGTCTTCCTAAAACTAAACTGTCTGGTCATCTAGCAATAACAGCACATACATTCACTGAATTCTGCCACTATCTACTTTCATGCATCAAAGGTGTTCTCCTGAACTGATTTTTTCTATTCTCTCATTCAGATGCAATGAGAGATATTCTAGGGGATCAATGAGACTGAATAGAGTTGTTTTCTTGCAGTTAAAGCAGTGAGAACTAATCTTGGCCCCCCAAAATTTGTAGGATTCAGCTAGGAAAGGAATGATGAGGCCAACAGTTTTTCTTAGCAAACAAACTAGTCAGTATACAGAAATTCACAAAACACTAACGGGAAATATTTTCTCATCCTTAAAAAAGCTGTGCAACTGAAATGCAAAACTCATAAAAATTACTGATCGAAAGTAACTTCCTTTCTGTTGCATATCCACCCTGAACTTAAATATCTAAGAGATGAATGTGTGATATGGGATTGTGACCTTACTAAGGGTGTAAACTAGTCCTCATCCCTGATAATTTCATGCTCAGATTAATGCACACTGACCTTTTCAAACAGCAACTTTCTTATTTACTTTACGTAGAGGGAAAGTACCATATTCTAATTTTTAAATCCTTGGGCTGTAAGGTACAAGCAGGTGTGTCACTCACCAAACCCTCAAAGTATTGGCATTATGCAAGGTGCTTTAGTTTAAGAACATTGCACCTTGATCATCAGACTCATCTTCTTCCCTTCACTGTGAGAGTTATTTCCACAATACCAAGAGCCCAGTGTATACTGGAGAGAATTTTGGACTCATTTGGAAATCTATAGTCTTTTAAGAAAAAAGATGGATTGGACAACAAATTTATCTTGGTATAAGTTTATATATATTATCCTACCATTATGCTGCTTTTCAGGTAAGTTTAATTTATTTGCTACTTTGAGAGAAAAACATTCTCAATTAGTATTGTAAAGGTTTACATACCATTAAAGTGAAATGACTACCACTAAAAACTATAAGCAAAGATAACATTGTACTTATGCCTACATAGATACGTAAACAATACCGTTGATTTAATTTATTCAGAAATATATTGTACTGCAAGTGAAAAAAACTTTGCAGTACAATTTTGGGAGCGGCATGATTATTGTGGTCATTGATTTGTCATTTTTTTTTAGCACTCACATTTAATCAATTTTTTATCAGTTAGGAGAAAATGATGGATAGGAAAACATGGTTTTCCACGTAGTGAAGAATAAAAACAGGGAGGTACTGACAAAAGATGAACTGAACTGACTTCGTTTATCAAAATTCAGAACAAATTGTTACGCTTAGTTCTAGGAATCAAAGTTAATTTCATTTTCTGTTTTATTAAAGAATTAGTGAAATGTTAATGTTTACTAGACAATCTGCTTATGTACAAACTTCATTTAATTAAATTTATTTTTATTATTATTATTATTATTTTTTACCTGTGTAAAAGCACTATATGAAGAATGAAATTTTCAATGGCAACAAAATGACACAGGTCTCAGACTAGAGAATTCCCAAATCACTAAAACAATAATTCCTATAAAATAGGAATTAGCCATGTCAATAGCTCAGAATTTAAAAATTAGAAGGCATTAAACAAAAACAACAAAAAATAAACCAAGATATTTGTTTGATTTCAAGTTTGATTTCTTTCTACATGGAAAGCAGTTTTATAGTAGTTACTATTCAAAAGTAAAAATTTCAATTTCTGAAATGCATTCTGAAACATTTACAGTTAAAAGCCCAAATGACGTACAGAGTAATATTAACAAAAACACTCAAGACAAGTGAATACATGTTAAAGAAGAATAAAAACCAAGAAATGTCTTAGAAATATATATAAATACCATTGCACTCAGAAGTGGCTTAATTAATATCAGCTTACATAAAAGGAATTAACACTTTTAATAATGAATTACAAAAGAAACAAAAAATAAACATTCCTTTAAATAATACAGGCCTCCCTATGCTGGCAAATACCTCCAATATGGCTACTACTATGGAAAGGTCACTTCCTTTACACACCTAAGCTGTGACTGTGACACCTTCTCCCACTTCTCCCACAGGAGCTGCTGTCTCCACCACAGCTGTGGAAACATCTAGCAGTGAGAGCCAGGCCACATCTGTTCCTACCACGACAGCTTCTCCCACTTCCACTCCGCCACAACCTTCAGCTACTCAGGCAAAAAGTACAGGCCTCTCTACCAAGTCGGAAAACTCCAGCCCAGCTCTGGGAACAACCACAGAAGTCACTTGGAGCACAGCTGGCACATCCTCTACTGCTCTGCTAAGTAGCACTCCGCCAGAGACCTTAACCACTCCAACCACCATCCTCAGGGAAACGTCCACCTCTGCTACTGGGGCAACGTCTCTTCCTGCAGCCACCTCAGCTGTGACTCTCAGCACTACTCTGGAGACGGCTTCTTCCTCACCTGGGACAACAGCTGCACCAACCACCGCTCTATCAACTGCCTCCACAGCTACAATCTCAAGCACCTCACCCACCGAGACAGGAGCTGCTGTCTCCACCACAGCTGTGGAAACATCTAGCAGTGAGAGCCAGGCCACATCTGTTCCTACCACGACAGCTTCTCCCACTTCCACTCCACCACAACCTTCAGCTACTCAGGCAAAAAGTACAGGCCTCTCTACCAAGTCGGAAAACTCCAGCCCAGCTCTGGGAACAACCACAGAAGTCACTTGGAGCACAGCTGGCACATCCTCTACTGCTCTGCTACCTAGCACTCCGCCAGAGACCTTAACCACTCCAACCACCATCCTCAGGGAAACGTCCACCTCTGCTACTGGGGCAACGTCTCTTCCTGCAGCCACCTCAGCTGTGACTCTCAGCACTACTCTGGAGACGGCTTCTTCCTCACCTGGGACAACAGCTGCACCAACCACCGCTCTATCAACTGCCTCCACAGCTACAATCTCAAGCACCTCACCCACCGAGACAGGAGCTGCTGTCTCCACCACAGCTGTGGAAACATCTAGCAGTGAGAGCCAGGCCACATCTGTTCCTACCACGACAGCTTCTCCCACTTCCACTCCACCACAACCTTCAGCTACTCAGGCAAAAAGTACAGGCCTCTCTACCAAGTCGGAAAACTCCAGCCCAGCTCTGGGAACAACCACAGAAGTCACTTGGAGCACAGCTGGCACATCCTCTACTGCTCTGCTAAGTAGCACTCCGCCAGAGACCTTAACCACTCCAACCACCATCCTCAGGGAAACGTCCACCTCTGCTACTGGGGCAACGTCTCTTCCTGCAGCCACCTCAGCTGTGACTCTCAGCACTACTCTGGAGACGGCTTCTTCCTCACCTGGGACAACAGCTGCACCAACCACCGCTCTATCAACTGCCTCCACAGCTACAATCTCAAGCACCTCACCCACCGAGACAGGAGCTGCTGTCTCCACCACAGCTGTGGAAACATCTAGCAGTGAGAGCCAGGCCACATCTGTTCCTACCACGACAGCTTCTCCCACTTCCACTCCACCACAACCTTCAGCTACTCAGGCAAAAAGTACAGGCCTCTCTACCAAGTCGGAAAACTCCAGCCCAGCTCTGGGAACAACCACAGAAGTCACTTGGAGCACAGCTGGCACATCCTCTACTGCTCTGCTAAGTAGCACTCCGCCAGAGACCTTAACCACTCCAACCACCATCCTCAGGGAAACGTCCACCTCTGCTACTGGGGCAACGTCTCTTCCTGCAGCCACCTCAGCTGTGACTCTCAGCACTACTCTGGAGACGGCTTCTTCCTCACCTGGGACAACAGCTGCACCAACCACCGCTCTATCAACTGCCTCCACAGCTACAATCTCAAGCACCTCACCCACCGAGACAGGAGCTGCTGTCTCCACCACAGCTGTGGAAACATCTAGCAGTGAGAGCCAGGCCACATCTGTTCCTACCACGACAGCTTCTCCCACTTCCACTCCACCACAACCTTCAGCTACTCAGGCGAAAAGTACAGGTCTCTCTACCAAGTCGGAAAACTCCAGCCCAGCTCTGGGAACAACCACAGAAGTCACTTGGAGCACAGCTGGCACATCCTCTACTGCTCTGCTAAGTAGCACTCCGCCAGAGACCTTAACCACTCCAACCACCATCCTCAGGGAAACGTCCACCTCTGCTACTGGGGCAACGTCTCTTCCTGCAGCCACCTCAGCTGTGACTCTCAGCACTACTCTGGAGACGGCTTCTTCCTCACCTGGGACAACAGCTGCACCAACCACCGCTCTATCAACTGCCTCCACAGCTACAATCTCAAGCACCTCACCCACCGAGACAGGAGCTGCTGTCTCCACCACAGCTGTGGAAACATCTAGCAGTGAGAGCCAGGCCACATCTGTTCCTACCACGACAGCTTCTCCCACTTCCACTCCACCACAACCTTCAGCTACTCAGGCAAAAAGTACAGGCCTCTCTACCAAGTCCGAAAACTCCAGCCCAGCTCTGGGAACAACCACAGAAGTCACTTGGAGCACAGCTGGCACATCCTCTACTGCTCTGCTAAGTAGCACTCCGCCAGAGACCTTAACCACTCCAACCACCATCCTCAGGGAAACGTCCACCTCTGCTACTGGGGCAACGTCTCTTCCTGCAGCCACCTCAGCTGTGACTCTCAGCACTACTCTGGAGACGGCTTCTTCCTCACCTGGGACAACAGCTGCACCAACCACCGCTCTATCAACTGCCTCCACAGCTACAATCTCAAGCACCTCACCCACCGAGACAGGAGCTGCTGTCTCCACCACAGCTGTGGAAACATCTAGCAGTGAGAGCCAGGCCACATCTGTTCCTACCATGACAGCTTCTCCCACTTCCACTCCACCACAACCTTCAGCTACTCAGGCAAAAAGTACAGGCCTCTCTACCAAGTCGGAAAACTCCAGCCCAGCTCTGGGAACAACCACAGAAGTCACTTGGAGCACAGCTGGCACATCCTCTACTGCTCTGCTAAGTAGCACTCCGCCAGAGACCTTAACCACTCCAACCACCATCCTCAGGGAAACGTCCACCTCTGCTACTGGGGCAACGTCTCTTCCTGCAGCCACCTCAGCTGTGACTCTCAGCACTACTCTGGAGACGGCTTCTTCCTCACCTGGGACAACAGCTGCACCAACCACCGCTCTATCAACTGCCTCCACAGCTACAATCTCAAGCACCTCACCCACCGAGACAGGAGCTGCTGTCTCCACCACAGCTGTGGAAACATCTAGCAGTGAGAGCCAGGCCACATCTGTTCCTACCACGACAGCTTCTCCCACTTCCACTCCACCACAACCTTCAGCTACTCAGGCGAAAAGTACAGGTCTCTCTACCAAGTCGGAAAACTCCAGCCCAGCTCTGGGAACAACCACAGAAGTCACTTGGAGCACAGCTGGCACATCCTCTACTGCTCTGCTAAGTAGCACTCCGCCAGAGACCTTAACCACTCCAACCACCATCCTCAGGGAAACGTCCACCTCTGCTACTGGGGCAACGTCTCTTCCTGCAGCCACCTCAGCTGTGACTCTCAGCACTACTCTGGAGACGGCTTCTTCCTCACCTGGGACAACAGCTGCACCAACCACCGCTCTATCAACTGCCTCCACAGCTACAATCTCAAGCACCTCACCCACCGAGACAGGAGCTGCTGTCTCCACCACAGCTGTGGAAACATCTAGCAGTGAGAGCCAGGCCACATCTGTTCCTACCACGACAGCTTCTCCCACTTCCACTCCACCACAACCTTCAGCTACTCAGGCAAAAAGTACAGGCCTCTCTACCAAGTCGGAAAACTCCAGCCCAGCTCTGGGAACAACCACAGAAGTCACTTGGAGCACAGCTGGCACATCCTCTACTGCTCTGCTAAGTAGCACTCCGCCAGAGACCTTAACCACTCCAACCACCATCCTCAGGGAAACGTCCACCTCTGCTACTGGGGCAACGTCTCTTCCTGCAGCCACCTCAGCTGTGACTCTCAGCACTACTCTGGAGACGGCTTCTTCCTCACCTGGGACAACAGCTGCACCAACCACCGCTCTATCAACTGCCTCCACAGCTACAATCTCAAGCACCTCACCCACCGAGACAGGAGCTGCTGTCTCCACCACAGCTGTGGAAACATCTAGCAGTGAGAGCCAGGCCACATCTGTTCCTACCACGACAGCTTCTCCCACTTCCACTCCACCACAACCTTCAGCTACTCAGGCAAAAAGTACAGGCCTCTCTACCAAGTCGGAAAACTCCAGCCCAGCTCTGGGAACAACCACAGAAGTCACTTGGAGCACAGCTGGCACATCCTCTACTGCTCTGCTAAGTAGCACTCCGCCAGAGACCTTAACCACTCCAACCACCATCCTCAGGGAAACGTCCACCTCTGCTACTGGGGCAACGTCTCTTCCTGCAGCCACCTCAGCTGTGACTCTCAGCACTACTCTGGAGACGGCTTCTTCCTCACCTGGGACAACAGCTGCACCAACCACCGCTCTATCAACTGCCTCCACAGCTACAATCTCAAGCACCTCACCCA
Organism: Anas platyrhynchos; assembly: GCF_047663525.1. Taxonomy (NCBI): domain Eukaryota; kingdom Metazoa; phylum Chordata; class Aves; order Anseriformes; family Anatidae; genus Anas; species Anas platyrhynchos. Next base: position 5,265,648 of record NC_092615.1, read on the forward strand.
CCAAGACAGGAGCTGCTGTCTCCACCACAGCTGTGGAAACATCTAGCAGTGAGAGCCAGGCCACATCTGTTCCTACCACGACAGCTTCTCCCATTTCCACTCCACCACAACCTTCAGCTACTCAGGCAAAAAGTACAGGCCTCTCTACCAAGTCGGAAAACTCCAGCCCAGCTCTGGGAACAACCACAGAAGTCACTTGGAGCACAGCTGGCACATCCTCTACTGCTCTGCTAAGTAGCACTCCGCCAGAGACCTTAACCACTCCAACCACCATCCTCAGGGAAACGTCCACCTCTGCTACTGGGGCAACGTCTCTTCCTGCAGCCACCTCAGCTGTGACTCTCAGCACTACTCTGGAGACGGCTTCTTCCTCACCTGGGACAACAGCTGCACCAACCACCGCTCTATCAACTGCCTCCACAGCTACAATCTCAAGCACCTCACCCACCGAGACAGGAGCTGCTGTCTCTACCACAGCTGTGGAAACATCTAGCAGTGAGAGCCAGGCCACATCTGTTCCTACCACGACAGCTTCTCCCACTTCCACTCCACCACAACCTTCAGCTACTCAGGCAAAAAGTACAGGTCTCTCTACAAAGTCGGAAAACTCCAGCCCAGCTCTGGGAACAACCACAGAAGTCACTTGGAGCACAGCTGGCACATCCTCTACTGCTCTGCTAAGTAGCACTCCGCCAGAGACCTTAACCACTCCAACCACCATCCTCAGGGAAACGTCCACCTCTGCTACTGGGGCAACGTCTCTTCCTGCAGCCACCTCAGCTGTGACTCTCAGCACTACTCTGGAGACGGCTTCTTCCTCACCTGGGACAACAGCTGCACCAACCACCGCTCTATCAACTGCCTCCACAGCTACAATCTCAAGCACCTCACCCACCGAGACAGGAGCTGCTGTCTCCACCACAGCTGTGGAAACATCTAGCAGTGAGAGCCAGGCCACATCTGTTCCTACCACGACAGCTTCTCCCACTTCCACTCCACCACAACCTTCAGCTACTCAGGCAAAAAGTACAGGTCTCTCTACCAAGTCGGAAAACTCCAGCCCAGCTCTGGGAACAACCACAGAAGTCACTTGGAGCACAGCTGGCACATCCTCTACTGCTCTGCTAAGTAGCACTCCGCCAGAGACCTTAACCACTCCAACCACCATCCTCAGGGAAACGTCCACCTCTGCTACTGGGGCAACGTCTCTTCCTGCAGCCACCTCAGCTGTGACTCTCAGCACTACTCTGGAGACGGCTTCTTCCTCACCTGGGACAACAGCTGCACCAACCACCGCTCTATCAACTGCCTCCACAGCTACAATCTCAAGCACCTCACCCACCGAGACAGGAGCTGCTGTCTCTACCACAGCTGTGGAACCATCTAGCAGTGAGAGCCAGGCCACATCTGTTCCTACCACGACAGCTTCTCCCACTTCCACTCCACCACAACCTTCAGCTACTCAGGCAAAAAGTACAGGTCTCTCTACCAAGTCGGAAAACTCCAGCCCAGCTCTGGGAACAACCACAGAAGTCACTTGGAGCACAGCTGGCACATCCTCTACTGCTCTGCTAAGTAGCACTCCGCCAGAGACCTTAACCACTCCAACCACCATCCTCAGGGAAACGTCCACCTCTGCTACTGGGGCAACGTCTCTTCCTGCAGCCACCTCAGCTGTGACTCTCAGCACTACTCTGGAGACGGCTTCTTCCTCACCTGGGACAACAGCTGCACCAACCACCGCTCTATCAACTGCCTCCACAGCTACAATCTCAAGCACCTCACCCACCGAGACAGGAGCTGCTGTCTCCACCACAGCTGTGGAAACATCTAGCAGTGAGAGCCAGGCCACATCTGTTCCTACCACGACAGCTTCTCCCACTTCCACTCCACCACAACCTTCAGCTACTCAGGCAAAAAGTACAGGTCTCTCTACCAAGTCGGAAAACTCCAGCCCAGCTCTGGGAACAACCACAGAAGTCACTTGGAGCACAGCTGGCACATCCTCTACTGCTCTGCTAAGTAGCACTCCGCCAGAGACCTTAACCACTCCAACCACCATCCTCAGGGAAACGTCCACCTCTGCTACTGGGGCAACGTCTCTTCCTGCAGCCACCTCAGCTGTGACTCTCAGCACTACTCTGGAGCCGGCTTCTTCCTCACCTGGGACAACAGCTGCACCAACCACCGCTCTATCAACTGCCTCCACAGCTACAATCTCAAGCACCTCACCCACCGAGACAGGAGCTGCTGTCTCCACCACAGCTGTGGAAACATCTAGCAGTGAGAGCCAGGCCACATCTGTTCCTACCACGACAGCTTCTCCCACTTCCACTCCACCACAACCTTCAGCTACTCAGGCAAAAAGTACAGGCCTCTCTACCAAGTCGGAAAACTCCAGCCCAGCTCTGGGAACAACCACAGAAGTCACTTGGAGCACAGCTGGCACATCCTCTACTGCTCTGCTAAGTAGCACTCCGCCAGAGACCTTAACCACTCCAACCACCATCCTCAGGGAAACGTCCACCTCTGCTACTGGGGCAACGTCTCTTCCTGCAGCCACCTCAGCTGTGACTCTCAGCACTACTCTGGAGACGGCTTCTTCCTCACCTGGGACAACAGCTGCACCAACCACCGCTCTATCAACTGCCTCCACAGCTACAATCTCAAGCACCTCACCCACCGAGACAGGAGCTGCTGTCTCCACCACAGCTGTGGAAACATCTAGCAGTGAGAGCCAGGCCACATCTGTTCCTACCACGACAGCTTCTCCCACTTCCACTCCACCACAAACTTCAGCTACTCAGGCAAAAAGTACAGGTCTCTCTACCAAGTCGGAAAACTCCAGCCCAGCTCTGGGAACAACCACAGAAGTCACTTGGAGCACAGCTGGCACATCCTCTACTGCTCTGCTAAGTAGCACTCCGCCAGAGACCTTAACCACTCCAACCACCATCCTCAGGGAAACGTCCACCTCTGCTACTGGGGCAACGTCTCTTCCTGCAGCCACCTCAGCTGTGACTCTCAGCACTACTCTGGAGACGGCTTCTTCCTCACCTGGGACAACAGCTGCACCAACCACCGCTCTATCAACTGCCTCCACAGCTACAATCTCAAGCACCTCACCCACCGAGACAGGAGCTGCTGTCTCCACCACAGCTGTGGAAACATCTAGCAGTGAGAGCCAGGCCACATCTGTTCCTACCACGACAGCTTCTCCCACTTCCACTCCACCACAACCTTCAGCTACTCAGGCAAAAAGTACAGGCCTCTCTACCAAGTCGGAAAACTCCAGCCCAGCTCTGGGAACAACCACAGAAGTCACTTGGAGCACAGCTGGCACATCCTCTACTGCTCTGCTAAGTAGCACTCCGCCAGAGACCTTAACCACTCCAACCACCATCCTCAGGGAAACGTCCACCTCTGCTACTGGGGCAACGTCTCTTCCTGCAGCCACCTCAGCTGTGACTCTCAGCACTACTCTGGAGACGGCTTCTTCCTCACCTGGGACAACAGCTGCACCAACCACCGCTCTATCAACTGCCTCCACAGCTACAATCTCAAGCACCTCACCCACCGAGACAGGAGCTGCTGTCTCCACCACAGCTGTGGAAACATCTAGCAGTGAGAGCCAGGCCACATCTGTTCCTACTACGACAGCTTCTCCCACTTCCACTCCACCACAACCTTCAGCTACTCAGGCAAAAAGTACAGGTCTCTCTACCAAGTCGGAAAACTCCAGCCCAGCTCTGGGAACAACCACAGAAGTCACTTGGAGCACAGCTGGCACATCCTCTACTGCTCTGCTAAGTAGCACTCCGCCAGAGACCTTAACCACTCCAACCACCATCCTCAGGGAAACGTCCACCTCTGCTACTGGGGCAACGTCTCTTCCTGCAGCCACCTCAGCTGTGACTCTCAGCACTACTCTGGAGACGGCTTCTTCCTCACCTGGGACAACAGCTGCACCAACCACCGCTCTATCAACTGCCTCCACAGCTACAATCTCAAGCACCTCACCCACCGAGACAGGAGCTGCTGTCTCCACCACAGCTGTGGAAACATCTAGCAGTGAGAGCCAGGCCACATCTGTTCCTACCACGACAGCTTCTCCCACTTCCACTCCACCACAACCTTCAGCTACTCAGGCAAAAAGTACAGGCCTCTCTACCAAGTCGGAAAACTCCAGCCCAGCTCTGGGAACAACCACAGAAGTCACTTGGAGCACAGCTGGCACATCCTCTACTGCTCTGCTAAGTAGCACTCCGCCAGAGACCTTAACCACTCCAACCACCATCCTCAGGGAAACGTCCACCTCTGCTACTGGGGCAACGTCTCTTCCTGCAGCCACCTCAGCTGTGACTCTCAGCACTACTCTGGAGACGGCTTCTTCCTCACCTGGGACAACAGCTGCACCAACCACCGCTCTATCAACTGCCTCCACAGCTACAATCTCAAGCACCTCACCCACCGAGACAGGAGCTGCTGTCTCCACCACAGCTGTGGAAACATCTAGCAGTGAGAGCCAGGCCACATCTGTTCCTACCACGACAGCTTCTCCCACTTCCACTCCACCACAACCTTCAGCTACTCAGGCAAAAAGTACAGGCCTCTCTACCAAGTCGGAAAACTCCAGCCCAGCTCTGGGAACAACCACAGAAGTCACTTGGAGCACAGCTGGCACATCCTCTACTGCTCTGCTAAGTAGCACTCCGCCAGAGACCTTAACCACTCCAACCACCATCCTCAGGGAAACGTCCACCTCTGCTACTGGGGCAACGTCCCTTCCTGCAGCCACCTCAGCTGTGACTCTCAGCACTACTCTGGAGACGGCTTCTTCCTCACCTGGGACAACAGCTGCACCAACCACCGCTCTATCAACTGCCTCCACAGCTACAATCTCAAGCACCTCACCCACCGAGACAGGAGCTGCTGTCTCCACCACAGCTGTGGAAACATCTAGCAGTGAGAGCCAGGCCACATCTGTTCCTACCACGACAGCTTCTCCCATTTCCACTCCACCACAACCTTCAGCTACTCAGGCAAAAAGTACAGGCCTCTCTACCATGTCGGAAAACTCCAGCCCAGCTCTGGGAACAACCACAGAAGTCACTTGGAGCACAGCTGGCACATCCTCTACTGCTCTGCTAAGTAGCACTCCGCCAGAGACCTTAACCACTCCAACCACCATCCTCAGGGAAACGTCCACCTCTGCTACTGGGGCAACGTCTCTTCCTGCAGCCACCTCAGCTGTGACTCTCAGCACTACTCTGGAGACGGCTTCTTCCTCACCTGGGACAACAGCTGCACCAACCACCGCTCTATCAACTGCCTCCACAGCTACAATCTCAAGCACCTCACCCACCGAGACAGGAGCTGCTGTCTCTACCACAGCTGTGGAAACATCTAGCAGTGAGAGCCAGGCCACATCTGTTCCTACCACGACAGCTTCTCCCACTTCCACTCCACCACAACCTTCAGCTACTCAGGCAAAAAGTACAGGTCTCTCTACCAAGTCGGAAAACTCCAGCCCAGCTCTGGGAACAACCACAGAAGTCACTTGGAGCACAGCTGGCACATCCTCTACTGCTCTGCTAAGTAGCACTCCGCCAGAGACCTTAACCACTCCAACCACCATCCTCAGGGAAACGTCCACCTCTGCTACTGGGGCAACGTCTCTTCCTGCAGCCACCTCAGCTGTGACTCTCAGCACTACTCTGGAGACGGCTTCTTCCTCACCTGGGACAACAGCTGCACCAACCACCACTCTATCAACTGCCTCCACAGCTACAATCTCAAGCACCTCACCCACCGAGACAGGAGCTGCTGTCTCCACCACAGCTGTGGAAACATCTAGCAGTGAGAGCCAGGCCACATCTGTTCCTACCACGACAGCTTCTCCCACTTCCACTCCACCACAACCTTCAGCTACTCAGGCAAAAAGTACAGGCCTCTCTACCAAGTCGGAAAACTCCAGCCCAGCTCTGGGAACAACCACAGAAGTCACTTGGAGCACAGCTGGCACATCCTCTACTGCTCCACTAACTAGCACTCCACCAGAGACCTTAACCACTCCAACCACCATCCTCAGGGAAACGTCCACCTCTGCTACTGGGGCAACGTCCCTTCCTGCAGCCACCTCAGCTGTGACTCTCAGCACTACTCTGGAGACGGCTTCTTCCTCACCTGGGACAACAGCTGCACCAACCACCGCTCTATCAACTGCCTCCACAGCTACAATCTCAAGCACCTCACCCACCGAGACAGGAGCTGCTGTCTCCACCACAGCTGTGGAAACATCTAGCAGTGAGAGCCAGGCCACATCTGTTCCTACCACGACAGCTTCTCCCACTTCCACTCCACCACAACCTTCAGCTACTCAGGCAAAAAGTACAGGCCTCTCTACCAAGTCCGAAAACTCCAGCCCAGCTCTGGGAACAACCACAGAAGTCACTTGGAGCACAGCTGGCACATCCTCTACTGCTCTGCTACCTAGCACTCCGCCAGAGACCTTAACCACTCCAACCACCATCCTCAGGGAAACGTCCACCTCTGCTACTGGGGCAACGTCTCTTCCTGCAGCCACCTCAGCTGTGACTCTCAGCACTACTCTGGAGACGGCTTCTTCCTCACCTGGGACAACAGCTGCACCAACCACCGCTCTATCAACTGCCTCCACAGCTACAATCTCAAGCACCTCACCCACCGAGACAGGAGCTGCTGTCTCCACCACAGCTGTGGAAACATCTAGCAGTGAGAGCCAGGCCACATCTGTTCCTACCACGACAGCTTCTCCCACTTCCACTCCACCACAACCTTCAGCTACTCAGGCAAAAAGTACAGGCCTCTCTACCAAGTCGGAAAACTCCAGCCCAGCTCTGGGAACAACCACAGAAGTCACTTGGAGCACAGCTGGCACATCCTCTACTGCTCTGCTAAGTAGCACTCCGCCAGAGACCTTAACCACTCCAACCACCATCCTCAGGGAAACTTCCACCTCTGCTATTGAGGCACGGTCCCTTCCTGCAGCCACCTCAGCTGTGACTCTCAGCACTACTCTGGAGACGGCTTCTTCCTCACCTGGGACAACAGCTGCACCAACCACCGCTCTATCAACTGCCTCCACAGCTACAATCTCAAGCACCTCACCCACCGAGACAGGAGCTGCTGTCTCCACCACAGCTGTGGAAACATCTAGCAGTGAGAGCCAGGCCACATCTGTTCCTACCACGACAGCTTCTCCCACTTCCACTCCACCACAACCTTCAGCTACTCAGGCAAAAAGTACAGGCCTCTCTACCAAGTCGGAAAACTCCAGCCCAGCTCTGGGAACAACCACAGAAGTCACTTGGAGCACAGCTGGCACATCCTCTACTGCTCTGCTAAGTAGCACTCCGCCAGAGACCTTAACCACTCCAACCACCATCCTCAGGGAAACGTCCACCTCTGCTACTGGGGCAACGTCTCTTCCTGCAGCCACCTCAGCTGTGACTCTCAGCACTACTCTGGAGACGGCTTCTTCCTCACCTGGGACAACAGCTGCACCAACCACCGCTCTATCAACTGCCTCCACAGCTACAATCTCAAGCACCTCACCCACCGAGACAGGAGCTGCTGTCTCCACCACAGCTGTGGAAACATCTAGCAGTGAGAGCCAGGCCACATCTGTTCCTACCACGACAGCTTCTCCCACTTCCACTCCACCACAACCTTCAGCTACTCAGGCAAAAAGTACAGGCCTCTCTACCAAGTCGGAAAACTCCAGCCCAGCTCTGGGAACAACCACAGAAGTCACTTGGAGCACAGCTGGCACATCCTCTACTGCTCTGCTAAGTAGCACTCCGCCAGAGACCTTAACCACTCCAACCACCATCCTCAGGGAAACGTCCACCTCTGCTACTGGGGCAACGTCCCTTCCTGCAGCCACCTCAGCTGTGACTCTCAGCACTACTCTGGAGACGGCTTCTTCCTCACCTGGGACAACAGCTGCACCAACCACCGCTCTATCAACTGTCTCCACAGCTACAATCGCAAGCACCTCACCCACCGAGACAGGAGCTGCTGTCTCCACCACAGCTGTGGAAACATCTAGCAGTGAGAACCAGGCCACATCTGTTCCTACCACGACAGCTTCTCCCACTTCCACTCCACCACAACCTTCAGCTACTCAGGCAAAAAGTACAGGCCTCTCTACCAAGTCGGAAAACTCCAGCCCAGCTCTGGGAACAACCACAGAAGTCACTTGGAGCACAGCTGGCACATCCTCTACTGCTCTGCTACCTAGCACTCCGCCAGAGACCTTAACCACTCCAACCACCATCCTCAGGGAAACGTCCACCTCTGCTACTGGGGCAACGTCTCTTCCTGCAGCCACCTCAGCTGTGACTCTCAGCACTACTCTGGAGACGGCTTCTTCCTCACCTGGGACAACAGCTGCACCAACCACCGCTCTATCAACTGCCTCCACAGCTACAATCTCAAGCACCTCACCCACCGAGACAGGAGCTGCTGTCTCCACCACAGCTGTGGAAACATCTAGCAGTGAGAGCCAGGCCACATCTGTTCCTACCACGACAGCTTCTCCCACTTCCACTCCACCACAACCTTCAGCTACTCAGGCAAAAAGTACAGGCCTCTCTACCAAGTCGGAAAACTCCAGCCCAGCTCTGGGAACAACCACAGAAGTCACTTGGAGCACAGCTGGCACATCCTCTACTGCTCTGCTAAGTAGCACTCCGCCAGAGACCTTAACCACTCCAACCACCATCCTCAGGGAAACTTCCACCTCTGCTATTGAGGCACGGTCCCTTCCTGCAGCCACCTCAGCTGTGACTCTCAGCACTACTCTGGAGACGGCTTCTTCCTCACCTGGGACAACAGCTGCACCAACCACCGCTCTATCAACTGCCTCCACAGCTACAATCTCAAGCACCTCACCCACCGAGACAGGAGCTGCTGTCTCCACCACAGCTGTGGAAACATCTAGCAGTGAGAGCCAGGCCACATCTGTTCCTACCACGACAGCTTCTCCCACTTCCACTCCACCACAACCTTCAGCTACTCAGGCAAAAAGTACAGGCCTCTCTACCAAGTCGGAAAACTCCAGCCCAGCTCTGGGAACAACCACAGAAGTCACTTGGAGCACAGCTGGCACATCCTCTACTGCTCCACTAACTAGCACTCCACCAGAGACCTTAACCACTCCAACCACCATCCTCAGGGAAACGTCCACCTCTGCTACTGGGGCAACGTCTCTTCCTGCAGCCACCTCAGCTGTGACTCTCAGCACTACTCTGGAGACGGCTTCTTCCTCACCTGGGACAACAGCTGCACCAACCACCGCTCTATCAACTGCCTCCACAGCTACAATCTCAAGCACCTCACCCACCGAGACAGGAGCTGCTGTCTCCACCACAGCTGTGGAAACATCTAGCAGTGAGAGCCAGGCCACATCTGTTCCTACCACGACAGCTTCTCCCACTTCCACTCCACCACAACCTTCAGCTACTCAGGCAAAAAGTACAGGCCTCTCTACCAAGTCGGAAAACTCCAGCCCAGCTCTGGGAACAACCACAGAAGTCACTTGGAGCACAGCTGGCACATCCTCTACTGCTCTGCTAAGTAGCACTCCGCCAGAGACCTTAACCACTCCAACCACCATCCTCAGGGAAACGTCCACCTCTGCTACTGGGGCAACGTCTCTTCCTGCAGCCACCTCAGCTGTGACTCTCAGCACTACTCTGGAGACGGCTTCTTCCTCACCTGGGACAACAGCTGCACCAACCACCGCTCTATCAACTGCCTCCACAGCTACAATCTCAAGCACCTCACCCACCGAGACAGGAGCTGCTGTCTCCACCACAGCTGTGGAAACATCTAGCAGTGAGAGCCAGGCCACATCTGTTCCTACCACGACAGCTTCTCCCACTTCCACTCCACCACAACCTTCAGCTACTCAGGCAAAAAGTACAGGCCTCTCTACCAAGTCGGAAAACTCCAGCCCAGCTCTGGGAACAACCACAGAAGTCACTTGGAGCACAGCTGGCACATCCTCTACTGCTCTGCTAAGTAGCACTCCGCCAGAGACCTTAACCACTCCAACCACCATCCTCAGGGAAACGTCCACCTCTGCTACTGAGGCAACGTCTCTTCCTGCAGCCACCTCAGCTGTGACTCTCAGCACTACTCTGGAGACGGCTTCTTCCTCACCTGGGACAACAGCTGCACCAACCACCGCTCTATCAACTGCCTCCACAGCTACAATCTCAAGCACCTCACCCACTGAGACAGGAGCTGCTGTCTCCACCACAGCTGTGGAAACATCTAGCAGTGAGAGCCAGGCCACATCTGTTCCTACCACGACAGCTTCTCCCACTTCCACTCCACCACAACCTTCAGCTACTCAGGCAAAAAGTACAGGCCTCTCTACCAAGTCGGAAAACTCCAGCCCAGCTCTGGGAACAACCACAGAAGTCACTTGGAGCACAGCTGGCACATCCTCTACTGCTCTGCTAAGTAGCACTCCGCCAGAGACCTTAACCACTCCAACCACCATCCTCAGGGAAACGTCCACCTCTGCTACTGGGGCAACGTCTCTTCCTGCAGCCACCTCAGCTGTGACTCTCAGCACTACTCTGGAGACGGCTTCTTCCTCACCTGGGACAACAGCTGCACCAACCACCGCTCTATCAACTGCCTCCACAGCTACAATCTCAAGCACCTCACCCACCGAGACAGGAGCTGCTGTCTCCACCACAGCTGTGGAAACATCTAGCAGTGAGAGCCAGGCCACATCTGTTCCTACCACGACAGCTTCTCCCACTTCCACTCCACCACAACCTTCAGCTACTCAGGCAAAAAGTACAGGCCTCTCTACCAAGTCGGAAAACTCCAGCCCAGCTCTGGGAACAACCACAGAAGTCACTTGGAGCACAGCTGGCACATCCTCTACTGCTCTGCTAAGTAGCACTCCGCCAGAGACCTTAACCACTCCAACCACCATCCTCAGGGAAACATCCACCTCTGCTACTGGGGCAACGTCTCTTCCTGCAGCCACCTCAGCTGTGACTCTCAGCACTACTCTGGAGACGGCTTCTTCCTCACCTGGGACAACAGCTGCACCAACCACCGCTCTATCAACTGCCTCCACAGCTACAATCTCAAGCACCTCACCCACCGAGACAGGAGCTGCTGTCTCCACCACAGCTGTGGAAACATCTAGCAGTGAGAGCCAGGCCACATCTGTTCCTACCACGACAGCTTCTCCCACTTCCACTCCACCACAACCTTCAGCTACTCAGGCAAAAAGTACAGGCCTCTCTACCAAGTCGGAAAACTCCAGCCCAGCTCTGGGAACAACCACAGAAGTCACTTGGAGCACAGCTGGCACATCCTCTACTGCTCTGCTAAGTAGCACTCCGCCAGAGACCTTAACCACTCCAACCACCATCCTCAAGGAAACGTCCACCTCTGCTACTGGGGCAACGTCTCTTCCTGCAGCCACCTCAGCTGTGACTCTCAGCACTACTCTGGAGACGGCTTCTTCCTCACCTGGGACAACAGCTGCACCAACCACCGCTCTATCAACTGCCTCCACAGCTACAATCTCAAGCACCTCACCCACCGAGACAGGAGCTGCTGTCTCCACCACAGCTGTGGAAACATCTAGCAGTGAGAGCCAGGCCACATCTGTTCCTACCACGACAGCTTCTCCCACTTCCACTCCACCACAACCTTCAGCTACTCAGGCAAAAAGTACAGGCCTCTCTACCAAGTCGGAAAACTCCAGCCCAGCTCTGGGAACAACCACAGAAGTCACTTGGAGCACAGCTGGCACATCCTCTACTGCTCTGCTAAGTAGCACTCCGCCAGAGACCTTAACCACTCCAACCACCATCCTCAGGGAAACGTCCACCTCTGCTACTGGGGCAACGTCTCTTCCTGCAGCCACCTCAGCTGTGACTCTCAGCACTACTCTGGAGCCGGCTTCTTCCTCACCTGGGACAACAGCTGCACCAACCACCGCTCTATCAACTGCCTCCACAGCTACAATCTCAAGCACCTCACCCACCGAGACAGGAGCTGCTGTCTCCACCACAGCTGTGGAAACATCTAGCAGTGAGAGCCAGGCCACATCTGTTCCTACCACGACAGCCTCTCCCACTTCCACTCCACCACAAACTTCAGCTACTCAGGCAAAAAGTACAGGCCTCTCTACCACGTCCGAAAACTCCAGCCCAGCTCTGGGAACAACCACAGAAGTCACTTGGAGCACAGCTGGCACATCCTCTACTGCTCTGCTAAGTAGCACTCCGCCAGAGACCTTAACCACTCCAACCACCATCCTCAGGGAAACGTCCACCTCTGCTACTGGGGCAACGTCTCTTCCTGCAGCCACCTCAGCTGTGACTCTCAGCACTACTCTGGAGACGGCTTCTTCCTCACCTGGGACAACAGCTGCACCAACCACCGCTCTATCAACTGCCTCCACAGCTACAATCTCAAGCACCTCACCCACCGAGACAGGAGCTGCTGTCTCCACCACAGCTGTGGAAACATCTAGCAGTGAGAGCCAGGCCACATCTGTTCCTACCACGACAGCTTCTCCCACTTCCACTCCACCACAACCTTCAGCTACTCAGGCAAAAAGTACAGGCCTCTCTACCAAGTCGGAAAACTCCAGCCCAGCTCTGGGAACAACCACAGAAGTCACTTGGAGCACAGCTGGCACATCCTCTACTGCTCTGCTAAGTAGCACTCCGCCAGAGACCTTAACCACTCCAACCACCATCCTCAGGGAAACGTCCACCTCTGCTACTGGGGCAACGTCTCTTCCTGCAGCCACCTCAGCTGTGACTCTCAGCACTACTCTGGAGACGGCTTCTTCCTCACCTGGGACAACAGCTGCACCAACCACCGCTCTATCAACTGCCTCCACAGCTACAATCTCAAGCACCTCACCCACCGAGACAGGAGCTGCTGTCTCCACCACAGCTGTGGAAACATCTAGCAGTGAGAGCCAGGCCACATCTGTTCCTACCACGACAGCTTCTCCCACTTCCACTCCACCACAACCTTCAGCTACTCAGGCAAAAAGTACAGGCCTCTCTACCAAGTCGGAAAACTCCAGCCCAGCTCTGGGAACAACCACAGAAGTCACTTGGAGCACAGCTGGCACATCCTCTACTGCTCTGCTAAGTAGCACTCCGCCAGAGACCTTAACCACTCCAACCACCATCCTCAGGGAAACGTCCACCTCTGCTACTGGGGCAACGTCTCTTCCTGCAGCCACCTCAGCTGTGACTCTCAGCACTACTCTGGAGACGGCTTCTTCCTCACCTGGGACAACAGCTGCACCAACCACCGCTCTATCAACTGCCTCCACAGCTACAATCTCAAGCACCTCACCCACCGAGACAGGAGCTGCTGTCTCCACCACAGCTGTGGAAACATCTAGCAGTGAGAGCCAGGCCACATCTGTTCCTACCACGACAGCTTCTCCCACTTCCACTCCACCACAACCTTCAGCTACTCAGGCAAAAAGTACAGGCCTCTCTACCAAGTCGGAAAACTCCAGCCCAGCTCTGGGAACAACCACAGAAGTCACTTGGAGCACAGCTGGCACATCCTCTACTGCTCTGCTAAGTAGCACTCCGCCAGAGACCTTAACCACTCCAACCACCATCCTCAGGGAAACGTCCACCTCTGCTACTGGGGCAACGTCTCTTCCTGCAGCCACCTCAGCTGTGACTCTCAGCACTACTCTGGAGACGGCTTCTTCCTCACCTGGGACAACAGCTGCACCAACCACCGCTCTATCAACTGCCTCCACAGCTACAATCTCAAGCACCTCACCCACCGAGACAGGAGCTGCTGTCTCCACCACAGCTGTGGAAACATCTAGCAGTGAGAGCCAGGCCACATCTGTTCCTACCACGACAGCTTCTCCCACTTCCACTCCACCACAACCTTCAGCTACTCAGGCAAAAAGTACAGGCCTCTCTACCAAGTCGGAAAACTCCAGCCCAGCTCTGGGAACAACCACAGAAGTCACTTGGAGCACAGCTGGCACATCCTCTACTGCTCTGCTAAGTAGCACTCCGCCAGAGACCTTAACCACTCCAACCACCATCCTCAGGGAAACGTCCACCTCTGCTACTGGGGCAACGTCTCTTCCTGCAGCCACCTCAGCTGTGACTCTCAGCACTACTCTGGAGACGGCTTCTTCCTCACCTGGGACAACAGCTGCACCAACCACCGCTCTATCAACTGCCTCCACAGCTACAATCTCAAGCACCTCACCCACCGAGACAGGAGCTGCTGTCTCCACCACAGCTGTGGAAACATCTAGCAGTGAGAACCAGGCCACATCTGTTCCTACCACGACAGCTTCTCCCACTTCCACTCCACCACAACCTTCAGCTACTCAGGCAAAAAGTACAGGCCTCTCTACCAAGTCGGAAAACTCCAGCCCAGCTCTGGGAACAACCACAGAAGTCACTTGGAGCACAGCTGGCACATCCTCTACTGCTCTGCTAAGTAGCACTCCGCCAGAGACCTTAACCACTCCAACCACCATCCTCAGGGAAACGTCCACCTCTGCTACTGGGGCAACGTCTCTTCCTGCAGCCACCTCAGCTGTGACTCTCAGCACTACTCTGGAGACGGCTTCTTCCTCACCTGGGACAACAGCTGCACCAACCACCGCTCTATCAACTGCCTCCACAGCTACAATCTCAAGCACCTCACCCACCGAGACAGGAGCTGCTGTCTCCACCACAGCTGTGGAAACATCTAGCAGTGAGAGCCAGGCCACATCTGTTCCTACCACGACAGCTTCTCCCACTTCCACTCCACCACAACCTTCAGCTACTCAGGCAAAAAGTACAGGCCTCTCTACCAAGTCCGAAAACTCCAGCCCAGCTCTGGGAACAACCACAGAAGTCACTTGGAGCACAGCTGGCACATCCTCTACTGCTCTGCTAAGTAGCACTCCGCCAGAGACCTTAACCACTCCAACCACCATCCTCAGGGAAACGTCCACCTCTGCTACTGGGGCAACGTCTCTTCCTGCAGCCACCTCAGCTGTGACTCTCAGCACTACTCTGGAGACGGCTTCTTCCTCACCTGGGACAACAGCTGCACCAACCACCGCTCTATCAACTGCCTCCACAGCTACAATCTCAAGCACCTCACCCACCGAGACAGGAGCTGCTGTCTCCACCACAGCTGTGGAAACATCTAGCAGTGAGAGCCAGGCCACATCTGTTCCTACCACGACAGCCTCTCCCACTTCCACTCCACCACAAACTTCAGCTACTCAGGCAAAAAGTACAGGCCTCTCTACCACGTCCGAAAACTCCAGCCCAGCTCTGGGAACAACCACAGAAGTCACTTGGAGCACAGCTGGCACATCCTCTACTGCTCTGCTAAGTAGCACTCCGCCAGAGACCTTAACCACTCCAACCACCATCCTCAGGGAAACGTCCACCTCTGCTACTGGGGCAACGTCTCTTCCTGCAGCCACCTCAGCTGTGACTCTCAGCACTACTCTGGAGACGGCTTCTTCCTCACCTGGGACAACAGCTGCACCAACCACCGCTCTATCAACTGCCTCCACAGCTACAATCTCAAGCACCTCACCCACCGAGACAGGAGCTACTGTCTCCACCACAGCTGTGGAAACATCTAGCAGTGAGAGCCAGGCCACATCTGTTCCTACCACGACAGCTTCTCCCACTTCCACTCCACCACAACCTTCAGCTACTCAGGCAAAAAGTACAGGCCTCTCTACCAAGTCGGAAAACTCCAGCCCAGCTCTGGGAACAACCACAGAAGTCACTTGGAGCACAGCTGGCACATCCTCTACTGCTCTGCTAAGTAGCACTCCGCCAGAGACCTTAACCACTCCAACCACCATCCTCAGGGAAACGTCCACCTCTGCTACTGGGGCAACGTCTCTTCCTGCAGCCACCTCAGCTGTGACTCTCAGCACTACTCTGGAGACGGCTTCTTCCTCACCTGGGACAACAGCTGCACCAACCACCGCTCTATCAACTGCCTCCACAGCTACAATCTCAAGCACCTCACCCACCGAGACAGGAGCTGCTGTCTCCACCACAGCTGTGGAACCATCTAGCAGTGAGAGCCAGGCCACATCTGTTCCTACCACGACAGCTTCTCCCACTTCCACTCCACCACAACCTTCAGCTACTCAGGCAAAAAGTACAGGCCTCTCTACCACGTCCGAAAACTCGAGCCCAGCTCTGGGAACAACCACAGAAGTCACTTGGAGCACAGCTGGCACATCCTCTACTGCTCTGCTAAGTAGCACTCCGCCAGAGACCTTAACCACTCCAACCACCATCCTCAGGGAAACGTCCACCTCTGCTACTGGGGCAACGTCTCTTCCTGCAGCCACCTCAGCTGTGACTCTCAGCACTACTCTGGAGACGGCTTCTTCCTCACCTGGGACAACAGCTGCACCAACCACCGCTCTATCAACTGCCTCCACAGCTACAATCTCAAGCACCTCACCCACCGAGACAGGAGCTGCTGTCTCCACCACAGCTGTGGAAACATCTAGCAGTGAGAACCAGGCCACATCTGTTCCTACCACGACAGCTTCTCCCACTTCCACTCCACCACAACCTTCAGCTACTCAGGCAAAAAGTACAGGCCTCTCTACCAAGTCGGAAAACTCCAGCCCAGCTCTGGGAACAACCACAGAAGTCACTTGGAGCACAGCTGGCACATCCTCTACTGCTCTGCTAAGTAGCACTCCGCCAGAGACCTTAACCACTCCAACCACCATCCTCAGGGAAACGTCCACCTCTGCTACTGGGGCAACGTCTCTTCCTGCAGCCACCTCAGCTGTGACTCTCAGCACTACTCTGGAGACGGCTTCTTCCTCACCTGGGACAACAGCTGTACCAACCACCGCTCTATCAACTGCCTCCACAGCTACAATCTCAAGCACCTCACCCACCGAGACAGGAGCTGCTGTCTCCACCACAGCTGTGGAAACATCTAGCAGTGAGAGCCAGGCCACATCTGTTCCTACCACGACAGCTTCTCCCACTTCCACTCCACCACAACCTTCAGCTACTCAGGCAAAAAGTACAGGCCTCTCTACCAAGTCGGAAAACTCCAGCCCAGCTCTGGGAACAACCACAGAAGTCACTTGGAGCACAGCTGGCACATCCTCTACTGCTCTGCTAAGTAGCACTCCGCCAGAGACCTTAACCACTCCAACCACCATCCTCAGGGAAACGTCCACCTCTGCTACTGGGGCAACGTCTCTTCCTGCAGCCACCTCAGCTGTGACTCTCAGCACTACTCTGGAGACGGCTTCTTCCTCACCTGGGACAACAGCTGTACCAACCACCGCTCTATCAACTGCCTCCACAGCTACAATCTCAAGCACCTCACCCACCGAGACAGGAGCTGCTGTCTCCACCACAGCTGTGGAAACATCTAGCAGTGAGAGCCAGGCCACATCTGTTCCTACCACGACAGCTTCTCCCACTTCCACTCCACCACAACCTTCAGCTACTCAGGCAAAAAGTACAGGCCTCTCTACCAAGTCGGAAAACTCCAGCCCAGCTCTGGGAACAACCACAGAAGTCACTTGGAGCACAGCTGGCACATCCTCTACTGCTCCACTAACTAGCACTCCACCAGAGACCTTAACCACTCCAACCACCATCCTCAGGGAAACGTCCACCTCTGCTACTGGGGCAACGTCTCTTCCTGCAGCCACCTCAGCTGTGACTCTCAGCACTACTCTGGAGACGGCTTCTTCCTCACCTGGGACAACAGCTGCACCAACCACCGCTCTATCAACTGCCTCCACAGCTACAATCTCAAGCACCTCACCCACCGAGACAGGAGCTGCTGTCTCCACCACAGCTGTGGAAACATCTAGCAGTGAGAGCCAGGCCACATCTGTTCCTACCACGACAGCTTCTCCCACTTCCACTCCACCACAACCTTCAGCTACTCAGGCAAAAAGTACAGGCCTCTCTACCACGTCCGAAAACTCCAGCCCAGCTCTGGGAACAACCACAGAAGTCACTTGGAGCACAGCTGGCACATCCTCTACTGCTCTGCTAAGTAGCACTCCGCCAGAGACCTTAACCACTCCAACCACCATCCTCAGGGAAACGTCCACCTCTGCTACTGGGGCAACGTCTCTTCCTGCAGCCACCTCAGCTGTGACTCTCAGCACTACTCTGGAGACGGCTTCTTCCTCACCTGGGACAACAGCTGCACCAACCACCGCTCTATCAACTGCCTCCACAGCTACAATCTCAAGCACCTCACCCACCGAGACAGGAGCTGCTGTCTCCACCACAGCTGTGGAAACATCTAGCAGTGAGAACCAGGCCACATCTGTTCCTACCACGACAGCTTCTCCCACTTCCACTCCACCACAACCTTCAGCTACTCAGGCAAAAAGTACAGGCCTCTCTACCACGTCCGAAAACTCCAGCCCAGCTCTGGGAACAACCACAGAAGTCACTTGGAGCACAGCTGGCACATCCTCTACTGCTCTGCTAAGTAGCATTCCGCCAGAGACCTTAACCACTCCAACCACCATCCTCAGGGAAACGTCCACCTCTGCTACTGGGGCAACGTCTCTTCCTGCAGCCACCTCAGCTGTGACTCTCAGCACTACTCTGGAGACGGCTTCTTCCTCACCTGGGACAACAGCTGCACCAACCACCGCTCTATCAACTGCCTCCACAGCTACAATCTCAAGCACCTCACCCACCGAGACAGGAGCTGCTGTCTCCACCACAGCTGTGGAAACATCTAGCAGTGAGAGCCAGGCCACATCTGTTCCTACCACGACAGCCTCTCCCACTTCCACTCCACCACAACCTTCAGCTACTCAGGCAAAAAGTACAGGTCTCTCTACCATGTCCGAAAACTCCAGCCCAGCTCTGGGAACAACCACAGAAGTCACTTGGAGCACAGCTGGCACATCCTCTACTGCTCTGCTAAGTAGCACTCCGCCAGAGACCTTAACCACTCCAACCACCATCCTCAGGGAAACGTCCACCTCTGCTACTGGGGCAACGTCTCTTCCTGCAGCCACCTCAGCTGTGACTCTCAGCACTACTCTGGAGACGGCTTCTTCCTCACCTGGGACAACAGCTGCACCAACCACCGCTCTATCAACTGCCTCCACAGCTACAATCTCAAGCACCTCACCCACCGAGACAGGAGCTGCTGTCTCCACCACAGCTGTGGAAACATCTAGCAGTGAGAGCCAGGCCACATCTGTTCCTACCACGACAGCTTCTCCCACTTCCACTCCACCACAACCTTCAGCTACTCAGGCAAAAAGTACAGGCCTCTCTACCAAGTCCGAAAACTCCAGCCCAGCTCTGGGAACAACCACAGAAGTCACTTGGAGCACAGCTGGCACATCCTCTACTGCTCTGCTAAGTAGCACTCCGCCAGAGACCTTAACCACTCCAACCACCATCCTCAGGGAAACGTCCACCTCTGCTACTGGGGCAACGTCTCTTCCTGCAGCCACCTCAGCTGTGACTCTCAGCACTACTCTGGAGACGGCTCCTTCCTCACCTGGGACAACAGCTGCACCAACCACCGCTCTATCAACTGCCTCCACAGCTACAATCTCAAGCACCTCACCCACCGAGACAGGAGCTGCTGTCTCCACCACAGCTGTGGAAACATCTAGCAGTGAGAGCCAGGCCACATCTGTTCCTACCACGACAGCTTCTCCCACTTCCACTCAACCACAACCTTCAGCTACTCAGGCAAAAAGTACAGGCCTCTCTACCAAGTCGGAAAACTCCAGCCCAGCTCTGGGAACAACCACAGAAGTCACTTGGAGCACAGCTGGCACATCCTCTACTGCTCTGCTAAGTAGCACTCCGCCAGAGACCTTAACCACTCCAACCACCATCCTCAGGGAAACGTCCACCTCTGCTACTGGGGCAACGTCTCTTCCTGCAGCCACCTCAGCTGTGACTCTCAGCACTACTCTGGAGACGGCTCCTTCCTCACCTGGGACAACAGCTGCACCAACCACCGCTCTATCAACTGCCTCCACAGCTACAATCTCAAGCACCTCACCCACCGAGACAGGAGCTGCTGTCTCCACCATAGCTGTGGAAACATCTAGCAGTGAGAGCCAGGCCACATCTGTTCCTACCACGACAGCTTCTCCCACTTCCACTCCACCACAACCTTCAGCTACTCAGGCAAAAAGTACAGGCCTCTCTACCAAGTCGGAAAACTCCAGCCCAGCTCTGGGAACAACCACAGAAGTCACTTGGAGCACAGCTGGCACATCCTCTACTGCTCTGCTAAGTAGCACTCCGCCAGAGACCTTAACCACTCCAACCACCATCCTCAGGGAAACGTCCACCTCTGCTACTGGGGCAACGTCTCTTCCTGCAGCCACCTCAGCTGTGACTCTCAGCACTACTCTGGAGACGGCTTCTTCCTCACCTGGGACAACAGCTGCACCAACCACCGCTCTATCAACTGCCTCCACAGCTACAATCTCAAGCACCTCACCCACCGAGACAGGAGCTGCTGTCTCCACCACAGCTGTGGAAACATCTAGCAGTGAGAGCCAGGCCACATCTGTTCCTACCACGACAGCTTCTCCCACTTCCACTCCACCACAACCTTCAGCTACTCAGGCAAAAAGTACAGGCCTCTCTACCAAGTCCGAAAACTCCAGCCCAGCTCTGGGAACAACCACAGAAGTCACTTGGAGCACAGCTGGCACATCCTCTACTGCTCTGCTAAGTAGCACTCCGCCAGAGACCTTAACCACTCCAACCACCATCCTCAGGGAAACGTCCACCTCTGCTACTGGGGCAACGTCTCTTCCTGCAGCCACCTCAGCTGTGACTCTCAGCACTACTCTGGAGACGGCTTCTTCGCCACCTGGGACAACAGCTGCACCAACCACCGCTCTATCAACTGCCTCCACAGCTACAATCTCAAGCACCTCACCCACCGAGACAGGAGCTGCTGTCTCCACCACAGCTGTGGAAACATCTAGCAGTGAGAGCCAGGCCACATCTGTTCCTACCACGACAGCTTCTCCCACTTCCACTCAACCACAACCTTCAGCTACTCAGGCAAAAAGTACAGGCCTCTCTACCAAGTCGGAAAACTCCAGCCCAGCTCTGGGAACAACCACAGAAGTCACTTGGAGCACAGCTGGCACATCCTCTACTGCTCTGCTAAGTAGCACTCCGCCAGAGACCTTAACCACTCCAACCACCATCCTCAGGGAAACGTCCACCTCTGCTACTGGGGCAACGTCTCTTCCTGCAGCCACCTCAGCTGTGACTCTCAGCACTACTCTGGAGACGGCTTCTTCCTCACCTGGGACAACAGCTGCACCAACCACCGCTCTATCAACTGCCTCCACAGCTACAATCTCAAGCACCTCACCCACCGAGACAGGAGCTGCTGTCTCCACCACAGCTGTGGAAACATCTAGCAGTGAGAGCCAGGCCACATCTGTTCCTACCACGACAGCTTCTCCCACTTCCACTCCACCACAACCTTCAGCTACTCAGGCAAAAAGTACAGGCCTCTCTACCAAGTCGGAAAACTCCAGCCCAGCTCTGGGAACAACCACAGAAGTCACTTGGAGCACAGCTGGCACATCCTCTACTGCTCTGCTAAGTAGCACTCCGCCAGAGACCTTAACCACTCCAACCACCATCCTCAGGGAAACGTCCACCTCTGCTACTGGGGCAACGTCTCTTCCTGCAGCCACCTCAGCTGTGACTCTCAGCACTACTCTGGAGACGGCTTCTTCGCCACCTGGGACAACAGCTGCACCAACCACCGCTCTATCAACTGCCTCCACAGCTACAATCTCAAGCACCTCACCCACCGAGACAGGAGCTGCTGTCTCCACCACAGCTGTGGAAATATCTAGCAGTGAGAGCCAGGCCACATCTGTTCCTACCACGACAGCTTCTCCCACTTCCACTCCACCACAACCTTCAGCTACACAGGCAAAAAGTACAGGCCTCTCTACCAAGTCGGAAAACTCCAGCCCAGCTCTGGGAACAACCACAGAAGTCACTTGGAGCACAGCTGGCACATCCTCTACTGCTCTGCTAAGTAGCACTCCGCCAGAGACCTTAACCACTCCAACCACCATCCTCAGGGAAACGTCCACCTCTGCTACTGGGGCAACGTCTCTTCCTGCAGCCACCTCAGCTGTGACTCTCAGCACTACTCTGGAGACGGCTTCTTCCTCACCTGGGACAACAGCTGTACCAACCACCGCTCTATCAACTGCCTCCACAGCTACAATCTCAAGCACCTCACCCACTGAGACAGGAGCTGCTGTCTCCACCACAGCTGTGGAAACATCTAGCAGTGAGAGCCAGGCCACATCTGTTCCTACCACGACAGCTTCTCCCACTTCCACTCCACCACAACCTTCAGCTACTCAGGCAAAATGTACAGGCCTCTCTACCAAGTCGGAAAACTCCAGCCCAGCTCTGGGAACAACCACAGAAGTCACTTGGAGCACAGCTGGCACATCCTCTACTGCTCTGCTAAGTAGCACTCCGCCAGAGACCTTAACCACTCCAACCACCATCCTCAGGGAAACTTCCACCTCTGCTACTGGGGCAACGTCTCTTCCTGCAGCCACCTCAGCTGTGACTCTCAGCACTGCTCTGGAGACGGCTTCTTCCTCACCTGGAACAACAGCTGCTATATCATTTATATCTCTGGCCACAATCACACCTCGAGAGACTGTAAGGAGTCCAGTGACAAACCAAATGGAAAGTACTTCTCATCTACTAACTACCACTGCAGGTCCCGAGCATTTCACCATCAACTTCACCATCACCAATCTCCCCTACGATTCCAACCTGGCCACTCCAAACTCGGCAAGGCTCAACACTACCCGGAGAGTCATGACCACCTTGGTAGGTAGCCCACGGCAGTGCCACGGCCAGGCCTCCTGCTGGCCCCTGCACCGGCTGGAGTGCAGGGAGAGGCACAGGGCTCACTTGTGAAACCTCTCTCGTTGGCAGCTCAACCGCCTTCTGAAGGATAGCAGCATTGGCCCCGCTTTTCTTGCTTGTGGAACGACGGCCTTCAGGTATGGGGGGAGCCCGAGTGTCCCTCTGCAGGTCCCATGAGTACTGGGTAGCCCGTCACGCTTCTGCTCTCCCCGCCAGCAGGATGGAGCGGGGACCATCTCCCTGCTGCCCTCCTCCCTCAGGGCCTCCCGTCGCTGCCCTCCCTCTCACTTGTGGGTCACAGCGTAGCCCCGAGAACGACTCCAAAGCCTGACCTTGCCCGGTGCTTTCTGACAAACGCCACAGGTTTAGAGGAGGCAGGAGAGGAAGGGCAGGCCGGCCGTGCCTGACGGCGGAATACAGAACACACATGCCCCACAAAGAGTCACGGAATTTCTAGGTTGGGAAAGACCTCAAGATCGTCGAGTCCAACCTCTGACCTAACACTAACAGTCCCCACTAAACCATATCCCTAAGCTCTACATCTAAACGTTTTTTAAAGACTTCCAGGGATGGTGACTCCACCACTTCCAAGGGCAGCCTGTTCCAATGTCTAACAACCCTTTCGGTAAAGAAGTTCTTCCTAAGATCCAACCTAAAACTCCCCTGACGCAACTTAAGCCCATTCCCCCTCGTCCTGTCACCAGGCACGTGGGAGAACAGACCAAACCCCACCTCGCCACAGCCTCCTTTGAGGTACCTGTAGAGAGCGATAAGGTCGCCCCTGAGCCTCCTTTTCTCCAGGCTGAACAAACCCAGCTCCCTCAGCTGCTCCTCGTAGGACTTGTTCTACAGGCCCCTCACCAGCTTTGTCGCCCTTCTCTGGACAAAGAAGTGGCTGCAGGAGCCCCAGGGCCTCAGCTTGCAGTGACAGGGCACAGAAGAGGGGCGCTCAGGCACGGGTTTGTGTTTTCCAGGCCAGTGGGGCGAGGGGACAACACAGGCGTGGACGCCGTCTGCACCTACACAAAGGAGCCCTCCGCGCCAGGCTTGGACAGGGTGGGCCTTTACCACGAAGTGAGCAACAAGACCGGAGGCATCTCGCGCCTGGGCCCCTACAACCTGGACAGAGACAGCCTCTACGTCAACGGTGACCAAGGCCTCTCCCTCTGCCTTCCTGCGGCTGCCTTCCCCAGCCCTCGCCCGTCCCCTTTCCCGACTCCAGCTCATCCCTCTCTCCCCCTTTTT
Organism: Anas platyrhynchos; assembly: GCF_047663525.1. Classification (NCBI taxonomy): domain Eukaryota; kingdom Metazoa; phylum Chordata; class Aves; order Anseriformes; family Anatidae; genus Anas; species Anas platyrhynchos. The sequence continues at coordinate 5,289,890 of NC_092615.1, forward strand.
CCAGGTTACAACGAACCACCAGTCACACCCAGTGAGTACCTCGCAGCAACGAGATGGACCCCGAGGGCAACCAGCGCCTCGCGAACCGCTTCCCCTGGGCAGGGGTGGTTGTGGGGCTGGGCTCGCAAACCCTGTCACAAGCGGGGAGCCTGCCAGCCTTCCCCATCGTGACTAGTGCCAGGGAGGAGGGCTGGCTGGCCAGAAACCTCTGCGCTTGTCCACCCAGTGCCTCCACAGCCTGGCTCCTGCGCCATCTCACTGCGCGTCCATGCTTCTTGCAGCTCCCACTCATCCACCAACGACCACTGCAGGCCCCGAGCGTTTCACCATCAACTTCACCATCACCAATCTCCCCTACGATTCCAACCTGGCCACTCCAAACTCGGCAAGGCTCAACACTACCCGGAGAGTCATGACCACCTTGGTAGGTAGCCCACGGCAGTGCCACGGCCAGGCCTCCTGCTGGCCCCTGCACCGGCTGGAGTGCAGGGAGAGGCACAGGGCTCACTTGTGAAACCTCTCTCGTTGGCAGCTCAACCGCCTTCTGAAGGATAGCAGCATTGGCCCCGCTTTTCTTGCTTGTGGAACGACGGCCTTCAGGTATGGGGGGAGCCCGAGTGTCCCTCTGCAGGTCCCATGAGTACTGGGTAGCCCGTCACGCTTCTGCTCTCCCCGCCAGCAGGATGGAGCGGGGACCATCTCCCTGCTGCCCTCCTCCCTCAGGGCCTCCCGTCGCTGCCCTCCCTCTCACTTGTGGGTCACAGCGTAGCCCCGAGAACGACTCCAAAGCCTGACCTTGCCCGGTGCTTTCTGACAAACGCCACAGGTTTAGAGGAGGCAGGAGAGGAAGGGCAGGCCGGCCGTGCCTGACGGCGGAATACAGAACACACATGCCCCACAAAGAGTCACGGAATTTCTAGGTTGGGAAAGACCTCAAGATCGTCGAGTCCAACCTCTGACCTAACACTAACAGTCCCCACTAAACCATATCCCTAAGCTCTACATCTAAACGTTTTTTAAAGACTTCCAGGGATGGTGACTCCACCACTTCCAAGGGCAGCCTGTTCCAATGTCTAACAACCCTTTCGGTAAAGAAGTTCTTCCTAAGATCCAACCTAAAACTCCCCTGACGCAACTTAAGCCCATTCCCCCTCGTCCTGTCACCAGGCACGTGGGAGAACAGACCAAACCCCACCTCGCCACAGCCTCCTTTGAGGTACCTGTAGAGAGCGATAAGGTCGCCCCTGAGCCTCCTTTTCTCCAGGCTGAACAAACCCAGCTCCCTCAGCCGCTCCTCGTAGGACTTGTTCTACAGGCCCCTCACCAGCTTTGTCGCCCTTCTCTGGACAAAGAAGTGGCTGCAGGAGCCCCAGGGCCTCAGCTTGCAGTGACAGGGCACAGAAGAGGGGCGCTCAGGCACGGGTTTGTGTTTTCCAGGCCAGTGGGGCGAGGGGACAACACAGGCGTGGACGCCGTCTGCACCTACACAAAGGAGCCCTCCGCGCCAGGCTTGGACAGGGTGGGCCTTTACCACGAAGTGAGCAACAAGACCGGAGGCATCTCGCGCCTGGGCCCCTACAACCTGGACAGAGACAGCCTCTACGTCAACGGTGACCAAGGCCTCTCCCTCTGCCTTCCTGTGGCTGCCTTCCCCAGCCCTCGCCCGTCCCCTTTCCCGACTCCAGCTCATCCCTCTCTCCCCCTTTTTCCAGGTTACAACGAACCACCAGTCACACCCAGTGAGTACCTCGCAGCAACGAGATGGACCCCGAGGGCAACCAGCGCCTCGCGAACCGCTTCCCCCGGGCAGGGGTGGTTGTGGGGCTGGGCTCGCAAACCCTGTCACAAGCGGGGAGCCTGCCAGCCTTCCCCATCGTGACTAGTGCCAGGGAGGAGGGCTGGCTGGCCAGAGACCTCTGCGCTTGTCCACCCAGTGCCTCCACAGCCTGGCTCCTGCGCCATCTCACTGCGCGTCCATGCTTCTTGCAGCTCCCACTCATCCACCAACGACCACTGCAGGCCCCGAGCGTTTCACCATCAACTTCACCATCACCAATCTCCCCTACGATTCCAACCTGGCCACTCCAAACTCGGCAAGGCTCAACACTACCCGGAGAGTCATGACCACCTTGGTAGGTAGCCCACGGCAGTGCCACGGCCAGGCCTCCTGCTGGCCCCTGCACCGGCTGGAGTGCAGGGAGAGGCACAGGGCTCACTTGTGAAACCTCTCTCGTTGGCAGCTCAACCGCCTTCTGAAGGATAGCAGCATTGGCCCCGCTTTTCTTGCTTGTGGAACGACGGCCTTCAGGTATGGGGGGAGCCCGAGTGTCCCTCTGCAGGTCCCATGAGTACTGGGTAGCCCGTCACGCTTCTGCTCTCCCCGCCAGCAGGATGGAGCGGGGACCATCTCCCTGCTGCCCTCCTCCCTCAGGGCCTCCCGTCGCTGCCCTCCCTCTCACTTGTGGGTCACAGCGTAGCCCCGAGAACGACTCCAAAGCCTGACCTTGCCCGGTGCTTTCTGACAAACGCCACAGGTTTAGAGGAGGCAGGAGAGGAAGGGCAGGCCGGCCGTGCCTGACGGCGGAATACAGAACACACATGCCCCACAAAGAGTCACGGAATTTCTAGGTTGGGAAAGACCTCAAGATCGTCGAGTCCAACCTCTGACCTAACACTAACAGTCCCCACTAAACCATATCCCTAAGCTCTACATCTAAACGTTTTTTAAAGACTTCCAGGGATGGTGACTCCACCACTTCCAAGGGCAGCCTGTTCCAATGTCTAACAACCCTTTCGGTAAAGAAGTTCTTCCTAAGATCCAACCTAAAACTCCCCTGACGCAACTTAAGCCCATTCCCCCTCGTCCTGTCACCAGGCACGTGGGAGAACAGACCAAACCCCACCTCGCCACAGCCTCCTTTGAGGTACCTGTAGAGAGCGATAAGGTCGCCCCTGAGCCTCCTTTTCTCCAGGCTGAACAAACCCAGCTCCCTCAGCCGCTCCTCGTAGGACTTGTTCTACAGGCCCCTCACCAGCTTTGTCGTCCTTCCCTGGACAAAGAAGTGGCTGCAGGAGCCCCAGGGCCTCAGCTTGCAGTGACAGGGCACAGAAGAGGGGCGCTCAGGCACGGGTTTGTGTTTTCCAGGCCAGTGGGGCGAGGGGACAACACAGGCGTGGACGCCGTCTGCACCTACACAAAGGAGCCCTCCGCGCCAGGCTTGGACAGGGTGGGCCTTTACCACGAAGTGAGCAACAAGACCGGAGGCATCTCGCGCCTGGGCCCCTACAACCTGGACAGAGACAGCCTCTACGTCAACGGTGACCAAGGCCTCTCCCTCTGCCTTCCTGCGGCTGCCTTCCCCAGCCCTCGCCCGTCCCCTTTCCCGACTCCAGCTCATCCCTCTCTCCCCCTTTTTCCAGGTTACAACGAACCACCAGTCACACCCAGTGAGTACCTCGCAGCAACGAGATGGACCCCGAGGGCAACCAGCGCCTCGCGAACCGCTTCCCCCGGGCAGGGGTGGTTGTGGGGCTGGGCTCGCAAACCCTGTCACAAGCGGGGAGCCTGCCAGCCTTCCCCATCGTGACTAGTGCCAGGGAGGAGGGCTGGCTGGCCAGAGACCTCTGCGCTTGTCCACCCAGTGCCTCCACAGCCTGGCTCCTGCGCCATCTCACTGCGCGTCCATGCTTCTTGCAGCTCCCACTCATCCACCAACGACCACTGCAGGCCCCGAGCGTTTCACCATCAACTTCACCATCACCAATCTCCCCTACGATTCCAACCTGGCCACTCCAAACTCGGCAAGGCTCAACACTACCCGGAGAGTCATGACCACCTTGGTAGGTAGCCCATGGCAGTGCCACGGCCAGGCCTCGTGCTGGCCCCTGCACCGGCTGGAGTGCAGGGAGAGGCACAGGGCTCACTTGTGAAACCTCTCTCGTTGGCAGCTCAACCGCCTTCTGAAGGATAGCAGCATTGGCCCCGCTTTTCTTGCTTGTGGAACGACGGCCTTCAGGTATGGGGGGAGCCCGAGTGTCCCTCTGCAGGTCCCATGATTACTGGGTAGCCCGTCACGCTTCTGCTCTCCCCGCCAGCAGGATGGAGCGGGGACCATCTCCCTGCTGCCCTCCTCCCTCAGGGCCTCCCGTCGCTGCCCTCCCTCTCACTTGTGGGTCACAGCGTAGCCCCGAGAACGACTCCAAAGCCTGACCTTGCCCGGTGCTTTCTGACAAACGCCACAGGTTTAGAGGAGGCAGGAGAGGAAGGGCAGGCCGGCCGTGCCTGACGGCGGAATACAGAACACACATGCCCCACAAAGAGTCACGGAATTTCTAGGTTGGGAAAGACCTCAAGATCGTCGAGTCCAACCTCTGACCTAACACTAACTGTCCCCACTAAACCATATCCCTAAGCTCTACATCTAAACGTTTTTTAAAGACTTCCAGGGATGGTGACTCCACCACTTCCAAGGGCAGCCTGTTCCAATGTCTAACAACCCTTTCGGTAAAGAAGTTCTTCCTAAGATCCAACCTAAAACTCCCCTGACGCAACTTAAGCCCATTCCCCCTCGTCCTGTCACCAGGCACGTGGGAGAACAGACCAAACCCCACCTCGCCACAGCCTCCTTTGAGGTACCTGTAGAGAGCGATAAGGTCGCCCCTGAGCCTCCTTTTCTCCAGGCTGAACAAACCCAGCTCCCTCAGCCGCTCCTCGTAGGACTTGTTCTACAGGCCCCTCACCAGCTTTGTCGCCCTTCTCTGGACAAAGAAGTGGCTGCAGGAGCCCCAGGGCCTCAGCTTGCAGTGACAGGGCACAGAAGAGGGGCGCTCAGGCACGGGTTTGTGTTTTCCAGGCCAGTGGGGCGAGGGGACAACACAGGCGTGGACGCCGTCTGCACCTACACAAAGGAGCCCTCCGCGCCAGGCTTGGACAGGGTGGGCCTTTACCACGAAGTGAGCAACAAGACCGGAGGCATCTCGCGCCTGGGCCCCTACAACCTGGACAGAGACAGCCTCTACGTCAACGGTGACCAAGGCCTCTCCCTCTGCCTTCCTGCGGCTGCCTTCCCCAGCCCTCGCCCGTCCCCTTTCCCGACTCCAGCTCATCCCTCTCTCCCCCTTTTTCCAGGTTACAACGAACCACCAGTCACACCCAGTGAGTACCTCGCAGCAACGAGATGGACCCCGAGGGCAACCAGCGCCTCGCGAACCGCTTCCCCCGGGCAGGGGTGGTTGTGGGGCTGGGCTCGCAAACCCTGTCACAAGCGGGGAGCCTGCCAGCCTTCCCCATCGTGACTAGTGCCAGGGAGGAGGGCTGGCTGGCCAGAGACCTCTGCGCTTGTCCACCCAGTGCCTCCACAGCCTGGCTCCTGCGCCATCTCACTGCGCGTCCATGCTTCTTGCAGCTCCCACTCATCCACCAACGACCACTGCAGGCCCCGAGCGTTTCACCATCAACTTCACCATCACCAATCTCCCCTACGATTCCAACCTGGCCACTCCAAACTCGGCAAGGCTCAACACTACCCGGAGAGTCATGACCACCTTGGTAGGTAGCCCACGGCAGTGCCACGGCCAGGCCTCCTGCTGGCCCCTGCACCGGCTGGAGTGCAGGGAGAGGCACAGGGCTCACTTGTGAAACCTCTCTCGTTGGCAGCTCAACCGCCTTCTGAAGGATAGCAGCATTGGCCCCGCTTTTCTTGCTTGTGGAACGACGGCCTTCAGGTATGGGGGGAGCCCGAGTGTCCCTCTGCAGGTCCCATGAGTACTGGGTAGCCCGTCACGCTTCTGCTCTCCCCGCCAGCAGGATGGAGCGGGGACCATCTCCCTGCTGCCCTCCTCCCTCAGGGCCTCCCGTCGCTGCCCTCCCTCTCACTTGTGGGTCACAGCGTAGCCCCGAGAACGACTCCAAAGCCTGACCTTGCCCGGTGCTTTCTGACAAACGCCACAGGTTTAGAGGAGGCAGGAGAGGAAGGGCAGGCCGGCCGTGCCTGACGGCGGAATACAGAACACACATGCCCCACAAAGAGTCACGGAATTTCTAGGTTGGGAAAGACCTCAAGATCGTCGAGTCCAACCTCTGACCTAACACTAACAGTCCCCACTAAACCATATCCCTAAGCTCTACATCTAAACGTTTTTTAAAGACTTCCAGGGATGGTGACTCCACCACTTCCAAGGGCAGCCTGTTCCAATGTCTAACAACCCTTTCGGTAAAGAAGTTCTTCCTAAGATCCAACCTAAAACTCCCCTGACGCAACTTAAGCCCATTCCCCCTCGTCCTGTCACCAGGCACGTGGGAGAACAGACCAAACCCCACCTCGCCACAGCCTCCTTTGAGGTACCTGTAGAGAGCGATAAGGTCGCCCCTGAGCCTCCTTTTCTCCAGGCTGAACAAACCCAGCTCCCTCAGCCGCTCCTCGTAGGACTTGTTCTACAGGCCCCTCACCAGCTTTGTCGCCCTTCTCTGGACAAAGAAGTGGCTGCAGGAGCCCCAGGGCCTCAGCTTGCAGTGACAGGGCACAGAAGAGGGGCGCTCAGGCACGGGTTTGTGTTTTCCAGGCCAGTGGGGCGAGGGGACAACACAGGCGTGGACGCCGTCTGCACCTACACAAAGGAGCCCTCCGCGCCAGGCTTGGACAGGGTGGGCCTTTACCACGAAGTGAGCAACAAGACCGGAGGCATCTCGCGCCTGGGCCCCTACAACCTGGACAGAGACAGCCTCTACGTCAACGGTGACCAAGGCCTCTCCCTCTGCCTTCCTGCGGCTGCCTTCCCCAGCCCTCGCCCGTCCCCTTTCCCGACTCCAGCTCATCCCTCTCTCCCCCTTTTTCCAGGTTACAACGAACCACCAGTCACACCCAGTGAGTACCTCGCAGCAACGAGATGGACCCCGAGGGCAACCAGCGCCTCGCGAACCGCTTCCCCCGGGCAGGGGTGGTTGTGGGGCTGGGCTCGCAAACCCTGTCACAAGCGGGGAGCCTGCCAGCCTTCCCCATCGTGACTAGTGCCAGGGAGGAGGGCTGGCTGGCCAGAGACCTCTGCGCTTGTCCACCCAGTGCCTCCACAGCCTGGCTCCTGCGCCATCTCACTGCGCGTCCATGCTTCTTGCAGCTCCCACTCATCCACCAACGACCACTGCAGGCCCCGAGCGTTTCACCATCAACTTCACCATCACCAATCTCCCCTACGATTCCAACCTGGCCACTCCAAACTCGGCAAGGCTCAACACTACCCGGAGAGTCATGACCACCTTGGTAGGTAGCCCACGGCAGTGCCACGGCCAGGCCTCCTGCTGGCCCCTGCACCGGCTGGAGTGCAGGGAGAGGCACAGGGCTCACTTGTGAAACCTCTCTCGTTGGCAGCTCAACCGCCTTCTGAAGGATAGCAGCATTGGCCCCGCTTTTCTTGCTTGTGGAACGACGGCCTTCAGGTATGGGGGGAGCCCGAGTGTCCCTCTGCAGGTCCCATGAGTACTGGGTAGCCCGTCACGCTTCTGCTCTCCCCGCCAGCAGGATGGAGCGGGGACCATCTCCCTGCTGCCCTCCTCCCTCAGGGCCTCCCGTCGCTGCCCTCCCTCTCACTTGTGGGTCACAGCGTAGCCCCGAGAACGACTCCAAAGCCTGACCTTGCCCGGTGCTTTCTGACAAACGCCACAGGTTTAGAGGAGGCAGGAGAGGAAGGGCAGGCCGGCCGTGCCTGACGGCGGAATACAGAACACACATGCCCCACAAAGAGTCACGGAATTTCTAGGTTGGGAAAGACCTCAAGATCGTCGAGTCCAACCTCTGACCTAACACTAACAGTCCCCACTAAACCATATCCCTAAGCTCTACATCTAAACGTTTTTTAAAGACTTCCAGGGATGGTGACTCCACCACTTCCAAGGGCAGCCTGTTCCAATGTCTAACAACCCTTTCGGTAAAGAAGTTCTTCCTAAGATCCAACCTAAAACTCCCCTGACGCAACTTAAGCCCATTCCCCCTCGTCCTGTCACCAGGCACGTGGGAGAACAGACCAAACCCCACCTCGCCACAGCCTCCTTTGAGGTACCTGTAGAGAGCGATAAGGTCGCCCCTGAGCCTCCTTTTCTCCAGGCTGAACAAACCCAGCTCCCTCAGCCGCTCCTCGTAGGACTTGTTCTACAGGCCCCTCACCAGCTTTGTCGCCCTTCTCTGGACAAAGAAGTGGCTGCAGGAGCCCCAGGGCCTCAGCTTGCAGTGACAGGGCACAGAAGAGGGGCGCTCAGGCACGGGTTTGTGTTTTCCAGGCCAGTGGGGCGAGGGGACAACACAGGCGTGGACGCCGTCTGCACCTACACAAAGGAGCCCTCCGCGCCAGGCTTGGACAGGGTGGGCCTTTACCACGAAGTGAGCAACAAGACCGGAGGCATCTCGCGCCTGGGCCCCTACAACCTGGACAGAGACAGCCTCTACGTCAACGGTGACCAAGGCCTCTCCCTCTGCCTTCCTGCGGCTGCCTTCCCCAGCCCTCGCCCGTCCCCTTTCCCGACTCCAGCTCATCCCTCTCTCCCCCTTTTTCCAGGTTACAACGAACCACCAGTCACACCCAGTGAGTACCTCGCAGCAACGAGATGGACCCCGAGGGCAACCAGCGCCTCGCGAACCGCTTCCCCCGGGCAGGGGTGGTTGTGGGGCTGGGCTCGCAAACCCTGTCACAAGCGGGGAGCCTGCCAGCCTTCCCCATCGTGACTAGTGCCAGGGAGGAGGGCTGGCTGGCCAGAGACCTCTGCGCTTGTCCACCCAGTGCCTCCACAGCCTGGCTCCTGCGCCATCTCACTGCGCGTCCATGCTTCTTGCAGCTCCCACTCATCCACCAACGACCACTGCAGGCCCCGAGCGTTTCACCATCAACTTCACCATCACCAATCTCCCCTACGATTCCAACCTGGCCACTCCAAACTCGGCAAGGCTCAACACTACCCGGAGAGTCATGACCACCTTGGTAGGTAGCCCACGGCAGTGCCACGGCCAGGCCTCCTGCTGGCCCCTGCACCGGCTGGAGTGCAGGGAGAGGCACAGGGCTCACTTGTGAAACCTCTCTCGTTGGCAGCTCAACCGCCTTCTGAAGGATAGCAGCATTGGCCCCGCTTTTCTTGCTTGTGGAACGACGGCCTTCAGGTATGGGGGGAGCCCGAGTGTCCCTCTGCAGGTCCCATGAGTACTGGGTAGCCCGTCACGCTTCTGCTCTCCCCGCCAGCAGGATGGAGCGGGGACCATCTCCCTGCTGCCCTCCTCCCTCAGGGCCTCCCGTCGCTGCCCTCCCTCTCACTTGTGGGTCACAGCGTAGCCCCGAGAACGACTCCAAAGCCTGACCTTGCCCGGTGCTTTCTGACAAACGCCACAGGTTTAGAGGAGGCAGGAGAGGAAGGGCAGGCCGGCCGTGCCTGACGGCGGAATACAGAACACACATGCCCCACAAAGAGTCACGGAATTTCTAGGTTGGGAAAGACCTCAAGATCGTCGAGTCCAACCTCTGACCTAACACTAACTGTCCCCACTAAACCATATCCCTAAGCTCTACATCTAAACGTTTTTTAAAGACTTCCAGGGATGGTGACTCCACCACTTCCAAGGGCAGCCTGTTCCAATGTCTAACAACCCTTTCGGTAAAGAAGTTCTTCCTAAGATCCAACCTAAAACTCCCCTGACGCAACTTAAGCCCATTCCCCCTCGTCCTGTCACCAGGCACGTGGGAGAACAGACCAAACCCCACCTCGCCACAGCCTCCTTTGAGGTACCTGTAGAGAGCGATAAGGTCGCCCCTGAGCCTCCTTTTCTCCAGGCTGAACAAACCCAGCTCCCTCAGCCGCTCCTCGTAGGACTTGTTCTACAGGCCCCTCACCAGCTTTGTCGCCCTTCTCTGGACAAAGAAGTGGCTGCAGGAGCCCCAGGGCCTCAGCTTGCAGTGACAGGGCACAGAAGAGGGGCGCTCAGGCACGGGTTTGTGTTTTCCAGGCCAGTGGGGCGAGGGGACAACACAGGCGTGGACGCCGTCTGCACCTACACAAAGGAGCCCTCCGCGCCAGGCTTGGACAGGGTGGGCCTTTACCACGAAGTGAGCAACAAGACCGGAGGCATCTCGCGCCTGGGCCCCTACAACCTGGACAGAGACAGCCTCTACGTCAACGGTGACCAAGGCCTCTCCCTCTGCCTTCCTGCGGCTGCCTTCCCCAGCCCTCGCCCGTCCCCTTTCCCGACTCCAGCTCATCCCTCTCTCCCCCTTTTTCCAGGTTACAACGAACCACCAGTCACACCCAGTGAGTACCTCGCAGCAACGAGATGGACCCCGAGGGCAACCAGCGCCTCGCGAACCGCTTCCCCCGGGCAGGGGTGGTTGTGGGGCTGGGCTCGCAAACCCTGTCACAAGCGGGGAGCCTGCCAGCCTTCCCCATCGTGACTAGTGCCAGGGAGGAGGGCTGGCTGGCCAGAGACCTCTGCGCTTGTCCACCCAGTGCCTCCACAGCCTGGCTCCTGCGCCATCTCACTGCGCGTCCATGCTTCTTGCAGCTCCCACTCATCCACCAACGACCACTGCAGGCCCCGAGCGTTTCACCATCAACTTCACCATCACCAATCTCCCCTACGATTCCAACCTGGCCACTCCAAACTCGGCAAGGCTCAACACTACCCGGAGAGTCATGACCACCTTGGTAGGTAGCCCACGGCAGTGCCACGGCCAGGCCTCCTGCTGGCCCCTGCACCGGCTGGAGTGCAGGGAGAGGCACAGGGCTCACTTGTGAAACCTCTCTCGTTGGCAGCTCAACCGCCTTCTGAAGGATAGCAGCATTGGCCCCGCTTTTCTTGCTTGTGGAACGACGGCCTTCAGGTATGGGGGGAGCCCGAGTGTCCCTCTGCAGGTCCCATGAGTACTGGGTAGCCCGTCACGCTTCTGCTCTCCCCGCCAGCAGGATGGAGCGGGGACCATCTCCCTGCTGCCCTCCTCCCTCAGGGCCTCCCGTCGCTGCCCTCCCTCTCACTTGTGGGTCACAGCGTAGCCCCGAGAACGACTCCAAAGCCTGACCTTGCCCGGTGCTTTCTGACAAACGCCACAGGTTTAGAGGAGGCAGGAGAGGAAGGGCAGGCCGGCCGTGCCTGACGGCGGAATACAGAACACACATGCCCCACAAAGAGTCACGGAATTTCTAGGTTGGGAAAGACCTCAAGATCGTCGAGTCCAACCTCTGACCTAACACTAACAGTCCCCACTAAACCATATCCCTAAGCTCTACATCTAAACGTTTTTTAAAGACTTCCAGGGATGGTGACTCCACCACTTCCAAGGGCAGCCTGTTCCAATGTCTAACAACCCTTTCGGTAAAGAAGTTCTTCCTAAGATCCAACCTAAAACTCCCCTGACGCAACTTAAGCCCATTCCCCCTCGTCCTGTCACCAGGCACGTGGGAGAACAGACCAAACCCCACCTCGCCACAGCCTCCTTTGAGGTACCTGTAGAGAGCGATAAGGTCGCCCCTGAGCCTCCTTTTCTCCAGGCTGAACAAACCCAGCTCCCTCAGCCGCTCCTCGTAGGACTTGTTCTACAGGCCCCTCACCAGCTTTGTCGCCCTTCTCTGGACAAAGAAGTGGCTGCAGGAGCCCCAGGGCCTCAGCTTGCAGTGACAGGGCACAGAAGAGGGGCGCTCAGGCACGGGTTTGTGTTTTCCAGGCCAGTGGGGCGAGGGGACAACACAGGCGTGGACGCCGTCTGCACCTACACAAAGGAGCCCTCCGCGCCAGGCTTGGACAGGGTGGGCCTTTACCACGAAGTGAGCAACAAGACCGGAGGCATCTCGCGCCTGGGCCCCTACAACCTGGACAGAGACAGCCTCTACGTCAACGGTGACCAAGGCCTCTCCCTCTGCCTTCCTGCGGCTGCCTTCCCCAGCCCTCGCCCGTCCCCTTTCCCGACTCCAGCTCATCCCTCTCTCCCCCTTTTTCCAGGTTACAACGAACCACCAGTCACACCCAGTGAGTACCTCGCAGCAACGAGATGGACCCCGAGGGCAACCAGCGCCTCGCGAACCGCTTCCCCCGGGCAGGGGTGGTTGTGGGGCTGGGCTCGCAAACCCTGTCACAAGCGGGGAGCCTGCCAGCCTTCCCCATCGTGACTAGTGCCAGGGAGGAGGGCTGGCTGGCCAGAGACCTCTGCGCTTGTCCACCCAGTGCCTCCACAGCCTGGCTCCTGCGCCATCTCACTGCGCGTCCATGCTTCTTGCAGCTCCCACTCATCCACCAACGACCACTGCAGGCCCCGAGCGTTTCACCATCAACTTCACCATCACCAATCTCCCCTACGATTCCAACCTGGCCACTCCAAACTCGGCAAGGCTCAACACTACCCGGAGAGTCATGACCACCTTGGTAGGTAGCCCACGGCAGTGCCACGGCCAGGCCTCCTGCTGGCCCCTGCACCGGCTGGAGTGCAGGGAGAGGCACAGGGCTCACTTGTGAAACCTCTCTCGTTGGCAGCTCAACCGCCTTCTGAAGGATAGCAGCATTGGCCCCGCTTTTCTTGCTTGTGGAACGACGGCCTTCAGGTATGGGGGGAGCCCGAGTGTCCCTCTGCAGGTCCCATGAGTACTGGGTAGCCCGTCACGCTTCTGCTCTCCCCGCCAGCAGGATGGAGCGGGGACCATCTCCCTGCTGCCCTCCTCCCTCAGGGCCTCCCGTCGCTGCCCTCCCTCTCACTTGTGGGTCACAGCGTAGCCCCGAGAACGACTCCAAAGCCTGACCTTGCCCGGTGCTTTCTGACAAACGCCACAGGTTTAGAGGAGGCAGGAGAGGAAGGGCAGGCCGGCCGTGCCTGACGGCGGAATACAGAACACACATGCCCCACAAAGAGTCACGGAATTTCTAGGTTGGGAAAGACCTCAAGATCGTCGAGTCCAACCTCTGACCTAACACTAACTGTCCCCACTAAACCATATCCCTAAGCTCTACATCTAAACGTTTTTTAAAGACTTCCAGGGATGGTGACTCCACCACTTCCAAGGGCAGCCTGTTCCAATGTCTAACAACCCTTTCGGTAAAGAAGTTCTTCCTAAGATCCAACCTAAAACTCCCCTGACGCAACTTAAGCCCATTCCCCCTCGTCCTGTCACCAGGCACGTGGGAGAACAGACCAAACCCCACCTCGCCACAGCCTCCTTTGAGGTACCTGTAGAGAGCGATAAGGTCGCCCCTGAGCCTCCTTTTCTCCAGGCTGAACAAACCCAGCTCCCTCAGCCGCTCCTCGTAGGACTTGTTCTACAGGCCCCTCACCAGCTTTGTCGCCCTTCTCTGGACAAAGAAGTGGCTGCAGGAGCCCCAGGGCCTCAGCTTGCAGTGACAGGGCACAGAAGAGGGGCGCTCAGGCACGGGTTTGTGTTTTCCAGGCCAGTGGGGCGAGGGGACAACACAGGCGTGGACGCCGTCTGCACCTACACAAAGGAGCCCTCCGCGCCAGGCTTGGACAGGGTGGGCCTTTACCACGAAGTGAGCAACAAGACCGGAGGCATCTCGCGCCTGGGCCCCTACAACCTGGACAGAGACAGCCTCTACGTCAACGGTGACCAAGGCCCCTCCCTCTGCCTTCCTGCGGCTGCCTTCCCCAGCCCTCGCCCGTCCCCTTTCCCGACTCCAGCTCATCCCTCTCTCCCCCTTTTTCCAGGTTACAACGAACCACCAGTCACACCCAGTGAGTACCTCGCAGCAACGAGATGGACCCCGAGGGCAACCAGCGCCTCGCGAACCGCTTCCCCCGGGCAGGGGTGGTTGTGGGGCTGGGCTCGCAAACCCTGTCACAAGCGGGGAGCCTGCCAGCCTTCCCCATCGTGACTAGTGCCAGGGAGGAGGGCTGGCTGGCCAGAGACCTCTGCGCTTGTCCACCCAGTGCCTCCACAGCCTGGCTCCTGCGCCATCTCACTGCGCGTCCATGCTTCTTGCAGCTCCCACTCATCCACCAACGACCACTGCAGGCCCCGAGCGTTTCACCATCAACTTCACCATCACCAATCTCCCCTACGATTCCAACCTGGCCACTCCAAACTCGGCAAGGCTCAACACTACCCGGAGAGTCATGACCACCTTGGTAGGTAGCCCACGGCAGTGCCACGGCCAGGCCTCCTGCTGGCCCCTGCACCGGCTGGAGTGCAGGGAGAGGCACAGGGCTCACTTGTGAAACCTCTCTCGTTGGCAGCTCAACCGCCTTCTGAAGGATAGCAGCATTGGCCCCGCTTTTCTTGCTTGTGGAACGACGGCCTTCAGGTATGGGGGGAGCCCGAGTGTCCCTCTGCAGGTCCCATGAGTACTGGGTAGCCCGTCACGCTTCTGCTCTCCCCGCCAGCAGGATGGAGCGGGGACCATCTCCCTGCTGCCCTCCTCCCTCAGGGCCTCCCGTCGCTGCCCTCCCTCTCACTTGTGGGTCACAGCGTAGCCCCGAGAACGACTCCAAAGCCTGACCTTGCCCGGTGCTTTCTGACAAACGCCACAGGTTTAGAGGAGGCAGGAGAGGAAGGGCAGGCCGGCCGTGCCTGACGGCGGAATACAGAACACACATGCCCCACAAAGAGTCACGGAATTTCTAGGTTGGGAAAGACCTCAAGATCGTCGAGTCCAACCTCTGACCTAACACTAACTGTCCCCACTAAACCATATCCCTAAGCTCTACATCTAAACGTTTTTTAAAGACTTCCAGGGATGGTGACTCCACCACTTCCAAGGGCAGCCTGTTCCAATGTCTAACAACCCTTTCGGTAAAGAAGTTCTTCCTAAGATCCAACCTAAAACTCCCCTGACGCAACTTAAGCCCATTCCCCCTCGTCCTGTCACCAGGCACGTGGGAGAACAGACCAAACCCCACCTCGCCACAGCCTCCTTTGAGGTACCTGTAGAGAGCGATAAGGTCGCCCCTGAGCCTCCTTTTCTCCAGGCTGAACAAACCCAGCTCCCTCAGCCGCTCCTCGTAGGACTTGTTCTACAGGCCCCTCACCAGCTTTGTCGCCCTTCTCTGGACAAAGAAGTGGCTGCAGGAGCCCCAGGGCCTCAGCTTGCAGTGACAGGGCACAGAAGAGGGGCGCTCAGGCACGGGTTTGTGTTTTCCAGGCCAGTGGGGCGAGGGGACAACACAGGCGTGGACGCCGTCTGCACCTACACAAAGGAGCCCTCCGCGCCAGGCTTGGACAGGGTGGGCCTTTACCACGAAGTGAGCAACAAGACCGGAGGCATCTCGCGCCTGGGCCCCTACAACCTGGACAGAGACAGCCTCTACGTCAACGGTGACCAAGGCCCCTCCCTCTGCCTTCCTGCGGCTGCCTTCCCCAGCCCTCGCCCGTCCCCTTTCCCGACTCCAGCTCATCCCTCTCTCCCCCTTTTTCCAGGTTACAACGAACCACCAGTCACACCCAGTGAGTACCTCGCAGCAACGAGATGGACCCCGAGGGCAACCAGCGCCTCGCGAACCGCTTCCCCCGGGCAGGGGTGGTTGTGGGGCTGGGCTCGCAAACCCTGTCACAAGCGGGGAGCCTGCCAGCCTTCCCCATCGTGACTAGTGCCAGGGAGGAGGGCTGGCTGGCCAGAGACCTCTGCGCTTGTCCACCCAGTGCCTCCACAGCCTGGCTCCTGCGCCATCTCACTGCGCGTCCATGCTTCTTGCAGCTCCCACTCATCCACCAACGACCACTGCAGGCCCCGAGCGTTTCACCATCAACTTCACCATCACCAATCTCCCCTACGATTCCAACCTGGCCACTCCAAACTCGGCAAGGCTCAACACTACCCGGAGAGTCATGACCACCTTGGTAGGTAGCCCACGGCAGTGCCACGGCCAGGCCTCCTGCTGGCCCCTGCACCGGCTGGAGTGCAGGGAGAGGCACAGGGCTCACTTGTGAAACCTCTCTCGTTGGCAGCTCAACCGCCTTCTGAAGGATAGCAGCATTGGCCCCGCTTTTCTTGCTTGTGGAACGACGGCCTTCAGGTATGGGGGGAGCCCGAGTGTCCCTCTGCAGGTCCCATGAGTACTGGGTAGCCCGTCACGCTTCTGCTCTCCCCGCCAGCAGGATGGAGCGGGGACCATCTCCCTGCTGCCCTCCTCCCTCAGGGCCTCCCGTCGCTGCCCTCCCTCTCACTTGTGGGTCACAGCGTAGCCCCGAGAACGACTCCAAAGCCTGACCTTGCCCGGTGCTTTCTGACAAACGCCACAGGTTTAGAGGAGGCAGGAGAGGAAGGGCAGGCCGGCCGTGCCTGACGGCGGAATACAGAACACACATGCCCCACAAAGAGTCACGGAATTTCTAGGTTGGGAAAGACCTCAAGATCGTCGAGTCCAACCTCTGACCTAACACTAACAGTCCCCACTAAACCATATCCCTAAGCTCTACATCTAAACGTTTTTTAAAGACTTCCAGGGATGGTGACTCCACCACTTCCAAGGGCAGCCTGTTCCAATGTCTAACAACCCTTTCGGTAAAGAAGTTCTTCCTAAGATCCAACCTAAAACTCCCCTGACGCAACTTAAGCCCATTCCCCCTCGTCCTGTCACCAGGCACGTGGGAGAACAGACCAAACCCCACCTCGCCACAGCCTCCTTTGAGGTACCTGTAGAGAGCGATAAGGTCGCCCCTGAGCCTCCTTTTCTCCAGGCTGAACAAACCCAGCTCCCTCAGCCGCTCCTCGTAGGACTTGTTCTACAGGCCCCTCACCAGCTTTGTCGCCCTTCTCTGGACAAAGAAGTGGCTGCAGGAGCCCCAGGGCCTCAGCTTGCAGTGACAGGGCACAGAAGAGGGGCGCTCAGGCACGGGTTTGTGTTTTCCAGGCCAGTGGGGCGAGGGGACAACACAGGCGTGGACGCCGTCTGCACCTACACAAAGGAGCCCTCCGCGCCAGGCTTGGACAGGGTGGGCCTTTACCACGAAGTGAGCAACAAGACCGGAGGCATCTCGCGCCTGGGCCCCTACAACCTGGACAGAGACAGCCTCTACGTCAACGGTGACCAAGGCCTCTCCCTCTGCCTTCCTGCGGCTGCCTTCCCCAGCCCTCGCCCGTCCCCTTTCCCGACTCCAGCTCATCCCTCTCTCCCCCTTTTTCCAGGTTACAACGAACCACCAGTCACACCCAGTGAGTACCTCGCAGCAACGAGATGGACCCCGAGGGCAACCAGCGCCTCGCGAACCGCTTCCCCCGGGCAGGGGTGGTTGTGGGGCTGGGCTCGCAAACCCTGTCACAAGCGGGGAGCCTGCCAGCCTTCCCCATCGTGACTAGTGCCAGGGAGGAGGGCTGGCTGGCCAGAGACCTCTGCGCTTGTCCACCCAGTGCCTCCACAGCCTGGCTCCTGCGCCATCTCACTGCGCGTCCATGCTTCTTGCAGCTCCCACTCATCCACCAACGACCACTGCAGGCCCCGAGCGTTTCACCATCAACTTCACCATCACCAATCTCCCCTACGATTCCAACCTGGCCACTCCAAACTCGGCAAGGCTCAACACTACCCGGAGAGTCATGACCACCTTGGTAGGTAGCCCACGGCAGTGCCACGGCCAGGCCTCCTGCTGGCCCCTGCACCGGCTGGAGTGCAGGGAGAGGCACAGGGCTCACTTGTGAAACCTCTCTCGTTGGCAGCTCAACCGCCTTCTGAAGGATAGCAGCATTGGCCCCGCTTTTCTTGCTTGTGGAACGACGGCCTTCAGGTATGGGGGGAGCCCGAGTGTCCCTCTGCAGGTCCCATGAGTACTGGGTAGCCCGTCACGCTTCTGCTCTCCCCGCCAGCAGGATGGAGCGGGGACCATCTCCCTGCTGCCCTCCTCCCTCAGGGCCTCCCGTCGCTGCCCTCCCTCTCACTTGTGGGTCACAGCGTAGCCCCGAGAACGACTCCAAAGCCTGACCTTGCCCGGTGCTTTCTGACAAACGCCACAGGTTTAGAGGAGGCAGGAGAGGAAGGGCAGGCCGGCCGTGCCTGACGGCGGAATACAGAACACACATGCCCCACAAAGAGTCACGGAATTTCTAGGTTGGGAAAGACCTCAAGATCGTCGAGTCCAACCTCTGACCTAACACTAACTGTCCCCACTAAACCATATCCCTAAGCTCTACATCTAAACGTTTTTTAAAGACTTCCAGGGATGGTGACTCCACCACTTCCAAGGGCAGCCTGTTCCAATGTCTAACAACCCTTTCGGTAAAGAAGTTCTTCCTAAGATCCAACCTAAAACTCCCCTGACGCAACTTAAGCCCATTCCCCCTCGTCCTGTCACCAGGCACGTGGGAGAACAGACCAAACCCCACCTCGCCACAGCCTCCTTTGAGGTACCTGTAGAGAGCGATAAGGTCGCCCCTGAGCCTCCTTTTCTCCAGGCTGAACAAACCCAGCTCCCTCAGCCGCTCCTCGTAGGACTTGTTCTACAGGCCCCTCACCAGCTTTGTCGCCCTTCTCTGGACAAAGAAGTGGCTGCAGGAGCCCCAGGGCCTCAGCTTGCAGTGACAGGGCACAGAAGAGGGGCGCTCAGGCACGGGTTTGTGTTTTCCAGGCCAGTGGGGCGAGGGGACAACACAGGCGTGGACGCCGTCTGCACCTACACAAAGGAGCCCTCCGCGCCAGGCTTGGACAGGGTGGGCCTTTACCACGAAGTGAGCAACAAGACCGGAGGCATCTCGCGCCTGGGCCCCTACAACCTGGACAGAGACAGCCTCTACGTCAACGGTGACCAAGGCCTCTCCCTCTGCCTTCCTGCGGCTGCCTTCCCCAGCCCTCGCCCGTCCCCTTTCCCGACTCCAGCTCATCCCTCTCTCCCCCTTTTTCCAGGTTACAACGAACCACCAGTCATACCCAGTGAGTACCTCGCAGCAACGAGATGGACCCCGAGGGCAACCAGCGCCTCGCGAACCGCTTCCCCCGGGCAGGGGTGGTTGTGGGGCTGGGCTCGCAAACCCTGTCACAAGCGGGGAGCCTGCCAGCCTTCCCCATCGTGACTAGTGCCAGGGAGGAGGGCTGGCTGGCCAGAGACCTCTGCGCTTGTCCACCCAGTGCCTCCACAGCCTGGCTCCTGCGCCATCTCACTGCGCGTCCATGCTTCTTGCAGCTCCCACTCATCCACCAACGACCACTGCAGGCCCCGAGCGTTTCACCATCAACTTCACCATCACCAATCTCCCCTACGATTCCAACCTGGCCACTCCAAACTCGGCAAGGCTCAACACTACCCGGAGAGTCATGACCACCTTGGTAGGTAGCCCACGGCAGTGCCACGGCCAGGCCTCCTGCTGGCCCCTGCACCGGCTGGAGTGCAGGGAGAGGCACAGGGCTCACTTGTGAAACCTCTCTCGTTGGCAGCTCAACCGCCTTCTGAAGGATAGCAGCATTGGCCCAGCTTTTCTTGCTTGTGGAACGACGGCCTTCAGGTATGGGGGGAGCCCGAGTGTCCCTCTGCAGGTCCCATGAGTACTGGGTAGCCCGTCACGCTTCTGCTCTCCCCGCCAGCAGGATGGAGCGGGGACCATCTCCCTGCTGCCCTCCTCCCTCAGGGCCTCCCGTCGCTGCCCTCCCTCTCACTTGTGGGTCACAGCGTAGCCCCGAGAACGACTCCAAAGCCTGACCTTGCCCGGTGCTTTCTGACAAACGCCACAGGTTTAGAGGAGGCAGGAGAGGAAGGGCAGGCCGGCCGTGCCTGACGGCGGAATACAGAACACACATGCCCCACAAAGAGTCACGGAATTTCTAGGTTGGGAAAGACCTCAAGATCGTCGAGTCCAACCTCTGACCTAACACTAACAGTCCCCACTAAACCATATCCCTAAGCTCTACATCTAAACGTTTTTTAAAGACTTCCAGGGATGGTGACTCCACCACTTCCAAGGGCAGCCTGTTCCAATGTCTAACAACCCTTTCGGTAAAGAAGTTCTTCCTAAGATCCAACCTAAAACTCCCCTGACGCAACTTAAGCCCATTCCCCCTCGTCCTGTCACCAGGCACGTGGGAGAACAGACCAAACCCCACCTCGCCACAGCCTCCTTTGAGGTACCTGTAGAGAGCGATAAGGTCGCCCCTGAGCCTCCTTTTCTCCAGGCTGAACAAACCCAGCTCCCTCAGCCGCTCCTCGTAGGACTTGTTCTACAGGCCCCTCACCAGCTTTGTCGCCCTTCTCTGGACAAAGAAGTGGCTGCAGGAGCCCCAGGGCCTCAGCTTGCAGTGACAGGGCACAGAAGAGGGGCGCTCAGGCACGGGTTTGTGTTTTCCAGGCCAGTGGGGCGAGGGGACAACACAGGCGTGGACGCCGTCTGCACCTACACAAAGGAGCCCTCCGCGCCAGGCTTGGACAGGGTGGGCCTTTACCACGAAGTGAGCAACAAGACCGGAGGCATCTCGCGCCTGGGCCCCTACAACCTGGACAGAGACAGCCTCTACGTCAACGGTGACCAAGGCCTCTCCCTCTGCCTTCCTGCGGCTGCCTTCCCCAGCCCTCGCCCGTCCCCTTTCCCGACTCCAGCTCATCCCTCTCTCCCCCTTTTTCCAGGTTACAACGAACCACCAGTCACACCCAGTGAGTACCTCGCAGCAACGAGATGGACCCCGAGGGCAACCAGCGCCTCGCGAACCGCTTCCCCCGGGCAGGGGTGGTTGTGGGGCTGGGCTCGCAAACCCTGTCACAAGCGGGGAGCCTGCCAGCCTTCCCCATCGTGACTAGTGCCAGGGAGGAGGGCTGGCTGGCCAGAGACCTCTGCGCTTGTCCACCCAGTGCCTCCACAGCCTGGCTCCTGCGCCATCTCACTGCGCGTCCATGCTTCTTGCAGCTCCCACTCATCCACCAACGACCACTGCAGGCCCCGAGCGTTTCACCATCAACTTCACCATCACCAATCTCCCCTACGATTCCAACCTGGCCACTCCAAACTCGGCAAGGCTCAACACTACCCGGAGAGTCATGACCACCTTGGTAGGTAGCCCACGGCAGTGCCACGGCCAGGCCTCCTGCTGGCCCCTGCACCGGCTGGAGTGCAGGGAGAGGCACAGGGCTCACTTGTGAAACCTCTCTCGTTGGCAGCTCAACCGCCTTCTGAAGGATAGCAGCATTGGCCCCGCTTTTCTTGCTTGTGGAACGACGGCCTTCAGGTATGGGGGGAGCCCGAGTGTCCCTCTGCAGGTCCCATGAGTACTGGGTAGCCCGTCACGCTTCTGCTCTCCCCGCCAGCAGGATGGAGCGGGGACCATCTCCCTGCTGCCCTCCTCCCTCAGGGCCTCCCGTCGCTGCCCTCCCTCTCACTTGTGGGTCACAGCGTAGCCCCGAGAACGACTCCAAAGCCTGACCTTGCCCGGTGCTTTCTGACAAACGCCACAGGTTTAGAGGAGGCAGGAGAGGAAGGGCAGGCCGGCCGTGCCTGACGGCGGAATACAGAACACACATGCCCCACAAAGAGTCACGGAATTTCTAGGTTGGGAAAGACCTCAAGATCGTCGAGTCCAACCTCTGACCTAACACTAACAGTCCCCACTAAACCATATCCCTAAGCTCTACATCTAAACGTTTTTTAAAGACTTCCAGGGATGGTGACTCCACCACTTCCAAGGGCAGCCTGTTCCAATGTCTAACAACCCTTTTGGTAAAGAAGTTCTTCCTAAGATCCAACCTAAAACTCCCCTGACGCAACTTAAGCCCATTCCCCCTCGTCCTGTCACCAGGCACGTGGGAGAACAGACCAAACCCCACCTCGCCACAGCCTCCTTTGAGGTACCTGTAGAGAGCGATAAGGTCGCCCCTGAGCCTCCTTTTCTCCAGGCTGAACAAACCCAGCTCCCTCAGCCGCTCCTCGTAGGACTTGTTCTACAGGCCCCTCACCAGCTTTGTCGCCCTTCTCTGGACAAAGAAGTGGCTGCAGGAGCCCCAGGGCCTCAGCTTGCAGTGACAGGGCACAGAAGAGGGGCGCTCAGGCACGGGTTTGTGTTTTCCAGGCCAGTGGGGCGAGGGGACAACACAGGCGTGGACGCCGTCTGCACCTACACAAAGGAGCCCTCCGCGCCAGGCTTGGACAGGGTGGGCCTTTACCACGAAGTGAGCAACAAGACCGGAGGCATCTCGCGCCTGGGCCCCTACAACCTGGACAGAGACAGCCTCTACGTCAACGGTGACCAAGGCCCCTCCCTCTGCCTTCCTGCGGCTGCCTTCCCCAGCCCTCGCCCGTCCCCTTTCCCGACTCCAGCTCATCCCTCTCTCCCCCTTTTTCCAGGTTACAACGAACCACCAGTCACACCCAGTGAGTACCTCGCAGCAACGAGATGGACCCCGAGGGCAACCAGCGCCTCGCGAACCGCTTCCCCCGGGCAGGGGTGGTTGTGGGGCTGGGCTCGCAAACCCTGTCACAAGCGGGGAGCCTGCCAGCCTTCCCCATCGTGACTAGTGCCAGGGAGGAGGGCTGGCTGGCCAGAGACCTCTGCGCTTGTCCACCCAGTGCCTCCACAGCCTGGCTCCTGCGCCATCTCACTGCGCGTCCATGCTTCTTGCAGCTCCCACTCATCCACCAACGACCACTGCAGGCCCCGAGCGTTTCACCATCAACTTCACCATCACCAATCTCCCCTACGATTCCAACCTGGCCACTCCAAACTCGGCAAGGCTCAACACTACCCGGAGAGTCATGACCACCTTGGTAGGTAGCCCACGGCAGTGCCACGGCCAGGCCTCCTGCTGGCCCCTGCACCGGCTGGAGTGCAGGGAGAGGCACAGGGCTCACTTGTGAAACCTCTCTTGTTGGCAGCTCAACCGCCTTCTGAAGGATAGCAGCATTGGCCCCGCTTTTCTTGCTTGTGGAACGACGGCCTTCAGGTATGGGGGGAGCCCGAGTGTCCCTCTGCAGGTCCCATGAGTACTGGGTAGCCCGTCACGCTTCTGCTCTCCCCGCCAGCAGGATGGAGCGGGGACCATCTCCCTGCTGCCCTCCTCCCTCAGGGCCTCCCGTCGCTGCCCTCCCTCTCACTTGTGGGTCACAGCGTAGCCCCGAGAACGACTCCAAAGCCTGACCTTGCCCGGTGCTTTCTGACAAACGCCACAGGTTTAGAGGAGGCAGGAGAGGAAGGGCAGGCCGGCCGTGCCTGACGGCGGAATACAGAACACACATGCCCCACAAAGAGTCACGGAATTTCTAGGTTGGGAAAGACCTCAAGATCGTCGAGTCCAACCTCTGACCTAACACTAACAGTCCCCACTAAACCATATCCCTAAGCTCTACATCTAAACGTTTTTTAAAGACTTCCAGGGATGGTGACTCCACCACTTCCAAGGGCAGCCTGTTCCAATGTCTAACAACCCTTTCGGTAAAGAAGTTCTTCCTAAGATCCAACCTAAAACTCCCCTGACGCAACTTAAGCCCATTCCCCCTCGTCCTGTCACCAGGCACGTGGGAGAACAGACCAAACCCCACCTCGCCACAGCCTCCTTTGAGGTACCTGTAGAGAGCGATAAGGTCGCCCCTGAGCCTCCTTTTCTCCAGGCTGAACAAACCCAGCTCCCTCAGCCGCTCCTCGTAGGACTTGTTCTACAGGCCCCTCACCAGCTTTGTCGCCCTTCTCTGGACAAAGAAGTGGCTGCAGGAGCCCCAGGGCCTCAGCTTGCAGTGACAGGGCACAGAAGAGGGGCGCTCAGGCACGGGTTTGTGTTTTCCAGGCCTGTGGGGCGAGGGGACAACACAGGCGTGGACGCCGTCTGCACCTACACAAAGGAGCCCTCCGCGCCAGGCTTGGACAGGGTGGGCCTTTACCACGAAGTGAGCAACAAGACCGGAGGCATCTCGCGCCTGGGCCCCTACAACCTGGACAGAGACAGCCTCTACGTCAACGGTGACCAAGGCCTCTCCCTCTGCCTTCCTGCGGCTGCCTTCCCCAGCCCTCGCCCGTCCCCTTTCCCGACTCCAGCTCATCCCTCTCTCCCCCTTTTTCCAGGTTACAACGAACCACCAGTCACACCCAGTGAGTACCTCGCAGCAACGAGATGGACCCCGAGGGCAACCAGCGCCTCGCGAACCGCTTCCCCCGGGCAGGGGTGGTTGTGGGGCTGGGCTCGCAAACCCTGTCACAAGCGGGGAGCCTGCCAGCCTTCCCCATCGTGACTAGTGCCAGGGAGGAGGGCTGGCTGGCCAGAGACCTCTGCGCTTGTCCACCCAGTGCCTCCACAGCCTGGCTCCTGCGCCATCTCACTGCGCGTCCATGCTTCTTGCAGCTCCCACTCATCCACCAACGACCACTGCAGGCCCCGAGCGTTTCACCATCAACTTCACCATCACCAATCTCCCCTACGATTCCAACCTGGCCACTCCAAACTCGGCAAGGCTCAACACTACCCGGAGAGTCATGACCACCTTGGTAGGTAGCCCACGGCAGTGCCACGGCCAGGCCTCCTGCTGGCCCCTGCACCGGCTGGAGTGCAGGGAGAGGCACAGGGCTCACTTGTGAAACCTCTCTCGTTGGCAGCTCAACCGCCTTCTGAAGGATAGCAGCATTGGCCCCGCTTTTCTTGCTTGTGGAACGACGGCCTTCAGGTATGGGGGGAGCCCGAGTGTCCCTCTGCAGGTCCCATGAGTACTGGGTAGCCCGTCATGCTTCTGCTCTCCCCGCCAGCAGGATGGAGCGGGGACCATCTCCCTGCTGCCCTCCTCCCTCAGGGCCTCCCGTCGCTGCCCTCCCTCTCACTTGTGGGTCACAGCGTAGCCCCGAGAACGACTCCAAAGCCTGACCTTGCACGGTGCTTTCTGACAAACGCCACAGGTTTAGAGGAGGCAGGAGAGGAAGGGCAGGCCGGCCGTGCCTGACGGCGGAATACAGAACACACATGCCCCACAAAGAGTCACGGAATTTCTAGGTTGGGAAAGACCTCAAGATCGTCGAGTCCAACCTCTGACCTAACACTAACAGTCCCCACTAAACCATATCCCTAAGCTCTACATCTAAACGTTTTTTAAAGACTTCCAGGGATGGTGACTCCACCACTTCCAAGGGCAGCCTGTTCCAATGTCTAACAACCCTTTTGGTAAAGAAGTTCTTCCTAAGATCCAACCTAAAACTCCCCTGACGCAACTTAAGCCCATTCCCCCTCGTCCTGTCACCAGGCACGTGGGAGAACAGACCAAACCCCACCTCGCCACAGCCTCCTTTGAGGTACCTGTAGAGAGCGATAAGGTCGCCCCTGAGCCTCCTTTTCTCCAGGCTGAACAAACCCAGCTCCCTCAGCCGCTCCTCGTAGGACTTGTTCTACAGGCCCCTCACCAGCTTTGTCGCCCTTCTCTGGACAAAGAAGTGGCTGCAGGAGCCCCAGGGCCTCAGCTTGCAGTGACAGGGCACAGAAGAGGGGCGCTCAGGCACGGGTTTGTGTTTTCCAGGCCAGTGGGGCGAGGGGACAACACAGGCGTGGACGCCGTCTGCACCTACACAAAGGAGCCCTCCGCGCCAGGCTTGGACAGGGTGGGCCTTTACCACGAAGTGAGCAACAAGACCGGAGGCATCTCGCGCCTGGGCCCCTACAACCTGGACAGAGACAGCCTCTACGTCAACGGTGACCAAGGCCCCTCCCTCTGCCTTCCTGCGGCTGCCTTCCCCAGCCCTCGCCCGTCCCCTTTCCCGACTCCAGCTCATCCCTCTCTCCCCCTTTTTCCAGGTTACAACGAACCACCAGTCACACCCAGTGAGTACCTCGCAGCAACGAGATGGACCCCGAGGGCAACCAGCGCCTCGCGAACCGCTTCCCCCGGGCAGGGGTGGTTGTGGGGCTGGGCTCGCAAACCCTGTCACAAGCGGGGAGCCTGCCAGCCTTCCCCATCGTGACTAGTGCCAGGGAGGAGGGCTGGCTGGCCAGAGACCTCTGCGCTTGTCCACCCAGTGCCTCCACAGCCTGGCTCCTGCGCCATCTCACTGCGCGTCCATGCTTCTTGCAGCTCCCACTCATCCACCAACGACCACTGCAGGCCCCGAGCGTTTCACCATCAACTTCACCATCACCAATCTCCCCTACGATTCCAACCTGGCCACTCCAAACTCGGCAAGGCTCAACACTACCCGGAGAGTCATGACCACCTTGGTAGGTAGCCCACGGCAGTGCCACGGCCAGGCCTCCTGCTAGGCCCCTGCACCGGCTGGAGTGCAGGGAGAGGCACAGGGCTCACTTGTGAAACCTCTCTCGTTGGCAGCTCAACCGCCTTCTGAAGGATAGCAGCATTGGCCCCGCTTTTCTTGCTTGTGGAACGACGGCCTTCAGGTATGGGGGGAGCCCGAGTGTCCCTCTGCAGGTCCCATGAGTACTGGGTAGCCCGTCACGCTTCTGCTCTCCCCGCCAGCAGGATGGAGCGGGGACCATCTCCCTGCTGCCCTCCTCCCTCAGGGCCTCCCGTCGCTGCCCTCCCTCTCACTTGTGGGTCACAGCGTAGCCCCGAGAACGACTCCAAAGCCTGACCTTGCCCGGTGCTTTCTGACAAACGCCACAGGTTTAGAGGAGGCAGGAGAGGAAGGGCAGGCCGGCCGTGCCTGACGGCGGAATACAGAACACACATGCCCCACAAAGAGTCACGGAATTTCTAGGTTGGGAAAGACCTCAAGATCGTCGAGTCCAACCTCTGACCTAACACTAACAGTCCCCACTAAACCATATCCCTAAGCTCTACATCTAAACGTTTTTTAAAGACTTCCAGGGATGGTGACTCCACCACTTCCAAGGGCAGCCTGTTCCAATGTCTAACAACCCTTTCGGTAAAGAAGTTCTTCCTAAGATCCAACCTAAAACTCCCCTGACGCAACTTAAGCCCATTCCCCCTCGTCCTGTCACCAGGCACGTGGGAGAACAGACCAAACCCCACCTCGCCACAGCCTCCTTTGAGGTACCTGTAGAGAGCGATAAGGTCGCCCCTGAGCCTCCTTTTCTCCAGGCTGAACAAACCCAGCTCCCTCAGCCGCTCCTCGTAGGACTTGTTCTACAGGCCCCTCACCAGCTTTGTCGCCCTTCTCTGGACAAAGAAGTGGCTGCAGGAGCCCCAGGGCCTCAGCTTGCAGTGACAGGGCACAGAAGAGGGGCGCTCAGGCACGGGTTTGTGTTTTCCAGGCCTGTGGGGCGAGGGGACAACACAGGCGTGGACGCCGTCTGCACCTACACAAAGGAGCCCTCCGCGCCAGGCTTGGACAGGGTGGGCCTTTACCACGAAGTGAGCAACAAGACCGGAGGCATCTCGCGCCTGGGCCCCTACAACCTGGACAGAGACAGCCTCTACGTCAACGGTGACCAAGGCCTCTCCCTCTGCCTTCCTGCGGCTGCCTTCCCCAGCCCTCGCCCGTCCCCTTTCCCGACTCCAGCTCATCCCTCTCTCCCCCTTTTTCCAGGTTACAACGAACCACCAGTCACACCCAGTGAGTACCTCGCAGCAACGAGATGGACCCCGAGGGCAACCAGCGCCTCGCGAACCGCTTCCCCCGGGCAGGGGTGGTTGTGGGGCTGGGCTCGCAAACCCTGTCACAAGCGGGGAGCCTGCCAGCCTTCCCCATCGTGACTAGTGCCAGGGAGGAGGGCTGGCTGGCCAGAGACCTCTGCGCTTGTCCACCCAGTGCCTCCACAGCCTGGCTCCTGCGCCATCTCACTGCGCGTCCATGCTTCTTGCAGCTCCCACTCATCCACCAACGACCACTGCAGGCCCCGAGCGTTTCACCATCAACTTCACCATCACCAATCTCCCCTACGATTCCAACCTGGCCACTCCAAACTCGGCAAGGCTCAACACTACCCGGAGAGTCATGACCACCTTGGTAGGTAGCCCACGGCAGTGCCACGGCCAGGCCTCCTGCTAGGCCCCTGCACCGGCTGGAGTGCAGGGAGAGGCACAGGGCTCACTTGTGAAACCTCTCTCGTTGGCAGCTCAACCGCCTTCTGAAGAATAGCAGCATTGGCCCAGCTTTTCTTGCTTGTGGAACGACGGCCTTCAGGTATGGGGGGAGCCCGAGTGTCCCTCTGCAGGTCCCATGAGTACTGGGTAGCCCGTCACGCTTCTGCTCTCCCCGCCAGCAGGATGGAGCGGGGACCATCTCCCTGCTGCCCTCCTCCCTCAGGGCCTCCCGTCGCTGCCCTCCCTCTCACTTGTGGGTCACAGCGTAGCCCCGAGAACGACTCCAAAGCCTGACCTTGCCCGGTGCTTTCTGACAAACGCCACAGGTTTAGAGGAGGCAGGAGAGGAAGGGCAGGCCGGCCGTGCCTGACGGCGGAATACAGAACACACATGCCCCACAAAGAGTCACGGAATTTCTAGGTTGGGAAAGACCTCAAGATCGTCGAGTCCAACCTCTGACCTAACACTAACAGTCCCCACTAAACCATATCCCTAAGCTCTACATCTAAACGTTTTTTAAAGACTTCCAGGGATGGTGACTCCACCACTTCCAAGGGCAGCCTGTTCCAATGTCTAACAACCCTTTCGGTAAAGAAGTTCTTCCTAAGATCCAACCTAAAACTCCCCTGACGCAACTTAAGCCCATTCCCCCTCGTCCTGTCACCAGGCACGTGGGAGAACAGACCAAACCCCACCTCGCCACAGCCTCCTTTGAGGTACCTGTAGAGAGCGATAAGGTCGCCCCTGAGCCTCCTTTTCTCCAGGCTGAACAAACCCAGCTCCCTCAGCCGCTCCTCGTAGGACTTGTTCTACAGGCCCCTCACCAGCTTTGTCGCCCTTCTCTGGACAAAGAAGTGGCTGCAGGAGCCCCAGGGCCTCAGCTTGCAGTGACAGGGCACAGAAGAGGGGCGCTCAGGCACGGGTTTGTGTTTTCCAGGCCAGTGGGGCGAGGGGACAACACAGGCGTGGACGCCGTCTGCACCTACACAAAGGAGCCCTCCGCGCCAGGCTTGGACAGGGTGGGCCTTTACCACGAAGTGAGCAACAAGACCGGAGGCATCTCGCGCCTGGGCCCCTACAACCTGGACAGAGACAGCCTCTACGTCAACGGTGACCAAGGCCTCTCCCTCTGCCTTCCTGCGGCTGCCTTCCCCAGCCCTCGCCCGTCCCCTTTCCCGACTCCAGCTCATCCCTCTCTCCCCCTTTTTCCAGGTTACAACGAACCACCAGTCACACCCAGTGAGTACCTCGCAGCAACGAGATGGACCCTGTAATTTGCTTCCTGCTCGTTCTGCTTGCTCTTCAATTTCATGTTCGACAGTTTATTTTTATGACTTATGGCATTAAGATTTTATGGTTTTGTTTGTTTTTTTTTTTGTTTTGTTTCAGTATCATACTAGAACATTTTATCTTTGAGGGAGTTCTCTGTCCCTGTCCTTTACTATTTTATATTTTGATGAATTTTTTGTTTTTGTTTTTGTTTTTCTTGTAGCTTCCTCTTTTCTAATAGAGAGAAATTTCACAGTCAACTTCACTATTACCAATCTTCTCTACTCATCATTGGGAGATATGAATTCTGAAATATTCAGTGCTGCAAATCAAAATCTTACATACCTGGTGAGTTTCAGTCAGGATCCTCTTGTGGCTATGTTCTACTTTGTTATTGTTTTTATTATTATTATTATTATTATTATTAATTATTCACTTTATTTTATAATGTTTTCTATCTTGTCAGCTTGACCGTATGCTCAAGAACAGCAGCATTAAGGCTGTTTTCAGAGGATGTACAGTGATGGTACTAAGGTATTCAGATCTTGATAGATTTTTCTTATAGAACATAATGAATTTTCATACTTTTACTGACAATAAGGATTATGTAGCTGTTAGTATATAGGATTAAGGCAGGCATTATCATATAATCCTTTCCTGATTTCGTGTGCTAGTAACCTGATAGAGCTGTTAAATTCTTTTAAATGTCATTACATAATTTCTTCTATGTTGATTGCGTTGATTTCACACCAACTTTACATGAAGGTGGTCTAATTTTCAATACAATTTAGTTAGATCATAGAAATGCTATTCCAATTGCATAAAGCAACATAAATTAGTTTCAAGAATTTGAAGGCATTCATTCAAATAATAACATCATTATACAGTATTTTAAGATTAAATCCAATTCCATGGTAGTGTGCAAACAAATGCAAACAAATGCACAGAGGTGTCATTCAGGTCTGCAAATGTGTGATTTTTAGGTCTGTGAAGAATAGAGAGGTCAGTGCTATGGATGCAGTCTGCACATACAAAGCCAATGCTACTCCTACAGAATTTGACCAAATCAAGGTTTACCATGAGTTGAGCAAGATGACAGCCAACTGCACTGAACTAGGACCCTACAGGCTGGATGCAGCCAGCTTTTATGTTAATGGTAAGTAGCTGAGCTGATGGCAGGAGGGAATCCTCTTCTGACTATTGATTTGTTATCAGACAGATGGAAAATTTGATTTGCTACATAACTGCAGAAGCAATAAAAACTTGAAGAAAGGGCACAAGCAAATACTAGGGAAGCAAAGCAAAGAAGCCATAATTTTTGCACCTTAGTACTAAGCAATCTATAGCGTACCATGAAGTTATTCTCCAGAAAGTATAACAACTGACCTCCCAACATACACTAGAAAAGCACTTCCCTGCAGAAGAACAGTACTAGAACAGGACACCACTTGACAAAAGTTGTACTTAAATTGTCAATGTAGAAATTAAATTAGGTTTCTGCAACAGGTAAATTCCCTTTCAACATCCTTAAGAAAGGAATAATTCTGTGCACTAGGGAAAGCAGCAGTTTGCCATTAACATACAGACATAAAATGAATTTATGCTTAGACAGTCATCAAATCGGCCCTTCCTAAAAAATGTTTATGTAGGCTGTCTCAAACAAAAATGATTCAAGTTGTGTTCTACTGCGGACAAAGCATTCCAAATTATAAGCCAGTTTCTCAAATACTGTCCTTTCCCCCCCTCCAGGTTATAATGAACTGCAGCCTGGACTATGTAAGTACTTTTAAATATCAATTGAAATGGCAAGAAGATTTTGTTAGGTAGTGAAAAAAAATGCACTAACCGAACAAGAGCACAACACTTATAAATTAGTGTCATGAAAATCTGGCAGCCTGTTAGGAAACTACAGCTGCTATGACCCTAAAGCTGATTAGAATATCTAATAATCTATCTAATGAGAATATTAATTTTTTCTTACAGGGATTTTCTCTAAGGATAATGATTGTAATTTATATTTTCAAACAATAATCTACCTTGCTCTTTACAGTCATTGATCAAAGTACAAAACATCTGTCACCACCAGTAAGAAACTTCACATTGAACTTCACTATAACCAACCTCCCATTCACTGCAGACCTGGGGATGCCAAATTCTAAAAAATTCAAATCAACTGAGAAAGTCATGTACAATTATGTAAGTCTGGCAGAATCATTCCTTGCTTAGGCACAGTTCTTTAAATATTGCCAATTTCTAGCCTTTGCCATGACATTGTACTTATATATTACTAAATTTCTAGGTTGACCATCTACTCCAAAAAAGCAGTATTGGCTCTATTTATATTGGCTGCAGAATAATGGCATTCAGGTAAGAGCCACATCTGGGAAAAGTCTGCTACCTGCTTCTTAAGAAGTTAAAAGTAGTTTCTCATTTCTCATATTCACTACATCAACATAATGTCACTGAGTGATTACCTTGATGATATACTAAAAGTTAAGATGGACTTCTCCATCAACCAGCTAATATCCTTAAAACAATGCCTCATTTCCTAGGTCAAAGGAAGACAGGGATGACACAGAAGTAGATGCCATCTGCAGCTATAGAGATGAACCTTCAGATTTCACGTTCAACAAAGTGACAGTTTACAATGAGCTGAGGAACATGACAAATGGCATCACTAAGTTGGGACACTACAGCCTTAACAGCCAGAGCCTCTACATTAACGGTAACAGGACCACCTCAAGGCATTATTCCGTATGTTGATGTAAACCATTTTGAAATGAGAACGAGAAGGATTAACTACATCTCAGAACACATAGCAAAAAGCAAAGGACAAAAGCCTATCAAGTATCACTAAGTTAACACAATCATGAATGCACTAACCATGATCCTGAAGTAATTATTAAAAAAAGAAAAAAAAACATGCTTAGCCCTGCTGCTCTTGAAAAGTAGAGGACAGAAAATATTCTTGAAATATTTTCTTAGTGATTGTCCATTTCCTTTTCAGATTACAATGAACCGCATGCTCTGTCCTGTAAGTATATTTAAAAACTGATACCTGTCAAAGCTACTCAAAGGCACGTCATTTTTATCTGATTTGGCAATGCTCCTAAGATTGCCAAATACCTGAAGTGTGTGATCATGTTCATAAGTTCTTCTTATTTAAATGTAAAAAAAATGCAAAGAGTCTTCTTTTTATCTGTGTAGTGTTTTTTTTCTCTCTTACAGTGGTGAAGCCATCCACCACACAAAGCCCAGGACAAATAATAGAGCAATTCACATTGAACTTCACCATAACCAATCTCAGGTTCACAACAGACCTAGGGACACCACATTCTGCTAAATTCAATTCTACTAAGAAAATAATGCAACATTATGTAAGCGAAAAATATGATGTTCTTCACTGAAATCACACAGTATTTTGGGTTTCCCATACTCACAAAGACCTTTTCCTTGTCAGCTTGTCCCCCTGCTTCAGAAGAGCAGCATTGGCTCTGATTTCATTGGCTGCAAAGCAATAGGATTCAGGTGAGCAACACAGCTTGGAGATGAACTTTAGCAAATGGATTTATGTTTGACAGACACTTAAAATGAATTTGTTTCCCTTTTCAAGTAGTCAGTATCATTAATATAAAGCTTTTATGCACTTTTTTTTTTTTATACTGTTTTTGTATGCTGTGTTTACCACATCTTAACTTCTACAGTTCATCTGAGAACTGAGGACAAATGTAATGACTTTGTGCTTGTTTTTAATCATATCAGAAGAAAAGCCACAGATTTGTAGAATAACTAATGGTGCTACATTATATTTAATTCCTCAGGTCAATGGGGACTAGTGATAACACAGCAGTAGATGCCATCTGCAACTATGGAAATGGCTCTCAAGTGCCCCAGTTGGACCAAGTCAAGGTTTACCAAGAACTAAGGAGCATGACAAATGGCATCACCAAATTAGGAATTTATAAACTGGACAACAAGAGCCTCTATATCAATGGTAAATGCATGATTTTATCATTCCTCCTGTCACTAGAGCAGTTTGGGACCACGGTGAGCCTTAGGAAACACTTCAGTTAAAAAAAAAAAAAAAAAAGTAACCTTAAGGAAAAGGTGGTTTGTCTAGAGTTCACTGCATAACTTGTGTAAGATGAAGTGTATGCTTCCAAGAATGTTTTCACAGACATTTTTGAAGATTTAAATTTCTATGTTACATTGAAGAGTAACTTAATTTTAGTCTTGATATCAGTCATGCATTTGCATATTACCATTTCACCTGATTTCTACTCTACTCTATTTCTACTCTGTTCTATTCGATTTCTACTCTACTGCTATTTAGTATAAGCAGCAGCACATATTTTTGCATTGTAGTCTTTGCTAATATAAAAGCTCCTTGTGCTTAAGTAATAGTTTAATAGATTCACGCCCTTGGGGACTGGTTCTGGTGATTCATTCCTGAGTCATCCATTTAATTATCCCCTCTTTTTCATTCTCCAAGTGTATATAGATCTTTTACATAATGTTTCTCTTGCACTTCCTTTCCAGGTTATAATGAACCACTTGAGAGATCATGTAAGTGTTTTGCCAAACTCATTCCAGGGAAAGCTATTAAAGGAGTGGTGTGCTAAAAAAAAACCACAAGCAAACAGATTCTTTGGAGTAGCCCTGAAGTTTGATAGGATTGGGAATGTCTTTGAAAGAAAAGAAAGCTTTTTGTAATCTTTCTCCTATTTGTTTACAGCTCTTAGTATAACTACTGTACAAAGCCCAACATCAAGTCATTTCACGCTTAATTTCACCTTGACCAACCTCCAATACACTGCCGATCTGGATGCACCAAGTTCCCGCAAATTCATTTCCACAGAAAAAGCTATCAACCATTATGTAAGTCTGGCTCTAGTCTTGCCCATTTTGTGTTATAGTGATGTGGTGATGTTTGGTCTGTATTAAACTCAGGATATGCTTTCAAGTTCTCAAATTTACCTTTTTTTTTTTTTTTTTTTTTTTTTTTTTTTTTTTAACAGATAGATCCTCTCTTTAAAAGAAGCAGCATAAGTTCTGTCTACATTGGATGTAAAGTGATGAGATTTAGGTAAGATTCCTGAAAGTGAAATATTAACCATTTGTCTCTTCTTATGCACCCTAAACTTACATAAGTTACCATGGATATACTGATGCCAGAAAACAGAAGCCAGTGGTACCTCCCTTTCTATTCATGACTTTCTTGCTGGTAAAAATATCTTGGTATCTAAATAAATAAAGTTCAATTGAGTATTCTCAGTTCTTGAGAAGCCACTGAAAGATGTCAGGATCCCAACTGTGCTGATAGGTTCAGAGCCTGTTTTTCCCTAGTGACATATACATTACACAGGGTGTTCTGTAAGTATTAGCAGTGTCCTAAACAATGTGACATTTTCACTTAGATCTGGGAGAGACATGGACAACACTGGCATTGATGCTGTCTGCAGCTACAAAAATGACATTAGCATTGCCAGATTTGACAGAGAAATGGTTTATCATGAGCTGAGCACCATGACAAATGGCATCACCAAACTAGGGCACTACAGCCTAGAGAAGAACAGCCTGTACATCGATGGTAAGCATTCATAAGCAGTATCAAATGAAGATTTTGGTGTCACTTGGAGATCATTCTTTATTCTTCCACTCCATCAGGGCTTGAGCATTAATGAACTTTCCCTTTGGTTTGTTGGGTTTCTGTGTGTTTTGACACTGGGGCAAAACCAAACCATCATGTTGTTGCCATTCTAGAAGCATTTCCATCCACTAAATCATACAAATACAAATCATACAAATACAAAATAGATGTAGAGCTTAGGGATATGGTTTAGTGGGGACTGTTAGTGTTAGGTCAGAGGTTGGACTCGATGATCTTGAGGTCTCTTCCAACCTAGAAATTCTGTGATTCTGCGAAATTCCTGGAGAATTTAATTTTTACATCACATAAACTAAACAGGGACACACCCTTATTGCTTTCATGGTGTGCATTTTTCTGTTGTAAAAATAAAAGCAGTCTACCTTTTTTTATTTAGGTTTCCACCTCAGTGAGGCAGCTACCACCAGAAAGCCTGTCTTGACTAAAGCTCCAGCCATAATGGGCTACAAATTGAGCTTTAGAATAGTCAATGAAAACTTAACTAATCCAGACTCTCAGTCTCCAGAGTATAAAGCAGCAGTGGAAAGCATCAGTAACAAGGTAAGGAGCTGCAACTCAAATACTGCCATATCTAATTGGTCAATTTTTGCAGCAACTTCTGTAGGTTGATTTTTTAATTAAAAAACTTCTGTGAGTAAAAATTTCTAGAATCTAAAAGATGGGATTGGCCTGTCAGTCCCTTTTAAGTTCATTCCTTTACATGTGGTCTTAAGAAATTATCTCCAGCCAAAGACAAGCATTATAAAATGCAACAGATTGACTTCATCTATTAAATGCACACTTGGCATTTTACTCAGGTATCTAGAAGTGCACACAAATCTCCACCAACTCACAGGTTTTATAATTTATAATTCATTGCTGAGAAACCAACACATTCTCTTCAGCACCAATCCATCCTGATAAAGCTTTACATAGGTAGTTCTTGCTTTTTAAATGAAGCCATAACATTGCACGCTTTGAGATGAGTCTGTTCTGTCCATGAAATATGGATGAAGATGACAGCTATCAGTCAGATTGCATGGTTTAACAATGGCAGCTTGCTCAGAGAAGACAAAAAGGCCTACCAAGCTGGAACTTGGACCCTATCACCAGAAGACATACTCTGAAGTAAAACATAAAAAATAAAAAAATCTCCCATGAACTCCAACTAGAAAAATAATAATCTAGTGTTGTTCCAAAGTTAGAGGCCCTCCTACTGCCCTAAAGCATCTACCATGAGGTCCAGAACTCATTATTTAATGTGACATTTTAATTTCAGATGAACCGGTTATACCGTCAGAGCAACCTGCAAGACCAGTTCCTGAACTGCAGTATTACAAGACTAAGGTCTGTAATACAATTTCATTAAGAAAGGTTTAAAAGGTTACTGCCTCCTGGTACTATTCCCCAATGGCCAAGTACTCTTGTCCTTTGCAAAATTCCTCCCCTACGTTCTCACATTGGAAATGGTTTGGTTAATGCCTTATGAGCTTATAAGTTTGAATTTTTCCTGACTTGGTATGGACTGATATTTTCCTCAGACTCAGGATTTTTGTAAGGTATTCCCAAGTCTCTGAATATCCCAGTAATTACTGATCAACATCAGCAATCTTAACTCTTTAAGAATGAGGACTAAAGGGCCAGCCTGCAGATTCTTCCCTCCTCTTCCCAACTTGGACTCTGCTACTTTTTAAGAGAAGGCTTTGGGTATATCTGTACTGTCCTTCTTTACATGTGAAGAGGCTTGGACAAGGGACCCTCACACTGGCTAGAAGATTTTTAAAGAAGTGATGATCATTCATGTTATTCATACAGGGTAATCATAAGCTAAGTTCACAGAAACAATAAGTATTGGTATTTTATTTATTTATTTACTGTCCCTAGCCAAAGGAAAATTCCCAAAGCAGCCTGTTCCAGATCTCCCAGTAGCATCACATTAGCTTAAACATTAACACAGGATAGCAGAAACCCCTAAGGAATTTTTTTTTTTTTACATGAAGCAGCTCTACGATCAGCCCATCTATCTCAGAATCTGTTTTCTCCACAGGAGTGGATCCATTGTGGTTGACTGCAAGTGCTTCTTCCAAGCAGAGCCCAGCATCAACAGGACTGTAGTTGAAAGGGCTTTTCAGGATGGGACTTCAAATGCAACTGGACTATGGTTGGGAAGCAGCTACCAGCTGCAAGAATTCTCAGTAGGTGGTATGTAAAGCTCAGATCTCAGGTGCCCCATTTTCACCCAGGTCAACCCACTGCCACAGAATTCCCTGCTTTCTAGTCTAACAATGGCAAAATGCCTGTTCCTCAATGACTGAACTGAGGTCAGTTGGGCTAGTCCTTTACCACATTCAGTCTGTCTCAGTCTAGACCTCTAGTTCTCAATACTTTAAGGGGCTATTCGATGTTAAACAGGAAGTGAAGTGATAGCTACTTACTGTAACTTCAAGCATTTAGAGATAAACAGACTTACTTTTTGCCAAATGTACAACTTCCTGAAGAACTGGCTATCTTAGTACATTGCTGAAGGACTGAGATTTCAAAGAGTATACTGGGAATTTATTGTCAGACGCCAGTGCAACTCACATTCTGTTGATCTTTTAGTACTTCATATTTTCCCAGCTAAGTCTTTTAAGCACAACAGATTAGCAGAAGACCCTCTGTTTCTCTTTGCTAGAATTTATCCCAATTTTTTCCATCAATTTCCAGGCTTGGAGCTAGCAATTGAGGCAGCAACTTACAAAACACCTCTCAACTCTGGGAAAGAAAACTTCAGATTAAAATTCAGAATCTCCAACCTTCCCTATTCCCCAGAACTGCAGGACTCCAGGTCACAGATGTACCAAGAGGTCAAAAAGAAAATTGAGAAAGAGGTAAACTAACAGCAATAGCTTGGATAGATTACCCTGTCCTAATTAAAGGTGCATTAAATGTACTCATTTTGCTCAATTGTTCCATTTCTTCCCATCAGCTTGATGTATTCAGAACTAGCAGTATGAAGGACTACTTTGCTGGCTGTAATGTTGAGAGCTTTGGGTATGTCCTTCTTCAGAAGTGTTTTTCTTTCACCCAGAGCATTTAGCAGAAATGGCATTCAAAGCTACCCCGTAGTGTTTACACCCCATTGTCAACCTTTGTGCTCTCGATGACAAGTATGAGGCACCCTTATTCACTCTTGTCAATTTTGCCTTTACTTCATAAGGTTTCTATCCAAATAAGAGGTGGTTCTGTTTCCATGATAGCAAAACTATTTTCACATAAGCAATTCCAGAGTAAAACAAATAAGCTCATTCCCTCGTTTAGCTTATTCAAATAAGCTACAAAACCTAAGATGTTAGTAAAACAAACAACAGAACTGACCAGCCTGAGAACAAAATCTAGTTTTGTGCATCTTCTCCAACACTACATTTGAGAAACAAATAAAATAGATAAACTGATTTCTCTTAGAAATGCCTTGCCTGGAATTAGTGAGTAGATTTCACAAGGATGCATGAGTTTCTTTACCATCTACCTTCAAATGTAAAAGTTGATCCATGCTAATAAAACATTGCTTAGACATCTGTAAGCATGAACCTAATGCTGAATTCCTCTCTCTGTCTCTACTCTACTCTACTCTATTTTATTTTATTTTATTTTATTTTTTGTTTGTTTTGTCCCATAACAATGGCTCTGGTTTTCATCTTCCAGGCCTGTCCATGGGAAAGCTTATGTAAGTGTAGATTCAGTCTGCAAATTCACACTGGAATCCTTCTCAAGGACTTTACAAAAGCAAGACGTGTATGAGGAACTGAAACACCTGACACACAGGTTCACCAAGCTGGGCTCCAGCTATGAGCTAGAGGAGCAGAGTCTGGTGGTTGAAGGCAAGTGCTCCAGAGATGACTTTGTGGGAAATTCTGTTACTTTTGTTTTAATCAGCTCTGAAGTGCCCTGTTTCTCAACTGTCCCACCCTTTCTTTTACAGGTTACTCTCCACTCACAACAGTAGAACAGGAGTCCAAAAGATCCGGTAAGTGCTTTTATGGAGTGATTCACCCTAAAGCCACCAAATACTTGAGCTACAGTAAATTAGTGTCACTTACCTTGAAATCGAGAGGTATCTAGGGCAAAAGTCCAGAAATCTAGCACTTTTGGGAGACAGAAACAGTATTGTGAGCATAACAACAACTCCAGAACTAATGGTAAACAGAAAAAAAATTACTCCAAGAAGTTGCTTTTCCATGCACCATGAACATGCTGACAAATAACAGTTTTTGCTGACACCATGAGCCCTGCACCCTCCCCAGAAGGGTCCAGCTGGCAGCTAACAACTTTGTCTTTCTGAACATCTCTGAAACCATCTGAGGGCTCTGTTTCTCCCTGAGCTGGTGTTTGAAATTGTGTCTTGGAACCTCTTGAGTCTGCCAAGGTTTCTGTACATTCTTACAAACTTCACACAGCTGAGGCATGTTTGTCCTGTGGCTAGGGAAGGCCAGATGCTGTCTTCCAGTGATTTTGACTCACTTACATGCGTGTACAGTACTTCAGAAATTTGCCAGGGCAAGATCTCACTCCATTCCAAGTAAAACATCTAGGAGTCCAGAAAACTGATGTGCCCTTATTTTGCCTTTGCAGAGCTTCAATTTTGGGCAATTATCCTCATCTGCATTTTCACCCTGCTTGGCTTTGTTCTTCTTCTCTTGTTATGCTTCCTGGTAAGTGGCCCTTGTGTTGTTCTCACCTCTCACTTTTGACTACAGCAGAGTCCAACGACCTGGGGAATTGCAGGGGGGCATTCAGACAACCAGAGCCATAAGAAGCCTGGTGGGAGCAGTACCATGATATGCACAGTAGCAGCAAATCCCAGGCCAAATCCACCTTCAGTTACTGTTAGTTTTTTCAAGCACTTCTGCAGAGAAGCAGGTGTAAGGGTATTCTTATAGCTTGCTAAGCAGTTTTCTAGGGAAGGAGGCAGTGGATCATGAATGAGATCCAGGGTCCTTTGCAGAGAGAAAAAAGATAAAGCAAAGGTAAAATAAGCACCAAGAG
The DNA here is from genome assembly GCF_047663525.1 of Anas platyrhynchos. NCBI lineage: Eukaryota > Metazoa > Chordata > Aves > Anseriformes > Anatidae > Anas > Anas platyrhynchos. The sequence goes on from NC_092615.1 coordinate 5,329,661, forward strand.
AACAAGCAGGATGAATTAGATCTTGTTCAGCACCCCTCTTCAACCTCATTCCTGTTCAGTCTCTGCAGAATAATCAAGACACTGATAAGGGAGTATAGAAGCAGAAAAATTCTTAATAACCTGCAGGTATCACATCTGGAATTTTGTATTTAATGCTGTTAACATGCAGACCATAGCAGCTGTGCAGGGCCATATCCAAGCTGCATCCCTTTGGAAAGAGCAGATCAGATCTTTTTCTGAACTCTGGTCCGTATTTGATAGGGGACAGTATCTTAAAAGCAGTTTCATCTTTAGCTGTGTTTGCTTTGTACCAGCTAAATAGCTACATCTTCAGACAACATGGATTCCTGTTCTTGGAGGTTCAAGAATAAGAATTAGTCAGCAAGATTTAGATGAGGGAAAACCTCAGATTCAGAACTGGGGTCTGTGCTAGTGTCTGCCTATGCAGCCTTGGCAAGTGTCTCACTCATGAAGTCCCTCCATCTGTCACGTGTATGAGTGTATGAGGGACATGTATCTCCCTTTGACAATGTGGTGGTTTAGGGCTGTTTATCAAAAGGCAAGGAGCAGACCTTTTTTTTTTTTTTTTTTTTTTTTTTTTTTTTTTTTTTTTTTACTATTAACATTGTTTTTTTCCCACCAGATTGTCTCTTGTCTAAGAAGAAAGTCACAGCTATACCAGGTTCAACAGGGCATGTACGGGGGGTTCTTCCCACATCTGAACACAAGAAAAGTGCATTGACAGAACAGATGAAGTCTGTCTTGACAGACCTGCTTGTCCCTCGATGAAGGAAAAAAATGTTTATAAGTACTAGAAAAATGTTTCTTTAATAAATTATGTTTAGCATTTTCTTGTCTTGGGATAAATCTTTGCACTATTACCACAACTATTTTCATACTATGGGAAATTGATAACACTGCAGATGCTGAGAAAAAGAATATTTTTTTAAAGCACTGCAGTATTTTACATGAATATTACACAACCAGCAGAAAATAAAAACTACCAGGAGCTACAGTTTTCAAGGCTGATCAGTGTTAGTTTTCTGAAAAGAGCTTAAAATAATAAAAATTCATAGGTATCACTAATATAAACTTTAAAACATCATCTAGATTTTAGATTTTTCTTGGTCTACCTTTTAAGAAGTAAATGTAAACTGATGAAAACGTCATATTTAAAATGATGCCAAGAGATTATTTCAAAGTACATTGCTAGGTCTGAGTGTGATACTGTCACATTGAGTCTTCTGATTGATACTGATTTCAGCTGAAATTATGCTGGTTCCTTGCTGCAAGACAGAATTCCTTGCATTTCTTCTGTAGCAACACCTGACATCTCAAACCAGAAACATTTGTCTGCCCCAAGATCTCTGATCTTCTGCTTCTCAGTGTTGAGCATTCCCTAGTCCAGGTCCTGATGTTACTTTATGAGATCAGGACCTTTTCCTGCCACTCAAATCATGCTGAGCTGGACAGCCTTGCCTGAGAGCTCAGCATCTGCAGCATTCCTTGATTTTCTGCAGAGCACAGGAGATGGTGCTGATCTCCAGGTAGTTATTTGATACTGCCATTAGGTGAACTATCCGCTGAAAGTGAAAGCACTAGAATTAATGAAACCACAATTACTCATTAATCCTTCCACTGCAGGCAACATTTCCACACAGTCAAACTGTCTTTTTACTTTCAAAGCAAAACTCCTCAAGGGCAGGTTGGACCGGTTCACCTCCCAGGTCAGGCTTGGCAGTGCAGAGTGGAGCCAGGGGATTAGAAACCTATTTGTTTGTTCAAAGATTTTCAAGCACCCAATATTATGTCAGCAACATTGGCTTAAATGCTTTCACAGCTGCTTGTGAAAGATCTTGCAGGTTTCCATGCCACCCACACAACTAGCGATGGGGAAGCTGTGAGCAGAGGACTTTCCAGCTCTGGCTTTGATGGCAGCTGCTCAGGAAAAGACAGATGACAGAGTGGGGCTGCCAGGGGCCTGTGCTCAAGCAGCAGCCACAGGCTTCTACCACACATCTTCCCCATTTTTGATGTCCCCACCACACCAAGCATCCTGCTCCCCTCTCACTGCGGAGCCCACTATCTCACTCTGCACAAGTGATGCTGACAACAGGACAATGCAGTGATGTGACAGCCAACATGAACTGGGAGTACACAGCACTATTTTGTGGAGCTGCTTCCTAGAGGTGCTGATTTTTTTTTTATTTTTTTACACCACGCTCACAGGAGCACAGCTGCCCGTGTGGTGCTGTGAGTTTTGCCACCTCCTGCTCCCCTCAGGGCTTTGCTGGGGCCTGGAGGAGAGGCCAGCACACGCTGTGGAGTGCCCACCAGCAAACCCCTTTGCTGGCACCACTGCCGCTTCTGGGCTCAGGACAAAAAACAGCAGTGTCCCAGTAGAAATCCTGGCAGCACCCTGGGTTCAGGTCAGACTTGAGAGCACTGGGGCAAGCTTATTTGTGCCATAGCAAGACACACAGCAGATGTGATTTAGAAAAGCTTTAGTTTAGATGCAGCAAAGCAGCACTCAGCCCTGTCCAACCCCTTTGTGGGGGCTCCAAATAGTCAAGAAACCATCCTGGTGTGATATATAATTCATGAAACAAATTATTACATTACACGAATTATTACAAGAAGATGGTTGATATTAATAAAGAAGGGTGAGATGTTGGACTGTGGCCATGGGGGTCGGCAAGCCCCATGATTGGTGATAACATCAGACTCTTAACGATGAGGCCATCAGGACCGTAAAGAGTTTAGAGGGAACAAAGAAGGGTGATTCAGGAGACGCCATGCAGTCTCCAGTTGCTGTTCTCCAGCCATTAAGGCATGGAAGTTTCTGGGTGTTTTCTGTTGCTGTTATATGCAAAGTTGTTTGACCAATGAAGAGCTGTTTTTGAAAAGGACTGCTGTGGGGAGAAGGGTATAAGAGGGGAGCCTGCCCTCAAGATGAAAAAGGCAACACGATGTAATGAAGTCATGCCACCAATAAAGAAGCAGGAATGAAAAAAGAATGAATAGGGACCAGCTAGCAGAACGGAGACCCGGACGAGAACAGGCACATTGATCTCCTCATGAAGATAGGTTCGGCCAAACTCAGCAAACCACCCAAAGAAGCTCGTACAGAAAGTCACTGGAAATGGGCGCACCGGAGCTGGAGAGAAGCTCAAGCTGAGAGGAGCGGAGCCGCGCACACAACTGCCCCTCGCTGGTAAGCAGTTGTGCATTGTGGGGATTATGGGGAATCATACGTCCTTAGGAACAAAGACTGCCCTGGTTAACCTTACAGCATATTCCCTTTATTAGCAATCAGTTTATGATCCTGAAATATGGGACCAAACGGAGGTCAAGGTGTGGGATTCTGCTACTAAAAACAAGGTTGTGGTGGGATTCCTCGGCACCTGGCCAGCAGTCTCTGAGGCCTTAAAGAGCCCTGTGGGGCCACAGTCAGACACGTGTGGTTTGCCAGACAGTGAGGGAGCTGTGGGCTCCTTTACTGATCTGACTGCTACGCCATGGGCCCCTCTGCTGCTACAGCCATCGCAGGCCTTTGCTGTTCCGCCCCCGGTGACCTGGACGAGCCTTTTGACCCAGGCCCTACTGGCCTTGAAGAGGAGACGGATGTTTCCCTTCGATCCGGGAAGAATAGGATACATAAGGCCTGAAGGCCTAGTTGCTTAACAACTTAAAGCGAGACATATTGTTCCCACGACTAGCCCTGGAATTCTCCGGTGTTTGTAATCAAGAAAAGGAATGGAAAATGGAGACTGTTATATGATCTGAGAAAAATGAATGAAGTCATGGAAGATATGGGAGCACTTCACCCAGGACTCCCAACTCCAACTATGCTCCCCCAGTCATGGACATTAATAGTAATAGACTTAAAGGATTGTTTGTTACCTTTTCTGATTGTACATATGTATAGGCATACTCGGGTTTAATATGTAAAAGCAACGTTCTGTATATTTAGAAAGTTTGATGTTTGTGTGTGCGTTTTGGCAGAGCATAGACTCCCTGCACACCCAGTGCTGTTTACTTGTCTTTCATAAATATTACTAAATTCAGATTGAGTTGTATCTTCATTTATAACACTGGCAATAACATTTCCTATGGGATTGCTGCAGACATGCCTTTCTCTGCCAACACAGCTGCTGCCACATGCCAAAGGTCCCCCTATCCCTGGAAGACCAGGTACAGCAGACCCCCCCACACCTTTGCCATCACAGGAAGGGCATGCAAACCCCAGCCCTGTTAGCTTGTCTCCCACACCCAGTCCCAAAAAGCTGTGCTGTTAAACAGCAAAAGCTAAAGCTGAAATATGCCAAGGAAGGGGCACCAAGGCAGCTGAGAGTGGAAGGAGGACTGGGCAGTGGTGAGAGCAGCAGCAGCCTGCGGAGGAAAAGCTTGAGCACACTATGGGGACAGCTGAGGCCCAACAGGAAGGAGCCTGTGCATACCACAGTGCCACTCAGCATCCCCTGCACGGTGTTGCAACGCACTCCCTGTTGTGCTTGGACATGTGCCCGCGTTTGCTCTGGAGCCGCAGTTCCCAAAGCAGAGTCCCCTTGCTAGGGCAGGGCCAGCTCACGGTGACGCAGGTGGCCCAGGTCCAGTGGTGACCTGGCCCCAAGGCAGGGGCTGTGGCCACCGGTTCCCAGAGATGGGCAGTGCCTCTGCCCCAGGGTGAGGATTAGCAGATGGGTGTCAGCCAAGGTCAGGGCCAAGGACCCTGACTTGGTCTTGGGGACATGCCCTGGGCCAGCAGTGGTTCCTTTCCTCCCAGCACCATCTTTGGCCTCCCGCTGGCCCCGTTCCCCTCCATGCACTGTGGATATGCTACAGCTGTTCCTCAGCACTTCTGTCCTCACATTTGCCTTTAGGTGACATGTCTCAGACCAATGCAGCAGCATTGAGGCAACGCAACATTCCACCAGCTCTCATGTGCATGCCCAGCGTGCTGCAGCCTCCGTGGTGCAAAAGTGAGCTGGATCCGTGCCCGCCAACAGCCAGAGAGCAGCTGCATGGCGCGGCAGTGCTGCTGCATCTCACGGTGCTGCCTCCTCAAACAGTCACGGTAGCACCCAGCCTCAGCAGCAGCAGCAAATGCCTGCTGGCATCCGGTGGGGAGAATTAAGCAGGGTTTCATGAGTGATGAGCCCTGCAGGAAGCAAGAGGCTGTTTTCCTTGGGTGCGTATAACCACAAAGGAGCTGCTCCAGGCACACCGAACCGTGAAGGATCCCTCAGGCGCTGGCTTCTAGCCAAGCAGTGCTAGAAGAAACACCAAAGCCAGCCCAGCAGCAGACCCCCACCCCCATCCCCTCAGGACATGAGAGCTGGCATCAACCGAGGCTGGGTGTCACGCTCACTTTTCCTCCACACTCCTGTCAAAAAGCAGCCAACACCACTGGGCATCATGTGTGGCATTACTGACCTTCTGCTTGGAACACAGAGGCAGCAACTGCCCAACCGTTGGGCTGAAGGGGTCTCTCTGCTCTCCAGGGAATCTCCACGGGGCCAGGGGCCATGCTGCAGCCCAAAGCCTGTGCCCCAGCAGCACAAGCATGCTTTCACCTAAGACCGAGTGTGGAGCTCAATGTGTCGCAATGCAAACATCACCATCCCACTCCCACGGGTATTTCTACGTCTGTAGCGATTCTCCTGCGTCCCTTGCTAATCTGTTATTCAGAGGGCGCCAGACCAAACAGCATCGGCCACCCCTAGCCCTGCAGTGTTTGAGGATAGCAGCATTTCCCCAGGGAATGGGCAGCACCCACCGCGCAGCCAGGAGGGCTTCACCAGCCAAGAGTGCACAGCTTGATCCTGCTTATAGAGGGGGGCAGAGAGGTGTGACATTTGCTCAGGATCCCCCAGAAGGGCAGAGCTCTGCCTGTTTTAGGCAGACAGGAGCCTAGGAGGGAGCCTGGGACATGGAAACTCAGGGTATGCACTGACACCACATAAGCCCTGGCTGATGTCACAGTTCCCTCTGCAACATCACAAATTGTTGGCTATTCTGCCCAAGCCTGCTAAGTGGGAAGCCAAGCTCCCTTTCCCAAGAAGGGCTGTGCAGGAGGCCACAGGCAGGTGGGATGGGATCTTCCCAGGATGAGGACTCTCTGGGGACAAGGACTTGCTCCCCAGTATCTTCACTGAATGAATGCCACCAGAATGAGCTGGGGATGAGGTCTGTAAGCAGCTTCTCCTCCACCACCATCAGCTCCTTCTTGAGTGAGGACCTGGGGTTGCGAATAGGACCAGTCGTGATCGATATGGGCACAAGGAGCTGCAGAGCAGGATTTTCTGGACATCAGGCACCCAGTGCCGAAATCAGCACCCTGGTGAGCCACACCACAGTGTTGTCCGAGGGCCTGGAAGAAACCAGATCTGAGGCTTTTTTGGGGGAAGAAGCCTTGCTTTACCCAGACACTGAAATTGTTGAGGTGATGCAGAATGGCATCATCATCAACTGGGAGGCAGCAGAAACCCTGTGGCAGCACATGTTCGAACACAAGCTTGGGGTGCCCCCTGAGGAGCATGCGCTGCTCATCACAGAGCCCCCACTCAGCCCCACCAGTGGACGGGAAAATATGGCAGAGGTAGCCTTTGAGTCACTGGGCTCCCCTGGAATCTTCATGGCCCCTCAGCCTGTCCTTTCCACCTATGCCCATGGCAGAACCAGCGCCTTCGTGGTAGACATTGGCCACGTTGTCACCCACGCTGTGCCGGTCCACGATGGGAATTGCTTGGCTTATGCCATTAAGAGGACAGACGTGGCAGGGTCATGCCTCACCTGGTACCTGACAATGCTTCTGGGGGACATGGAGCACACACTTGGCAATTGGACGTCCCCCGTGGTGGAAGACATCAAGCACACATGCTGCTACGTCGCTTTTGACTTCAATAATGAGTGCCTCCTCCCACCCACTAGCTGCACGCTGGATTTTACCCTGCCTGACGGGCAGACCATCAGCCTCGGCAAGGAGAGGTTTCAGTGTCCAGAGGTGCTCTTCAACCCCCTACCGACATGGGGGGATTCCTATGTGGGCATCCACGAGATGGCCCAGAGAAGCCTCGACCTGCTTCCAGAGGACATCAGGTCACTGATGCACAGAAACATCCTCCTGTGTGGAGGGTCCTCACTGTTCGAGGGGCTGCCGAGGAGGCTTGGCAGCGAGCTGGCTCAGTGCCTGCCCTCCAGCACGGAGGTGGAGGTGGTGGCCGCACCGGGAAGGAGGCATGCGGCCTGGATGGGGGGCTCTGTCCTTGCCTCCCTCACAAACTTCCAGTCATGCTGGATCCGCAGGGATGAGTACTACGAAGAGGGGCCGTGCATCGTCCACCAGAAATGCTTCTGAGGTGACGCCTTACACCAGACAATGAGCATTTGTTTGATTTTCTCACTGTTACAGGCCACACAACAGGAAGTGGTAATAAAATATTCTATTAAGAACCATCATCTCCCCAGTCTTGCAGAGTAATCAGCTGAGGGGATTTGGTAAATTCCAGACACGGGGATGAGGCAGCAGTGCTCCCCACATACACATCACCCACCATGGAGAAAGAAGCATCCTCAAGGCCAGCAGGGGCCAAGGCTCTGACGTGGCACCAAACCTGCCCTGAGCCACCTGGTCCCTCATCCCCATGCATACCTGCTGCCTCGCTCCTCCATCCCTGTCCCCACAACTTTCCAGGCACTGACTCCTTGTGCAGCACTGAGGTGACATTGCCACCCCCAGCAGAGACTGATGGGTCCAGGAGCATCCCACAGCAGCTCAGGATCCTCTTCTCCCAGAGCTTCATGCTGTGGTTTGCACAAGAGCTGCTCCCTTGGGGCTGCAGTCCCTGCACCCAGTAAAGGTCTTCTGCTCCCTGTGCGACCCCACAGTGCATCCAGCCTTTGTGATCACTTCCAACAGCAGAAAGCTGGCCACGAACAGCTATATTCATGCAAAAAACAGGTGCTCAGAGCAGCCTGACACAGCACAAATCAAACCTGTGTAGAAAAAGCAAAGCCAAAATCCACAGCACCATGAAACACCCCCTTTCCTCCCTCCCCCAACACCTGAAGGGCTTTCCTACCTGGACCAGGCAGCTGGGAAAGGGACCATCAGGGGCTTGGTGCTGATGGATGGGGAGGGAGGGAGCTGGATTCCACCCTGTGCCCTCTCCTAGGGGGAGAGGCCTATCACCCCCCACTGGGTTTTGTAGGGCTTATGAGCTGCAGCCACAGCTGCCCTGCTGCCCTCCCAGCCCTCAGGGCTCCATCACCACCAGCTGGGAGCCAGGAGCTGCCCCAGGAGCTGCTCAGGGGTGGGAGATACTGAGCTCCCTGCAGCTTTGAGGGCAAGAGCTCCTTGTCTGCTGCAGGACATGGGGGACCTGTGCCCACATCCTGTCACCCGCTTCAGCCCTCATCCTTCTTTCAGCCCTGAGGTGTCTCTGTGCCATGAGGACCCCTTATTTACTGCACTCTGGTGGGCAGAGCTAAGGTACTGCAGCATGTTTAATCAGTGCCCATGAATGGCAATGTGGTAGATTTTATTTCCTTTTAACAGAGCAGAGTTGTCTGCCCCCTTTCCAGTTCCACAAGCATGCATGGGCTGCAGCATTGTCCCACCCTGTAGCTGCCACCTGTGAACACCAACACTGTAGAGAGGAGCAGGAGCCACAGAAAATATCACCAACCATGTTAAGCTCAGCACCACACCCTCCCTCAGATGGCCCCCAAGAGAAATCACGCCAAATTTACCAAAATTTCAATGAACTCCCCTTGAACTATGGAAGCTGTTGTAGGATTTGGTGCCAGCTTTTGAGCTGGTGGCAGTTTTATTGTGCCCAAAGGACAGACACAACCTGATCTCATCATTACAGTGCTGCTTTTGGGTCTGCCTGGGGTCTGCACTGAGCCACAGGATAGGGTGGGAGGGATGTGGGAGGCTGCAGGAGGGATGTTACAGGAGTGCTACAATAATGCAGGAGGGATGCCCCAAGGATGAGGGAAGGAGGCAGGAGGGAGGCCACAGGGATGCTGCAGGGATGTCAAAGGGATGCCACAGGGGGGATGCCGCAGGGAAGCAGGAGGGATGCTGCATGGAAGCAGGAGGGGTGCCAGAAGGATGCTGCAGAGACATGGGGGATGCTGCAGGGATGCAGGGGGCATCTTGCAGGACACTTTCCCACGGCTCTCTGACAAGCAAAGAGTGTCTGGCTCTCATGTTGACTCAAACTAGCTACTTCATTTCCCCTGAAACTTTCCGGAGAAAACAAGTTTTTATCTCACTAGAAACCCAGGCCGCAGATGCTGGCTGCCTGGGAGGAGCAAGTAGCTCCTGCACACCAACAGCGGCACTCCTGGTCCCGCCAGCCGCTGCCTCCGCAGGGATGCGCTGCAGAATGGGGCTGCACCCACAACATCGAGCTGACGGCATTCTGTACCTGGTGCAGCTGCAAACCACGGTCCCATGTGCTATGGGATGGAACACTGCAAATTGGATCTCTGTGAACTGAGTGGGGTGACCAGGCGCAGCCCAGGGGCACTACTGTGCATCCCGGGTGTTAGCTGAAATGCCAAACTTCTGGCTTTCAGACTATACCTCTTTCTGCTAAAGACTTAAAAGAGGGATAGGACTCCAGTTTTGACTTTGGCGAGCTTTGCAGTGAGCTCTGAGAGGATACCGCCATGGTGCCTGCCTGGCATGCTTGTACTTTTTGCCCAGCAAATTCCCCGTCCTGTTTCTGTGCCAGTGTTGGGGTCCCAGCCCCCTGTCTGCTGGTGCACCCAGAGGCCCCTGCCTGGCCATGGCCCCACTTCACAAAGCCAGCAGTAAATTCGGGGGGCAGCACAGGGCATTGCCCACCTGCAGCCAGGCTAGCAGCGGATGCATGTTCTCTATGCTGAAGGGAGTGGTGGCTCATGGCTGGCAGCAGCCCCCAGGTTACCTCTTGTTTGGTGACCTACAGTGAATCCACAGCTGACAAGCCACCCTCCGGCACATCACGGGCTCAGGGCAGCCCTGCACTTGCTGTCAAAGCCCCGTGGCTCCCCATGCACCTTTGAGCAGGATGCGAAACCCCCTTGACCATACATCCTGGAGAGGTGAGGGACCAGGAGAAGCAAGATGGTAAGATTTTGAGGTTAGTCAAAATGTTGCGGTAACTTAGTGGAAAGTATTTTTCTGCCATAATCTCATTCTGATGCCTTGCCTAGGTTTTTCTTGCTGTATTAAGGAAATGCAATGAGTGTGGGAGGTGTGAACTAATGCTACCACACTGGGAAGATGGTGATGACCTGAAATCTCAAAAGGATGTTCATCTCCCTGCTTTACAAGTAAAATGAAAAAAAAAAAAAAAAAAAAAAAAAAAAAAGAAAAGAAAAAAAAGAAAAGAAAAGAAATTATTTGTCTTTTAGAGAAAAAAAATAGCTGCAAGACAACCTTGTCAGCAACTGTTATTTAAGAGCTCAGACATTTGCTCATCTCTGCCAGGGACAAGTGTTAACCTTTACACGCAGGCTTTCCGCTCCCTTCCCTTTCACTCATATATTTTCTCCTCCGCCTGCTGCCACCACCTGCAACAAGCTTCCTTTCCCCAGTGAGAGTCCCTGCTGCTGACTGCTGCCACATCACAATGCTCCAGGAGTGTCCCCAGCCCCGTGCAGCCACTGGCTTGGGGGAAACATTTCCAAGCAGCCAAACCTCCCTGTGACTCACCTGCAGGGCTGCCTCTCTGCTCGGAGAGGTTTTCCCCAGATGCTGGGTGAGCACAGCAAGAGCTCAAGTGGTGACACAGGATCCTTGCACAAGAGCAGCCAGTGCAGGTGGCAGAATGCAACCCAGAGCATTGCAGGATCATTGGCGGGCAGAAGGAGCACCTTGTTCTGCAGCTGGATTTAATGTCCTCCAAATTGTGTCTTTGTCCTTCATCTGCACTGCTTAGTATATTGAAGTCAGAGGACACGAGTGCATCTGTGCACATCATTTCCCCAGGCCACAGCAATCCAGTGGCAGGCTGAGCTGTACTGCAGTCACTTAGGGCAGGGAGGGACTTGCCCACCACCCACAAGCAGATTTAATATATTTCATAGCCTCCAAGAGGACAAAGCAATAGTATTTTCACCCCAAATCCAGTTCAGTTTCTTTTTCTTTTGTAGTGATGGCAAAACAGCAAGGTCCAGTGTGTGGGACATGGGCACTGGCTGCCTCCCATGTCCTGTCCCTGCGGTGCCACCACACCAATCATCCCCTGCACCCCTGAAGCATTGACAGCATCCTCTGAGCACTGAGATGAGTGATGGACTTTCCATGAAATCTCACAAATTCTGCCCAGTTTGGTAGGGGCAGACACTACTAGTGACTAATGGCTGCTACTGTTATGGGCTACGGAGCTTCAAACTGGGGGAGTTTTTCCTGTGGCCATGCTGCACACACAATCAGTCATGTTGTATCCCAACAATTGCATGGCCACCTGGGTCTCTGTAGTCTCATGCTTAAATTCCATGGTGGTGTTAATCAAATAGGATATTTTCCTTTTTTTTCAAGGCATAAAATAAGATTTGACAGCATCTCCTATTCCCTTCTGAATTTTGGATATTGCTGTTCCATTTTACTTTCATTTCCTTTTTTCATTCCCCCTCCTACAAATGCCAAGCAATTCAGGAAGACTACACTTAACATTAGCTGGAAAAATACTGAGACAATGAGGCATATTGCCTGGGTTATATCAAAACATTCTGATTTTGTTTAACCAGTGCATCCATCCAGCCAGGGGAGAGGTTCCTCATTGCCCACAGACATATCCCAGGTTGGTCCAAGGAGAGATTAGCAAAGGCAGGTGCAGCAGCAAATAGGGAATCAACAAACCCATCTTAACCAGCTCCTGACTGGCTGGCTGGGCTCAGCAGAGGTTATTTTTCCCTCAGAAACAAAACAACTTCTTGTCAAAGAAAATGTAGTAAAAAGATGCATCCCTTTTGTCTTGGTTAAAGAAACAAGAAGCAAACACATGCAATGCCAAATTTAAGCCTTTGCCATTTTGGAGAGGGGAATTGCTTACAAAATTAAAACTTATCATGTCACACATCTTTCATGTACAAGGGAGGAAGAAATAATTTTCTAATGGCTCATCTACAGGGGAAAGGCTCAGAGGGATTTCCCTGTCCTTTAGCCAGAGCAGGAGGGCAGCAGAGGCAGCACAGAGGGGGTCGGTGATGGCAGCCCTGTGGCACAGCCCAGCTGTGACATCCCTGCAGATGGAAAACAGTGTACATGGAAAATCAGAAGGAAAAGCACGGACATTGCTGGCAGGGGCCTGATCACACCCAGACACTGTCCTGGGGGCTGGCCACATCTTGAGCTGGAGATGACCAAGAGGCCACATGGATTGGTGAGTTGGCACCATCTGGTGTAGGAAATTGGGTGAAATTAATAAAAGCTTTTCCACCCCGATTTTTTTCTTCTGATCCATTCCATAGGAGTGACCTCCAGCAGCCGATGTAACCACTTCCGCACTCTGCGCGTCACCACTAAACAATCGGGGTTAAAGATGTGGAAACCAAACGCAGGTGTTAAATTTTGTGGGGCTCCTCCTCAGCCTGGGCAGTGCTCGCCTCTTGTCTCGGATGCAAAAGACAGTGCTGCAGTCAGACAACACGGCCAGACACAGCAGAGAGCTGCTGGGCCACAGCAGTGCTGGCATGTCTGGTGTTGTCACCACCCAGGCACAGCTAGCTGTGTTCCAGATGTGGCAGCGGGTGTTATTCCCTGCAGGTGCCAGTGCAAAGCCAGCCACGAAGCTCTGGGTCTGTGCAAAGAGAGAGACAAAACAGCAGCGCAGAAATAGCAGGCAGCTTCCAGGTTCAAATTAACACACCAAAACTTGAGTTCTGGGAAGATTTTCCCAGAAAAACAGCATTTCAGGAGGTTCCTTGAAAGTTGGGTTCATGCTTTAGTCCAAGCTAATTGATGCACACATCACTAAGCAAAGCTTTTTGGGCAAAATGAAGTGGACACAGAGACAACAGGACAGGGGCTGCTCAGGGCAGCGGAGCTCAGCGCCTGCTTGGCCACAGCCTCCCTGCGCAGAGGGCAGGGAAAACCAGAGGCACTGGGAGCACAGCGAGGGCCAGGAGCCCAATCTGCTTCTCCTTAGGGATTTGGGGGCTAAGCTTGAGTTTGGGCACAGTCCTTGGTTAACATCAACACCTAGCCCTAACACAGCATGCCTGCAAAGACTTTTAATATCTAAAATAAAGGAAAAGAAAAGTAGAGTCAGTCAAGTTTTATTCATTGCGGAGCGTTGCTTTTTGAGTAGTTTGCTTCTTTGAGGTCGAGGAGTTGTCAAACCTCCTCGGTTCCCTCTGATGTGTTAGCACACTTATCAAGTATGAGTAAAGCTACGTGCGAGAAGTGAAAGATTGTGGTCTTCGTAAGAACTGATATCAGAAAGCCAGCCTAAAGATGAATAGCTTAGTGTATTCACACTTCTTCTGTTGCATTTATTACATTATATTTACAGGGTAATGTATGGGTTATGCTTTCTTTTTTCTTTTCTTTTTTTTTCTGCATAGTTGATCACGAATTTGAAAGACTGTGTATCTGATAAGAGAAAGATAGAAACTGGAAGGCAGCTACACAAATACAGACTCCCACGCACCCAAGATACCTCTTTAATAATCACTTCATCTTAGCACACGACTGAGCACTACTGCACATAAACAAGGACATTTGGTGGCATTGGGAAGCTACACAGCAGCTCCTTAAGTGTTCTGCATTAAAAGGGAGCTGAATCACATAATAGTTTTGTCCTTTTGCAAGCCACAGGGTGAAGCTCTGTTGGCTGAAAAATGCCCTGGGTGATGTCTGGGGTACCTCAGGGCCATTTCTCCAGCTGAATTCCAGCCTGTCCCTGCTCTGCAAGGACCTCGCAGACATTTTGAAGTTGATCATCCCCAAATCCCCATAGGATAACTTAGGCCAAGAAACCCATGGTCATGCAGGTTTCTACCAGAGGACTTACTTCCCTGGAGGCCCAAGGTCACAGACAGAGAGGCATTGTGCTGTCTGACTTGCTGAGCACTGAATTGTTACAGAGGCTCTGACCACCAGGATCTTCCTATTCCTTACTGGAAGAGCTGCAGGTGGCCATGGAAAGCCTGCATGTTTTCCTGGTGGTATTCCATAAGCAGCCTCTTTGTGTTTGACTCAGCCTTTCAAAATCCCTTTCCAGGTTTTCACAGGTGGGGTCCAAACAGCAGCATGATGACAAAGCTAGGAACTGGGACCAGTTTGCACAACTGGGACCAGTTTGCACAACTGGGAGGACAGACAGAGCATGGTCAGGGGCTGAGACAGAGCAGTTCAGGAGACCTTGTGCAGAAGACACCTGGATATAAGCATAAGGACATCTTTTATCTGGAGTAGGTTTTTCAGCCGAGAAGAAAGAGGGGTGCGATCCAGGCAGCTCAGAGCCCAGCCCACAGATCGTGTGAGGAGCAGCCCTTGCATGGCTGATAAGGCCAGCAAGAGATAAGGGACAGAAGCGCTCTTGCTGCCTGTGGTCACTCAGTCTAGCCCTGCACAATCTCTCTGTATAGGAAACAATAAAACCCAGCTCTAAGCCCAGTCTCCAGCACAAGCAACTCACCACAAGGACAAGAGCATCACTATGAAGGCAGAGAAGCAATATTACGTCCCGACCAGCATTTATAAGCACACTGAGCCCCCTGCAAGCCTCAAAGGTTGCAAAACAGCTGCAACTGGGGCTACTGGCACTGCCAAGGCCACCTGGCATTTCAGATGGTGGAGATGCCTGCCAGAAACCTGGCCATTACTTTCTTTCTCATATAAAGACCCACCCTCTTATATAGAAATTACTTTCTACGACTGACATGGGATTAAGTCAGAAGACTATTGGATGGGGGATTCAGTTTATGTTTGAGCATGAGTTGCCCATGGCACTGTCTGTTCCTCTAGGTGAGCAGGGGATACGACGCAATGCAGGCAGCAATTCATTTTGTAGATGGTAGTTTTGTATGGTTTAGAATTTTTCCTTCTGATTATTTTATAAGAATGGAAATATAGACATGATAAAATTAAAAGTAGATTTTTGAAATAGCATTGCCCTTACAGGTACACCCAGAGCTATACAGTGTGCCAGACAACGGTGTATTCTGGGTGCAGCACTTGTTTCCAGAAGTCATTGCTAACTTTTCCTACCTCAGTAATGATTCAGTTTTGGTCCTTTGCTAAAGGTCATCATTAACTCATGCTCTTAAGGGAAAACTCTGTACTCATCTCTCCATCTAACACTGTGAAGGTGTGAAAAATGGTGCATGAAACATGCAAGATTTGTTGCTGATTTTTAGTGTGTACACTGCCCAGCAGCAGAGGAATGCCCTTTCCAGAGGCAGAGGGATGCAGAAGCCCTTGGACCAGACCACAGCCCTGCAGCATGGCAGCAGTACCTGCCTCCCATGCTCCTGATGAACCAGTCCTCCCTGAGCCCACCCTGTTGCTTTTTGACCTCATGTATATTTCTGACGTCCACAGCATCCTGTGGTAACAAGTTCCACAGTTTAACCATGTGCTGCATGAAATAATACTCCCTTCAGGTCATTCTGCACTATAGAAAGCAGTGAGGGATTTTTCCCTGTTCAAATTCCACAGGACTGCCATGGTGTGCATTTAGATACCTGTAGCACATCCCTCCCAATTACCTCTTCACGATGGGAGAATCCAGGCTCTGTGCCAAAGCCATTCTGTGTGACTGCTTGCCAACGTTGCTTGCAGACAGGAGGAGCAGAATGGCAAATGGCAGTGTTAGTGTGGGTTCAGTGGGGCACTGGGGTGATGGGAAGCACTTATTACTGCTTTCCAGTTACTCATCCTCTATGATTTAATGTCATGGCTTTTTCCTTTGTGCGTTAATTCATATTTATCATCACTGAATTGCCCCTCAGCAGTTTGTGAGTGGTGAGACCTTCCCCAACTTACCACAGCCATTTTTAGCCTTTTTCAGCCCAACTTTATAATGCCAGAACTTTTTCTCATTTTATTGTTTCCCCTGTTTTCTCAACCACTTACTGTATACATTGACTAGAAAACAGATGCAAGCACGATGCCTCTTACATTAACACCTAAGCTGTAGTTCCTAGAATCTGCTTGGGGCTTTTGAGCACTTTCCATTATGATCAGCAAAACTGTCACCTGAAAATTTTATAGCAAAATGGTTATATGTTGCGATTCGAGAAAAATGTCTACTGACTGTAAAGGGCAGAGGTGTGCAGAGGAGGAGAGCACTGCTTTAAAATACACCTTAAAATAACATTGGAAGTCCGAAAGACCCTGGCTGATAAGAGCATCGCACTGTGAAGGCAAAAGTGTCATGAAGGGCTCCAGGCTGCGCTGTACCACCTGCAGCAGGGAGATGCCACGTCCCTGCCTCCCGTTCCTCTTCCTTTCCCCTCCTATCTTCATGCCCCACACTCCCCAGGCGTGGTCCCCGCACTGCTGCACTGCCACCCGGGTGCCACCCGTCTTTTCCCCATTCCGGGGCTGCAGCTTTGAATCCCTGCAGACAGCAAAGGGACTTGAAGCGAAGGCTCTCATTTCCTGGGGAAGTCCTGTAACCACCAGCTCATATGCAAAACAAAAGGCTGATATTTATACACAATTTCTTCCTTCTCTGGTTGTGCTTTCGAATGACAGCGATCACGGCTCTGGCACAACCCGTGCTGGCCGTCTGCACCGGGGAATCAGGCTCCATGCATGGGGCGATGCTGGCAGCCTCTGGTACAGAGGCATGTGCCAAAGGACCAGTCGCAGGCCTTGGCCCTGCTCCTGTCTCAAAAAGCCTCCAGCCTGCTCGTGGGACTCAGTAATGACGCAAACCACCTCGTGCATGGAGCTGTGGCCATCATGGTGAGGAAAATTACAATTCCTCAGTTTCAGAAGAAAAAACTGTGCCTGAGGGAGCTGGAGGATGGTGAAAGGGTGCACTGCAGAGCCAGATTTAACAGTTTCTGCCTTCAAATCTCCTGCTCTGTTTTATTTCCAAATTTCACCTCTGCCATAAGAATAAGCATCACCAAAGAGTACTGGTGAGCACAGGCCTCTGTTTGCCAGTGTCAATAATGATATTATATCTCTGGCATTGGTTTATGTTTTCCCATGGCTTCAATCAAGGTTATAATCTTATATGCCAGTCATTGCTGAAGCAATCTTTTCCCTCTGACTCTTCCATTCTGGTAAGCAGATTAAAAAACCAGAATATGTTTTTGAAGGGATCCAGGCAAGTTCATGGGACTTGGATCTCTTACCACGGATGGACAGTATATGTAATAAAACATACAAGACATGCAAACTTTCTTTTACTTCTTGGGCCTGAGCCCAATTTTATCCATAAAACCTCCCTGTGGTTTTCAGGTCGGATATGTAAAGCTTCTGGATTTAGAGTTTCTCAGCACCCAAAACTGCTGCTGTGAAACTGAACTGAGTGAACCCCAGCACCTACAGCCAGTGGGCAGCAGAGGAGTGCCCCTGCCTCCTTCTCCTGCCATGCACCTGGCCCTTGGAAAACCTGAAATATTTCCCTTGCCTTCCCCTTCGGACATGCATACAGTTGCTTTCTAATATAACACTCACCCCGCAATTAAATAGCTTGAAAACTACCTGAAATTACCGTGGAACAAAGCCTGGTTAATTAATTAACTTCTAAGCTGAAGCAGAAATAGGCCACCCCCCTTCCAGACAAGCCCTGCAGCTTTCATGAACTGAAACAATTAGTGCAATAAAGGCTCTTATTTGAAGACATTATCATATTTGGGGATGGGGTAGCCAACAGAGAAGGCCTCAGGTGCCAGTAGGAAGCTCTCTAGAAGAAGGCAGCAAAGGGGAAATGGAAGGAGTGGGAATATCCCAGATGCAAACTCTGGAGAGGAAGCAGCAGTGGAGAAGGTGCTGCAAGCAGGAGTGAGACAAATGAGGTGTGGGGCTATGGCGGGCTCCCTTCACCCCAATTTGAGCCCCAGCTTACCACTCCTGCCATCTTCTTGCCCTCTTGCCCAGCAGCTCCCACCACCTTCTACCCAGCTCCAGGCTTGGCCACACGTGGGAACTGTTGCTTGTTGCCTCCCCATCCGCAGTGGAGCCCCATCTGCTCCCCACCTCCGACACCTGCAAGGTTAGACCAAAGGCAGCGGGTCCAGGGCACTGCAGGTCCCCATGGGCCATGGCCCCCCCGGTAGCACCCAGCCCTGTCACCAGGCTCCTGCTCCTACCCACGGCACCAGCTCGCCACATCCCAAAATGTCCCTGCGGCGCTTGGAGCCGGAGGAGAGCCCTGCTCCAATCCAGTGGTGGCTGGGAAGGGCGGGAGTAGGGGAAGGCGACTTCTTTCAGCCGAGTAACATCTAAGCCACCTTCTTGCTCTGGGCTGTCTCTACCTATTCTAAGGGGAAGAGAGGACTGGGGGGATAGTACAGGAAACAGACACACTTGTGGTTTCTTTTAATTTACAAGCATCACCATGGCAAATTTCACACCTGAAGAGCTGTTGCAGCATTCTGGTTTCCCCTCGTGCCAGCAGGTACAGTAGTGCTGTGCACCTTGTGCTGCAGCCAGCCTTGGTACCCCACAAGTGAGAAGATCCACCAGCTCCTCGCACCAACCTGAGCACTATGGTGCTTGAGATGAACAGTCAGCTGCACTGATGCTCACTGGGTGTAACACCAGTAACACATCTGCAGCATGGCAGCTGCAAAACTCCAAGGTGGAGATCTGTGGACCCTGCTGCAAGCATGTGGCCAAACACAGAAGGAAAAGATATTTATGGGCAGAGGGAAGAGGGATCTGAAAGGTACGTACCCCACAGCCTGTTTGGTCCATGCCCTTCCCAACAGCTACCCGTGTTCCTTCTGAGTAGGACTTACCTCCATCTATCCTGCTGGCTGCTCCCGAGGAGGAAGTCTCATTACAGACACAATCCCAACAGACAGGCCAATACACTTTACATAGCTTCTGGAAACAGAGTTTTATTAGGCATAACCTGCTGATACACCTCTTCTGCCCAGACCACCCTGTGTACAGTTTACATTATAGAATCACAGAGTTACAGAATGGTTGAGATTGACAGGGACCTCTGGGTCCATCTGGAACAACTCCTGCTCAAGCAGAGCCACCCAGGGCAGGTTGCCCAGGACCATCTTCATTGGACTGTCCAAGAAGGGAAACTACAACCTCTCCGGGCAGCCTGTGCCACTGCTCAGTCACCTGTCCAGTACAAACAGAGCCTCCTGTGTTCCAGTTTGTGCTCACTGCCTCTTGTCCTGGCACTGGGCACCACTGAAAAGACCTGGCTCCATCTTCTTTGTGCCCTCCCTTCAGCTATTGACAGACATTGATAAGATCTGTCCGAGCCTCCTCTTCTCCAGGCTGAACAGCCCCAGCAGCCCCAGTTCCCCTTCACCAATAAGGGACCTCTTTTCCAAACCAATATTAGGGATTTCTACATCCCATGTCAGATAGCATTTCTTCTCCTTTTACACTGCCTTATTGTTGGTGCATTATTGGTGTTAGCTATAAAAATGTTTTCTAGGAAAATATTCTTGACAGCTGTCCTTATTCTGCAGAGCCTGACATGCTAGTGAAAACAGTGTGACATGTCGCAGTACCAGGCAGTCCTCTGAACAGCAGAGCCAGCGAAGCAGACTCCCAGGTGTCTAAGCTGAGGCTGAGCTCCCACCTTCACTGTCTGTTTTCCAGCAGGGCTGAGCAGGCAGAGCAGCTTTTCCATCAATAACGATGTGATAGGCTTGTGCTACATGGTCAGGGTTCAGTCAGTCAGGGGAACAATGCTACCCCAACTCACTGCCATGGCTGCAGTGCAGACTTTCCCAAAAGCCAAGTCGTAGGAAGGCAGGATGAAGAGGGGAAGTGTCCAAGCAGAAACCCCAGGGCATACATACATTACATGCAGTGCGTACACAGGTAAAAGGGAGCAAAATGCTTTAAAAAGTGAATGAGGCTGAACCTGAATGCATTTGATATCCCAGTGATATCCATAGAGATCTGGATCAGAGCAGTCTCCTGGGAGACAGGGTGGAAACTCCCATCACCAGGAATAGATAACTAAGGTGGAAACAATGGTAGAAGTGTCCCAGCAACAACAGACTTTGGCTGCTTGGAGTCAGAGCAGAAGCACTGCAGGAGAACTGAGTACTGGTTCTGAGTACTTTCAGTACTCAGTACCAGAACTGAGGACTTTCCACAAGAAAGGCAGCTACTTTGCCAATGCTTCCCAGCACCTCCATGCACACTTCTGCTGGGAGGGAGCATTTCCCACAGACCAGACAACACAAGGGAGCCTCGAGCCAGGAGCGAGCTGGTTGCCTTATCCCCATAAAAGGTAACCCACTCACAGGGCGTGCTGGACTTTTCCCTTCCTGTCACAGGTACTTCCTCCAGGGATGGAGATCAGTGCCTACATATCCAGGAGGTCTCTCAAGCAGCAATGTGGCCTTTACAGTTTTTAGAAAGTCCAGCCCATTCTGTTCCATATCTGCAGCTCCTACAGTGGTGCTGCACACTCTGTGCCAGCAGGGACCCAAAAGACCACACTTATAACCCTCTAGTATTTTAATCCTCTAGTATTTCTGAGTGCTGCAAATCTGCTAGGCACTGAAGCACAAGAGGCATCTTCTGTGCTAAGTCTCCAGTTTGGTTTCTCCAGCTTTCATAGTGTGGTAAATGGAAATAATCAATCAGTTCATCCAATGTGAACCCAGTATTGGGCCAGTCAAGATTTACCTTGAGTAATATAAGCAAACAGGTATTGACTGAGATGCTCACTTGCATTTAAAGCCAGTAAAATATTTTTTAAAAAATATTAGAAAATCTAAAATGTTGAAATGTTTTCTGTTCAGTTTGCTAGCAATTGTGCTAACAATATGTTAATTTTGCTCTTTAAAATATATATATATATATTTGTAAGTGATTCATTTCAAAATAAGGAAACGGTTCAATCAACTCAGCTAAAGTTAAGAGTATGTTTTATAAAGGCAACTTCCAAATATAGAAGTATCATTTCTGAAAATACCTTATTTACAAAGAAAGAAGTAAAACTAAGATATATTTCGCATTTTAGTAAAAAACAAAGAAATATTTAGTCCTCCAAGATAACTGTTGCAAAGACAAATGAAACTAACTATCTTCTGGACCACACTGTCTCTAAACAAAGAGAAAAAGAGTTCATTGCCTCTGAAGATAAATTACGACAAAGCGAGAATAAAATGGACTAGATTCTGCTCTCAGACCTCTCTCTTTTTATCACGATTCCTTTTTCTTGCTCCAGACAGCTGGAGGGTCTGAAACTGTTTCCATCAACTGTTTCAGCACAATTAAAACTTTAGCTTCATTAGTGATGATGAAGGTGATGACAAAGCAAAGGGAATTAAAATGAAATTTTAATGGTCAATTTAAAAGGGAATTACACCAAGAAGCTGTAGTCATGTTGTGGAAACACTATTGCATTACATGGTGTGGGCACCACCTCCGCTGTCTTAGCATCTTCTTGCCTCTGACCCCTTCACACCTCAAATTTTAGTTCAGTTTCTGAGCAGAGCAGCCAGGTGAAGCTGAGACATACTCACCCAGCAACTGTGGGGTCTAGTAGGTCCCATACAGGAACATTGACATAATGACCAACTGCAGTTGTGCTGTAGTAATGCTGCCCAGCTCTATAAACTCCTTTATCATTTATGCAAAACGGATAAAATTATTGCCTTCTTTGAAACATAAGCCATTTCCCTCCCACCCCCTCCTTCCAAACCCTTCATGTCGTTGGAAGGTCTCACATCGGCCCCCAAGGAGGCTCTTCCTCTTCTTCCTCAGCGGGAGTCCAGGCCACTCTCCTCTGAGCCACTGAGGGCTTTGGTCTTAATCCGGAGTTTGTGAGGCAGGGCAGAATAGCTTCGGCCCTTAGGATGATCTTCTGAAGGGCAGGGCAAGCTATATGGGGGTAGGGAAGTTTTGGGCACTTGCTGCTCATCATCTTCATCTGAGACAGCTGTGGTGCTCTCCTTGTTCACCTCTGCTGGACTGGGAGAAGGGGACAAGAAGCAGGCACTGCCTGAGAAAGGCAAATGGAAAGAATATTTGTTGGGGCAGCTGTAATCAAGGAAAGGAGAGCAAATTGTGGATCTGAAGGCTGAATCAAGTCTCTTTGGCTGTTGAAGGTCAGGTGTGTTCATAGGAACCGGCTTTGCATCACAGCCAAGGATGTTGCTGGATGCGTCAAAGGTTTTGCATGAAAAATCAGCTGGCTCCAGCACCTTTGGCACAAAGCTCTTCGTTGTGAAGAGGCAGGAATCTCCAGCAAAGGGCTCCACCTCAGGGAATGGGGAGGCTATTTTGTGCCCTCTGAAATAAATTCCAAGGAAGTCCTGGAGGGAACGGCCCTGGTAGGTGCTGGTGTCTGGGCTGATGAGCCCAAAGCGCAGCTTCAGGGACAGCAGCTCTGTCCTGAGAATGGCATTCTCCTCACTGAGAGCAGCCAGCTGGCTCTCCATGGCAAAGTCATTGAGACGCCTCTTCTCCCGTGAGCGCTTGGCCGCCTCATTGTTCTTGCGCCTCTTCTCCCAGTACATGTTGTCCTTCTTCTCATCTGGCATGAACTCCCGCTTGCGCCGGGAGGGCCCTCTCACCTTGCTGTGGAGGAGCTTTTCCTTGCTGTGCTGAAGCGCAAGGTCACTGATGGTGCTCAGTGGTGTCATGTAGCTGTCCATGGTTGCCAATACCACTCCGGTTCTGCCAGAATTAAAACATAAAACTATTACCACTAAATATGCTATTAATTAATAGCTGTGAATAAATTAACATAGTCATGCAACTTTTTTTCTGTGTTAGTCACACCAGGAACACCTCAGCAGTGTCTGCAAAGTCCACCATGGTGTACCCAAAAAACGCGTACAACTGAGGGAGTTAAAGAGGATACTTTTTGCTGACTTCGTGAACAATCACAAACGCTGTGCCTGACTTCAATCAGAATATCAAAAATTGTTCGCACATAATCTCCCACTGATCTCCCACTGCCTTTGCATAGGAAGTCAGCCTCCTTGCCCCTGTTTTACAGATAAGGAAGGTTCAGGAAAGAGAACTGATTTGCCTTAGTCATGTGCCTTAGTAGCAAGGCAGTAGGATGAAACAGGACTGCAGATCAAGTGCAGCTACTCAGTCCCAAATTTTCCTCAAAACCCCTAGTCTTACTCTGGAAAGCTGGATTTGAGGATGTTTGTTATTTTGATAGGTCTGTAAGCAACTGGGGATGAACACAGAAAGTGTGGTCTAGAAGCTACTTGTACTGTTGGCACAGCTGTCCACAAAAGTCTCCATCTAAAGACAGTGACCATGGTACATTGTTGACTACAGGAAGAAGCTAGCAGAGAAGACCAGTGGTGCAGTCTATGTTGGAAAATTAAATTAATAAGAGATCACAGGACAACTGCAGAGAGTTGTCACACTGCACATCCCCATCTAAACTGTAAGCTGGCTGTAACACAGGAAAATTCTTCCAGGAAAATCAACTCAGCCCTCTTGCCCTGGGAGGGATTGTGTTGATCAAGTGTCAATGTCTAGAAGTAAGGACTTGCATGCAGTTCCATCAAACACCCTCTGTACCTCACAGACACCTAGACAGGGAGCTTAGCATGAGATGCTTGTCACCCTGAAGGTTTCACATACTATCAGCTGAACTACCTGGGCTATTGTCTACTGCCTGTAAAAGAACCCAGTGACTAGTTCTGGTTTAGAGCTCCAAGTACCTTAGGTCAGGTGAGAAGAATCACATTTGTGAGCATAACAGAAGTTTTGGGAAGCTGCTTTGTGGTATCAAGAGGAGACAGTTTTTTATGACAGCTCTACAGGATGGATAGGGAAGGAGCAGAGGAAGATCCAGCTCAGAAATGCTCCACTGAAATACTTCTCAGAACTTAGGTCCCTTCTAATAAAAAGCTGGGCCACAGGAAGCAGCCACTTTGATTGTTGATTAATGCACCAAAACTTATGTATTTGCCATATTTCCATCCCTAAGGCCCCTCATTTTAGCTTTGTGACTACATCATGTTGGGACCCACAAAGAGCAATGGACAAAAAAATGGCTGAGATGCCCTCCACACTGTCTGGTGGGTTGCAGTACACTTCACTAGTACTGCAATGCTCTCATGGTTTGCCACATAGCTAGAACAATAATAGTAGCTGTTTATATAATTGCAAAGTGCTTTTCTGAGTCATGGGCAGAACATCACCAAGGTTCCTGGCAGAGTTGGTCAGAGTGCTGGGGAAAGGAGGGCTGGCTGACATTTTCAGCTGAAAAATTTCTCCCCCCCCCCCCCCAAGAAAAAAATACTTCCGTCTGAAAATTGACAGAACTCCAAGGAAACAAAATCAGCTTAACACCCATTATTTAGTTTTTAGCCAGTAACATTCAGTTTGAGCATTTTTGTCTTTCAAACAGCTATTTAGGAATCAGATTAAATGGCCATATTCAGAGGAATGGCTGAAGTGAGAAGGCAAACTCTTTTAGAAAGCCTGGGCCATATATGTTAGCATCATCAGATGCTGTAAGCTTGTGAAAATCTGTCATGTGATAGACCTTTCTGAAAATCAACACTTCTAATAATCAGCATGACTATTAACCAACATTCTTACTAAATCAATGAGTGACATGATTTGCTCTTTTCTTGGTGATAACCAGCTACAAGCAAATAGAAAGATATGATTCACAATCTTTGAGGGCACGTCACTTTGGGCAGGGATGGTGTGTTGCTCAGAACACAGAAGGGAACTTATTCAGTGAAGGACTTACAGAGTCAGAAACGATAAAGAGCCACGATTGGGAACTTCTTTTGTTCTTTACAAGCATTCACATCAACACTAGCCAGAAGAGTTCATGTATCGGTGGAAAACATAAACAATTCCTAAACACTGTCCAGTTGAAATATGTTTGGAGTCTTTTGAAAATTTCCAATGTTCTTAACTTTCCAAGTATCATGCAAAAGACCACACTTGAATGTCTAGTTTTCCAAGAGTGACTATTGATTTCTTAAAAATCCAACATCAGAAATCATAAACAGAACAAAAGATTGGAAGCAAAATACTCTTTTTGCTCATTTGCATAGCACCACCATCTTTGTTTTCTTGCACAGTACTCACTGAAAACCATACTCCTTTTTAAGGTATCTCAAGATAGCACTCAACAGTGAGGCATTAAAGATCACTAGAGGATTTCAAAAATCAAGCAATGTGTAAGTGTAGATGAAGGAGTTCCATCATGTACACAAAGAGTTAAATATATATCATACAGCAGAAATGTGAACAATGAGCCTAAAAATGCTAATCTTCTGCAGAAACTATTTGATTAAGTATTTTGTTGCTTGCAGGCAAAATATCTGCTCTTTATTTTCACAGATTTAAAGACCTTCAGTATTGTCAGGTTGTCATCTACTATGATCTCTGCACAATGCAGACCTGTAAAATAGACAAATCCATATCTAACTGCTGTCCTAGTTTGTTCAGCGTGACCAGAACTCTGTTCTGGTTTAAATCAGGACAAGTTCCAGGAAAGTACTCTCTTTCTGAATCAGTGTGATTTGGTAATTAAATACATTTGGAATGCATTTGTTTTAATTTAGCTGTAACTCTGACATCTCAAACACAATGCAAAGGTTCTGAGAGCAGCTAAAGACCAAAACAAAGAATCTCCTTTAGCATGAATATGTTTGGGGTAATTTCTCTGGTTTTTGATCAAAATTACTCCTGATGTCAAAGCATCAAAGGGAGAATTTCAATGAGTGTACCTGTGGTTTCTGACAGCGTCAAGAGGCAGAAATATGCTATTGTTTCGGGGCTTAATCACTTACCAGGAATTTTTCAGGTTGGTATTTGACGTGACTTCTTTGTTGAATGAGTCAAAGATGAACAGGTGGCTTTTTCACTGTTTAAACTTATCACCCACATTGGGCAAAGTAGCTTGTTTTTTCCCTGTCCATCTCTTGCTCCTGGTGCCTGTCCTTATGAGATCCTATAAGAAGTTTCAAGATTGCTGTAACCAACACTCATTGTTCAACATAGCTGGGAAGCACAGGAAGTAAGAGGGACCCAAAAGAGGTATTTATGAGACAGAACAAAAAAGCAACAAAAAATTTAGCTATTTCTTCCAACAAATTCATCTCAGCACAGAGATGTTCAACGCTTTGCACATTTGTTTAATCCCTCACACTTTGATCCATGCTACCAAGGTGGGAGTTTCCTGATGACTTAATACTGCCCAGGTGGAAGCAGATGGGAGTGAAGCAGCGAGAAGTGAGGGCTGAGTCCAGGAGAAGAAGCAGGAGTCAGACCAAAGGCACAGCTGTACCTACCTGGAGGCGGGGAGGGTTTGGGGACTGTTTGAGTGAGAAGTGGGAGGTAGGGGAAGTTCTTATCGGAGGCAGGATCTGGCCTTTTAAGGGCAAGGAATGAAGGCCTAGCTGGGCCAACATGTGAAAGCATTGAGTCTGAGGCCACAAAGCCTGAAGTCTACCTGTTATTTATGTCTGCAGCCCACAGTGTCACACATATACCCACACAATTTTTGTCTTGAGAGTCTTCATGAGTGCAGACTCCATCAACCAAGCACACAAGGTGTCACACAGTTTGTAGCCACAAGAAGTGGAAACATTAATATTAGTAATGACGGTCATGTACATTATGCAACAAGTTTCATAAGGTGCATTGGTATCTATTATTTCTGTGGCAATCACTTAATGACATTCTGATATGCTTAATTCTTGGAAGGACAACAGACATGCTACATATTATCTGCATCTTAAGAGGAAGAGAAAGCACGGAAAAATGGAAAACAGTGATGTTATTCCTTAATTTTTCACTTCTAACTTGCACTAAAGCTGCTAGTTCTGTTCACACAGAGCATGTTTCTGAACAATGCTCTGGACAGAGCAACAACTTTTCTAGTCTCCTACTTCTCTGAGCAGACAGAAAGCAAGCTACATTTTTATGTTAAGACTTTTAAATACATGCATTAAAAACTATCCTTACCACCTCTACAATGCATCTGATTAATTTCGGTGCTGTCCAGGGATAGAAAAGTTGATGAACTCAGCAAGGATTTGCCTCCAGGACTAAATATCTCAATTATCACTTGAGTCTGCATGGGACAGAAAAGCTGCAGGGGACACTCACAGCTGCACGGGACGCTCACAGCTGCACAGGGCTGAATATGTAATGTCTTAATGTATTGCCAGTGCTAAGCCATTTACATGTCCGTGAAAACATCAGCATGTTACACTACAGTTTTTGTGCATACACTCGACATGGTTGAAAGACCCTCACTTCTGGTAAAATGGCTTTTAGTCTGCTAACAGAAGGCCATGGTAGGGCTCAGGCTCCAGAGGTCTGGTTCAGACGCAACTCTTCTTCTTTCTCTTATCTCCAACCTGAGCAGCAGCTCAGAGCAGACTCTGATGAACTGTTCTTTCTAGAAGGCTGTACAAAGTCCTCCACCAAAAATACGTATCTAACAGGAACTGTTTCACTGCAGATATACAAGATGATACACACTTTTCTTTAAACAAAACACACTGCCTCAGTAAAAGACTGGTGAATCTCACTTTTTTGTGATCATAAATTAAGCCGTCAACTCTCAAATTATTTCATTCTTTTTTTCCAAGGATGCAATAAAATTTGAATAGTTCCAGCAAAAGGCAACCAGAACAGGCTTAGATTTAAAATAGTTTCTGTATACATCAATGCTAACTCATTATTTCTTAAGAATAAAGATCATGTGCTGGAGTTAGCGGGCAGTGGATATAAACAAAAGAAAAGGAAGCATGTTTTCATGCAATGTAAAATTTAAATGTGAAGTTCGTTGCCTTGGGATAGTGTGTCAATCAAAAATAAAAGTGGAATCAAAAAGATCGCACCAGGCAGATCTTTGAACTGACACAATCTAATTGTTCTTATACCCTGAAATACTGGGTGAATTTGAGTATTATATAAATTTCCAATGAGTGTTATAGCAGTTGTAGAATAGAATTGTAGCTGTGGGTCACTCATCTTCTCTTTGAATTAGAACAGAGAATGAGCCAAATCTCATACTAAATTCATTCATTTTAATAAAGTGAATATTTATATTCTATTCTTTTCAATTTACTAATTTTTGATGTACAAATCTAGATGTTACCGTTTCTCATATGTCTTCCCTTTCTGTAAGTTGCAGTCTTTTTCTTAAATCATCCACTTTTTTCCCCCTACTTAAATCACAAATTCTACATAAATATCTACAATCATCAATTATGTTTTTGATCTCGGTCTCATTTAAAAACAGAGCTGAGAGGGCTATTTTTAAACAAGAATACAGGAATTAAAGCCCAAGTATAAATCTACATATATTTACTTTACAAAGGAAAAATCTGTGTAATTTAGAAGTGCACTTAGTTACTTAGTATAACTCCTCTCTGTTAGAGATGTCTTTTCTTTACTCTGAAGTGAAAGTGTAGTATTAAAAAAAAAAAAAAAAGGTAATTCAAAACAATTCATTTGTCGTGGTAGTGGTGAAGTCTTTCCCAAGACATGCACCGATCTCAGCATATACTCTTTACTTGATTTTAACTATAACTTATAAAACAAAACCAAAAACAAAAAAAAAAAAAAAGAAGAAGAAAGCTCCCGCTGTTTTGTTGTTGTTGTTTTTTAAATAAACACATAATTCTGCTATGCAATTAACTACTCCAGTGAAAATTTTCAGATCAAAGTTTTATTTCCAACTTTTTTACTGCACATGATTCGGCACCCATGTACATAAGAGGCAATCCACAGAAACATCACTGGAATTTACTCTAACTTTACCATAGTTAAACTGGGAACAGAATTTAGGATTGAAGGAATTTAAATCAACACAAAGTTTGAGTCATGCTGCCCTTGTTTTATGATGATATAAATTAGCTTGACAGTTACCCGTTTTTTTCACTCTTAAATTATGTCAGCTTAAACTAAATCAGAACTCGTTTGTTAATCTCAAAATGGTCTACTGCTTAAAGTGTCTAACCCACAGGAATTATTCAGAACGTACACTGATAAAATGAGATAATAAACAGGCCCTGGTAAGCATGGCACGATTTACAATAGAACCTCCTGAAAACTTCTAGCAGGAACACCATGCGGTACAAACACTGCACTGTAAGCACCTTAGTAAACAAGTTTCAGTCCCCTCTGCTGCTTGTGCTGTGGTTTGGTAGTATCTCACAATGCTCTCTAAACTTACTAGCCTATTCAAGATAAAAGGATATCATTCTAATTACTCATATTCCTGATTATTTCACATTCACACTAAAGCAGCGGTTAGCAGGTGCTATTGAGGAATAGATATTACTCATTGTTTGCATTTCAATGGCAGATGACTTGGTCTGTTGACTGAAGTGGACAGAGAGGGAGAAAACAGAGCAGAGGCTACCGCCCTGCATTCCTGAGCTTCAGGATGACTGCTTCTGTGGTTGATACTGGCAGAATCATTCTTGTTTGTGAAGCTTTACACTCAAATTTAAAGCAAAACTGTCAAAGGAACAAATAGAATATGCCAAAGCCATATATCTGCTGCATATCTGTTTTGAAAACACAGAAGTGATTATTGGCTAACACTGCCAAATGTTGCTGCAAGTCTGTCAGTTGTGATATCTTTACAGAGCCTCAAAACTGAGCATTTTCACCATAAGGGCTGGGTGTTCTAAAGCCTGGTTTCCACAGAAGCTTTGTACTCAATAGGGTGCTAGTTTGAAAATCAGATTCCAGGACCCTGTAAGGATTCTCTGGAATTGATCACTTTTAAAACCTGTTCACAGTCTCTGAGTCTGTAGAAGAAAACTTGATTTTCAGGGGTCTGAAAGATGTATTTTACTTTCTGGTGTACTAAAATTCTAGGCTCAGAGAGATTAAAACATTGCCTTTGGGTCTTAATCACAATACGGTGTGTTAGGGTTGATTTGTAGTTTTGTCTTTTGGTCTTGAGGTATGAGACTTCAAGCGATGTGAACCTACACAAATTTATCAAACTACCTGGAGCCAAAGTGCAGGTTCTTACAGCTTGTCTGCTGTATAAACCTTCCTCGATTCCGTTACTTATGGTAAAACCCCATACCAATCTGGAGGCTGCCCTGCCCATGGTAACTAGCCTCAAAGCTAGCTCAGATATTGCTCTATGTTGAACAAACTGACCTCTAAATTTTACTGTGGGCCTACAACGGATATTAAGACTGGAAATGCTCTGAAAAACTCTTAAAACCATGAAGTTATTTATGATTCTTTGCAAGCTACAGTTCTGCAGTTCTTGGTCTGCAAATGCCTCGGTGTGTGGTGCTGGTGAATAAAGAAATCTCCACAGTTTGTTCCATCCAGCTTGTCCCTGCTTCCAAGACACCTGCACCCATCACACCACAGTGCAGTATTATACTAACTGCATAAACGTTCTAACTTTTTTTTTTTTCTTTTTTCCCCGGGAAACCACTTTAAAAAACTCCTTTTATTTAAAAATGCTTAAGGAAGCCTAAACTTTTTTGTTTGTTTGTTTGGGTGGAGAGCATCAATTTTTCAGCAGACTGTGCTTGGCTGGGATAATTTAGTTGAATTCTGAAAGATGGGATTCTGAAACTCATGTGTTTCAGCAGAAGGTACAAAATCAGTCAGTATGTTCAGAACATTTTTGCTGATATTTTTAAACAACAACTGAAACATTCTTGAGAAAGCAGGCTACAGCTGAAAGACAGGCTAGATCTGAGTATTTTCTAGACATGTTTTAGTTGTCTTATTCCTTCAGTTTCAGCACCTAATAGGCAGACCCTGCTCCAGGAACATATAAAGCATGAATAACTGAATTGTACCTTTTTCACTTGCCAGTTGTGCACCACACAGTGCATGGTAGCACAGAGATATCTGAGCTATTTCATTTGGATGCAGTGGTGCTGAGACAGACCAGAGTTCCCTCAAGTTAACTCATGTCAACAAGATCACTTACACTACCAGGGCACAGCCACATTTACTACTGCAGCTTGTGTACCAGTAGCAAGCAGAAGCACAGTCAGAGAGCACTAATTTGCATGACCAGACCTCATACTGTATCAAATCTGTGTTACATCACTTATAGTAAAGCAATAAATAAGACATAAGAAGATTATGCCATGCAGGGGTGTATATGGTGGGTATGAACCTCTTAATTCTTGTGCGTGCAGGTTTTATGTGGCCTTCTATGCTACCAGGAAGGTGGGGCTGCATTTACCTTGGTGTAACTCTGGAGCAGGTCTTCTGCTTGCACTGCTGTTGGGAGCCAGCACTGGAGGTGGATGTCCACAAGTGACGTGCAGCTTGCGGGACGCTCAGCCCTGCACTGCTCTCCGCCTCGCTCTGCCCTACCCAGGGATGGAAAATTCCATCTGGTTCATACTGAATCTGACAAAAACTGCTGTCACACCAGCTTCTTTAAAATGAAGATCAATTCATGAAGATAAGCTCATAATTATCTGAAAGTTACCCCAGATGTTATAGCAATGCCTCATCAAGAGGAAGAAATGAGAGGCAGACCAAACCAGCAGGTAAGTCCCTTCCTCCCCATAGCACAAGAATGTCGTTGCAGGCTACAAAATCAATGAGTCCTGAGAGTGTGTTTAAAATTAAGCGTAGGCAAAGAGCTTTTTATGTGACGAGGCCAGAAATGCTGGCTTAAGCAAAGCTGCCACTGACTTTTGCAAGTCTGTGGCTTTCGGTCTTGGAAATGAGAAGTCAAGAAACATCAGAAAATAATTCAACACCTTTCTGATCTTTCCTAGACGTAATCAGCCATGGTTAGTAAGTCTTCAGAACATATGAAATCCCCATTTAAAAAACTGTGAGCCATCACTTGAAAATGACAAAATCCCCCACTCCATGGAAGCTGCGAGATACCACTGCCACAGAATTATCAACAATATTTTAGGAGGAAAAACAAAACAAACCCTACTAAAAACAAGGACCCCCCCTCATTTTCAAAATCCATTCCCTAGGAAACACCAGCCATAAGAAAAGAAAGCCTTCTCCTGCAGCTGATACTCCTGACTCCTTTCTTCACCTTTTCATGCCAGAGACACATGTACGCAGCAGAGTGCCACAGTTTTGCTAACCCAGCAGTGCTGTCATCTACATTCCAGTCCTAAGAAACAATTTTGTATTAAGTGAACAAACCTCAACTGAGCTCTCCCACTTGCTCTCTAAGTCTTTTCCTTCTCCCAGTACCTCCGGGATGCAGGACCGATCACAGTATCCCTTTTAAAAAACTTCTTTAAGATCCCAAATAAAACTAATTTAATTGCTTACCCTTCTGTTTCAGATTGATAAATTGATACTCATAAAATGGGAAGCATTTTCGCTAAGGTGTGTTGAGCCGATCAGGAGTGGAGCATAGTGAGGGCCACAGATTTCTGTGCATGGTGCCTTCTTATTGTTTTCTGGCAGGAAGACCCCCATCCCTGTGTTCTTTTGCAGTAGTCCTGTCAAAGGATCTGATGCTGTCTAAAAGCTCTCCTTTTTCTATTTAAAGGAAATGAGCCATTGCTACTGGGTTGTCTTGAAGGCTGCTGGGCCTCCTCCACTCTCTGAAGTGTGTGCAAAGGGCACCCACTGCAGAACGTGATCACGTCTCTCATTCATTAACTGTTAATATCAAGATTTTTCATCAGAGGTTTCCCTTTCACTCTGCTATCACAGGAAATAAATGAAACTTTTGAAGATTTTGCAAGGCAGAGTCATGTATCGGCCACCTTCTGCCTCAGTTTCTATAAGATACAGAACTGGTGGCAAACCCACTTCTACTAAAGATGAAACTCCTCATTTCAGTCCCAACTCATTGAGTTTTTCTGTGCCCAAAGCAACAGGGTGTTTATCTGTGCTTTATCAGATTCAAAATGCATACTTCTGGGTAACTGAAGTGAAATGGTTATGTAAATTCACCTGCTGCAGTCCTAGAAATAATATTACTAGCTCAAAACTGATTGCTGCAGATTCTTTTTAAAATCACATGAAAAGATGATAATGCTTTAAGCTACTATTGCATGAAGCTACTGTAGAGAGACAAATCTGGAGTGCCTCTGTACTACTCCAGATTTCATCCAGAGCAACAGAAAACCGCAGCCAGGCTATTATGTTTTGTACAGAAAATGGAAATACAAATACAAAATGATCTTTTCCATCCCTTGGGTCATTCCTTGCAACATTATTATACATGGTACGCTTTCACTAGACCAAAGCAGTAGGAATTTCTGCTTAAACTTCTTGACCACACAAGAAAATAAAGATACCCTTCTTTATCAAAACACTAAGCTAAATTTTGCTGTTAATGGCATCTTATCTGACTTTCTGCTGTTAATTGCATCTTATCTGGCTTACTGCAAACGTTTGAAAAAGGAGGGAACCGAGGCACAAATTCAGCCAGAATTTGTTGCACAAATTTCAGCTAGACACAATGTACTCACCAGTGTGTTTGCTCTTGCCAGGAGCTCTTTGGTCTGCGAGATGCCCAGGAGCACGGGAACAGTCCTCGCCTCCCCAAGCACTGATGCTCGGACAACACTTCACCCCCAGTTGCCGTGACCGCATTGACATAGTAGCATAGCAAGAGCATGCGTCAAACCACTACTATACAGCAACCTAGCCAAGAGGTGGAGGACAGCACTGCAGCCACGGGAAACTGAGTGAAATTTCAAGGAGTGTGAAAGGGCAAACAGCAAAAACTGGTGTATGCTCTACAGGCTAGTATTTCAGTGAAAAGGGCAGGGCAGGATGAAGCTGGGTTGTGGGGTCCTTGCTTGCAGGTGGACAGATGCTTTAGTGTCCCCCAGATGAGAAATTATGAAGCTTAATAGGATTTTCATGATATTTGCTGTTTTTCTGGAAAGTCTCTGAGTTTCCTCCTTAGGTAGGAATCTCAGCTTTTGATTACAGAAAAATATGTTTAGTTCTTGTGGATGCAGACAAAGGATTAAAACTGTATCAGTGTTGAATGCAAAACCAAGACAGATGGAAAACGTCCCTCCAACAACATCTAAATCAACCCCATAAACAAAACAAAACAAAACAAAACTAAAGCTCTTCACAATTTGATTTTACCTCTCAGCATCACTTGATTTGAGGGAACAAATTCTTAAATTTCTAAAAACATGCTGCGAAGAAGACACCTTTTTAAGTAAAAGCTAGAATGTTTTCATAAAATAGCTTATGATTTACAGCCTCTTTACTAGAGGGTGGCACTTCTCAGACATCTTAAAGGATGTTGGAATTTAAATAGTGTTTTTATTAAACAAAGTCTTTTAAGTTTGGCAAGAGAAATGTCAAAGTCTGGAGTCGTTAGTCTTTTCTGAAGCACTGCCTGGTGCCTGCAAATTATTCCACTGATGTTGGCATAGAAGCCTTACTACAGTTAGTTACTGCAATAACTTTTTCTCATAAGCAGAGATGCTAGATATGCAATAACTAGCATGTAATACACTTATGAACTGTACTTTCCTTCTGCTGACAAATCTTTGAATGTTCCCACAAAATTTAGCCTTTTATAAGCCACAGCACAGGAAATTTAAAAGTTATGGTGGTAAAAATTGACCATATCTAGGTATTTCAGAATTTTTAAGTCTTCTACTCTGTATGAGACAGAAATGGCATTTGTTGCAAATAGTAACAGGAGGTTCCAGCCTTCTGTTATGCCTCTCATGTCCTTCTGATAGGTTTCTTAGTCAACAGAGAGTTATTTACTGTCATACTCTCTTTAAACCTTGAACTGTCAAAGCAATGCTGGCTACTAATCTTTCTTTGATATTATTCATTGAAGGGATTTAAAAATAATCTTGTTCAAAATTTTCACACTTTATATGTAGAGTAGTCTTGGAGAGTAGGTATGTTTCAGCTACACATGAACAGACCATCATCATTCACTCAAAGCTTCATTCTCTTCCACACCACTAAAAAGAATGCAGCAAACTCAAATTTCACATTTTATTCTGCTCAAACCTCTGAAATCATAACATACTTGATTTTGCATGTTTCATCAGTAAACACAGCAAGGAAAATGCATGTAATAGTCTCACGAAATCCATAAAGACTTAGGGTGCAAAACTTGCTCACAGATATCATTATTACCTTTCTATAGGAGGCACAAACCTGCTTCCCAGGTCTGACTTCTGTTATATAGGTATTAGCCATACAGAGCAGAAGAAACGGTTTAGCTGGGAATGTAAAAAATATACAAAATTGTTTTCCTTCTCTCTGAAGTTACAGTATTGATCTCATTACACTGTCTGCATGACTCTTGTCCCCCTCTTTATTTATTTTATATACCTGAATTCCCTCTACAGATGTAAACTGCAGCTCACGTTGGAATGACCTACAAGCGAGATGCATGCAGAGTTCTTCCCGTGACCGATCTGAACATCTGCAAAATTGTTTCTATGGGCTTAAAAGAAAGCATTTTGTTTTTATCTGAAATTAAATGCTTCAGGATAGTTAACCATTCTTTCTTAAGGAACTGATTAATTTCTGCATGAAAATGATTGTTTGAAATGAAAATTCATAACATTTGGCTTTGCAAGTCTGAAGTAGTTGTTGTTTAGAAGCATTTTTAATGTTCCTAGAAGCAGCTCCCACTTTTTCAGTCAAAATTATTTGTCAGTGAAACTCATTAAAAAACAGTTTTAGGGTCACTAGTATGTCATTGCTTTTTGAATGTAGTAATTCAAAAAAAAAAAAAAAAAAATACCCAGTTGTAATCTGTAAGGTCTAAAAATACCCAAGAGCTGATTTCCTTTCCTGTCTTCATAGTTATTAATATACTGTCGAACAATACATATGCACATTATGATGTAGGTAATGTTAGTTTAAATGTTCATAAATGAAGAGTAAACCTTGAGAACTGATTGCTTCTGCTAGCCCAATCTTGCTTCCTAAAATCTGTAATGACAAAAAATACAACTTGCAAAACCAACTAAAACAATCTTACTCCCATTTTCAAAAATAACCTGTGAAATTCAGTAGCCAAATCTACAAAGAAAGTAAATGGGATGTGCGTCTGTAGTAGCAGTTTCAGATATCTACGATCTATATCTACAACATCTACAATGTTCTGAAATTATTGAGTGATGTAGGTACCTAAACCTCACTGAAACTGAATTAGCTCTTTAAATGCAAGGAACTGGAAATATGAATTGCCTTATGATGCAAGAAATCCCAGAGCCAACTGGGAATGGAGGTGAACTGCTGTATCAGGTACAGGGACTGTGAGTGCAGGAAGTGGAATAGGTATCCAAAGGCCAGGAGGTAACAGCACGAAGTATGAAAGAAAATTAAAAAAGATTAGAGCTGATACTTTAAATCCTTTTGTAAACCTCATCAAAGTGCTCTGCTAAATGCTCAAATCCAAGGAGATTTTGCACATTTGACTTTTAAGGAAAAAAGCTATCCTTTTGTATTTCAGATTAGCACACGTCACTGGTACTGAAAGTCACTGAATGTGAGAGAAAACTGAGTTCCTCCCACAATCTTAGTTTATATATTTAGTGACAGAACATTTCAGGTAATCTCACAAAAAAAAAAAAAAAAAAAAAAAATCTCCAGAAAGAGTTCTTCAGCATACTGATTTACTATTGCCAAGTATCTGTAGCAGTAACAAGACTCTAGCTGGAACTGCATTTTATGTTACTTATATAAATAACCAAGCGATTATGAACAGCAGATTGAGGTTTGGCAGATTTGCAACATCCAGATAGATACACATCTCTGTCATATATGAGTGTCACTTGCTTTTTCAACTAATACACACTGTCTCAATAACTTGCATTTTATATCTACAATCTTGCCCCTTATGTAGAAGGGGAAATTTGGTTAATTCCACAGAATTCAGGATGGCAGTTTCATTTTCTTTTGCAACTCAGCTTTTCTCTCTAGAGGTTTATCTACTGCATATTAACTTACGATGACTATAAAGTATGAAAAGAAACCTATTTTTGCATTAGACAGAAAGCAAAGAAAGGGCTACTGCTATTACAGGGACCTGAAAAGATTTGAACGCACCATGATTTCTGTGTGGTAAGGGATGCTCGAGGAACCTGAGGGACCACCCTTGTGTGATAGGTGTCCCAAATACTCCAAGACAGCAGGACCTCTCTGCCGGAGCACCTCAAAAGACCAATTGACAGCACGTCCCCAGTTGCCCTGTAGTTTAGTGGATGGTAAGCACAGTTAACAAGAAATGCTGGGGATACTTCCACCTGCAGGAGAGGAATTGTTGTGTTTTGGAGTTCACTGGAAGCCAGTAGGAAAAGTGTCTTCGAGGTCCAGCCTTTGGTTTTGTTCTTACTTCTCTGTAATATTCAGCTCTGGCTGCAGATTTCCCCGCCATTTTGAACTGCTTCAAGCACCAAAGACTGCCCTTGAAGTGGAAGTCTGTGAACCTTCTAAGTTCATGACTATGGCATTCTTTCCTCTCTTTAATTAATATAATTAAAATACTTCATGCTTTATCTT
Source organism: Anas platyrhynchos (assembly GCF_047663525.1). Lineage (NCBI taxonomy): Eukaryota > Metazoa > Chordata > Aves > Anseriformes > Anatidae > Anas > Anas platyrhynchos. The sequence continues at coordinate 5,367,240 of NC_092615.1, forward strand.
CTTCACTGTAAAATTATTTTTTTGCTGCCACAAAATAAGGATGGTGAATCCTGGGTAGAAAAATGGCTGCTAAATACTCCCTTTCTTCACATAAAAATTTCATGACAGGTGTCCGCTTTAAAATTCAAAACCAAAGCTACTTCACCACAAGATTCAGAAATAAAACACAGTAACTTTACACCTTTCTTCAGGTATAATAAATATGCATCACCTGACACCTGCCTATATAGAAATTCCCCACCTTTGGAATAGTTTCTTTCTTTCTTTCTTTCTTTCTTTCTTTCTTTCTTTCTTTCTTTCTTTCTTTCTTTCTTTCTTTCTTTCTTTCTTTCTTTCTTTCTTTCTTTCTTTCTTTCTTTCTCAAACTTGTTTCAAAAGGAGAAGTCAGAGTAGAGGGGGAAATGACAACCCCTCCCCATCTTTGAAATGAGATGCAAAAGCTTTTTCAAAGTAAGAGAGGAAAAGGCTTGTCCCCAGAAGTTTGTGAACTGAAGAAACCACGTTAAAAGTTGAGCAATGACAGAAAGAAACAGAGTCCAACACAGTATTAATGATTTTTCACACAGTTTTCAACATCTGGATCATCTGAATTTTTTATCTATGCTCTCTGTGCTTCTAATACGGCAATGGACATAGTAAAGGGCATATGCATCATTATCTTCCCCATATGGAGTAAGCAAAGGAAAGGCCAATTATGCAGACTGAAATAAAGGATGGGGTTTTCAGAACAGGTTTGCAGATAGGGACTAAAGCATTTTAAAAACCTGGAAAAAGTCACAGGAAGGAGAGGATGAGGAGGCGGGAGATGGAAGCAAAAGGTTTGAAACACATACAAACCAGATGTTTGTATCTGGTTGTGTTGTCAATGCAAGCTCACCAGCTTAGGAAATTCAAAACAGAGGCATGGTTAAAATACAAAACTGAGCAAGTACAGCTACTGTGCAGGGTCTTCCATGACAGGAGTTGTTCTTGGCCTTGGTAAATATTCACTCCATAATAACCGCTGGTTTCACCAAGGCCAAATCTACTGCCTTTCTCAGCCTTGTCATCTCTGCAGTAAAGCTTTGTACTTTGGCTGAGTCCTTCTGCTGGGGTGGGAGCTGAGAAAGCTACCTTTCTGCTATGGCTCCTCTGTGTCAACCCCTCTCTTTGGAGCTGCAAATGCAGCACTTAACATTCACCGTATTGTTATCAAGTTCTACCACTGTGCTGACTGCCATAGACATGCCAGGTGATGCTCTAGAAATAAAAATCTTCTCAATACAAGAAATAAATTCTTCCTTACCCTCACAGACAGGCAAGTGCAAGCTCAAGAACAGACAACAAAAATGTGAGTGCAACAATGAGGCAAACATATTAGAACCATACAACAAAATCCACAAACATAACCACTCCATCACTCCCCACCAAAGATGGGAAGAGAAACTAAGGAGGAAGGTATCAGGCACTGCAAGATAGTGAGTGTATGTGTACCCATCTTTGTCCACAAACAGGTGTTGGTGTTCTGGCAGGGAGGAGTGCTGAATGTAGGGAGTTTGGAAAAAGGCAGATTTGGGGACAGATGGAGTGGGAAGTATAGTATGCATAGAGATAATACATAGAAGAGCGAAAGAAAGGAAAGAGAAGACAGAAACGAAAAGAAAAAATAAAAGAGAAAATAAAAGAGAAAATAAAAAAGAGAAAATCGGAAAAAAAAAAAAAAAGAGAGAGAGAAAAAGAAAAAAGAGAAAAAATAAAACAGAAAAACAAAACAAAACAAGAAGCTAGCAATTTCCACTCTGAAAGTCACCTACTTTTCAGAATGGCCAGCAGGGTCTAGGGACCAGCACAGGCACGGTTTCCTGGTGGAGCTCTGCTTCCTTCTTTGCCCCTCGGCACCTAAAGAAGTCCCGGTGCCTGAGCTCCTTCTCACCGCCTGGCCAGGACTCACCTTGTGGGTCAGATGCAGCAGCCAGGGTTGTCTGACATCAGCTCCTGGCCCAAGAGTGCCCAAGCAGAGTAAGAGGATGATGAGCTCTTCTTCCAAAGGCTGGCTCAGCACTCACTTGCATGTGACACCTCTGCCTTGAGAAACATGTCAGTGGGTCAGTGAGGATCTTGTTGTTTTTTGGTTTTGTTTTTTTCTTTTTCTTTTTTTTTTAACTTTTTTGCATAACCAGGTCCCAGGAAAGCTGGAGTCATGCAGTGATTACGTAAGAGGCGGTGGCAGGCAGTGGCAGAGCAGGCGGCATCGCAGGGGTCAGGTGGCTTTGGCGGCACAGCTGCTTTCGAGCTTTCGCAGAGCTTCCCGTTAGCATTTACAACCAAAACGCTCGTCAGCCGTGGTGGTGGCAGCAAGGGGGGTGGCCTCCTTTCTGATCTTGAAATTTAAGAAACTACTGTAGGTGTTGAGTCACACAGAAACTGAAGCGGTGAGCGCCTCACGCGTGCAGGAGGCTGCGTCAGTGAGGGGTAGAGGTGGCAGCCAGGCAGAGACCTGCTGAGGAGATGTGATGGGGAAGTAAGAGGGCAGGCTCATGGTGCACATGTGATGAATGCAGGAAGCAAGATCCCCTGTTGGATAAGAGGCAGGACAAGTTGCTATGGCTTAAATAAATAGGTCCAGAGAGATTTGGGGCTGCCTCAACTCACCTTTAGCCTTCTTCTCTACCAGGTCCCAGCACCTGCTTCCAACTCCTCATGCTTCCTCCCCCTCTGCCACCTCCCAGATATGTTCCTGTGTTGCTGAGGGATGCCAGGAAGGAGCAGTCCCTGCTTCAGACCCTGCCTGCCCACAGGGCAGCGGCAGTGCTCACCTCACCATCTTAGGGGCTCCTCAGCTGTCATGGCTCCACAGAAGCCTCAGTGAGTGCCTTCCCTCATCAGAGGTGTGTCCTGAGGCAGCCACAGACTGGTAGCTAGGTCCTCATCAGCCAGGGTATGATGGCCACCGGACAAGTCCACCTGGCTGCCTGGGCCCATATTGTCACTCTCTGTGAGGAGTCGGTGGTGGGATTTGCACTTAAAACCCCGGTGCTGCATCAGGGCTTCTTGCTTGCCTCAGTGGCTGGCTTGAGGATGAGGGGCTTGTGCATGGAGGTGGCTGCACTCACAAGATATGTAAAATGATTTAATAGGCTTATTTTAGAGTATGTTGGAATATTTATGTCTGTCTTCCCTCACATAAGAACAGAGTCACTCTTGGTGGTTTCTTCCTTGTGGAAGGTGGCCCCACTCTCTGTGCAGGCTGGTGCAGGACGGTAGCGTGGCTCAGCCAGCAGGGATGGTTGATTTGGGTTGAAATCTCCAGTTTTGTGGTCTGGCAAAGGAGCCTGGGCACATGAGCCTGTAAAGGGAAATATCTGACTGGGGACTGGGTGCAGAGCATGGGCTGGCCTCAGGGGACAGAATTCCCTGTCAGAGGATGATAATGTTGGAAAGGATATCCGTGTCTCTTGTGCCATGTCTGTGATGTGGCATGCTCCAAGAGCTATCAATAGGTCCTAGACCCTTCCAGCTGTTGGGACAACTTACTGAGTTTTGTTCAGGAACTACGAAATCACCGTGGACAATACAATGAGGATCAGCTATCTGGGGGCAGCAGGCTGTGTGATATTCCTGTGGCTGTGTGTGATGCCAGAGCCTTGTTCTTTCACACAGATGTGGCATTCATTCCTTATCTGCATCCATGGATCTCCTTCACACCATTGCTTTTGGATGTGGTTCATTACTGATGAAGTGTTAGCACATAGTAAAATCACAGAATCACAGAACTGTAGGGGTTGGAAGGGACCTCGAAAGATCATCGGGTCCAACCCCCCTGCCAAAGCAGATTCCTCAGAGTAGGCTGCCCAGGTAGGTGTCCAGACAGGCCTTGAATATCTCCAGAGAAGGAGACTCCACAACCTCCCTGGGCAGCCTGTTCCAATGCTCCATCACCCTCACTGTGAAGAAAAAAATAAAGTCAAGGTAGATGACATCCAAGGCTCTCCCTCCATCTACCCAGCTGGTGATGCCATCATAGAAGGTAACAAGGTTGGTGGAGCAAGACTTCCCCTTGGTGAATCCATGTTGACTACTCCTCATAACCTTCTTCTCCTCCAATTGCTTGGAGATGGCATCCAGAACAAGCTGCTCCAATACCTTTCTAGGGACAGAGGTGAGACTGACTGGCCTGTAGTTTCCCTTTCTATCAAAGATGATAGAGAGCGGTTCGGTGATCACATCTTCCAGCTCCCTTAGCACACACAGATGCATCCCATCGGGACCCATGGATTTGTGTGCGTTGAGCCCACTCAGATGCTCCCAAACCACTCCCATGTCCACGAGGGGGGAGCCCTCCATTTCCCAGACCCTTTGTCCTATTGCCAGAGGCAAGGAATCCCGGGGGAGTGCCCTTGAAGCAAAGACTGAAGCAAAGAAAGCATTCAGTATCTCTGCCTTCTCAGTGTCTCCTGTGACCACGACACCCCCCCTCATTCAGCAAGGGACCCACATTATCCCTAGTCTTTCTCTTGCTGTTTACATACTTGAAAAAAAACTTTTTATTATCCTTTATCTCTTTTGCAAGGCTCATCTCTAGGTGGGCTTTAGCCTTCCTCGTCACGTCCCTGCAGGCCCTGACAACACATCTATACTCCTCCCAAGAGGACAGGCCCTTTTCCCACTTTTCATAGACCATCCTCTTTCTTTTGATCTTATTGATGAGCTCCTTGCTCATCCATGCGGGTTTCCTACCCCCCTTCCCCGATTTTCTATTCCTTGGGATGCACCGACCCTGAGCATGGAAGAAGTGCTGCTTAAATGTAGCCCAGCTCTCACAAGCACCCTTGCCTTCTAGCAACTTATCCCATGAGATACTCCCAAGCAGGTCCCAGAAGAGGTCGAAGTTGGCTCTTCGGAAGTCCAGGGTAGCAATCCTGCTTTTAGCCTTACTTCCTTTGCCTAGTTCCATCTGGAACTCCACCATCTCATGGTTGCTGCATCCCAAGCTGCCCCCAACCTTCACATCCCTAACAAGGCCATCCCTGTTGGTAAGAATGAAGTCCAGGAGCACCCCACACCTCATCAGCTCCTCCACCACTTGCATCAGAAAATTGTCCTCAACGCATTGTAGGAACCGTTTGGACTGTTCATGCCTGGCCGAGTTGCTTACCCAGCAGATGTCTGGGTAGGTAAAATACTGTGGTAAAGATACCCACAGCTAAGTAATTGATTCCAATCAATTAGATTCTCCCTCTGAATTCTTCAATGTAGGAGGTTACGGCATCCTTTACTGATATTTCTGCTGTTGTCTTAAGCAGGCATTATATCCTGCACTATATACCCTAAGCTTACAAGAGTTTTGCTCATAGGTTGTAGTATAGAATGAACCAGCTTCCTCATTTGTTGAGGAAATCCAGGTACAAAAAAGGTGATAGCTTGCTGTGGGTCAGGACTAACTAACAGAGACAGTGTAGATGATGGTTGCAGAAGTGACCCTTCAGACAAGTCAGAGGTATTGCTCTATAGATTTAAATTCCTAATCAATAAAGTGAGGATTGATTCATTGGTTAGGCTGCCAATAATTTCTTGCTACGGAATGCATCTGCCTTGGCAGTGCTGGGATCTTATTTATGCTTTTGCTTTCTGTTGTAATACCGTGATGAAGTTCTACTGATACAGCTATGCTTCACTTGCAATGCATACCCCAAGGACAGAAAAAGGAGGCTCTAGCTCTGCTGAGGAGCCAGTGCAGTCCAGAGAAGCAGAAATCACTGTTGTGGTCTACTTTACCTGTCTGTAAACACATCGATAGCCTGTGCCACCTGGTGGACACCAAAAATGAAACACGATGATGCACTGGAGTGAAATAAATGTTTGCTGAAAGTATGAATGCTGCCTTGGATCCCAGATGTCCAACCTACCCTGTTCCAGTCCCTTGAGATGGAGTGTAAATGCAGTAAGGGCTGAACCTCCCAGTTTGAGGAGTACGAATGGGCCTGGAGATACACTGCTATGACCTTTTAAAAGTATCAGTGTGCAGAAGGTGGCCCTGTACATTGCCAGGGTTTACTGTTTCTTAGCAAGAATTAATGTGGCTCTCTCCGGGTGAAGTCTGTCTGTGCTGCTTTCTGGCACATATTCACTGTGTGCAGTGAGTTAGCTTGCTAAGTCCTCATGGTCCGAGAAGGGATAGGAGTCTTATAAGAAGCCCTGAACTCTATGACTGGTTTGGTCCATCCCAGCAACAGGAGAAAATTTTATTTATTCCAGTTTCATTCATAGCAGTGGGTGCTAACTTTTACAGAATCTCTTTTCAAAATAATTTTAAAATTGCCTTATAGCACAGTATAGCTTGCTTGCTTGCCTTTTTAATCTCTGCAAACTGAAATGTGTAAAAGCACTGAAGGAACCAAGGAACCTAGATCCTAGTCCTCTGGATAACGTTTTAAAGTTGCTCTGGTATTTGGCTGTATTATACTGGTAGACTGAATTTCCTTGAGCCTTCAACAGTAAAATTTCAGCCTGAGGGCCATAGACATATGCATATGTGAAATAGACATTAAACCCTATTTCTGTAAAGTTGGCTTGTTGGCTTTTTTTTTTTTTTTTTCTTTTCTTTTTGTTTCTTTTCTGGCTGGTTCAGGCAAGATTAGTATGAGCAAGGAAGAGAGCAAATCCTCCCTCCCAGGACAGTGGGCCTGGGAAGAAGCTGAGCTGTAGAGGTCACTCTTCTCCCTTGTTGTTCCCAAAAGTGGAAATCAAAGTATTATTGATCTCATTTAACTTCAGATATCTGCAAAAGCAGAGTTTCTACATGTGAACCTATTCTCTAAGATTCATTCTTTAATTAATGGAGAGAAACAGCCTTTTGTTTGGTGTGGGTGATCTGATCTATTCTACATGTTTATCTTGAGAAGAAAAAAATGCTTCTTAGGACATTTCATTGCACTGGATATATTATGTTTTGTTGGGATGAGAACTGCAGTGTTGCCAAACCAGCTTTGATTCCTGCTGCAAGCCTATGCCAGGAGCACCAATGAGAAGCAGCACATTAGGTTTTTCTAGCAGGCTGTAAGATTGTCCTAGAATAAGAAAATAAACCCAGGACTTTTAGTGTTTGCAAGAAAGTAATTTCTAGGGACTGAAGATGCAGGTTTCATCCGTCAATATTGTTACCATTCACAAAACTCTTTTTTTGGCCAGACACTCTAAATCAAGATCAACCTTCATAGACTTTTTTCAGTGCTAATGTAGTCCACTTCAGGAGCATGTATTTTTATGAGAAAACCATGAGTCTGATCACAGAAGATCAGTGATCACCTTCAACCCTTTTTATTTATTTATTTATTTTGTATTGCAACAACACATCTACATTGCCTCAAATCATTGGTAGTACATATCAATGACACACATTATTCAACCCAAACATGAGCCAGCACTGATGTTGCGTGCTCCCTGGTGCACTGCTGGATATGCAGCATGCATCATGTCACTTCTATTGAGCACACTGATTGCAACTGAATTCTGTTGCGCAGTTCCCACAGCAACATCCCATTGACAAGTGGGTTTTCCTGAAATAGCCTCTGTCATAGGAATCTGGTGCCCTCCCATCCTGGGCTCACTGGCTCCAGTCTCTGCTGTGCAATGTGATGTGGTGTGGAGGTCCAGCCAGAAGCCACGACAGGTACCCTTAGCTCTCGGGAGCTGGGCCCTGTGGGGATGGAGGGCATGAGGTGTCTGCACCAGGACTTATAAATAAGCAGCGGCCACTTGATGCAGAAGTGGTTCAAAGTGGAATTGAAAATTTATGCTTCATACTAGTTTGACAGACCAAGCCATATTAATTTTAACTGTGCTCAGAATACACTATTTTGCTTCATGTTTTCCACTGGGAAATAAGGCTGCATTTGTTTGTTTGTTTGTCTTGTTTGTTTGTTTTTGTCTGGCAAGGTAGATATTTTCCCTCAGAAAATGATGAATTTGTGAGAACTGTTTTTTATCTGTGGAAAAATGAAATTCTGACTTAAAGACCCTTACTATCTTCAGAAATTAGAGTCAAACTGCTACATGTGTGAAGTGGTTAGTTATGAAAGGAGATACAAATAAAAGTATTTTTAAGGAAATGCATAGTGAACAGTGATTAGGTCATCACATCAGGTTGTAAGAGCGTTCCTCTAGCTGATTGCCTGCATTTGAGATTCTCAGAGATCACTTCAGAGACTATTTCATCCAGTGGCTTCTGTATTGTAGTCTGCTATGTGCTGTGAGCATTAAAAGAGCTGTGTGAAATGTTTTGTTCAAACTATTTTTTTTTTCCCACAGAATTATGGGTTTTCATCAAGTGGGAGTTTTCCACAGCAAATACCAATTTTCAATTAAAATTGCATTTTCATAATAGAAGTTTGGGAGCCTCTCTTATATCTCCTCCCTTTCCCCAACAGTTTTCAGTTTCGACAATCAAAACACTGCAGCCAAAAGATTCCCACATTGTTTTTATTTTTCAGATATGTAGTTTTAAGATTGCCTCCAAAAGTTGTGAAGAAAAACTTCTAAAAAAAAAATGCCAGAACCTTTTTCTGTTTATTGTTGTCAAAATCATTGCCAGGAACAGAAAATTTATAAACAGCTCTAAATATATAGTCATGGGACTGCCGGACCTCCTGCTGCAAGGGAATCTTCCCAGTTTCCATGGAGGCTTTTGCATGGCTCCCAGACACACGGTTCCTCTTTGCTTCTCTTATTGACTCAGGATAGAGCTGAACATGCATAGTGCTGGTACCAGAATAGCAGGAAACCTACAAGTGTCATATTAAGTCTCACCTTTCCTGGTGAGATGCTGTATCTGAACCTCATCTTCAAAACCTCACCTCACCCATGTACCCACATGAGCAACCACAGAGTGTTCCTCCTTTGCGCTCAAAGGCTGTGGGCTTACCTCCCTTTTGGCTTCTTTGAGCCCTTCCCCAAAACCCAAGCAAACAAATGAGTATGCTCTACCATCACCTTCATTTCAGCTGAGCTGGGCTTTACCTTTACAGTTTACTGACTTTGAAAGAAACTACTTGCATGTTGGCAGCAGAGAAGGAGAGGAAATAGGAAATACCTCTATGGCATTTTCTAGGGCATAACTGCTTTCAGTGGTCATTCACTCCAGTTACCAAGAAGAATAGACCCTGTCTACAGCTCCTCGCACTGTTCTGTCAATTTCTGCAAGGACTTAATAATGAGACATAACAGATTTTAGGCTGAATGAAGCAAAATCCTTTATATAAGAGTAAGCTCTGTAACTCACTGACACATTAAAGAAATTCAGCTAGAACAGTGATTTGGATTTGGACTGCAAGGATGATAACAATTGGCTTCACACTGCACTGGTCTGGGAGATATTTGGCAATTGGGATGGATTTTGTTTCCATCCCTGCAGTTCTGCACACTTGGGCAAAGATTTTGGCAGGCCTTGTGCCTGGGAAGTAGTTGGCCTGAGGGGCTGGAAAGCTCCTTGGTCCTTTCTGTCGTGCCTGAGCCATTGTTTAGGAGTTGGCAGTAAGTTCTGTTATTAAAACACACTGACATCTGTAGGGCCAGTGCTGTCACTCAGGGACTAGGGTGTGCCAGTATTTCAGCATTTCATTGCTATACCAAGGGATGATGCTGATCGAACAGCTCAGGATGAGATGCGGCAGCACAAGAGGCTGACTGTGCTGCAGGCAGCTCTCAGGGAAAGGCAGAGCAGAGGGAGGATTTTTCATTGGATTATTCATATACACAGGAGACCCAAAGGGGACTCCTTTACCACTTCCCAGCAGAGAGGTTTTTGGGCTTGGTGAGATGAGAATAAAAGTGCCACGGGAAGCTTGCAAACTACTGGGAGAGGGACTGAAACTGTTGGCGGTGTGTGTCAGTTCAGGTATAATTAGGAAGATTGCACTTTTCCTCTTCAGAAACTCTTTTTCAATCTTCCCCATACCTGTTTTCTCTGGCTTGGCTTTTACAGGCAGGGTCTACACTTTCTGCTCAGCAGAAATGTGCTCATTCCTCCATATTTCAGTAAAGACCTGAAGCTGAGCTGAGAATCCACTCCTTTCGTGTTGTGGCCATATAGATGTCTACACAGGGAGTCCCATGCTCAATGACCTATGTAAGTGTAGATGTTTGGGGGAACAGAGATAAGCCCCTCTTGATGTGGGAGCCGCTGCCATTTATGTTTCTTTATGTTTAATGTTTAAAGTTTCATTGATGGTTCTGCAATTATCCCCTTGATGTCAAAGTACAAAATTAGAGCATCCCATATAAATAAATCAGCACTTCTGTGTTGTCATTCATGTTTTTGCCTGTGATTGCTCATGCTGATGAGAAGTATGAATTTCATTGTGTTATGGCCAGTGAAAATGTGAACTGGCAGAGTGGTTTTATGGAGAACGGTCAAAGATCTTGGGAAGGGGGATTGGTGATATACATCCAGATATCAACATTCCTGACACTTAGTAGGAGCAAATTAAAGCAGATATTCTGTTGTAGCAGCTCTATATATGTGCGAAAGTAGCCCTTCAAAACTGCACAAACAAGGCTGAACAAGAACAAAGCAGGTAAAAAAAAAAAAAAAGAGACAGAGGAAGCAGTTATTCGAGATCACATACTGGGACTGAGAAAACTGGGGAGTAAATGACTCTTTGACTTCCTTTCCTCTCTAATACCAGAGGCTAGAGTTTCAAAGGAAGCCAACTGCCAAAATGAAATTTGTAATCTTTTGTTTACGACAAACAAAACTTGTGAACGTGGGTGCAGAGCTTTTCTGCAAATCTTTTCCCTATATCTGTGGCTGAGAGTGCTGCTGTTCTGATAACTGGCACCATCTGTGTAGGAGGTAATGTACAAAAAGCTGACCCTGAACACTTCCAGTACGACAGCTTTATGGGAGAAAGGATGATGCAGTGGTTAGGGTATAAACCTGATATGTAGTAAGTTCTTATTGAACTGTTGTTGCATTTTGTGATCTAAATCAAATAACTGAGTCTCTGTTTGACTTAGTTCCCATCTTACTAGTGTTATCTACCCCACTTCCTAGAATCTCTACCTTTTGTCTTGCGTATTTAGATTCATAAAACTGCAAAAAGAATAAACACAGTAAGCTCATAGACAATAAGCGTACTTAGTTCCTTAAGAAATATGATTCCCCACAGCCCTATGCTCAGGCATGTACACCATACTGTTCTAAAAGCCACAAAATAGCCTAGGTGGATGAGGATTTTTTATGGTTACTTCATAGATTTTTAAATGAAAATAGTATAAAAACCATTTCCAGTCAGTGATATTTTCCCATAGTTCACTTAAATCTTTCCTGTACTCCTTTGAATACTCTGTAGAAATTCTAGGTTATTTTTCTACATTGATATTAGTGCTGTAACACAGAGAGAGGCCAAATGCTGCTTCTATTTGAAGCAAAAAGAATCAGGATTTGCTCAAGGTTTCTGGGTAGCTGGAAAGTGGAGACCCAAAGCTGGGGTGAGTGCTGTCATAGGGCAGCTCTGACAGCTCTCTCAGACAGGGGCTCCATGCACAGTGTGCAACCTCACAGACATCCCTGATGCATGTTCACAAATAAGTGCCAGCATTTGTATACTTCCACACTGGACTACATATCACTTAGCACTTCTTTTAAATGAAAAGCAGCTGATTTACTCACTTGTGTATTTTGCTGCTGCATCATCAATAACTGTATTTGAAACATGCTATCCCAGTCTGTGCAATAGATCAATATAATAAACAGAAATTACAGAATTTTATTACTTGTACCAGGGCAGTTTATTAATCAGTTCATGCAGTTCAATAGAGTAAACAGGATTTTCAAAATGAGTAGACTGGGTACAGGAAGGGTGTGGGGCAAACAATAGGTTTTCTAATAAAAATTAAATCACATACACCAGGCAGAGCCCAGGAGTTCATGTTCACGGTAGTTAAGGTGAGGTTGAAAGGTTTGGGTTTCCACTTTGGGTAGATAACTTACAAACTAGTTCACAGACAGTATAAAGAAAAATACAGCTTTTGCTATTGTGTGTATGTAGAGCCCTGCACACCAGTGTCCTTGTGTTTATGTGGGGATGTGCACACACAAACGTATCTAGATGTGCTTGGGCAGAAACATGCCTGACTATTTCTGCATCTGTACCAAGTGGTACCAAGGTGTTATTTTGCAACCTGAAGGGTAGAAAACAAAGTGCAGAAAGGGAAAATGAAGATTAGACTTGTTCTGACTGTAAGTCATATTGTCCTTTGGAAACCGTTCAAAAGGAACATTGACATCCTCCTTCCATTGATTTGGTGGGAAGAATGAGCTCCACAAATTCCCCTCACTTAATTCCCTCATCATTTAAACTCTACCTATAAAATCTATTTTCCCTTACATGGGTCTTACAGTTTGCGGCTGTGTTAAGGCATCCCCTGATCCCAGTGACAGCATGAACTGTGTAAGTTGAGATCTCCTTCTCCAGTGTTGTGAGCTCCAACTTCCATCTTGCCAAACTGGCTTTCTTAATCCGCTTTGTGGCTCTGACTCCTGAGTAGAAGTGGGATATTGGAAGCAAATGCTCTACTGCCGGTATACAGAGAAACAAGGTTGAAAATCACAAGGGCAGAAGTGACAAGGGTGGAAGACTAGGGGATGCTACTATCAAGTAAAGGAAGAGATTTAGAAAACCTAATTAAGAAAACGTGGAGGGGAGATTTTTGTTCATTTCTAAAGCAACATTAACGTAGACAGAACAGATGATTGCACATGACATGGAGGATTAAAGATGGCAAAGTAAAAGTTAATACGACCGTTAAAATGTACTTCCTATAGTTTATACTTGCCTCAGAATATAATCTAAAATTTTCACTTTGTCAATGTCTAGCAACCAATTGCTAAATTCTTAGACCTTTATGAAAGTATATTATTCTGTGTTTTTTATGTCACAAAAAGTTTTCCTTGCCTTCCACTTTCTTTACCTGCACCTGTGTAATTCTTTCTGTTCACACTTTACTAACTCTCTGACCCTTCTCTGCCTTTGCTTTCTTTGCAGCTCCTCTCAGTCTAAGTTTATTTGTGAAATTTTGGAATATGCAAAAACAATGCTAGAGGTGTTAAACAGGCTGCCCTAATTATCAAGTCTTGGGTCTCTGCGCAGTTTCTTTCTCTTTGTTCTGATTCTTTGCAGCTTTACAATTAAGAAAATGGATGCTGGACTAGAAAAGTGCTAGCATGATCCAATATCTATCTTTCTGTGTCTGGTTTTTAACCAATTTACAGTCCATAGAACACTTTTTCCATCCTTGTTTCACTTTGTATCAGTTGAAGCACAAACACACAAAGCACCTTTTCCACTGATTGTACGATATGGTTTATCTTCTACTAATCATTGCAACTTTTTTTTCCATAACCTATTGGTTTTCTTTTTTAAAGTGTTTGTGTATCTCCTAGTTAAATGTTATATCAAAGTGTCTGTAACAAGACAGTATATTTTGTGATTCCTGTAGTTATTGACACAAATATTCATTTTCATTTTTGAAGGTAAGGTTTGCATAGACACACACAATAAATCATTTTATTACCCTTACCATAGAGTCTGTGTAATATAAGAACATGCACAGGAGGGGTACCAAAGCATCCTAGTTTATGAAATCTTTACACAATGTATTTTTATACACGTTTGGACATAGATTGGTGAAGACTGTAACATTATTGAACAGTTGTGCTGATGGAGGTGTTATGCTTAAACCTGCTATCAGAGCTGAGAAAGAACCAAGCCTGTGATCCTTGCTGTAAACCATTAGTTAGGTCAGTTTGTTTATGAGCCTTTCCTGTTAGAGCCTGCCCTTGCTGGCATTTCCCACCTATGTACTTGCTGTGCTTCTTGCTTGCAAATAAAATCATTGTTTTCAGTAAGACCTGCTACAACAGAATGTACTGTGTTCAAACTGCAAATGACTGAGGCAAATTCACAAAGAATTTGGTTAACTGTGCATTTCTGGAAAGCACTGAAAGCACTGGGGAACAAAAAAAGACAGAGAGAGCCTTAATAGGCAGAGGTAGATGTCCACATATTTCTCTATGCCTAGTGAGGATTTCCTACTCACTTTAGGTCCAGGGTTCTTGACTGATTGTCATTCCTGCTTGTTTCCCAAAATTCCCTTATGCAAAGCTAAAATCAGTTTCTTATGTTTGTTGAGAATGGCACGGCACGCTGATGCTGTAGATCTGGGGATGAAGATGATTCTCCATTGTCTGTTACCACATCCCTATTTACACCATGCCAAAGGATGTGGCAACTGCTATATCTCTGACATGACCATGCTTTACACCCACATTATACTCTTTTGCCTCGGGAGTAAATGACTTGAGTTGGAAGGAAATTTTCCTACAGAAGAGTTTTCCATCTGAAAATGCTGATTAGACTGAATTGAAATGTTCTGTGGAAAGGTTTTGATTCCATCAAAGCTTTTGGTGGAAACAAAGCAAGCTTTGTGCAGGCTGTCTGACGGGCCGAAACTGCCTTGACTTATGCCAGCTTACCCATCTACTCGGGGCTTTCTGGCTCTGTGGCCACAAGATTTCCCGGCCACCTGCCCGGTGGACGCCAAGACACTGGTTAGGTGCCGGTTTTTGTAGCGCTGCCTGCATGGGTGCGGCTCTGTGACCACACACTCTTCAACTCCCTGAGTCAGGGATTTTGATTTTGAAAGTCTCTTTTGATTCCTTCCTTGTTTTTTTTTGTTTGTTTTTTTTTTGATTTTTCATCCCACTGAAAATGGCCATGCCTTATTTCACCTTTCAGACTTATTGTCAGGAGCACACGTTTTATGCACTAGAAGGTGGTGTCCATTTGTTTCTGCTGGTAATATGATTTCCAGCTCCAGGATCAAACTCTGAAAACACAGCAGGGGATGTGTTTTTTCTTCCCCGTTTTGCACTGCCTGCTCACAACTGCCACCTGCGGTTTGACCATGGCAGTCACACTTGGGTCACTGCATTAAAATTGCTCTGCACTTACAGACTTTAGACAGAGCACAAAGCACAAGCTTTAGGAAGAGTGCAGGAGTGTTTGGGAGGACAGAACACAACCACTTCGATTAGTTTATTAGAAGGCTGTGAATAATAGCAGAAGCCAAGCTGCTGGGCCTGCAGTGGGTGGTTTTGTTCTCGAAAAGGGGCCACAGCACAGCCTCATCTAGCTGCAGTCCCTCAGGCCACAAGGTGCTCAGGCTTTGACCTAGGGCAGGCATCACAGAGAAGAAGAGATCTGCATCCCATGGAGGCCAGCACACAGCTTCCCTCAGCAGCTCTCATTTTTCTGCCACCACCATCAGGTTTTCCAGAGAGTACTGCCCTTGTTGGCCTTCACACAGCTGGGATGTGCTGAATGGACCTACACAGAGAGTGCAGGCGAACCTATATTTTATCCTCTTTCAACGTTTTTGACAAAACCTGATAAAAAAAAAAAAAAAAAAAAAAAAAAAAAAAAAAAAAAAGGAAGTGGGAGGGGACAGAAATGGGTCAGGATCAAATACCATTTTATTTTTTAAAGCTCCCAGCTCCCCTCTGGTGCTATTTTTCTTCTGTTGTCCAGACAATGCAGCAGACAGCCCTATGCCCCAGCCAGGCTACCAAAGAAGATAAGCAGTCCCTTTTCAGCAATGGCAACTACAAACTGGCTGGGTACTTAATTGATTAATTTAAATGGAAAATGTATTTAACAAAGAATTCTGTTATTTAACCTTTCAACACCTTATTTTCTCTGAACCATGATTTCTTTGTTCTGTGCAAGGCAGCTTCAGCCTGTCCCAGAGCTACAAGTGGAAGCAGGGTGCAGAGGTCACAGACAGGGAGGGTCTGCGAGTTGAGGACAGGGAGAATGGGAACTAAGCAGACCTCAGATCAAGAGTCAGATTTCTTGGTGCCCGTAAGTCCTCCAGGCTTTGTGAAGCAGGCCCTGAAACTGCCATCCCAGCAGAGCAGCAGCCTCAAAGAGACCTTGTGAGCAGCAGTGGAAATGCCAGCCACTGCAGCCTGATCTGCCTGCAGAAATCAAACAGCACAACATCTTACACTGACCAAAGCCAGTCGCGTAAGGCCACTACAGGCTGCCCAGAGAATTAGCTGCCAAAACCACCTGTCACTGCTTGTGCTGTTTTCTGGCAGAGGGATGAAAATAACCTCTGTTCATGACATGGAGAGTGCCTCATGCCCCTACGCTGCCTGGCTCTGTGCTGCTGCTTCCTTCAGCCAGGCAGGCAGCGTCCCACTGCGTATCTGCACACTGTAGGCGTGCTCCCGTCCTGCGTGGGATCGTATGAAGCCAGAAGATGAGCAATGCTGAATTTCCTACCGCTCCCCAACAGCCTCTCAGGCAGCACCAGCACCTCACTTGTTTTCAAAGATTCCTCTTACTGATCAAAAAAAACACCCATGAAGATGTGTTTACAGATTGCCCTGCCAGCAGTCTATCTGACTTCTATCTGACAGGCAAAACCAAGTTAACATTAAAAAAATTAGAGGCAAAACAAAGACAATACCCTTTGACAGTCCAGGTCTTACCTGTCCTACCAGATTCCTTGACAGCAAAATAAGTAATTTCGTCCTGCTGTAAAAATATAGTTTCTTTTCCTGAGGACTTGGACACATTGTTAATACCTAAAACAGAATGCCAGCCCCATCACTTGCATTCCTCTTGTCAGTGAAGAAGATAATTTTCATTTAGTTTTGCATTTTTCAGCGCTTTGCACATCCTTTTTTCTTCATGTGCAACAGGTTAGCTACTTCTGTTCTACTGTGTATTGATGCATGTGATGGTACTCTGTGCTGGGGATTGTTCAGTGTCTCTGAACCAAGAAGGCCTTTGATCATAAAAAGAAGACATCATCTGGAGATGAAAGTGTGAAAACAGACAAGGTGGATGGGAGCTTTCCTTATGGGCCCCTGTGCAAACACTGGCAAGACATATCCTTCCTTTGTTTCACTTGCCTCTGCTGTAACTAGAAACAAGTGGATTTCCTACCAGGGAGGGAGGGAAGGGGAGAGTGTAGGAGCAGTCATTCACCTGACTTTTAGTGAGAAATCCATCATTCCAAGATGTATTTTACCAGGGCAGAACAAAAGCATTCTGTAACTTCATGGCTGCCAGACATTTTGGAACAAGGAGGGTGATGAGGGTGAGTAGGCCCGTGCCCTTGCAGTGTCTCCAAATTGCCAACAGCCAGAGCCATCCAGAAGGGCTGAGATCTTGCAAAAACAAACTGCAATTTCCCCCAAACTGGATCAAATCCGAGTGCTTCAGTCATGCAGCTCAGCAAGGGCAGCACAGAGGCAGCTGCCACGGTGCTCTTCCCAGGGCTGCTCCCCTCTCTGTGCAGTGTTTCTGGTTCAGCCATTTGTGCTATACAGAAATGCCTGCAGCTGCTTTGTGTGGGCAGAAAGCAGCCAAACCCAAAGAATTTCACTGCTGGCCAAGCTCACAACAGAGGGGACAGCCCCAGGCAATGCTGAACTGTGCCCTGAGCAGACACACTGACAGCACTTCTTGGGGAGAGATGGGAAAGAACCCTGGCTTCGAATATATATTTTGCCTTGGTTCAGTAAATTACTGAGGGGTGAGACAGAAAGGTCGATGAGCACACAGCTGTGTTAGTCACATAGCTGCTATGCTACTGAACAAAATGAAAATGCCTATGTAGCTGAAAGAGATAGAAAGGTGAGTGTGCGCTTGTGATATCATGGTGCAATTGATAAATAGTCATGTACTGGTGATAAGATAGGCTTGCTGGTGATAAGATAGGTTGGAATGTGATAGATCTGCATTGGCAATCTGATAGATTGTTACATAGTGTTGATCAGACGGGACTACTGATAGTTTCTCATGTCCCCTGTTATCACTGTGGGTGTTAAAGTTAGATGTTCAGCTTTTCCCTTGCAAGATGGAGAATGTGTAAGTTAGAAGAGCTTTAACATTTATGTAAAACCTAGGAAAATAATGGTGACTAAGAGTAGGAGTAAAGGAGAAAAAAGTGTGCAAGAAAAGAGAGGATTTGAGGGAATTAATAGAACAGAATTGACCACAGAGCACTGAACTCATTCTGTGCTAACTGCAGCCTCTGTCATTATCTTATCAGCGACTCTTGCTCAAACAACCAGTGCCTCTGAGATTCGTCAGTGAACTGCCTGGAATGTCCTGCAGACTGTTTCAGTATTTGGACCTGCCTGCAGTGGGCGAGGAGAGAGGACGGAGCTGGATGTATCCATGCTGTGGGTGGGGAAGAAGAGCGGCTGTCCATGGCTGCAGGGTAAGTGCGCTGTGCCTGGATCCTACTGAGCCTGCTGGCACTTCTGGTGCCCAGAAGGAAGGCAGTGCCTGAAGTCACAGCGGATTCCCCCAGGAACTGTCAGACCCTGTGCATGCCAAAAGGATGAGTCACAGAAAGAGCTGAGTCACAAAGTCCTCTGACCACAGGTCCTGCTCATCTCACTCCCTTTTTCCCCCACAGCAAGTCCTGACGCTTTGCGATGCTCTTGGAACAGACAGAGCACACCCACAGCACATCAAACCTTTTTTTCCAGCAAAACAGCCACTTTCTCTGGAAGGAAAACATGACATAGGAGGTAATTTCTTTCCTACCTCTGCCACTAACTCACTGTACAAACACGACCAAGACCAAGCCACTTTCTCTTCTGATGCCTCTATTTTACCCTCTGTTAGTAAAGAGAAGTCGTCCAGAGTTCTCAAGCATACAGGGCAAGCTAATGGGCTTGAGAAAGAAAATGCCTTGATGGGTAAATAGCTGCTGTCACTGGAGGCTGTAGCTTAGACAAGGAGAGGGGAATGATTAATTTTATTTTTCATCAGATAATTTTTATTTTTCATCAGACCTACATTCTCTGATGGCTTAAGCAGGCTATATGGAGAGGGTGGTTTAGGCCCCATACCTGAATGCTCCCCAGAACAGTTGCATTCAGAACAAACGCACCTCCCATTAAGGTTTAGATAAGGGCTGTGCCCTGGCCAGGGCTGTAGCTGTTTATTTTACCTCCTGGACAAGGTACACTTGTGAGATGCTGTGTGGCTTTCTGATAGCAGAAGATGGTGAGAGATAAGCTTTTCTTTTCGCTGTATCTCAAGGCTCTGATCTTCTGTTTCCTCCACCTCCCGCGCCTTCACAACTCCTCTCTGCTCTTTGCAACTCTGCAGACCACAGTCCCCCCAGCATGGGTAATCCACTACACCCAGGGCAGAGGCAGACCAGTGCAAGCCTCGACAGATGGCTAGATTTCCACAGTGGACTCAACTGAGCGCTGTAGTGCCATCAGCTGCAAGAAAGCAGCTCTGCAGTGAAGCCAGAGGTGACTGGGTTGGTGACTCTGCAGGGTTACGGAGAGCATCAGTGAGGGAAACCATGGCTTACTGGAGGGGAACTACGATTATTTTCTTTTCAGTGTGTGAAGTAGTTGCAAACATTTAAGGCAGTTTAATAGTCTGAGACATAAGGATGCTAAACATATAGAATTGTTTATTTATAGGGTGCCCGATTTTCAGGTTTGAGAAGCAAACTGCTCAATTCAGTAGCACAGAGGGACCAGTCAGGATCCAGAAGACGAGCCATGGGTCCTGGGAGTTTAGTTGTATGAGGAGCCTTAACCAGCTTGGAGGGTGGTGGCAGTGCAGGGGGGACGTACACCATGCCCTACGGTGTACATTTTTTTCTGGGGGACGGGGAGAAATCTGGATCTGCTGGAGCTAATGCAGTTCATCCCTAGTAAGCGAGGTAGGCATTAAACCTTTGAGGTTCTGGGATATTTTTTGGAGGTGGGTAGGAAGGAACCACAATACTGTCCTGTACTGTCCTGTGATGGTCAGACTGGAGATGTACACGTACATCATGGCTGGCTGTTTGGAGACACGAGGTGTAGCTGACTGCCCTTGTCTGCTGACAGTATTGCCTCCCAGGATCTTAGTTCTAGAGCTGCTTGAGAAACAAAACCATTGTTTAAAAGATTAAAGCAGAAGTTTGCAAAGAGCCTTTCCAGGTCCTGTGCAGGAAGTCCAGGGCATGTGTGTTGAGGGGCGGAGAGGGAAACTCAAGGAAGAGCTGCTTTTGATTTGTCCTCTGTCTCTGGACCATTTTCTGTCTTGGTAGCAATACTGTAGTAGTAGGCACGGATTGTGTTTTCCACAGAAATAAATCCTGGACGCTCTTCCCATCTGTAAGGGCAGAAAAGAAAAATAAGAATTGGCAAAAAAAACAACAGTGGACTGACCCAATGGAGAAGATACCAGGCACAGAAGAACCTGGGAGAGAACAGCAGCCCAGCAGTACCAGGCTGTACCAGGGAAGGAGCTGCAACTTTTCTGGGATGGAGAGGGGCAAATGCAGAGAAGCTCTGACATCTTACAGGCAAATGGAATGGAATGATAATAAAGAATTATGTGTATTATTCATCATGGTCTGGGGAATGAGACACCATTCATTTCGTATTGTCCAGAGAGTGTGTGCTGCCCTGATGGACCAGCAGAGAGAGGAGCAAGAGGAATCCTTACCTGTAGGTCCAGCATTGCTGCATGAGGGTGTACATCTCTGCTGGACAGTCCGTGGGGCACTCCATGCGCTTCCCTTGCTCTATGAAGCTAATAACCTCTGGGCCTTTCATTTTCTAGGAGAAGATCAAGTGGGAAAATGTTTTCACAGAATCACAGAATTGTAGGGGTTGGAAAGGACCTCCAGAGATCATTGGGTCCAACCCCGCTGCCAAAGCAGGTTCCCTAGAACAAGTTGCCCAGGGAGGCATCCGGACGGGCCTTGAATATATCCAGAGAAGGAGACTCCACAACCTCCCTGGGCAGCCTGTTCCAGTGCTCCGTCACCCTCACCATGAACAAGTCATTTCTTATATTGGTGGGAACTTCCTGTGGTCCATTTTGTGGCCATTGCCTCTTGTCCTTTCCCCACAAATCACTGAAAATGTTTTAATGGTTTTGGATATGGAAACAGGGTCAGTAGAAGCAGTTTAGAGCTGGGCCTGGGGTAGTACTTTGGGTCCATGCACAGCACATTCCATACAGTGTCTGTTTTCAGCCCCTGCACCCAGCAGTGGTGTCTCACATTGCCTCACAGCCCAGGGGCCCATCCCAACCCTGGGCAGAGCAGTGGCTGAGCAACTGACTTTTCAGCTCTGCAAGTGGGTGGAAGGATCAAAGAGAAGGTCTGCTTTGATTCAAATCCAAACAAATTTGTTTTGTTTTCTGTTTCCTTTCCCTTAAATGAGCACAATGCTGCAGGATCCAAGCAATCCAATCTGTGCCTTCCATGAAGTGGAAGTGAGCCTGTTGTGTTGCCCCCTGCCTAAAAGATGTAAAAGCATCCACTCGAGGGAACGGAAATCGAAGTTTCATTGTGTGTCAGTCAACCGGTTTTAGAGTGGGAGCCCAGATTGTGACTTCGATCCATGATAGGCCCAACTTTGCCTCACCTTGTACGGTTTCTGCCCATAGCTGAAGGCCTCCCACATGGTCACACCATAGCTCCATACATCACTCTTGCTGGAGAACTTGTGATAGAGGATGCACTCCGGGGCATACCATTTCAAGGGCCACTTTCCTGCTGTCCTGGCCTGTAGCAAAGCAAAAATGAACATTTGAGAGAGAGCCTGCTCTGAGCTGAACCTGAATTCTGTTTTGCTAAATGTTTCTGTCAAGTGTAATCCCACACCGCTGAAAAAATACTGTCTGCATTTCTTCCTTCCCTCCTGGAGCTTTGCAAAGACCCTTTTAATGTCACAGCAGCAAGGCTGGACAGAATGTGATGTGGTTGTGCAGCCAGGCTTCTGGGAAGAACTCAGAGCCCCTGTCTCTGGGAGCCTTAGCCCCCAGTCTGGAGGAGGCTGGGAATCTGCTAGCTATCTGGATCCTTTGTTGTGCTCACACTTACCTTGTAGTAGCTGTCATCAGCACCAAGAGCCTTGGAGAGTCCGAAGTCACTGATCTTGGCATAATGCTGGTTGACCAGCAGGACATTTCTGGCTGCCAGGTCCCTGTGGACGAAGTTTTTTTCCTCCAAGTACTTCATCCCCATGGATACTTGATGCATCAGCTCCACAATATTGCTGACTGTAATCTCGTCTCTGGGGAGGATGGAAGGACAATGCAGTAATAAAACCGTTGGACAGCAAGAATCTGTCATTACTCTGTACACCACAGTCCCCTCTAAGCTCTCTAGCTGCAGCGGAGAATGAGCATGGACATCTCTGTTCCAGAAGCATCAGTCCCTATGACTTACATGAAAAAGAATCTCTTTCTGTTATTAGCAGCCTCCCTCCACCTACAAAGCCAGGCTTCCCTGGCAAAAGTGAGTTGGATGAGAAATGCAGAGAATATCAGACACATTTTATTCAGCACTCACTTCTTGGAAGACAAGAACTTGTTGAGTGGTCCTCCAGAAGCCATCTCCATCACAAGCATTAGGGACTCTGCCTCGCAGACCCCAATCATGCGGACAATGTAAGGGTTGTCCAGTTGATGCATGATCTGGGCTTCTGTCATCATTTCATCTCTCACTGTTTTCTCATTGTTGCTCTTCAGCACCTTGATGGCCACATCAATCTGCTTCCTGCACGGGACACAAGAGGAACAAATGTGGATGAATTAAACAGCACCTGGATTCATGTATCAGCCAGGAATGGAAACTACTCCACATGTGATAACGTTTGGTATCTCAAATGCAGCCTCCATAGCCTGTTTTGGTGGAGCCCTGTATGACATTGTTATCCCAGGCCTGTTAGAAGGCCCAAGAGAAAAGGATCACTTCAGCCTTGTAAGTGTAGAGTAGTGATTGTCATCTGTAGATCTGAAGGCTCCTCATACACTAAGATGTGCATCATCATCACCATTTTTCAAGGAGGGTCTCAGGCACAAAGTGAGCAAAAGCCATCTGTATGGACATGCAGAGAACCAGAGGTAGAGCCAAGGATTGCACATCTACTCAGTTTCACTCCTTTATTCTGATGTGGACCAAGATGACCTCAGGAACATGGACATGCCCCTCTGAGCCCGGCAAATGCCTCCAGAAGTGGCAGTCTTATGCATGGGAGCATAAAATGCAGCTTATACTCTCAGGACACTGGTAAAGTCCCAGAAAAGCTACTACTGACCTTCCAGAACCTCTTATACCTCCACCCCATTATCACTCTAGAGTCCATCTAGCTAGAAACAGGATGGCTGGGGACATGTCTGAGCACCCCCTTCCCTCTTCCTCGGCATCCTTCAGGGCAGCACTCACTTTCTCATTTTGTAGACTCCTTTCTTGACGCAGCCAAAGTTTCCTGCACCCAGTTCCACTTCATCAATCATCAGGTGGTCCCTCTTCAGGAAGAGTTTCTTATCCTTCAGTTCCTCAGGGTCGCTGTACGGGCTCTCATAGACACTGGTGTCCATGGGTAGCAAGCGTGACTTTCCTGCATATTCACAGGAAATAAACTTGTTTATAGCTATAAGTGATGTACCCTTCCCTGCCCCTCCCTCATTGATCAAGAAGGTTTTCTTTAACCTCCTGGCATATTCTCCTTCAAGCTCCATCATTTAAGCCTTCCTCTGGGCATCTCCCTTCCTCTCACAGCCCACAGCCTCTCTGAGTTACACTGTCAGACCCACGATGGAGAGATGTGTTTGAGCCCTCCCACACTACAGGTCCCAGCAGGTCCCAGCTGCATGCTTGGCTTCTCCCCAGTGAAATGTAACTGAATGCACCGAGTATTTTGTAGGCAGTATAGAAGATGGGGAATAGGACAGGGCTTGGTTTACTGGGTACAGGGTGTGGGTAAACGCTTTTGCAATATTCTTGGCTCAGGGCCCAGTAGTGAGTGGGTGCCTTTGTAGAAAAGCAGCTTTGCAGCACAGCTCTTTGACCAGAAGGTGATAGAGATGGCAACCCCCCTGGCTCCTGTGGCACCCCCAGGTCCTATCTCCTCCCATCACAAGGCGAAGGTTTTCAGAGGTGCTCACCTACAGGCTCTGGCGTGTATCCATCTGCATTGAGAGCTCCAAGGTGTCTCTGGAAAAGAAACAGGGTTAAAGTGGATAAGGCAGCCAGGGGAAAACATTTCAATTTGAAATGGACAAGGAGAGGGATGGGGAACCTCTGGAGCCCAACAGAGCCCCAGCTGGTGACTTCCACTAAAAGGCCCTGTGCTGGGCATAGGGGACTGGTGCAGTGTCGAGCTGTCTGGTCCTGGCTGGTGTGAAGCCCCTGCAGCTCCACAGCAGGGCTCTGACCCTGGGGATTCACTGCAAAGCCTGTGTGCAGGATTGCAGCTAAGTGACCTGCTCTGCGGGCTGCACAGGGTGAGGTGCCAAGGGGGCTGTGTGTTCTCTAGCAGCGGGGAGTATGCATGCAGGACTGTGTTTTGCTCTGTGCCTCCTCTGTTTCCCCCATCCTGAAGTTACAGGTCTTCTGCAGCAGTGGGGGTCATCCGAGGCCAAGCCTCTGTAGCTCTGTAGCTCAGAGTCAGCGAGTGAAGGGAAGACCAGAGGCAGCTCAGCTTGCAGCCAGCTCACTTGCCTGCCTGGCTGTGCCAATGAGTGACCTCCATGAGCACCCATGGATGCTGCAACCACTGTTCCAAAAGCAGACAGGGACAAAGCCATGATTGCTGTATGAAACACACTTCTCCAGCACAGCTTTGAACTCCAGTGCTGCTTGCAGCAAAGTCACCATGGGAGCCCACCGCAGATTGTGAAAGCTCTCTGAGAACATGGGTAAATGCTTAGACCTTTATTTGGGCTTTGCTGGGCTCTGGGATGGGCTGCTCTCATAGCCCAAACTTGCTGGTTTCAACACAGTTTAGCACTCGCAGTGGTGACTGAGCACAGACATACCCTGAGGCCAGGGATGCAGAAGGAGCACAAAGACCTGGCCAGTGGCCAGAGGCTGGCTGCAAGGCTGGGCGTTCCCAGAATCTGACCATGTCTTCCCCACTCCTGCCTGGCAAGGAGGGCAGCAGGGAGAGGGCTCCCCGAGGACATCCCCACATGTTGCAAGGAGCGCAGTGTGAATGGAAACCATTTTCGACTCTACTGGTAGCTGTGCCCAGCTATTCCTTGTCCCCATCCAAGCTGGAAAGAGGACAACATTGCAGCTGGCCTTAATATATTCCAGTTGTGTTATTGCCTTTTAGAAAAGAGCAGTTTGATCAGTGAGCTTGAAATGCAATTAAGCCCCTGAGGTACCAATAAAACAGACCCTTCCCAAAACTTACGCTCACAGAGGGGTGGGTTGGTGGAACCGGTGCTGCAGAGGCTGTAAATCAAGAGAGAAACTTTTATTTGGAGTCTGTGTGTGCCCTAAGCAGAATCAGAGCATCAGTCCTTGAAGGACTGTGGGGTCCAATCCCTCCCACACAAACACCCCTTTCCACTGTGTTAGCCGTAAACGGTGTGGAAGCATGTCTAGATAAGGGGGCTGTTCCCAGGCCAGCCCTCCAGAGACCTCAGGGATCCCACAGGCAGGCTCTGAAGTGACATTTGTGACACTTGAGCCAGAAGTGACACATGGTTTTGAGTGTTCAGCTCAAGAGATGCACCAGGAGCCAGGCTTCAGGTCATGTTGTTTCCTGGTGCCTAAAAAGCAAGTAATTTTTCGGAAGCCATGCATTTGGCACCCAAAGCCCCTAATTTGTCTGGAGCACAGATTCCCCTGTCTGTTGCTGTGTTTGGGCCACCCTTGGCCATGCCAGGAGTGTGGCCGCTTTCAGCAGACAGCACAAAGTGGCCTTGCCCAGCCTGCCACAGGAGCTGAAATTGTGCCATTCCCTAACCATCAGAGCCTGCGTAAGTTGGGTCGGACATGGTAAAGGACACTTGTGATAGCACGGCTCGAAGTGGCCTCAACCGAGGCCAGGGATGGCACTCGCAGATGTCAGCTCACCTGGCATGCTGGGGTTGGGGCAACTTTCCCTCAGGGCGAAAATCAGACCATCCGGTTTGAGTTTCAAATACTCCACCAGCTGAGAAAGGAATCAGACGAAAAATAGATTAATGCAAGCAGAAAATCATCTTTTCTTTTGCAAGTAGCATGTGTGGCTTATGGTAATGGTGTCTCTCAGATTTATGGCAGAGAGGGACCTGATTATTTCTTTCTCTCCTCTTCTAACTATGCACTCAGGGATCTCGTAGAGTCAGCATTTGCATAGCTGGGTATACGCCAGAGCTGGGAAGAATTTGGGAAGTTAGATAAATACCAAAAAAAGACAAAGGGAAAATCTCTAGCAGTACAGCTTGGTAGGGCATTTTCAGTGTAATGTCATTGTTGTCACAGCCGGAAAGGTTTTCAAGAAGTGTTTTGTTTGATAGTCTGAGAGGAACCTTTGGCTTTCCTGGAGGAACCCCAGGGCTAGCCCTCTGGATCCTGGGCAGTTTTTCCCTGCAGTTCAAGCACTGCAGGGATTGACACTGGCTGGAGTTGACCACCTGAGCCCTAGCCACCGGACCAAAAGGGGGACTAGGCTTTCTCTTCCCCTCCTGTGTGGCTCAGATTTCATCTGAAATTGGGAGACTGGCGCAGTTCTGTTTCCATTAAAATGCCCAGAAGTCTTTGTTTTCATTCAAATTCAGTATGAAGACAATCTTGGGAATTTGAAAAATTCAGCAAAACAGTTACCATCCCCAGACAGCTTTACCCAGGAGGAAGCAGCGGTGTTCCTTCCCTGAGGCAGCTCTAAAGGGCCATGGTGCGCACACAGACCCAGCAAGGCTCCAGGGGCACGCAGCTCCCAGCAGTGCCAGGGCTCTGTGCTGGTCTTGGGCTTCAAGCCCTCATCACATTCCCTAAAAACCCTGTCCCCTCCTTGTGAAGACTGCTGGGGCAATGCAGCATCTGAACATATTCTGCAGCTCTTGTGGGGTGATAGGATTTGTCTCCTGGTACATGGACATGTCTCCTAGTCTCATGGTACATCTTTGGTCATGTCAAGGTTTTGGCAGTTGGCTCAACACTTCTGCCCCCCACACACACCTTCCCCCTCTTTGCATATTAGTCAGCCACTTGGAAAATAAAGTTGCAGTCAGCACCTAAAGGTTTGCCAAGCCAGGAGGGGGGATGCACAGGAGACACAGCCTGGGATGAGCAATTTCATCAGTGCTTGCTGCAGGAAGAGGTCCCATGCAGATGCTGTGGCTGAATGTGTGATGTTTGCTGATGGGTTGCAAACGTAATTATTATGACCATCTGCCAGTATCCTGCCTTGAAGCTAGAAGTGAAAAGCACTGATCCTCTTGTTTCTTTGGAGAGGCACCAGGCTGGTGTTAAGCATGGCAATGCCAGTGCTACTTCAGAGCTGCTATGATAACCCAGCCCTAGCTGTACATAGCTAGGAGTGCACAATGGTGCACAGATATGAACATAATGAGGTGAGATGATAGACAGCCAGACCCAGAGGACATAAGAGTTTTCTGGAAGAGGCTACAATGACCCACATATGGTCTTAAAGTCTTTAAAGCTCCAAGTGGCCTTCCCTTTCCCCCAAGGCATGGGCAGCAACAACAAGGGAGAAGTACCTTCGCTTTATTAGGACAGCAGCAGTCACTGTCCCACAGTACAGTACCTGCCAGAGCGTGTCAAACTTGGTCCCCTCGGGGATGGAGTACTTGCCGGACTTGTCCTGGTCTATCCGATAATGATACACTGTTTTGCCGTAGACAAGGGAGAGAGCGTAGGAGCCGTTTTCCTTTTTTTCTCTCAGCCTGGTCAGAAGGAGAACTATTGAAAGTAACTCTAGGTTTTACCCTGCAAATTACCATGGCTGCAGTGGTGGTGGGTTGCAGGGTGGGCGCTTGGTAAGGAGTCCCCTCTTAGAATTGCCACCTTCCCTCTGCAGAGGCTGAGGAGAGATCCTTCACCTTCTGTCTCTTGCCCCTCTTCTC
This sequence comes from Anas platyrhynchos, assembly GCF_047663525.1. Classification (NCBI taxonomy): domain Eukaryota; kingdom Metazoa; phylum Chordata; class Aves; order Anseriformes; family Anatidae; genus Anas; species Anas platyrhynchos. The sequence continues at coordinate 5,395,136 of NC_092615.1, forward strand.
CACCCTCTCCAGCTAATTCTTTCTTTCTCCAACTCATTCAGGAGATAATTAAATTAAGGACCATCTCACTTCTGTGAGATGCATGTGATTTTCTACCACAGCAAGTGCTTTCTTCTATATTTTATTGGCCATACAGTGCCTCCATTTCCGTGCTGAATGTCTCCGTCTACTGAACTCTGTATCTGATATCACCCTGTGCATTAGAAACCGTGCTTCATACTGACATCTAAACATGAGAAATGAATAAAGCATATGACTCGCTCTTCATGAGGGCCAGCTACTGCTTCGTAAATGACAGGTGTCAGACCCCACAGATCTGTAACCCCAGTCTGACCATGCCCAGCTAAACCTCCTCTCAGGCACTGCCACATGAAACAAAGAACTAGAGGGTAAGTGGGGAAATGCTAAAAGGACTATCTTTCAGGATTTGCACACTCACAGGAACTTCCCATCAGGTTGTGCCCCAGAGTAGAGCCTCCGTTCAGCTTCATCCCGGCTGATGTTGCCGTGGAACCAGGGCATCCTCTCATGGGCCGTGGTGGCAATGAGCTTCTCCACCTGTGGAGCCTGGCTTATGATGGCCTGTTCAAGTGCATCCCCCTGGAAGAGAGTGAGAAATGAGACCTCCTGCTGCACTGTTGTGTTGCTGTGTGGCTTCAGCATGGCTTAGTTTGCACCCCCTTGGACAGCTGAGGCAGGAAACTTGGACAACCTCGTAACTGGAGTGCCTGTGACATTAATTGTGCCTGTAGCACTAGTGGGTTGGATTCTGTTCTGCTGCAGAATTACTTGCAGAACTACTCGAGATGAAATACTTGCTTATCTAAATTGCTCCCAGCCCTCAAATCCATCTGAAGTCCATTGATTTGTTGGTGAGGGAAGAGAGAAGCCATTGTGTTCACATAAGGGATTTTGATGCCAGGCTCACAGGGTGCCTTCCCGCTTGGCATTCCTGGAAGAGCAGGACTGCTTTCTGGTGCCTCTGCCTTCTTGGCTGCTTGCTGTCCCCAGGCACTACAGCTTATCAAGGGCAGTGCAATCTGGAAATCATGTGGGGTACCATAGATTAATTTTACTGGCCCTACACTTTTCATAAACAAATGCAGGTTTTCATTTGCCAGTAGGTGGCAATGTCCTTTGTGTTATCTGCCAGGGTTCATGGTTCAGCTTCATGGAGAAACCCTACTGAAGACCTCATTCTGCCAGGTACCTTTGGTCTAAAACAGACCACATTTAGAGACTTTTCATAGAAAGACTTCCTAGGGAGAATGCCTGAGCTATCTCACTTGGAAGGGGCTGAGTAGGCACTATTGAGCTGACAGCAGGTAAAAGAAAATTAATTATGTAGCTGCCAGTGTGACCATTTAGAGAGTTTTGCTTGGTCTGTCTCAATTATATATAGTTCTGTGTACAACCAACTACAGAAGCTATTTTTAAATTGAAATAATAGACAGACTAGATGCAGTACCCAGTACCTTAGTCTCATAGGCAAAATCTCCAATGACTTTAAAGAGCAAGGAAAACCTGAGCAAGACTTTGAATCTGGTTTCATCACAGCTTCAGCACAGCATTACGGAGGCACAGACACTTGACGTGCAGAGCGTTGGTCTAACTGCAGTGAGTGTTCTGTGTGCTGCAGGGGAGCAAATGGTGCATGGCGAAATGCTTGTGAAGTGGGTGGTGAATCCCAACGCCCTGCAGAGCAGGTGCAATAGCAACTGTTCAGAGAAATAACCTGAAGGTTTGGGATGATGTTTAGACATGTTTCTGAAGAAGCAACTGAAAAAGTGAGAGTTAAGACTACTTTTAGTGCCTGCTGCCTCTAAGGAGGACCTTGCTTCACCACGATGTGATATAAGAGGGGGAAGACAGCAATAGAGGAGGTCAGGGTGGCAAGTGGCAGTAATCCCCCAGAGAACACCCCTTGCACAGTCCCACACTGCCTTTGGCAATGGCCAGTACCTCTAGTCTCCACGTCTGCCGGACGTACTCGCGCACCATATTGTCCCTCATGCTGTCGAAGACTCCAGGCTGGGGCTCCACACCACTGGGGCGGTTGCAGGGCTTGCGGAGGGTGCAGCAGAGCCCATCGGCATCCTTGGAGTAAAACTCGCAGAGCTCCTCTGGCCCACAGTGTGCTTTGCCCCCCGCAATAGCATAGGTACCGTTCATCTGGCGCTCGATGGCGTAATGATAAAACTGCAGGTTGCATACCATGGAGAGGACATACCCCCCCAGACTGCGCAGGCATTGCCGCAGCAGGAACAGCCCATCCGACATGCCTGCCAGCTTGAGGTACTCCTCCGCTTCTGACCTGGCAATGCTGCCATAGTAAAAGGGCAGGTGAGCAGCAGCATCCGGCATTGCTGCGCACTTACTGGGATTGCTTGGGGCAGCTCACACGCAGCTCGTGCTTGATCTGGAAGAGAGAACCAAAATTCTTCACTGATTGAATTTTTGCAAACAGGTTTAATCGGAATTCAAACCTGTTTATCTAGGGGTTGATCAGCCCCCAGAAGACAGTCTGTAGGGACATCTCAAACATCACATGGAGAGTAGGAACAGGTGCGTTCATATCTCTGGCCAGAGAATCCCACACAGCAATTCACCTAGCCTGCTAGAAAGCAGAAATACACCCGATCTTGACCTATTGCAAGTAATAGAGAATGCACCAAATTCTACAGTGATTGTTCTGGTCACCTTCACTATTAAAAATGTGCTTCTTAAATCCATTCCAAAGTTTTTAGTTTTGACTTCCTACTATTTTCTCTCTAGTCCTGTTCACAATAAAAGCAATAAAAGCAAACTCTTTTTCCTCTCTGAATAAATTAGTTTTGATGTGAGGGTCTGTTAGGCCAAAATCTTACATGAATTAAGATTAAAACATGAGAGCAACATTAATTGTCTAAAGAACATCTAGATATATGGTTGCACCAAACACAGCAGAAGGAGGCAACTATAAGCCGAGTGCTTTTAGGCAGACAATAACTATCTGTTGACAGCACCAAGGAGAAACCTTACTCTAATTGTCTCTTAATAAATTGTATGGATTATTTTTCCTACAATACCTGACCGACTGGTTTCTGAATTTGGCCAACACTCCGATCCCAACTGGCAGTTCCTATTTCTACTTCTTACGCATGTTCCTGAGAAAGACGGAGCTCAGACATGGCCAGCCATCATTGAAAAATGAATTTAATCCCACTGTCTCTGTGAAGCTGAAATGTGCAAGCATTACTGGAGTTCCCCGCTCAGAACAACCTAAAACCAGAAACAAACCTACCGCCGTGATGCTGCAGCGCCAGTTCTTGGTGGGAACCCAGTGAGAAATGTCACTTTGTTGACTGAGATATTGCAGAGACTCTCCTGTCAGAGAGCTATAGTTCTATCAAAAAATCTAAAATCCCACCCACAAATTATTGCCAATTTCCGGTGCTTAGTGGAAACATTACCAGATTTGGAGGGTCTTATTTGTTCCCTGGAGCCTAATCTTCGGTTTTGTCATTGCGTAGATGCTGACCCCAAAAAGAATTATTGTCTCCCTCCCCATCTCCAACAAATGCATAACTCATGTTTACAGAAAAGGCATCCAGCTTTTTGGCTGGATCTCTGCTATTCACCCTGATTCTTCTGAACATCACCCTCATTTCCGAACACAGTGGAACAAGTTTCTGCCTGATTGTTTGGTCCTATTGAGCTGCTTCCGAAGCAGCCTCTCAGGCAGTGGCTGGAGCTGTGCTTGACTGGCCATCTGCCTGCCCTGTGCCTACCCAGCAGCACTAGTGAGGGGGCTGCTTCCTGCCAGTCTCTGGCCCTGCTGAGCTATGAAAGGGTTGGCTGGATGTGTGCTCTGTGTCAGTAGGAACAGGGTAGGGGTTAGAAGGAAACTGCTGAGGATAAACCATTTCTCTGTGTGCACCCTGCTCTACTCAGTGTTCAACAGTGAAGACTCCATGGGGAACTGGATTTATGGCAACCAGTCTTCTCTACCTATTTGTTGTCTTCATAAGCCCAGAAGTGGCCTTCTGATGAGAACAGGAAGGGAGAGCAGGCTTGGTGAAGGAGATGTTTTAGCTAAGGCAGGAAACCACAACAGGAAGCCGTCAGCGGTGTTTGCAGCTTGCATGCGGGACATGTGTAAACCCTGTCAAGCGCAGCACAAGTAAGCCTGAATTGTGAAGCCCCCTTAATCAAATTCAACAAATGAAACAAATTGGGATCTTGATGGACCTGCAAGTATGAGACAGAAGGTAAATGAAAACACACTGTAGCTAAAAACCTGAACTGGGTTCAGTGCTTTGAACCAAGGCGAATGGCCTCCCTGGTCATTTGAAATGCTCCGGGCATCAGAGCTGCCCAGAGACAGAAAAAAACTTCCAGGGCAGGTCCCAGGAGGGTGGAATGTCCCGCACTGAAGGATGTCAGAAGCGAGCACTGCAGCTCTTGGTTTTGACTGCAGAGTCAGGCCCATGAATCATGTTCATGAGTGTAGGAAGTGAAAGCGCTGAGTAGGCAGTGGAAGGTTGATGGCCTTCTTCATGTGCTACTAATTTCCACTGGCTACCTGGGATAAACAGTGATTAGGTAAAAGGATGATGCACCCAAACATGCTGATTCCCTTCTCTGGAAAGTTCAGGAGCAAAACATCACAGAAAATGGAACATGTTTGAAAATTGGTCAGGTGAAAGTGAGACAGCAGAAGCTAATCACTAGTGAGCTCCCACAAAGTTTCCAGGTGCTTACACAGGCAGTTCTGTTGCAAACAGACTGTTTTTTTTTTTCTCTACAAGCAGAGTCCAGAGAGCCTCACAGGAGATACAAAAGTGAACCCTGGGTGGGCCTGAACAACACTGGCACAACCTTAGCAGACTCAAACAAACCTCACGCCGCTCTGTTTTTTCTGCAGTGTAAAGCACAAATGAAAATGAGAACCGATTTCATGGGTGGCTTTTACAGACATAAACTAGTGGCTGGAATAAGCTGTGAAAGGCTCTCTTAGCCACCATCTTCAAGCAGCAGGACCTGATTTTTCCAGCACCTTTTAAATCTCTGTCCCTTGAGCTGCAGTAACCCAGATGCTGAGCATTCCTGTTGGTTTTGGGTGCTCAGCCCAGGTTAGAAATAGCCTTTGTGAAGAAAGCCCACGAAGGCAGGGCTCCTGCAGTTACGGCCACATCTACAAACTGGTACTGTGACATGAGGATGCAATGAAGAAAACATCGCCCACGTAAAAAGTAGAGTCAGATCTGCACACAGGAAAGTCGTGCAGGAAACTATTGACATGTCAGTCAATCAGATCTATATATAGCTGGCTACTCGCTTCTATTTAGATCAGACAAGAACCATCAGGAACTGGTTTGACTTTATAATTTCCCAGAAGAGCAGGTCCAATTTGTGCTGTACTGGTGACAGTCCATGAGAGGCAGCCGGAGGAAGTGGTGGCAAACTGTAGCACCCCACAGGAGAATGTTTTCTGTCTCACTATGGCCACGACAAAGCCCCACAGCATTGCCCTGGCTGCCTGGGCTGTGTCTTTAAGGTGGCAGGGGTTGGCCGGAGGTGGAGGACCCTGGGAGGGATGGAGGCTGGGAATGGGCTGGGAGGGGAGGAGGGGGTAGTGCAGGGAGCTGCTGTTTTGAGGTGTATGGTGGCAATGTGGGGGAGGAGGTTTTTTGTTTTTGGGGTTTTTTTTGAGCAACTCTGTAAAAGGTGTTTAATTGAGGGGAGGCAACTGAAGGTAAGAGCTGCTGGGGTGAATGTGGCATTGCTGATGCAGAAGGTCTGTCTGGGGAGAGCTAGAGGCTCAGAGCTGCTGTGCCACTCACTTGCCCTGGGCTGTGAGTGGGGAATGACCCCAACCTCCGGGCTTGCCTGCCCTGCAGGAGGCTGCTGCTGGTTGAGGCTAGGTTGCCCCAGCCAGCTGCTCAGCCCTGCAGCTTCTCCTGGCATCCCTTGGCCTCTCACTGCACTGGTGAGGCTCTGCAGAGCTCCATGCAGGCCTCTTGTCTCACCCTGCTGCAAGAAGCTACTGCAAGAGTAAATGTGTTCTCCTGTGATGCTGTTTGCAGCACTTTTTTTGGTGCTGTAGGAAAACCCAGGTAAAACTTTGTACCTTGTACTATCTTGACCTGCTTGGTGTTTACTGAGCTCTCCAGGAGTCTGCTGCTGGAGCTGATCCTGTGGAGGTGTGGGGCTGAGCCTGGGTACAGAGGCTGTGGCAGAGGAAAGGTGTAGGCAGGGCTTAGGAGAGAACAGGATGGCACAAAGAGTAGGGTAAATGGAATAAATCACCAGTAGCTGCTTCCCTGTGGCTGTGGGCACATACCAACCATCTTCTGGCTTGCCTAGGGTTGTGGAGGAGCAGCTATGCCCAGTTCTTTCTCCTAGATTCCATTCTGTTGTTCCTGCTCTGATCTAAGAACTATTTTTATAGTGAGGAGCCTGGTTGAAGGACTGAAAAATGTTTCAAGTGTACAAGTTCCCTTTCTGAGTCGTTTATCCCAGGAGTCACTTGTAAAATGTAAGAGGATGAGCTGTGAGATGATTCCTGGATTGCGGGCATATAGTCTTCTAAATGCTAAATAACAATAGACTTGAAATAACTTTGATTAAACTTTAAGTGCTTTTCAGTTTAAAGAAAACTTTAACCTTGACTTGGATTGGCCTTACTATACTCTTCTAATTGCTCTTGATTAATGTTAAATTTGCATTTGTGCATTCCATAGCAGCTCTTCCCAAAGCTTCCTCATGAGCACTTGTGTTCCTTACTTTAACTGCTTTCCCAGCCTCCCTGCTGACTGCATATTAAAACCTCAACTACACAATCATTTATTAACACTTGAGCTATGTGTGAGTAGGAGTTTATGAAACCGTGAGCCCATTTCTGTTCATACTCATAAACAGCATGTCTTCTGCTTATATTGAAGATAATAATCTTCTGTACTTGTCAGTGGGTATTACTGACTCAGTCCTACCTGAAATGGTTGTATTTACAGAAACTCCATAGAAAAAGCTCCCTGCTCTGGAGTCCTGTGGCCTGAATTCTACAAACGACCTGATTTGCCCTTTGCTGTCCTTGAAGTGAGCAGGTAAGTGCAAACTGCCCCTTGCTGCCTGTGGATCCCTGGCCATGCGCAGAAATGCTTCATACACCTCAGCCCCTTTGAAGTGAAACATGGGATTCATTTGGCCGCAGGGAGGGTCCACAGTCCTTTTTGGAATAAAGATGTTAAATTCCACAGTATTATTTGCAAGGCCTCATGCAGGGGCCTGGTACTGCTGGGATGCACTTAATGCAAAAGCTCCTGACAGTGATGTACCAGCTTTGAAAAAAAGCTGGTACTATGGTTGGGGATGAAGGGTTCTGATCTCCCCTTCCAACCTCTTGGCCAGAGACGTAGTGCCACTCCATCACAGTATTATTGAAGATTTAAAATAAACACAGGTGATAGTTCTGTTTAAATGCTTGTGCCTTGGTGTTACAGTACCTGTATGATGAAGCAGCCATTGCTTACCCAGCGGCAGGGCTGCTGTTGGCTGGTTTCCTATTCCTCTTTCCACCTAGGATCAGAACTAGCCAGGCTGCCTTGAGTCCCTCAGCTCTCTTAAAGCACTTACTCTCACAAGCAGGCAGCGTTCAAGGGCTTGATGTCTGAGCATGCTGCTTGCAGACCCTCATTCAGAGCTAGCCTGATGCTTGTATCTGCACCCAAATGTGCAGGAGTGGTCGTGTGCCACCTCTGCTTCTGTTGCAGCTCCCAGCTGCTTCTTGCTGCTTTGCTTCAAGCTGGCCACTCGTAACCTGCCTAAGTGGGTGAGGTTGCTCATCCTTCTCAGAAAGGGAGAAACTGTGCAACAGAGCATGGAAAATTGATGACACGCTTGTTTGGTGCAGTCAGGTGGCAATAAAGGCCTGAGCTCATTCATATCCTGCTGGGGACTTGTTTTCCTTCTGTGGTTATTTGTCAAATGCTAATGAGCGGAAGCAATTTGCTCTTCTCTCCTTGAGAGCAGGAGACAAGGAGGGGGCAGGGGAGGGGGAAGGCCACCTGCCTGGGGCCCTGGTGGTTATAACTATCTGCCTCTTTTGTTCAAGCTGTTGCTTTAATGGCCAGGATTGCCTTGTTCCCAGAAAGCAGTTTTCTGGTGTTAGCCTGCTTCCTCTGAGCTTTTCACTGATGCCTGTGAACCAACGGTGCAGCTGCCTCTGGTAACAGGAGGCAGGGCTTGGTGCCTCCCTGCAGGATGCTGGGGCAGGTTTTTCTGCAGTGCCATAGAAAGAAAATCAGGCAGAGTGTGGTCCCCTGAGCCAAAACGGTCATTTAATGAAAGGAAATAAAATTAAGTTACCACCTAGTTGACCAAGGGAAGTCAGTAGATGTAATTTTTCAGAATTTCAGCAAAGCTGTTGATTCTATTTCTCACAGTATCCTTCTGGACAAAATGTGCAGCATTCAGCTAGATAAACACAAAATGCTGTGAGTGAGCAACTGGCTGATGGGTTGGACTCGAATAGCTATCATAAATGGGGTTGCAGCAAGCTGGCAACCAGTCACTAGTGGAGTTCTTTCTGCACGGCTCCGTTTTAGGGACAATTCCCTTCAATGTTTTTGTAACTGATCTGGGTGCAGGACTCAAATGTATACTAAGTAAGTTTGCAGATGACACTGATTCCCTTGAGGGTAGAGATGCCTTACAGCGAGATCTTGACAAACTAAAGGGCTGGGTAATCAACAACAGCATGAAGCTCAACAAGTGCTGGATTCTGCACTTGGGATGGAATAACCCTAGCTGTATGTACGGATTGGGGGATGAGAGGCTGCAGAGCAGCCCCCCAGAAAGGGCTCTGGGGGTTCTGGCTGAAAGCAAGCTGAACCAGTCAGCAGCAGGCCCTGGCAGCCAACAGGGCCAACTGTGTCCTGAGGTGCCTCGGGCCCGGTATTGCCAGCTGGGCAAGGGAAAGGATCGTCCTGCTCTGCTCTGCGTGCTGTGGCCTCACCTTGAGCACCGCATGCAGGCTTGGGCACCAAAGTATAACAAGGACATAAAGCTATCAGAGAGCCTCTCAAGGAGGGCTATGAAAATGGTGAAGGGTCTGGAGGGAAAGATCACAGAATCACAGAATTTCTAGGTTGGAAGAGACCTCAAGATCATCGAGTCCAACCTCTGACCTAACACTAACAGTCCCCACTAAAGCATATCCCTAAGCTCTTCATCTAAACGTCTTTTGAAGACTTCCAGGGATGGTGACTCCACCACCTCCCTGGGCAGCCTGTTCCAGTGCCTAACAACCCTTTCAGTAAAGAAGTTCTTCCTAACATCTAACCTAAAACTCCCCTGGCGCAACTTAAGCCCGTTCCCCCTCATCCTGTCACCAGGCACGTGGGAGAACAGACCAAACCCCACCTCACTACAGTCACTACAGCCTCCTTTAAGGTATCTGTAGAGAGCGATGTGTGAGTAGATGTGTGAGTGGTGGCTGAGGTCCCTTGGTTTGTTCAGCCCAGGGAAGAGGAGGCTGAGGGGAGGCCTCATGGCAGCCTGCAGCTTCCTCACAAGGAGAGCGGAGGGGCAGGTGTTGAGCTCTGCTCTTTGGGGACAGCGACAGGACCTGAAAGAATGGTGACAGGGTGTGTGTGGGGGGGGGTCAGGTTGGATATTACTAAAAGGTTCTTCCACCAAGAGAGTGGTTGGGCACTGGAACAGGTTCCTCAGGGCAGTGGTCACAGCAACAAGCCTGCTGGAGTTCCATAAGTATTTCGGCAGTGAAATCAGGCATGGTCTGATTTCGGGGTGGTCTTACATGGAGCCAGGAGTTGGACTCAATGAGCCTTGTGGGTTCCTTCCAATTTGGGATATTCTGAGTATTGCAGTAGAAAGTACCAGTAGGTTTCTAATGGACACATGCAGGTGGCTTTCCTACATTTGGTTTACACAAGAAAATTGTATACATTAGCATGTTTCCTATTTACATGTGGTCAGGTCTGTGGTGTCACATGTTCTTTCTAACAAAGTGCACCTGACTCTCACTAAAATCTTTTTATCTGGTTGTGCTTTACTTGGGGAGTACAGATGGAAAGACTGCCAAACATGTAGATCTTGGTGTGCTCCTCAGTGTCCAAGGATGACAGCTCAGTGCAGTACAAGTGGCTGTTCTTAATCTTCTTTACATTGGTTGATTACTGGCTACAGGACTTAATAATTAGTTCTGTAACTAACTATAGCAGTGTTTTGGCTAAATACTTGGCTCTTTCCCTAAAGAAAAGGGTATTGGTTCTTTATAAAATGCTTCTTTTCGGTGAAAAGATTTCTGAGTTTATTTGTAGGTAGGAGCCTGGAAGACTCAGATAAATCCATGGTCCAGAACCATGTTTTTAGAAATGCTGCATATAAGAAAAGGCGCAGAAAACTTAACTGAATGTGACAGTTTGTTTAAACTCAAGCTGATTTTATTTGGGGAATATGCAGTGATGTGGACAGGCCCAAGTAACCTGGCCACTGTATCCTATATAGCAAAGAAGAGAGCTTTGCAGTACCCTAAGGTGTCTGGGATGTGCAGGAACAGAAACCTGAGTTCTGGTCCCCCACAGCTACCCTTGGACCTGCTACTGGTTTGTAATAGCATCCTCTCATAATCCAAATGTCCCTGGCGGGCAGCTTCTCTTGGGGCAGCTCTGGAATAGGTGGGGTGATGGGCTCATGGGCAGGGCTGACACTGCTGTGTGATGGGGTAAAGCAAAGTAACTCTGTCCTAAGGCAGCATGTCCTTAGCTGTTGCGTGTGGATTGAGTTTGGAAGGCTGTGAAAACACCCTGCTGATCCTTTGTAGAGCCACTGAAAACACTTCTGGCCCTGGACCCACTCATCCTGAACAGCTTTTAATTAGGGTCTAACATAGCTAAACACAGTACATTGTTCGCTGCCTGGTATTCCTGAGTGCTTTTGTAGTCTGGTAACTCAGCTATGGGTCATCATGTCTAAACCAATGATGTCAAGGCGTCCTAAGGATGAGTGAGCACAGAACTTGTCCCTACGTTTACCTGCCACCTAGGTGGAGCTGAGGTTGACGAAAAACTGGAGCAAGGAGCTGGTACTCCAGCAGGATTCTCCAGTTTTTGGTATAGCAGATGCTTTCATGGAGCCAGTAAAAGCAAACTGCAGTAATGCAATAAAACACGCATATATTGAGAGCTGTTATGTTGCTTGGTTCTACCTGGCCTCACTGCATTAATTCAAAAGGTTTTTGCTGAAGTAAAAGCTTATTGCAGCATTATGGTCCTAGGGTTTTCCAGTACAGAGTATGTGGGGAGCAGCAGGCTGAAGAAAGGTTAAAAGAGATTTACATAAGCAATTTGCAACTAGCCTGTGGCTTAAGTCTTGGCACTACTGCTGGTGGCATAGCCCTTAGCAGGGTGCAGTAAAGGTGTGACAAGGCTTTAAGCTGCAGAATTGTGAGGGCGCTGGCCATGATGGATATTTTTGGAAACGTTTTTCATGTTCTGCACTGGCTTGGGTCCTTCTGATGGTTCTGAGCAGGTACCTTTTCTGGAAGGACTGGAACCTGCTGAGCAGGTTCAGTGCTGCTCTGAACAATGTGCCCTCACCTCTGCCCCTCTCGTGGCTCCCAGCGATGAAGTGTCTGATAACTCCATTTCCAACCACAAAAGGACCCAGCGAGGAGCCTGGTGTCTTTTTCTACACAAAAACCATCTGCATTAATGCTTTGGGTTTGTCATTTAAAGGTAAGTAAGGTAAGTATTATAGTTGAGCTTAGTTTAGGAGCTTTTTTTTTTTTTTTTTTTTTTTGCAGTACCTACAGATTCCTTGGAAGATCACAACTGCTGTCTGTGTTGCATACGAATGTGCAGCTGTTACCTCCTGAGTTTTTCAGGGCAGAAAAGATGGAGAAGAGACAGGCAAACTGAGGAGAGAGAAGTTGTGTGTGCAGTTACTGTCAGGTTGGGTGAAGAGCTCCGGAGTCTTGTTCCTTTACTCCTGGTGTTCAGGGCTCTGCAGCCACTAGGCTGCAATCCCTTCCTGATGGGTGTCGACTTTGTGCCCTACTTGGTAGGGTACTGGATTATCAGTTATCCTGGGGAGGGAGGCAAGCTGTCTGGGAATAACATGGGAGAGTGGGCTCACCCACCTGCTGGCCAGCCTCCAGCTAGAGATTTTTCTCAAATGGGTTAAAACCTGTTAATTCAGTGAAAGTGCATTGCGCTGGGCATGTATGCAGGCTAAGGCTGATCTGCTGACCTGGTTTCAGTTCTTTAATCTTGTTGCCTTTGCTTTTTGAGAAGCAACAGTTACTGTGTCCTCTCTATACTGATCATCCGCTTGCCTCTGCTTTCGTAATGGAACCATTTAACATTGTAGATACTATCAGACATCTGTTGGTCTTCTGTTTTGCACTGGTCCATCCAAAACTGCCTGGCTTCTCCTTGGTCTATAATACAAGCTATATTTTTAAGGTATTCTTACTTTGGACAGTATCTCTATGCATATGAGGCACTTCAGAATCATACTTTTATAGTCCTGCTCTGAAGCCGTCACTAGAGCCTGAAGTCCCTGTCAGGAGGGGAGGCAGAAGAAAAGGGAGCAGAGTAGTGAGCAGGTTGTAGTGGTGCTGCATCAGTAGTGTGTGTTGGTGCCCTCAACATTAGCTAGGAGGAAGGCTTCAGTGTGCTCAAGCTGCCCTGTAACTCTGCTCTTCAGTGCTGACACAATAGTATGTTAAAATGGGAGACTACCTTACATAGCTCTGCTAGAGGGGATTTAGGCAGGCAGAGCATAAATGTTAAACTCAGAACTTGGCTTAGACACCAAAGCAACTTCTCTGTGCTTGCAGTAAGTGCCATGGGCTCTCAAATGGCCATGAGTCAGTGAGATTTCTCAATCTCATTTTGAAAGCCCAAGCAAAGGGGGCTAGCAGCAGATCCAGACATGACCAAATGAGTGTGTTGGGCAGCTGGTGTTTGCCACTGGCACTGCAGCCCTAGCGCTTGCTTTTATGAGCAAAATATTACTGTAAGTAGAGTAGCTGGTGGGGAAGAGGCTGGCAGAGCAGCGAGTGCACTCACTGCTTCTCAGATATAAAAAGATGAGTTTTGTTTACATGGAACAGATCAGAACAAAGTTACTGTAGCTTTTTTTTTTAAAAAAAAAAAAAAAAAACACTAGCAAAAAACAAACAAAAACCCCAAACCCACTCACGTGATTCAGTACCAGTAGTGAACATGATCCTGGCACCTTGACACCACTGAGGTTACTTAGTTCAGTAGGTGTTTTGATACTGGAAGTGTTGCAAACATTCCAAGTTTGGGATGGAGCAGTAATTGAAGGGCTTGACTGATGTGCTAATGAGAATACCTCTTAGGAATTGGTAAGATATGGGGATAAAGGAGAAGATAGCCAGACTTTCCACTGATTCATGAGAAACATTTCCTAATAAGATCCATCAGGATGTGGAACAGTGTCTCCACGGAGAATAGTGAAAGTCCCATTCCTAGTCACTTAACACTGGATCACTACTGTAGGGAACAATCATGTACAGGCAGGAAGAAACTGGGATGAGCTAATAGGACTTTCCCATATCTAACTTCTGCAATTCTGAGTTCCATTCAGGGAAAATTGCACTTTCAATTCCTTTCTCTGGCCAATGCAATTTCTAGTTCAGCCAAGGCTCCATGGAATACAGAAACACTGAATGCAGAAACATTTTGCTTCCACTGTTGATGTTTTTGGTCTTCCATTGAACATCAGTGTCTGAAGTAAGAATGAAGTCTTCTGCTTGCTCACTAGACTATTATACGGGCAATATTTACTGTTCTCCTGCACTTTTTTTTAATGTGGCTAACTGATCAGCTATATGGCTACTGAGGTGAAAAAATAGCTCTTTCCCCATGGTCTCATAAGTTCTTAGCTTTTGTTCTTTCTGTGCTATCGATCAGAGGTTATATTAATATCTACCTGTGCTTAGTCCCAGCTTCTTACCATGGGCAAAATGCACCATTTCCCATAACTTTTCCACCAGGCAAGCTAACTTTGAACCTTTGTAGTTAAACATACAAACACCATTCTCTTGTCCCTGAACGTAAGACCCTGGGATGAGCAGCAGAGGGTTAACACTGTCTTCTAGAAAACCTTTTGATCACTCAGCTTCTGCTTCACTCTTCTGCAACCTCCCCTTGTCAGCAGAACATGCCAGTTACTTCTGCTGTGGGATGCTAATAACCCATCAAAACAGATTCTCCAAGGAGAACATTATGGTCCAAGGACAAGGATTTGTGCTGCAGAGCTCTTCAGGGTGCTGGATTGCATCCAGCTGTGGTGGGACAGGCTGGATGTTCCTGTCTAGCAGCTGTTGGGGCACTGCTGGCAGAATTGTTGCTGGTCTCACAGCCTGTTTCATAGTGGGTGGGTCACAGCACCAACAATTACTTGCAAAGACGCTTTTCTTTGGCAGTTCCAGAAAAAAGAGTGTAAACCCTCCCCAGGTCCCAGGGGAGCCAGGACGCTGGCAGCTGTACAGGGCATGTCGTGCCCTGCATGGGTCCAGCTGAATTCTCAGAACAACCTAGTGCTGTTTAAGCCTGCCCTTGTAGCATGACTTCGGAGAGCTGAACACCCTGGAAAGTTCGGCCTGTACCTCTGGCACCTATCTCCCCATTTCCCTGTGACTATAGGTCATTCCTCTAGGCTCTTGTATGGTCCTCCATCAAAATGTTCCTTGGGGCAGTATTTGCTGGCTCCTTTCACAGCTCAGCACTGTAGTGGAGTCTGCTGTGCCTGTCTTTACCGCTTCCGGCTGCGGCAGGACCCTTGCTGACATCCGTCTGTCCTTTTTAACTTGACATGATGATGGCTGCAGGACCTTAAACATCTGATGCAGGACTAGGGAGAGAGATTCTTGCACTGTCCTAGAGTGGAATAGTCTCACACTGCTCCCTAGGGCTGTATTAATTTAATAAGGCTGTAGTTGTTAAGTAATAGCTGTGGGGCGTACTTTCACCTCTGCCTTCTAGCTCTGTGCATGACTGATTGTAATCTCATCAGATAAGAGAAGAGGGGCAAGCCATATGTGTACATCTGCACTTATAATCTTCAGGATCCGTGCAAACATCTAAGGGGAAGAGGGTCATGATTTTTACTCAAAATATCTATTTTCCATCTGCCTTGCAGATGTCAACAATTTTTTAGGTATGGTTCTGCTCCAGAGATGTGCACTGGGAGTTTTCTGATGAGGTGAAGCGGCAGGTAGGAGGAGGATAGCCCATGAGCAAGGAAAAACTGACTAATCTGTTCTTAATTGACCCAACCTGTCCATAACTGTTTACATAATGGACTGTACTGACAGTTATTTAGAAGCTTTTCAGAAGCACAAATACATAACTGATTATAATACTCATCTGGCTAAATCCTTGAAGTGTTATTTTCTTATTGGCCAAAAACTCAAACAAGAGAAAATCTGGGCACAAGTTGTTTGTGTTGGGCATCTCAGATGCAGAAGTACTTTCTCTGGAATGCTAGTTTGAATTTGAGTCAATGACTGGTAGGTGATGGGTCTGGTATCTCTTGAGATTTGTCTCTATCATTTACTTTTCTGTCCGTTTGTTAATAGGTGGCAGCAGCAGCTATCGGAGCAGTGCTATGGAAGAGTGACTTTTGTCAAATAAATAGGATAAATCCTCAAATCCTGCTGCAGTGCTGGTGGAATACCGAGCAGCCCTGCCAAAGCTTGCTGTGGATGAAATAGAAGGCACAATGTTCTGCTTTAGTGTTTAACTCTTGCAGTATATAATTTTCTCAGTTTGCGTGCAAGAAAACTTTAAAATTCCTCATCTCCTTTGTAACCTTGCTATGCATCAGTACTCTGCTGGAAAGTCTGGCAGGTAGTAAGAAATTCCCCTAACAGCCAGGATCTTACCTGCCCATTCACAGGCTTTACCCCAGGTTTTGCCAAGAACAGTACACACTTTGGGCCTTGAAAACGTGCCTTCGTTGGATCCTGAATGTGCTCTGCATCCACATGCCGTCTTTCAGTTTTATTTTTCTGGGCAGATAAGGGATGAAATTTATGATTCCTCTCCTGCTGATGAATACAAGGCAGGCAGAAGAGCTCATACCACAGTAATGCCCTGGACTGCACTTCTGCCAAGTCACACACTTGCTGTTATGTTATGCTGCCTACCACAGTAAGCACACTATATCTAGATGAACAAGGATGCGTCTTGGAAAAATACAGTCAGTTCATTATCTTTATGCATGCTTTATTTTGCCCAATGAGGTTCAGAAAATAAATTTCTTGTGGTGCTTTAAGATCCTTTGGAATTTACAGAAAAATACAGCATTATCTGAAGCTTCTTACCCCATTTACCGTTCCAGGCTCCCTAAATCTGCTTGAGTCATTAACTCACCTTAACAACTGAATCGTGTTTTCCCCTCAGTGTCACCAAGAAGATGAAGTGATTGCTTTCTGGTGTACTTTAGGATCCTTCAGAATAAAGAGCTACGTATGTCCTATGTGCCAAGGTACAAGCAACAGGCCCTGCCTAAAAGATTCAACTTCTGCAGCATTCATGCTGTGTGGCTTGTGTGCAACTGTCCCTGCTAAACTAATTCTGTCATCAGCTGCAAGAGATTCATAAGCCTCCTGTCATCCCTTCAGGTCCAGACTAGCTCTGCAGTCCTGTGCAGATGTTTTTATGCATGCCTGGGAGTAGTGTCAAAGAACAGCATAGCTGCAAAGGATCCCTGGGTTCCAGAGATCCTGCTGCAGATCCTGGGTGAATCGATGGCTCACCTCATGCAGGGTCCAACCGTGGGCACAGAGCAGTGCTTAGCTGTGGCTGCCTTTAATACTTTCTGTCCCCAAAGGGGCTGAGAGCTTCATGCGCTTGTATCAGGGCACAATCATTTTGTATGGGGCAATGATCTTTGGAGAAGCTTAGTCACCAGAAATTGGATTAACTGCAGTAGGATCACACTATGGATGACTGCAGCCTGGGGCTTCCAGTGCTCAAGTCAGCTGTGAAAGCACCATAGCACAGGTGGGCATTGATCAGCAGAATTAAAGAAATTCAGGCACCCCAGTCCTGTTGGAAGACAAAGGCTGTTATGCAGGCTGTCTTAAGAGACTTCGGTCCTGTGGCTTATGAAATGAGGTCTTGGGCAAAGCTGCCCAGGTATGAATTGGGAGAGGACTGGCAGTCAGTAGTCAGAAGCAGTTTGGGGCCATGCTTTTCCAAGACCTTTTGAAAATGCTCTGTTAGGTGTTGAATTTAAGGCCCCAGCACTTACACATTGGCATTTGCTGCTCACTAAAGTAGCCACAGAGAAGTGGGAGATGATTTTTGTATTGCCAAGGGCAGATTTAACACTATAGGGTACACCTTCGCAAATCTGTAGAAAAGGGCCAGACCACAGGCAAACTGTGCTTTGTCCGACGAGACGGGGGCACTGCACAGGCAGGTCCTGGCTTAAGGTTGTCAACTGGACAAATTGCAGAATCATATAGGTTGGAAAATATCTTCAGGATCATCCAGTCCAGCCATCGTCTTGACCTACTGAGTCCCATCACTAAATCATGTTCCTCTGCCACATCCACGAATCTCTTAAATACCTCCAGGAATAGGGACTCCACTACTTCCACCACAGGGCATCTTGTTCCACTGCTTGACCGATAAAGTAAAATGACAGCTCAGAGCCTAACAGTCACCTCCAACTCAACAGCAAAGGTTAACTGAGCAGTGTTTCTGAGTTTTGAAGGGCAAAAGATGAATCTGAGCTCAAAACCTAAACTGCCAGCATGAGAGGAATTCTGCAAGATCCAGCTCATCTTCCAAAGCCATAGTGAGCAGCATGTTTAAAATATTATCGTGGGGGTGAGCTGCTAGGCCTCACTACATCTTCATCAAAGCAGGAGGGGCAAATTTTGCTTTAGCACCATCTGGATGTCTCTGAACACTATTTCAGAGTAGAGCGAGACCATTCCTTTACTATATTTTAAGAGGATTAAACAGTTCAGACTGCACAGGGCTACAAGGTAATACGAAGACATTTCTGAAGAAATTTTGAAGAGAAAAATGAATACTTCTGGAGGCAGGGGGAAGTTGGACTTAGACTTCACTAGTTCAGCTGTTTTTACAAGAGCATATCAGCTCTGAAGCGTAGGTATGTGTTTGCACGTGACTAGCATACATTTGAGCAAAGCGTGTGACCTGCAAGCGGTAATGGAAGTTTACGTTCACAATCAGGCATTTCCTATGTGAAAAGGTCTGTTCTGAGTGTTGAAATGCACTACTAACAGGCAGCTTGTTATCTCTGTTTTCCAAGTATAGAGCTGAGGCACAGAAGTATTGGACTAGGCCCGCACAGGGCTTTTCATTTACTTTAATAATGGAAAGGGCTTTTTGTTCTGGTCACTTGAATGGGAATAGGAAGTAGAGTTATCATAAAACCATGGTTTATGCTTTATCCTGCCTACCTTCCTTAGAGTGGCTACAGCTTTCTGCATGCTGGCTGTATATGGAGTTTGCAGAAAACTGCCCATGTTCTCCATAGCCCCTGGTATCTGTTTTCTGTTTTGAGCTCTTTCCAGCCTTTCCTTGACCATTCTATGCTAGACCCAGCAAGGCCTTTCCTGACACCTCTGGGGATATTATGAACATAAGTTACCATCACTCAGTGGTTAAAACCACTTAAAAATACCTGTTCTTGCACTCCTGGTAAGGAAAGGAATAAAAGGTATTTTAATTCTGAACCTAGTGTGTTTGATAAGGCCCATCTAATGCTACTACAAGTTAGCAGTGATTCCTGGGAAAGCATGTGCTAAAAAAAGGATGCAAAGCTTTAAATTGTAGTATACTTCTCTGGAGGGTGGGAAATAGTCATTTTCTCCATTGCCCTACTAACAGGGGTTTCACATCTTTCTGTACCTAGTCCTGTTTCTCAGCTCAGATCCACAGAGTCAGGGGTGGATAAAATTCATCTCATTCGTGTCCTTTGCCCTTGGCATCTCTGCTTTTGTGCTGTTGGTCCCACCGGCTAAGGGTTTCTGGAATCAAAGCTTGGCACAACTAACATATCTGTTGCCCCTTCTGACCTCTCATGCTTTAACCGCTCAAGCCAAGCTTTCTTTAGCTGTTTCAGTGGACTTAAGTCATGTACAAAGCCTTGTGTTTCCAAGGTTTTCTGCTCCATGTGAAGTCTCTCGCTTTAGAGGGCAGTACAAGGACTGCAGCATAATCCCTGTTATCTGAGAGTTCTCAAGAAACCCTTTTTCTGATTAAGGTTTCAATTTGAACCTTTTTTTTTTTTTTTTTAATGTCATTAAAACCCACATGCATTTATTTGTATGTCTTCTAATACTGCTATGGTATCATCCATGTTTAAGAAGTATTCCTGGGAGCATCAGCAACCTCTACTAGGACCTGGGCCCCTTTTTCTGCTCAAGGAGAAAAATGGTAATGAAAGGTTGCAAATACAAAAGCTATAAATATATCAGAAAGCAGAACCGCATAGTTCTGTTTGTTCATCCCACTGCCAGTGAGGGACCCTGATCCCTTCCCTTCTGCAGTCACCTCTACAGTTCTGCCCATGTGATGGGTTTCCCTCACATCCCTGAAGCGTGTATTCCATAGATCTGCCTATTAGGAAATGTTTTCTGAGGCTTAACCTCAACTTTCCTTTGTTCTAGTTTATTCCATCACACCATGGACTGTGCTTGAACTGATGGGACTTGGAATTGTGCCTGTTTTCACATAAAAATGCAGAGCAATAACAGATGAAATGGCAAAGAAATTAAGAGAAGCAAATGTGAATTTGGCAGAAGCCTCTTTTTTTTTTTTTTTTTTTTTTTTTTTTTTGAGTATATTTGCTGTTGTATTTGTCGGTAGGAAATCTCTGAAGCCCTCCTCGATTACGTGGAGCATTATTCAGTGGGTTCCAAAGACCCTAAGTCTTCCCACGTTGCCACTTAGGCTCACAGTCAGCTTAACAAGAAGATTCCAGATAAGACAAATTCTGACATTGTGTCCAGAGATAAAAGAAAGAATTGTTGACCCCAACTATCTGCCTGTAAGCTATTATTTTATATTCTGATTTAAATGCCCCAACTCCAAAAAGAGAACAATGCCCCCTAACATCACACCGATCTTTTCCTATGCTGTTGGAGCAGTCAGTAGAAAGATGTAGAGCAGTTTCACGGTGAATTAAGCTGGGCTTATCGACACCAGCATTTCAGGGGATCTCCCCTCCCGCTACTAAGGGGTGTGCGGCAAGGAACAAAGCAGCCATGTCGCGCAACAGCTACCGAAGATACTGACAGCAGAAAAGTACGTCTTACCTGGTTTATAGATGGGCAAAACGTCTTGTCAGGGCTTCGTTGTGGCAGTTTTGAAGAGAGAAAGGAAAGGAGGGGATAAACGTTCTCTGGCAAGTGAGAAATGTCTTGATTTTGGGAGATAGGAGAGGAACAGGCCACACCATCCAGTGAGCTGTCTGGCATTTGCTAACCTCCGTTAACTGGTTTCTTTGAAACGTGACCTATTTCCTTGTTGCACAGGAAAGGAAAGAAGAGAAAATAAAAGCTGTGTAACCTCGAAGAGTGAAAGAGCTAAGAGACCTTCTCAGTGCCAGGTCTTCTGTGGGAGAATACAGATCAGAGGAAGGTGGTGAAGATCAGGTTTTGTTCAGATGTGTTGAGCGAAGACATTACCATGGCAGTACAGCTTTCTGCTTGCCTGTTGAACAGATGTTCCTTGGGAGGTGAGCCCTTTTGCACAAGCCCATCTCTGCCATACCATGATATGGTAGGTCCCTTGGAAGTCATGAGGTGGTCAGGAGAGCTTAGCCTCTCTCAGTTGTTCACATCCAGCCCAGGATGAGAGGCCCTCTGTTCAGGGCTTCTTTGAAGTGATGGTGTGTGATGGTCAAGACCTAGCCTCAGGAACCTAAGAAGCTTCTCTTAGGCTGTTTTTTTTTCTGCTCAGCTTCCCAATTAACTGTTTGTAGAGCCAAAACAGCCACAAGACTAACAGCTGGGAACCATCCAACACCAGTCCTACCAAATGTAGTTTTTTCTTGGAAGGGCTTTCAGCTGTTCCTCAAGGGCATGCCTCCTTTTCCAGGAGGAAATAATGTTTCATCACCAGCCACGATAAACAGATCATTACCACTTGACAGCTCATTAGGCTGAGAGAAATGGGCTAAGGATTGGAGTTCTGCGCCAAATCACAGGTGACTAGGAAGAAGTGCTGCAGAGCTGTGACTTGACTGCTTGAATGCAAAGAGCTTCTCCAACAGATGCATGGATGGAGAATCCCCCAAATGTCTCAGTGATGCAGGTAGAAGACTGCATTGTAGAAGAAGTCAGGATTGGGGCTGTAACTGTGGCAGGCAGAGCTTGCTGATGTTGAAGGCTGGGAAAAAAAATGTTGTGGTAGGATTACATACACTCGAGGATACCTTGCATTTTGCATTATTTGACTGTATGGCATTTCATGGACAAATCTCCTCAAGGAGATTTGTTTATATTTTTGGTATGGGGCTGTACATGATGTTGACTCAGAAATCAATATGAAAGGTTGTTGCAGGCACAAAGTGAGACCCTGAGATGGAAGATGAGTCACCTAGGCAGTTTAAAAGTGTGAAAACATGGTGTCCCAACACACACCTTTGCAATGTGAGCAGAGGTCTTGCTCCTGAGTACTCAGCAAGGCTCACTAGCACACTTGTCCTTTGCCCAGAACACTCACAAAGTTTTTAGGCATTGTGTAATCATTTTGGTAATTTTTTTTTCAGCTTTGCTTTCAAATCTAGCAGCGGCTCATTCAAGCTGAAGTGACAAGTTTGGGAGACACCAACCCAATTTTATCTAACACCTGGGGTTAATTAAACTGTTTTTCACTGTTGAGCAATTAGTTTGCATGTTTCCACACTAGTGGAAAATCAGAAACATTTGTTTATAGCTGGTTTTACTTGTAGATTCTCAACCTGCAGTATTTGGGCTACAAATAAACAGAGCAGTTTGTTTATTACAGCAGTAGCTAAAAGACCGAATGGAGGATTGTTGTGTTAGGTACTGTACAAACATAAAAAGGATTAGTCTGTGGCCAAGTAGCTAGTCCCAACATGGACATGGGGCCAGGCTCTGATGTAGAGCCAGAGCTGGGAACTCTGCCCAGGCCCTGCAGTTTAGACGTAGCAAGAGTTTTTTATTTTTGTTTTATGTACAAAATGGTTATACAAAATGACCCCATCAGGCCTCAGCATCATCTCTTATGTGCTTTAATGGCAGCCTTACAAGCCTTAAAATGAGCACTGGCCTCTGAGTGTCGTGCAAACTGGTGCTGCAGCTGGATGTGCTGGAAGCACTTGGGCATCAGCCAGCATTGCCCAGAAGCGATGTGCTGTGTTTGTCTGCAGTCATTGCTCTTTGTTTCTTCTGGGTTGGGTGCAGCATCCCCTTGGGGGTTTCTACCTGCATGGTGTTGAGTCCGGACCTCGCAGGATCAGAATGTGCAGCCTCTGCTCCATGTAGCCACACGAGGGTGCAGTGTCCCTGGGCTGCTGAGCCTTGGGGCCAGGGTCCTGCAGCTCTGCTGAGCACAGGGCTCCTCTCCACCTTCAGGGTGAGGGAGGGTGCAGGGGAGCTGTGGAGAGAGGATTTCAGGCATCTCCTGGAAATGCAACCTCAACTCCTCATCCTAGAAGGAGGGAGCCGCTGCTTGTCACTGCTTGATGCTGGAGGCAAATTGTAGTCGCTGTCGGTTGCCCCTGAAACTCTTGTTTCAGGCAGGGTCTCATGCCCCCTCTGTTGTTAAATCATGTCCCTTTACCCTTCTCCATTTTCTAGGCTTTCGTGCTTGTGATTGAGGCCTTGGCTTGGGAAGATGTGTGCAGCTCTGAGGTGACTCCATCACCCCTCCAGAGGCAGGCCCAAGCTGGAGCTCAGTTAAGATTAATTCTTGAGTGGAGGACTATACGTGGCCTGGTCTGAGGACAAGATCTGTAGGGCTGTACTGTTTTCAGGCACAGTCCTGTGGAGGCTTTTGCTCCAGGCACACACATGGGATCTGGTTGTTTGTCTTTGTGTGCCAGGAGGCTCTAGTGCTGTGTTCAGCGTCCCAGAGGGACTGCAGCCCCAGGTGAGGAGACCACCTGCCTGGAAGAGGGAGAGGGGATAGGTAACACAGAGCAGGGAAGATGGGTGTTTGCAGCCTCAGTCCCTCTTAATTACACACTGAGTGTATTTGGAGACGAGCTGCAGCAGACAGAAAGCCCCTAGAATGGCACCAGGCCATGCTTTGAGCAATTAGTTTTTCCTTGGCCAGAAGCGGCACCATTCAATTAAACCCCAAATATTTTGTTTAGCTGCTCTTTTTTGTACGTGCTGTGGGGGCTCAGACAATGGCTAGTGTGGCCTGTGAAGGAAGGAAACTAATCTTTCCACCCAACTAGGGAAGTGGCCAAAAATCCAGCCCAACAATTGCAGTTCCTTTGAACTCCGTTTTCAAGCAGAGAGAGCCAGGCCCTTCCAGGGTGAGTGGCTGTGAGGAGGAGTGGCCCTTGCTCTTGTTTTGCGGTGCCCTGGCTGCAGGGACAGGAGCTTGGTGTGGCCACCATCCAAGGCAGTATCCAGGGGCAGGTACACGTCGGATTTCAGTTCCTGCAGCCACACTTCTGGCTTGTGGTCACACGCTCCTTGAGGGTGAAGGAAGGTGCTGGAGCACAGCTTCCTCCTCCTCCAGGACATCTCCTGCTCAGATCATGCTGCTGCTCCGTCCCAGAAGTGGATCTCAGAGGGCTTCAGCCAGTAGAAGAAAATGCATTATGTCTGTGAAATGCGAGGATATAGCCTCTGCCTCTGGTTCAGCCCTGCGCTTGCTGATAGCAGAGGGTATGGGAGGATGTACTGCAAAAAAAAGGAATGATGGCTTCTTGCTTTTTTTTCTTAATCCTTTTGCTCAAGCATCCCGTGACCAATATCAGATTAGGCACAGGGCTGGCCAGGCCTTGGGTCTGACTCTGTGGCTTTCCCTGTCCTCCATTCTCATCTAACAGCTGTGTGCTCACCAGCCTGCCCTGGGTCAGCCTGGGTGGCACCCAGCACCCTCCCCACAAGCTGTGGCTGCAGAGGTCTGCCCTTAGGGCCAGATCCTGTGGCTTTGGCTCTGTATGGATGTAGACTTGGCTTATACCTTCCCCTGTTCCTTTCCACCCTCTTGCCTTTCATGCAAATCCTCTCATGCCAAAAGGCTCCCTGGGAATGGTTTTGGGGTTTGTCTGAACCAGAGAGGGGCTCAGGTTGGGGCTCTGCTGCCTGATGCTGCAGTCTTTTCCTCATGTCCTTCCCAGGGCCCTTCTCTTTCCAGAGAGAAGCAGGGCAATTGGGAAGGGTTGGTTTTTATATTTGCAGGATGGCCAGGTAATTATCTTTGCCAAGGCTTTGCACATTCTGCTTTCTGATCTCAAAGAAGACTTCAGACAGAAGAAAGAAATGAGTGCCTGCCCTTTATTGTTGGTTATTGTTTTATGTGTCCTGAAAGGGCTTTTTTTTCATAAAAAAAAAAAAAAAAAAAAAACTATTTTATTATTTGCAGTGTTTATTCTGTTCTTTAGAAATGTATTGTCCTCTGTGGGACACTCCACGGTGGCAGCAGAACAAGAGAAATTATGCATTACAGGAGCCAACAGGGCGAAAATGATGTAACTTGGGAGGGAATGGACTTCTTAAAACACTAACAAATTCTTGAGGGCTTTTTTAAATTTAAAGCCAATACCTAATCATGCTATAGAGCACAGCTGTTGTTATTAAGGCAATTTCATCAGACATGCATTTTTAAAAACATTTTGAAAGCTAGTTATAATGAAGGATGGGAATTTCATTTGTGTGTTAGTTTTTTTTGTTGTTGTTGTTAGGGGGGAATCCTGTCCTGTTTTTATCTGTTCTGTCTGCTATGTGCTGCCGTCAGTGTGACCCCTGTGCTTTACTGCTTTTATAGGGATGTTTTATTGGCCAGGGAGCCGTCAAGGCCCCAGCCCGCATTGCCTTTGGGACTCTGTGAGCAGCTCTGTCTGCCTGGGAGGATCGCTGCCTGCTCTTTTGCAGAGGGTTTAGCTGATTAGTTTTATACTGTTGCAGGCAAGACCTGCCTTCTGCACTGATGTCAGCAGTCAGGGCGGGACTTTTACAGCCTTGTGGGTTTGGGATTTTTTTGGATAATCCTGGCAAAATTCCTGAGCAAAGTTTCTTTTTTTTTTTTTTTTTTTTTTTTTTTTGAGCAGCTCCTATACATGCTGCCTCCGAGCCTCTCTCTTATTACTGCTCACTTCCTGAAAGGAGACTTTTTAGCATAGTCTCTAGGTCCAGCGCTGCCTGGGTCTGACAGAAGAAGGTTATTGAGGAAGGCAACATAAACCCTCAGCCTGGAAACTTTCTGACACCCGCAGAACTGAGGGGGAGAGAGAAGCCTTTGGCTGCTGCTGGGAAAAAGAAAAAGAAAAAAGAAAAACAAAAGAAGCTCAAAGAATTAAAAGGGGAAAAAGAAGAAAGAAGGGAAAACGCTAGAAAAAGGTAAAACAGTCTTTAAAATATTTTTTCCAGAGAAAACTCTTTGAGGTTGGAGTGGGGTGGTCTGGGGTAGAGGGAATGTGAATGTTCTTTGAAATCAGAACCGTCTCCCTGGAGAAGGAATGAGCCCGAAGAGTATTGCATGCTGGAAAAACATTTATGAGAATGAAAACCATGTTCACCCTTCTCCAACATTCAGAGTTTCCATAAAAACGCAGGGTTGTGTTTCAAAGTGTCTGCAGACGGCAGGAGTCAGGCATCTGCTCTCGCGCGCTGTCTCTCTCACCTCCCCCTTTCCCCACACCACTCTACTTTTTATTGCATTAAGCCATCTGATTGCATGTTTGCTGCTTTAAAATAGGATTCTCTGAGGCAGAGCTGCTGTGGGTGAAACTCTTAATTACAGAAAGCAGCAGCTACAGTCACTGCTGCAGAACTCTGCATTCCTTGCTGTCCTCATTCCTGTGAATAGACGTGGATTGCACTCCCTCTCCCTCTTTTGCTGCCTCTCTCCATCTTCAGGAGCTGCCTCTTTCCCTCCTGTGCGATGCGGGCAGAGGATTATAAACTGTCTGACCTGAAAAAGTTGCAAAGTCATTAACTTCATGTGCATCACCAGGCATTTGGCCCTGTTGCACTAGTCATATATTTCTTTGCTCTGATTATATTTTGAAGGGGTTTTTAATAAGATCAGTCCCTCAGAACATGTTATTTTAAACATCAAAGTAAATATTAGTGATGGTGAAATGCCAGAAGATTATCTCATTAGAGCTGAAGGAGCTGCACTATAAATAGAAAGGAGTTTATAAAATAACCTTGGCAAAAATCTTCCAGAGGGGAAAAATCCACCTGGGAGAGAAGCGCGGAGCCACTCTGGTCTGTGCTGCGCTCCAGGGCAGGTACCTTGCTTTGGCGCCAGCTGTGTCTGGGCGGCAAAATTTAGTATTTCAAACCGAGGCTCATTTAGGGGCACATTTCTGATCAAGTGTATGCTTGGCTGTGAACCTCAGGGGGCTTTTGTTTTCCTAATTAAGTCCATGCCAATACCCACATTGGCTGGAGATAACTCAGACATGCCAGGGAGATCTGTTTCTTATTCTGCTCATTAATACTGTTGTTAGCAGAGCTTGCATGGTGACAGCACACAATCGAGTGCATGATGGGTGATAGCAGGAAGATTTTTGAAGCCTTTCTTTGTTCATTCTTGGTCTCCCTCACACCACAGGCAGTGGAAGGGAAGATGCTTTGTCAGGCTGCCCAGGTAGTTCCTCAGCCACTGCAGGAGCATTCCCTCTACTCACCAGTGCCGTGCCCAGACTAGCTTTAAATGCCTGAGCCAAAGAGTCTTCCTCTAGTTCTGGGGAGATGGTTCCAGTGTCACGAAGTTTCTCCATATAAGGCTCATGCAGGCTGTCTCGGTTGCTCCATCCCTGACATCCCATTGTTCTGGGCTGGCCCCACCAGCAGCACCCACGGGCAGCACCCTCCAGTTTCCGTCTCCTTCATTAGAGAAACCTCCGGTGATTGTAGGTGCGTCTGCTGTTGTGTTCCCCAAGCAGCTGCTTGATGGTGGAGTGGGAAAGGCCTTGTCATCTCCTCTAAATCATGCTTTTTCCAGATAAGACTTCGGGGCTGAACTGTTTCATTTGGCAGAGCAGTGCTCCAATAAGCTGTGAGTGAATGAGCTATCGATGGGGTGAAGTATAACCCTAAGGGAAGGTGTTGCCTGCTCAACATAAACAGTTTCTCCTCATCATGCGAGAGGCCTTTTAATTACCAACATGCAATCTTGTAACTTGAGAGCTCTTTTATCGCTGATGGCTCAAGGCCACCCAGAGGCTGTTGTGGGGAGGAATAAGTGTGCTTATCACATACAGCCCTGGACTGGGGACAGCGTGGGCTCTGCTGCCATAGAGGGCTTTTCAGTGCAGGTTGCATCAGGCCCACCTAGGAGATAATTCTGTTCAAGCACTCATCTAAAGCTTATCTGAAGCCCCCAACTCCAAAAACCACTTTTCTTGCCAAGTTTCCAGCAATTAGTTCATTCTAAGCCAGAAACAATGCAGGATGTGTTTGTCACGTCCTGTCCTGCCTAGATCTCAATTTAACGCAAATTAACTTAAAACAAACAGAATTTGAATAAAATTTGTCAATTTTTCAGAAACAATTCACTAGTGATTTGGATGATGTCAGTTCAAATGTGCTAGAGATATGCAAGTCAAAAAGATCTTTGCTTGACCCCAGCACCCATAGGAAATATTTGCAGGGCAAGCAGTTGCAGACATTTGCTGGGAATCTGTAAGCAGGTCAGATCTCATGTGCAGCTATTGCAGGGTGAGAAGCATAGAATACCACCAGCCTAGGTACTGACTTGTTTGTCAAGGCTGTAGGGAGTTTTAAAGGGATATCATCAGGCAAATCTTACCATCTCAGTTACTGGGAGTGCCTTACATCAAGTCTGCAAACAATTCAAGTATTGGGAGATTCTCCAGTGAGAACATGTGCCAAAATATTTTAGCTCCATCTGACTTGAGTGGAGCAATGTCAGTGGCACACGTTAAGTGCAGGGTCTCCGTCCAGCTGCTCTGTTGCTGCTGCTCTCCTATGTACTGCATTTGCCCAGATGGGGAAAAGACATGCTTGGGATATGCTGTGTTCAGCGTCTCTATGCTCCTGTTTATCATCCCAAGCCACCATTACTGCAATTGTTTCCTATTCTTCCACTGTAGCTCCATTTTTTAAAAGTTCAAATTAATCTATTCCTGTGTAGTTCTGCAAATTCTTTTGAACTCAAACATATATAAATCTTTCTTCCAGTTGAATTTAAGGGTGAAATCCTGGCCTCCTGCAGTGAGAGTTGTGCCATTGACCTCAACAGGACCAAGACTTCACCCTGTGGGCTTCATTTAAAACCACGGTGAAAATCACTAGCTAGGCCCTATTGGGGTTAGCAGCTGGGCAGCTCCTCTGCATCTAGGCAGGGATAAATGTACTGGGTGACCTTTGGACTGCAACTTCCTCACTAGGAAATGCCACATGTTTTTGTGAGATGGCACATTCTGCTGCACTCTGCCATACCCCACCAAATCCAAACCATCTGGGCCATATGTTTCCCTGAAGAGAGAACCTGGAGGGAGGGGAAAAAGTGCCCATAAACTCTCTGCACAGCGCAGCTCTTGGAACTCACTCGTGGGAGCCAGAGACTAAAAGCGATCTGCAGATCCTCCAGAGCTGAGAGCTGGAGTGAATCGGGAGCCCCGTGTAGTCTGCAAGACCTCATCCCAGTGCAGAGCTCACAGTGTGTTTCTCTGTGGAAATGTATATGGGGACCTGGGGGTGCTCACTGTCACTATCGTGCTGCCTTGCACCAAGGGGGGACCCCCATGCCCTTGCGTGGGCTTCCTGCATAGCTGTGGTCAACTGGCTTTGCTTTTTGCCTTGGTTTGCCCTGCTGTGAAATGAAGTCAGTAGGGAGAGGAGAGGGAGGCTGCAGGGAGACTTGGGGATACAGGGAGGGTTGTAAGGCGGTGGGATGGTGCAGCCATCAGGGTCTTGGGGGTGAGTTGTGCTGTGTGCCGGCAGTGTTGTGCTCCTAGTGCCCCGGGAGGCTGAGGCTGCGTGCTTGCCGTTCAGGGGACAGCCTGGGCCCCATGGTGCCGACTGTACACAGCTGAGCAGGCAGCGATGCAGGTAGAGCAGATGGAGAAAGGTGCCTCTGGCCAGCTGGGGCTCTGCTCACCAGGCTCCTTTCTTCTGTGTTGCCATGATGCAGCTGCTTCTCTGATTTCCTAGAAGGAGAGCCTGGTCCAAACTTATTTTTCCATTTCTGGGTATTCCTCCGCAGCTCACTTCATTTTTCTAAGCTGCTCCTGTGTGTGACCCCATGGGACAGCCTGAGTTTTGTTAGTTAACCCTGTTCCGAGAAGCGGATGGGACCAGGGATCTCTGTGGGTCACTCAGTTACTCTTCACTTCAGTGTGGCAGGACCAAATCAGCAGTAGGGGGTTAGAGACAAGCAATGCTGTGAGTTCTTCCCTGTCCAGAGCTGTGCTGTTGCTGGTGTGGAGTTGGATGCTGCTGTGCCATGAGGATGCTGTGCTGGTGGTAGGAGCTAGTTGCCTCTGCATTCACTGCAGGTCCCGCAGCACTTCTCACAGCCCTTCTGGGTAACAGGAGCCACCTCAGGTGTCCTCCTTGGGAAGCTTGGTAGGCCTTTCTTGTCTCTCTGGCTTCAGTGTGTGAGACTGCGCTGTGCCACGGATGTAGGTGGTGTGGTGGGCAAGGAGCCGGGCTACAGGGGGCTATAGCACATGATCCTGATGATCCAGACCCATCTTGGAGTGTTCTAATGCTGGTGCAGCGCCAGGATGTGTGGGATACAGCCCTACCCTAAAGCCAGGTTGAGGAAGGAGACATTTAGGAGGTGTCACACTTGGTGTGTCAGCTGTAACAGGTCTGCATAAGGTATAGCTGCTTGTGCTGAGGCTTGGGAACTGTGGATCCTCTCTTGACCACGCTGGACCCTGCAGGCAGGAGGGTCTGCAGTGGGACTGGTGGCTCTTGTGCAGCTCAGGTGGTTGAGAACCAATGCAGGAGCTATTCTCCCTTTGAGCTGCTGACTAGAAGGCAGCCTACCGGTCCGTTTTGTTTGAGGGGAAGGTTAGGCAATTCTGTAAAAAGCCCACAGCTGGTGTTGGGGCTTTGGATTCACTGGGAAAAGTGACTTTTTGCATGTTTTCTAAAGCTTGCACTCCCCTACATGCTGCAGATGTGCCTGTGCACACGAGTGGCTGACTTCTGAAATGCTCTCCAGTGTGGACTTTCAGATATTCCATGCCTGTAATTCCGGACATTTGCTACCTACACAAACATGGGCACAAAATGTGCGCAGAGAGTACTTATACGAAGGCAGAAGACAGTTGCATTGACACAGAGATGCCAGATATGAAAATAGCATAGGTTCATGGCAGGCCCAGATTTATCAGCGGTGCTTGATAGCGTGCAGGCAGCATGTGCAGGGAATGTGTGGCTACCAAGCACCAACCTGCATGCAGGTAGTATGTATCTGCATGCAGCGGTGACATCCACCCACGTGGACTGCACAGCTGTGCACAGATGTTTGTGGTCCTGGTCTGTGTGCACGTGGCCAGCATGTGTGTATTTAATATGTATAGTATATGTGTATAATTGGAAAGGGCACCATATGGTAGGCAAAGTGCAATTTCTTTTAATGACTGCTCAGTCGTCTTTTTACTGCTGCTGTTTTGTCCATGGCTGAAGCCAGCAAGGAGAGCGGTGGCAGGGGGCCAGCAAGTCTGGGTCACATGGAGCAGCTCCAAACCATTGCATAAGTCCCGTCTGAAAGCGAACCTGCATGAGAACTGGTGGAGTCGTCTCCTTAAAGCAAAAAAATTCGAAGGCTGGGAGTGCTGTGCTGCTTGGTAGCCACCTTGCCCCTGGCTGAAGTTGGCTGGTTTAGCAGCTAGGTTTGGGTTCATCCATGGGGCTCATCCTGATGATGATACGAGCTGGCACTTCTCTACGCTTTCGTGTTGAGGACCTCCAAGCATTTTACCACACTTGGAGAAGTGCAATGACCCCAGCTTTCCAGATAGGGCCAGATCCTTATGTAACAGAGAGATAGGATTTCCAGAAAGCAAAGCAGTCGGTGTCAGAGGGAAGCTGGTGCTCCCAACTCTCCATTCCCATGCCCTTGCTTTGTGGTGGGTTCCTTTTATCCCTTTGCTGGTGAAATTAAAGATCCCGCTGCATTTTGGAGGGAGCAAAGAGGTAATTCATTCCTTTCTTCACTAAGATCACCCTGAATAGGCTTGACTGTAAAACAATTTGTGTGTTTAAAAAGAAGAAAAAAAAAAAAAAAAGAAAAACACTCCCACACAGTACTGGAGTGAGCCCAAAACCCTATGAAGCTTGCTTGTACAAAGGGACCAAGGGTGTGCCCAGCTAGAGCACGGCAGGGCCTGATGCAGAGCGCAGCAGCGAGGCCGTGAGGAGGAGCCAGTGGTGGGAAGGCAGTGAGGCTGTTCCCCTGCTCGCCAGAGCCAGGCACCAGGGTGCTCACAGGGCCACGGAGACCCAGGCTCGTGTCCCTCACCACTCAGGTTCCGACTGGCAGCATCGGTCTGGATTCCCCGCGTTGATGGTAAGCACCTTTGGACAGGATTGGGTCTTACTTTAAAGCTGATGAAAGCAGCGCCTCTCCTTCAAGCAAACTCCAAAAGTGACCCCACTGTCACTGGGGTTGGGTGCTGCGAAGTGGTGCTGCAAGGGTGGGATGGCATGGTGCCTCCGGGCGAGGTGGGCTGCAGCTATGGCACCATCCTGTGGCTGGAGCCTGCTGCTTTCTGGTGAATGATGATAACCACGTTTGTTTCTAATTCTTTGCTTGCCATGCCCCCAGAGAGGCCTGTCTTGGAGCAGCAAAGCTGATTAAGGTTCAGGCTCTTGTTTTCACTTCTGCAGATCTGTGACTTTAACCCATTTTTCTCATTCCTCAGCCCATGGTCCTAGCAGTGAGCTGGCATGTAGCTAATGCTGAATTTTCTGTTTTTAACCCATAACTTTATTCTAGAGACGAGAAATGACTTCCCACTGGAAGCCCTGTCATGCTGTCAGGCTGGCTGCAAAAAGAGTTCTGCCATCTGCAAATCAGGTTGTTTTCAACTGAGCAGTCCCTCCAGATCCTATCAGGACAGTCTCCTGCTCACAGCTGGGAGGTCTTGGGAACCTTTGGCCCCTCATCTCCTGCTGGAGGACATGCGGCAGGCAGAGGGGGAGCAACAGTTTGCTCTGTCCTAAGGAATGTGCAGGAACCTGCTGAGTGCTGGGGAGATAACTGTGCCCACCTGAAGCACCCGCCCCAGGGCAGTGCAGTAGGGCCAGCAGCCCCCGGCCGGGAGCAAACACGCAGCTGCATTTTGCATCCTGGTGCCGGGAGGGAGGAACCCGCCTGTTTCAAAAGTTCTGGGGTGTGCAGAGCCTGAGGAGATGAGAAGGGGAGATAGCAATGATGAGAGGTGATTTAGGAGTAGTTTATAGGGAAAGGAGGTAGTTCTGTCACCCGTGGCTTTTCTTGTTTCCTGCTCCCTTTGCTTCCCCTCCATATGACCATGGATGGCAAAGAGGAGCCAGGAGGGAGTGGGGTGAGAGGAAGGAGATGTCCCCTTTGGCTGTACAGTGTGAGCGGACCTGGCTGTGCCTGGCTGCGAGGGCTAAGCTCTGATTGCTTTCTGCAGTAGTGACTGGCAAACGTTGTCCTTTCCTCCAATCTGGACCAAGAAGTCGTTGAATTAGGCATGCAGATTTGCTGCGTAAAAGTTGGTGTTTGATAGGTTTGGCTGCATGTGCAAGAAGGCAGATAATTTTCCTTGAAGGCACTGCATGGCACTGCATCTGGGGAAGTGTTTTTTCTATCTCTTTCTGGAGCCATCTGCCCTTGTGTTTTCTTATGCTGAAAAGCCTGACCTGGGTCACCTGGGTGGCTTTTTGCTGGCTTCCTTGGGTCACAAGGAGGAGATGTTGGTGTCGGCACTGACTGCTTGTGCTCTGCTCTCTGGAACGGCCCCAGCAGGTGCTGCTCACACCAGAGTCACCCCCACAAATCACCTGTTTCACTCTGCCCTGCACCCAGGTTGCCTCCAATGAAGGTCCCTGCGGTCACGGAGGGGGTCCTGGCCTCCTGGTGAGGGGCTGGCAGCTGCTTGCAGAGCAGCCAACCACGCAACATGGGGATAAAGTGAAAGATGAGAATCCCAGCACAGGATTTTGGCACAGGGAGAGATCTTGGGGTGCGTTCCTTTCTGGTAAATTGGGATTGCTGCAGGGTCAACTATGAAAAGAGGGTCAGCAGAAAGGAGACCCAGACATGGCTGCCTGGCAAAGCTCACCAGGGCTTCTAAGGCATTCCAGTCCCCAGTTAAACAATTTCCTCAACACTTGCACTTTATCTGCCACCTGCGCATGCTCGCTCTTGTACACATCTGGAGATGGAGCTATCGGTCTGGGTGCCTCTGTTGCCTTGTCCCCAGCAGTGCTCAGTTCCGCAGGTCAGGCAGTGGCAGGGATGTGGCAGTTTGTGAGTTGAGGTCATGTCCCCTGAGCAAAGCACGTGGGCTGGAACCGGGACAGTCCATGGAGACCACACGGAGTTATCCTCCTGCCCTGCAGCAGTATTTGTGAAGCAGATTTCAGCCAAGGATTTCCAGCCAAAACTTGCGGGCCTCTGTGAAGCAACAAGAGCAGGTGAAAAGGTGAAAAATTTTTACAGAAAACATGGCCGTTTTAGGATCAGTCTCTGTGAGCTACAGACACTGCGAGGTTTGCAGCATGGAGCAGTGGGTCTCTGAGAGTGGTAAGCAATCCTGAGAGGTCTCTACATGTGTGGGGCTGTGCACTGCGGCCAGGCAGCTGCCCCCCATGGGATGTCTGACACATTGGCTTGGTGTGCTGGCCGTTGGGAGGGGTTGTGCTGTGGGACGTGGCATTGTGACCCTGGTGCAGCTAGGAAGTGCCGTTAGTCCCATTTTACAGCAGAAAGGCCACATCCACAAGAGCACCAGGTTTCAGGGATGGTGGGTGCCTGGGGATCTGAGTGGTTTCAGCTTAAAGCGCATTGTCCAAGGTGGTGCAAGATGTAAGTAACAGCCAAGTCACATAAATCCTGCACCGGCCCTCACCCCCCCAGGCTGTCCCTCTCTGAAGGCTGTGCCCTGGTGTCATTGCCACAGCCAGCTGCTGCAAGGACACAGGACCAGGCCAACTACTTTCATTCATTTGTTAACAGCATCGCTAATAGCAGAGCCCAGAACTGCTCTGCTGGGTGAAGCTGTGCTGCCGC
Organism: Anas platyrhynchos; assembly: GCF_047663525.1. Classification (NCBI taxonomy): domain Eukaryota; kingdom Metazoa; phylum Chordata; class Aves; order Anseriformes; family Anatidae; genus Anas; species Anas platyrhynchos. The sequence continues at coordinate 5,429,566 of NC_092615.1, forward strand.
AGCTCTGCTCTCACTGTTCGCGGCAGCTGACGCTGCACATCGGGGAGGATGTGTCGGTGGAAGGGCCAGGGCAGGGAGGGGGGCGCATCAGAAGTATTTCCTCCCACCGGGACATGCTGGAAGCAGAGAGCTGTGTTTGTATTTATTTCTCTCTCAAAAAGGGAAAAGGACACCTGAGCTCATAATTTGCAAAAGTTGGATGAGAAACCTGGAACCCGCTGGGTCCTGCATCTTTAAAAGCATTTAAATTCCTCTTCTCTGCACTAGGAGGCACCTTGAACCTTCCTCTTGGCCCCGGCCAGGGCCCATCTGCTTCCTATTACCTTCCCATAAAGCTGCCTCACCAGCCAAAAAGCCAGGCTTTCAGGGAATTCTGTCTGCAGCCCTGATGTTGAAATTAGTAACAGTTGTCATCTGTTTTTCTTTTTTCTCTTTTCTTTATTCCAGCTTGAATTTTACCCCTCTCCTCCCCCCTTCTTGAGTGTTTTCAGTGTCGGAAGAGGAAACCTTGAGTCCAGCCGCGAGCTCGCGTGGCATCACCTCTCCGTGGTCCTCGTCAGCCCGGCTCTGTGCTCCCGCTGTCCCTGCCGCTCCCGCAGAGCGGGGCAGGCAGCAGCCTCCTCGTGCAGGCGGCTCAGCCCACGGGTTCACACAGCGAAGCCACCTTGGCGCTGGGAGCGGGGAGCGTCAGCCGCTCGCGGGGCTCCTGCCAAGGACAACGAATTCCTCGGGAAGGAGCAAATCACAACCGGCCCAAGCGAGGGAGGCACGAGACCGGGAGAGGTCACCCCATACCCTGGGCCTCCCTCAGCCGCAGCCGGTCCGTCCCGCAGGACCCTGGGGTCCCCAAGAGTGTCTGCGCCTGCCGACCACTGCCCTTCGGGAGGCGAAATGTGAAAACTGAGGTTATGGAAAACTTTGTGCATGGTGAAGAAGCTGTGGAGCCCTCGGCCTTCCCTGTGTTTCTGGTCTGTCTTGCATGATACGGGCTCGTTGGAGCCTTGCAAGTCAAGCGCTGCTGGAGAGGGGTTGTGTTCCCCTTGCCATGTGCAGGAATCAGAGCTGGGGCCCTTCCCCCGCGGCAGCTTACGGGAACTTTGCAGCTGTAATTCCTAACATGTGGCGCTCGGACCAGAGCTCCTTCCCCGAGGTCAGGGGGCTGCGGGCTCTTGGCACCGGCAGCTCCCTCCCAGCTCTCAGGGCCTGGGGCTGCCACAGGGCAGGCAGAGAGGAGGAGAGGCTGCTGCTGTCGTTCGGGGTCGTGGAGAGGAGGAAGGACAGGAAATAATGACATCCTTGAGGAAGCTGATTCAACAGCTGAAAAACACGAAAAATTAGTAGTGTAAAGCGCAGGAGAAAATATACTTCAGCTGAGCGGCTTTCTGTCCGCAGACCTTGGAGCTGTGACAGAAATTGAAAGCTGGAATCTCAAGCTTTAATAGATTCTGAAAAATGCTGACTTAGGAGAGTGCCGCAGCACGCTGGGCTTTAGTTTCGACTCTGCCTTTCTTGGTTCACTTTCTGCAGCCCTGCAGGGAATGAGGACAAGCCAGTCTGTGGTGCTTAGCTGTGCACAGCTGCTGCCCTCACTTTGCCCTCTGCAGCACAGCCAGGAGGTGGCACGGTGGACAGCCTGCACTGGGTGACTGTGGTCTTGGGGCTGTACTGCTCTTGGCATCCCTGTGTCGTGGTGGCAGATGGTAGAAAGTCCTGCCAGCCCTCCTGCCTCCACTTCCTGTTTCCGTGTACCATCGCTGCTGAGCAGAGCAGCATGAGATGAGGCCTTAGCCTTACAGGGTTGTTCTCCAGTCAAGTACTTGTTTCTTATGGCTGCTGATGGTGTGCGCAGTCTTTGGGGCAGCTGCTGGGGGTGTCCTGTTCTGGACTTTGCAGAAGCCAACCTGGCATGTGGCTGGGGAAACCAACCTGATATCACTGATAGTCTTTGGCCATTTTTAACTGTAAATAAACAGTTAAAAATCTGTAAATAAACTGTAAATAAACAGTTAAAATAATAATAAAAAGATAAATAAATAATAATAAACAGTTAAATAAACTTTAAATAAACATTTTAAAATCTTAATGCTTAAATTATGGAGCTCAAAAGTGTGTTTTAAAGACACACAGTTAATCCTCACAACATTTTTTGTCTGGCAGGGAAATACCATTAAGATAGATTCCTTTTGATTAATATTGGGGCAGGAATCACCTCTGATTTCTTACCATGCCTCACCTGTGTATTATGGCCTGCAATGTGTGTTACTCCAAGCCTCTACAGCCCAAATAATGCCAACTGCATAGTCAAGACAGGAGAACAGAACTAGAAATAAGTTGCAGACTCCTCTGAGGACGGGAGGTGAAGGGGTCCGTGGCAGGAGTGAGGAGGGATGGGTCTCCCCTGCCCTGCAGCCTAGCTAGTAGCTCGCCTTTGCTTTTCTAAATGTGCAAGAGCAGAGCGGGGTGCTGGTTCATAACATTATTCCCAGTGTTTAAAGACCACACACAGGCCATCCCTGTTGACACCTTTGCAAAAACCACCATCCTCTGGCCGAGCATCACGCACATTCCCAAGCACATCTTCCGTGAGCTCCAGAGTGTCCCCTCCTCACCCTGCAGTGCTCAAGCCCCAGGTGCTGCTGTGGAGCCGCGTGAGCTGTAGCTGCGGTACTGATCTGGTCAGACATCGGTATGGGCTTAGCCATGACACCGCCGTAGTTCTTCTGTGGGAACGTCTGCATTTTGATACGGGGCTTCTCCCAAGCACAGCATTGCTCTTCAGATACTTGGGATTCTCCAGGCGGTAGATATGTGCCACGTTCATTGCATACATCATCTAATCGCTGGATAGAAACAAAAAACCTCAGCTTTATGCAACTCTCCAGCACTATGTGAGTTTTGTATAATTGCCTCAAACTGAGGGGAAATTATCTGCAAGCCAAAAATCTTTCACTGAAGCAATTAGCAAATCATTTTAAATAACAAATACAATTGGATACAATGGATACAATCTCATAATCCATTTGTGGATAGAGCTTAGGGTAATGGTGAGTTCACTGAATGGGTTCATTGTTTTGAGTCGCTTCTTTAGGTTTAGCCAGTATTGTCAGAGGGCAAGTGCTCTTTTCTCAGTGCAGTGGTGATCCCTAAAGTGTACTTTAAAGCCAGGGAAATTGAAATAGAATTTCTAGATCACCGCTTGCTACCACCCTGAATGCTTTCATTTCATATTTTCCTTTTTAAGAAATCAGGTAACAGATCCGGTAACTGTTTGTTCTTCCTTGTGGCATCATCAGCAGGACAAAGTGTTCCCATTTATTCCAAGCCTCCTTTCCTCCTGCTGTGTGAGGTGTACACCAGCTCCAATCCCAATTCAGGCTGCCGGAGCAGCGCAGGGCTGCACTGTGACAGAGTTCGCCCCTGGCAGAGTGCAGGGGTGCACAACGTACTGTGACTTTCTGATGTCGCAATCTGGCTCAGTTAGCTGAATTTGTATTTTCTTCACATCCTTTTCTCCCCTTCCTTTTAATTTCTTTCCATCTCTCATATGCTTGTTCTTCCCTTCTCTAGGTCCTGGCTTTCCTTGTTCATCCACACACTGTTTTACCCTATGCATCCTTCTACTCCATCCTGTTTCCCCTCTCCCCTCCTCTCCTGTTCATTTGTCACCCTTTCTTCCACAGGGGCAATGCCACCGAGAACCTTTGATTCCAATTAGCTCATGTTGACACCATTGCACCGGCCTGAGCACAGCGCACTGCAAAGACACTATTGGCTTCACTGCTTTGGGGAGCACGCGGAGTGGCTGAGGATGCCTGTGGAGGAACTGAGGACTCCTGTCTCTACATAAGCGGTGGCCGAGAGAGAGACATGTTGGGACAGCGCCCTTCCAGCTGCCACAATACTCCCTGCACTGAGACAAGCGTCGCTAACTATGGCAATCGCTTGGAGGCTTCTCACGTGGACAGTCATCTTCACTGCAGCCCTCTGCAACTTTCTGGGTTACACTTTCCAGTCGCAAGGTAGGGGTTGCTGTGGGGAGGGGACTGGATCTACTTCCATCAGCTGGAGCAGAAAGCCCTAGTGCTGGCCCCAGGGGAGGCATTAGGGTGACGTGCTGGGGAGTGGGTGGAGGCACCCTGACCTCTGCTCAGTGTGCTGCAGCAGAACGCCTACTGCTGAACTTGCAGGTGTTTTCCTTTGGCCTGTGAGGAAAGCATGTGCTTTGCTCTCAGACATTACGCTCCTTGAATTTTTGCAGGAGACCAAGCAGTAGGGTCTGTGTAAGATGAGAGCCATGTACAGGCTCAGGAGGCAGAAGGGCCTGTGGTAGCAATGGAGGAGGCTCCCGTTCCAGGCATCTGGAGCAGTGCACCTTTGCATGAGCAGAGACTTTGCTGTGCGTAAGAGGTCGGTGTGTGCTTGCAAGTGGTCCCCTGCATGTGCAGGGACAGAGGTCTCTGCTGGAGGTAGAAACATTGGACACAGCTATGGGCCTGGACAGGTACTTGCTGCTGGAGGAGTAGTTTGAGTTTGTGCACACGTATTTCTGTAAGTGATACTGTTAGCAAACATTCAAATCTGTTCTGGCATAAATGTTTTATACCTGTCTTACCTCTGCATCTTTCTGTTGGGTCTGTGTTTAAACACAGATAGCTCGTGTTTTAACACAGATTTTAACACAAGTTTTTAATACAGATAACACAAGTTATCACAAGGAAAGCGGAATATGGTTCTCCTGCATGTTGGTAGCTTTAATTAAAGTGTAATTAAATTGCTTAATACTAACAGTGTAATTAAATTGTTTAATACTAACTAGCTTTTGTAACCATTTCTGAAGAGACAATATGAACACTACCATCAGGAGCTAGAGGTAAGAGGGAAAAGCAGAAAGAGCTGCAAAGTTAGACATTTATCCGTACAAGGTGTTAATACCTCAGCAATATCAATGCACAACCATAATTCTGAAATCCTGCGTGTGCCCAGGTTAACTGCAGCAGAGCCAGAGCCAGTGGTAGTCTGAGGCCGTTGCATAGTACAGTGTCATCAGGCTGTAGTTACAGTGGCTGTGGGTTGTCTTGTGAAGCCAAACTGGAAAGAGGAACAAAAGCAACCCAAAGCCACGTACTGTCCGGGTCTGAGCACCATCTTGTTGCTAAATCTGCAGCACTATCATATTGCAACTTGGTCTGGGTGAAATGAGAGGCAGTCAAACACAGAGCTGTGCGCTGTGCAGGCGCTGTGCAACGTGCAACATTACACAGGCAGATTTTCTTTAATCTGAAACAAACACGGTTTCTGGTCCTTCTAGCCAAAGCCTCTGGCAGTGCCTGTTGTGACTGTTCTGGGCCTCCTGCATCCATCAGTTCGCACCTCCCTCCATCTGCACTGCCGCGCTCACTGCGCTAGCGACGCTTTGACGAGGACTTAGCTGCCAGATCGCCTCCATCCTGACTCACAGCAGCTGAAATCCTCTTTCACTCACAAGTCCCTGAACTGTTTGTTAATACACCTCAGTCTGAACCCATGGGCTCACTGAAATGACACTTAATATGTCTGCGCTGTCCTAGATCCCAGACTGGGCAGTGGACAAGGCTCGGCCCCTGATGCCGCTGGGAGTGCAGTGCCATAGGGGAGGGCAGGCAGCAGTCAAGCCAAAGCTTGAATCACAGAATTGTAGGGGTTGGAAAGGACCCCAAGAGATCATTGGGTCCAACCGCCACCCTGGTGAAGCCCAGCTACTGCCCAGCCCCATGGGCCAGGCTTCCCCATGGGCCCCTCTCGCTGTCAGAGAGCTTTTTTAGGCTCCCTGCATCCTGAACCATTGGTGTCAGGCTGCTAATGATACTCAGCACTTCTCTCTGTGCAGCTGAGGCAGTAAATACATAATCCTCACAACACCCTTTCAAGAGGGTGAAATAATGTTATCTTCTCATAGTAGTTGGAGGCACGGAGGATAAAAGCTTGTTTTCAACAAGCCACCGATTTTTGGCTAGAAAGAGTTGCCCAGGCAATCCATCGAGTTAGCAATGGAGCAGGATTCGTGTCCCCCATGTGCAAACTCCAGCTCAGTGTATTTATTTTGTGCAGGAAAAAGATTAAGGTATTACAGTCATAAGCTGTAATTATGTATGTGGGAAACAGCAGCCCAATGTTGAAGGCCTCTCCGTGTCAGCAGAGATGTAACAAGATTCAGAAGTTAAACAACATCTTGTGTAAACTCAGGCTGTGGTTTTTAACAGCACAGAGAATTGCAGCTGAAACAATTGAGCAAGGATTCAGCACATACCTGCTGTTGCTGAATGGTATTTAATCAAAAGGAAATTTTCTTCTAGTGCCTTAGTTTAATCTTAGTGATAGATTATACATTCTCTGTTTTGTAGAACATTAAATGAGGCTAATGTCACTGCTCCTGACTCACTTACGAATCAATGCACCCATGGAAGATGTGTCAAGGCTGCCACAGTGCCAGGGCAGCTTGAAGCCACCGGGTCCCATAGTGTTTTCCCCAGCCATCCTCTGTGAATTGTCTGAGCTGCAGCTGGGGCTCCTCTGACAAGACAAGAGCAAACATCTGCTTCCTTTTCATCCTTTAAGTGGCTCTGTAATGACAGAGGCAGTGATGAGAATGTACAAGGAGGGAACAAGATCCTCCCTCCTTGGCCTTCACCTTCCTTCTCTTCTTTTTGTTCAGCTTATCCCCTACCATCTCCGGACTCTTGCTTCCTTTTCTGCCTGCCCTTCCCTTCTGTGCTGTTCTTGCCCCTATAGATGTATGCTCCCTTTCCATTAGGAGGTGGTGCAGCGAGGTGCCTTTCATTCCCCTTCTTCCCCCCCAAAAAAAAGTTTCAGCTTCCCAGCTCTCTCCCTTGCTCCCTGGGTGCCCAGCTCTGGGCAGCTTTTCCTGCAGAAAGGCTTTTTATAGTATCTCTTTGAAGCAGTGCGACAGCTATCTGGAAACACCAGGCTGCTTATCACCAGTGCAAACCCATCTAATAGAGTGGATGCAACACGACACATTTCAAGCCAAGATCTATTATTACAGTATGGAGTGGCTGAGGGGGCAGAGGGAACGTGATGGCTTTTCTGGGTGGAAGGAAGGGCAAAATAGTGCCGTTACTGATGTTGGGAGCTCCTAGTGTGATCCGTAGTATGGGGGAGTGGCATGACCAAGGCAGGGATGAGTAAATGAGGGAGTTAGGGAACATCTGTGATGCTGTTGGATGGACATGAAATGCGTACACAAGCTTAGGGAGTAAAGAGATACTAATCTCTTAGAGCCTTGTCTAATCTTACTTTTTTTAGAGGAGAGGAAGGAGCCAGATGTAATGCTGGATGAAGACACTGTCTTCTTCCTTGTGTTAAAAGTTTATCTTCCTTATTTTTGGCATCCCTACTCTAAAGGATCCATTCATAAAACATTTGTGTGATGCAAGGCACTACTCTCAGCTTGCTCTTCCTGTGCCTCGGTTTCCAGGGTGACATCCCTGAGGATGCACAGCGGCCTGCACTGCAGCAAGAGCAGGCTCTCACACACAGCCTGACCCCAGGCCCTGGACACTCTTCCCTCCTGGATGTATCTTGCAGGTCAAGATCAGAGACTGCCGCCCAGGGTCCCAGGCCCTCTTCTAGATGCTGGGTGCACAAACCTCCTTCCAAGTCACTATTTTGCAGCCCACATGAACTGCAGAAAGGAAAAAAGAAAAACAAAACACTTCTGATAGCAATTTTTTCCAAGCCTGAAGTCATTGCTTAAGTGCAAGTAGTCACACTTGTTTGCCCTGCTGCATCACACATGAGGCAGTGTGATGCAGGGGAAGCTGGAGCACAGGAAGTTAAAAAAAAATAATAATTACTTCTGGCTCGTTGAGCCAAGGGAGAGGTGCCAGAAGTGCTTATGGTTTGGAAGGTTGGGAGCTAACCCCTAAACCCAGCTGGTGGGAAGGACTGTCCCATTAGTCGTGGCCAAGGAAACCACTCGGTCAAACTCCCACACTGGAAAACACACTAGAGGAAAAGGAAACTTTCCAGTGCTGCCATGTGGTGAGAGTATAATTTGGAGTCCAAATTTGTGATGGCTGGGAAGGCTTTGAAGATGGGTGCTGTGGAGCCAGGCAAAAAGCAGCCACCCTGGAGCAGCCTGGCCTCTCCTGTTTGCTTAGGAAACAGCTACGCATAGGATGCAGGAAGCACAGCAACATTCTTCCAGCATGAAGAGGGTAAATCCTCTCCAACTCCATGAGCAAACCTCCAGCCATTGGGGTTAAGAAGAAAACAATATGATGGGGGGAGCTGTCCTGTCCGCTGTATTTTATTTTTTTTTCATCTTCTGCTAAAACCTCCAGTACTGAGGCACACAGAGACGGCTAGACCACTGATCAGATCCACTCTGACAATCCCTGTGACATTTTGCTTATAAAACATGAGATTTCTGTAGAGGTTGCAGAGTGCCAATTTCTTTGACAGCCAAAAGCGTTGTGTTGCTTTGCGAGCACAGTCAGACGTTTTGGACAGTGACCTTGTCAGAGTACATTTCCTAAGTGGTATGAGACAGCCTCAAAAGCTCAAGTGCCCCAAGAGGAGGTGCTAAGCCAAACCAATAGTATAAAGAGCACCAGGCTGGTGAGCTGGGAAGGCAGGGTGGGGCAATAGACAGATGCCTGGCTGGTGAGTTGGGATGTCTGACTCCTTCTCTTGCTACCTTTTTAGCACAGCTGGGGAATTCTGGTTACCTTTTTGTTACTTTGATTGCAAAGACATTGTCTTGCTGCCTCTTTAAAGGACGTCTCATACCTAAGACATTAATAAATGCACGATCCAAGAGGCTAGTGTAGGGTTGATATTATGTAAGTTATCAAAATGCAGGGTAAACAGGTCCATGTGGCAGTTGCAGATACTCTAAAGAACCCCACAATTTCTTAGCAAGACTGTCATCTCCTGAGAAATTGTCCCTTCTGTGTTCAGGTATGCGTTAAGTTACTTTAAGTTAACTTAGTGTTAGCTTTGTTACTGAACGTATCCAGTCAGAAATAACCCTCCAAACCACAGAGCATGGCTCTGTACAGGCTGGAGTCCCTCTGCCCACTGGAAATGGAGAGATGAGGGACAGTCCAGGTCTGGAGCCGGAATTTGTCTGTCCTGAACAGCCCCTTGGACCAGTCTGTTTCTCTTCATCACCAGAATATTAAGTTCTGTAGGCTGAAGGCCTTCAAGAATACCCCAAGGATCATGCAGCCTGAACAGAACAGGGAATACAGGTAGCATATCCTCACTGTGCAGTAGTTAGAGGCCCCTTGTCCTTCTGCCCATCTTCGCTTTCAGAGATGTCTGTTGCAAGCAGTCACAAGTGAGCTCGGTCAGTCTATCAGGCTGGCAGGAAGCCACCTGGCTAATCCAGGTCCACACAGGGCAGATGAGTGCTGGAGGGTTGCAGGGGGCTGAGCAGTGAGCTGGTGGCCTGCTGATGTGCATTTTGTTGGCAGCGTGAGCTGTGCGCTTACTCACAGAAGTGAGCTGGGAATGCTGGCAGCATGATGGCTGGGTTGCAGGATTCCCTGGGTCAAGATGCTGCCTGCCCTGCCCTGGCTGTCACTGTGCTGGTGCTCAGGCACAGCTGGCTCTGTGCTGAAGCTGCTGGTTGTTTTGCTCTGACTGTTTGCAGAATGTCACTCCTCCTGTGTTTGCTTTTCCTCCCCAGAGGAGTTCCTCTCCAGCCTCGATCACTATGAAATTGCGTTCCCCATACAAGTGGACCAAAACGGGGACTTCCTCACCTTTGACATGAGGAGCCAGCTGAAGCAACGCCCTCGGCGCAGTCTGGGCTCCTTGCCCTACGAGCCATCTGAGCAGCAGGTTTTCTACAAAGTCTCTGCCCATCGAACCCAGTTCCTTCTCAACCTGACACTGCACTCCAACCTGCTGGCTGAGCACTTCACTGTTGAATACTGGAAGAGAGATGGTGTGGACTGGCAACATGATTTCCACGAGGATTGCCACTATGCGGGCCACCTGCAGGATCAGTACCTGAACTCAAAGGTCGCCATCAGCAACTGCAACGGACTGGTGAGTTCCTGAATTTTGCACAGCCAAGGGCACTACTAACAACGAAAGCTGCCTATAAAGCAGAGCAGATTTCAGCTTCTTTGATCTGTGCCGTAGAAATGCAACCTGGTTTGGGTCCCAGCAGATGGATCCGCAGTGGTGGGAAAGGCCTGTTGGTGTCAAACTAGAATATTGCACAGTGACATCAAAAGTCAGCTGAGGGTGAAGGCCATGTCCCCTCATTACATTTATAGGAGTTCCTGATCCATGTTGGGACTGTAGTCCAGTTTCTACCAAAGTCAGTGAGAGTTTTTCCATTGATTTTAACTGGAATGGGATAATCCAGGCTCTAGACCATTACTCCAGCTCTTACAGAACTCTCCAGTCCACTTCCAACAGCAACAGCAAAAGATATAAAACATATCGTATGTGTTAGTGAGGAAGAAGCACAGGAGGGCAGAAATTTCACTGCATGACCAAAAATGTCAAAAGTGCATTCAGATCCTTGTAACTGCAGATACATTCCTGGGGTTCCTAGTCACTTCTGTCCAGATTCCAGGAGCTGAAAACATGTTTTCTGGGGAAAAACTAAGCTAGTCAGTGTTTTTCAGTATGAAAAAGAGAACATCAGGAGGGGACAAGATGGCATTCGTCAGAACTAGCAAGGCTGCTGCAGAGAGGGAGGAAATTATCTGTTCTGCATGTTCCCAACAGCTAGGACTAGACATCATGGTCTTAAATATCAGCAGAAAAGCTCAACGGTAGACATTAGTGCTAAGGATAGCTGCAACTAGGTTGCTTGAAGAGTGCATGGCCCCCAGCATCGTTGGAGATCTTTGAGAGTAGGCCAGACAAATACCTCTCAAAAATACTCCAGGTATGATTCATTAGCTCTTTCAGCACTGGGAATAGGTTAAGGACTTCCATCCTTATTTTTCTGTGATTTTCTGATATTTCTGGCTCACAAAGAGCATTTCAAGACCTGCCAGATGGAGGGATGGAGCAAACATACCCCGTTAGTGAATCCCAAGGATGATGGCTCTCTTGGAGGAGTAACATGTAGAAAAAGACTCCGTAGGCCAAATTTGTATTTATGCTACAGCCCCACCTCTTAGCAGTGTGGAAGAGCTTCCAAACAGGAATAAATTCACATTGATTTATTGTTATATTACATTGCCAGAACAGTGCTGTGGGTTATTAACAGAAATGAGAATCTGACTCATTATATCAGAGAGTCTAATGTTTCCATCTCACAGCCAAAACTCAGAGCTGCATAAAGTCTTGGTTCTGAAGTTAGCCTTTTGTTTAGATTTAGGACCTCTGCTGAAGTCCTGGATGATTTATTGATGTTCAGAAAAGAAGAGCTGAAGGGTGAGCTGGACACTGCTGGTCCAGAAAGGATAGCCAGCTTTGGCCTACCTCATGCTTCAGAGGGCACCAAGTCCAGGGCAAGCAATGACCTGGCAGCACTTGCACTGGGATATTTTAGTCCACAGACTGTTTTGCTCTGGAGAGATACCAGGGGTTGTCTGGAGGAAAAAGCAGCCAGGCGCAAAGAGATACAGGGGGTCATCCAGCAACCTCTCCTTTTCCTGAACTCTGTCCTCTTGCTGTGGCGAGCTACAGGAATCAGCAAGGAGGGGGGTCTTCAGGCTTAGTGAGGACAACAGGCTCAGGAATTTGGCCAAGGTGAGGCTGGAGTTGGCGGTGGGGTCTGTACCTGCCCCCTGAGCAGACCTGTGCAGAGCTCTGGCTGATTATAAGCAGATGAGCCCTCCTGGCTCCACTCCTGCCATCCTCCAGCCTGCGCCCCTTCAGGCAGGCACCAGGTCTGCTTAGCAGGGGACAGGCTCAGGGGACGTGAGGTCAGGTACGTGCTGACACCTGTCAGCAGGGGACTGGACACTGCAACCCACATCTGCACAGACTAAATCCAGATGATGCAAAGGGGGCTGCGTAATGTGGTGTTACATGGACGCAGGCTGGGGCCAGTGCTGGTTATGGGGTGACCTGGAGGAGAGGGAAGGGGAAGACTCCAGAGAAGTGTCAAACACAAAGGCACGAGAACGGGTAACACGCCTCAAGCTATCCTCCTTCCCTTCTACTCCCCACATCCCTTTACAATTTCTGCATCTGCAAGGCATATCTCTGCAAACCACTTTGTTTTCAAACGCAACGCACCTTAGGACACACCAGCTTTAGGCTGCCGATACCTGGCCACGCGCTGTCAGACATCGCCCACCCTCCACGTCTGCTGCACAGCTGGCCTGGCACGCAGCCGGCAGCAACCCACGCGGCTGCACTTCAGCTTGAGCAGGATAGAAGTCACCCAGGCTTAGCTTGTCGGAAGCGAAGGGCAAAATGGCCCATTTTCCAAAACATGCGGAGCTGCGAGCTGCCAGCAGGGCCCAACATGAAGCAGCTGGAGCCTGCAGGAGCAGCCTGAGAAGCTCTTGCCTGGCCAGGAGCTGGAAGCCCTTAGTTAAGCAGAGCTGTGTTTCAGCCCACTGGCTGCACAAGAGCCCGAGGACTCGTGTCCTCCCATCAACAAAATTGCAGCTAGGCATAAACAGCCTTAGGAGAGAAATGTCCCTGTCTTACCTCTTGCGTCAGAGCTCATCAAAGGCCGCTTTAAAGGCTGGGTTTTCAGCCCTTTGTGTCTATGCTGAAACTCTGCTTTCGTCTGAATTGCCCTCCTGAAATCAGCGGGAACATGAGATGTTTGGAGCTCGGCAGATGGCCCCACTGCTGAGGCTGACGTCAAGCTGTTAAAGTGTGTAAGAGGAGGTGGAAGAGCTGAGCTGCAGTATGAAGCTGTGTCTTTCCTAAGTGTGGTTATAAGTTAATAGGATAAACCATCCTTGCTCTGCAGATGACCTGGGTGAATCACAGACAGGATATCCAGCTTAGCTCCCCCACAAACCACAGAGATCTCTCTCAGGGCTTCTTGCCGCCCCCTTTCAATACGCATGTGTCACGTCCACCACCCAGACCTCAGCGCTTGGGTTTTGGGCTCAGTGGTGGGGGAGTTTTCAGACTCCTGTGACGGCAGAGCTTCGTTCCCACAGGATATCAGGCAGGTTGTGGAGCCTCCTGCCTCTCGTGTGCTCCTCAGAGGCTCCAGGTTTGAGCTGGGAAGGGCCCTTTCTAGAAGTGTATGGTTTTCAGGCAGGACGTGCTTTCCCCTCCTGCTACTCTGCCCCAAGCCGGCGGTGACCTCCTTCTCCCCGTCCCGCAAAGCCGGCAGCCAGCTGGCTTCGCAGGCCGACACTCGGCTTTCCGCCGGAGCCCTCGCCAGGCTAACCTCACAGTACCTCGCTTGTGTTTGAAAAGGTGGAGCGGAGCCAAAAGCAACAGAGCCTGGTGCAGGAGGAAATCCCCCGGCACTCTGGAGATGGGGACTTCGCTGCGTGCACACTGCCCCGATTCAGCTTTTGTAGCGGGGAGGGAGGTGGGGAGAGACCTCTTACGGAGGCAGCATCCACCCCAGAGAGGCTCTCCCCTGCTTGCCCAGCAGTAACACTGTTACATAGATGGTTCCTTCCACACAAGGACCTCAAGATGTTTTACAGAGACCTGCTTCCCCGTGCCCCTCCCTGGTAGATCAGGGCTCTTGTTGCTGTTGTGTAGAAAGGCTGCGACATCCAATGGGCAGCATCAGTGCAGAGTGGACGACAGGATCGGGGGGGCTCTCCACCCAGACCTATGCTTGCGCACAAGAAGCGGGAGGACAGCCAGGTGATGTGAGTCTCAGACCTTTGGGATCCTTCTTGGCCTGCCTGAGCAAAGTCAGGCAGTTTCTGTGTCTCAGTTGCTCACTGGTGAAGTTCAGCTGATAGAATCGTCTTGGTTCTTGGTATCTAGAACACACCTTTTACCCAGAGGCAAAGCTTGCTGCCAGGATAGGAAAGGATAGGACCAGCCACAAAGGAGACGTGTTGCAAGCAGCTGGTGAATTGGACTGCTCATCCTGCTATTTCCCTCTCCTGCCAACCGTCATGGTCTCACGAGGAGGTGCATTTGCACAGGGCAAAGTCTGGGCTTGCAGCCCAGATTCTTTTGGTCACAGAATAAAACAAGGGAGAACAACAACAAAATATGTGAATAGCTAAATCAACAAAATGGGAGCAGAAACAAGATCATCTGGTTGAAATGGCTAGTTGGGGTGTAAAAAGGGCAGTGCTGGTTGAGAAGAACAAACCAGATTTTAGGCTGCAGAGAAAGGTTCTGACCCTGAAAATGAGATTTTAGGTCGTGAGGATTTGATACATTTCTCAAAAGCCTCTGAACATTTGCAGTCCTCTGCAGCTCTATGCCTCAGTTTCTTAGCTGGTGGTAAAGCTCCTGAGCTGCTTCCAAGGGCTCTTTGGTGAGGTTGAAAAGCACAGGAGGTAGCTCTGAATGCTAAGTTATGCTGATATTTAAAGATACGATACTTAGGATCCCACAGACAGCTCTCAGTTAGATCAAGGCGTGTCATGGAATAGGAAACAACTTAATTTTGCAAGGAAAGACTGTGATTTTCAGAGGACTCTAATGAGCAGAGAAGCCTCACGGCATCCATGGGCAGCTGGCTCAGTTTGCTCTGGTCCATAGCTTCATATGATTCAGTGTTTGTGTATAAAGGAAGGATTCCTGCACACGCTCTAAGCTGTTTGTCAGTCCCCAGAAATACAGTGGCTAACCATCAGAAATTTCATTTTCAGAAAATAGCAGTATGTCTCCCATTTCTCTCCCTGCTTGTTTTATTCTTTTCCTTCTCTTTCCTTTCACAGCATGGGGTGATAGTCGCAGATGAGGAAGAATATTTCATTGAACCGCTGAGCCCGGGAGCCAACGTCAGCACAGGGAATGAGGGCAAGGGCAGCCCCCACGTTGTGTACAAGCGATCGTCTCTCCAGTACCCACACATGGATGCAGCCTGCGGCGTGCTAGGTATCTGTGCCCACCAACACATCTTCATTCCATCCCAGTGCAGGCCGGGAAAGTTCCAATAGATGGGACTGTGAAAGTCCATACTGCCCTCTATGGCAAAAAAAAAAAAAATCTTCTCTTGCATTTAAGAAAGTTTTATTTATGTATTTACTTCTGCCCACGCAAAGCATTTCTGGTGGCCTGGTCTTTGGAAAGCTCTTATACTCTCTTCTTCACAGCAGGGCCTTTAGATTTGTAACTAGAGGGTGGAATAGAGAAAAAATTCTCTCTTATTGTTCTGACAAAAATCCTCCCGGTTTTGGCCAATTTCAAAGGTATTGAGAAATCATAGTTCACGCATGCTCAGCTTCTTTCCCACACGCCTGTGCCCTTCTTGTCCTTGCCAGAAATCTGTCTGTGTCCCGGAGCCTGGGTGAAATCGCTGGCCCCTGTGAATGTACGAAGTTTCTCTGTCTATCCAAATGTTGCGTGTATACACGATGCTGTTCCCTCGGTTTACAGAGGCATCCCCTGGCTCTGCACATGGGTCAGCTAGCTTTTTACAGGGTTAGAGTACAAGACTGCAGAACCAGGGCTGTTCCCAGTTGCTCGTAGCAGGTTTGTGTGTCCCCTGAGTTGTTCATCCAGTGTCCCGGTGCTGATGCTTGACCAGATGAGGAATCACTGCTGGAAGGGATGCAAACAGCAGGGCACCACCAGCTTGCTCTCAGCAGAGCAGCAAGCAGTGTCCCCAGATGTGCCAGTGTGTCTGGAGACAACCTGAGCTTCCCTGACCCAGCTCTTCCTGTCCCAGCTCCCAGTTACACTGTGCCAACAGACTCCCCTTCTCCCGACTGCCACATCCTCCAGCTTCCAGACAAAAGTCAGCCTGTTTCCAGTTGCTTCTTGGAAAGGAAAGACCGTGCAATAGGAGCCACAGGCTAGGTACGGTTCTCTGACAAGCACAGCGCAACTGAACCCAGCAAGGACACCTGTTCCCTCGCCCCATGGGTTGGACCAGTCACAACCAGCTCAGTGCACACCACAGGTTCTTTCCGATCATCCCAAAGGGCTGGAGCTGTGATGTGTCCATCTTCCCAGTCTCACTGGGTATCTGATCAGCATCAGAGCAGAGAATGCTGATTCAGCCTCCCCACAGGGCAGCAGCAGTTGTTGTAACCTTCCCAGACACCTCTCCTGCCCTACAGCAGGAACCAGGCCATGGGGCCAGAGCTGTTGGCCCTGCTGGGAACATCTCTACAGTCAGTTTGGTAGCACTTGAAGCCTGGAGTGAAGTCCTACAAGCCTGCTGCTGCTTTGAAGGTTGCAGCTGTGTCTGTGGAGGAAAAGCCAAGTCCTAAATTCAGGTTCTGGCAGGAAAAGGAAAGAGGAAATGATCTGCAATGGCTTTATTGTCAGATTATGTCTGTGTAGTATCTAAATCCACAGGTTCTTCCCTATGAACGAGTTGAGGACAGGGCCCTGCAGTGCAGAGGCAGCAAAGCACATGGTGGAGGTGGTGGTGCTGGCCTGCAGCAGCAGGATGGGCACACACTTTCCCATGTGGCACACAGGCAGCAGGATACCAGTGGGCATGGCCCTAGTCTGCAGTAGGAAGTGCTCATCAAACTGGGACCAGGACTGGGTGTGTTTGCTGGGTCTAATGTGTATATTAATAATAATTATAAGCTATAATAAGCCTTGCAATGCCTTTCCTTCTCAGCACTGAAACTGAGCTTAATAGTGTCCACCTCTCACCTCTGTATGCTGCTGAAACACTGCTGGAAGGTAACAGAAAAATCTCTTTCCATCCTCAGATGAGAAGCCCTGGAAAGGGAGGCACTGGTGGCTGCGGACACTGAAGCCCTCCCCGCTGAAGCCATCAGGCAACCACAGCCAGCGAGGCCAGCTGCCCCTGAAGAGATCCGTCAGCACGGAGCGCTACGTGGAGACCCTGGTGGTGGCTGACAAAATGATGGTGGGGTACCACGGCCGGCGGGACATAGAGCAGTACATCCTGGCCATCATGAATATTGTAAGTGTTATAACCACATCATGAACCTTGAGAGACCTCAGGGGCTCATATACCCATCAGCACAGAGCAATTTGGAATAAATCCTGTTCTGAACCCCAAATGTCTTGGTTTGGCAAAGGGTACCACATGCTTTTCCCGCAAGACAACAAGTAGGATGAAGGGAGCACAGTGTGGAAATAAGATCTACCTGTTTCAGGATTGCAGTGGCTTCCTCCTGGGCAGCAATCCTGACATGCTGCCACTGCTCCAGAGCAGTGATTCTCCAAAGCTTACAGGGACTCTGTTGTACAGGGGGAGGCACCTCAGGAGTGGTAAACTCTGGCCTGTCTGACCATGCTACAAGCCAGATCTGGACTGGGAGAACAAAGCCCTTTCTTTGAACAGCATCTCTCATCTCAAATTAGCATTGCAAATGGGGCCAGCCAAACTGAGAAACATGGGAAAGCATAAGGACAGTCAGCTCTCACGCTTGGGGTCTGATCAGCATGAAGGGTAAGGAGAAATACCCCCTGTTCTTCCATACAGCGCTGCCTGTGTCTCTGGGTTACTGCAGAGGAGCTTCCTCTGCAGCATCACGTTTGGGTCATTGCTGGCAACAGGATACCAGGCTAGATGCATTAACAGCCTGAATAATGTCATGCTGTGAGTCCTCCTGTGAGGTGAGATAGGCTTAGAGGTTATCCATCAAACCTATGAAAGCTCCTCTGTGATGGTTCTTTGTCCTGTCCTCTGCAGGATCTCTTTTCATGGCTTCCTCAGTTTGCATTTCTAAAGCAGATGCCAGATTTTAAAACAATACAGTTTCTAACTGTTTCATCTGCTGTAAAACACCCACCGTGTGCTGTCTGGTTCCCTGCTGATGGGCAATCAGCAAAGCTTCATCCCCATGCCTGCATAATACCAGAACCACAGGGCTTCCTCACCTGAGCTATGGACAAGGAGCAGGTGCTGCGGGTTCCCACCTTCATTGTTGCAGGCTTCCCAGAAGGAGACATCAGGGTCTGAACATGGTTTAGAAAGTTTTGCTGTTCAAATAGTAACATGGTATCTCATTCTGTTTCTACTTCCTAGAAGGGATTGTGTTTAGACCTACGACTCATGCAGATGATCGGCGCTGTTTGCCTCTGGCGGGTGCTCAACGTGTGCCTGCTCACAGCTGACTGCACCGCCACTCAGCTAGTGAGCTCATTTTTAAGACTCGTCTTTTCTTGTTTCTTGGAGGTCAGGTTGCCAAACTTTTCCAGGACTCGAGTCTGGGCAATATTGTCAATATCCTGGTGACCCGGCTGATTCTCCTCACTGAGGATCAGGTAAGGTGGGCTTTGCCAAGCTGCTTCCATCATGCTGCTGCACTCCCTTTGCAGGACTATGTGTTCTTTCTGGATGGCACCCCCAGGAGGTCCCCCAAGTGCAGTCTGCTGGGTACACCATACCCTCCCAAAGGCAGCTGGGGCCTGGTTTCAGACTTCGGGGTTGGGAACCTCTGGGTGTCTGAGGGCTGGTTTTATGATAAGGTGGCTTTAGGGAGGTTTAAGGAGCTTTAGTCCCCCCTAAAGTCTTGCTTCCTCATGGCCTCTGTTAAAGGCTGAGGGCATCTGGGCTGATTTCAGTGCTGTGCTGACATGGAAGTCATCAGTGCCTTCATATCAGAGCTTCTCTGGGAACATGCTGTTGTATTGCTTCCATTCCAGCCCACACTGGAGATTAACCACCATGCTGGAAAATCCCTGGACAGCTTCTGCAAGTGGCAGAAATCCATTGTGAACAGGAATGGCAACGGGAATGCTATCCCTGAGAATGGCATAGCCAACCACGACACTGCAGTGCTGATCACCAGGTAAGTCTGATCCCAGCCTTGGCAGTGCTCATGGGGGGTGTCTTCTGTACAGCTGGCTTCTGTCCAAGCAGTTCATCCAAAGTTTCCCTCTCATATACTCGCCCACAAGCTGGCCTGGCAGTGGCTGTTCCTCAGACCGGCCATGTGCCAGTTCCCTTGCAGCAATACAGATTGCTGCAGTTCAGATAACCATCCTCCTCCTCCTTTGTCTTCCCTCCATCTTCCTTGTGCTCTCAAGGAGCTTAGTTTGCAGCCACAGGTATTTGTGCACCAGCAAATCCATGGAGCACAATCTACAGCAGTGTTTGGTGTGCGTGGGAACCCACCCCAGAGCCTTTGGACATCAAGCATCCTACTGAGACAGAGAGCCTGATCTGCCTCCACTGTGATGAATGGAGAAGAGGATATAAGTGAGACCTGAGCATCACAACAATGATGGAATATCTGCAGCCAGTACTGGATCTGCCTCACCACATTTTAGGTGCCTATGTGTAGGGCTGAGCTCTCTCCTTGGTAGCTGATAGATCACTGTTGAAGTGACTTAATCCCATCTTCCTTGGGAGAAGAGCAGTCTTGTCCTGGAGACCCTTGTCTCTCTCCACTCCTGTACCAACAGTCTAGGGCAGCAGGTTAAGCTGGCTGTTGGATTAGACCTCCTAAGCTGGATGAAGGCATCTGAAACTGCACATGCAGGACAAATAATTCCTGTCAGAATAGATAGATGCTTCAGTCTGGAACAGCAGAGGGTGCAGAGGGATGGCTGGAAGGGCAGAGGATGATGAAGAGAAAGCTGGAAGGATGAAGCACATGGAGGGGATGGCTGGGAGGATGGAAGGTGCCAGGAAGCCAGCTCTCAGCACCTGGACACCAGCTGCACCCTGGGTACCAGAGACAGTGGCCACATAAATGCTGCTTGGGCAGAGGGGCAGCAGCCTGAGGAAGAACCCCAGAGGCAAGATTTGGTTGCACTATCGTTTTCTTCTCAAAGTAATGAAGGAAAACCATACAATGGAAGTGCTGAAGAGGGGAGCCTCCAAGCAGCAGCTGTTTTTGCTGCTGGTGCTATGCTCACACTCTGGTTCCCAGTGGCAGCAGGAGCTGCGTGCGTCCCAGGGAGCCCTTGAGAGCCTTGCAGCACCAGGGGGGAGCATACGAAGGGCCTCCTTGGCCCCATCCTCACCCTCCCAGGGCTGCAGCCTCTGCTTTTCCTCCACACGTGCAGGACGCGAACGCCGACTCCGAATTCTTCAGCCTTGCACCAGATGTTCGAGCTAACCCTCAGCAACTCGCCGCCTGGCTGCTTGGACAACACCAGCACATCCGGCCCCATCACTAATAAATTCCTGTCTCCTGATAACATCTTGCTGAGCTGCGGGCTTTTTTCTCTTGCGGAGACGTGTCAAATCAGAGCCTCGGAAGGCTTTCACGTATCCGCCTGAAAGAAAGCAACAAATGTTTTTCACTCACTCAGTTTCCTGCTGGGGTGAAAGGTTTGGACACTTCCAGAGAGCACCAAGGACCAAAGGGACATGAGCCATCATCAGGAACATGTTGCACTTAACATGTCATGTGCTGTCAGCTTGCTTCTTGCCTGCTTTTGGCCCTGTGGGTCCACAGGGGTGAGTGGTGTCAGAAGGTCCTGCTGCTCCTGCAGGAGTTCCCCAGGCCCACACCACCATCAGCAGCCTTGCTGTCCCAAGCCCAGCTCGTGCTCAGGTTGAAATGCACCTCATGGTCAAGGAGCAATGCCAGCAACCCAGCTGCTGCCACAGGCCCCCCTGCCTGCTGACTCCATGTGGATTTGAGCGTAACGTTGCCTCTTTCAACCAAGGCTTTACAAAGACCCAAATGTTTGAGTCTGAGGACAGTGCAGGACGTGGAGAAGGTATGTAAACAAAGGCAGGGAGAGCATGCAGCTCATCTCCACAGTTAAATAATGATATTCACCCTCTGGCTCAAACGGGTATCTTCTGAAGATGCTGCCAGTGTCCTTTTGCAAGGGTACTGCATTTTGGTTTGGAAGAGGTTTTACTTTGCTGTCCTCATTTAGCTTTTCCTTGTAGGCAGCTAATGATGTGCAAACAGTCAATTCCTTGATGCAATGGCTAGAAGTGGAGGCCAGGGACAGAGGGAAGAGTCATCTTGAATCAAGCCATATTGAATTTGTTTGGAAAATTATCAGTGAAGATCTAAACTGAAAAAAAAATGTAAAAAATCACTTTAGCATTTTAATGAAACTAAAGTGAATTGTGAAATGAAACATTTTCAAATTGAATTTTTTCTTGTTTTAAAAAATAAAATCAAAACTACATATTTGATTGATACAATTTACTGCAACAGACCTAAGTCTACAGACATGAGGCTGACCCTGTCCACATCATCTGGGGCAGTTCAGTGAGCCTGATGCCTCCCTGAAGAGAAGTGGCTGGCTCACAGGAGTGTGCTGGATGCTCGTGAGCAGTGCTGGACCATCCAGCCAAACCCACAGAGCTTCAAGGCTGGAATGGTGTTGTCCCTGCTGGCTCACTGCGTTTCATCAAAAACGAACCTCTGACCCCATCCAGCGCTGCTCTGTAGTTAAGTGACGAATACGCAGGATCCTTAAAAAAACACAGTGCATCTCAGCCTGGGGAAAGTGAGCATTGCAAAATATGGATCAGAGGCATCTCTTACCTGTTACAGTCTGTACTTTCTATTCCAGAAGCGTTATGTGAGCCATGTCTGCTGATTTGTATGCGAAAGCAATAGTAAAACTGAGATGTGTCTGTGAAAGATTTTGGGGTCGCCAAAACTGTATATGCTCTTAATGCTGCCTTCTCCTTCTCTTTGCAGATACGACATTTGCATCTACAAGAATAAGCCCTGCGGCACCCTGGGTAGGTAGCGTTTTGCTGTCAGACTCTCATGCAGTGACGAGGGCTGTCCCTTCGGCAGCACTTCTCACCAGCATGTATATCTTCAGGAGTGTGGTGAGGGAGGGCTGTGCCACCCACATTTTCTAATGAGCAGGAGAAGGGGAAGCACTCGCCCAATGCTACCACAAGTGCCAGCAGCAGAGTAAGGAACAGGAACACAGTTTCCAGCCTGCTAGGACATGTAGCCTTCTCTCTTCTGTAAACACTAAAAGCAGCAACCCGGAGAACGGATGGGCTCTGGAACGCTTCTCCATTATATCCCTGGGTCAGGTCCAGCCTGATGATTAAGAGCCACTCGCATCTAGGGCTGGTCCATAGCCTAGTGGAGTATTCCTGGCTTAGCAGAGAGAAATAAGACTTCTTTGTGATGACTATAAAGGGAGTTCTTTATTTAAGCTGCTAGACACAGACAGACCCTGCAGCTCTCTCTGGCTGTAGCTCCTAATTTGTCTTGCCCTGGTCTAGACTAAGCAGTCAGGGAGGGATTATTGCTGTGAATCACTGCAGTTAAAAAGGAAAAGTCGGTGGATCTCTGACCTGGTGCGGCTGTGCTACCTGGGAGAGGTGGAGGCTGGAGGGGCTGTGACAGCTCAACCCATTCCTGTAATGGAGACTGTCTCTTCCCCAGCCCTGAGCAGTGGGGCGCAGCCTGTGGTAGTGGGACAGGGTATGGGTAGGGGCTCAGGGGAATCCACTGCCACAATCCCAACCCTCCTTGTCCAGCCCTCCAGGTGGAGTTAAGGTGGATTTCTGATTGTGGTGGGTGTCAGCCACAACTAAATGCAGATGCTCAGGCTGGATCCCAGGTTACGCAGTTGTCCAGGCTTCCCTGACAGGGTTTGGATGCCCAAGTGCTGGTGTGGCTGATCCCAGGTTCCTGGCAAAACTGTCCCCTGTTCCCCCACCAACAGTGCTGGTTCTGTGACAAGGACTGCTCTTCCGCTGCACACAGACAGAGGTTTGGATATGAAATTCAGTGGGTTTTGACCCATCTTTAGCATTTTGGAGCCTGTTGTCAGAACTATTGTCAGTGCTGAGTGACCATGTACCCACAGTCCATAATACCCATGGCTTCATCCCAAAGACCAGTGAAACCAGTATGAAGAAACTTGTTAGGCTGTGTTTGGTGTTAGTGAGCATGAAGTGCATCATTTAGTCCCCCAGTGCGACAGATACTTTGTGCTGGCCCTATGGAACTTTTCCATCTGGCTTTCCTAGGCCTGGCCCCTGTGGGTGGGATGTGCGAACGAGAACGAAGCTGCAGCATCAATGAGGACATTGGGCTGGCCACAGCCTTCACCATTGCCCACGAGATTGGCCACACGTGAGTACCGTGCCGGAAGAGTCCCTGAGGGTGGCCGTCATGGAGAAAGGTTCCTGTTGGTCTGTTCCTGCCATGAAGAGTTGTAAAATCCTCCTTGTGGATGATCCTGATGTGTTGAAAACGCAGTAACTTATCATCTCTCTAATGCCTTGGTGATGCTTTCTAGGTTTGGCATGAATCATGATGGGGTCGGCAACAGCTGTGGCTCCCGTGGGCAAGAAACAGCCAAACTGATGGCTGCTCACATCACCATGAAGACCAACCCATTTGTATGGTCTACGTGCAGCAGGGATTATATCACCAGCTTCCTGGAGTAAGGAATCCATCTCACCTTGCCCTTCCTTCCACCTCACAACCAGTACACATCTCCAGCCTTTCACTGTCCCTTGTGAGGAGTGGGTAAAGCAAAAGAAAAGCCCCCAAAGCACACAGCCCATGCACCTTCTGTCTTGTCTCCCCATCCCGTCCCAAGAGGCATGTGCTTTCTTTCCTTCCCTTAGACTTTTCTGCTAACAATACTAACGCTATTTACAGTGCAGCTGTGAGACCTTTATTTAGGTTCCCTACTTCCAGAAACTTTACAAATAAATCAGTAGCTTCTGGAGGCATTTGGACATTTCTGAAGTTCAGCCAGAAATCACAGGGAAGGTGGGGAAGGAGGATCTGGAGACAGGACTGGTTCTGCAATGTGTGTGCAGCTTCTCCAGACATTGAGGAGGAGAGTTTCAAGGTGAATAAGGCACTTAAGATTTTTTTTTATTTTTTCCAAAGCACATTCAGGATTCAGGAGAAGGAATTTAGGCTCCTAAGTCCCAAGGTTGTGATGTTGCCACCTTGTCTAGGTCGCACCTCTGCAGCCCAGATCTCTTTGTCAAAAGTTCAGGCAGCCCCCAGGGTTTCCATCAAAAAACAAGCAGTCAGGGTCAGTTTTGCTGAGGTTTCTTGGAGGACACAGGCACTATGTAACAGAAGGACTAGACAGAACTTTCATTACAGTTGGAAGAAGCCAGTGTGTAGGGTCATTGTGACAGGAGCAGACGCAGGGATATCTGAATACCAAACCCTTATTGACACAGACCAAAGCTGAGATGTTGCTGTTGTAACACGAGAGGGGCAACAATGGCAGACCTTCCCGAGGGGCTGCTTTATGCCCCTCTGTCCTGGAAGGCTTGGCCGGAGCAGTGCAGCTTATCACCAAATTCCACATCCAGCGGCTCATGTTTGGCTGCAGCAAAACCTGCCCTCCTCGCCTTTGACCCCTGGATGCGCGGCCAGGCGTGTTGCACGGAGAGCGCCGGGAAAGCATCGTGGCTGAGGCTGTTGTCCTTGGGTAACCCTGAGGTCTCGGCGGGGCCACCAGCGGACGGCAAGTTCATGGCGGCCTCCTCTGCAGTTCACTCTCACCGCCCCCGCGCAACAGCATGGCCCGGGGAGTCTCCTCCGTGCCTGGGCCGTGGTGTGTGCGAGACCCTGGGACTTGGGGCCGGGGGAGTGGTGACGGGGGCCGTGATTTAAGGGAAGCTTAGAACAGTGAGGAAGGGGGAGGGAAAGGCGTGTTTCTTGCAAAATTTGGACATTCCTACAAAGCTCTGGCATGCAGGATGAGCTTGGAGAGCAGGGGCTCTCCGTGCTCAGCACCTCCAGCCTCTCTCAGCCAAGGATCCGCAGCTGTATGGTGGGAGAGCAATGGCTCCACTGTCCCCCAGCCTCTGCAAGCAGCGCGGAGTCCTGGCTCGCACCCACCTGCCTGCTGCCACGTGTGATCTGCCAGACCTGGATCAGGCAGAACAGCCGGTGGCTGGCAATAGCCTGCAAACCTTCAGATTAAACCTTCTAGAGTCGCGTCTGCTGAATGTGCTTCACTAAGCCCAGCCCTGAGGATGCAGACAGAAAGATTTTAGAGTAGTTTCTCAGCACTGATTATGCCCAGAGGTTTTCTTACTGGAAGCCAGTAAAATTATCCCCCAAAACAGTATGAGAGCTCAGAGCCAGGCATGCTGCTGGTCCTCCACCACTACGCTTTCCCAAAAGCCTTTCCACACTCTGATTCTTGTCTCTTTTTTCTAGCTCTGGGATGGGATTATGTCTGAACAACGCTCCTCCCAAGCAAGACTTTATCTACCCAACAGTGGCTCCAGGACAGGCCTACGATGCAGATGAGCAGTGCCGTTTCCAGTACGGAGTTAAATCTCGCCAGTGTAAATACGGGGTAGAGAGCCTTCCTGCTTTACTATCTGTTCCCAGGGGATGGAGGACTGGGGCTGCAAAGGGCCATGGGGCTGTTCCTCTGCTGCCCACATCGCTTTCCTGTCCTGCTTGTAATGAAGGGCACTTTTGCACGTTCCCTGTGAGCTTTTCACCTTGCTTCCCTTTGAGAGGACAGAGGAGGTCATGCCATGTCCACAAATGTTGGGCACAGCTCAGTTTCCATCAGATTAGTCCCATGGGAAAAGATCTTTTGCCTCTGCCTAATACCTTGGTTGCTGCTGGACCCCAAGGGCTGCAGCTGAAAGCCAAGCTGCAGTCTCTGCCCCCAGACTCCTCTGTCACTGGGGATTTAGTACGCGCATATTTTTTGTAAGCCTTACTAGAAGTCATTACACTGCACGCACTGACTTAGGAGGAGAATCTTCTTTCTTCCAGGTGAGGCGGGTTGATGTGCTGCAGTATGCCTGAGGGACAGCTGTCCACCTAAGCCACCCCACCACCACACTGCCATCCCTTGATAGCTGAATACAGGAAACCACTGAAAGGAAAGATGGTTTCAGGAGAAAGCGTCTTCCTGCCTCTCAGCCTGACATTTTGCTGTATTTAACAAACAGGACATTGCCAGCTATCTGAGTGTAGTGGTAATGGAGATGTGTGTGCACTAAAGGGCTGACTGAACTCCATAAAGCATCCACTTTCCCCTAGAGAAAGCAGAGGATCCAGCAGTGAGATAAGTGGGCATCTGTCTTGTCTGATGGGTATGAATGTGTATGTATCCACCCACTGCTGACTGCAGTCAGTGCCCCTCCTCATCTGACCCAGAGGCAGTGGAATGGAAAGTTGCCACGTTTACATGCTTGTTTCCCAGATCATTTTTAACTCGGGTGGGCTCTTCCTGTGTATACACAAGGATCACAAAAGCACAAGATGTCCTTGTGATGACCCTTCTAGCCCAGCCTGTCATGCATGCCTGGGAGAAGCCCAAAGAGCAGAAGGGCTCAAGAGTATAGAAATCTGTGCAAATGTGTACATCCACTCATCCCATGTCCCATATAAATGAACTCAAGGGGGATGGTCCAAACACATCAGCATACCTTTCTTTCCTGGCCTACTCCATTCCCATGCCAGTACAGAGCAGATTATTAACAAAATCAATGAGGACAAAGTGAACAGATGTAACTGTTGAAGCTGGAAGTCCTTTCTGGTGGTGACAGTAGAAAAAAAGGAGCTTTTACTTCCCAATAGTTGTACTGGTTCCACAAGCACAATATGAAGGGATGGATGTCTTTGTAAGTTGGGAGAGACGATCCTTTCCTTGGTTAAAACCAGTTGTAGCTGGGCTTTGGTGACAGAGGTAGAAACCAAAACCCTGTTGCGTTTTGGAACTGAGTTCTGTGGTGCAGACTTGCAGTGTTTTCCCTAAGTTATATCACCCTGTGCCGCTCTGTGCATGCAGCCCCATGAACAAGAGGGAAGAGCAAAACTCCTGGGCTTGTATTTTCACCCCTCTTGGTACCAGCACAGAGGATTCCCAGTCATTGAATCAGTTCATCCTATGGGGAGTATCAGTTACTGTTCAGAGCACAGCCTTTGTTGGGGCCAAGGAATTCCTTGCTGGAGGGCTAAAGCCAGCCTGAGAGCTGCAATGAATGAGCTGCTACCTGACCAGCAGGGCTGTGGTGGGGTCGTGCTGCTGTGGAGCCAGCTGGCAGCCAGGCAGTCACTGTGCCAGCACCCAAGCATGCAGCACAGAACATAGTAGGTTGGCATGCACCATCAGCATGGCCAGTGGCCCCAGGGGGCTGGAGCACATGAGCAACAACTGGGACTGCTAGGGCTCTGCTCTCATGGCTCAATATCATTTATTGACAATGCAAATCTGTTTAATACCTTCAAGTATAACCAAAGTCACAGCAAGCTGCTCTCTCTGTAAAGCAGGAAGTTTTCCGAAGTCTTATTTCAGTAAGATAAGATCAGGGTGTTGGTCAGGCTTGAAACTCAGCTCTGCTTTTTAGCTGCTCCTTTGCAGTCTGCAGGACTTGAAGTCCACTCTGGCTCATTTTGTGGCAAAGCAGGTTCAAAGGACGTGGGCTTTCTGGTTTAGCAGCTGTGATGAATTTTCAGAGTCTCAGACATGGACCTAATATTTGGGTGGGTTTTGAATTGACTAGTAGACGAACTGGAGCAGCCATGGGAAGTTTTTTATCTGCTTGTGCTCCAAGAGGTCAGGGTGGGCCAGAGCTCAGGATCTGCATCTCAGGAAACCTCTGTGAAGAAGGTCTGGAGTCCCCAGCCCTTTTCACTCCATGGACCCAGCTGCACCCAGGACCTAACAGAGACAGCAAGCTGAAATGCCCACTTCTGGAGCTGCTCAGGGGCTAGTGCAGTACCTGGCATTGTTCTTACTATCCTGAAAGCAGCCATGAATCTTCCAGAGGGGTCTTCCTTTTAGCACTGTTAGGCTGGCTGGAGAGTATGAGAACACAAGGTGATCTAACCCTGACTAGCAGTGCGCTCCTGAAGGAGGAGATGGCATATGTGACATTAAGCCATCTGTGCCGTGCTCGCATTCCCCAGGAGCCCCAGCTTCCCGCAGAGGCAGATCTGAATCCACCTGGCAGAGGGATGCTCAGGACAGGCACTGCAGACGGGCCCTTGTGCTCAGCCTCCAGAGTGAAGACCCAGTAAAGGAAATGTCCCTGAGCCCTGGAGAGGGGACTCGCTGCCCCAGTGTGCTGCTGTCCCAGCCTTGCAGCCTCAGCACGGGTGAATCCTAACCTTGGCTCTGTGTCTTTGTCTCTTTCTTCCTCCCTCTCTCTCTCTCCCCCAAAATCTCTCTCTTTGCAGGAAGTCTGCAGTGAGTTATGGTGTCTGAGTAAAAGCAACCGCTGCATAACCAACAGCATCCCTGCTGCAGAGGGGACCATATGCCAAACCAACACCATTGAAAAGGGGGTAAGGATGCCTGGGGCACTGTGGCAAGTTGACAGTGGTTGAATTTCTCGTCCAGCAATAACTGTGATTATTGTTTGTATTGATGAGCATGGAGCTGATTCAAGAGCGCCCGCCAGACTGTCCTCTCCCTGGCTTCAAGAGCCTGCAGGAACCCCCACCCTCCCCAGCAATGCACAGAGAGCTTGGGTGTGCCAGGGACAGCCAGAACCCCTAATCACACTCAAATATTGCTAGAAATACATTACATGAAGTCCCTTCTCCAGTCAGCTGCTCGGTCTCACCTGGGAGGTACAGTGATGCAACGTCAGGCAATGGCAAATGCTTTAGGCAAGTGTTTTGTTTTCAGGTCTGCTGGGGCCTCATGGGTGTCCCGAGAAGAGTGATTTTGCCTCAGATTCCTCAGAATGGTTGATAGTTTAGTAACATGTTTTATATCTACTTGTGAAAAACTAAGGCTAGTATTGTTAGACCTTCATTTTTCACACTCAGTTGAGAGAGGAAGGTGGGATTTTTCATGGCCATGTATTTTGAAATAGTTTTGACTTGAAAATCTTTCATCTCTCCTTCCCTGTAGCTCCAAGACCCACTTGCACCAGCACAGAGTGAGTGTGAAACTATTAAAACAAAGTATTAATGACTCACAGTGCCTTTGGAAGCTGTAAATAATAATTGGGACAATGGAGAATCAGGGTTGGGACATTCACCATAAAATGGACATATGTTTTTCCACTAGAGGAAAAACTAATTCCCAAGAAATTCAAGAAAAAAATTAAAATCCTTAAGAAGATGGAGAAGTTTGTGTGCAGAAAAGCAGATGGCTTTGACAAATGCATTATTCTTTGCAAACAGTTGGCTTAGTTCTACTGGAAATTCAATCGAAGGGGATTAGACAGCTCCTGGGGCTGAACATCCCTGCTGCTTGAGATTCACTGTATACAATGGCAATTTTTTCTCCTAGTCATTTTTAACTAGCTTTCCCCTCTTTCAAATATCTATTTTTACCCCCATGTACTCGTTTTCTAACCAGGGTTCCTCAGAAGTCCTAGGATAAGTGAAGTGAAAGTATTCAGAGCACCCAGAACTCAGAATCTATTCCCATTGAAGATAGGGAATCAGTCTGAATTCCCAGTTACCATCCGGTGCTTCAGTTTATCCTTTTGTATTAATTCATGTTTCAGAAGTGTTTTTATTTGCATGGCTAATGTAACTAAATGCACTTTTGCTTTAAGTCTCTGCACCTTTGCCAGCAGGAGCTGCTGGCTGGTGGCTCCTGTGTAGCCGCTCCATGTGCCCACCTGCCCGCTGAGCCCTCAGACCTCATCTGTGGCTGGAGCAGCTCTGAGCTCTGCCTTGGCATCCCCCAGTTTAGCTGAGGAGAACGGAGGGAAAGAATAGGTTGCAGAAACCAATCAAGTTATGCGAAATTAAAGGAGAGATAGGATGAGTTTGTGGTACTCAGACAGAAGGTTCCTGGTCTTGCTGGGTCATTCCCTGACAAATGTCCTTTGCTTTGGATTTCTTTTCTCTTTCTTGGTGTGCCCCGAGACCTATCTGGTCTTGCAGCCAATGCATGTCTTTGTGCTCACTGCAGGAGAGAGAGCTGGGGCAGAGCTGATCGCTGATGCTTTTGGAGGTTGTGGGGTCTGCAGGCTGCCAGGCTCTGCTTGCAGAAGCAGCAGTCCCTGCACCTGTAGCCTAGGGCTGCAGCCAGGCCATCAGCAGGGACCCCAGAAGGGCCACACCTGCTGAGCATCTCTGCACAGCGTTACACCTTTGGAAGCGTGCGGCTGTACAAGTGGGTCGCCAGCTGGGCGTCCTGGGAGGCCCTGGTTTATTTTTCTCTGCCGACTGCACTACCCGTGGAGAGCCTGGCTTGAAAGGAGCTGGAGAGGCTGTGCCAGTAGCTCCAGGGTGGGTTATCAGGCCCTGGAAAGAGCACACAGCAGTTTCTTCCTTCCTGGGATTATCTCGGCCCCCAAGGCATGGTGTCCGGCATCATGCCCAGAGAACGGCAGCGGGTCTGGCAATGTCCTTCTCCTTGCATCACTGTTGACTCCAGGGGGTGCAGGATCTGTTCCAGGTCCAAGAGAAATATTTCAGAGGCAAGTTTGCATGAGCATCCCTGCTAACCCCAAGTATGCAGCGCATACATGTGGTGACGCTGTGACTCAGACAAGAAGGTGCCCAGGGAGAGGCTGGTGCCCTCTGCAGCAACAAACTTGGCTCCAAGGCCAGTGCAGCTCAGAGTTCAGATTTTGAGGGATCATCAGATGGCAGCCCTGAACAGCCTCCCATGCCCAATGGAGGCCAGGAAGCTATCTAGGAGTAGGAGAACGTGTGCTCAGGGTCTTTGAAGCTCTGTCTCTCCCCAGTGGTGCTACAAGAGGGAATGTGTGCCCTTCGGCACCCGACCAGAAGGCGTGGATGGTGCCTGGGGAGCCTGGTCGTCCTGGGGAGAGTGCAGCAGGACGTGTGGTGGAGGCGTATCATCATCCATTCGCCACTGCGACAGCCCGCGGTAGGTGTATGTTGATGCAGCTTTGTTGGTGCAGCCCTGCCTTGTCCTGGCTCTGTGGCACCGCTGCTCAGGTCGATGGGGAAGATGGCACCCAAAAGCCCTGCGCCCAGTTTCAGTGTAGACTGGGAAGGACTGAGCTTGCTGAGTCTCAGCTCCTGTGTGTAAATATCAGCTCTAGCCACGTGCTGCTTTCAAAGACAGCTTGTTACTGTCACATTTGGCGGTGGGTCTGCAGTGACAGACCCAAAGCTGCTCGGACAGTTCTACTGCACACTTGAAGCTGAGCGTGTGGATTTCTCCAGGCAGGACTGTTCCTTGCAACAGAGCAGGGAGGGAAAAGCCATGGTGTTCCCACAGGGTTGGAGCAGCCAACTGCTACTAGCACTGACTCACTCTCCTGAGCTGCTTTTCTCCTCTCATTCTTGATTTGTCAGGCCCACGATTGGAGGCAAGTACTGCCTGGGAGAGCGGAAGCGCTACCGGTCCTGTAACACCGACGTGAGTACCGTCAGGATTGCAGAGAGGAGCAGCGGGGGGTGAGAAGGACTTTGGGAGCCCTGTGCCACAGCAGGGAGGTAGCAACAAGCTCCTTCTATGTGGCTGTGGGGTGTTAGGTGCTGTTGTGGGACCCAGGAACAAGGCTGTGGGGCTGGGTGGGGACGAGCTGTGCTGTGTTGGCAGCGATGCCAAGGTGGGAAAAGCTGAGCAGGACAGTGCATGCCTGCTGAGTACCGCCTTCAGAGGGCAGGTGGGTGGTATGGACCTGCAGGGCTTCAGCATCAAAAAGGGGCCCAAAAAGATAACATGGAAACACAGAGAGATTGGAGGCTTCCAGCACCTACAGAACAGCGGTTGCTTTGTGCTCTGAGTGCAAGCTCAGTGGGGTGAGAGCCACTGATGAAAGACTGTTAATAACACCAGGTTTCCCAGGGGCGGGGCTTCCTCCTCAAGGGGAGGAAGGAGAAATACGTGTGCTGCAAGGAAGCATAATTAAGCTTTGGACCTGGGAAATGATTGCTTTAATGTCCATGGGCTGTTAGCAAGGAAAATAGAGGCCTCCGTAATGCATCTAGCTTTTAAACGACTGCTTGCAAGAGCAAGTGTTGCATCTGCAGACAGGCCAGCTGGGAGCCAACAGTTCATGCCATTAGTCTTCAAATAGTGTTTAGCTTTATGAGGAGGTTGCTCCTGCCATACTACAGCACTGACCTGTTGTCAGAGCTGGTGTCCATCTCCTTGAAGGGCTGGTGCTAGTCACTGCTGGGAGCCCTGTAGCAGCTCCTGCCCTAGCAGATAAGGCAGCTGCTCTCACCAACGTGCTAATCTCTGGCTCTGTGGCTGCAGGACTGCCCGCCAGGCTCCCAGGACTTCCGAGAGCTGCAGTGCGCTGAGTTTGATAATGTCCCTTTCCGAGGGAAGTACTACACCTGGAAGACATACCGGGGAGGTGAGTGCTGCAGGGTCTGGTGCTGCACAGAGCTGGGCCAGAGTCATGTGGGGCTTTGACTTCCCTGCTCTCTGCAGGGACAAGTCTGGTGGTCCAAGTGGACTGGTGGACAGCTAGTCACTCTGTGGGTCCAGGTCCTGCAGGCTGTGTCCCTGTGGCATGTTGCCTTCCCTTCACACGACTGCAGATTGACAGGCTTCTCTTCCAGTGCAGGGCCATGGCTGTCGTGCCATGCCCCTGCCCTTTATCACTCATCTCTGTGCAA
The DNA here is from genome assembly GCF_047663525.1 of Anas platyrhynchos. Classification (NCBI taxonomy): domain Eukaryota; kingdom Metazoa; phylum Chordata; class Aves; order Anseriformes; family Anatidae; genus Anas; species Anas platyrhynchos. The sequence continues at coordinate 5,462,022 of NC_092615.1, forward strand.
TTTGCTCTTTAACTTCTTTGTTCTGCCAGAGAACAAAGAGTGTTGGAGATGTTTAGCTTCTTTCCTGGAGTCTGACTAGTTCTTAATTATTGAGTGAGCAAACACAAAAACAAGAAAAGTGAGTTGTTAAAGCAATGCAAAGTGCCGCTGTGTTTTGTCCAGGGCTCTTTTCCCTGGTAGTGTCTGGTATCCAGTGGGGGAGGAAAGGGGCAGCCAGGTAAAGCTTCGGCTTCCAAACGAGCGGAAGGGATCTGAACTGGGGGATCCTGCAGAGAGCAGTGCTCCCCTCTTCCGAGTTCAGTCCTTGTGTGTCCTGCAAAGTGTCTAGCAAGGAGAGGGGGCGGGAGGAGGCCTCTGTGGCCGAAATCTCTTAATAATGAGAAAGAACAGTGCGTCTCCTTCATGTAGTTAATGAACTTGACTGGGGAAATCCTTCACAGCTGTGTAAATAAGCACACCTCCCAGTGGGGCTCCTGCAGCCGGAGCAGATGTGCTGAGGCTGCAGGGGATGGATCAATAAAAATGTAATAAAATTGCAAAGCAGTAAGTCACACAAAGACCTCAATGGATGCCAAGGTGGAAGATAAACCCGCAGGATGGATATTCCCTTTCTTGGACCTCTCTCATTCCCAGTGGTCTGAGTACCAGCCTGAGCCCAGGGGACAGCTGGACAGCTGCATGTTGGCCTTTGTATTTGAATCTGGTGGTGACTGATTTCTGCTTTGGCTCTCAAATAAGCCCCTTCCTCTCCCTGCTTCCTCTCCTATAAAATAAGGTGATGAAATCTGTCTTCTTCTCAGGAGGCTGTGATTGTGTCCACATCTAGAAGGGATCTGGGAGTTCCCTGTGTCAGCTATCCAGATTGGCTTTGCCTAATGGTCATGAGGGAATATGTTATTTGGCACTGAAACTTCACTTATTTGATGTCAAAGGGTATCAGTGTCTTTCCCTGCAGTGTCAAGGGGGGAAACTGAAGCACTAGGCAGGAAAGTGATGTGTCCCCATTCACACAAGTGAAGGGGCTGGAAGTGGCAGCTCCTCAGACTGGTCGGGTGTGGGGGGGATGTCAAGTTGTCAAATGCCAGCTCCCAGCTTTCATAGAGAGATGTGTCCTGACCCCCACCTGCCTGGCAGACCCCTGTCAGCGTTAGCAGCATCAGCTTTTGGTGTGGGCTGTCCACGCTGGGCCCTCGGGTCAGCTGGGACTGTGGCAGCATTAAAGGATCAACACTGTCACCCTTCCCAACAGATTTATTTGCCCAAGTCTGAGTGATATGGCAGGACTTTGCAGCACGGGCACTCATCTGCCTTCCAGCTGGTAGTGACTGTGCTCTGCAGGTTGCTTTTGAGCCTGTGTCCCCGTGCCAGGAGACGTTCACCACTCTGGCTGGGCCTCTTCCCCCTGCTGAGCTTGGCCACTGCCTTCAGTGCTGCACCCTCCAGCCACCCCATCGCCAAAAGGCGCGGCAGTGCGAGGGTGCCTGCGCCATCCACCACCCATCAGAGCCATCAGACGCCAGCCCCACAGCGATGTCCCTTGCTAGATGGGAAACCTCCCAACCACGCAGCACCCACACCCTGCAGCTGGGAGGGGAGGAGGGCACCAGTCCCACAGGGAATTTGGGAAGGGATGAAGCCACCACTGGAAGCCTGGCGCCAGCTGCCGGGTCACTGGCACGCTGAGGTTGGGTTTTGTGTGGGGCCAGTACGGCATGTTTTCCTGGCGGTGATTTATAACGGCCCTGGAGCCCAGACCCCAGGAGCGAAAGACAGCCCCAGTGAGAAGTGCTGAGCTCAGCCTTTCAGAGCCCAGCAGTCAGCAGATACCTTGTGGAATGCAGCTTTAATTGTTTGTTTATTTTGTTTTATTCGCTTAGTTATTCATTTTGCTCTTGGCAGATGCAAGAGCCAAGGGAGAGAGAAATGGCTCATGGGGCTGGGAGAGGGATAGGGAGGAGCAGGGGCTTGCAGAAAACAGGAGATTGCTCATTATAAATTGTAATGCACTTTAATTCTTCTATGGGACAGGGCAGGCAGGAGGAACAAAACATCCTCTGAGGCACTGCGTAGCAGGTAGACAGTACCTGCAGCAGACCTGGCTCTTACTGACCTCACACTGCTCATCCCAAAACCAAGGAGCACACTGAGAAGTGCCCAGGGGTTTCACCTACCTGGGGGCAGCAGGCTGGGATTTGTACAGAGCTTGTGGCAGATCCTGTGCTGTTCAGGGCTGTATGGTTGGGTCTGCAGCTTATTCCTCAGTTGTCAGTGAATTTGTAACTTTCACTGGGCACACTGAGGAGGTCCCAGTCACTTTCTGGAAGTAGGCTCTTCTTCCGCGGGGCACCCACCTCTGCACAGATAGTTCAGGCACTGCAGAGCCTGCGCATCCACTGCTGAACGCCTGCAGAGGCTTGTGCTGAGGACCAGCTTGTGCTCTGTGGATGCTACGGGTGTGTGGCTCGTGCAGTTAACCCTGCCACTGATGTTTTACACCTGAGGCGTGGCAGGGCAGACCTGGGGCGCAGGCGTGCCATGGCAGATGGCCATGAGTTCTCAGGGCCATGCCTGCTGTCCCTCTTGGTGGCTCTGGTGCTCCCTCGGAGGCAGGAGAGAGCCCAGGGTGCTGCAGAGTGTTTGGCTCTCCAGAAGAAGGGTTGATGTACCTTTTCCAGGGGCTTGCCCAGGCATCCTGCTTGACAGCATGCCTCCAAGCAGCTGAATTCCCCTCTCATGTCTCCTCCTGTTCCTCCCTCCCCCAGCTTCACTCTTCTTCCTTCCCCCTAGCTGCATTCGGGTGCTCCCAGGCACAGCTGGGCCACCCTTCCCCTCCATCTGCCCTTTGATGTGCAATAACGACTTGCAGATTTTTAAGATTTCGGTTGCTACAATTTAGGGGCTTCCCAGCTCTGGGAGGCAGCTTGTGTCTGCAGCCGGTGCCTGCAGGAGCAAACTGCCAAGACTTGCTCTCTGCCAGGGTCCTGCATGCTGTTGGATCTCCTTGGGCTGTTCACTAAAATCCAATGACAGCAGAGAGGAAACTGCTGTGCTCAGGTCTCTCCTTCCAGTTTCCTTCCTCCATAACCAGTCCTGTTTCCAAGCACCGTAAGCAAATATCCAGATACCCAGCTTTTTTGTTCTTTAGCTGGTACTTTGGCAAAGGCTGCTATGAAGCAGGTATTTCAGCTGTAACTTGAGCATCCTTCCCCTTCCTCCTCATACTTCTGTCACCTTCTCTGCTGTGAATGGCTCAGTTCCCACCAGTTCTGGACAGAAAGAAATGCTTTCTCTGGCTGTGTCGTGTAGTGGCTGAGAAACTGGACTGGAACTAAGGAGACAGTTCGTTCTAGCTTTTGGCCTGATCTTAGACAAGTTGCTTTAGAACTTCTGCCTCAATTTCCCTGCCTGTAAAGTGAGCACGAGTGCCACAACAGCCTTCGTAAAGTGCCAGGTGGCCCAGGAGTGACTGATACCACGTAAAAGCAGGTCAGATTGTTTCATTCCCCGTCACATAGTTCCTCAGGATGTGCAGAAAGGACAGTGTCTCACCATGTGTCAGCATCTGGTTCAAGGGTCATGGCTTGGTGCTGATCACTATGAAGATGTCTTGGTATCTCCATGAGCCCCTCCTCATGGTGGGGACGTCCTCCTGGTCACCTGGAGCTGAGCAGCCAGGCCAGGTGCAGGATGAGCCCATGGGGAGACCGAGGGCAAGGTCTGTCTCTCCACATCCTTTCTCTTTCTCCTCAGTGGCATCATTTAAACCTCCACCTCTTTCCTAGGGGGTGTGAAAGCCTGTTCCCTCAACTGCTTGGCTGAGGGCTTCAACTTCTACACGGAGAGAGCAGCAGCTGTGGTGGATGGGACGCCGTGCCGGCAGGACTCCAATGACATCTGTGTCAATGGGGAGTGCAAGGTGCAGCTGGGCTTTGGGATGGGCTTGAGGCAAGGGCAGAGCCAACGTGGATAGAGGCAGCGTGGGCATGCCTCTGCTCTGCATGTGTCTGCAGACCGGGGCATGCCAGGGCAATGGAGGGGAGCGAAACAGAGCCCGGGGAGTTCCCTGCTCCTGGGACACTGCAGCTGGGGTGTGGGAGGACAGGGCCCCACCAGGTTCACTAATTGCCCGCTGCTCCTTCTTCCAGCATGTGGGCTGTGACCGTGTCCTGGGCTCTGATGTGAAGGAGGACAAGTGCCGTGTATGCGGGGGAGATGGCAGTTCCTGCGAGACCGTCGAGGGCATCTTCAACCAGTCCCTGCCGGAGGGAGGTAGGGTGCAGCAGCCCTGCCAGCACAACCAGTGTCACCCATCCTGGGGCCCCTCCTCACAAGGGGCATCTTGGCTTCAGTGCTCCTAGGGACACATGGAACAGGCAGGGACATCCCAGGGAACCAGCCCAAAGGGTAGGACCAGGCTGAAAGCAGGGAGCATATCACCCTTTGCTGACCAAGCCACATCCCAGCCACCACTGGCACAAAGTGTCAAATTCCTGCCCTCCTCCCCATTCTGTTTAACTGTGATGGGTGGCTAAACAAACACCTTGGCACTGCCAGTACCTTGTTTAATGTTTTAACCCACATGTCACGGGATGGCACGTACTCCCATCTAGTGCAGAATGGGGTTGACGGTGGGCTCAGAGGCTCAACATCTCTTTTCATCACCTCATGGTGTATCGCAGGTTACGAGGAGGTGATCCAGATTCCCAAGGGTTCCGTCCACATTGACATCCGGGAGCTGAACCTCTCCATCAACTACCTAGGTGAGAAGGGGTTGAAATCCCAGACAGAGACTGCTTGGCCTGCCCTTTGCCCTGCTGTTGGCAGGGTATGAGAAAGGCCCAGAACAGAAAACCTCCTGTTCAGCAAGGGGGTCCCAGCATGGCGTGGGGTCAGAGGAGGGCAACAGGGGATGCTGGCAGGGCCGCCTGTGGTACACACAGCCCCATCTCACCATGGCTTTGCCTCTGTCCTGTGCTCACTGTTCAGCAGCGTAACCCTGAGCAAACCTCACACCCCGCTGTTCCTGGCACTGCCTGTTGTTCCTTGGCATTCCCCCCTCCGCCAGCATGTTGGGCTGGGGATTAAAAATAGACCTGCTCACATTTTCCTTGGGCTCAATTTTCCAGCCAGACTCTGGCTCACTGTTTTTCTAACGGGCTTTTTTTTGTCTTCCCTTTCTGTCGTCTCTGTGATGGGCAGCAATTGCGGAGGGGTGGGTAGGGAGCTTGCTCGGGTGCCTCTGCGGCAACTCTCCAGGATCAGGAGCCAGTGGGAGGTGGCAGCGAGGCTGTCCTGGCAGTGTTCCTCCAGGCTGGCCCTTTCTGCTGTGTTTGGGGATGCTCTGGGTAAACTGGGGACTCCTCATGGCTGTCCGAGTTGGATTTCTGTGTACTGGAGGCACAGCTCAAGCTCATGGCACTTTCTACTGCTGCCACCAGTGTCTCCCACTGCAGGAGCTGTCCCTGTACTCCAGGTGGGACGGGAAGGTGCATCTTCCATCCTCATCAATCCCAAACACTCTCCTTGCCCCAGAGCATCATGGCAGTGCCAGCCAGATGTGGACGCTGCTGGTGGCGCAGCACAAGCAGGGCGAGCGTGGGAATGGGAGTGGGAGCGGGTGAGAGCAAGAGTCGATCTCCCTCTAGTGACTCCCATCAGCAACCGCAGCCAGGCAGCTGGGGACCAGCCTTTTCCAGTAGCCCCAGCAGCCAAGATCCAGTTTGCACAGCTGGATTTGAGCCTGGCTTTGTGGCCACCAGCTCGTCGTGCTGCCAGGTGTCCCCACTGCCGCAGGTGGCACAGCTCCCTGCAGCATCATCCTTCCGCAGGGTGGTGACAGGGAGGCTGAGACCAAGGGGATGAGTGCATTGGTCCCCTCTCTGCTTGTGACTTTCTGCATGATTTTGACTCAGGCATCTGTTTTCTTTGCCCCACCTATTCCTGCCCTGTTAAATGAGGCCAAGGATATTTTCCCCTCCCACATAACAGGGCTCTAAGCCCAGAAGATAAGAAGCCTGTGGCCAACACTGGACATGGGCACATGTTCAGTCTTTCTGCTGACCCTTCCTCCCCTGTCCTGGCAGCGCTGAGAGGGGAGGGTGGCGAATACTACATCAACGGGAAGCTCTCCATCGACCCGCCACGACGCTTTGACATCGCAGGCACCACATTCCACTACAGGAGGTCCCCAGACGAGCCTGAGTCCCTGGAGGCCTTGGGACCCACCAATGTCACCCTCTTTGTCATGGTTGGTAACAGCACATTTCTGCATACTCCCACCAGGCCTTGCCTGGGCTAGAGATGCCTTGTGGTGACTGCATGGGAATTAGAGCTAACCAGCCTCTGTCCTCACTGCCCAGAGGAAAAGGGGCATGGAGATCAGAGGTAAATTGCCCTAAATTCCTACGTCTCCCTCCCTTGATTTGCCAGGCTTTGGAACAGTTCATTCTGTAAGCGCACAGGGGCTTGTCCTTTGATCATGTCACCTTCATGGCTGCACCATTGTCACCACTGGTGGCTGTCATGTCAGTGCTAAAGGGACTGGAAAGGGGAGGGGAGAGATTTCAGCTGCCCTGCATTTCACAGAAAGCACTGGGGTCATGGGACACCATCCATGCAGTCTCAGCCATGCTGCACTCAGCGGCACTGATCCCTCAGCCATGCGTTTCCCTGCAGGTCCTCGTGCGGACAGAGCTGCAGGGGATCCGGTACAAGTTCAACGCACCCATCAGCAGGGATGCCTCCAACCAGTACTCTTGGCACTACACCCCATGGACCAAATGCTCAGTGCTGTGTGCAGGAGGTGAGGTTTGACCGCATGTCAGCTGGGGAGGGATGCAGGAGGGATGTTTCCCTGGATGCCATGGGCTGTTACAAGCGTTAGCACCATTTCTCATGGCTCTTGGAGAGCCTGGCTGCAAGAGACTGAGCCAGCATTTAGAAGGAGAGAGAGAGGCAGTTTGAAAGGCCTAATAATGTTTCCGGTCTAAAACTAAAGGCCCTGGCCTGCTCTTGTTCTAGGCCTCAGCTGAGGCTGATGCTTCCATCTCTTCTGCTGGCTGTTCCCCCCAGGGCTGCCTGGAAAGCCTCACAAGACAAAGGTTAAGTCGGGGGTTTTTTTGAGGGTGAGATCCCAGGAACCCTTTGATCCTCTGCAGGCCCTGCTGAGCCCTCCCCTGGCTGGTGAGCCTTCATGCCTCCCAGCCCTCTCAGAGACATGAGAGGCCGAGGAGGCCTTGGTTGTGAATAGACAAGCAGGTTCACGCCTGACAAGGTGCAGTGACAAGTGGCAGCGCTGTCATGTGCTTGTGCGGGAGCAGAGCCATGGGTTTTATACCTGCAGCCTAGCTCAGCACCAACCTCAGGCTTGCTCCACCCCCTTGCTTCTTTTTCTCGGCAGGCAGCCAGATCCAGTCCGTCGTATGCAGGAAACTCTCCGATAGCTTAACTGTCTCCAACCATTTCTGCAACTCTGAAACCAAAATGCCAGAGCGGCAGAGGCCATGCAACACCGAGCCATGCCCCCCGGCGTGAGTACCACAGCTTGGAGCACGTGGAGGGAGTGGGGGGAGAAGATATGGCATGGAAGAGGGTGTAATTCCCCCTCTGCCAGTCTCAAGTCAAGAGTCCCCTGCTACAGTCCATAGGGGTGACACTGTCTGGGGCAGCTCTACTGGGGTTGCATTTGTCTCCCTCGTGTCCCTTGCAAGCTTTGCTTTTCTCCCTGTCCCCAGCTGGGTGATTGGGAACTGGTCCGAATGCAGCCGAAGCTGCAATGAGGGTGTCCGCACGCGCAGTGTCTTCTGCAAGCGTAAGATCTCTCCCACTGAGGAGAAGACCTTGGATGATGCCTCCTGCACCCAGCCACGGCCAAAGATGCTTGAGCCTTGCAATAACCAGACATGCCCTCCAGAGTGGGTTGCCCTGGACTGGTCCGAGGTACGTGCTCATCTGCTGCCCTCATCTCTGAGGATGTTGGTCTGTAGAACAGTGTCAGGCACTAGGACAGAGCACTGGTAATGTCACACATGGAGAGTACAAGATGGGGAGGTGTCCTCTTACAGCTCAGGAGATGGGTGAGACAGGAGCCCTGGCGGGGAGAGCCGGGGACTGCCTGTCCCTGCTCTTCACCGCGTGTCTTTGACTGCCCGTCTCCTCTCTGCAGTGCACCCCCAGCTGCGGGCCGGGTTTCCGCCACCGCATCGTGCTCTGCAAGAGCGGCGACCACAGCACAACGCTGCCCACCTCCCAGTGTCCTGAGGGCTCCAAGCCCCCCACCAGCATGAGGTGCAACCTGCGGCGCTGCCCACCCCCACGCTGGGTGACTGGCGAGTGGGGAGAGGTACGGACACTCTTTCCCCTGGGCTTACTGCGGGACAAGGCTCCGTTGCCCAATGGCCTCAAATCCCAGTGCACACAAGTCTTTTACCCACAAGGTGTTGGCTCTTGGTGGGGTGGCTGTCACTGTGTTAGCGTGATGTAGGGCTGTCCCTACAGCTCCCAGCCCTGCTGGCTCTCAGCCTGCTGGAGGGATGCCCTGAACCTCATGTTTGCAGAATGTGCCATAAATTCTGATCAGCCCCTGCTGGTCAGCAGTGGCCTCTCTCCTCCAGCCTCATCCCGTGATGGAGGCTGAGAACTTCAGCTGCTCTGCAGCACAAAAGGTAAATACAGGTTTAAAAAAAAAAAAAAAAAAGAAAAAGTAAAGGGGCCAGGTGCTGTCCCTACAGAGCACTTGGACCTTTACTTTTTCTGGAAACCTACCTGACTTCCCTACGCTCCATTAGATCTAGGACTTCAAACTTCTCTGCTGCCCAACAAGCAGGGGTGTCCTGCCAGGACAGTGGGGCTGGACGGGTGCCCACCCCCTCAGTCACAACATAGGGACTATACAACATCTGGTGGGGATGGAGGGAGCCTGAGGAAGGCTCCATGATCCCAGGTCATGGAGAGCCATTGCTCCATGGGCACATGGACATGGCAGCAGCCAAGTCAGGGCTGGGCACAGCTGGGCACTGACAGCGTGCGTGCAGCCTCAGGGACACCTGCTGATCACCACAATCTCGGCCATCCCAACTTGGCTGTGTCTCTGTGGGACACGGCTCATCCCCATGCACCTTTGGGCTGCAGTGATGGGGTAGGATGGCTGGAAGCAGGGCCACCATCAGTCTGCCCAGCACAGTGCCCATAGCAGGGTGGTGCTGGAAGTCCTCCCTTGCACTGCAGGAGGTGCAGGAGGGCTGCCTAGGGCTGGTGATTTAGGGCTAGATTGGAGACCCTGGAGTCTCAGACCAACCTTCTGGGGAGCAGGGCTGGAGCTCTCAGCTGTGTGGGTGCTGTGGGAAGGGACGACTGCATCAAGCACATTTTGCACCTCCTGAGCCCTGCTGTTCCATCTGCCCCCACGCTATTGCAGCCACTGCAGCTGGGTGTTGCGTTGTTTCCCGGCAGTGCTCTGCGCAGTGCGGCTTTGGCCAGCAGAGGCGATCCGTCCAGTGCCTGGCTCACACCGGGCAGCCATCTGGCGACTGCCTGGAAACCCTGCAGCCTCCTGGCATGCAGCAGTGCGAGACCAAGTGCGAGTCAGGACCCACAGACAACCCTGAAGGTAAGGGAGGCAGCGGGATTGGCGGGAGGCACTAAGCCCTGCTGGCATCTGGGACCACAAGGGGCAGGGCAGTGCAGCCAGCACAGCCTGCGCTGGGCTCTAGCTGTGGGTTAAGGGTTTTTGGGGGCAGACCTGATGCTGTCCCCAGTTGTCCATGGCCAAAACAGTCCACTGTGACCATGATAAATGAAGTAAGTGCACCTTTGCAAATGTAGGCTTTTAGTAGCAAGGCTCTCAGTAGCTGTTTCTTCAGTACCAACACATCTTGCTCCTCTATGGCAAATGGTCCCCAGGAGCTGGGCATCGGGGGTGCCACAGGGGAGGGCCTTGAAGGGGACTGGCTAAAATCCTGCCCTGGAGCTCCTCACCCTGGGCACAGCTCTAACTCCACTTCCTTCTGTCACCCATCCAGAGTGCAAGGATGTGAACAAGGTGGCCTACTGCCCGCTTGTCCTGAAGTTCAAGTTCTGCAGCCGGACGTACTTCCGACAGATGTGCTGTAAAACATGCCAGGGGCACTAGGAACATGGTGACCCTGTGGGAAAACTGGAAGGCAAGAGCTGCGCCGAAGGGCCGCCGAGCCGGGCTCTTCCTCTCGCCCCGAGAACCTTCCCTGGGCCCAACACAGACACTGGTCGTGCTTCCGGTGGGAGCCGGCATCACCCCACCTGTCCCCCAAAGACACGCACCCTTCGCCCCCAAGCATCCCAATGGCAGATCCCAGTTAAACCACTGCCGGCTACTGCAGAGACCATGGCCAAGCGTGAGAGGAGCCAGTCACCATGGTGGGAGAGGGAGAAGCTGGGCAGAGCGCAGCAGCAGGGACATTACTTGAAATTCTGATACTGTTATTTATTTAGTAGTGGACCCAGGTCCTGCAGGTGCTGAGGCGGTACCACTCGCCCTGCTCCTGCCTCATCCTACACTGCTTCACGTCCCGAGGGGGTGCAAGCCATCCCTGGGTGCCGCTGCCTTTCCCAAGGGAGACAGAGAGGAATTTTCAGGTGCCATGGGTGATGTGATGAGCATGGTTTGTAGCCATCAGCTTCTGGGTGATGGACGAAGACAAGCTGCCATGAGGAGTGGGGTGGGAGCAGGGATATTTGCTTCACTTGCATCCTGTCACCTTGGGACCTGCAGCAGGTGATGGAGAACAGGTCACTCAGTGAGTAGAGCGGTGACACCAGTTTAACTGGGAGAGGGACTTACTCAAACTCCCTTCACAACCTACTTTGATTGGGGCGTCCCTGTATTTTTCCTAAAAGCCCTTATCACTATTATGACTGTTTTTCCTTTTGAAGACACCTCAAAGCGTGAGCTGAGGTCAGGGCTGAGGCATGCTCGGCCCTGACAGTCACTTACGGGGTGTTGAGGCTGTGCTGGGCCGCAGGAAGCAAAGCTAGGGAGGATGCTGGAGGAGAACTGTCCCACAGCATCCCCACTGCCAAGCCATGAACTGGGACCAGTCTGTGCCCAGTCCTGGCTGGGCCCTCCCCAGGGAATGCCATGGCCTCCTATGGTGCTCTGCCTCCTATGGTGCTCTGCCTCCAAGGGTGCTCTGCCTCCAAAGGCAGGCTCACTGCATGCAGCTGTGGCCTCAGGGTACCAGTCCCAGTGCCATGCCACTGCCCCCAGGAGACCTCCAGTGATGGGAAAAGAGCAGGCTTGACATTCCTCCAGGTCACCTCCTGGCCAGATCTGGGCCAACACACATCTCCAATGGGCCATCACAGCCTGCTGGAGGAGACCTGAATTTGCAATGTACTAAGCATGTGCTTTTTGTTACTATTATTATTTTTGGGTCTTTCTGCATCACAAAGAGGAGAAACCTTGTCCCAGGCCAGGTTCTGTTCCCCTTGGGGGTCATCCTCAGGGTGCAGGGTCAAGATCAGCCCTCTTTTCCCAGAGCAAGCCTCTCTGCCCTGCCAGCCCTGATGTGTTACTCTACCGTCTGTATTTTTACCCAGTCATCAGCCGATTGCAGCTTCTCTGGTGCTCAGCAAATCCCCTTTGGCTGGCAAGCGGGCATTAATTTGTCTTCATTCCCAGTGCAATGCTCCATTCTGACATGTTGGGAGGGGGTGTTTTCACCTTTTTATATAGATATATATAATGAAAAATGTTTAAAATACTAACTCTAAGGAGGAGCGTCGTAACGGCATGATTTATAATAAAGGAGTAGCTACAATCCCAGGTGCAGGTTCTGGTCCCAGTGTTGTTTCTCAACTGGTGAGCCTTGGCTCTGGACAGCCCCATGCCATGATGCTGCCTGTGCTGATGCTAGAAGAGGATTTTGGGCAGCAGTGGGGTTCCCTGCACCCCAAGTGACCAGAAGGGGTTGGGGGATTTATCTAGAGCTGCTGCATGACACAAAGGAAGTGTCTTCCCCTTTGAAGACCCCTAGTGGGTGGGCTGTGCACCCCTGGGCTGTAAACCCCATATTGCTAATTCTGGTTTGGGATTTTAGGGGTTTCTTTTGCTCGGAGCCTGAGAGATATGTGGTGCAACGGATGGGGTGATGTGGGGAGCTCCTGCAGGAGGGGATGTCCTGACAGAGGAGCTGCTGTTGCACACAGTATAGTTTTGCTGTTCATCCCCAAATGTACCACCAGAAAGGGAGGAATTTATATATTAAAAAAAAAAAATGCTTGAAAGCACGAGCTTTCTGGTTAAGGATGCAGGGAAGGCATGGAGCAGCCAGATGCTGTGCCCACCTGAGCAGAGATTTCAGCCCCAACCCCAGCATTTGCCCTCCCTGCAAGGGCAATTTCCTTGATGGCATTTCCTGGTTTCCATTCTTGTCTCATGAGGCATGAAGCAGCACATGCAGGGCAGATGCAGGGCATAATGCTCAGCCTGAGCAATGCAGAAGTAAAGCCCAGCCCAGGTGTGGATCCTGCATGAGTCCCTTCCCAAGGGGCCTGTGAACGGAGCCGCTGCTGCCCTCATCCTTGGCAGCTGAAGCAATTGGCTCTGCCACTCACCTCGGGGTGTTCAGCACCTCCATTTTGGCTACAAGCAGCAGCATCTGAATCTCCTGACCTAGACACTGCAAAATCCTGAGTGACTTTGAGAAAATGCAAACACGAGTGGGCTCCTTGAGAGATGCTTAGGGTTTGGCTCTGCTCACATGTTTTGGGGGCATTTTATCCTGCTGGGTCCATGTGTTCTGCTCACAGCCAGTTTCAGTCTTTTCTCCTTTCAGCTTCGAGGCTGAAATGCTATTTCTTAGAAAGAAAGAAATGACACCGAGGTCTCTGCTGTCTTGTCAGTCCAGGAACCAGCGCTCTCCAAAAAGGTACTAAGCGACCTGATAACATCTCATGAACAGTAAGGTTTCTCTGCGTTCCCGTGTGTGCATGGGTCATGGCACCTTGCTCCCAGTCACTGAGGTCGAGCATTTTGGCTGCTGAGCTCTTGGTGCCTTCAGCCTCATTAAGCAGCAGTGCTGCGGTAGTGATGCTTCTCCCTGTCCTCTCCAGCTGTCTCCCGCTTTGGGAACCTTCACCTGCAGCCTGGCAAACACTCCCTGCATTGCACCCCTCCAGCGATGCATCTAGTGGGGAAGATGCCCATTTGCATGATGGATGCTTCAGCACTCGTGGCCATGGGTGCACCCACAGGGATGGGTGCTGCAAGGCCGAGGGTGCCCCAGGTTGTATTTCTGCCCCACACCCCAAGTGATGCCTCCAGCTCCCATCCACATCTGACATTGCCTTTGCCAGAGTTGGAGGCAGAGGCAGCATGGCCAGGGGCTGCAGCAGGTAAGTGCTCAAAACCCAAAGGAAAGGCACTCATTGATTCTGCCCTCTTTACCTTAATATTAATTGGAATGTACAGAAACCTCTGGGTTTTGAGACACGTACCCTTGGGACGTCAGGCAGTCCTGATCTTCCTGCAGCTCGATGGTCTCTGAACCAGCTCCAGCCAAAACACTTCCTTAAGCATGGTCTGCTTAATCCAAAAGATGTGGAAAAAAAGCAACGACCAACACCATCGTGCTCCTAAAGCCAGCTCAGAGCAGAGCATCCCCCAGCTGCATCAAAGTGACCCCCAGGGTGGGGGAAAATGTTCAGAGCTCTGAGCATTCCTGCCCAGCTGCACCCTGTGCCCACCAGCACCACCTGCATCCCCAGGACAGTGACCCTGGCACCCACTGGCTTTGGCAGTGGGGGCACCCTGGGCAGGGCCACCCCAGGCCCCCCCCTCGACAGCGGGAAGAAGCTTTCATCCTCCTCACCCCACCCCCCCAGCAAACCGGCACTAAATGAGGAAGTGGGAGGAGAAAAAAATATCATAGCAAGTTGTAGTTGCAGGAGAAACACCGAAGCGAAGCCCTTTGGGATGGACCTGTGCCCACGGTGACAGGAGCCCCGAGTGCCCCATCACCAGGGGCAGGACGCAGGGACACCATGGTGAGTGCAAGCGGGGGCCTCGCTGGCCTCCCCCCCGCCCTGTCCTCTCCCAGAGCCCTGGATGTCACCTTGGGGTGTCTTCCTGCCACCTTGGAGCTATCTTAGCCCTGTCCTCTCCTGCACCCACCTGGGACTGGGGGTGCCAGGAGCCCCCCACAATGTCCCCGATGGAGAGAGGATGGAGCTGCCCAGGCTCAGGGTGAAGGAGCAGGGCTGGGGCTGAGCGAGGTGCTGTGTGGGGCACGGTGCTGGGGAGCAGCTGCCTGAGGATGGACGCAGGGTGCTGGGTGCAGGATCCCGCAGGGTTGATGCACATGGGAGCACTGACCCGAGCAGGATCAAGGGCAGCAGGCGGTGAGCCAGGCTGGGCACAAAGCGCTCTTGATTTTGCCAGCATGGTCCCCCTATAGGAACCCCTGTCTTCCTCTTGGCCCAGCTTCCTGCCAGCGCTTCTTATTTCGGTGCTCATGGCACCAGCAGGGTGCGGGCAGAGCACAGTGGTGTGGTGGGGGCTGCCGGGGGTGTTTGTGCCCCCTGAGACCAGCTCAAGCTGGGAGGGACCTGCAAGTGCTGGCACCCGGGGTCGAACCTCACACCCCAGTGCATGCAGGGAGATGGGGATGGTGGCTCGGGGCTGCTGCAAGGGTAGCAGCTGGAGCTGGAGGTTGATCTGGAGGAAGAAGAGGAAGATGCAGGCTCTCAAAATGAAGAAGATGCTCAGGCATGGAGTGAGGGGCTGCACGGTGTGGCCATGGCCACATCCTCCAGCCCACAGCTCTGCTCCCTCCGCATGTCTGAGCGCTGCCTTTCCTGGCCATCACTTCCCACCAGCCAGGAGCAGGGTCAGCAGCTGGGCTGAAGCAGAGCCTCCTCCTCCCTACAGCAGCCACTGGTTGCAGTTGTCACCTTCAACAGGCTGCTCCAGCACTGTCCCCGCAAGACACGGACAGCTGAGACCCGATGATGTTTCACGGTTTCACAAGGGGTCATGGCTGCACATCCCCCCTGGGACCCTGCTTCGGGGTCAACCTCCATCCCCAGAACTCGGGGGTGAACGCCCCCTCCCTAGATGTTGTTTGTGCCCATATCAGGGGCCAGCCAGGCTGCTGACAGAAATACAACACCCTGTGCTCCTCTTCTCAAGGCTTCCTGTGGTTTCAAAGGTGTTGGCTGCATCTGGGCTCGCCCTATCTTGAGAACAGAGCTGCCACCTTGGGCAGCGTCTGCTCCGCCTTTGGCACTTGCAAGGGTTTTGTTTTTTTGGTGGCTCAGACGTGAGTTTTGAAGAAAAACAGACAATGTTTTGCGATCGCTGGTGCAGGGCTGCTCCCGAGGTCACTGCTTGCATCCGCAGCCCTGGTCATGGGTGGTGGCTGTGGTGGTGACAATCCCCGTCCTGCAGCCCTCGCAGGGGCTCCTAGCTGCGACACATGCACCCATCATGTACAGGGCTGTCAGCAGAGCAATGCCCTTTGCACAAAGTGGCTGCAGACTGTGCCTGGATGCCCGGTCCAAGGGCTGCTGAAAGCCTCTTGCCACTCGGCTCTAGGACAAAATGGCTCGTGGAGGTGTCTAGTCCTGGCCATCCGCCTGTCCCCTTCCTGGCAGGACCCATCTGGTGGCAGTGGCTATTAATCCACTGCTCTCCAGCTCACCCCTTGCCTTGGCCAGCAGCGCAGGAAGGGACTGGGAACCCCTGACCCATGCCTCTGAAAGCAAATTCAGCTTCTGCCCTGCACGGAGCCCCTGCTCCCCACAGGGATGCTGCCCCTCACCTCCTGCAAGGCTTTTACCCAGCACATCAAGCCATGACCCCATGAAATCTTCACCTCATAGGATGTTCCCAGGGATGCTGGGCAGTCTTTGTGCTCCCCAAAACAGAGCAGAAACACCCACGACCCTGCAGACGTCTGGAACAAAACCTTCGTTTAAAGTGAGACGGTGCTTTCCCTGCAGCTGTGCTGCATCAGGTGCCGGGCTGAGTCAGGAAAACCCCTAATCTGTGCCTGAGGAAGAGGAGGAGGCATGTGCTGGCTTCCAGCTGCTCTGAGCAGTCATTTGAGTGAAGGAGAAACTTCAGGTGTCAGCTCGAAAGCGCGAAGCTTGCAGTACAGGAAATGCCTACATTGACCTTAATTCAGGGCTGTAAGACTCAGCATGAGCTCAGGGTGCCTGTACCTGGGGGCTTGGGGTGATATAAGTGGCAGACGGGGAAGCCAAGGTGTCAGTGTCCCCATGGGCTGCTCCCAACCTGCTCACCTCCACTTAAAGCATGAGGTTTTGGCCAGGTCAGGGTGGCAACCTTGGGGTTACCGGCAGCACCCTGGGTGACAGCATGGTGACCTGGGTGGCCTTTCCGTGGGCTCATTAAGATAGAGGGGAAGAAGAGGAGGGGAAAGCAAGAAAAAGGACCATATGCAATGAACTGGAGGAAGAAGAGAAGCTCTGTGAGCAGCCCCGATCCCATCCAGAGCCCCTGAGCTGACCCAGACCCATGCATCCCAACTGCTTGCAAAGGGGCAAGGAAGCTGAAATCCCCCTCACTGGTTATAGGGCCATGAGCTGTATTTGGTAGCTGGGATTTTGTGAGTAGGGTTACAAAGCCCAGCAGCCCACCAGGGATGGAGGTGGCCAGGGGGAGCAGCCCGATGTTGCTGATCCCCTCCCTGCTCCATGAGCATCCCTCAGTCACCCCTCGTGATGCTGCTGGGGGACGGGGCGGCTGCCTGTGACTGTCAGGGGCAGATGGGAGGGTGCAAAGGCAGCGGCATCCTGAGGCCTGAAAGCTTGAGAATCGGCAGGAAAATGAAGCAAAAGGGGAAGAGAAGAAAAGGGAAATGGAAAGAGTAAGAGGCTGGGGGGGAGAAGTGAAATCGGCACCAGGAGCAACGGGCTGAAAGCGGAACTGTGGGGCCGGTGGCTACAGGACAAGTGCACAGAGGAGCCAGCGGCAGCTCCAGCCATGGGTGTCCCCTCCCAGGTATCGTGGGCACATTCAGGCAGATTAATGTGCAGCAACAGGGCCAAGGACCCTCTGGGATGTTTTCTTTTTGGGCAGTGGAATCCCACCCAGCCCAGGGCTGTGCTTAGCCCCACAATTGCTGAAATCGCAGCCCATGGTCTTCCTTCTGTCCCGCTGCCTCTGAGGATGTTGCAAGCATGAATTTGGGGTGGCAGGAAAATGGGTGCTTGGGTTTCCCCAGGCAGGGCAAGGGGGTGACACTCCCAGCTCTGCCCCTCTGCAGTGGAGACATGGGGGTGCAGCCAGGGGTGCCCCATGGGGCGTTGTTTTTGCCTTTCCCCATGGTTGCTTTTGCTGCCCCTTTGATATGCAGAGCCTGTGCCGTGATTGCTTCATTACTCATCTGTTTACAGAGCAGGGGAAATGTTACAAACCTGCCTGCAGGCTGCAAGCCCGTTCTTCTCCTCTTGGGAATGCAGAGCCTGTGGTGAGGCAGGATCTGGCTAGAGGGATGGATCAAGCCCATGTGCAGCAGTGGCTGAAATACCCCTTAGTGCCGTCCAAGGGTGCCTGTTTCAGATTCCCACCACAGTCGCTGTGACCCTCTCCCTGCAGGGCAGCAAGGAGCGCTTCCACTGGCAGAGCCACAATGTCAAGCAGAGTGGGGTGGATGACATGGTCTTGCTCTCCAAGATCTCCGAGGAGGCCATCGTGGAGAACCTCAAGAAGCGCTTTATGGATGATTACATCTTCGTATCCTTCCCAGGGCAGCAGGATGGGGAGCATCAGGGCCACACTCTAAGGCTTTGCAAGAGCCTGCAATGTGTCCATCCCTGCACAATATTGGGATGGGTTTGGTGGCCCTGACACCCCGTTACACACCGCAGAGCTGACACAGCTCACGTGCTGCAGCATTACCCAGGGGAAGGACCCCTTCTCCTTGTTGGCAGCATGATCCTGCTGGTTTATAGCCAGAGGTTCAGCCCCCTCCTCACCAAACCCTGCAGCTGCATAGGGCATCGTCCCCTCCTGCTGTTGCCCACAGTCCATCGATGCCCACCAGGTGCTCTGCACTGACTCTGGAGCACCACTGAGCCAGCACAGGGTGAAAACTCCCTGTCCCTTACGTGCCGTCCTCCAGCACAGATGCTTTTGTGGTCACTGGCTTTGTCACAGAGATGACACCACTGAGCACCAAGCACGAGGTCTGATGGCTCTCGGGTTCCTTGGTGCAGATGGGGAAGCCATTCCTACCATCCGAGGCTCTGAGCCCAGCTCGCCCCCCCAGCCCCTGCTCAGTTTCGCAGCCAGATCAGCACCCAGCTGCATCGTGCCTGCTGCAGCCGTGCCCCAGCCCCAGAGGGAGAAGAGAAGTTCCCCGAGCTGCACAGCGGGACGTGGTGGGGAGCTCAGGCGCAAAGCCACTTGCTGTCGTGGACGTGAGTGGTTGTGGTTTCCCTGAAGATGCGGCTCTGTCCTTACAAGGCGATGCTCTGTCCCAGGCTGGCAGTGACGCAGCCATCCGCCTCGCTCTTTCAGCAGACCCAGGGCTTTAAATGTGCTTGGGGGTTGGGCTTAGGGTTGGCTTTTTTTGAAGGAGGAGGAAAAAATACCCCGTGCAGCCTCTTTCTTCCTTTTTTCACAGCCCTGCATGCAGGGCCCCCATCCAGTCATGACTCAATGCCCCATGTTTCCGCATTTCCCAGAAAAGCCCCTCTCTTCCTGCCCTCGGCTGCCTTCCCCTCCCTGCTGACAGGTGGGCTGAAAGCAGGACCCTGGCCCTGCACCATCCATGGCCTCCACACCCAGCATCCTCCCCAGGGCACTGGGGCTTATCCCCATCCTCCCAATGCACCGTTTCCAGCCACAGGCCTCTGTTTTTACACACACACACACACACCCCCATCACACCTGTGTAATTTGGGGATGCTGCGTGCGGATGTAGGGGAAACTCATGGCTGAGGCAGCACCAGGTCGTGAGCTGAAACCCATCGTGCTATTCCTGGTGCTGCCTTACGAGGAGGCAGGGATGCTCTGATGTGATGGGCAGGACGGGGGGACATGGGAGAGGATGCCTGGACCTTGACTTGCTGCCCAGACCTACATCGGGCCGGTGCTCATCTCCGTCAACCCCTTCAAGCAGATGCCGTACTTCACTGACCGAGAGATCGAGCTGTACCAGGGGGCGGTAAGGCTGCTGTGTGCAGGCTGGCAGGGCTGGCAAGGGGTTAATTAGGTTTAATTTGGTGCATTTGCATACAAATGCCTGGGGGGTGTCCCATGAGGGTGCCCTTTGGGTACTGATTGCATGGGTCAGCGTTCCCAAATGCGTTGTCTGCAACAAGATTTGGAAGCATATCCACATTCCTGGAAAATTCATCCCATAAACACACATTAGGGCAACCCAGACATGGTGAAGTGCCCAAGTGCCTGGCTCTGCTGCACGTCCTTCCCGAGGCAGAGGGGACTCCTGCATGCTGCTGCCTCCTGTGCCACATGGGCAGGGTAAAGGGGGCTGCAGAGGGGGCTGGCAGCTGCTCCCTGCTCAGCACTGCTACCCTTGCCTCCTCTCTAGGCTCAGTACGAAAATCCCCCTCACATCTATGCGCTGACAGACAACATGTACCGAAACATGCTGATCGACGGGGAGAACCAATGCGTCATCATCAGGTAGAGGGCAGCAAGTGGCTGGGTGCCCCCGGCACCCCTTCCCCAGCACCCTGGGGTGTCCAGGCCAAATGTGGTGGCCAGGCAGTGGCAAGAGGTTGCTGAAGCCCAGTGCTGGCCACGGGTGTGCACCATCTGGGTGTGCTGGGGCTGTGGTCCCAGGCAAGAACCAAGCCTTGTGCAACATGGTTTTTCAGCTGAGTGTTGCAAGGGAAGGGGTCAGGATGTGGGGTAAGGCCAAAGACTTCCCCTTCAGGCTACAAAGCCTCCCTTCTCCCCTCCAAAATCCAGCAGCAAGAAATCCAACTACTCCTTGTGTATCTCAGCCCTGCTCTGGTCCCGTTCATGTCCCAGAGCCCCTGCAGCCCCTTCTCCAACATCATTAGCTACAGCCCCTGTCCCCTCCAGCTGCCCCAGGCCCTGAGGGACCAGGGGCTCCCCAGCATCCCACCAGGAGCACTCCAGGGGCTCCTGATTCACCTTTCCTCTCCTTTTGCCATTTACACAGTGGAGAAAGCGGGGCCGGGAAAACAGTGGCAGCAAAATACATCATGGGCTACATCTCCAAAGTGTCTGGGGGTGGCGACAAGGTGCAGGTAGGGCTGCCCCCACCCCAGCACCCAGATTTTCGCCTCCCAACCTCTCTGCTCCCCCAGCCCCTGCACAGAGCAGTCCATGGCTGGGGACATGTCTCCATCCCCAGTCGGGGCAGGCAGTTGCAGTGGGCACAAGTGCGCAGCCCTGCTCAGGCTCGTGCCCTCCTCTGGCCACCAGCACGTGAAGGACATCATCCTGCAGTCCAACCCACTGCTGGAAGCCTTCGGCAATGCCAAAACTGTCCGCAACAACAACTCAAGCCGCTTTGTAAGTCCCTGGGGCAGGCGTGGACCATGCCAAGGGTTGGTACCTTGCAGTGCCATAGCCAGGATCCGTCCCTGCCGTGCTTGTGACATGGCTGGAGGGGACAGCCAGGGGCTGGGTGCTGATGGGCACCATGCCTGGGCAGGGGAAGTACTTCGAGATCCAGTTCAGCCGGGGCGGCGAGCCCGATGGGGGGAAGATCTCCAACTTCCTGCTGGAGAAGTCACGGGTGGTGAGCCAGAACGAGCACGAGAGGAACTTCCACATCTACTACCAGGTACGGGGGCATTGGACCAGGCGGGCATGGGGCTGGAGCTGCTAACTGCAGCCCCCTGGGTGTCTTGCAGCTCATCGAAGGAGCGTCCCAGGAGCAGCGGCAGAACCTCGGCATCATGAGCCCGGATTATTACTACTACTTGAACCAGTCAGACACGTACCAGGTAGAAGGCACAGACGATCGCAACGACTTCCATGAGACCATGGTGAGTGTCCGGGGGAGTATGGGTATCCAGAAACCTGTCTGAGGCCAAACTGGGGCTGACCCCAACACACCCTGCTCCCCCAGAACGCCATGCAGGTGATCGGCATCCGGGGCGAGGACCAGCAGCTGGTGCTGCAGATCGTGGCAGGGATCCTCCACCTGGGCAATATCAGCTTTCGGGAGGAGGGCAACTATGCCCAGGTGGAAAATGCTGACTGTGAGTAGCCAAACCCCCCTTGTTCCAGCAAAGGAAGCTTACATGCTTGCAGGGACCCCTGGCAATGAATTGCAACATTTCTGTAGCACAAACCCCCCAGCAGAGGAGAGAGGCAACATCAGCATCTTTCCTGTGTTAAACATGAGGAAACTGAGGCAGTGAGCAAATGGCACAGCCAGAGCTTAGCAAGTGCCTGGCAGGGGGCAGGGGCTATGATGGAGCTGAGGGAGGGCAACATCCCATGCCCCCAGATTGTGTTGCTCCCTATGCCATGGCCCCACTCGTGTTTGGCTGGGGCTGGGTGGGCAGTGTGTGGGGGGCAGCCCTAACCTCCCTCTTTCTGCCCAGCCCTGGCCTTCCCCGCCTACCTGCTGGGCATCGACCGCAACCGCCTCAACAGCAAGGTCACCAGCCGCAAGATGGACAGCAAGTGGGGTGGACGCTCTGAGTCCATCACTGTCACCCTCAACGTAGAGCAGGCAGCTTACACCCGGGATGCCCTGGCCAAGGGGCTCTACGCTCGTGTCTTTGACTTCCTCGTGGAGGTGGGTGCCCTGGGGCGTACGGTTGTGGGGAGGGGGATGAGGGGATGCTCATGGGGACGCTGGCCGGCTGCTCCTGTGTGCAGCCGCACGCCCCATGAAGGTGGCTCCCGCCATCTCTCCCTGCAGTCCATCAACCGAGCCATGCAGAAGCCGTATGAGGAGTACAGCATTGGGGTGCTGGACATCTACGGCTTTGAAATATTCCAGGTGGGTGCTGGTTTGCAGTGGGAGCCCAGCTGGGGGGCTCTCCTTCCCTGCTCCAGTAGCGAGGGTGGTCAGAGCAAGGGGTTGTTGTTGGTCAACGGCCCAAAGAAGGGTCCCTGGAGCAGCACCCAAAGGTCCCACCCATTGGGGTCACCTGAGTAGAAGCCAAGTCAGACCCATCTTCTCTTTCCTTTTCCCTCATTTTACAGAAAAATGGTTTTGAGCAGTTCTGCATTAACTTTGTGAACGAGAAACTGCAGCAGATCTTCATAGAGCTGACCCTGAAGGCAGAACAGGTACAAGGGAGCTGAAACCCAATAGGGCTGCACCAGCACCCCAATCCCCATGCTCTGCACCCCACTGATGAGACACCCTGGCCAGGGCATGTCCCATGAGTGCAGAGCTGGAGCCCACCAGCTCTTTTGGCGTGTCATTCTCCCACCCCGTAGGAGGAGTACGTCCAGGAGGGCATCAAATGGACCCAGATCCAGTACTTCAACAACAAGGTGGTGTGCGACCTGATAGAGAACAAGCTGGTGAGTGGGGGTCCCCCCAGCAGGATGCTTCCTTGGGAGCCAAAGCACTGGGGGGCTTGGTGGGGCTGGGTGCTGCTGGGGTGGGGGGCAGGAGCCAGCCCTGGGGGAGCTGCAGCTCCATGTCCTTGCATTTGAGTGCAAAGCAGCTTAGAGCCGCACGGGGCACCTTACCACAGCCAGATGCAGGATTGTTCCTGCCTGCAGCCTTAAGTCACCCCTGGCTTTGCTTTCCATCCCCAGAACCCTCCTGGGATCATGAGTGTTCTGGACGACGTCTGTGCCACCATGCACGCCACCGGCGAGGGCGCCGACCAGACCCTACTGCAGAAGCTGCAGGCAGCTGTGGGCACCCATGAGCACTTCAACAGCTGGAGCTCAGGCTTTGTCATCCACCACTACGCGGGCAAGGTATGGCACCCTGCACCCTGAGGCCCTGGCCCCAGCGTCCTGGGGCTGAGCTCCCCTCCTGCCCCCAGGTCTCCTACGATGTGAACGGCTTCTGTGAGCGCAACCGGGACGTGCTCTTCACCGACCTGATTGAGCTCATGCAGAGCAGCGAATAGTGAGTATGGGCAGTGCTGTGGTCTCCTGGGTCATCCCAAAAGAGCTGGGGTCATGGGCAGCATCCTCAAAATGTGGACCTTTGCTGGTCCTGCCCCTGCCTGGCAGCTCTCACCCGGGGGCTCTCCCCTGCCTTTCAGCGGTTTCATCCGGATGCTTTTCCCGGAGAAGCTTGATTCTGACAAAAAGGGCCGCCCAACCACTGCAGGCTCCAAAATCAAGGTAGGTTCTGGAGGCTGCAGAACAGCAGCTGGGGGCTGCTGGGCTCCCACCAACACCTTTAACGCTACAGAGGCCAATCCTTGCAACAGAAACAGGCCAACGACTTGGTGAACACATTAATGAAGTGCACACCACACTACATCCGCTGCATCAAGCCCAACGAGACCAAGAAACCCCGTGACTGGGAGGAGAGCAGGTAACAGAGGATGCTGTAATGGGTCACAGAGCCCCAGAGCCCAGGTACCTGGAGGCCAGGAGTACCTTTCCTCCAGATCCACGGGATGGGAAGGGGCGGCGTGCGGGAACACACATCCCTCTGCATGTGCATCCTTCCGGAGCTCTGACCTGGGCACCCCCAGGCAAAGCGGTGGAGATGGGCAGAGCCATGCTACCATGCTGCCATCCCACAGTGAGCACATCCCTCCCAATCCCGCAGGGTGAAGCACCAAGTCGAGTACCTGGGGCTGAAGGAGAACATCCGCGTACGCAGGGCTGGTTTCGCCTACCGCCGCCTCTTCCAGAAATTCTTACAACGGTGAGGGGCCATAGGGTTGTGCGGAGGGGGTCTGCAGCCAGGCCACCACTCATGGCCCCTGTCCCGGCAGCTATGCCATCCTCACCCCCGAGACGTGGCCTTGCTGGCGTGGGGATGAGCGGCAAGGCGTGCAGCACTTGCTGAGCTCCGTCAACATGGACCCAGACCAGTACCAGATGGGACGGAGCAAGGTGTTTGTCAAGAACCCAGAGTCGGTAGGTTGGGGGCATGGGGACATCGCGGGCATCTGCACCAGGGTCGGCCCCTGCCCGGCCAGGCTCAGTACCCCACTGCCCCACAGCTCTTCCTCCTGGAGGAGATGCGGGAGCGGAAATTTGACGGCTTCGCCCGGGTGATCCAGAAGGCCTGGCGCCGGCACATCGCCATCCGGAAATACGAGCAGATGAGAGAGGAGGGTAAGGCTGCGGCGCCGGGGACACCCCTGCACTTTGTAGGGTGCCCTTGGCCAGGGACAGCCCTGCTCACTGCAGAGCCACCGGAGCAATGGGGGAGCAGCATCCCCGCTCCTAATTGCAACAAAGAGGGTGATGAGGGACTGGACAAGATACCCGAGGTCTTTTCCTACATTTCAAGGAGGGAGTGGGTTTCTTGCTCCTGTTTTCAGCCCTGGGTGGGGCTGTCAGACAGAACCCAGAGCATATCACTGCCCATCTGCATTTCACTGCCTGCAAAAATGATGGAGATGAGTCAGTGCTTGTAGAGGGATGGGAAAGGCCTGTGGTCAGCACCTGACACCCGCCATGGGCAATTTCCAACAGTCCCAAGCATACAGTGCAAAATCAAGAGGAAAAAAAAAGAAAGCAGCTGGGCCCCTCCCTCCCCCCCTACCACAACACAAGGTTTTGGCGACACTTAATGGGTTTTGTGGCCAGCACAGCTCCTGCTGGGTGGGGCTGTGGGCTGAGTGCCAGCTCAGAGCCCTGCCCGACCAGCATCACTTCGGGTACCACGCAGCCTCCAGCATCCTCTACAACTGCAAAGAGCGGCGAAGGAACAGCATCAACAGGAATTTTGTGGGCGATTACCTGGGCATGGAGGAGCGGCCAGAGCTGCGGCAGTTCCTAGCCAAGAGGGAGCGGGTTGACTTCGCCGACTCCATCACGAAGTATGACCGGAGGTTCAAGGTGAGACAAGCCAAGCCATGGCTCATGGTGGGATGTGGGTGGGGCTTGTGTCCCCCTCTTCTCCCCCCCCCCCTCAACAAACCCCCCTCAGCCCCTGCACCTGCCCTTTCGCAGCCCATCAAGCGGGACTTCATCCTCACCCCCAAGTACTTTTACCTGATTGGGCGGGAGAAGGTGAAGAAAGGCCCTGAGAAGGGGCAAATCAAGGAGGTGCTCAAGAAGAAGGTGGAGATCCAGGCAGTGAGCGGCGTCTCACTGAGGTATGTCCCATTGTACCAGCTCGGTGTGGTCGGGCTTCACCCATCGTGTCCCCCCAGACCCTTCCCACTTTTCAGTGCCCCCAGCCCAGCCCCAGTGCACTGCCATTGGAGCATCACACCACGGGGATGAGGGGTCCCTGTGCTCTCTGGGTCTGCTCAGGGGTCCCCAAGGCCTGGCAGAGTCTCCTGCCCCCCTGACAGCCCCCTGGGGCTGCCCTCAGCACCCGGCAGGATGATTTCTTCATCCTCCATGAGAATGATGCCGACAACTTCCTCGAGTCCATCTTCAAGACAGAGCTGGTCAGCCTGCTGAGCAAGCGCTATGAGGAGCTCACCCATACCAAGCTGCAGCTCACCTTCAAAGACACGTAAGGATGGAAGCTGGGAGAGGTGGCAAAGCAGGAAGAGGCCACTTCCCCGCAGCCTCACGGCCCCTCTCCTCATCCCAGACTACAGTTTCGGGTGAAGAAGGAGGGCTGGGGCGGTGGCGGCACCCGCAATGTCACCTTCATGAGAGGACAGGGCGACGTGGCCATCCTCAAAGCTGGAGGCAAAACCCTTACGGTCAGCATCGGGGACGGGCTCCCCAGGAACTCCAGTGAGTGCCGGTGCCGGGGCACCTGGGGGGAGCAGCATAGGAGGGGAGGGGGGAGAGGGGAGACAGGAGCTCCAGGGCCACGGTGAATGGTGGGGGGGCTTGGGGACATCAGGATGAGACACTGTGCCCTGCGGAGTCTGTGTTTCACCCAGGAGGGACCTGCTCAGGTGATGGGGCAGCACCAGGTGCTCAAGGGTGGTGGGATGCAAACCATGGTCAGCCCTCACATGGGACATCACCTGATGAGGTTTTGTGTCCACTCCTAGAGCCCACAAGGAAGGGGGTGACACACACCAGAGGTGGCAGCAGGCATCCAGCACCCTCCCGGAGCGCACCCCCCGCACCCCAAGGTGAGCAGGGCAGCACCAAATGGGCCCCAGCCTGGTCCAGCCGGCTCTGTGCTGCTGGGGGGCAGGCAGGCGATGACCCCCTGCAATAACTGACCTTCCCTGGGGTTGTTCCAGGCACCTTCAAGAACGGGGCTCCCCAGTTCCCACGTGGGAACAGCCAGGCTCAGCGGGACACCTACAAGACACCCCAGAAGCAGCTGCGGGCACCACCGGCCACAGTGCTGCCCACCCAAAGCACAAACCGCCGGCCAAAGACACGGCCCCCATCCGAGCAGAACATGGAGTTTCTCAACGTGCCTGACCAGGGGGTGGCCGGGTAAGGTCCAGCACCCACGTGCCCACCACAGTCCTCCAGTCTCCCCTCCCACTACTGCAGGCTCCAGAGACACTCTTCCCATTCCGGCCAGCTCCCTGTAACCTGGCAGTCCTGGGAGGGCAGAGCAGGCTGGGGAAGGGGACATGGAATGTCCCACACCCCCTCCCTTCCCTGGGTCTCACACTGTGTCGCCGGTCCCCAGCATGCAGCGGAGGCGAAGCGTGGGCCAGCGGCCACCCCCAGCCGGGCGCCCCAAGCCACAGCCCAAGGTGGCCACGCCACGCTGCCGTGCGCTGTACCAGTACATCGGGCAGGACGTGGACGAGCTCAGCTTCAACGTGGGGGACATCATTGACATCCTGCTAGAAGGTACTGCCGGACTCCCGGCTCCCCGTCGTGCCCTGCAGATGCTCCACGTCTCAACCCGGGCTCTTTTTTCTCTTTCCCAGATATCTCTGGTTGGTGGAAGGGACGGCTGCATGGCAAGGAGGGGCTTTTCCCTGGGAACTACGTGCAGAAGATCTGAGCTGGGCGCAGTGGACAAGGGTGGTCCCAGTAGGCGCCAGCCATGGGGAACCCTGCGGATCCTCTCCCCAGCATCGAGCAAGCTGTTGTCCCCAGCCCCTTGCCACCGCCGGATCCGGCCTGGTGTCAGCCGCTGGTTTCTGCAGCTGCTTCAGACAGTGGAGCAGGGTCAGGCTCTTTGCTGCTTGTTCGTATGGTGGTTGTGGAACTGCTGAGGTGACTCTGGGGCATGAATAGTTTTATCGTCAGTAATTATAGCAGTGAAGTTACTTGTGGTGGCTTTGGGCTTTTGACCTTGCTCCTGGATGATTCACGCATTGCAAACACAGCAAATCTGAGTTGGACTCAAAAAAACAAGCCCAGAGTTTGTGTTTCCCCACTGATCCCCCTGAGACGCAGCCCCCAGCACTGGCTGTCCCCATGACAGGGGGACGAGTCTGCATGCAGGGACGAGGGTGGGTGCACACCAGAGCAGCCCCATCCCCTCTGCATCGAATCCTCCAGAAGATGCTGAACACGAACCAGCTCCCCCCCGGACCCCATCTCAGGCTCTTGCACATCCCAGCATCGCTCCAGAGCACCTGGCAGTGCTGGCCAGGAGCTGCAGGGCAGCGGGGAGACAAAGCCCTGGAATCGGGGTGCAGCAGGACCTGCGTGTCAGCGCGGTGCCTGATTTCCCATAGGACTTGCTGCGAGAAGAACTGAGCTGTGGCTCCACGTATTTGGATCCTGATCTGAAGGGGCTATGGGCGGCACAGACAGGCCCAAGTCCCCTGGTGTGGCAAACATGGAGTTGCCCCAGCATCACAAGGAGGGGGTCTCACCCGTGGGGTGCTGGGGCTGGAAGCCACTGTCCACGGCCATGATGAGGTGATCCCGAGCACACCCCCTTGGGGTGATGTTCCCTGCCCTGGGGGCAGAGGGGCTTTCAATGGAGGCTTTTTCCCACCGAGGGTGCAAGAGGTTTGCAGCAGGGAGAGGGATGAACGGCACCAACGCATCGGGGCCCATCCTTGCCTGTGCCCCGTGGTGCTGGGGACCACCGCCATGCCCTGGGTGCAGAGATAAGCAGGGGTCGGTGTCCCGCCCCGCCCCCCGAACTCCAATCCATGTCACCCCCCACCCAGGATGGCCAAAGGAAGTGACGCTACCCTGCTGCAGCCCTCGGCCTCGCTGCCTCTCCCTCCTCTTCCCCCCTCCCTGCAGCTCCCGCTGACCACGGGTGGGCAGAGCCCCTGCCCAAGAGATGGAGGCAAGGGGGGGGGGGGGGGGCACACACAGATGGGGGGGCTCAGGGGACCCTATGGGTAGGGGTGACGCCAAGCAAAAGGCTGCTGGGAAATGAAGTCCTGCGCAGCCTCACGTGGCGACACGTTCCGGGCCTGGGGAGGGAAGGGGAAATGTGGGGCTGGGAGGCTGGGGGGCACACACGGGGCTGCGAGGGGGAGGAACAGGAGCCAGGGCAGCTCCGGGTGTCTCAGCCTCGTGGCTTTGCCCCCTCATGATGGGTTTTCACAACCTATGTGGTCCTTGGGGGGATTTTTCTTTCTTTTTTTTTTTTTCCTGTAAATGCAGTTTTAGCGTCCTTGCACTGCTGAGCTTGGGAAGGGCATTGGGAGGGAGGTGGGGGGGAGCAGCGAAAGCCTCTGCTTTCATCTGACTGAATAAAAATGGCTTTGGAAACTGCTGCTGGAGGAATCTCCTTCCTGCACCCTGCCTTGGGGCTGGGGGGGGAGGGGGGGCAGTACCCCAAGAGCTGGGGCTGTGCAAGGGGGATGCTGCCACCACCCCCTGCTGGCTTTGGGGGAGGGGGGCAGCTCAGGGGGGCTGAGAGGGTCCTGGGATGCTCCAAGGGGCCTGGGCAGCTCTTAGGGCCCATGAGTGATGTGTTGTGCTCGGGGTGCTTCGGGGGGGTGCTCCAAGGAACCTGGGGTGCTCCGAGGGAAACCTCAGACGACCGGGGTGTGTGTGTGTGGGGGGGGGGGGGGGTCGTCAAAAGTCACAGCGTTCCCCAAGAGGCTCAGGATGCTGTGAGGGGGGCTCAGGATGCCCCCTCCCCGGGGATGCTCCAGCATCGCGAACCACGACCCCCCCGCCCCGCCCCCCACCTCAGGAACCGGGATCTGGAGGACGACGACGACACCGGGGCGGGTCCAGGCCGCGCCCCCCCCCCCCCAGCGTCCCCTTTTCCGCCTCTCTTCCTCCTCCTCCTTCTCCTCCTCCTCCTCCCCCTCCCCCTTCTCCCCCCCCCCCCCGTCCCCCCCGGCTCTCGCGACAGCTCCGCGCAGAAAATGGCCCCGCGGCCGCGCCGCCGCTGATGCGCGCCCCGGGCGGCTCCGGCCCCCCCCCCCGCAGCCCCGGTACGTGCGGCCCTGCTGGGGGTGACGCTTTTTTTTTTTTTTTTTTTTTTTTTTTTCTTTTTTTGGGGGGGTGGGCATACGACCCCAGGGCTCCGGGGGGGGCGACAGCAGGGCTGTGCGCGGAGCTCGGAGGTGAGGAAGGGCCGGGAGGGGGGAGCGGGGGGGGGTTGAAGCCGTGCGCCCCCCCCCCCTCAAAGGAGGGAGGGGGACCAGGTTTGAAGGGGAGGGGGCTCGGTCCGTGGGGATGCTAGGACTGCGTTGTCCCGAGGGACTACTGGCCGCGGGGGCTGCTGGCCACGGCTCTATTGTTGGGGGGGGGGAGAGGGCAGATGGGGGCTACCAGCCACAGGGGCTAGTAGCCGTCGGTGCGGTGTTATTGGGATGCTGCTCAAAATACTAGGGGGCTCGGGGCGGGAGGGGGGGGCGGGGGTGCTACCGGCCACAGGGGCTAGTAGCCACGGGCATAGTGCAGACGGGAGCCACTAGCCGGGGGGGGGCTGCCAGCTGTGGGGGTGCTCACCAGGGAGCTCTTGGCCGTGGGGTGGGGAGCCGAGCCCCCCCCCCAGAACCAGGGGGTCCCTGCGCTCGCTCAGCTGTCATCTCCCAGCCGAGTGGCCGCGTGAGCCCCTTGTTCCCAGCCTTTTGTCTCCTCTCCCGTGCCGAGGAGCTGCTGTAGGAAGCCTGGCCGTGGTGCAGAGATGCTCAGAAGGGAGTATTTGTCCCGGTTATCTCCCCGGGTGGATTTGTGAACCTCTTCTGTTCTTGCCAATATGCATAAACCCTCTTGTTCACTTGAGGGAGATGATCTTTATTAATTATTAACTGAATCGGCACAAGCAGGTGACAAACCCCCTGTTCACCCCCTTAGACCCCAACATGGGATTTTTTGGGAGTCCCACAGGAGCTGGAGGAGTGGGTTCCAGCAGGCTTTGGGGAGCCTGACCCTGCAGCAGGAAAACCCAGTGAAAAGTGGCACTGGGTTTGCGGTGGCTCCAGGATTTGGGTTTCCAGGGCAGGGTTTGCACTGGATCAAGGGGGAGGGGGGGTGGGATGTGGGGGTCACAGCTGCGGTGGCCATGTGGGGTCATCAGGCATGGAGGCAGCAGCAGGTCAGCAGTGCTTGGCTCAGGGCATCGCATTCAGGGCTGCAAAACAGCGAAAAGTGCCCTGTTGTGTCAGACACCATCCCATTTGAGGTGAGAAATGGCAGCAAAACGATGCAGGTGCCACCAGCTCCCCGAAATCCAGGGCCTGGGGCCAAGTGTGCAGCAATGTCATGGAGCCACCTCTGCTGAAAGAGGTGTGATGTTGAGGAGATCCCTCTCTGCTCGGTTATTCCTCCAGCCACACCAAGCCTATGGCTTTGTTTGGGGTTAACTTTCTTTTTTTATTAATCAGGAAGGGGAGACTGTTTTGCTGGGAAAAAAAAGATAGCAAGAATCTTTTGGGGGAGAAAGCATTAAAACTGTTGAGGCAGGGCTGTCTTCTTGCTCAGCACCTCCATACAGCTCCTCACATACAGCTCCTTGAAAAAATGCATTTTTCAAGAAATAATGAAATTATTCTGGGGAAGCTGTGGTGTACCGGGGCTGCCAGCTTCTGGGGCACGGATCCTGCTCTCCTCAGGGGCTCCAGCACCAAGCCCAGCAACATCTTTAGGTGTTACAGCTTGGCTGTGACCTTCCTCCCATCCCTCTTGGATGCGCTTCCCGATAGGGCTTGCAATTCCACAACGCCCCAACAATATGTTTAAAGATTATTTTCTCCAGAAAAGCTGAGAAAATGCCTGTAAGAGCAGATGCTAGTAGGCATATCCAGCTGTGAGCAGGACAGCACAGATATGGGTGTGCTGGTCTTGGTCATGGAGATTTGAGATGCCTTTTGCTGAGAGCTATCATTTGGCTCTTGTGTGGTCAAGGCTGGTGCCACAGGTCTGTAAGGCAAAGCCAGTTAGTTTTTGGGGACCGTCATGCTGTAATGTTCATGAAGGAATTGCCCCCAGGCATCCATCAGCCAGGCGTTGGGCCCTGCCACCATGTTCCTGGTCATGCAGTGGGAGCAGAGACAGGGGCTTGGTATTACCCAAGGGTGAGAGGTGGGGAGGGATGGTGATGGCTCTAGCTTCAGTGCTCGACAGCTGCCCGCCCGTGGAGGGGCCGTGTTGGTAGCCTCTCTCCCCACAAAGCTCCTTTGAGGCAGGAGCACCACAGGCACCGAGGGGGAAAAGGAAGTGGTGGCTGTTGTTGCCGCTCCCTGGTGGGCTCTAACCTCTGTCCCTTGCATTGGGTGCAGCATCACCAAGAGAAGACGCCATCGGCAGCGAACCCCTGGCCTTGTGCCTGCCACCAGCCAGGCCATGAAGACAGAGAAGGATGAGGCTCTGCCCCCCTTCTCGCTGGGGGGTAAATACGCTGGAGAGGGGGCAGGTGAGTCCCTCAGGAGGCGAAAGGCCTTTGCTCTGGCTGCTGTGGGGGTCCCATTTGCTGCAACTCCTAGGGGCGGTGGCCAGCTGTGACACTAGAGGGGCTGCTGGTGGCCTCCATGTGGGTGCCATAGCCCCGTGCTCCCCTCCAAAGGCCCCCCAGTGGGTGGATCCAGGAAGGCAGCATCCAGCAAGGCGCACTCTGAGAACGTGTCTCCTGTGTGGAACCACGCTCCAGGAAGACAGACACCCCCCCCCCCCAAAGCCCCAAACTGACCAAGCCGTGTAAGGTATCCATTTGTGCAGAGTAGGAACGAGGACACTGGAACTGGCCCCTTTGCAAACAGAAACCTGGGTCCAACCACACAGCTGCAAAACACCTGAATCCCACCCAGCTCCAAGGCTTGGGGCTGGAGGCCAAGGGTCATGGGTGTATGGCGGCTGCACAGGGCACTCGTGTCTGCTGCCTGACAGCCTCTCCCCCACAGGCTGCAGTGAAGCGGCTCTGCCTGGCGGCCCCATGCCAGTAGTGGGGAGTGGAGGAGCCCCCACGCAGGACCTGCGGCTGCTGAAGCGCAGACCGGCCTCAGGTGAGCTGAGTACGGTGGGGGCGATGCCACGGGTGATGACGGGGCGATGACCAAGGCCAATGCTGTCTTCTCCTTCCAGGGAAGCACTACGCCTGCTCCAGCTACGGCTGCAAGCTGGCCTTCCCCAGCATGCAGGAGCTGATGGACCACCTGAAGGTCCACTACAGACCAACGCAGTCCCTTGAGGGTAAGGGGGATGGTGGGCACCGGGACACCCCGTGATTGCTCCAGGGTGCTCTTTGTTTGGATGGGACAGGGAAAAGCAAGGTTTGAAGCTGGGGCTCACTGCACAAGTCGCCCTCAAGGTGCCTGCACCCCTGGGAGATGCTGCATTGCCCCAGCCAGCAGTGGGGAGAGCACGGGAAGGGACAGGGACATGTTGGTGGGTCCTCCCATTGCCACAGGGGGGTGCAGTGTGGCTGGGGCTGTGCTGACTCTGCCCCATCTCTTTTTGCAGGTAAAACCTTCCAGTGCCCCACACTAGGCTGCATGGAGACCTTCCCCAGCATGCAGGACCTCATGGCCCACATGAAGGTGCACTACAAGCCAAACCGCTACTTCAAGTGAGTCCCCACCCTGTCCCCATCACCATCCTGCACAGCTCTGCCACCTCCCTCGCAGGTATTGGACAGGCAAGCACATGGCCCCACACCAAATCCCATCTGGGGACACGCTGCAGTACCCAGACAGCCCTGAGCACCCTGTACATCCCCTTTTCAGCCTCGCCTCACTTCCCTCCCCCCCCCCCCCCCCATTGCAGGTAGCCCCCAGGAGTGGTTCATGTGCTGTGTGGCGGGGGGAATGCTGCTCCTGGGGCTGTGGGTGGGAACTTGACCTGGCACTGATGCTGCCTGCCAACCCTGCAGGTGTGAGAACTGCTTGCTGCGCTTCCGCACTCACCGCTCCCTCTTCAAGCACCTCCACGTCTGCTCTGACCGCGCCGGCAGCCCTGCACCGCCCCAAAAAGCCGAGAAGCCTGTCCCGCCCGCTACCTCCGCCCTGGAGAAGGAACTCACGGCCAAGGCAGCTGAGGGGCTGCCCAAGCTCCCGAGCATTATCCAGCACACAGAGAAAGAAGCCATCATCCCCGGCGCGGACACTGCCCCGGCAGCACCCGCCACACTGCCCGCCAGCCTGCCCGAGCTGCCCAGCTCGCTGGAGGCGATGCCGCTCGTCTCGCCGGCCCCCCACCCCTTCCCACTGCTGGAGCCCAACCTTTTTGGGCCATCATCCTTGACTCGGTTCTCGGGGCCACCCCCCTCCTCAGTGCCGTTCCTGTCCTATGTGCACCCGTCGCCCTATGGTTTACCTCCACCCCCGGCGCAGCCCCGTTTGCGGCCCTTCGTGCCCAGCCACGGCCCCCCCGTCTCCAACGCCATCTGGAAGAAAAGCCAAGGTGAGCGCGGGCAGCCATTAGGGCAAACCTTCTGCTCCCGCCTTGACCAGCAGCTCCTGGATGAGGACCCACCGACGGCCAGCGAGGATCCCTCCCCCCCTACACCTCCCCAGCCCAGAGCCACTGCAGCCCAGGGCTGCCCCAGTCCCTCTCTGGGCTCCCCTCACCCCACCCCAACCACCCCCTGCCCCATCCCGCCTCTGCTCCCCTCCTCTCCCACCTAAAGAGATGCTCGATTGGAAAAAATGAAAGCAACCACCAAAAAAATAATAATAAATAACCAACCTCCAAATTTACCCGGCCCTGCTGCTCCTCCCCGGCGTGCTGGGGTGTGAGGCAGGAGCCGGGCCAGGCCTGCCCCCCCAACATTCCCCCCCACCAGGGAGGGGAAGACCTAATGCTTGTCTTGCCCCTCGATTCCCTCCGCAGGTGTGAGTGTCAGCCCACTCCTCCCATGCTTTGGCTCAGGAGTGACCGCAGGTTAGTTTGGCACTACTGGGGCTGCTTGGGGGCTGCTTTCTGTCACTGAGGGGGTGGGGGCGGGAAGGAAGGGGGAGGCACAGGGGAGGGGAGAGGCCCCTTGGAGGCTGTGATGTTCCCCAGAGCACAGTGGGGAGGGCGGGCACCCTTGTTTTTGGGAGCCCTCCACAGAGGAGCTGCTCCCCAGGTAGGCTTGGAGACTGGGGGGGTCACTGGCTGCACCCCCCCCAAGGAACTGCTGAGCCTGGCTGTATTGGCAGCACAAACTGGGGGTGCAGCTGCTGCTTGGACTCAAAAGACCCCCATTTTCCCTGGCTGTGGCCAAGCTGGAAACCACCCGCTTTTGCTCTGCAGGTGCATAGGCGATGGGCAAAGGGGGTCCGAGCAGCACAGCCTCACACAATGCCCACAGCCAGCTCTACACCCAGCCTTGGGGTCCCCCCCAAGCACAGAGGGTACCCTGTGTGTATACAGGGCTGGGAGCATGGGCTTCCACTCCCAAATCCCGCTCTGCATGGGGCTCCCACCCCCGGGGGCTCCCCAGCGAGCGCTGTGCTTCCCTCCTTGCCCACCCTTGCAGGGCACGCCTCCAACAGCCGCATCGTGTGGGAGCACACGCGGGGCCGCTACACCTGCATGCAGTGCCCCTACTCCACCGCCTCGCGGGAGGAGATGACACTGCACATCGAGGACCACCGCAAGAACCTGCCGCCACCCGGGCGTCTGGACGCAGACATGGGTACGGCCTTGGGGGGGAACAGGGAGGATGCAGGGGGTCCCTCCCGAGTGCCCACATGCTCTCATTAAATGGGATTGAGCAGCTCTGTGCACTCTGGATGCTGAACTGAGCTGATTTTCCCCCGACTTGGGGGAAAGAAGGCATCAATGGGGACAGCCCCACTGCCTGCCCCCATGTCACTGCCACAGTGGGCAGCACCCAGGGGTGCGGTGTGCCCCTGACCCACAGCAATGCCCCAGGGAGGCTGCACGTCTCCTGCCATATCCCAGGAGCTCGGCCCCAGCCCTGACAGCTCTCTTCCCTCTCCCTCCAGATTTCAGGGTGGGCCTCGCCTCCTTCCACTCGAAGCTGACGCCGGAGATGGAGAACTCCCTGTACTCGCAGCTCTGAGGGACCTTGCCCCTGTTGGGGATCCCCCCACCCTGGCTGGGCAAAGGGCACTGCAGACCCCATGCCACCGCACTGGGACAGGGGCACGGGGAGCATCGCTCCAGCGTGGGGTGGCAGAGGGGGAACAACCTTTGTTTTATTGACGTTCCACTCCCCTCTCCCTTTTATTTTTGGAAACGCTAAGCCCCTGGACCCTGTGTGTCTCTCCCTCTCCTAAAGGTTTTTCATTGCCCCAGGGGCTCAGGGGAAGCCTGGTGGATGCTCTAGAGGTGGTGGACTTCTCTGAAACGAGGTCTGGAAGTTAATAAATGGGAAGCATACAGGAGCAGTGGCTGGGGGAGCCTCTGTGGGGCCACATGGTGGGGGGCAATGGGCAAAGTTGTGCCAGTCCCAAAAAAAAAAAAAAAAAACCACAAGCAGATTGGGAACAAGGGGGCAGGGCTCCCTCAGTGGGTCCCAAAACAGAGGGAGGGAGGAGAAGGGGTGGGTTTGCATGGAGGAACAGGGAGGGGTCTCTGTATCCCCTTGTGAACAGCTCCAAACCATACAGGGCTCCTAAAGCAGCACCATCCCAGGAAGGTTTACACCAAAGCAGGTCTAGGGGCAGCCCCCACCCTTCTGCCTGGCTGGGAGCCCTGCAGCACCCTGGGAGGGGGAAGATGCACAGAGATTTTGATTTCCTTGGTCTGGAATAAGGTAGCCCTGCCCCTTGCATCAGCACTGTCTGGATGCAGCCCCAGGGGATGCATGCACCCACCCCAGGCTGCTGGTACCAGGGGAGTAGTGCCTGAAGTACAACAGGGAAGAAGAGCCTAAAACAGCAGTGCTGTGCCCCAGCACCAGCCCTGGAGCAGGGGAAGCATCCAGCCCAGCCCCATGGCACTGCACCATTCCCTGTAGGTCAGCTCCTATGCATCCCACCCAGGGAGGGCTGCTAGGGGGCCCAAGTCCCTCCTTCACCTGCTGAGCTCTGCTCCAAGGGGCTGGAGTTGCTGCAAGCGATGGCTGCAGCCTGCTTGCCCCCCTGCAGGAGACCCCCAGGCTCCCCCCACCACACACAGCAGCCATGGCAAGATGCACATAGGAGTTGTGCAGCGCAGCTGGAGCTGTGCTTTCCCAGTCACATTGGCCCCATTACACAGGTCCTGTCTGTTGGGGAGGGGAGGAGGCTGCATGCTCCCACCTTCCCCTGTACAGCTCTGCCTGCAGGACAGAGCTCCAGCACACCCACCTCTGAGCAGGGAAAGGCATGTGAGGAGAGGGGAGCAGCCCCAGCAGGGGTTGTGCCTGTAGTAAAAAGGGGCAGCCCCCACTCTGGAGGGGGCTGAGCAGCAGCAGAAGGGGGCCTCTGCACAACCAGCCCCATAGCTGGAGCTCTGTTCCTCCACGTAGCTCCTCACACTAACCCCAGAGCACGGTGCTGGGCACCCTAACCTTGCAAAGACCCCTAGGCAAAGCCCATGGCTGTGCAGATCTAGCACAGCAGCAGCTCACTGGAGCCAGGCCAGGATCACAGCAATGCAAAGACACCTCCAGCCCCCAGGGAGCTGTGCACAGCTCACACATCAGCCTCCCTGAACCCTCCAGCAGCTTCCTGCTTGAGGGCAGGGTTTGGGTGGCCTCCCAAAACCCAGAACTGGGGCTGCTCACCCACCTTCTCCTCACCCTGCACCACCCTGGAGCTGTAAGCTCTGTTCTCAGCAGAGCTGAGCATCCAGCAGAATTGAATATTAAAAATGTCTTAAAACTAGGACTTCTCAGCATTTAAGCAGACTTTCCATACAGACCAGAAGAGCAGACACACACTAACCTGGTTCCCCAAGAAACAGCTCTTGCAGCTACCCATGAACCTTGCTGTGGCCATTTCCAAGAGCAGCACAGAGTGAAGGCTGCATCATCCCCACAGAGCCCCCACATTCATGCAAGGACCCTGCTGTATCAGGCTGATCCACATCCCTCCCCAAAGCAATTCCCCACCCCAAAGCCCCCATATCACCACCACCACCCCGTAAACAGCCCTGCCCAAGCCAGCCCTGCAGAGCAAGAACAGACAAGCTGCACTTACCAAGAATCCACTCAGCTGGGGCTCAGAGCAGGAAAAAAAAAAAAAAAAAGGCCATGCCTGGGTGAACAGGACAGTCACCACTGCTGATGAGATCCAGCTGCTCAAGAAAAACCACCCCAGAGCTTCCACAGGCTGCTCACAGCTCTGGTGTTCATAGAGCAGGGGCAGTTAAGACAACATTCATTGCAAT
The DNA here is from genome assembly GCF_047663525.1 of Anas platyrhynchos. NCBI lineage: Eukaryota > Metazoa > Chordata > Aves > Anseriformes > Anatidae > Anas > Anas platyrhynchos. The sequence continues at coordinate 5,499,661 of NC_092615.1, forward strand.
GGATTTTTAAAAACTGAAGTCTTTATTAAAAGTTTTATCCAAATTTTGTAACAAAAGATACAAAAGGGCCGGAGATCATTATTTCTGGGACTAGTCTGACCAATCAAAACCTGACAGTTACTAGGCTAATATAAAATCCATACAATCTGCTAAAAATGCAGGGAAAAATTAGAAGTAACTGCTGCTCTGATTTTTTTTTTAATTCCTTTAACATTTATAAGTTACTCAGTTTGCATTTTACAGGAGTAGTTCTTCTCCAAATGGTTACAGCTACTGTACAATGCAAGAGACAACAGCAAGAACAGAACAAAGCAACAGAGACTCAGATGTGCTGCAACACACACCACTCCTGAAGGAACCGCTGTGAACCTCACCTCCAAGTGCTGGGTGCTGACAGATTGCCCAAGCAACAACCAGGAGCTCCACGCAGTGCCAGTGCCCCGGAGCCCCCCTGGAGCCCCAGCACTGTGCTCCTCCAAGGAGCAGCAGCTGCCCCGCCCAAGCACTGCTGTCCCAGCACCCAACACCCACCGGTTCCCATCCCTGGAGGCCACAGGGCCAGGTCTCTCCAGAAGCTATCAGCTGTGCTGTCTGAACACCTCGAGGCAGAGGAAGGAAGGGCCAAAGACCCTGCAGTGGAGAGCTACCCCTGGCCAATTTCAGCCCCCCCCTCCCCGCTCTAGACACCCCAGGTCAGAGGGAGACACGGTCCGCAGCGCTGTCTGCGCTCCAGCAGTGCTCAAATAGCCTGAATGGGAATGAGCTGGACTTCTGATCAATGCACTTCTCTTCATGCTGAAAAGGAAAAAGGAGGACGACGCATACACCAGGCTAGCGCTGAGGCAACTGTCCAGAGCTGTTACTGGCTAGCAGAAGGACCCTGAGAATATATAGGCTAACACGGTCTCCTGGGGAACGCCGAGTTAGGTGCATCACAGTGATACTGGTTGAACATGTTCTGTACAGTGCGAAATGGAGTTTGACAGAAGTGCAGTATCCCTAAACCTGCTATTTCCTATCTCTTCCTAAAGGCTGCTATGGCAATGAGAAACCTCATCATGGCAGAGGCTCACAGCCACACATCAGCCCTACTTGGGTGTGCAAGTGGAAGGTATTAGGTGGCCATCAGGAAAAAATATTCCAGTTTATAAAAAAAATAGGAAAGCAAGTACAGGGCTACTGCAAGGTGCATCACCAGAGGTACCAGGGTCTTTGTAAGCAGTCAGTCAACCCCCCCATCCAAGACCCCAGGCACCCCACATCCCCAGCACTAAAGTATCTTCAAGCATCTCCAGAGATCACATCACCATTTTTTTTCTGATCAGAGAGACCTCAGTGATCATTTGCTTAGAGTCCATTCAGATGAACCAGATTTGCACCCACTGCTCAAGATGGCTCAAGCGTCTTCAGAAAGCAGGTCTGAGGGCATGCAGATAGCAAACACCTTCTTTGCTGTCAGGCAGGGTGGCAAGCTGGAGCTCTTGTGTGGCAAGGCTGATTTCAGACATGAAAGATACCCTAGGAGGATTTTTTTTTTTTTTTTTTTGCAAACTGCTGCACAAACCACAGAACGGAGAAAGCCTTTGGTCATGAGATACTTGTGAGAAAGAGAGCCTTGTATGGAAGATTCCCCTGAATGCCTACAGTATTCTACATCTTAAAAAAATATATTGTGGACGCTGCAGCCATACAAAGGGGGGAGGAGTGGGAGACAGGGATTTACAGTCTCACATAGACACAACGGGGAAGTTAAGACAAGCACAGTCATAGTCTGTAAAACTGATTGGCTTGCTGGGATCAGTCATCCTCATCATCCTCTTCATCTTCTGGATCTTCCTCTCCTTCATCCTCTAGATTTCGTTTTCTCTTTTCCCCTCGTGGAAGGTCTGCAAAAAGAGGTGAAGCATGAAGCTCTGTCTGTTCAGTCTTGTGGAACAGCACTCAAACTGGCTACAAGCTGCATTAGCCACAGCTTGCCAGTGAACAAGCACAGACTAGACTCTCACCATTACAGAACAGAGATCCACCCTGCTCAGCTTCCCATGCTACTAAGAAGCACAGACTCATATGAGACATTAAGCATTTTTATGCCCTCTAAGCATCCCACATTCCATCAAGTGCTTCAAAAGGCTTTTTTGTTGAACACTCTCAGAAGTATAGGATCTGTAGAATTTGGTCATTTCTAACCAAACTGATACAAGGTCATTTAAAGTCATGCCAGCCACTATATTCTATGAACATTAATTCGGGTGCTTACACCCTGTTAGAACTAAAGGAGTCTGGACTCAAATCAAGTTCAGCTTTACTACCCTCTCTGTAGCTGATAGCAGAAAGGAACATGAGCATTTAAGAGGATATCCTCACAAAGACTGCTAACATGAGCTTCCATGACAGAAGCCCTAATCCTGCATGAACTATCAGGATAAGCTATTCAGAACTGGTTCCCTAGGCAATTTACCTCTACTATTTGGCACACCTACCCAGCTCAGTAAGCATTAAAAGGCACTGAAACTTGTTTCCCCATCAGCAGCGCATGACCCTTAGGTTACAGATGTTATACTCTAGTTAGCTGAGGCATAAGCAGCAGCTTAGAAGCGCCCACAAGTCAGAGCACTGCACTTATCAAGAGCTAAAGGCAACAAGAGCACAACACAGAATCTTGGGAAGCTCTTAGAATCCAAAGAATGTGCAAGACTGTCAAGGCAGCTTTGCCAACAGTTTGTTAGAATTCAACTTACCGTCATCAGCTTCATCATCATCTTCATCCTCACCATCTTCCTCCTCATCTTCCTCCTGGAATCAAAACAAGACACCTTGTTACACAAGCCACAATCTCATGAGCAAGGTATAATTCTGTAACCACCCTTTCCTCTTCACCTCTTCTCCTGCCTTACTCTAACCTAAGGGTGACAGGTACAAGCTGAGCATGGAGAAGCTCCTGTTTCCTCAATAGCCTCTTGTACCCCTTAGGAGTAAGGGGGTGTACAGTTTTATCGCTTGAAGTCACAGTTTATCACTTGAAGTACAGAAGTATCAATCCAAGCAGTAAACAAATACTGAACAGGCAAACTCATTGGATGGAGTCAAAAGGTAGCCAGAGCCAAGGGCAGGACAGACCCCTTGGATCTGCCCATGAAGAAGCATCTGACACCTGGTCAGATGGGTCACAAGCTTAAGGGATGAATGCACTATTGAACATGCCAACTCAATGCTGTGGATATACACTGACAACAAAAAGTCTCACCTCATCATCTACTCCATCCTCCTCCTCTTCACCTTCAAGGTCATCATCTTCATCATCTTCTTCATCAATGACTTCTTCATCCAAATCATCTTCCTCATCATCATCATCTTCTTCCTCACCTTCTATCAAAAGATGAAGGTAAGCATTAAAGTTTCAAAATACTTGCTATTCCCAGACAGTATGCTCACACCTCCTACTCCAGCACTACATGAGCAATAGCCAGGAAATCACAGAAAACAAGCTTGCACAGGGAGTGCCAGCAACAAGCCCTGTCAGCCTGCAGCAAGTCTCACTTCTCATGCTGCCTGCCAAAGGAAGGAATGGGGAGGGGTTGTCCAGACAGCCCCTACTTAAGCAGCAAGTTATAATCACTATTTTATTTTTTATTTTTTTTTTAGCAACACAATCACACAGAAGGGAAAAAGTTGTTTCCCAGGAAAAAAAAAAAAAAACATGAGGAGAAAATCCTTACCTTCCCCATTCTCATATTCATCTTCCAGTCCATCCCCATCTGCTTCAGGGTCTGAGTCAGGGGCTTCCTGGTCATCAGCATCAAATCCATCTAGGTAGGTGAGCTGGGGCAGAAGGGTGAACACACTCTCCCGGTAGTTGATGAGCATTGTCACCTCGCAGTTGAAGAGGTCCAGACTATGCAGGTTTGGCAACTTTTTCTGCAAAGATCAAGTCGGTAGATCATTTACAAATCAACAGTATTAGAGGATCATGCAGCCATCAGAATACAGCTGGTTTCCTAACCATACCTATGACAAAGCAGTCTTTGCATGCATTCTTTTCACCTTGTGCTCTTCTGGTGGAGATAAGTTGCTGCTTTTACTAAGTGTAGGACAACATTCACAATGAAATACAACTCCTTTTTAATCCATCTCCTCTATCCTACAGCTTTCCCTCCTTGAAGACAGAGCAGGCAACAAGCACACAGTGCCCAGCTCCCACAAAGCAGGACGGATCACTGAACCACTCATTCTGCCCCAAAACATCAGGCAAAATACCAGAGAGCACAATACAGGCAGCAGACCAAAGCAGTGTCTGCAGGCTAAACCTGATGTGCCTTTCAGCACAGCCACAGCAGCTCTTCCGAACAGGCTATCACACTGTGCACTGGGCTAAGTACAAGAGAGCAGTTGCAAGCTCTTTCTGGAAGGGATGTAGGGATGAAACATAAGAGCTACAGAGGCAAAGACCCTAGAGATCAGGCCTTTCACAACTACAGAGTCTAGATGACAAGGCAAGAGCCACCTTTGGGGCAGTTTAGATGCACCAGGGATGCATTTCCTGCATTTATAACAGGAACACCTTGCAATTCAAGTTGTGACAGCACCCTGAGTGCAAGGGTCACAGCCCAGCAGGACAGCATCTTTGGACTGATGCAATGGAAACCCTTGCTGGTGTCCAAGCAACTCATCTCCATGACACCCCAGGTGCCACCTACCTCAAACTGCATCCGACCCATTAACGGTCCTTTCTTTCTCAGATGGACACTGAGCACTGCATCCACAGTTTTACTCATCCAGCCCAATTTCATGCTTCTTTTAGCAACTGGCTGCTGGTTTTCCAGACAGTGGAGCCATTAACTATTAGCCCAGCCTCAAATTGGACCCACTCATCTGTTCCCATCAGAACCACGAAGTGCTGTTGGAACAGTTACCAAGATGTTGGACTTCTGCTGCACAGACATGCTCCCCAAAGGAAACGTCATCCCTTAGATCCCAGCACAGCCTTTCACTCACCAAGGGCTCCAGAGTATTGATGTCTTTGATCTTGTTGCCGCTTAGATTCAAGTGTGTCAGGTTAGGAGTTCTCTCTGCTAGAACTTCAAGGCCACCAGAAATCCGGTTATCACTCAGCTCCAGCTGCCAGGAGGAAGCATCATATGGTCACAAAGTGTTTTCTTCTGACACACAGAATAAAATTCCCTGACAACCAGACTACAACAGAACCCCATTCATTAGAGAAGCAGTTCCAGTTTTGAGACCCTTTTTCTGCAAGCTAACACAGCACTCCCAGCCACTTGTGTACTGCAAGATTACATATATTGCTATCTAACTGCAATTTCTAAAACCTGAAATATGTTACTGAAGTTTAACAGCCACATAACAAAAGCAAGAGAAAAATGATCTTAAAAATATGAGCTCAAAAATACTCTCAAATATTAGAAAACAACCTCTCACACAGCTTACAGGCCTCAAAGGAAAAAGCAGAATCAAATTGTCTTTTTCCTGGCTGATGCAGGGAAAGAAGTTCTCACCAGGGAAGCAAGGTCTCAGAACAAGGACTACTGAGAGACAGGACCACAGGTTTGACTCACCTTCCGGAGTTTGTTAAGCTTGGGTAGATTGGAAACAGACAGCAAGTTGATGTTTATCATGCTGAGGAACTCCAGGTTCTCAAAATCTGAAGAGAGACCAACGATCTTCCCATCATCCGAGCGGCAGTTATCAAGAACCAGCTCCTTCACCTACCAACAGAAACACTCAGAAGCTGTCACTGCATTCCCAAGTCAAGCCTCACCTAAAGTCTACCAAGCTGACATTAGGCTGAGTGACTGACATTTCACAGCAGCATGCGCATCTGAAGGTCCCCCCACTCACCTTAAGGAGCATCCCAGGTCTTAAAAGCCAAATAATTTTTGTAAGAGCACAAAGTCAGCATCTGTAACTGTGGCAAGGATTTTACCCTCTAAGCACAAGCTGTGCAGCATGCTACCACTGCACCGCATCGTATGATTCCAGCCAAGGTCTGCCTTCTCTACTAGGAAACCTTCACAGGCTGAACCATGAAACTGCATCAAAGCATCTCACACACAAGGCCTCAAAAAGCTTCCAGAGTGGCACTTTAGGCTGAACTAACCATAGGCCAAACATCACCTGGTTCTGTCCTCTTCAGCTCTCCCCACAACACTAGACCTGCTTTGGACACTGGAAAACCTGCCCCCAGAGGGTTTGTTTCACTGAAAGCACATATTCCTAGTAGAAGTCTCAGCACAGAGCAAAAGCTCTACTCTCCAAAACCTCCAGGCCCTTCATGAGGGGGCCACTGATGGCGTATGATATTTTGCCAAGCACAAACTACACACACAGAGGTAATCTATTCCTGGTAATTCAGCACAAAATCCCTTGTGGCATTACAGCCATAAAGCACAGCAGTGATCTGTTCCCCCCTCCACGCACCCAAAGGGCAGACATACCTGGCACCCTCCTCTCTCCCTGAAGCACAGAATGCTCCAGCTCCAGTTCTCATGGGCCATTCCCAAAACTTGCTTTTACCCCACACATTCTTCACAGCACATTGCAAAAATTAGTCTTGGCCAGAAAGCTCATGATGCTCTCCAAATTCCTCCTCTGCAGCTCTCCAATTTTAACTCTCCTGCTCACATCAGCCAGAAGTCATTTGAAATTCACTTTGCCCTACTAGAAGCAGGCTTTCTTGTGTTGTGAAGTTGCCAGGGCAGCCCTGAAAGCTCAGAATGAGTTAACACACTCCAGAAGTGGCTGTACTGGTCAGGGCTCTAAGCTCAGCAGCAAACAAGCTCAACTGGGAGTTCTGCAGTTGAACTCATTTTGCTCCTCAGACAGAAGTCTCTGATTAAACTAAGACTCAGTCCCCCCAGCATAAAGGCAGCCAAAGCCAGCACTTCACAGATGCTGCTTCGTTGGTGCAGCCACAGAGGTGAGAGTGAACATTACTAAGTTAAGAACCAACCTAGCTGTGAAGAGACCATCTTTAACTTGGACTAGCGCCTTGCCCTGAATGGCAGAACAAATGCTGCAGCTGGCAGTGCAACAGCAGAACAGGACTGAGCAGCCAGGACTGCTTATTCCAGCAGCAGTACTGGCTCGTACCAGCCTCGGCTGCAGGGCACGCACACTCTGAGCCTGCTCGTTTCCCCAGCATGCCACTCACTCAAATTCCTGGTGTCAAACAAGAGGAAACCTGCAGCTGGAAGCCTCGAAGGGACACTTCTACTCCTCAAACCATTCTTGTTCTGCAAGTTCCTTTACCATCTGTGAAGGCTTTAACCTCTACCACAACCTCCATTTACAGCCTTTTTTTCCTTATGCTCCAGCTTGATTTTAAGTTGCCCATGTCAGCATGCTGCAGAGACGTACTGATCTGTCACAAGAACAAGGTGACAGCCACAGCTATCTTGCTATAAGGATGCCAGTGGGGCCACAAGGCTGGCCTCAGATAAGGGCAGGCCTTGTTTCTGAAGCACTACCCACTGAGCACAGTGGCAGTGAGCCAGCTCCCAGGAGCAGAGGCTGAAAGGGCAACAAAAATGCTTTGGAAAGCTGCAAAAATCCAACCCTCAAGCCTCAGCTGACCACTGTGTACAGCTCGATCTAATCACTCCACCAGCAAGGCAGATTAACTGGCCCCAACAGATGAGGGGACACCATTCCTCTGCTGTGCAAAGGACATACTAGCCACAGGCAGGCACTGAGAAGCAGAAAGTTCAGGCAAGGAGGCATTGGAGAAGTACAGCAAAGTGATTGAATGCAGCTCAGCTATCACCTTTTTTATTCTTTTTTTTTTTCAAGGTTAGGCGGATTTAGCACAGCACCTCCATGATTCCTCACATCCCTGCCGTGAGGAATGCACCAAATTTCCTCCCCTCTGAGAAGCTGACCAGCAACCTTCAGAAACTCCACTCACACGCATATGGTCCAAGCACGGGAATTTCCACCCCTGATGTCAACAGCCACGTTCTCTCCTCTACCAGGACACCCCGTGCAGGGCTCGTGCAGCGAGCCCACGCAGTCCTGGCTGCTTCTGCGCAGGAGCAAAGGAGCCGTGAACCACCAGCGGTGGGGAAGGCACAGCCTGCGCTGCTCCTGTGGAGCGTTGTGCTGTCCTGGAAGCGGCACCCCGGGGGCTGGAAGCACCCCACGTCCCTCACGTTAGCCAGAAGAGGCCCAGGAGATGGCACGGCGCCTCCCCCCGTCCCCCAGCCCGCAGCGGGAGCTCGGCAGCACCGCAGGCCAGAGCTGGAGGAGGCTCTGGCGGAGGAGCAGCGCATGGCCACGCTTGGAGAACATGGGGCGAGCCCAGAGGCACACACACACACACGGAAGCGATCCAGCCTGCTGCGGGCACCCCGCGCGGCCGAGAGCCCGGGGGAGCACCCACCAGCGGCCCCCTCTTCCCCCCACCTTCAGCCCGGAGGCCTCGCCCCGGGCCCCCGCGGCCCGCCCAGGCCCCTCCATGGCGCCCGCGGGCGGCGGGAAGGGCGGAGGGGGCCGGCGGCGCCCCGGGGCCGCCCCTAACATGGCCGAGCCGCGTGCGCGGGGCCGCTCCGGCCATGTTAGGCGGCCCCGGAGCGGCGGGAGCCATCTCAGCCTGGCGCCGCCCGCAGCCATGCCGGGCGAGCCGCCGGGCACGGGCACAGCGGCGGCCCCGGGGCTCGGGGCAGCGCAGCCCGGGCCCCGCTCCGGCCTCCCGCAGCCGCCGCTTCCCCCCCGCCGCCGCCCCCGGCGGTGCGCGGTCCCCAGGCCGAGCCGAGCGGGGCCGAGCCGGGCCGGGCCCCGGCGCCTGTCCCTTTCCCCTCTCCCTTCCCCGCCATGCGGCCGCAGTACCTCGCCCGGCTTCTTGTTGCGCAGCTCCAGCGTGAGCCGCTTCTTCATCTCCATCCTCCCGCCGTACCGTGCCGGGCCGAGCCGAGCCGAGCCGCCAAACCCCCGCACCGAGCCGAACCGAGCCGAGCCGAGCCCGCGCACGGCCGCCGCTTATATAGAGGAAGGCGCCAACGGCAACAAAGGCGGCCCCGCGCCGCGCCCCCTGGCGGCCCCGCTCCGCTCCGCGCAGCCCCCGGCCCCGCCGCACGGCAGCGCCCCCTGCCCGGCCCCGGCCGCCTCGGGGCCTGGGGGGCTCGGGGGGGGGGGGCGGCCCCCGGCCAAACGGGGTGGGGGAAGCGGGGTTCGATGGGGGGCGGCTCGTCTTTCACCCCTCCCGTCCCGTCCCCGTATCTCGGCTCGCCGCGACACGCACGCAGCCCTCGTGGATCCATCCTGTTACGGGGACGCTGAGAGGGGCCCGCGGGGCTTGAAGGCTGGACGGGGTCTGTCCCCGTCCTTCAGGCGTGGTGTCTGGGGGTAGGGGGTTGACCTCCAGGCCTGCGGCACCCACCCGTGCTGTTTCTGGTTGTGTCTGACCGAGAGAGCTCAGGCGGCCCCGCTGGCATTGGTCACAGGGTGCATGAGGCCCCGTGGGGCTCTGCCCCAGCCCTGTTCAAACCAGCACAAGGTCACCACAGGACCGCTCTGTCGCCAACAGGGTCACCACGGTGTTTCACCTCCCAGCTCTGGCCACCGCCCCCAGGGACCCCCAGCAGGGCCTCAGGGACGAGTCGGGGTCCCAGTGATTGCGATGTCTGGCCTGGACACAGCGCTGCCCTCTGCGCCTGCCACACACGCAGCCTCTGCCTGCAGATCCCTCTGGGATGCGGCACTGCTGTGGGTGACTTCGTTAAACATTACCTTAAAAACATGCAGGGAAAACTCTCTGATCAACTCTCCGGGCTCCATGTAAACAGGAACACGAGGGCTTGCTGGACTAGCCCTAGAGTCCCTCATTGTCCCCTTTGGCAGCGGGCCACCGGCTCTCCTCCTATGTGAGGAAATGGCTTTCTGGTGCGTTCCTGTTCGTTTCTGCCAGTTGGCTCTAACATGAACCATGTTTTATTAGGAGTAGCAGAAGGAAGTGGCCATGTTCAGCAGAGGGCTTGAACCTCTGAAGGGGCCCAAAGCAGGGCTATTTTGGAGAAGCGATGGACATTTTCATGAAGAGCTGCATTGAAAGATGGTACATTTTGGCCTCTCTGCAATCTCCCCTTGCTGACCGTGTCTCCATTTCTCTGGCCCTGCTGCGTGCCAGAAAGCTCCAGGCTCTCTGCCACAAGGCGAGCAGCCCATGGGCACCGTGTCGGTGTCCCCTCTCCTTGAGCTGCCCTGTCACCAGAGCTGCGCAGAGGCATGTGAGCGCTGCAGAGGACTGTAAGTGCCCATGCACTGGGCGAGCAGGAAGAACAGCCCTGTGGCAAAGCCCAACGTTGCCCAGTTGCCCCCTCCCAGGGCGTGAAGCACGGCGTTGGCCAAGCTCCGTTAATTGCATCCCCGTGGGTGAAGCAGAGCATGGCGACTGCTTTCTCTGGGTGAATCCTGTCTCCTCTGGCTCCTCCGGAGCTTCACGGAGCCCTGCCCCGGGAGGGGACAAGAGCTCCCAGCACCCTTGTCTCTCCCCAGCCGGAGCCCCCTCTGCTAAAAGCAGCAGATCTGCAGGCTGCCCCTGGGCAGAACAGCTGGGAGATGAGGGGAGAGGCTCCCCCCCCTTGCTGATCTGCATTTGTTTTAAGGTCTCTTTCATGTACTCTTTGAGGCTCGTTTCCTGTTCTTTGTAGAAAACAATGCTTCCCTCTCCCTGTACCCCCCCCTCCGCCCATCCCAGAGTGGCTTTATCTCCCCTCCCTTGGGATTCACTGCACTGGGTTCCTCAGAAGCTGCGTTTTATATTTGTCTTAAAATAAAAAACCCTGCTCTGATTTAACTGAATTGATTTTAAAGCTGCGTCTGGTATTTGATGTCTGGTAGAAGCATTTAAACTGATCTAAACTTTCTGTGTTTGGGCACATTTACACGAAGCTGGTAATTTACTGTGCAAGTGACAGCAACTGAAAGGCTGGACCTTAAATGCTGACATGGGTCGAAATTCAGGTCTGGGACTTTTCATACAAGCTGGAGCACAGATGCTCAGAATGACATATTATCTATTATACATCATGATACTATGTCTGTGCTTTGCACTGCTTCAGCTACTTCATTCCTAGCCTAGTGCTTCCACGGAGTGAATCCTGTATCACTGGGCCATTACTGCTCCATACACGAGGATTTCCACATCACATCACACTTCTGTGACCTCATAACAGGAATGAGATCCCCCAGATCTCCCGGCTGCTGTAGATTCCCAGCAGCTGGTCCTGCTGGGACGGACTGGTATCCAGCTACAGGAGAGCTGTGGGGACACCAAATCAGCTGCAACAACTTCTCCTATGGGCACCTTCATGCCAGCCCCGGATGGAGAGATGGTCCCTGTGTGAACAAGCATGCAGCCAGTTTGCCAGTGCATGTCATTCCTCAGACCCACTGGGGATCTCAGATAGATGCAGGGATCTTCCCCCATAACTAGAGGATGTGGTCAAACAATTTTATTGGAGATTTACAAGCAAATAAGGCATGGTCTGGGAGACCAGAAAACCTGAGACCGTGTGCCCCCGCACCAGGAAGGAGGCAAATAAAGCTAACCCAGTCCTCGGCAGCCTTTAGAAGAAATTCGCTATATTTCCTTTTTTTCTTCTTGTTTCCCAGATGGGACCTGGGGTCCCGACTCTTGCAGGGATCGAGGTGCTGCCCCCGGCCGGCGCTGTGCTCTCCTCGCTGCAGAGACGCGGAGGTGCCGGCAGAGGGAAGCATCCCCCCGGCGCTACGGGTACCGGCGCCCGGCCGCGGTCCTATGCAGGCTAAACCCCGACCCCAAAGGGGCCTGGGGCTGCCCTGGAAAAATCCAGGAAGGTGGGAGCGAGAGCAAACACCTCTGTGTGGGGAGAGCCCCTGCCATCCTCGTGGGGCAGCCGCAAAGCTTTCCTGATGTGGCATACAGCCGAGCTGGTGCCTCCAGTCCACCCTCTGCAACCCTCGCCCTGCGGTCAGTGGCTCCAGGGCTGGATCAGCTCTGCTACAAGGACAGGATGGAAAGAGAAGGCTCTGGGGAGACCTCACAGCAGCCTGCCAGTGCCTGAAGGGGCTGCAGGAGAGATGGGGAGAGGAGGGACTCTGTGTCAGGGGGTGTAGGGATAGGACAAGGGGGGCAGGAGGGTGGCTTGAAATGAAAAGAGGGGATATCTAGATCAGATATGTTATAAATGAAGATACAACTCAATCTGAATTTAGTACTATTTATGAAAGACAAGTAAACAGCGCTGGGTGCACGTGGAGTCTGCTCTACCCACGTAGACAAACATCGAACTTTCTAAATATACAGAACAGTCTCAATTTTAAAATAAATAAATATAATAAGCTAATATAATATATAATATAATATAATAAGCTAATATATAGCTTATAATAAGCTATATAAATATTATATTATTATTATATTATATTATCTTAAATTATATTATATAATATAATAATATAATAAATTATATTATATAAATATAAATATTAAATAAGCTAATAAATAATATAATAAGCTAAATAAAAACATCATACGATGGGTGAGCAATTGGCTAACGGGCAGGGCCCAAAGGGTTGTGGTAAATGGGGCTGCGTCAGGCTGGCGGGCGGTCACCAGTGGGGTCCCTCAAGGCTCCATTTTAGGACCGGTACCTTTCAATATTTTTATAAATGATCTGGATGTAGGAATAGAAGGTATTTTGAGCAAGTTTGCTGATGACACCAAACTTGGAGGAGTTGTGGACTCTGTTGAGGATGGAAAGGCCTTGCAGAGGGATCTGGATAGGTTGGAGAGCTGGGCGATCACCAACCGCATGAAGTTCAATAAGAGCAAGTGCCGGGTCCTGCACCTGGGACGGGGAAACCCTGGCTGCACGTACAGACTGGGCGATGAGACGCTGGAGAGCAGCCTTGAAGAGAGGGATCTGGGGGTCATGGTAGACAGCAAGTTCAATATGAGCCAGCAGTGTGCCCTGGCAGCCAGGAGGGCCAACCGTGTCCTGGGGTGCATCAAGCACGGCATCTCTAGTAGGTCAAGGGAGGTGATTGTCCCGCTCTACTCTGCGCTGGTGCGGCCCCACCTCGAGTACTGTGTGCAGTTCTGGGCACCACAGTATAAAAAGGACATGAAACTGTTGGAGAGTGTCCAGAGGAGGGCTACGAAGATGGTGAAAGGCCTGGAGGGGAAGACGTACGAGGAATGGCTGAGGGCACTGGGCCTGTTCAGCCTGGAGAAGAGGAGGCTGAGGGGAGACCTCATCGCAGTCTACAACTTCCTCGTAAGGGGGTGTCGAGAGGCAGGAGACCTTTTCTCCATTAACACCAGCGACAGGACCCGTGGGAACGGGGTTAAGCTGAGGCAGGGGAAATTTAGGCTTGACATAAGGAGGGGGTTCTTCACAGTGAGGGTGGTTGCACACTGGAACAGGCTCCCCAGGGAAGTGGTCACTGCACTGAGCCTGACTGAATTTAAGAAGAGATTGGACTGTGCACTTAGGCACATGGTCTGAACTTTTGGGTAGACCTGTGCGCTGTCAAGAGTTGGACTTGATGATCCTTAAGGGTCCCTTCCAAGTCAGGATATTCTGTGATTCTATGATTCTATGAATTTTCCATTCCTTTTCTTGTACATATTAAACCCAAGTATGCCTATACATATGTACAATCAGAAAAGGTAACAAACAATCCTTTAAGTCTATTACTATTAATGTCCATGACTGGGGGAGCATAGTTGGAGTTGGGAGTCCTGGGTGAAGTGCTCCCATATCTTCCATGACTTCATTAATTTTTCTCAGATCATATAACAGTCTCCATTTTCCATTCCTTTTCTTGATTACAAACACCGGAGAATTCCAGGGCTAGTCGTGGGAACAATATGTCTCGCTTTAAGTTGTTAAGCAACTAGGCCTTCAGGCCTTATGTATCCTGTTCTTCCCGGATCGAAGGGAAACATCAGTCTCCTCTTCAAGGCCAGTAGGGCCTGGGTCAAAAGGCTCGTTCAGGTCACCAGGGGCGGAACAGCAAAGGCCTGCGATGGCTGTAGCAGCAGAGGGGCCCATGGCGTAGCGGTCGGATCAGTAAAGGAGCCCGCAGCTCCCTCACTGTCTGGCAAACCACACGTGTCTGACTGTGGCCCCACAGGGCTCTTTAAGGCCTCAGAGACTGCTGGCCAGGTGCCGAGGAATCCCACCACAACCTTGTTTTTTGGAGCAGAATCCCACACCTTGACCTCCGTTTGGTCCCATATTTCAGGATCATAAACTGATTGCTAATAAAGGGAATATGCTGTAAGGTTAACCAGGGCAGTCTTTGCTCCTAAGGACGTATGATTCCCCATAATCCCCATAACGCACAACTGCTTACCAGCGAGGGGCAGTTTTGTGCGCGGCTCCGCTTCTCTCAGCTTGAGCTTCTCTCCAGCTCCGGTGCGCCCATTTCCAGTGACTTTCTGTACGAGCTTCTTTGGGCGGTTTGCTGAGTTTGGCCGAACCTATCTTCATGAGGAGATCAATGTGCCTGTTCCCGTCCGGGTCTCCGTTCTGCTAGCCGGTCCCTATTCATTCCTTTTTCCTGCTTTATTGGTGACATGACTTCATTACATCGTGTTGCCTTTTTCATCTTGAGGGCAGGCTCCCCTCTTATACCCTTCTCCCCACAGCAGTCCTTTTCAAAAACAGCTCTTCACTGGTCAAACAACTTTGCATATAACAGCAACAGAAAACACCCAGAAACTTCCATGCCTTAATGGCTGGAGAACAGCAACTGGAGACTGCGTGGAGTCTCCTGAATCACCCTTCTTTGTTCCCTCTAAACTCTTTACAGTCCTGATGGCTCATCGTTAAGTCTGATGTTATCACCAATCATGGGGCTTGCCGACGCCCATGGCCACACTCCCACATCTCCCCCTTCTTTATTAATATCAACCATCTTCTTGACAAGAATTATTACTCCATATATCACAGATAGAAGGAAGAAATTCTTCCCTCTGAGGGCAGTGAGGCCCTGGCCGAGGCTGCCCCGAGTTGCTGTGGGTGCCCCATCCCTGGCAGTGCCCAAGGCCAGGCTGGATGGGGCTGGGGGCAGCCTGGGCTGATGGGGAGGTTGTGCCAATGGCAGGGGTGGGACAGGGTGGGCTTTGAGGTCCCTTCCAACCCAAACCATTCCATGGTTCTATGCCCACCAGGCAGCCCTAAGGTTTTTGGAGCACAACATCCAAGCCCAAAGGGTTTAGATGCCTCCCTCGAGCCTCACTCCAGGCACTGGGCTGAAGTGCCTGAAACAGTTGTCTGGGGGCTCCCAAAGCTAGCAGGAAGAAGAGGGCACATCCAGAGTAAGATTCAGCCCGAGCTGGCTGTGACCTGAACACTGTGCCTCCAAAAGCAGGTAGGATTCATCCCCAGGCAGAGATAGAGGCGTGGGGCTGGCACTCCAGCCTATGCATAGTATTTCCCAGGTGTGGGATAAAGTCACAATTCTCTCATATTTGCAGCATTACTCTTTTATTGGTGATTCTCTTAATGGAGCTCCAGGGACATCAGCCTGTCTGCCCTGAGCTTTTTGCACAGCACAGGCCTTGAAAGCTTCGCAGTTTGTGCCTTGTCTGCCAATCCCTGAGTGTAAAAGAAAATCCAACCATTCTCTGTGGAAATTATTTGGCCTGCCCCGCAACTCCCAACAGAGGCTGTATCTCGTTTGAAACACGCAGGTGGCAGTCACCTGCTGTTTCCTTCGGACTCTCCATACACTATTTTTTATCACAGTCTGGGGGTTGCTCAGCCCAGGATGGTTTATTCTCTCTACTCTGCACTAATTAGCTTTGCCTTGCACTAATTAGCTGTGGATACTGGCATTGTTATGCCAGTGTAACCATATAACATCACCCAGCTCCTATCTCAAAGCAAATCTGGAGGCACCTTGCCAACCACTGTTCAAACTTTCTGATAGGGAAGCTGAGCCCCATAGTGGGGAAGCTGTTTGTCCTCCACCACCCTGCAGGGAGCCAGCGCCTTTCGGGCCAGCTTCTCCCAGCAGCTACGCTCAGCATCATTACCACCCCATCAGCGCCTGGAAACAGGTGGGCACGTGTCCCACTACAGCTGCAGGGACAATGGGGAGAGGCAGCAGGGAAGTGCCTGGGGTGGGATTTGGGGAGATGGGGCTTCCTGCAGACCAGCTGCAGCACCCACCTCACCCTACACATGCAGTTGTCACCTCCACACTGCCCTGGCGCTCCCAGGCTGTTTGCAATACTTGGCTTAAAAAAAAAAAAAAAAAAAAAAAGGTAACAGATAATTACTGTTTTTGCCAGCTCTGTAATGTCTCCCAGCTCAGCCTGACCAAGCAGTAACAGGAACTAGGAACAGCACTAGGAACTATCATTATAGCTATTACTGCTGTGTGCACCGCAGGATTTTAGATCCCCTGTGAGGAGTCAACATCCAGGGAGACCACAGAGAAAACCTGTCCCAAGGAGCTTACAGAAAGCACGCAACACAGACAGGAAATAAACTTCAGATGCCTCAGGCACTGAGATGCACCACTAATGCTGGGATTAAGTGTGACTGGGTCTGCTGGCACGGACACCTCAAGGACTGCCCTGTGAAACACCCCTTGTCCCCCAGGAGCTGTGTTGGACACTTCAGCCCAGAAGACTTAGTACACATGCAAACAAACAGACACAAAGTCCACGTATAGGATTCTCAAATGCCTCTGATCATTTCTTTGTATCTAAAAAAATATGGTTGAAACAATACCCTTTGAAATATTACTAACACCCACTGCATCACTGCCCCTGCACCATTTTCCTACTACCTGGGCTGTGCTTTGACTTCATCCAGACTCTGCCAGCTCGTGCCATTTCTCTGCAGTGTGGCCACTGATGTGTGAACCCTGAGGTCTTTCCAGCAGAAATCCCCTTCCCTGGGTCAGGCTTTACAGCCCTCACTATGCCTCGTCTCTGACACCACAAAAAGTCCTGCTTTCAGGCTTAAAAGCATCCTGCCTCTCCACCTATTTGGCTTGCCTGAATTTCAGGCCTCTACAGACAGGAAAAATCAGAACTTCTCCACTATCACAGCACAGCTCAGCCAGAGCTGCCCATGCCCCTGATTTGCAGTTTGTGCTAATGTTCTTTTTATTCTCAGGAGCAACACCACAACAAGAGCATCTCCAGATGTGCTGGAGCTTGTCCTCATCACCTCCGCAAAGCCCCAAGCGTGATGGGGGCTGCTGTGCTCTGCACGTTGGCTGCCATGAGTATTCAAGACATGCAAAGAGGATTTGGGAAACTCTGCTCATTGGGTAATAGTCCCACAGGTGCCACGGGGAGAGGTGGGATGGCTCCATCTCCCTGTTCTCATCGCAATGCCAAATCTCAGTGGGGCTGCACTGCAGAGATAGGCAAGGACCTAGCCTGGGGGCTGGGTTCCCAGAGCAGCCTCCTCCGCTGTCACCTGGCATTGTGCAACCCTCGCCCTCCCTGCAGAGGGTGTGTGCAGAAACCTGCTCACGCGGGTGCTACTTGGGGTACAGCTGAGCTTAGGAAGCAGCCATGCACCAGTACCAGAGCTGCAGGACCCTGTGGGCTCCCTCCTTCACACCACTCTCTCCTTTGTGCCCCCCAGCTGCAGCTGCACAATGGGATGGTGTCAGATCCTTGTGCATGGATTTGGAGCCACCTCCAGTTACGCATCCATCTCTGTATTAAGGCCACCAAGAAGAAGGGCTATAAGAGACTGGAGTGGTCCTGATGTGAATGTGTTTTATTGTACAGGCAGTTGCACTCAAACCACTGCCTGAACATAGGAACACAGGCAGAGGCTGTTAAATAACTCACAGGAAGACACAGGCATTGCTTATTATCCGTCAAGACTGAGTTGGAACCGCAAAGGATTCTCTCTGATATGAGAGTAACTCATCTGATTTAGGAAAGAAGAGGGCAGTTTGTGCCAGGCAGTGGTTGCAAGAGGATGGAGATGGTCTCCCTCATGGTCTCAGAGGCCAGGCAACAAACTGGGAATTACAAGAGCTGGACATAGCCCCTCCAGCACTCCCAGCAGATCTGCTCTGGGGGCACTGGTGGCACTTCCATGCCCTTCTCAAGCTTTGCTATTTAAGGTGACAAACTCTTCCAAGAGGTTTTTCCAGCAGTGCCACCTTCTTCCTTATAGTCCTTTAAGAAGATGGATCCTGCCACCAACAGGGTCAGAGGCAAGCCTTTGATCTGCCTTCTTAGGGGCTTGTGGATTTTTAACAAAGGCACAAATTCTCCAGGCTTTACCTTGTCATTCTTCAGGTGCAGTGCTTGGGGAGGGGGACCCTGGGAATTCTTCCTGCCTGAAATAGAGGCAGCAGCTCCCACTTTCTGCCCAGCAGACAGTAAAGGGCCTTGAGCCCTCAGAGATGGCCCTGGATGAGGAAGCCCCTGGTTCCCAAGGCCTACTCTGCTATTGCCAACTCTGCTATTTGGTCTCACAGGACCTGCACAGATCATCACTGTCTGCTCCTGCCAAAGCTTTGCACCATTCTGAGAAAGTATTGCAGCGTTCGATAAACATGACTACCTGGGTGCAAAGCCCTGCCAAGCTTCTGCCAGCTGTGATGTAAAGCTACAGGCTCAGCCTGAGCAAAAAGGAGTTTTCTCTTCATCTCTTTCCATTTTCAGGTCTCTTTAGAGTCAGGATTCCTCCAAGCAAGAAAGGATGAGAGGCTGCAGAATGCAGGGGCTTGATTTGGTGAGAGGCGCTGCCCTGCTCAGATTCTGCTAAATTTGAAATTTTCCAGGACTTGAGCAGCCCTTGCTGCTCTAATGTCCTGCAGCTGGGTGGGGAGAGCCCTGCTGGAGCTGTTAGTGTTGCTGAGAATAAGAGGATTTTCTCTCCTGATGTAGATAGACTGTACTTTCATCTACAAGAAGGGAAGAAAGAGAAAAGCCCCAGCTTAGCACCCACACACCCCACACCTCCCGCTGAGTTATGCAAGCCGAAGTCTGCAGCGCATACATGGCTGCCCCGAGAGGTGCATGTGACAGATGACAGCACTGGGAGAACTTCCTTTAATTATTACTATTATTGCTGTTACTATTAGCAATTAAACCATTTGTTCTAAACCTGCCTGGATTTCAAAACAAGCACAGGGTGGTCAGCTTGTCAAAGACTATTGGGTTGACTGGTATGGCATCCTGCCTGGAGTGAAGATAATAGAGTGCCTGGGAGATTGCTCAATGATGATGGATTGGTGGGGAATTGCTCTTGGACCCTGAGAACAACCCTCTAGGGCCTGACAAGGCTTGTGCCCTGCTCCTCCAGAGACTGGCTTGCACAAGGACAGGACCATGATGTTGTAAAGAGCAGGTGTTGCAGACATTTGAGACTTGGAAGCCACACCTCACGTGGGGTGCGATCCATCTTTGCTGTCACTACTGATGCTTTTTGGTTGCCTGGAGCCCCTGCCCTGTGTGGTGAAGAAACACAGATATTTACAGCTCTGCAGATGTGAATAAGAGTGGGTACATTGCTCCCGCTAGGCTGTGCAGCAGCAATGGAGACAAATGCTTTCATTTGGCTGTGCAAACCTCATCCAGCTTTAGCATGTCTCCTGCTGCTGTTATTTCTTCCAGACCATGATTTGCTAAACAGCTTCCAAAACAAGCAGAAGCTGCAATTCCTGCCCCGTGGAGCTGTGGATGACAGGGATTATCTAATTGTTCAGCATTAGCAAGGCTCCCAGGTCACCTCCCTGTGTTTTTTGTACCCGACAGCAAGAAATTGCAGCCCTGGAGCTAAAGGCACGTACCCAGAGCAAAGCAGTCAGCAGCAGGACGGAGCCTGTCTGGGCTGCTTCAGGCCCTTCCTGGACACAGGCAGAGTGATGGAGCAGGGTGCCAGGGAGCCAAAGTGCCTGGGTTCCCTTCCCGACTTGCATGCTGCCTTGCTGTGAGAACTGGGCTAAGTTATTTTGTCTCCTTCCCCCCCAGGGCTCTGACTCACACGTGCTGAGCAAACAGCAGCTGGGACAAGGGACGCCAGCACTCCCACCTCACCCTGCCGGCCCCTCTGCTGGCAGTCCCAGCCCCACACTGACCAGGGCAATGAGGGCAGGCATATGTCTGTGAGCCACAGGTTCTCCAGATGGGCTTTTTAAAGCCAAATTCCCCGCCACCAGTAGTCCAGGTGGAAACCTTCACACAAGGGCCATGGGACAAGGCAGGGGAGGGCCAGGCTCAATGAGCAGCCAGACACTGAGGCTGCAGGCTCAGATCCCGCAGAAGTCCCAGCCACTTCCACTGCCAGCTCGCAGATGTCCCGGGGCTTCCCACATCACAGCAAGTCCTGCCCCACAAAGCCTGGGATGCTGCTGGGATGTGGGGTCCTGCACAATGGCATCAGTCCTGCGTAGCAGGGAGGGAACAGCTGAGGGGAGAGGGTGAGGAGCAAACCTCCCCTGTGAAGTTTCCCTGTGGATCTGGGGGCAGAAGCGACGCATCTGAGCAGGACCACCCCCCTCCAGCTCACCTCCCCGCCCCAGGCCCTGCTGGTCACAGGCGGGAGGCTGTAGCCATTAGGTGGAGTCAGACAGAAGACTCACCAGGAAATCAGCCTCTCTCCCTGTGACCTGAACGCTGCTTACTGATGAATCAGGGAAGATGCAGATTCCTGACATCCTCCCCGGTTACTTACTCGCCGTGTAGCACAGGACACATCAGTGATGCTCATGTGCGTTGGTCATGCCAAGGATGCCAGAGGTTTTGGGATGGGAAAACTCATTGTTTTCAAAGACATTTGCATGAGCCAGGCATCATGTATCTGGTGATGTCCTGCCTCATTTCCAAATGCCCTCCTTGGTGGAGACTGGCCCTTGGCTGCCTCCCCCCATGGTGTGAGGGATGAGCTAGCACTTGCTTCTTGCTGCCATCCCCTGGGAAACCGGGTGCCTTCCTTCAGCATGCGCGCCCATCCATCTCATACTCCCATGGTTCATTCAGGAGCTGGAATTGAATGAGAAGCAAATTTCCCTCTGAGCTCCTCCAGCACCGTGGTGCAGGCATCCAGGGCAGGGAGCAGCTCGCTGCTCTGAGCACCTGCACTGAGACGTGGCATCTGTCCTAGACAGACAGACAGCCTTGGCTTAGTCGCATGTAATGGCAACTCAACCGTGTTGTAAGATAAGCTGTTTCAGAGGTTAATTACCCACTCATTTCAAAATCTATGTGGATTTGTGAGGCTTTTGTAAGCCCTGACATCTCCCAGGTGAGTTCCTTTTTATAGAAGTATAAAAATAAATGGCTAAGCTTCACAAAGAGCCAGGCCTCAGGGCAAATCCAGCCCAGGATGCCTGGAAATGTAACAGCAAAGGCAGCTGTGACCCTCAGTAAGCACACAGACAGGGATGGGGACACCTCGGGTCTTGGTTGGAGACTGCCTGGTGATGCTGAGCCCGGTGTCTCCCCTGCTCCAACAGGAGGAACTGGCCAAATAATCAGCTTTTATATTTAAGAAAGCAACATGTTTCTTCTTCTCCCAACCCTATGTAGAAGAAAAAGATTTTGGTCTTTGGGATTGCTGCCAATTTTCATGATATCCTGAATGCGATTCCAGAGGAAAAGGTTTGCAAAGCAGTAATCCAAAGGTGTCCCATTCTCCCAATTCTTTAACTAAATAACAAAATATACTAGCTAGAGGAAATGTGATTTATTTTGGGGAACATACGGTATAGCAGCAGTTGGGGAAAAGTTGAAAAGCTGCTCAAATTTAATCCTTGGAAATAAGGCAGCATCAGCTCCTGAGTGTTTGTTTCTGGGTGAAATTTGTTTTATTGTTTTTTAACCAGATCTTGGAGGAAGGCTGTACAGCTCGGTCCCTCCCTTGGGAGAAACAGGGTTAGGGTTGGGGTGTGTGCGCGTGCGCAGGTAACCTGCCTAGGGGCACGCTGATGATTTCAGACTGCATTTCTACCCGCTCTTCCAACCCTTCCAGCTCACGCTTCTCTGCCCTCCCTCTCTGCCCCTGCCCATTTGGGAGCACAGATATAAACCCTCCAGCCAATATGTTTCCTCTGGGGGACTGGAAGCTTTGCCTGGAGGGTGCTCATGGCTCTCGTCACATCCCAAAGCTGTCCCTAGAGTCAGAGAAAGGCTATTTCCTGGCGGCTGCTCCCAGTGATCTCAAACCGTGGGTGCTCCTGCAGAGCTAGGGTGGCCAGGCAGGTTGTGGCTTCAGCTCTGCTGGAAACCTTGGAGCTCCTGACACTTCACCTCTCCGCGTGCTCCGTCCCAAGGGAACACAGGTAAGCTGGGCTGGGGTGAGAGGTGAGCAGTGAGCGAGCGGCCGCTGGGTGCTCTGGGTGCTGCTTTTCCCTTCCCTTTTGCTGCCTCTGCCTCATGTCTACACTGTCCCCTTGCCACCTCTTGACTGAGGTCAGCTCAGCTGGGAGATGGGCTTTACCCTCTTGGGTCTGATTCCGTTCTTACCTGGTGCAACCACTTGCATTGCTGTAAGCACGTAACACAGAACACCAGGGATCAGGAGAGGGTCACTGCGGTGCAGATGAGCACACGGAAACACGGATCACAAAGAGTCAGACCTCAGCCCAATCTGCCTGCCATCTACTTCATGCTGCTTGGGGCTCAGCTGCTCTGGGGAACCCTCCAGCCTGGATCACCGAGGGGGCATTGCTAACTGGCAATTGGAAAAGAGCAATGGAGGTTTATCCACAAGTCAGTTTATTTGGTAGAAGCAGGAGGCTGTAGATGAGCTTGTTTGTGTTAGTGCTACTCCTGGCTTTATCCCTTTGAAATTCTTCTTGGGAAGAGAGGCAGAGGAAGCTGCAGTTGCCTCACACCACTGCACACCTCCTGCCCCTGCTCAGCTCTGTGGTGTTACTCAGCTGGCACTGCTGCAAACAGGGACTTGTCTGTTTCTCTGTAAGAACACCACTAGCTGATGAGTGATTTTAAGATAAACTTCCCTTCCCTGTGCTAGATTCAATGCTGAAAGGGTTTCCAAAGAGCAGAAAGCTCTCCTTTCCGACCTGTGCCTTGGGAGCTCCAGGATGCTATCGGCATCGTCGGTGTCACGCTGCTGCCTGCTCCCTCTGCGGAGCCTGCACTGTGCCCAGGGCTCCACCTGCTTCAGGGAATTCCTGTGGCTCTTGCATACCAAATACCCAGCCACTGGGGTTTGGACAGTGTTGCCAAACACTGCTAAGCTTGGCATCCATCTCTTTAGCTGTCCGTCAGCCGCTCCAACAGCTCTAAAGCCTCAAGAATTTGTAACAAAATGTGGCAAATGAGAAACTTGATGAAAATTTTACTTTTCCAGAGGAATTAAAGAGGGATGAGAAATGATGCGCACATTGAGAATGGGGAAGTCTTTAGCACGGGGAAGAAAAATTGAAAAAAAAAAAGTCAGATTTTTTTCTAGAATCCTGCCTTTAAATGCAGCTTCTGCCTCTGCCAGACGTCCTGGAGCTCCTGCAGTGTGGAGCCACCCAGAGCACGAAGCTCTGATGCCTTTCACCAAGCTGCAAGGATGGGGCTTGCACAGGAGGCACACGCAAAGGGAAATCACTGCTGGCAACGAGACATCCCTGGGCCTTTGCTCTGTGCCCCAGGACTCTGGGAACACCCAGGGACGGTACTGGTGCTCGCACCGCGCAGGACGAGCTCCAGCCCTGGGGAGGATGCTAAGAAACAACTAACAAGGACAGAGCCAATGAGCAATAAACCCTGCGGAGCTCCACTCCCAAAAGGTAGCGCACAGCCCATGAGGTGTGGGGAAGTCCTCTTGGCAGCAAGATCTGAGTCATAAAGAAAGTGAAGTGGAGGGAGAAGACAGGGTGACAAGGGCAGGGCTGAAATGGGGAAGCATGATGTGGCAGAGATGACCCCCGCCAAAGGATGTTAATGCCGTGGATGGGGCTGCAGCAACCGTTCCCAGGCTCAGAGTTCAAGACCATTTCCTAGGGTAATTTGTTACTCCTGATCGTGAGGAGAGAGCAGGAAATATCTGCAATGTGATACATGCTGGGAAGAGGATGAGTCTTTTGTAACAGGGTAAGGATGCTGTGCAACACGAGCACACGTGTGTGCAAGGGGCAGGCAGGCAGAGCACATCTCCCCTTTCCCTTTGGGTGTGCAGTGCGCTCCTTCCCCAGCTGCATGACTAACCTGCTCCTCTTCCTTCTGCAAAGGCAGCCCAACGATGCCGAGCATATTCTCCTACCAGAGCGCCGAAATCGACTGGTGTGAAGGCAACTTTGAGCACTCGACGGTCATTGCAGAGTACTACAACACTGTGAGTGCAGGCGCGTCCAAGGGGCAGGCGGGGGCGTGAAGGGGGACGGCTGCGGGCACCCAGGAGATCTAGCTGGGAGATGTGACGGGACAGACTTTTTTCCTCTCCTGCTGCTTGCTCCTCTGAATGTACCTGTGTTGGAGGGTGTTTCTGCAGGGAACATTTTCTGAGCTTCAGGTAAATCATGGGGCTTTCGTTGTGTACTACAGGCAGCTGCCCGCCAAGCGGGCTGGGGCTGGGGATCCTTTGGGCACGCGTGGGGCTGAGTTCCCACTGAACAGTCTGGCATTGCTCCTTAGCCCAGATTTGTGAGATCCTGTTATACCAGTCCTGCAGCTCTCCTGCCAACTGGGGTAAGTCCCACACAGGGCTCATATATTCCAGTTAAACATACAGGAGTGGCAAAACGAGAGACAGTGCTTGCATGAACCGTGTCGGGCAGGTTGGGAATCCGGAACTCCAGGCAGAGAAAAGCTGATGAGTGAGCCAGTTTCACCTCCTGTGATCCCCTTTGTAATCCAAGCTCCATCCAGCACCAGTCCCTCGAACGCAGCCCCCTGGCTTAAGGTTGGCTGGATGCGCCTGCATTTGTCTGAAAAGGACTCAGTAGATAACTGCTGTCCGCAAGCGCGTCCCTCTACCTTAGTACAATTATGGGCCGGCAGGGGTGTGAGGCATGTGGATTTACAACCTTCCAAAGGCCTTGTTTACAACCTGTAGCAGTTACTGTCTAACGCTAGAAACTTTTTGTTTCTCATGGAAATATCTTTTTCTTTTTTTCCTCTCTCTTTTTTTTTTTTTAAAAAAAAGCATTTCCTGCTTTTAATAAATTGTCTATAGTAATGATAATTCCTACACCTGAATCCCGCAGCTCCCGAGCTCTAATTGCCCTGCTGGGGTCTCAGAGGAGGGATGCTCACATTGTGTCTAGTCCCTGCTCTTTGAGACAGTTAAAAATAAAGATCTGCCGGTCCAGACCAAATCCTGCTCCCCTCCAGCATCCATCTGAATGTGGTGTGCTGATACCTGTTCACTGGCACTTCATCCCTGCTGGACGGGTGCAGAGCTGCAGAGCAGGGGGGGGGGGGAGGGCGGGGGGGGGCAGAAATCACTGATACACACTGCAGCATGTCAAATGTAGCTGGAGATGCCAAATGCCTCTGAGTTTTGGAGTCTTGATGGCAACATTAGAGAGGGGCTGATTTCTGCAGGAAGTCTGAAAGTGAGACTTTTGAAATCAGAATTCATGCTGGGAGATATATTTGCCTAAGCTCCAAGTTTAGTACACACGCAGCATTTTTCAAATGTGTCTTTGGAGCTGAGACCTCATTCTCACAAGGATCATGATTTACACCCAGCCTGTCCAAGTGGCTCAGAATCCTTAACACACCAAGAAGCATCTCAGGAGCTCACCAAAAACCCCTCACGTGTTTGACTTCCCTGCAGCATACTGCTGGACACCAGTCGGTGTGTCCAGATGCATAACTATTTTCTTGGGACTCAAAGTCCTCTAATTCCCATAAAACATTAACTCTGGGTTGCTCTGTGACAAAGGCTTTTGTGAGCTGCTCCTGAAAACCTTATCCCGGTGCCTAGTTCCGGACTGAGGTCCCTACTAGCTGCAGCCATCCTCTGTGCCTCCACACTATACCGGCATCGAGCCACAGGCTTGTCGGGATGAATTTCCATGTGGCAATACTCAGACACAGCTTCCCTCCAGGACAGGAAAACTTGTCCAACACACTTCTCCGCACAGGTGCAAAATAGAGCAATGATAAGCCATGGAGCTATGAGGGCAGAGCAAACCTTGCAGGATTTTTTCTGGTATTAAACTAGCCCTTGTTCCTGTTCCTCCCTGATCCTTCTCCCCAGCTGAGAAAGGGCTTCTTTTGTCCCTGTGCTGATCTCCTTCTTGCCAGGTTCGCTTTTACCATCCCAAGGAGCTCAGCCAAGTGCCTGTGCAGTGGAGGGTACCACTCCTGCAGTTTCTGGCTTAAGATGTGATTCCTGTTTAGGGAAGCAGCAGAGATAGAGATGTGCCTTGCACCAGGGCTGGTGTGTGGTCTTCTCTCCAAGCAAAGGGAGAAAAAAGAGCAACTCTTCATGAAAGTGCTGCTGTCTGAGCATCTGACAGCATCCCCCAAAGCTACGCCATGCTCAGGGCCAGACCTGGTAACCAAAAGCAGGAAGGATAATCACCAAATGGGCATCACCCCTCAGTCCATGTACACTGGCTGGCATTGCCTGGCTCTCAGCCTTGCAGCAGCACTGGGGAGCCCCCTCTGTGCTTCAGGCTCCCTCACACAGCCAGGCTCCTTGCAATGTGCCCTAACGAGGGGACTACAGAAATCAGACCAGGCTGAGATCTTCTGCAGGCCCTGTCAGCTGGCAGCATGCTGCAGACCCAGCATGGGCTCAGGGCACTGTCTCAGATGTGATCCCAACTGCCCTGGTCTCCCTCCCTTCTCTCCTCCATTCATTTGGTACCCACGTTCAGATTGCTTCCTCCCTGCGGCAGGCTTTATGGGCCTTATCTCCCTGCTCTGCCTGGAGACAATTATCTCAATATCGACTTCAGCATCGGCTTGCCAGAGTTTTAGACGAGCTGGGAATCCAGCCAGCTCCTACCCAAGGCTCCTGCACCACTAAACCAACGGGGCTTCCTAATGGAGCATCCTCTGCAATGTCTTCTTCCCAATGCTGCCTGGGGCTCAAGTCGGGTAGCTTTGTGCCAGCAGCAGCAATGTGCTGCTGAGAATTGCTCTGTGCCAGCCGCACTCTCTCTCAGCCCTGCTTGGATTGGATGCTTTTCATTAGAAATAAGCACTGGGGGTATGAGCAGAGAATGTAAACAATATCATTAAGTCCCTAATAATTAATACTTTGTGGCTCATGATCATACTGCAGTTCAGCAACACAGTGCCAACTATTTATAGTGAATCAGTGACCCAGAAATTTATTGTCTTCTGGCTGTTTGTAGGAGAAAAGTATTGTGCTCCATGAGGGTCATCAGTCAGGGACCTGTCATTCTACCCTCCTTTCTTTCCTGAAATGACTGATGAGGATGCTGGTAACAACTTCTAGATCCTCAGCAGTTTCTGGCAAAGCAGCAGGAGCTCTGACACTGCTGCATATCCAGAGCTCCCGGACATTTCATCAATCAATGCAGATAAACCCGACTGCAGGTGCAAATCACCCAGATACGCCCAGAGAAGCACTCACTTTCAAGCGTGTCAGAGCTGTGCTGTATGCCCTGGCTCCCTGCACGATCCTGTGGCGGTGCGGACACCTCCCGTGCTCGCCTGCCCAGCAGCTCCTGTGCAGAAGGGCAGCTCCTTGCCCCCCACGCTGCACGCTGTTCCTGCCCCAAAGCACTGGCGTGACACTGCAATGGCAGGGCAGACAGCCTCAGCTTTGCCACGCAGGGCTGGCTATTAGGAACTTGCTATACAGGTCTGGATAGCCTCTGAGATACTAGCTTCTGTCTTTGGCCCCATGGGCTTTTCTGTTAGCTAAAGCTGGTTTGTTGGCCTTTAAGAGTATGAGTGCGCTCCAATGAGGCTTTTAGAAATATCCTTTCACTGCAGAAAACCACAGGATCAGAGAAGCATGGAATGGTTTGGGTTGGAAGGGACCTGGAAGCCCACCCCATCCCACCCCTGCTATGGGCATGACCCCTCCAGCAGCCCAGGCTGCCCCCAGCCCCATCCACTGCACCTACAGCTCCTCGGGGCATCCTGCACCAGGGAGGGCCTCACTGCCCTCAGGGGGAAGACTTTCTTACTTCCATCTCATCTAAATCTCCCCTCTTTTCATTTCAGGCCACCCCCCCCCCCTCTTGTCCTATCCCTACACGTCCCTGACACAGAGTCCCTCCCCATCCCTCCTGCAGTCCCTTCAGGCACTGGAAGGCAGCTGTGAGTTCTCCCCAGAGCCTTCTCTCTCTGAACGCCCCCAGTTCCCAGTCTGTATTTGTAGCAGAGCTGCTCCTGCCTCTGGGTGTTATTGAGGTCCTCCTCTGGACCCAGGCTGCTATTGCCCCCTTGCCATGCTCACAGGGCACATAGAGCTCTGCAAACCAGCTCCTGCTGTCCCAGTCCAGATCAGAGGCTCGTTCTCACCCTGCTGTGGATGGAAAAGCAGACAGGTTCTCTGCAGGTCTCTCCCTTCCTTTAAGGCTGCACAATGTGCATCACACAGACTTTGGGGCCTTTCCCATGATCCTGTTAATGCACCAGGATTAGACCCATGTCACTGATCCCAGTCTTGCTTTGCTCCTAGTGAAAGAAGCAAATGCCAGCATAGGCTTGGCTCAGGCACCTGGAACAATAACTCACACTCATTAGGAAGTGGGACACGGCTGTGCACTCGCACAGTTGTTTTGCAGGGCTGAGTAGCTCTTGCACATCAGTTCATGCCTTGGCTCCGGCACCAATCTCTTGTCTCCCATCCAGGGCAGGTGGAGTGAGCTGC
Organism: Anas platyrhynchos; assembly: GCF_047663525.1. NCBI lineage: Eukaryota > Metazoa > Chordata > Aves > Anseriformes > Anatidae > Anas > Anas platyrhynchos. The sequence goes on from NC_092615.1 coordinate 5,528,415, forward strand.
TGCCTCCCGACCAGAGTGAGCCAGGTAGAAACAGAAGCTGTGCTGGGGTGCTAAGGGTGAGCAGAGAGTCTGGAAAAACTTCCCGGTGCTTGCACTGGGAGTAAATTCCTTCCAGACAGATTAGAGATGGAGCTTGCCACATCTTAAAGGGATGATAAAACACAGAATTTGCAAAATCAGGGCTAGGATCTGATGAGTGATGAAGACCCCATGTCACCCCCAAGCTGCGGTTTTCTAGCGGTTCTCCCCTAAGTTCTGAGCCTGGCTGCTCCATGAGGAATTACTGCAACCTCCACAGCTCTGCTGGCACAGTTCCCCTGGTTATCACTCCCTTCTGATATCTGATCTTGCGCTTCTCATACGGAGTTAATGAAGCGATAATGTTGCTATCATGTAATTAATGGCACTGTTGCAATGCCCACTGCAGCAGGGATTCAGACCTCCCTATATGCAATCTCAAATTCCTGCATTTCCTCACTTTGTTGTGCATGCTGGCACTTGCACTGTTGCCTCTTCTGCAAGCATTTGCTTTCTTTTTGCCATCCCCACTTGTTTTCCAAAAACATCTTTAACCATTTCACAGGAAAAAAAAAAAAAAAAGTATTTGCAATGCAGTTTTTACTTTAATATGCGGTTTAATTTCTTGATCATTTCCAAAATGTTTGACCTCAAGTGTGCAAGTGGGATCAGCACTTCACGTCTCATAGCTGGAAAGGACACAGGCCTGGATTTGGCTCTTAAGCACCTGTAGAAAACCAATACATTTGGCTTGAGAATTGCTATTAATAGGCACATCAACTCGTTTTGTGAAAACCACAGTGAAATTCAAGATTAATCTCTGTGTGTTAAAGGGAATAGAGGCCTTACATTAAGTGTGAAATGTGCTTCCCCCTGGAATATGAGAGGGTGTGTTTCATACGTATGACAACATCCCTGTGATTTGCAGCCCTCTTACCGTAAACTCAGATCCCACGGGACACCACAAGCCAAGCTTCGATTTTGCAATTTACCTGGAGTATGCCAGGGCTTCTGAGGGGTGAGACTCCAGCTGTGGGGTCAGATTCCAGGCCTGGGGTCTGGGACGGCGTCTGGCTGGAAGATGAAAGGAAAAGGATTGGCAGGGCGAGATAAAAGTCATCCTGGTGGCTGGCCAAATGGCACCACAGCAGATGGCTCTGCCCTGCTCTTCCAAAGCCCCACAAAGCTGTCTGCAGGTAAAACGTGGTACCAGAGACCCAACCTTCCATGAGCAGTAAAGGTTTCCCTTGGGGAGCTCGAACTTCCCTGTGACATCCCCTTTACTGGGTTTGCACAATCAAGCAAAAGTGCCAAGCTAAGAACCCACAAAGGTAAGGGAACTTCCAAACTTCTTTCCCTCATTGCTGCAGGGTGGAGAGTGCCTGATCCAGCAGATGGGTCCAGGCTTTGGGCACTCCCTGCTCCTCCCCAGCTCCCACATTTTCCCCATCAGCGTTTGCTGTTCCCTGAAGCACTGGCACTGTCAGCAGCAGGCTGAGCCCCAGCACCATCTCCTCTGCCCCAGACAGACCGAAGCCTGTCAACGAAGCAGTTTTTCAGAGGTAGCAAACAGGGACGAATAATTCTGCTGCGTTCATTTGCAAAGTATGTTCAAAGGAGGTTTATGACTTCACATAATTACTGGTGTCCGGAGTCCCTTCCCCTCCAGGCCACGTGGCTTTGCACCTGCAAAGAGGGTGGCACCCAGGTCCAGCTCCCACCTCTGATCTGCTGGTCCTGCACCCACGCCTAGCACACGATGGTTCCCTGGCTGCGGCTGGCAGCGTGGCCCAGCTCCACATGCCCACCAACCCCTCGCAGTGGGGTGGCTGCTGGCCAAGGGGGAAGCAGCCAGCTAGGGAGCTTCTGGCACACCCATGACACAGGAGATGGCTGCAAACAGAAGAGCCATGGCTTGAATACACTGGGCAGCCAAAGCTGAACCATCATCGGAAAGGGGCACAGCAGCTTCCCCTGGGCTTGCTGTCCTCAGAGTTACTTGCACAGAGGGCACAGCCCTCTTCATCCACCTGTCACAGCAATAGCTGCCCTTCCAGTTCCAGCCTTGCTTCTCGAGAAACACCTCTGCCCTACTCCTGTGCCAAGAGCAATACCTGCCTCTACGCGATGCTTTCCACGAGAGATCAGTATCCTCTTCTCATGGGGAGATATGGAGGCACAAGGTGGGATGGGACTTGCCCAAGATCATGCAATACGCTGAATGTGTCCCTTGTTTTCCAGATCAGCAATGTAAGCTTCTTTATCCTTTCGGCTGCCCTGCTCTACCTGAACCGGCAGTACTGCCAGCAGCGCGCTGTGCCGATGTACTTCATCTCTGGTCTGCTCCTCTGTGTAGGTGAGTGCCAACATCATGAGATCAGGCAGGTGGACAGAGTACCTGACCATTTATCCATGATACCTTTAGCTTTGGAGACTGTTTTTTAGCAGCCAAAGCACAGGAACGATCTGGGGTGGGAAACTGAACAGCCATTTCCGTGTGAAGCCCGGCAGCTCATGGCTCCCACTAGCTGTGGGCACACAGCTTCCAGCCTGGTAAAAATCCTGCGGTGCTCTGTGAACAGACTCATTCAGGCCTCCATCCATGCCGAGGTCCATGCTCTGCCCTTCAGGAATGGTGTGTCTTCAGGAATTGTCCCCAAGCACTTCCCAGGCCAGGTGGGCTTCTGCTAGCACAGAGTTTTTCTGACACAAGCTGTCCTTGCTCCTTACAGGTGTCTTCTCCATGTACTTCCACATGACTCTGAGCTACGTGGGACAGCTCTTGGATGAGCTCTCCATCCTCTGGACGCTGGCTGTGGCATATTCCTTTTGGTACCCAAAGGTTTACTTCCCCAGGTGCATTAAGAGCAGGTATGACTCGTTGGGACACAGCAGCTGTCTTCATGAAGCTGTGCAGACTTTGCAGGAACGGTTTCAAAAGACAGAGATTTGGGCAAGCTGCTCCTTGCAGGTGGTGTGGCTGGAGTGGGCAAGCCTGGGGCTGGCTCTGTTAGGAACACGGAGATTGCTCCTGTTTGTGTAAATTTTTGGAGGGGAGCACAGAACCATCTGGGGACATGCAGGACCTGGGGGCTTTATACCAGCTAGGAAATGAGTGTTCCTGAGCACTAACATTCAATTACCCACACTGACTAACTGTCACAGCATCCCCTGCCATCCACAGAGAGCTTTCCCTGAAGGTTAATGGGGTTTCCTACAGGCCAAGCTGGTACAAGATAATACTCCATCGTTGCAGCAGGGCTGGCTGGGCTAGGGCAGCTCAGCAGGATGGATGGGGAGACCGGGAGAGCACAGATTGACAGAAAGAGGAGCTCAGCAGGGGTTTACTAGGAGGATGCTCCCATCCTGGCAGGCTTGCTGGAGCCTTCTGAGCTAGCCCAGAAGCCTCATAAAAGCTTGCTCTGAGTATGCTCCTCCCATGCCAATGAGGAGGTCACCAGGAGTTCACTGTGGAGACATGGCTGGGGGAGTCAGGGAGAGGGAAAGGGACTTGGGAAGGGATTTGCATGTGAAAGCCCTCTCTGAGCCCCATTGTTGTTCAGTCAGCCCGAATCTGCATGTTTGCACTGCCGAAGCCCCACTTTGCAACCCTTCCCTGTGCAAAGCTCCATGCCTCTGCCTCCATGCCTGTCCCTGGCATCACCACAACAGGCCACAAGTCTCTTCCTGGGCTGTGTTCCCAGCTCTTCCCTGGACTAACCGGGGGACCTCTGGCAGAGCACTTTACTGCTCATTTATTGAGAAAGAGGGAGCAGATACCCCAGCCTTCCTGCCAGGCCATGTGCAAACAGATTGGAGGTGCTGGAGGGTGGCTTTCTCTCTCAGGCAATGACCAGGACCTCTCCAATCCTTCACCTGCTGTACTGCACACCCTGGGGACACTGAAACTCACTCTCAACTCTGTCTGCTCTGTCTACCCTTTAGGAAGCATTTCTTCTGGTTAAGTGGTGTCACCACTGTGGTCAGTACCTTGATGTCCTTCATCAAACCAGCCTTCAACGCCTATGCACTCAACTGCATCGCCTTCCACCTGCTGTACCTGACATGGTGTGAGCTGAAAAAGTAAGGAGGAGGTTGAGAGGTTCATCTACAGGTCTGCTGCTTGTTCCTAGCATGCTGCCACATGGCAGGGACTCTGCACAGCTCAGTGCACAACAGTGAATGGGTACTTCAGGCACATGTTGGACTATCAGCTCTACAAAGGATGAGGGCAGCCTGGGAGGGACCTGCAGCTTGTTCCCCTTTAGCCTGAGACTTGGGAACCAGTGTGGGGTTGGGGGGAACCCATCAGGATCCATGAAGAAAGGCAAAGGTGCACCAGCATCTCTGAGCATCATCCTCAACCACAGAAAGTCAGAAACCCTCTCTCCAAAGCCACACTTCTCCAGTTCTTGTGGTCTGATGAATAGTCTCCAGCAGAAAACCACTGAGTTCTGCCCTGTTGCATTAGTACCTGCAGCAAGAACTTGCCAGCCCTCTTTCCTTCCAGCACTCACTTTCTCTCATTTTCCTTTCCTTCTCCCTCTCCTCTCACTGTGTCTTCCAGGTGCAATGACAAACGGGTTCACCGGATGGCTGCAGCCATGGTCGTGTGGTGGGCACTGGCCATCACCAGCTGGTTAAGTGACAGGTGGCTTTGCTGGCTCTGGCAGGCGATCAGCTTCCCCTACTTCCACAGCTTCTGGTAAGAGCTCCAGTGGAGAGGCAGGAAGCCTAGCTCAAGCATTTCAGGAGCTGAAGGGGCACAGAGGATGAGGAAGGGCAGGAGAGATGTGATACTTGACTAAGAAGCAGCTGTATCTCTGCCCAGCCCTCTCCCCTTTCCTCTGTCACTATCAATGCTGCTCCTCACCCTGGCCTCAGCCCAAGGATTTGCTTTAATCACTGCTTAATATCCCTTACCTCCTCCACACCAGCCAAAAGGTGTTTTGCAAGTGAAATTGTTCCAAAACTGCTCTAGCTAAGCTTCTTGCTTTCAAAACACTGCATCTGCTCCCAGGTAGCAACGTCAAGTGCAATGTTCTTTACTTTAATATCCAAACTGAAAGACAGTTATTTGATTGAGCAAGATGTTTCAGCGCCTTACCAAGTGTTGCTGTAAGTGCCATGCCCAGTGTGCATTTTCAGATTCGTTCTCACAGATCACTGGGATGACTGGGCTGGATACCCAGACTGAGCTAAGTTAGGCAAGGTGAAATGGGTGGTTTGGTCTGGGGTTTAAGTCCCATGTATCACACCATCCTCTCTGTGCAGAGAATTGCCCCAGCCCACAGAGCTCCTCTGGGATTTCCCCATAGGCATGAGCCCTGCAGGACCCGCATTTCCTGCATCTCTAATGTGCATAATGGGTCTGGGAACTTTGCTGGCCATTGCCATACCTCCTGGCTGTAGCCTCACAGTGACAGCACCAGGCATACACCGTCACAAGGTGCATGAGGAGCAGGCAGAGTTACCCAATCCCACACATGTCTTTTGGGGTTTCTTGCCAGGCACGTGCTGATAGCTGTGTCCCTCCTCTACTGCTTCCCGCTGGTCATCTACTTTGACGTCAACTACGAGATGCCAACATTCAAACCAAAGCTGGGATATTGGCCCAGTGATTCCTGGCCTGTCGTGGTGCCTTACATTGCCCTGGAGGAGCCGCACAAGCAGTGCTAGAGCTGGCTGCCTTCAGGTGTCCCACGGGCAAGGGGTGCGTGATGTACACACATGCATCTGCATGAGGAACACCTCGGCTGTGTGCCTGTTCCTCAGAAAAGGGCAAGGTGGCTAGTGGATGGGGCAGGGAGCAGCTGAGGCCTCGTGATGCTGGGCATGGAGGAGGGTGGGAGTCTTGGAAGTCTTGGAAGACTGCTCAGAGCAACCTCTGGGATCTCCTCCTCTGGCAGATACCCCTGAGAAGGGGAGGGAGACAGTGCTTCTTCTGTGTCTTCTGCATTAGTCAAGCTGTGGCACCCCTTGCTGACAAGGGCACAGCTGAGAAGACAGAAGCCAAACTGGTGACAGATGGGTTTGTTGGGGCTGCTCTAATTATTATTATTAATTTTATTTATTGATGGATGTGGTTTTGCTCAGGAGAGCTGTGCATTAAAGAAATGGACACTGACTTGCACTGAGTCCCTTCCTTTCCCCTGACTGCACCATATGCCCCTTTATCTGGCAGCCACTCAAGGCAGCTCATTCTGATCTGGAGAAATCCTCCTGAGTGACAGCCCAAGAGGCTCTGCTGGCCTCTTAAGATGCTCTACCCTAGGCTCTACCCCTTCTTCAGCCCCTCCAGCCCTTGTTCCTCCCCAACTCTGACAGCTCCCACTGTGTAACTTGGACACTCCCCTGCTCACCAAAAATGCTGGCTGGTTGCAGAGGGTGAGGTGAGGAGCTAGAATATTAGATAAATGTGCCAGCACAATTGCAAGGACAGAGAGAAGATGTAAAGCCCCAGAGAAAGACCATTGCTTTGCCAAGGGTACAGAGCGATACTTTCCAGGTTCTCCACAGAACATGATGGCAAAGAAGTTGCTCCTGTGGCTGTGGGATGTGCTCTTGTTCTCAGAGCCTTGCTGCATTACAGGGACAAGTTGAACCATGTCAGGGGCCTGGGGCCTTGCACAGTTGGTGGGGACTCTAGTGGGCACCAAGAGGCTGGCTGAGGTTGGCTCTCTGCAATACAGCCACAGCAAGGTAATGCCACTCTGGGGAACCACAGGCTTTTGGGGTAAAAGTAAAGCAAAAGCAGAAGCACGTTGGGCCTTGCCCCGAAGAAGATGGCGCTGCACAGCCCACTGCAACACAGGTTGCTCGGATGCCTCATGGGTCCCTCTGCAATGGTCCCCAGAGCCACTAGATGGCAAGTTTGGCCCATGAACCCCGGGCAATATTTCATTTTTCACCCTATGCAAAGGCTGAACCCCACAGGCCTGGTCCCCCTGCCATCCCTGTCCCCTGCGGTGGGCACAGCCACCTCTTCACCAGCACAGCCACCACCGAGACACTGGGCCGGGGCACCCAGGGCCCGGCCTTTGTCTGCCCTCACCTCCCACTCCCTCGGTCAGCCTCTTTGTCTCTCCCGCCTGCTCTTGCCTCTCCCCCATCACCCTGTTTCCCTTTCACTCGCCCTCCCCGCTTCGCTCCCACTTCTCCCCCTGCCTCAGCCCTTTCCCCAGCCCATCACATTCTTCTGCAGCCTATTAATAACTTCTGGGCAATTGCACCGGGTCCCTGCTGGGCCCGGCCCCTCCGCTGCCGCAGTCCTGTGCAGCCACTGAGCGTGCCGGCAGCAAGTTCAAAAGTGCAGCGGGGCTTTCACAGCCCTGCTCCCCGTCAGGGGGTGGAGGAGGCTGCTCACGAAGAAAGGCCGTGTTGCCAGGGAGCCTGGCACAGGAAAAGGGGGTCACCTTCGCCTCCAAGGGGGACCAACAGAGATGGACGGGCGCCAGCAGCCTGGGGATGCTGAGAGCCACGCAGAGATGGAGGCTGAGGCACGGGTGAGGAGGGCAAATTACCCCACCAGCCAAGGAGTGGGTGAGATGCTCTGGGGAGAAACCCAGCAGCAAAATCCCCCCTCCCCGTGTGGTATGGTAATAAGGGAGGTGTCCCAGGCACCGCTGCCTCGAGAACAATGTTGCTGCAGTTGAGTGACTGTAACAGGCCCCGATGACAGCCGGGGCCACGTTAAAAATGCCTATTCAAGCAGATCAAGACATTGAGAGGCCTCATGGGGATCTGAAACCCTCAGGGATTTCTGGATGAAGCCAGAAGCTGAATCCCCAGCCCTGGGAACCTGGGAGGGGAGGGTGTGGAGGTGCAGGGGGAAGAGAGAGAGGAAAGAAAAGAAACCCACAAAACAGCTTTAGAAGGACTGCAGTGCCCAAGGCAGGGCCTCCTGCTCCAAGTGGGGCCACAGCCTGAGAGTGAAGCTGCCCTGACACCGGTATGTGACTGTGGTCCGCGCATGCCAGTGCTGCTCAGGGTTCTCTGAAGCTAGTCTCGCACCTCCAAAATGTCCCTGAGCTGCAAGCGAACACCCTGCCCTTCCTGCCAGGGAGCTACAGCTCCCAGCTGCGAGTGCAGCTTGCACTGCAGAGCCGACAAACACCCCATAAAAATGAGTTGTGGTATTTCTGAGTGAAAAGGGGTCCCGCGGGAATGACCGGCATGATGGAGGAGTACGGCTGAGAGCCCTCAAAGGACTAAAGGCAACACTGGCCCCTTCTTGACCCCCCAAATCCCTGGGGAACTCTGGGGGTGCCCCTGAGCCATGCCTTGCTGGGTGCAAGCAGCCAGCACACTCAGCAAAGCAAAGCAGGAAATTGGCAGGGCAGGAAGAGCTGCAAACCCACGCACTCGGGCTCTGAGTTAGGACTGGTCAAAATTAAACCCTTCCTCCCCTTATTTCTGCCAGATGAGCCTTAACCCGGATCATTTTCCTGCTTTGGTTTGCCATGTGGCTGCCTCAACCACAAGAAAAGAGGCAAGAAACGGAGCAGGAATGAGGAAGAGGGCAGAGAGGCTGCTGCTTTCAACTCATTCCAGATTAAAGAGGTTGTGAAACGGCAGCATCAGTTGAGTCTATTTGGTGCAATTGCAACACAAATGAACTAATAATGTTGATAACACACCAGTCCTGCAGGATCAAGGATTAACATTTACCTGTTCTGCTGCACCAAATTGCCTCCTGCTGCTATAGATTTACACTGCAGGATTTGGCCTGCAGACTGGAAACTTTTCAAGGCAGAGTGATTTATCTGTAAAGGACATTGCACATTCAGGGACCTACATAAATAATGCAAAATTATTTAATAATAACCTGGCCCCTGCTCTTAACAATGACAGGAGAAGAAATTGCTTCACTGGAGTGCCTCTTGTGCCTTTTGCAAAAGATCTTTATTTGCTAACTGTCTCAAAGAGAAAGGAAAACAGTAGTTTTGAAACACGGAAAGGATGTCGCTAAGTTCTGGGATTTTATTGCAAGCCTGGCAATCTTTATGATTGACTTAAAGAACCCTTTTTCTGAAGTCATATTAAAATAACATTAACTCATCTTAAACTTTTTTTTCAGTTTTGATCTCCTAGGTCAGCAGTCAAAGTTTGAAAGCATGACTGCAAATGGCTGCGAAACTCAGGAAGGAAAGGGATAGGCTCTAAGAATTATTACCACGAAAAGCCTTGTCCTTTCGATTCTAAGTGCTACTTTTGAGATTTGACTCAGGATTTCCAACTCAGGGGCTGGCAATTCTGTCACGCCCACATCACAACTGCTAGGAAAAAAATGTCTATTTTTTTCACTGTTTTACCTATCCACTTTTTATATAAGACAAAACTAGCTGCAGGGCCATAATCAAATACCAGGATTTTCCATATTAGTGGTTATTCTGGACAGATGAAAGGTTGTGTCCTGATTAGGTGAAAGTCGTATTTCAATGAACATTTTGTACCCTTGTTTGCGGCAGTCAGGGTCTTGAGGTGCCCTGCCTATGTCTTTCTGTGTTAGCTCACACAGTTGCTGCACACATAATCAGGGCCAGTTTCAATCAGTGATCATAGAGGAGACGTGGGTAAATGTTGTCCCTTAGTAAGGAGAAGCATGGCTGTTACATGGTCAAATAAACCATTTGACAAAAATGATTTTTGATTAAAAGATTAAATGATCTTTTCAGCTATTTCTATAAAGCCTCATGATTTGGTTCCACTTAGAAACACATTTTTCAGTGTTCTTTTCAGAAGAAAACAAGCAGTTCACATTTGTCTGATAAAGTGGTTTCACATAACTTCAATTCTCTAGTAATGGCTGCTATCAAAATACGTAAAATGGAAGGATTAATTTTTCTGTGCCTTCATGTTACAGCTCAGAACATGGTGTCAGTTAGGGCCATTCTCCATTTTTTCTTGTTCACTTTCTATGAACATTCAGTCACTTGGGTTCCAATTCATCACCTCACTTAAGCATGTTTCTCTATAAATGTGTTTAAAACTAAAATTGAATCAGGTTGTTCTCTTGAAATGGTACACTTAGTTTCAGTATCATGCATGTTTAACAAAAGGAAAAGATTTATCTCAAATTCTGAAGTATTTACCAAAAGCAACATCCAATTGTGCACCAGGTTATAAAATTCACAATCTGCATCTGATGCTGCATTGATTTAGACAGGCCTTCCATAAGAGACCAGATGTCTCAGTTCACTAAAATGCTTAAGCATATTTTTAATTTTAAGAATATGAATATTTCCATTGATATCAATGGCACTTGCTTACATTTAAGAATACATTTTGCTGGGCTGAAGCCAGAAATAGTGCCATGTAATGCCAATAAAGTGCAAACTGCAATATTTCTCTAAGTGCTTTCTGGGATCAATCTAAAAATGAATCAACGAAGAACTGTAATGTGAAAACTCAAAAAATTAATATATGTGAGATTTTGTTGTTTACTATCCTAATACTGCCAAGCACTAACATCCACCAGAATACTGCCAAGTGAAATCAAAACCAAATCTGTGAAATGGAACAAAAATGGCAACAAGTTGGATTTCTTATTCATCATGATTCATCCTATCAGACTTAAAGATTCACTAATGTAACACAATAACATTCGATATACTGACAGAAGATTACAGAAGAATACAGAGATTAAAGACAGGGTCTGACCCCATTTGAACCACCCTTAATGTGCAGTAAGACTATTCAGCTCAGAGTATCTGTCCAGGCTGAAGTGGATGCTTGAAAGAAAGAACAGGATCTTCTCTGTAACGTTTGGCACAGAGAAGAAGTGTGTTGAACAAGGATAATATTTAATGATCAAAATATCATAAAAGGTCATTAAAAACACGATTTTGCTCTCTGGCTTATTGTGCCTTACCTTTCACAGGACTCTATGAATTACCCTGTTATGAAAAACTGATGAAAATATCTAGACACCAAACACTTTAGTTATTTCTTTTTGTTCCCATAACTTTATTCATCATGAGCCCAACAGTACTGCTGTTGCCAGTGACCCATGTAGACCTGGGACATATCCCTTATTCCCCTATGATGGTATCATTATACAAACAGCTATATATCCATATGCAAATGATTGCTGTTTTCAAGCTGTTCACAAGCGACCTTATACACTGCCCATACGGTACAGTAATATGTTTTCCACATATGTCAGATGTTTCATGACACATTTCACGCATATATTTAAAATAGACTTCACAGCATATAAAAATGCACAGGCAGTGGAGGAAAATGGCCTACATCTGCAATGTTTACACAATGCATTTCAAAATTACATTAAATGTGTCCAAATTGATTGTATTCTTCATTTATCTAAAATATCGATAGCATATAAAATGTACATGTAATGGACTCACTCATAAACACGTATTACAATACTTTGCTCTGATGCCTGAGTAACAAATGGACAGAATTTGTTACAGCTCTGCCTTCACAGTGTAGCTACACAGACATTCCTCAATTCTCCCTGTGTTGGTTTAAATAGTATTTGTTGCATGTCTATGTTGTTTCATATTCCAACCTGACTCTCTTGAAACCATGCTGGCTGGGCCTTTATGGAACAAAATCAAGCTTCAAGGCATTTGAGAAATGCTACACTGCCGAGATAGGACTTTGGTGAGATCAGGTGCGCTACTGTCTCACGGGTAGCAATATCAGTGATGATTAAGTTTCAGTGATACAAATTTCAGCATGGTATTGCCAGCCAAATTCTCTGAGTCACAGGCAAGTTTGTGTGTACTGCGGTGTAGGGGATTATCTCAACTGGTGTCCTACCTGGGCTAGCTAGATTACAGCTGGTTTGCATACATTTACATATGTGGCGACCCCACCTCCAGTTGCTGTGTAAATAGGTGAAAGCCACAAAAACAAGCTCATTTCATATAGTTCCAGCAAAACTGCCTATTTTTGGTGGAAACTGTCATGAGAGCAGCTGACCCAGAATCCACAAACATCAGAAATTCCCATTAATGTGAATGTTACAGACTGTGAAACGCCACTCTGGGATGTCTCACAGCCTGCTCTCAGTATTGAGAGGATCAAACTACCAGGATGGAAATGGCCAGTTGCTCTGAAAACTACCAAGCTGAGCAACTGGGCTGGAAAGAGAGGGAACACAAGTCCACAAGAGGAAAAGGCAGCACACTGTGCAAGCCATAGCTCAGGGTGCTCAGAAGCATGGCAAGCATGGGTATGCAGTCACCAGACTGTTGCAGTAGAGCCCTGGGAACCTCCAGACACTGGGAATACCTTGGCTGGGGAGAGGCTATGTATCAGACATGGTATTTGTCTGGAATAGTAATTCCTTCTCCCATTTTGGACTCTCTTTTCAGTCCAGAAAAGATTCAGAACAGGTTTTTTTGTGTGTGTGGTTTGTTTATTTGTTTATTTATTTATTTATTTATTTATTCCTTTTTCATACTAGTCAGATCCTGCTGCTGATCTTCTCCTGTCATGTCCTATTTTTCAAGCTATTTTTCCCTGGTATTTTTCAGTCATCTAAAGGCTATCCCATCTAGGGTGACCATCACCACTCTGAAGGTGGCCCATCTCTGACCATGCAGATAATCATCTTTCAATGACTTTGGCATCAACTGCAAGAAGGCACGTGCAAAGCAGACATGTTTCAGCAATGAACCTCCCTCCCTCCTGTTGAACCACGCTTATGCTTGTTCCAACAGATACATAAGGTGCCTGGGCCCGTCATCTCCAGGCTGACAGCTTGTATTCAGTGCTGGACAAATCCAGGCTGTGAAATGCTCTTCGTGGCGGGTCCAGCCGGCTGGTGGGATTGGCACGACACAGACCGTTACATCACCTGACCTCTGTCTGCAGAGTGCAAGGGAAAGGTATTGTCATCCAACGGCTGCTCAATAGCCAGGCAGAAGGAATTGATAGGTGTCCATTAAGCCTGCAGTGGACCAGTAGCTACATTATAATGCCAACCTCACCTTTGGTGTTAATGAGGCCCCTTCAATAACAGCCTCGATCAGAAGGGTCAGGGACTGAATAGAGACAGACTCCTTTCTCACCCAGAAAGCTGGTCCTTCTCATTCAGAATTGAAGCATGTTGGCAGAGCAGTTTGAGGACGTTTGTGCTGCCCATGTTGCATCTGCAAGGGACATGACGTATTTGTGACTATTCATCCGGCTCTTTTCACCAGCACTAAATACACAGAAAGCAAAAAATAAATTCTCATTGTGTTCCCGCTTACTAAGAAAATTTTCCCTCTTCCTTCTGGTTTGGAGGGTTATTGTACACTAAAAGCCTTTTGCATTTTTCAGTAGCTATAGTAAGCTATAATTTAGATTTTCCTCAGGCACAAAAGAGCTTAGTTAAGCTAAATTGTATTACAGTGTTTTTTTCTTCTTTTTTTTTTTTTCTTTTTTTTTTTTCTACCAAGTCCTTCATTAATAAGGGAACTAAGAATTTCCAAGCTGTCTAATTTTTCCCAGATGTAGCTAGTAGTTGCTACTAGTATCTTTCTGGCAATCAGGGGTTTTGGCTATTAGCAATCTGGACTTTCACTGTACTATCCTGGTGTTAAATATGTGCTGTGAATACCACAGTGCAGAGTGTGAATTGGAGAAGGAGGGGAAGGCAGAGAACAGGCAAAGTGAAATCATTTTTTAAATAATAAATATTGCTAGGATTAACAGCTGATTCAAATGAACATGCTTCCCTGCAGGGATCCAAATGCTGATTAGCAAACCAGGAGCCCTGCTACTTCAGAAGCAACATTGCTGCAGAACTTACATCTTCTCACTCACAGATTTCTCTCTTTTTCACTACCTGTTCTGTTTGTTTCATGGCAGCCAACACAGACAAGTCCTACACTGAGCCTTTGGCATGAACTAAGGATGACAAAGGCCGCAAACAGCAGTAAACAAACTGAACCAACACTCAGCTCCCTCAGTGCTCAGAGAAACCAAATCCTCCCTTGAATTCAGGTTCAGGACTTTTTCTGAGGCTGTAAGTGAAGACAAATGACACTGTTGTTGGCAAACCCACGGTAAGTACCAGAAGAAAGATACACAGCCCTTAATACTTAACACAACATCAGTTGTCTGTTTTGATTGCGGTTATGTTCATCTTGGAAACACCACAGAGTACTTGGCCCATCAGATACACTTCATGAAAGTAGACAAGGACCACTGTAATCATTTTGCAGCTGGTAAGTGACTTACATAGGTCCAGAAGAGGATTTAGGGGTCTTTCCACTCTGTCGTGTTGCATACAGACACAATGCTGAGGTGTGTATTTTCTCAGAGAAACTCTGCTCAAATGCAAGTTCTCTGTCTTAATCTTGAAGTCCATAGGACAATTACAAGGTAATTCTTTCTATGCTGTCTGACTCTGTGTGCTGGGGACAGCCTTCTTTGTTGGCTGGCTGGTGTCCAAGTCACTCAAAGTACAGACTGACCATAGAACTTGTGGTCTTCAGCTCAGAATGGAAAAGGGGAAGATGCAGCTAAAACAGTAAAGAGAAAATAACGATGAATGGCAATAAACAGTGAAACAAACTTCTTTCTCCAGGGATAGGAAGGGCAAGACAGGGTTAGACAAGAGGCTGGTTGCTGTGTATATATCATTTACGCACAGACATACACACACACATACATATCAGTAGATGATAGGGCCTTAGAGCAGATTTGTCAGCCAGACATCCCAGTGAGAGATGCCAAACATACAGGAAAGAACTTTTGCTGCAGAATGAGAGCAGGCTGGCAAGTAAGCAATTTGGGTGTCTTGGGCTACATGCTTGGGGGGGCTGCAAGAGGGGTGCTTGTGTGTGTTTGGGGTCAATGTTGTATTCCTGCAGCGAAGGGAGAAATGAGGAGGAGGGGAGCAGCATGGAAGGAAGAGGAGGCATCTCCAGAAACTGTTCTGATGTCTGTTGCCTGCTCCCCAGACAGAACCTCCAGAAAGCTGGAGCAGGATCTGCCAGAGGTCAGTGCTGGCTGGCCAGGAGGTATTTGTAGACACCTGACTGAGGGCTATGCTGTCCCAGGTTGCACGTGATGTGACCTTCCCACTGAAGCACTAGGTCTAATTTCTTTCCAAACACCCCAGTTGTTGCCTCCTTCACTGATGCTCCCCAAGAATGGTAAGGTTTGGCCTGTAGAACAGTCATGAAGTGTACAGGCAGGAATGAGAAAGGATGCATTATACTTTCCCAGGACTGTGTATTAGTCTGTGCTGAGTGAAACACTGCACATTTTTTTCCAGTCCTGTTTATCTGGCCAAGGCAGAGACAGGTGCAGTGCAAAGTATTTTTTCCACTTTATTTTCCACTATCCCCAGCTCTCAGGGGACAGAACCAACCCTTGGCATACTGTGGGCCAAGCAGGATGAAACACACACCTTTCAGCCCAAGACAAGGATCTCTGAAGCAAGGCTTTCAAAAGAAAAATAAAAAGCCCAAACAAAAATTAGGGAGAGCTGTCGTGCTCGATTTGCATATTTGAATATGCAGATCGGATCTGTTTCTTATCCATTGGCACTGGCCCTACTGTAGATGGCAGCAACACAGCAGATCTCTGCCAGAATACAGTGCCACAAAGAAAGACGCTAATTGGATTTGCAGACGCTTATTGCAAAACCCAGAAGTTGCTGGAATAGATATAAAGAAACAGGAGCTCAGCCCACGGCTGCCTTGGGTGTGAAGGCACTCAGCTGGCAGCTCGTTAGTTTGAGATGTCCCTACAAAATTAGAAGTTTGGAGGAGCCTGGGTGGCTGCTGGCTACACCTTCCCCAGCACAACCAGCACCTGAAACTCCCAACACTCTCTCCTGTAGAGACTTCCAATTTTTTTTACCCTTGGCTGCAGGGTGTTTCTTTTTTTTGTTTGTTTGTTTGTTTTATTTTTTTGAGCTTCAAAAGAAAATTGGGGGTGAACTTGATCACTCATTGGGCTGGAAACTTCAGAACAGGAAAGTGCTGGTGCAGCTAATGCTGGTTACAGGAATTTCTCTCCTAGAGTGCTTTCACAGTTGCATGTGAAGAAGTATTCTGGCACACTTTAAGCTGATCCACTCACATGGCTCCAGGGGTGCTGTTTTGGAGCATGCATCAATATAATGACATGCCTTCTCTGAATGTGGCACCCCAGCTTCTTCAGTACAACGCAGCTTCATGGCCAGGTATTGGAGTACCTCTCTAGGTGCTTTTCCCTCCTGAGGAAGTGGAAGCTGAGAAACCTAATCCAGGGTTTCCCATCCCTGATTTGGAAGTGCTTGGGTCCCATCCTAGGCCACAGACAAGCTGGAGCAGTTACTTGCATCCTAGCCAGCAGACGTAAATATAGATGGAGAAATGCAGTGCTAAAGTTGGAGGTCAGCCGGGGTCCTGCACCAGGAGAGCAACGAGCTGGGGAAAAACAAAGGCACCCAAAAATTGTCACCAATGGGAATCAAAATTAAAACAAAAACTAATGAAGTTGCACAGGATGTAACAGACAACTTTGTGGGAAAGAGAAAAGTTCAGGGTCTTGTGTGTCTGAGCAACACTTCTTGCATTTGGACCAAATTCAACAGAATAAGAGTGCAGTCAAACTCTCCACTCGTGGAAGAGGGAGGCGTTCAGGAAAGATCCAGCCTCAGGAGCTGGTAACAAGTAAGGGCTGTGATGAGGCTGAGAATGAATAGTAAGGACTGGGAGTTAGGAAATAAAAGATTTAGCTCTAAGAGTCATGTGCATGGGAATAATGTCCACAATTAAAGGTATCAGTGAGAACCCCCAGAGAAAGAGGCCCTGTCTCAACAGAGAAGAAAAGAGACTGTCCAAGGAAATGTCTCTTGGGCCTGCATCAGACAGGAACATGGAAAATTAGAACTGGAGCGCTTAAAAGAAGAATCCAAATCAGGCTCTTTTTGTTGTTGTTGTTAACTGAAGCGATTAAGCATTTTGCTTTACTAATATCTTCTATCAAGCAGATGAGGTAAACTGGCTCTTTAGAATGATTTGGGAACTGACTAATCCTTGCCTGTGGCTATCAGTTAGCAACACACACAGCATTATTGGCTAACATGCATTTTTCTGCTGCCTTACAAAGATCAACAAACTATTTCAAGAAACCCGCATGAAGAAAAATTCTGCTTTCCTCCTAAGAGAAAATTTGCGCAGAAACAGCCACAAATTGCACTTGTAACGGCAGCCCTCCGTTAGTTTAAGGCTCACGAAATCGAGCGAAACAACTTATCATTGAGAGTCAGGAGAAAACGTAAACAAAACCCCACTTTTCAGATGCAAATGTCGCGCTCGAAGTCAGCGGCGGGGCTGAGAAAACCGCGTTTGCAGGCCGGGCGGCTGCTAACGATGCCTCGGCCGCAGCCAGCGGCTCCTTGCTCAGCCAGGACGGTGACCTCCGGGCTCGTCACACAGCTGAGCCCGCGGCTGAGAACCGCCGCCTCTCTGAAGGAATCCCTCGGAGGATTTGCATTGCAAATCCGCTCGCTCCGGGCCAAAGCCGGGATATTGTTCGCCGCCGAGGGGCTCCGCGGCGAGCACCCCTCGCTTCCCCCCGGTCTCTACCGCGGCGAGCCCCGGGCAGGGCGACCCGCGGCGCCGGCCGCCTGGGGACAAGGGAGGCCGGGGGAGCCGGGGGGGGTGGAAGCGGGAGAAATGGGGGGAGCCGGGGGGGGGGGGGGGGGGAAACGAAGGTGCGTGAAGGAAGAAGGAGGAACAAAGAGGGGAAGAGGGGGAGATGGAGCGGGGGGAGCGGCCGAAGGGAACGGGGGACACCGAGGGAAAATGAAGGCGCGTGAGGGGGGGAGCGAGGGAGACCGAGAGGAAAATGAAGGAGAAAGGGGAGAAAATGAGGGCTATTGAGGGAAAATGGGGGACATTGAGGGGAAATGAGGGACCCTGAAGGAAACTGAAGGTGTATGAGGGGAGAATGAGCGAGACTGAAAGGAAAATGAAGGAGAAAGGGGAGAAAATGAGGGCTAATGAGGAAAAATGGGGAACGCTGAGGGAAAATGAGAGAAACTGAGGGGAAAACGGGGGATTGAGAAGTAATGTGAGGGTGTGTGAGGGGAAAATGAGGGAGATCAAGTGGAAAATGACAGGGAAAGGGAGACAAATGAAAGATATTGAGGGAAAATGGGGGACACTGAGGGGTGACGAGAGAAACTGAGGGGAAAATGAAAGGAAATGAGTGACAGCAAGTGAAAACAAATGAGACTAAGGGAAAAGGGGTACACTGAAAGAAAATGAGGGATAAGGGGGTAAAATTAGGGAGACTGAAAAATAGTGAGGAAGATTAATGATAATAAGAGGAGATGAGAGAGCAAGCGGGAAAATGAAGTAGAGCAAGGGAAAATGGAACTGCAAGAAAAATGGCAGACATTGAGGAGAAATGAGGGAGAGCAATGGGAAAAACAGGGAGATGTCAAACAAGGGAGCGTGAAGAAGGAGGGAGAAATAGGGAAAATGGGGGACATGAAGGGAAAATGAAGGACAGTAAGGAAAAAATGATGGAGACTGAGGGGGAACATGGGAGAACGAAGGAGATATAGAGAGAAATAATGGAGACAGGAAGAAACAACGGGGAGAGATGGAGGGAAAATGAGGAAGGAGACGAAGGGAGAATAAGGAAAACCAGCAGCTGAGGGAGCACGGTGCCGCTGGCTTCCTCCCCTGTATGCGCTTAGCCCTGCCCAGCCATTCCACACTGCAGTCCGCTGTACCGGGCCCAGCGGTTTCACTTGTTCTCAGCTCATTTGTGTAGGAAATTAATAAACGGGTGAGATCCGCAGCCGCCGGCGGCTGGGATGAATAGGACGACACAGGCAAAGGGGCAGCTGGGGCACGCAACAAGGCCTAAACACCACAACTAGCACCGGCCAGCGGCCAAGCAGTGCCCTGCTAAGGGGTATTAAGGGACGGGGGCGTGGAGCGGCTCCGGTAACGCCGCCGGGGCCGGGGCCCGGGCAGGAGAGCGCCGCAGCACGGCAACCGCCATGGGAGGCAGGCGGGAGGGTGGGGGCAGGGGGAGCTGAGGGGGGCGGTGAGGCCCCGCCTCCCACTCCCCGCTTGACCCATCGGGAGGCCCGCCCTTTCCCCGCCCCCTCAGCACCCTGCCCGCCTCCCATTGGGTGCTCCCCCCGCCCGTCAAGAGGAGGCGGGGGAGTCCGGGAGCTCCCGGGCGGAAGCCCCGCCCAGAGGCGGGAAGCGGCGCTGCGGTTGGCGGAGGGCGGTGTCCGTCTGGCGGCGGCGGTTTCCGCTTCCGCGGGGCGGGCGGCGGGGTGGGGGGGGGCGGGTGGTGGCGGCGGGGCTGGTGCCTGTGAGTGACACACAATGAGGCGGGCGGCGGGGCCGTGAGGGGCTGCGGCCGAGGAGGAGGGAGGAGGAGGAGGAGAGGAATCAGCAGCGAGGCTGTGGGGAGGGGAGGGGGGGTGGGGGGAGAAGACGAAGGAAAAAAAGGGGGGGGGATCTGAGGGCCCCCCCCGCAGACCGGCAGCCGAACCGCCGCGGCGGGCAGCGAGCGAGCGAGCGGGGCCCGCAGCGCTGCGCCCAGCCATGGACAATCAGGTGAGGGGGGCGGCGGGGCCGTGCTGCTTGGGGGGGGAAAGAGGAGGGGGGGGTCCTGGGCGCCTCCCCCACCAACACACACACAGGGGGATGGGACCCCAGCACAGGGAGAGGAGGGGGCTGCATCGCCCCTGCAGGAGCTGGCAGCATCGTGCCCTCCCCCCTTTTCGGATAGCCCCCCTCCCCCCCTTTTCGGGTAAGCCCCCCCCTTTTTCGTCCCCTCCCCCCTATTTCGGGCATCCTCCCCTCTTTCTCCCCCCCCTCCCTTTTTGCCCCCCCACCTTTAGGGCACCTCCCCCTTTCCTTGCCTCCTCCCCCCATTCCGCCCCCCCCCTCCCTTTTCGGGACCCCCCCCCCCATTTCGGGCAGCCTCCCCCTCCCTTTGCCTCACCCCTTTCCACTCTTTTTTTTTTTTTTTTTTTTTGGGGGGGGGGGCGTTGGGGGGGCTGCTGAGCCCTCGCCCCTTCATGGGTGGCCGCGCTGCAGCCTCACCCCGGCGGGGGGTGGCCCCGCGCTTCCCGCACGTTCCTGCCCCGGGTTCCTTCCCGGGGGGGTGGTGGCGGCGGGCAGCCCCCGGCAGCGCCGCTGCGGTGCCTCGGCAAGAGGAGGAGGAATGCTGGAAGTTCACCTGGGCTCGCCACGGCAGGCTGGTGCAGGCCTTTTGTGTGCGAAGCTGGCGTGCGGGCTGCTAGTAGGTCACCCCCGGGCTGGCGAGGTAAGGCCCGCTATCCCGTGAATAATAACCCGAAGGAGACCGAATGGAGACTGGTCATGGCTTTCAGGCAATTAGCGCATCAAACAAATACCAGAGCGCGCTACAGAGCGTTTATTAAGTTGAAAAGCAGCCTCCTTTGTATTATTACAAATCGTTTGACTAGGATCCTGGTTTCCCTTTGTTGAGAGACATGCTTGAGGGAAAGAAAAAGAAACACTCCATTTTCAGTGGAGCAACTTTGGATGTTTGTTATGTTGGGAGATCTTATTTTCAAATGTGTTTCAACTTCTGGCTTAATTCGTAGAGATTGTTAATTGGACCGGTATGTGAGAAGTATAGCAAGTACAACTTTCACTCTCAGCTAAACAGTTCTTTTTTTTTTTTTTTTTTTAAATGTTTAATTTTGTTCTCTTCCACATAGTCCCATCTGTTTCTCAGCTAAAATTTCTCATCCGTTTCAACTAGAATGGCAAATTCTGTAGAGTGACAGCCATTTGCACTTCTTGGGAGAGGGCTAGTAACTGGCAACAGTAGCAAAATTTAAAGGGTAATGATGGAATTGATAACATGAGGCTGCAGAACAGACTGGATCAGTTGATGCAAATGCCTGCCTGAGCAGTGGGACGTTCCCAAAAAAAGTGTGCCCATGAGCACCCTCCAAGGTGAGCCCAGACTGTTGGCAGACTGTCTCTGCACTTACACCCAGGGAAAGATTGTGGCACTTTGAGCCAAACACCTTGCCTTTTTCTTAGTCCGTAACGTGGCATGGAAGAACAGGCGGCCATGCAGCGTTGGTTTTAGTGCAGGAGTGAGATGGAGCCAGTGTAGATGAGCCCTAACGCACAAAAGAGGGAAAATGGCCTGCCAAGAGGGCTTGCAGAGGAAGGAAATCTAAAGCAATGTTTCACTAAAACAGGTGAAGCAATTGATTAGATGAGTTTGTCCCTAAGTGTTAGTGTTGATGTGTTGGATGGTGGCTGGGGCTATTTTACTGTAAAGATAATTGCTTGAAAGGCCGTGCTAAGGTTTATAGTTGAAATTAGCACTGGACTATAATTTGGGAGATCAGGCTTTGATGCCTGGTACTCTGTGATCCTTCTACCAAGAAAAAAGCGTACAGAGATTAAGTGACTTGGGCTTTTTCAGAAAGTATTAACCATACTCTGAAAATCATACTCTGATAAAATGTCAGGCTGGACATGGAAAATGGTTTTTGAGCATTAATCGTGGTTGTGTTTTCTCTTGCAGTTTCTCAGTGAGAAAATAAGGGAGAAAATTTCAGTGAGAAAATGCTTTCCCTAAGCATTTGTCTGGAGCTTGGGAAGCTTTCGGTTTTTATTCATTGTTTAACGTCATGCCCTCAGGTTGGGTCTGCGTCCACTTGTGTTACAGATAATGACAAATAATGTTGCCTCTCTTAATTGGGAACTGCCAGAAAGAACAAGGCATTATTTTCAAGTCTGAGGTGAAGAAGGATGTAAGGATTAAAAACCAGCCCTCTCCACTCCCCCATTTTTAATAAACTTCCAGTTACTGAAGCTGAATTTGGTTGTTTAGTTTGAGATGGCTGTGCTGCTGGTCTAGTTTGTATAATGTGTGTGCACAAAATTAACCCAGTAAGGAGTCAGATATGTTAGGTGTGATTCCATCATCTAGAAATTGTGCCCTAAGATTTGTTTGCTGTAACTTGTGTCTGAATCTTACTTGCTTTTTCCTCTGTTACATCTTTTTAATTCATTTGCTTTTTTCTGACTGTGAAGTCACCAAGAATGTGTGCATAAACACAATTTAATTTAATCTGTTTTTTAAGACATTTAATAGGATTTTTAAAAAAATAAAAAATTCTTAGACACTGAATACACCTTTCCTGCTTCTGTTCCTCTCTGATTAGAGTAAGATTTGAGCCTGCAAATCAGAATTAGGTCATTTAAGTATCGGATATTGTGCAGATATAATATACATTGACTTTGTGAAAGTGTGTTAATAAAATGTATTTAGAAGAATGAAGGATTGTAGCTGTGTTCTACTGAATTACACATTCCTGACAATATCAAAAGCCACCAATTTCTGACTTGATTTTTCCTGTTTTAAGATTAGTTTTCTGTTAGCACTGTGAATTCTGTAAGCTGAGAACATCAAGTTCTCTCTCTGACACTTTCTAGAAATAAAAATTCTGCAATTAGACTTTGCCGACAATGTATTTGATAAGTGAGGCAGATAAACCTATTCCTCTTCTACAGCTGCTTTCTCTGCAGTGTTAATATTAGGGGATAAATAGGTATGAAGTGGTGCTAAGAACTATTTTTGGTACCTTTTCTGGTTGCCAACACCAGTCTTCAGAATGAGACTAATCTCTTGGTGGAGGCTGTTGTATTCTTCCCCTGTGCTTATCTAGTGTCTTCTCTCTGTGGGGCTCAGCATTAGCCATCCCACGTAATCTGTTCCATTTTGCTTATGGTCTTACCTCTGTCCTCAAACAGTGCACGGTTCAAGTCAAATTGGAGCTGGGGCACAGAGCCCAACTGCGGAAAAAGCCCACCACTGAAGGGTTCACTCATGACTGGATGGTGTTTGTCCGTGGCCCGGAGCAGTGTGACATCCAGCACTTTGTGGAAAGGGTGGTCTTCCGCCTACATGAGAGCTTCCCAAAACCCAAGCGAGGTGAGTCAAGGTTTGAAGATGGGTTATTGGGTCTTCTGTGTGAAACAGCACTGTGCGGTGTGGGTTGTCTTGTTCCATCAGGTTTTTGTAAAATCTCCTCTTGAAGAACAAAATGTACATTGCGTGCATTTGTCTTAACCTTTACCATCTTTGTTTGAGGAAGGGCAGGGAGAACGGGACCTTTATTCTGATGAAAGGTTTGGAGGTGAGATGCTTTCTCTTCTGTAAGCATTAGTATATGCAGGTCCTCCAGACAGTGCCAGGTGATTCATGGTATAAAAGACGAAGGGGGAGTGGTTTGTTAATACTGGCCAACAAAAGCTGGAAGCATGCAATGGATGAGTGGCCTTCCTACAGGACTAGTGTATTTACTGGAGGAAGTACACTTCTGCATTGGTCCCTAAGTAGCTGTGAGGTTTTCTGCAGGGTTCCAGCACGGGTATTTAAGGCAATGGAATTCACTGCAGCCAGAGGGGGGTCTTCTGCCTCAGAACACTGCAGCTGCACGGGTGTGTGTGCACACTTTGTGCCCAGGGGAGTGCAACAAAGATGGTGAAGTGTCTGGAGGGGAAGATGTGTGAGGGGTAGCTGATGTCCCTTGGTTTGTTCAGCCCAGGGAAGAGGAGGCTGAGGGGAGGCCTCACGGCGGACTGCAGCTTTCTCACGAGGGGAGCGGAGGAGTAGGCACTGAGCTCTGCTCTCTGGGGACAGTGACAGGACCCGAGGGAACGGCATGGAGCTGGGACAGGGGAGGGTCAGGCTGGGTGTTAGGAAAAGGTTCTGCACCCAGAGGGTGGTTGGGCATTGGGACAGGCTGTCCAGGGCAGTGGGCACAGCACTGGGCTGTCAGAATTCAAGAAGCGTTTGGATACCTCTTGCAGACATGGTCTGATTTTGGGGTGGTCCTGTGTAGAGCCAGGAGTTGGACTTGATGAACCTTGGGGGTCCCTTCCAACTCAGGACGTTCTGTAATGTATTTGTGGTAAGTGCTGTGCAATCAGCAAGGCTGGGGGGCTGATCCAGCTGGGGAGAACATCAGAATTGTAATGTGACTTTGTGCTGGATCAATTCTTTGCTCTTCCTGACTGTGCAGCACCGTGAACCTTATTGTTTGCTTGGGGCGGCTGGAACGTGTGGTTGAGGTGGAGGAGCAGGAATTGCCCTTCTTGGCAGCAGCAGGTACTTAAATCTATTCAAGATTGTGTTAACTGCATCCGCAGTGTTGTTGTTACGTAGTGTTACCAGGAGTGCTGACTGCCTAGGAGTACCACTATAAATTACTTGGGAACGGGCGTTCTCTGAAGTACTTTTTTGGAAGACTGCTGGTTATGCAGGATGTCTTAGCACTACTTACTGTGTTGGTTATTTGTGAGAGTCCACAGTGGAAAACACCTGAGAGGTATTCATCTCACGAGGATGTGAATCTGGTGTGGATGTTAATATCTTCTTCAAACTGATGCTGTAAAACTGATGTATGATAAGGCAGTGCAGTACTGAACTGGAAGCTAATTTGTAGAACAGAAGTTACAATCTGCTGTGCTACAATTCTTGTCATCCAGTGTAATTACATTATTACAAACAACTGTGTTGGGATAGTACATTGTCTTTGCTCAGTAGGTTGCCATGTCATCTACCTTTAAAGAGAGAGTTTTCCTGTTTCCTAGATTTTTAAATGCTTTCTTAAGCTTTCTTATAAAGCGAGTATGCTTTTGACCAAATGGTGGATTGTACATAAATTGTGGGGCATATGCATACTATTTCTAGATCTGTTTGAAAGACTTCTTCAAATGATTCTCTCTTACTTGAAGCAAAATCTACTGGTAGGCTTGTGCTGCTGGCTGGTTGCTTGTATAGTAATTTGAATTTGTTAGAATAGGGCAGCAAAGGAACAAAGACTGCTTGGCAAATAAACTTAAGATTCCTGATGCTATATTGGCACAGTTCTTGGGTTTTGTGCTTCCCCCCCCCCAGACTGTAGGGAGTTTATATGAAATTCAAATTAAAGCAAGTCTAGGGATTTTGATTATTTTCAGATCCACTCTTTTTTTCACAGTTGAATTTTCAGTGCGGCTTACTAGAACCTGTATGATGGTAAAAGTGCTTAGAGCCAGGGTTAATATTAAAGAAAAATTAAGGGAACATTAACGTTAAAGAAAAAGAACTTCTGTGTTTTTTAGGTTTAAGGTACTGTTTCTTAATCATATTGATTAGTTGGATTTTTTTTGAGAAAGTAAAAACACTTGCACTGAATTCCCCTAACTGATTTATTGACTTCATTTACATATATTGTAGCACATGAATTCTATGCAAGTGCATCCGGTTCCTGAGAGGGAGAATATCTGTGCTGGTCTCGTGTTTCTCCTGGCAGCTGTTCTGTATATCTGTGCCACGGCCAAATGCTCCGAGAATCCTTTGAGCTGCCTATCACGGTGCTGAAACACAGTGATAGAGGACAGGAAGGATTCAGTAACACACCGATACAACAGGTAGTAGAACAGGAGGAACTGGGACAGGAAGCACGTAGGTTAATTTCTTAGAAGTGATTAACTTTTGCAGTCGACGTATCTGCAGCAGGCAGCACTGTGACCCTAGCGGCAAAGTGTTTCACCGTTCTCCGTTTACTTACATGTGAAGCAAATAGCTGCCTTTCCATGCCCTTCAGGTTTGTTATGAGGTTTGGGTGAAGCAGCATATAGTATGGGTATTATGTAATTATGAAGATTAAGCATTGCAGGAGAACATTTCGAGGGGAAAAAAAAAAAACATGTGCTTGCACATTGTGGGGTTTTGATGAATAAATGTTGGCATCAAAGTCAGTTTTACCTCTGCACACTGTGCAAGTTCTCCCCTTTTGAGTTCTTGCATTTTTTTGCAAGACAGCTTTAACTGGCATTGTTGTGGAACAGCACAGAACTGTAATTGTATCACCGCAAAAAGGAGAGGGGGAAGAATCTCACAGAGACTCTGGCACAGAGTGTGTTTTATGTTTCCTTTCTATGGGAGGAGCTAAGAACAGATTCTCGTTTTCCTAACTAAGCCCATGACCACCATCTTGTTTTGCTTTGTTTTTTTTTTTTTTTTTTTTTTCCTCATAAAGGTCAATGCTTTAAATGAGTCTTGAGTTGTCGGAGACACATTTCTCATCTTGCAACTCATTTTCAGCTCAGGTTAAGTTGCATTATATTCAAAATTAACGTTTGTATATTCTCTTTTCAGTGTGCAAGGAGCCCCCATACAAAGTGGAGGAGTCTGGCTACGCAGGGTTCATTATGCCTATTGAAGTGTACTTCAAAAATAAGGTAGAATCTGATTTCTGGTCTTCTAATTGTTTTGAGATGTGCCAGAGACTGAAACTGCCTGACAGAAAGACTCTAAATTATGTGACTGTTTTATGTGTGTGTTTTTTATTACTCTAATAAATAGAATTTAACTGGGAGTTGGAAGCTCTTGCCAGACTTCAAAAGAAAGCTTTTGGCAGAAATGGAATTGTATAGAAAGGTAATATCAGGACAACGCAATGGTCCTAGAGATTCTGAACAGAGATTGTACCACTTGTGGCAAGCTTCTCCAGCATAGATAACAGTAAAACAGTTTAAAGTGTTTCATGCAAATATGGAAGTAAATCAATGTAAAACGCTGATCTTATAAACACTTTTAAATGTTGTTGATTAGCAATATATTTAAAACTGGATTTTTTTTCTTTGCAATTTTTATTAAAATAACTGTACAGGTATAAAACTTATTGGCCCAAGACAACCATTTGCATATAGAGAAGAGTTATTTACAGCTCTGTTAAAAATATTGTTGTCCTGCTTCAGTACTCTTCCAAAAAAAAAAAAAGAAAACATTAAATATTTTAAATCTTATGATGTATTGCCAACACATGTTTGAAAGTTAAAATTTGGGATTTATTACTTGCTTTAAGTCTTACCACAGAGGTCACACGCTACATGACTTGAAGAAGGTTATGAAAACAGGGATTTGGCCACTTGCATTTGTATTAACTCAGTTTCAGTTAAATTGTTTTGTTAAGCATAGATACTTAATCTTTCTGGTTTTGATTACTACTTTCCAAAAAAACAAACGACAACAACAAAAAAACCTGTTCTGGATATTATTCCTGCAAGGGAATCTCGATAAAGTAAAATGTGAATATTAAGCCACCTTCCAGTGGCTTAATGTACTCCCATCCCCTCAACCCTCTAGAACAAGCCCTGGGTTATGCATACAGCAGACATTTATAATCATTCTATTTAGCTTCAGTGTCTTTCCCAGTGTACCTCCTGCAGATGTTTCTATTATTTTCTTTTTGCCCTAATCTAGCACAGTACACTCTCTAGTGGTGTCATTTGTGAATAATCAAGAGGGTTTTTTTTGGTCTACTAGGTTGCTTTTGCCCCACTTCGAGTCTGAGTTTGTAACAAGCTAAATGATGAGACTGAGCAACTACTACAAGAATCTTTTGCCTGCTACTTTCTTTTGGGTGGGTGGGGTAAGCCAAAAGGATGTGAAGAGAAATGGCAGTTAAAGGCATAGAAGGGGATGGAAGTTTTTGATAGAAGCAGCTTTTCTGGCAAGTACTGAAAACTGACGTGAATAAAGCAAAAAAACAAAACAACAACAACAAAAATACCCACACCAGAACAAGAAGAACAAAAACACATCTTGAAAGCTTAAAAGTAGTTTGTATATTGGCTCAATTCAGGTTCAAAAACTACCTTTCCATTCTTGACCAAAAACCATGAGCATTTCTGTGCTGTTTGCAGTGGGAACCTCTAATGATTGCGATGGGTGAGATATGCTTTGTTTCTACTCTTACCTTTTTCCCCTTCCTTTTTTCACCAAGCCTTTTCTCACACTTGCCCTTTTCCTGTGGGTCTCCCATGGCTTTGCCTTTCACATGTCCTCAGATCCTTCTGTCTCATTTCTGCCTCTCCTGCATCTTCTGTAGGTGCACTTGTTTGTATTGACTGTCTGCATTTGTGTGCTTTTTTCTCTCTGTTCCCTGTATTCATGCACTCATAGAATATGGAACTGGCAGCTTTTCTGAGTATAACTTGGTTTCACACATGCTGGGGTCATCACTTCTCATTGTTTCTTTAAACACGTGACGGCATAGTTGTTCTTTCTAGCAATAGGGATATGGTGGCTTTTATAAATAAGGGAAATAGGTGGCCTCTGTTGTAGTGGAAAACAATGGAAGCAGCAGTTAATTTGAGGGAAGGCAGTTTGCATTTGGCATTTTGGTCTTCAGAAATGTGAAAAGTAGGTAGGAAAATAGTTTTAGTTGTAAATTTATCCTTGAAACTACAAATCTTTGAAACACCTTTGCCCTATTTCTTACATGCAAGTATTGTGGAGAATTTCTCTTCCGCTTTTAATTAATCAATCATCTAATTAATTTTGTCAGTAGTCCCAGTATTAGACAGGGGCAGGCAGTGGTTGAAGGAGAATGTGATAGCTTCGGTCTCCCAGCACATCGTTTGTCCAGTGAAATGTTTCTGGGTTCAGCCAGGAGGTTGAAATATGGAAGCTATACTGAAGTTACTTGAAGTTTGCTGTTACTTCTTTATAGTTAGTAATTTTTCCATCGCTATGTCAGCAAATGTTATATTCTCTGCCCATTTGGAAGTTAAGCTCAGTACTTGTAATTACTGGATGTTCAGAAGCTGCCCAATGTGAGGAATTGGTTTCATCCAACAGCTACTGCACAGTGCTGCTACTGACCTGAAATACAAAGAGTTGTGTGATTATTTTCATTGAGCAGGGTTGAAGGAAACTACGAGGTGAATACTGCTGCAAAGACTGGGATGGAGTAGAAATTAAAATGTTTGGGAAAGAGGAGGAGAAATGGCAAAGACTTGGAATACAGTTCATTTTCTCCTTCGTTGAAGAACGTGACATTAAAGCACCATATAAATAAGTACTTACTACTTAAAGGCCATATGTTCACTCTGATCTCTGTAAACCTGTTGATACTGGTGGGGATCAGCTGTTGTGTGGAGAGCATATATTGTTCTGAATTGATCACAGCATTTGGGACTTATCCTTGACTAAGTCTTTTCAAGTAGATATTATGGATTGGTCCTGGGATTAGATAGAAGATGCAGTGTTTTATCGGTGACCAGACAGGACGAGTCAGGTGGTTCTCACGGGCCATATGCTCCCTACATTCTAGCACGTTTTTGTTGATGAGTGAAGTGTGTCTTCTCAGCTGAAACCAGAGCTGTAAAGGTTTTGGGATTTGTTTATTGATGCATGTTTAGCTTTGTAAAGGTGAGAAGAAAAAGGATTTAAAGAGGGAATGAAGTAATCTTTGAAGGTTGATCTTTGTCATGGTTGGCTGAAACTTTTTTTCTGCGGTTTAAGCTGCCTTTCTTAGCCATTTCCTTTCTCCATTCTAATTTGTTACTGGGATGATAAATAGTAATTGTCAGAGCCAGTGTACTCTTTGCTTTGGCTAAAGAAACAGGGGCATACTCACTACTAAGAAACTTTTACTAAGATCGGATTAAGAATGTTTTTAGCGAACTTCATCAGGGATTTTCTTTAGGCAAGTTTGCATAAAATTGCCCATTAACTCTCCTCTGTGCTAGAATACTACTTTGCCTGTTAGGAGTAGGAGAGTCAGTGCTCTTGGCCCTGCTGGAGCTTTTTGATGCCTTTCTGTCAGACAGGGAAGTGTCAGCAGAGGATTAGAAAAGGTGCAAGAGCCTGTTCTCCTCCTGTACAAATGTGGTTAGGCCTTGTTGACATGTGTTTGGCCTTTCTGTGCTGTATTTTAGTTCCTTATTAAGTAGGTGTTTTCTCAGTCTTGCCATCTGAATTGCAGAAAATACTTAAATATTGCTCTGAACTTTGAGTGTGTGTGTATTTGGTTCTTTGAGAGAGTCCCAGTTGCTTCTAGAGGCTGTCCAGTCTGCTATCTGCTCTGGTGTTGGTTGCCAGCTGGAGCCTCTGCAGCTCAACGTGGAAAATAAATGGCAGGACCGTAGCAGGTTAAATATTATTTTTGAAAGCAGGGTTGACTAGTGATACTAGATCACTTGGGAATTTTTGGACTGAAATGTTAGTATGTTATTCCTATTTTTAAATCCTTGTGTTTCTTTCTGTAGTGAGGGCTGCTGTTAGTGGCTTCTGGTGCTTGAATCAATACAAGCTGGGTACAATAAACACGTTGCTGTTTTTCTGATACTCTTCTCCTTTTCTCTTCCCCACCCAATTTCAACGATCTTGAGATTTTTTTCACGGCATTGTTGTCTCCAAATACATCTCTCATAGTAGTGTACATTTTAATCTGGAGGCTGTAGCACAGGCATGACTTTGGTACTCAGTCACTGTTACGTTTTTGCATCCTAATTAAATTAGGTCTTCTCTCTGCTTTCATGTTGTTCTAATGTAAGGCAGACTATTCTAATGCAATGTGGATGAGATGTGTTAAAGCCTGTTAAAGACTACCTTCCCATTGCAGGATGCTTCCAACATTTACCTAATGGAATACATGTAACTTAGGGTTTTTTTAGTAGTGAAAACGGAGGCATGTGTGGACGGCAGAGAAATCTGTTTGTTTCTTCCAGTTTCATTCAGAATAAAAACATGTATGCTTCCCCCATTCTGCAATATTCAGAGAAGTGCTATGTAAAATGCACATAAAATATTGAAGGGTAACATTATTTGATTCTTTTTTTCAGAGTAGGAGCTCAGTGGAGATGTTGTGTATGGGCTCAGATATGGCCAGACAGATGAGGATCAGGGCTGTGCCGTCAGAAAGGTGTTAGCTGGTCCGGGTCTCCTGAGGAAGGCTGCTGAAGTGACTGTATTTAGGCAAAGTGCTTGATTTTCTTCAAATCCCTGTGTTATGGGAGCAGGGTCTGTGCAGGTTTGAGGAAAAGAGGAGTCGATTTCGCCTGTTGCTGTTTGTGATTGCTGTAAGTTGTGGAAGGAATAAAACTGGTCAGTGTTTTGAGTGCAAGCATTTGTTTGCTACCATCTTTTAGGTCCATATCACCTTACGTACCTAACCTGAAGTGCTTCCTTGTGTGCAGCTGAGCGATGCATCTTTTTAAATATTCCATCCTAAAATGATGGGTGTTATCAGTTCATCCATTCTTCCACCCGTCCTGGCGAAAGCACCCGTGCTGTGTCTGTAGCCAGTGTTTGGCACATTGACATGACTCTGGAGAGGTTGTAGTGCCTGGCAAGGAGGCATTGTCAAACCCAGCAGCCTTCCTAGCTGTGCCAGCATCATCATATCTTGGATTTGTAAGAGCTGGTAGATTATTAAATACTTGTATTTGAGCAGTGAATACATTTTCTGATTTTCAAAGAAAGCAATTGGCTTCGAATGGGGGACAGTTCCAAAAAGCTGACCTCTTATCTTTTGTGAGGTTTTACAGGGTTTAATAAAACAAGGATGGCCTTGCCAGCAGAGCGCAACATAAGGCTGGGGACTTGCTTTAAAAATGTATATTGCTCTATTCACTTTTAAATGTCCTGCCCTAAAGTGGGAGGGAAGACTAGTCAGACGGGTTGTGCAGGCTGGGGGTTCATTTATACAGACGTTATGAACTGGATACAGATAAATGACTCTGTCAGGCTGGATCTGTGGCAGAAGGGAAGTCCTGTTAGATGTTATGGTTATTGAATAACCATGAGGCTGCTTCCTTGGTGTGCTAGATTTTTGTAGATAATTTTGTTTTATGGCTTTCTAAAAGTGATTTATGAGCTTTATGTGCACGCTACCAGTGAAATTCTTTTGATTTGTGTGAAGTGGCAAAGGGCACACCCTGCCTTAAAAACAGGACAAGGAAATTTTAACAAAAGACTTTGAAAAATTCCTGCTCTTACGAAAAGTGCCAAAAGAACTTTAACCCTTTACTTCAGAACTCGGAAGAAAACTAAAGCTGCTCCAGTATTCATAACCGCACTGGCAGTCAGTGCAGACAGGAAGCTGGAAAACAGTAAAAATAAAGGACAATGTGCTCAGGTTTGGAGATCGGCGCTGCAGCAGGCGGAATTCAGTGGATGGAGGGAAACTTACAGCGGCTGCAAATATGGCTGGGCCCTCCCTCAGCACTACATGCTTCTCTTTTCTTCCCTTGCATCTGAGATTTAACGAGCAGATATGGACTGAGGTTCAGGGTGTCCTTACTCAGACATTCCATGCCAGATTAACCATTTGACAAAAATGACCACTGAAAGGCAGCAGTATCTGCTAATTATAAATTCATGTCCTTTCTAAAGCCTTTCTTGGAAGTAAGGCCCTTTGGAAAAGCTTACGGTCTCAGAAGGCAGCGAAATATCCACAGGAACTATGTTTCTCCTCTTCTTAGTTTTACTTCACAACAAGGATTGAACATGAGAATGTAGAATTGTGTAACGGTAAAAAGCTTGGCTCTCCTATTCAGATAATGCTCAAGCAGGAGCATAGAAAGTGTCGCTGCAGCAGGAAAACAAACTGCCTGGAGTATGTGTGGATCCCAACATCTTACTCCAAAAGATTTTGAAGTGTGACACTGCGGATTGATTGTGGCATTCTGTTTAAAGTTAGAGGATGTGTGGGCCCAAGTCAATTGAGGGATATTTTCTTTGGCTTTCCTCTTTTTTTTTTTTTTTTTTTCCTCCTCCACTCTTAATGGTTGTTTAGAGGGGAGAACCTTTGAGGGAAGACCGGATGGGTTAAGCTTTGGAGTGCCTTGAGCTGTAATCATTAGCAGTCAGCGAAGGCAGTAAAGAATGTTTATTTGCAGCTTCTAGCTTTGAGACTTTTGTACTTTTAGGAGTGCTGTAATCTTAACTATTCACTTGGATGGGGGGCTTCTGATGTCCTGAGACGATACAAAGGATATTTTAATGATCATGGTACTTGGCTAGGGCTTGCTTCCCAGAAGGGTCGTGATCTCAGAGTTGGAGAAAGTCACATTTAAAAAGTGTCTTAATTTTGCAATAAGTGGAAATTCATCACAGAGGTCTGGTATGTATTTGGGAAGTTCTCTGATACTTTAGAGCCTGTATAAAAAATGGAATACCTAAGACAAAAGGGGAATTAATCTTCTATTCCATTCTCCTGCTCTGAAAGCAAACAGGCAAATGACACAGTGGAGTTCTAATAATGTGCCATAACAGCCTTTGACTAAAGCCTGCTTTTACTAATGTATCCAAGATCAATCAATTCCATGTCGTAAACTAGGAACACGTTTTAGAAACAATTCTTAGGCGACGTTTGAATTTCTAGTCATCCTTCATTTAAGTTTATTAGACTTTGAGGGACCCTCTACAGCTGCTGTTTTAACTCCAGTGTAAGCATGCACATGCAGAGCTCTCTAATGATTCAGTTAATGAGAACAGTCCTTGTAGCAAAGAAGAAAATGACAAGGCAATGTATTTGGCAAGTATATTTTCTTCTTCCCATTCATATGTTTTAGCAGACACTGAACACTTTCAAGTACAATTGGACTCTTCAGGACTTTTCCAAGAGACATTCTGAAGACCCTTGTGTTGGTAGCATGCTCTTATTTGTTAATATGAGACTTCTCTATTGTATGTGGCTGCTTAGATGTCTGCCTTCCCCTCTTTGGAAAGTTAGGATGCAAGACCTTAACTCCCAGGTGGGCTTATGGTACTGATTTTGATGTAAACCAGGTGTGCTTACAACACTTTATTATTAGGAGTATAGCTGGTACAAGCAGTGGCTTATTTAGTGATGCTGGCATCCCCCAAGCAAACAGCAGGAATTGGTGTGGTCTGAAGCTGTTTGACGCTTCAACCTATTTTCAGCAAATCTAATGGTTTGGGCTGGAAGCCTGCGGCATCTGTTCCCATACAACAATGCAACTACACCAGGAAATCAAGCTGATGGATATGAATTGTGGAAAAGACTGCTGTGCAGCTGCTTGATGTTGCGCATTGAATGAGGCATATGGGATGCATTCATGTAAACACTGAAGGTACTGTAACAGGGGAGTCTGTTTTGCCACTTTGGAGTTTTCATACTGAAATGCAGAATGCAAGAAAGCACTAGGAAATGGAGTGTCAATATTTTGCAATACAGAAATATTATGAAATACTTGCAATTTGGGGGCAGGGGTGGGAAGGGATTTCCAGTCTTCTGTACAGCAAATGCTTAGTGTTTGCTGTGCTTCTGCAGCAGGTGGAACAGAACCAGTGAGGCGCGAACGATCCCCAACATGCATACAAACTCTGGATTTCTTCAGTGAAAGCATCCTTGGAAAGTTCAAAAGCTTAGGATATCTTCCCATTCAACTCCTGCAATATGCATATTGAAAAGGATTTTACAAAATGAGTCATCCTTTTATAATTGTGGTTAATCTTTTCTCAGTACCCACAGAGATCCTGTGAGTTCAGAAGTTGTCCTCCCTAAATAAAGGATTTTGTTTTTCATAATATTGATTAGTTCAGTTGCTTCCCAGAGAAGATGAGATCTGAATTTTAGTGAAAGCAAAATAGTGGATAAAGATTGTGAACTTGCTTTCCAGGGATTATGTGAATGCTTTTAAACAGATAATTGTCAGTATTCTCTGTGCATTTCTTTTGCAGTAGAAAGACATGCCTGAGTTTCTGGTGAGAGGTATGTTAACTGTGTGTTTTTTAGGGACAAATAGCTTGTTTTCCAGCTTTGGAAAGCTCTTTGATCTCTTGATTAAAAACTATGAATGCAACATTTATTTGGTGGTTTATTTGGGATTCTCAGGAGCGACTCTCTGCATTCTCTGACTTAGGGTGCTTGCCAAACTTCTTCCTTTTTCCCAAAGTCTGTCTTGTTTTTAGGAGGAGCCGAAAAAGGTTTGTTTCACATATGACCTGTTTTTGAATTTGGAGGGAAATCCACCAGTGAACCACCTTCGTTGTGAGAAGCTGACTTTCAACAACCCGACGAAGGAATTCAGACGCAAACTTATTAGGGCTGGAGGGGTAAGTGCCAGAGGAACTGGAGATCTGAAGACTTTCTGTTAAAAATTGTGTGATTTAGGTTTGTTCTGAGGTTTCTCCTCAAGAAACTGGCTGCTCTTGACTTGGACTGGGGCACGCTTCGTTGGGTTAGAAACTGGCTGGATAGCTGGGCCCAAAGAGTCGTGCTAAATGGAGTCAAGTCCAGTTGGAGGCCAGTCACTAGTGGCGTCCCCCAGGGCTCGGTGCTGGGGCCGGTCCTCTTTAATATCTTCATCAATGATCTGGACAAGGGCACTGAGTGCACCCTCAGTATGTTTGCAGATGACACCAAGCTAGGTGCGTGTGTCGATCTGCCCGAGGGTAGGAAGGCTCTGCAGGAGGATCTGGATAGGCTGCACCGATGGGCTGAGGTCAACTGCAAGAAGTTCAACAAGGCCAAGTGCCGGGTCCTGCACCTGGGGCGCAATAACCCCAAGCAGAGCTACAGGCTGGGAGATGAGTGGTTGGAGAGCTGCCAGGCAGAGAAGGACCTGGGAGTGATGGTGGACAGTCGGCTGAATATGAGCCAGCAGTGTGCTCAGGTGGCCAAGAAGGCCAACGGCATCCTGGCTTGTATCAGAAACAGTGTGACCAGCAGGGCTAGGGAGGTGATCGTCCCCCTGTACTCGGCTCTGGTGAGGCCGCACCTCGAGTACTGTGTTCAGTTTTGGGCCCCTCGCTACAAGAAGGACATCGAGGTGCTTGAGCGGGTCCAGAGAAGGGTGACAAAGCTGGTGAGGGGCCTGGAGAGCAAGTCCTATGAGGAGTGGCTGAGGGTGCTGGGCTTGTTCAGCCTGGAGAAGAGGAGGCTCAGGGGCGACCTTATCGCTCTCTACAGATACCTTAAAGGAGGCTGTAGCGAGGTGGGGTTTGGTCTGTTCTCCCACGTGCCTGGTGACAGGACGAGGGGGAATGGGCTTAAGTTGCGTCAGGGGAGTTTTAGGTTGGATCTTAGGAAGAACTTCTTTACCGAAAGGGTTGTTAGACATTGGAACAGGCTGCCCTTGGAAGTGGTGGAGTCACCATCCCTGGAAGTCTTTAAAAAACGTTTAGATGTAGAGCTAAGGGATATGGTTTAGTGGGGACTGTTAGTGTTAGGTCAGAGGTTGGACTCGACGATCTTGAGGTCTCTTCCAACCTAGAAATTCTGTGATTCTGTGATTCTTTTTACCTGCAACCAAGTAAGCTATAGTTTTCTATGTTCACTTAAAGACCTCTACCAGGTTTTATTTCTGGTTATGGAGCAGCACTAGAAGCAGAATGAATCATATGTGATCAGTGGTACTTTATTTTCAATTTGAATATCACTTCTAACATCCAAGCAGTAAAGCCACTCTGGAAATGGAGATCTGTGGGTGTTAGATGATGTCCATCAGGCACTCAGTTATTGTTGACCTTCCTAGTGTCATGAGCTCTATCTGTGTAGAAAAGGGAGAGGCTTCCAGTGTATTCCTTACTAATCTTTGTCACAGGAAGGATCAGCAGATAGTATTTGTTGGTCAGTAAATGTCCCCTAAACCTGGGTTTGGCTCCTTGTGGCCTAGCTAATTAAAAAGTAAGGAAAAGTGTTATAGAATTCAGAGTAAAAATGGGTGTGGGAGGAAAAAGCTGTATTCTTGAAGCCATGGTAAGGTTATGGGTTACTACATATAGTTGTATAAACTATTACTTCTGGGAAATTAATATGCAGTGATAGACTAAAGAATTTATCCTTAAGTAACTATCAGATGTAGGTCAATTAGTAAGGGCCGCGTAGTGCATAAAGTTTTTAACCAGAGGTTGTCATGATTCTGAGACACCCCATATATAGTAATGCATAATTCTGTTTTCTTTAAGGACTTTATTCAAAATGGTCTTGACTGCTGGCAAAACTTTCTTCCAAAAAACATTTCTAACCTGAACAAAAACAAAACAAAACAAAAAAAAACACGGTGAAGTTTGTCAATAATAAATCTCAAGTGTAGTAAGTATTCTAAGCAGATTTGTCCAGATTTTCCTCAGAATGCCAGTGCTTTTCTGTGTTGGGCATGAAGAAGGTGTTGCTTATTTTCAGCCATAGGATGGCTGGAAAATCATTTACACTCTAGGATTTTAATAGCTCATTATTGTGTTCCTTAAGTATTAAATTGTTTCAATGGTGAATCACATTTGGTGGAACTTTTCAATAGGGTTACTCTGACAGAATATACGGGAGGTAAGAAGGAAAGCTGTTTCATAGAAGTCAGCACTTCTTAAGATCTTGTCAAGGGAGATACCCAAGGGCTACTTTTTTCTTTTTTTTTTTTTTTCCTGAACAAGTGAAGTCTTGCTCATTCCTTCCAGATTTCCCTTGGTATCTGTTTGCAAAGTAAGAGCATTTGCAGCAGAACACAGGTTTTTGTCCAGAGCTCTGTTGCCTGCTGCTTTTACTCAGAATATTGGAGGTCCCTTTAGGAAAGGTACTTGATGCTGCATATTGCCTTTGAATTGTTGTGGTTTTCATGTTCAGTATTTCAGGAGTTTCCTTGAGACTGAGCATCTTAACTGGAATTGCCTAGGCAATAACTTTTATGGCCTTTAAGGTGGGGAAAAAATAATCTAAAAGATGAATTAGTGTGTTAACTGGGCAAGTGACTTAGTATAATCATGTGTTAATAGTATGTTCACCTTTTCTCATGCATAGTTTTTTCCCTCTCTGTTACTAGGTGATGGTAATGCCAGAAGGAGCAGAAACAGTTTCAAGACCAAGTCCCGATTATCCTATGTTACCCACAATACCACTTTCTGCCTTCTCTGACCCTAAGAAGAACAAACCATCCCACGGGTCAAAGGTCAGTGTAACCTGCTTTTTCATCATTTTGAGGTGAAGAAGTCTCTTACAACTCTATTAATAGGAGCTCGTTCTGGCTACTTCTAATTCTGAAAACTGTCCTTCTACTGTGTAGTTCAGTCTTTAGGAAGTCTACATTGGCCTCTTTTCCTGTGCCATTTTTTCCTAGTAAGACTGTCCATTTCCTAGTAAATACAAGGAGGTGGAGTTATCAGAGACAGAAATTGTCATCCTGTTTAAGCTTGAAATAAGAATTGTCAGTGTAAGAATTAGTTGTTCTTTTTTTTTTTTTCTCTTTTTAATCTTATTTTATACCAGAGTAATGCAGTGAAGACTGCTTTGGAAATTTGTACCTAAATATGTACCCACAGTTCCAAACCAGCTAATGTTGTGGAATTTATAATGTTAACTGCATCAATAATTTACTTGCCCTCTAAATTTAGGAAGCTTTTTCATGATTTGGCAAGCTTATCTACAAAGATCTTTTGAAAGAAAATTAAATGCCCAAGACTGAGAATTATTGGTGAACCGTATCTTCCTGCTGAACATGAAGATTTATCTGTAGTAGCAGATAAAGTTGTATCGAGTCCTCTCTGATTGTTTTGACTTGTCCTTAATGCTGAAGATGAATTGTGTAGATCTTTCACTGTTATGTAAAGCTGTGCTCTAATTCCTGTGGGATTTCAGTCTCTTAGCAGCAAGGCTAAGTAGAGAGTCAGCACTTCCTCTGTCTTTAGGACTACTTGGCATAGTGGTGGAAAAAGCATAAAATATGCTGCATTTGGTCAAGCTAGTGATTTCAAGATTTGATGTTTGCCTCAGCAGTATCTAGTTCTTGAGACTTCAGAAGAAGCTTAAGTTTTCTTTTTTACTTGTGTAATAAAGCTACTTTTCTGTAATTTTACATAGGAGAAGCAATCCATGGGCAATGCGCTTTGAAGCAGATTACATATTCTTTATCAGTCTGAACAGTCACAAATATTAATAGCAATCCATTTTATGGTGTAATACAATTCCAATACCCATTTTCTTCAAGGCTCTAAACACTTCGGGCACTTCAGTCATGTCTTCTGATGTTGACATGAAACAAAATAAGGATGCCATAACTATTAGTGGCTGATTTAATTTTGGTCAGGAATTAAGCATTAGAAAACAGAAGACAAAAGAGGAATAAAGGGCTCTGACACAAGCTCTGGTGAAAATTGCTGGTAGCTAAAGAGACAGTAAGTCACCTGCATCTCGTCCCCCAGATTGCCCTCAGAGGTGTGTGTGTGTTTGCATCTCAGCATGTCCAGTTCATACTCCAGTATCTGCTGTTTAAATCTGATTAAAGTTGATGAAATGCCTGCAAGTATCAGAGGCTCTGTCTCTCTTGCAGTTGTGGGGGGATTGAGTATTCTTAAATTGCCATGTAATTGACGTGGTGAATTTAAAGTTAGGCTGTGACCATAGCTTGTATTTGCTGTGGATGTGTTTAATGTAAAAAAGAAATTTGACTGTTTTTTCCTCAAACTTGGTGTGAAGTATGACTTTGTATAACAAACACTACCTGAATGGGTTTCCTCTTATCTGGCTTCAGATGTTAACCCTGCAGATTTAATCTGAATTAAATACGTAGCCTCCCTTTATAAGCCATGGGAAGGAACAGGTGTTTGTGAAACGTGTTTCTTCCTGTCCTAAGGTAGATGTTGAAGTGCATACTGTCAATTTCTGTCCATCGACTGTAGGGAAATCTAGATGACTGCCTTGGAGGTAGATGAGTACATTTTGCAATGGTGGGTGTAAGTCTACAAGAAACAAGGTGCTTCAGTGTGATATGAGTGTTTTTTTTTTCAATTCTGTGTAGAGTTTCAATTTCATACCTAGCTCGCATGTTTCTGTTACTAATACTTAGGATGCAAACAAGGAAAGCAGCAAGGCATCCAAGCCACACAAAGTAACCAAGGAGCACAGAGAGAGGCCAAGAAAAGACTCTGAGAGCAAAAACTCCTCCAAAGACCTTGAAAGAGAACAAAACAAGCCTTTGAAGGACTCCTCCAGAAAACCCACTGAGAACAAACTGCCTAAGGAGGAGAAAGCACCTCCAAAAGCTGCTTTCAAGGAACCAAAACTGGCCGTGAAGGAGACCAAACTGGAGAACACTTCTCCAAAGGGTGGGCCGCAGCCGGAATTAAAGTCTTCCAGCAAAAGGCCCTCCAATGTGGAGTCACCAAAGCCTAGTGCCAAAAAACAAAAAAAGAGTAGCTCCAAAGGGGTAAAAAATATTCTGGGAACATCTCCCAGAACCTCATCTTCCTCATATCCAGAGAAGAAACCAACTAAGGAGAAGATGAATGCCAAAGTGGAAAAGGTAAAATCTGAAAGTGAGGCCAAGGAGATCAAAAAGCCTGTGGAAATGGAGGAGTCAAATTCAGA
Source organism: Anas platyrhynchos (assembly GCF_047663525.1). NCBI lineage: Eukaryota > Metazoa > Chordata > Aves > Anseriformes > Anatidae > Anas > Anas platyrhynchos. The sequence continues at coordinate 5,568,529 of NC_092615.1, forward strand.
AGATGAAACTTCTTTCAAGTCAGAGGTGAGTAGGGATTGGTCCTTTACCAGATTTTTAAAATCACGATGCTTAAATCCTTGCATGAAAAGACAGTCAGAATTATTCCCTCAGACAAGACCAAGAATCAGATTGGCACACACTCGTCTGGGCTGTATCTCAGACAAACTACTGTTTGAAAATCTGGTCATTATTAATCACTGCAGCTGCCCGGCTTACCTGGTTCAGATATGCAGTGCTGTGCAGGTTTATCTGCAAGCACGGTTATCTAAATGTTGGAGTTTAAGGTTATGGTATCTCGTTCATTCCCTACAACAACATTGATAGAGCAAGAGTATAATAAATGTATACAGACTTTCTACCTACTTATAATATAATGTTTTTGAACCTGGTCTTAATTCAGAAATCGAGTGAATAACTTTAGGGATTTTTTTCAGAAATATATAAATGTAAATAACTCTATTCCTGACAGCCTGTGAGAAATGTTATTGGCTAAGGCTCAAAATACAACCACATGCCATTAAATCTAAATAAATTGTGTTGTAAAACAAACCAAATTGTTATTCTACTACTATTTTTAAAAGCTGTCTAAATATCTTTTTCCTCTTTACAAGTAAGAACATTTCTCACCCTCTATCTTCTGAAAATTGTTTACCCAAAGAAGGCAAAAAAAGGAGTTGAAAGGCACAACCTAACCCAAACTGACTACTTTTCTTGCATATTTTGTTTACTCTAAAGAAGCTATATGTCTTCTAATAGGTTTCACAGGATAAGGTCACATGAGTTTTTGAACTGCTTACTACTGTCTGCTTTTAGAATGATTTGTTTTACTAGAGTGAATTTCCTAGGGACAGCTTGGATTACGATTTAATCAGCACCACAATACAGTAACTATTGATGTGTTTATTTCAGAAAGGGCTTTTGCAGAAGATTCCTAATAGAAGAGTTTATTAGGGAGATGCTAATTGAAGTTACTCTGCAAAGATTTTTCCAGACTGATTGAGCATGAAGCTTGTAGATTAAAAAGAACCAGCTCCTCTCCACTTTAAACCTTGTATCTGAAGTGCATCAGCCCCTCATCTCTGTACACCTCGCTACAAGCTTCTCTTTTCTGCTGCTCTCTAAGGCCTGAATGGCTTGTAGCTCCTTATTTCTTAGGTGTCTGTCCCTTGGGACTTGCCATGCAGCTGCAAGCTGATAGCATTGTTAAGACTGTGCTGTGAAACCACCAACTGTGGTTGTGGTTCCACGGTGTCTGCTGCAGGCCTGTCTTGCCCCCACCAAGCTTTGTATGCTTCTGTGTCCTCTCTTGCACCAGCTCTGGTGTCTGTTGGATGCCTTACAGAGCTATTTGAGTGCCTGCCCAGGAGGAGGATGGGAATACTCAGTGTGACGGAGGGGGAACTGTGGCAGCTTTCTGTCAGCTCAGCTTAGGTTTCTGTGGAATTTGAAGCTTAGGGATATAACTGCATAATGCATTGGCATCAGCAGAGAAGACAAAGTTCCTTTTCCATCCTGGGAGGGTCTTTCTGCTCCCAACACTGCAGTTTGCTACTCCATCGTTTGTATTGGTACAGCTGTTTGTGGCTCTGTGTGGTAAGCCACATCACTAAAGTGAATGAGCAGCTGGAGGTGGACCGGGGCCCGGAAACTCTTAAATCAGCTTTCCTGCTGAAGCCAACGTATTGTGCAACATGCTCTGAGGCTGCAGCACCACGATTGCTTTGAGTTGACATCTTTGCAGGCTGCTGTTGAAAGGAATAGTCTTGCTCTCATTTGCGCTGCTGGCATGAGAGCTCGTGTGACTTTGCAGTGGGCTGGAGGAGTTCCTCCTTCCATTTCAGCTCCTGCTGAAAGTTAGTTGTTCCTTTTTGTGTATTCTTTTTTCCATCAAGACCAGTTCCCTGATCTGGCCTCATGCTTGGCTGCCTAAACGCTAGTGCTGACAAAAGGGAGAGGCTGAGATGTGAGGGTTGGATCTCTTTTTTCCTTTGTTAGCGTACGCCTTTGTCATATCACAGTGACAGTAACGGCAGCCCAAGCATGCGGAGCCCGTCTAGCGGGATGCCTGCTAGCTGGTTGAAATAGCCAATACAGTCAATGGCAAAAGGAGAAGAGGGGGGGACTTTACAACTTCTGGCTTCTGCTTCTCAAGCCCCGTTAATTTTTTTTTAGGGAACACCTGCTAGATTATCAGGAATGAATTGATGGTAAGATGGAATCTGAGAAAGAAACAGGAGCTGTGCTCTCTCATCTTGAAAACATTGCCCTTTACTTTGCTGTAATTTTACTAGACAAACACACATGCTGCAGAGTGCAGCACGTGGATATTGGCGTTGCTAAATTATTCTGCTTTGCTACTGAATAATTTGCAAGGGTAATAATACCTATTTTTGACATCCTGCATCCACCCCTTTTCCTTTTGTAGGAGTTGAATAAATGCAACTCTAATCTTTAGTGATAAACTATAGGGGAGGGGGGCAGTATTGAGATGAAAATCCTGCAGCTTTCACCAATTAATGCCCAAAGCTGCAGACATGCCTCGTTACCTGTTGACAGTATTGCTCTTGCAGTATTAACGTCTTCTGTAACAAAGCTCGTTGATCAGTGGCAATGTGAGGTGTTTTTTATTTTTATTTTTCTAGCATCAGGATTCGATAGCAGAAGTAGTAGGTGCATTCTCAGGAGTCGAATTGAAATGCTACATTTCCAGGGAATTACTTAAAAACAAGCAAACAAAACTGTGCTGTTACAGTACAGCAAGAATCTTTAAACTAGGTTCCACTGAGAGAGTAAAAACCTGGGAGATGATTGTAAGTCACTCCTGCTGTCAGGGAGGAAATAGTTGATTTGCTTTCACTGCCACCTCGTGGCAGTGCGCTAAAGCATGCCAAAGCTGTGCAACAGCTGATCTTGTGTTCAAAAACTTACAGAGCACTAAATCTTGGCTTCTGGATGTCATTAGGAGCAGTAGTTTCTAACGTGCTTTTCTTTTTTTTTTTTTTTTTTACTCAAACACTTACTGCACACTACTGCCAGTAGAGCTGGTTTCACAAGAGTTTAGCTGGTTTTTGTTAGGTTTTCAGAAGAAACTGGAAACAGTCCAGTGGATCACTAACACCACTGTTGAATGAACTGTTTTGAGGGCATACTCAAAAGTTGGGATATCTTTAAATTTCGGAGTTAGATGAGTTCGGTAGGACAGGTATCTTTTCCACATCTAATGATGAGTAAGAAATGATCAGAGAATGTCGGTGGGTTAAAATATGTACAGGTTTGGAAAAAGCTAACTTTTTTAAAAGAAAGCATTGACAATTGTGCTGGGTTGCATGCCAGTCATCTTTTGCATTTCACATTAAGTTTTTTTTTTTTTTCACTTTGGCATTTTTCAGGTGCTATTTTTTTGTCACTGAGATTATTTGAAACTACTGGCATGAAGGATTTTGTTGGGACCTTTTGATGCTGCTACCCAAGTGTGCTGGGCTATGGCGCACTGAAGTTTTCACAAATGTCTTTATTTATCTTGCCTTTGTGTATTTGATGCAACTCTTAGAATTGCATTCAGTAATGTATGGTGTTTTAGAGTGCTCAGATGTTTCTGTCTTGCTGTGTTTTGTGCTCTGTGCTGATTCTCCGGATTAGAAGGGTTAAGATTTTTTCTTTTTTTTTTTTTCCCTTTTATGGGGGGTTAAGTCTGTCCAGTCCAGCCCTTCCAACTCCAGCTCCAGCTCCGACTCCAGCTCTGACTCTGATTTCGAGCCATCTCAGAACCACAGTCAAGGTGTGTTGCGAGAAATAAAATTTGTTAAAGTCTTCCTTGCATAATATTAAAAGGCTCATGAGAATTAGATCTTTTTCCCCAGTGCCATATACAAGGCTAATACACTTTCTTTTATGGAACTGTGTGCTGAAGCTGTGATGTTTCAGCAAGAAAAGTCAATAATGTCATAGTGTAGTTATGAACAAGTACGTTTCTGGTTTGGGCAATTAGTTTATGACTAGGGTATCTCTCTGGATTTGGATTTCTCCCTGTTGACTTTGGTTTCTGTCTCAGCTTATAAATGTGTGTGTTGCTGCCTGATCTTATAGCATCATCAGAATTTTTCCTCCAATGCCATATATGTTTTACTAAAAATTAGAGATGTGGCATTCATCATTTGGCTAGTACATAACAGGTTGTCTTTCTCTGATTTCTCCACTGATAATCCAAAGAGAGATACTGTAGCAATAATAAGTGATCTAACCCTAACAAGTGCAGTATTACTACAGATACGGTCTATTGAGTGACATTTAAAATAGTCCCCAAATACATGAAGAACATGTCCTTTTGTTTTCATTGCAGAAGAGAGTGGGAGGGTTATGGTGGAACAGAGTGCTTTACAGAAATCGGGATGTTTGTCAATTCTGCTTGAGTTTTGAGATAGAATGTGTTGTTTTGGCAACTTCTCTGTGCAAAGCAAAAATATCAAGGTATTCTTCCCAAAAAATCTTGATTGATCTTAAGGATAACTAATCCAATGTAGATCAGGGAGTTCAGATGGAGTTCTGCCATGTGTCCTAGACCAGTGCTGATCTGCTTTCTCCCCTCTGATCCTAGGCCCGCTGCGCTCCATGGTGGAAGATCTGCAGTCAGAGGAGTCGGATGATGATGACAGCTCCTCTGGAGAAGAGGCAGCAGTCAAAGCAAACCCAGTCAGCCGGGATTCCAGGTGGTACCAAATCACGAAGAAAGATGTTTGCTGTCTCTTTGCCCTCCATGTTTGTATTTTTGCATGCCCTCTGTTTGGAGGAATCAAAGTGACAGGGCTGTGCATTAGAGGAAGGCGGGAGAGAAGAAGCGAATGAGCAGATGTGTCAATGAAAGCAGCAGGGTGAGAACAGAATTGGATAAGGAGAGATCACTGGAGCTGAAAGAGAGGGAGCTACTGGAAAGTGGTGTGTGAGCTTGCAGGTGTTGGTGACTGAACCCCTTAAAATAATCACCTAATTGTCATCTTTAGATCTCTGGTGGGCTGAATGGTGTGTGACAGCTTTGATCTGCAGAGATTAGAGATGCGTTGTGGAAGCTGTCGGCATGTGTGCTCTTCTTGCTGTGTCTTCACTGATGGCGCATGCAGGCAGTTGGTTACTTGACTCCTATGGGACTTGGTTAACAGCTGTTTCCTGCTTTAGTCAATGGAAATAGTTGAATTTCATCCTTCTCCCCTCAGGAAACACTGATGCAGCCAAAATCTGGAGTCTTAGGCTGAATATTTGAAACCAAATGCTTGGCCTAGATAGCAGCTGCAAATTTTACGTAGGGCTTGTGTTCACCAAAAAAATCTGTTGCACTCTGTCATTATCAGCTAAACAGCAACTGAGAGATTTTAAAGAGTATTTTTTTTTTTTTTTTCACCTTTAAGGGGATAGGTAATAAATATTTTTTCAAACTCATCAAAAGTAGGATACCTTCATCTGTATGGCATGAGAATAAAGAGGAAATCTAGGTGATTTACGTAATGCTCTAGGTGATCCTACTCGGCAGGGGGGTTGGCCTAGATAATCTTGAGAGGTCCCTTCCAGCCTCAGCTGTTCTGCGATTCTGTGAAATCTCAAATGTCACGACATAGCAGAAACACTAAATAGATACATTTTTTGTTGCTTGGGTGCTCCATGGAGATGTTAACAAGCCTCTCTTGAGCAAATACTCTGTTTTGAATGTTTTTGAACCCACAAAAAGCAGTTGCCATTTGCAAAAATCAGGTGGTACTTGGTTATTCAAAGGGAATGTGAGTATGGGAGAGCTGAACTGCTAGCTGTAATGTGTAAACCAAAGCTGTCTCTTTTGCCTGCCCAGGAAATGGAAGATGGCAAAGGTGATGTCAGGTGTGGAAAAAGAAAATTCTTGGGAATTACAGATAGACTTTGTCTCACAGACAATTTGGTAGACTGTAATAAAGAACAGAAAGAGCGGGCATCATTTCTGCTTCACTTAGCTGTCAACCGAACTGCACACAGTTAGATACTTTTCCCATTGCCTGTTGACGCTAATTCTGTGCTCCTTGTTTTCCAGACTGAGCCTTAGTGACAGTGACAGTGATAACAGTGCGGACTCTTGCCTGCCAAGTCGAGAGCCGCCTCCTGGTCAGAAACTGCCTGCAGCAAATAATAAGGTATTGAATCTTATGTGCCCGTGCAAAATTGCTTTCCACCAGTGCTGGTTCCTGCATCATGTTCAATCCATGATGCTAGTTCTGGCTTGCACTGATGCTTCTCTATTTCACTTTCTTCATCAGAGAGGTAATTTCTCCTGATTCAGTGCTGTGTATCCAAACCATTAAGCCATCATTTTGTCTGAACTACTTTTGGTCCCTAATGTTGATTCGTTTTACCCTCAGGCGTCTGGAAGAAAAAGCCCAGAGTCTTGTAACAAGCCAGAAAAGATCCTGAAGAAGGGAACGTATGACAAGGTATGTGTGAGAATTTGCATATCATGGAACTGTTGGATGCTCGCTAACATTTCTGTGTATAAAATAATTTGAGCCAGCCTAGCATGTTCAGATTATTCTGCCTTGGCAGATTAATGGCTTGAGTATAATGAAAAACAGATGCTGAAAGGATAGACTGGAGAGTAACGCTAAAGAAATTGTGTATATTAGATAGACCCCCAGGTCTTTTCCATGTGCAAAATATTAAAATTGTTTTATGCTTGCCCTTTGAACCATTGATGTGGCCACTGCTGCAGTGGTGAGTGCTTCTTCATTAAAAGGCAGTTTTAATCTGTCTTTGATCTTACAAATTAAGGATTTTTTCAAGGCTCTGTTTTGCCTATAGTTGAAACCTTTGTTCAGTGAAACTCCTTTCTTTTCTTGCCTCCAGGGAGAGTCAAGCAGCGTATGTTCTCCTAAAGAATGTCTGACTTGCAAGCAAATAGTCAAATCCCAAGTTGTCCAGAAAGTTTCCCCCCCTGTGATTTTTCTCATAAAGCAATTAACTGGGAGCTTAATACTTCTTTCTAATCACAGAATCAATCTGTAGCTCTCATCCTTTCCTGTTTTAAGACATTTTCAACCCGATAACAGATCACAGGTTAATTGCTTAATGTTAGGTTTAAGTGTGATCTTGAAGATACTTGCATCTGAGTTTCCTGCTGGCTACAAAATTTTCTGCCGCTGAATACCGTTAAACATAGCTGAGAGGGCTTATCTGAGAAGAGGTTTGTAGGAAATGGTACCTTTTATTAGACTTCTTAATACAGATAGAATGGGACACTTGAGAGCCATTGAAGAGAGAGAATGCCTGAAATTATCACCAGTTTTTACAACTGTCAGTGTTTTTATAAAAGATATTAGCTTTTCCAGAATGTATAGCATTCAATACTATTTAGGTGTTTGGGGAAAAATGCTTTTTTCTGTGTGCTAAGGAGGACATATATTTTTTTCGCTATATTTTTTTTGCCTTGGTACAATTACATAAATGAGTTCAGCTTTGCTGATACGAACATGAACAACTCTGGGACAGCTTTAGAGATTAAGAGTCTATCCCCTGTGAGCAATAGTGTGCCAGGAACTTGCCTTGTTGGCTGCTTAAATTAAAAAACAAAACCACTGACACAAAAACAACCAAACAACCCCGTGTATATGAACAATTAAAATGATACTGAGCTTGTAAACAATCCTGCAGTTCCCACTGTGGGGTGTGTGTGTAAAACTAACTGGGAACAGAGCACTCAAATATTTTTTTTTTTTCTTACCTAAACACAAATAGGTGCTCAGATTGCTAGGGTGTTGATCACGGAGCATTGGTGCAGGTGTCTTCAGGTAATGGGTAGTTATTAGTACAGCCTGCTGATGAAGAACTTGCTCTGAAGTTGACCTAGCTGAAGGATTTCACCTTGTTGAGGTCCTCTAAGCTCAAAGTTTTTGGCAGTGCCTTATAGCTGGTTACAGGTGAGCTCAAAGGTTCTGATCATGTCTTAAAGCTGGAGGCAGGTGCTTATTTATTGGTGTCATTTAATAGCCTAGTTGATGGTATTCAGACCATCTGTATTTCCATGAAGTCTGTAGTCTCCCAATACTTGAGAGAGGAGGCAATAAAAAAAAGGGGGGGGGGGAGGTAAAATTGAGAATAAGAACATCTGTGAAAGGGCCTTGTGTTCCTCTGACCCTTGCTAGGAAAGTCACTTTGGCAGCCATACAGACATGCCATGTATGTCACTGTTCCTGTTCATGCCTCCCTTACAGGCCTACACCGATGAATTAGTGGAGCTTCACAGGCGACTAATGGCACTACGAGAGCGCAACGTGCTACAGCAGGTAGAGATCATTTGTCAGCTTTCTGGCAGGCCGTTGTACTCTGGTAAACTTGGTGTCCAAGGGTCTCAGGCAGACCCCTGTGACCTTTCACTTGCCTCTCCTCATGAGAGGGTCTGGTTTACTTTGAAAGCAGATGCATAGAAAAAAATCAGGTGTGCATGCAATGTTTTTATTGGAAAAGGTACAGAAGAGTCCATCTTTTCCTCTTGTCATCCTGCTAGCTGTCTCAAAGCTGGGCAATCTCAGTGTAATTGAAAAGGAAGCATGTTCCCAGGTCACCTTCCAGACGGAGCCAGTCAGGAGTGCAGGAGGAGCTCGTTTGCTTTTCTGGGAGATTTTCTTCTTGCAAGAGAGACATGTCCCTGAGGCTTTTCTAAAGGGATAAGAGGACTGGATGGGTTGCTTTGTATCTGCTGGCCCTTCCAGTGTACTTAATCTGATGGACTCTCTCTCTATGTTGTTGCTTGTCTCCTTTCTGTACAGATTGTAAATCTTATTGAGGAAACCGGGCATTTTAATGTTACCAACACAACCTTTGACTTTGACCTCTTCTCCTTGGATGAGACAACCGTCCGTAAGCTGCAGAGCTACTTGGAAGCAGTAGCAACATGACGCTTGGCCTTAGAAGCAGGCTGCTTTTGAAACCAGAAATCCCGTTTATTGGTACCAGGAAACGAACCCATGGAACTAGGCCTTCTTATTCTCTCGATTCACCCGAAGCACTGCCTTAGAGAACAGCCATGCTCTATGAATGCACAGCCAGCTGCACTTTCTTGTAGGCTTCAAACAAGCACCCATATTGCTGAGTCTGTCCTCCATAGCTTCATAAGTCCACTTGGGCACAGGTCCTGAGTAGAGCAAAAGACACGCTGCACCTAGCTGCAGTGCAACACTTCTGGTTTTACTTCAAGAAACTGTGTTTTAAGAACAGATTTTCAGGCGTCTCTGAGAGCTTAAGAAGTGTGGATGATGTTTTCTTCACTAAATCTTGGGACCAGCCTGCCTGCGGAGCTCTAGCAAGTCCGATTTCCTCCAGCTCTGTGATGAAGCATTCATGATGTGTAAGCAGGATTGGCTTTTACAAAGCTAACCGAGAGGCTGATGGCGGAGGAGGCTTCCTAGGGGTATTGTTGGTCTGTTGTGGGGAAAAGTGGACAGATTCCAGCTTTGATCACTTGCAAGTTCTGCTGCAGTTTGGTACAGAGCACTGCTGTAATTTGGTTCCCAGCTCCTGCAGGGCATCGCTCCACACACAGGACCTTACTCTGTTTCAGCTTCCTGGAGAGACCGTTTGTGCTCTTTGAAGAGGCCTCTCGAATCTGCTGTCTCCCGCTGAGGTTTTGAGACATCTTGTTTGTTGATCTGAGCTCCTAAACAAAGTCTCACTCCTTTCAGTCTGCTTTAACTCTAATAGGACTACAAAACTGTAAGCTGTATATTTTATATATATATTATATATATGTATGTACTGTATGTATAAGAAGGGCCTAGTTGGGTCTTACGATTTTAAGGGTGTGTTTTTCTGTTATGTTTTTTAATGGCTATGGCAGGGGAAGGGCGCTTAATAAGATTTGACTTGTTTGTTAAAATGCCTCTTGTGGACAATTTTTAGTGTATGAAAGCTGAACAGCGATCTTCAAAGCATTTTGTGCTCTGGAAGGGACTCACCTGTTGTCTTTTTCATTTGTCAGTGTTTAATAACTTTGCCAAAATATGTGATTGGTTTTGTTCTATGTTCTCAAAGAGGAATCTCCTACAGTGGCCCCTATAGTAGTGGCTGTACTTTGGGAAAACCAAAACAAGGGAGAATTTTATTTTGGGACGCACCTGGAAAACACTGATGTAACAACCAAGTGAAATCAGGTTTGTTTCCTCCTCCCTCTCCCCCCACCTCGCACCTGCTCAAGAAATGGCAGGAAACAGTAAACACTAATCCAGAATCTTTCATCTATTTCTAGTCAAACTAGCATGGGCTTCAGGAGTTGTCTGTATGCTGGCTGGGTGTGGGGAAAGTCATGTAGCTCTTATCAAAACGGTATTACACTCCTGTTCCCTAAATCCAGTATTTTTTATTTTTGAAGAATTGCTTCTTTCTTCCAATCAGTGTGTAAGCTTTTGCCAAATGTTAAGTGGCTGCTGGCAGTGAGGAGGAGAGCAGCAGTTCTGAGGAGCCCTCTGCTCATGCACGCATCTCTTGTGTCTATAAAAGCCCTGTGTAGGAACTGGGGAGTTGCATTGTTCCCGGGTTTGCTGTCCCTTCTCCATCATGAAATTTCAATCCCTTGTTTTGGGTTACCCCTTTCTTTATCATGGAAATGTTGCAACTAATCAACTTAAGTGGCAATATGATGATAAGCTTGTTTGAGTTGGGTCATGTTGACCCGATTCCCATTAATTTTCTTTGTACCATCTTTCATGTGTCTCGTGTGTGTGTGTATATACATATATATACATATATATATGTGTGTGTGTGTGTATATATAAATAATCAAGCTCATGCCAGGTGCGTGCCCTGTCACAACAGTGATCTCAGCTGTTTTTTTCCTGATGAACAATGCCAAGCCTGGATAGAAACCCTGTGTACAAATGTACTTTGAGAAGGTGGAGGATGGCAGGAAGAGGAGGAGCTGTGATGGCCTTTGTTGGCATCGAATGCCGTGTGCAGGAGGACAGCAGCTGCAGTCCATGAGCGTTCATGGATTCGCCTGTTTGTGGTGCCAGGTGTGGTGGGTATGCGTGAACTGCTCATGGTCCCTGCTGGGTCTGTGGCATGGAGGAAGTGAGTCTTGCTCAGCTGCCACAGCCCCACGCTGGGCTCCCTAGGCACGTGGCAAAGCCCCTGGCACGTGGTGCCTCCTGCCGCAAACGATTGGTGACACTCCCTGTCTCTGAAGCTGCATAACAGCGCTGGTGGCAAGCCCAAGCCTGAGATCCCTCTAGGTCTTTGGTCCTCTCTTCACTGGGGTAATTAACTCCCACAGCTGTTGTGTCCGTGTTGCCCACCCTGGCAGCTTTTCTCCTGGGACTATCAGTAGCCTCCAGAGTAACCACAAGGGACTGGAGGTGCCACCACCCTTCTGCCCCCTTCACATGTTAAAATCTGAGTCGTCACCGCTGCCAGCTAGTCCAAGAACACACGTGGGCCAGTGTTCCTGAACTTGGCTGGAAGCACATGGGGCTCCTGCCCAAGGCTGTGGCATCGTCCTGTCCTGGAACCGACTTTATTCGTGAAGTCTAATGAGCATTGATGGGAATTTTGTTTTTATAAGAAGTATTTTACACATGGATTTTTTTAGACTGTTTATAATCTCCTTGAAAACCCAAAATAGGATTGTTCCCCAGCAATAGTTCTCCATTGTGTGCACATGCTGATTTGTTACTAAAAGGTTTCTTGCAAGTACATAGTTGTTCTACAGAGTTGTTGTTTTTTGGGGTGTGTGGTAGCATTGGGGACCACAGGAGGAATGACTCTGCAAACCAAGATTTGTCAAATTTGGGCCTCATCTTGTGTCCCCTTCTAGTTACATATGAACGAGTTCCCTGTGTAGATTCTCTATAGGCTGGCTGAATGCTGTTCTGAACATGCCGTGTACAGGTATTTGTGGATAAAGTGTTTGTTCTTGTGTCACTCTTGAGAGCATGGATGGATTATTGTACAATAGGAAGGAGGGGGCAGTGCTGCTGTCAGCATTGCTTCAGGTCTTCGAGGATGTGTAGTAGCTTGCATTATTTAAAAAAGGAAAAAAAAAAATCCAAAATTGACTTCTAGCCACAATGGTTTTTCCAAGGAAAATGGGCAGAACTCTGTTACTTTTCTGTGTCCTTCATCTTGTTACTGAAGGCATGAACAAGTGCTGACCAGTCTGAAGGCTTTCAGAGTTGTTCAGAGTTGCTTTGAATTGAATCGTGTTGGAGGTAAGATCAGGACGCAGCTTTTCCTTTGTCCTTGGCCTTTGTATTAAAGGGCAAAAGAGGGGTCAGGAGTGTTTTCCTGTTGTCTTGGTCTGGTATGTATTAAGCCTTGAGGCTTTGATTACTGACATTTAGTATTAAGATGAGGAAAAAAAAAAAAAAAGGATAGTAAGGCTGGCTGGCTCCCAGAACACCAGCTAAGGAATATTGGATATGTTGGTGATGAGACTGGCTATGCTGTGGTCAGGCTGAATACATGGAAGTGCAATGATTTTTGCCACCAGTTCTTATACTGCTGTGTGTGGTGGTGGAAGCATCAGAACTAGCAAAGAAATTGATGCAACAATCCAGAAACAAGTTTTTGTCAGATCTTGAGAGTATTTGATGGTGAGAGGTTTAAACGTCCCCTCTGGAGCTTGCCCCATCCCATTCCCTGTGAGCAGAGACCCAAGTCACTCTGGTTCTGCAAGCCTCAACTGTCACATTCTCGAATGCACTAGAGCACGGTCAGTGTACTTGGAGTGTCTCTGCACTAGCCCAGCTGCCTGCCACACGCTGCTTGGCATGCTGATACTAGAGACAGCCCTTGTACACCTGGTATGAGTATTACTTCTAAAAAGATGAGAAACGATTGGTGTTGCTTACATGGGGGCATGAAATAGCCATCAAAAACTGAAGAGATGAGTTTGCACTCCTAAAGAAAATATAAGTACTTCAACTTCTAGATAATTTTTAATTGTATTTCTGCCTAGAATCAAGGTATTAAATACCTTGTCACTTGAGGATTTTAAAAGTTGTGTTGGGAAATGAATTCTTCACTTGGCTGTAAGAAATTCAGCTGGCCCAAGACTAACTTCAAGATTAAAAAAAAAAAAATCATGTTTGTAATACATTACAGGATTGTTTGTCCTGAATTTTAAACCTTTTTGTTAAATTTGTGGAACTATGGAGGAATTTTCTAGAAAAAGTGAAATAAAGTAAGATGGAAAAGTAAAACTTCATTTTTTTGTTGTTTTATTCATTGTTTTGCTTCTCAGTGGACAGAAGGCTTCCCCCCTAGCATCTTACTACCTAAATGTTGTCTGTCAAAACAGAAACTGTTCTTGCTGGGGGCTGAAAGCAGCAGTGCAGGCATGGGGCCCTCCTGGGCACAAACCAGGCACAGCTGTGCAGTGCAGAGGATCTGCTGCAGGGCAGCAGCTCCTGGGTGCAGTGGGCAGCTGTACACCTTGATGTCATCACCCACCTGGCAGCAGCCAGAGCGCTGTGGTGCCTTCAGTCTGTCACAAACAGCTCAGTGAGGCAGAGTTCCAGCTTGGACCTTCCTCTGCTGTCTAGCTGTGACAAATTCCCCTTCTGCAGCCTCTGTATTTTGTTGCTCTCCTCTCTCTCCTGCTGAGGGCAGTGTCTTTGAGCTCAGTACTTACAGAGAAGGGTTCTTATAAAGCCAGCTGTGATAAGCAAGAGTTGCTTTTTGCTGCTCCCCCCACCCGACACCATAGACCTTGATCTCTGAGCATTGTTTTGCAAAAACCACTGAAGCATTGAGACACAAACTGCAGCGTTTATTTATTAGGCATTTCTCTGAAAGTCAAGACATTGCAGACTCACAGCTGAGACTACAGTTGCACAAGAGGGACTGTAGGGCCAATTGTGCGCTTGCATGGAGGTATGGGCGCAATGCACAAGTTCACTGAGCTGCTTGCTGGGGTAGTAATTCCAGATCAAGCCCTAAAAAATCTCCCTGCTCTGCTAACTGTTACTGCCTCCCACAGCAAGGTTTTGCTACCAGTACTGCAGGTACAGAGCCAGGCCCTTGCAGCTTGCTTGAGCTGTTTGCTCAATAATAGTGTAGTTTAATAGTGTAGTTGCTTCTCCCCTGCATGCCACTTCCAATCAAAGCACTTGATATCTCTGGCTAGTCCTCCTTTGTCCAGGGAAACAATATCCAGAACCAGAGTACAACTGTTCCACTTGTAATGATTTCTAGTTTGAAATAAGCAATTTTACAAGCTATCCTCCATTTGCTAAGGTGACTGAAGTCCATCCGGGCAGGGGGCAGACAGCAATACACTTTGCAGAACCACCCATGGCCTTCAGGAGCTATTGTTAATGTATGCTTCTGCACAGCTTTGATGGAGGCTTCTAATGACCTCGCTGTGGTGGGCCTTTACAGTGGCTGGAATGGCAGATTCGTCTGGAGGACTGATCAGCCCTCTAGCAATTCAGCGCCCTCTGCAGGCTCCACTCCACATGTGTACAGATCCTGCTTCTGCAACCCAGCCCAACAGCTCTGGAGTTGCCTATGTTTCAGGATGCACTAAACAACATCTCTATGATTGTAAGCTTACAGTTAGGTTACACACACACACACAGATTTTCAAATAATCCCTTTGTGGAATGCTTTCAGAATACAGTCCATGTATACTACTCTAGCACTATAATTTATGGTTTCATAATAACTCAAGACACTGAAACATTCAAAATATTGCACAGACCAACCCAGTAAATCCCAGGTTCCACATACAGACTTAGCCAGGGTGTGTAGTCACACAGAATTTGCCTTGTTTGACAGAAGATAGTTTGTTGGTAGAGAGATTTAAAATAATTCAGATGTCACCAGCATGCAATTAAAATGCATCAAGGGAAAAAAAGAAGTATACCACTATAAAAAGAATTTGCCTTCCCCACGTAGCTGGAAAAATGCAGTTCCTGATTGTTTTACATTCAGCTCAGGAAAAGAAAACTTTGGTTAAGACAACACACTATGAACTTATAAGGTAAATGCACTGCCCTTATAAAAAAAAAAGGAAAAGACAAATGCAAAGTAGATATTCAGGAATATCTCAGCATTTGAATATACACATAGGAAACCAGGCACAATCATATTTACGGCAGTAAGAAGGCCAAAAAATGTACAGCTAAGCAATTTAGGGAGTCTTCATGATAGCCAAACCTCATTTATTTCAAGAGAACCCACTGATTCCTTCATGGGAAGCCCAGGCTGACAGCACACTCGCACAACAGGGAAAGTTTCTACCACGTCACAAAGCTGCCATGTTACCGCCTAAGATCATTCTCTGTTGTGGTCGGTGTATCCATATAAAACTGATCGATTTGGTCTTTATACTTCTGTGCCACCACTGGTCTCTTCAGTTTCATTGTTGGGCCTGTGGAAAAGACACAACATGGGACTGCAATGGTGGAAGCGCTACAGCAGGCGTCATTTTGAGGCATAAATCGATATTAGATTGAAGCAAGCCTCGAGGAGGATTCAGAGCATGTGCGCACACATTGACTTCTAAATTGCTCTTTGTGATTAAAAACACCTCCCTTTCCCCCATGAACAGAAACAGCACAACCACCCTGCAACCGGCAATACAATCCCCAGAGTAAGGACTGCTGAGCTAAGTACCACCAGGCAGGGTCAGGAAGTCCCGAATAACCCATTCTACCTTCCCTGGCACTCCGATGTGTTCCAGCCACAGCAAGCAAGGTCCGGAGGTTCACAGGGTAAGCCTCAGTGCCCTGCATACTACTCACCAAGCTCTCCGCCAAAGAGAGAGAAGTCCTTCTCCAGAATGACCCACTTCTGGACTTTCTGAGCATTTGAGACAGCTCTCTCGTTGACTGCTGAAATTCCCTTCTGGATAGCTGCATAGATAGCCTTGTCTTTGCTGCTTATGATTTCAGAGACTTTTGTAGCCTTGCTGCCCAGTTTTTGGCAGAATTCAATAGCTTCTGGAGTGAGGTCATCTCCTGGCTCCCCACTTTCTACATCTATGTTGCACTGCAAGAGAAGTCATTTTATATTACTAAACACTTGATTCCCTTCACAGTACTAAACCTTATGGCCATAGGAAGCTGCCATGTCACTTTCCCCACCCACATCCAGTACCAGTTGTCAAATTAGATCAACCACTTCCTACATGCTTTATGCAAACCACTGCTTCAAATGAAAACTTAAGGCAATGTGCAGATGAAACACCTCCAGAGCTCCACATACTCAATAGCCACATTAATACCAAAGTACAAGCAGGGTATAGAACTCCTCATCCAAATTCTTCCTGTGCTCTCCCAAATTAGGAGAGGATATAGCAGGATCCTGCCTCTGAGGCCAGAGCTTTACTTCTCTACGCTCCACAGCAGCACCGCTGGCTGCTGGAAGATGACAGAGGCAGCACCTGAGTCATGCAGCACCAGCTCCAGAGTCTGGCACAGCATCTCGTGCACAAGGGCAAGGAGGGTGGCTGTCAGAGTCTCACTAATGAGCAATTACCACTGACCTGAGAAGCCACTGGCCTGCAAGGGCTCTCTGGTCCTAAGCAGAAGAGTCAGTAAAGGCCAACACGTGTCGCTGTGGAGTTTAAACCAGCATCTTAAAAAGAAGTCATGGACACCTCATTGCTGTCCAGACATCTCTGGGAGATACTGAAATATGGGTAAGAAAAGCAGAAGGTTTCTTGTTTCAGTCTGACTTCTGTGTCTTTTAGTACCATTTCTTTCTGCTTTCTGTCCGATACCATACGAGATAAGCAGTTGCTCCAAACAACAGAACCTTACTGTCTGATCAGATGGCAAGTGCTCACTTTTTTGTACAGTTACAAGTGGTGTTTGCAGCTCAGCTACAAGTCATGCTGCAAGATGCCTTTAGGCTCCAGCAATCATTGTAGAACACACAACAATCATCTTCCTCACGGTATTAGATGCATGCAAAATAGTCTCTATGTCTTCTCAGCCCCAACCCTGATAGATGCCCACCCTTTTGTCCATGAAATAGGCAGAATCAAACCCACCTTTAGTGTTAGAAGCATAGCAAGGAATTTTGCTTTGTCTCCAACCAACATTGCATTGCTAATGATGGGAATGGCCTCTTTTACAGCATCCTCAATTGGAACGGGAGGAATGTTCTCACCTCCTGCTGTGATGATGAGCTCTGGAAAAGAGTCAAATCTTGATTAATGCTTACAGCTCCCCCCTTCCTTCCTTTACAATCTGAAATGATTTTATAGCACCTTTGTGGCTACACAGATCAAATAATGAGTCTGTATCCCAATATCCAGGGAAGAAAGCAAACCAGAAAGACTCCAGCCAGGTGAGGAGAGATGAAACTAAGGTGTGCAAGTACACAGCATTACAAAAGTTGCTTTAATGCTCCACAAATGTTTGCAGCTGGAGAACACGGGGTTTGGAGTATCTCAGTACCATACCACAGCCATCTTAGGCTCTAGGGAATTCGAGTTGTTAACCACATTGTTCAGAAATTTGAGTTAAAAATTTGCTGAGGCAAAGCAGAGTTTTTAAAGCTATACACAGCATGTTATGGAGGAGAGATAAGCTGAAATCTTACAGATTTCTTAAAGCAGCCCCTTTGCATGACCATTTATCTCTTTTTAGTGATTGGAGTCTTGCATGAAATTAGATTTGTTTGGTGTTGGTCAGAGCAGTGTCCCAAGAGCTGTGTTGCTGCAAGCCATTTTCACAACAGCAATAAGCTATTGTTTTCCCTTACAGGTTAACTAGCAAAGCTAGCTGAAACCAGAGGGAGCTGGTAGTACACACAGCTGGACCCAGGCAGGTGCAGCACAAGTCAACAAAGCACTAACTACTGCCTCTGAAATCAGAGGATTTCTTCCTCACTCTGCAAACACACACTGGTTTCAGTGGTCAGCCGCCTTCTCCCATCACGTGCCTTGTCACATGCTTAGTGGCAGCACAGATTGTAGCTATATTCATATGAAAAACTTCAGAAGTAGTATCTAAAAACAGTATCTTCTGTGCAAGCCACGACTACACAACTACCAAGGTCTGACATATCATATCCTAGTACTGTGCAACCTCAAAACAAGCAAGCGATAGGCTGCATTACCTTTAATTCTGCCAGTGATGTAAAGGAATCCATCTTTATCACACTTGCCAAGGTCACCTGAATGCAGCCAGCCATCTTCATCAATTGCCTCTTTGGTTTTCTCTTCCATGTTCAAGTAGCCCATGAAGATGTGCCTTCCTGAGAAGCAGATCTCCCCATTGCCATCTTCATCGGGCTTATGGATCAGTGTCCGGCAGCCTGTCATTTCCTTTCCACAGCTTAAACAAAGACAACACAAACCCAAGGTATTTTTTTAAATTATTTTTGCTGTTCAGGTACTGAATTTAAGAGTGAGATTGTAGCAATACACACTCAATCTGAAGTGTCTGAACCAAGCCAGGCAGGCTTTCATTACAACTGCTTCAGCAGGGAACTTTAAAACTTAAGACATCTGCTTACATGGAAGAAACTACAGCAAATTGTTACTGCAGAAATCAGTGTTCACACCCATGCTTTCCATCTATTGCTCTCAAGCTCCTGAGCTTTGAGTTAGAAGATTTATGTTCTTGGTAGCTAACTTTTACTGATGGTAGCATTCACCTTGAATACTGGTGAAGACTGAACAAGCTGTTCAAAGTAACAGAGTAGTCTTAATGTCAAATGAATAAATGCAGTAAGGTAAACTCTAACCTACGTTAGTTACTGATTATTTCTTCCCATAAATGGAGAAGAGGAGGCTGAGGGGGGACCCCATCGCAGTCTACAACTTCCTCGTGAGGGCAAGTGGAGAGATAGGTGACCTATTCTCTGTAAACACCAGTGATAGGACCCACAGGAATGGTGTTAAGCTGAGGCAGGGGAAGTTTAGGCTGGACATCAGGAAGAGGTTCTTCACCGAGAGGGTAGTTGCACACTGGAACAGGCTCCCCAGGGACGTAGTCACTGCACCGAGCCTGACTGAATTTAAGAAGTGATTGGACTGTGCACTTAGTCACGTGGTCCAAACTTTTGGGCAGACCTGTGCGGTGCCAGGAGTTGGACTTGATGATCCTTATGGGTCCCTTCCGACTCGGGATATTCTATGATTCTATGATAAATCCCTTGTTTCCTCCTCTGTTCCTAGAGAATCCAGGCCAAGTTAAATTTAAGTAACACTGCTGGTGCCCTTGGCAGATCTCATCATCTGCAATACTTGGGCCAGAGGAACTGGCTCCCTAGCAACTTCTTACTGGCTGCAAGACTGGGGCTGAGCTGCATCAGGTGAGCCAAGCAAGCCAGATGCACCAGAAACCTTAAAGCAACTCTGTTCCTCCCAGTCAGCTGTGCTCCACTCACAGATAGTTATTTACCTGGTAAACTTGAACGCGTGAGGTAAGGAGACTGTGTGAGGCCCAGAGCTTTCGCTCATGCCATACAGTTCATACACAGGAATGTTCAGACTTAAAAAGAATTCCAGTGTCTCTCTGGTAATTGGAGCGGCTCCTGAGTAGCACCTTGTACAGCGATCCAGCCCAATGGCCTTTCGAACCTTCTTGTATACCAGGTGCCTGGCTAAGCGGAAGTTCACTGGGACTTCAGAATACCTGTGGAAGAAACATTGTTACAAGACCTCAGTCAGAAAGTAAAACTCCTTCCCATCCTCTTTCATCCATCTCCTATTTTGGCTTATTCAGCAAAATTGATGAATACAAATGACTCCTGCCTCCAGCCCTTGCTGCCCATCCTCTGGCCCCAGCACTACTTTTGGCTTTTAATGTCCACAAGTCAGGACTTTCATGTGCAATATAATTACTGATCCAATGCTAAAGCTCTAACATTCATAACACCCCTTAAGTGTAGCATTTAATTACCCATTCATCCACTTCAGGTTTGTCTGTAACCCGACTTCCTTGGCCCATGATGCCACTTTTCTTTTGAGCATTGATGATTTTGCACCAACAGATTTCATTCTTTCTTCCATTTTTTCCCAGACACGAGGAACTCCCAAAAACGCAGTTGGCCTCACCTCCCGCAGGGTGTCTACTAAGGTGCCCTGTGTGGAACAGAATTTTATAAGGCATTCAAAAGAGATATTGTACAGATACCAGGTCAGCACTGGTCACTAGCTAAGACCTACAACTGCTCTTAATTTTGAGGAATTGCTCATTTTCAACTGAAGTGTTGCTGCTGCTGAGTGCAAACAAAGCAGCACTGGGCAATACCAGTTTTCTTCCTGCCATGTTCCACAAGAAAAAAGAGCCCCAGAAGCATTCACGCTCAACAGTGGTTTTGACAAGACAGCAAGGGTCGATACTCTCAGTGCCCATGCTGACACAGCATCAGGACGAGTCGTTCTCTTTCCAGGACACAGACTTAATGGTGGTGGCATTTTGCAATATGGACAGAGCAAATACAAAGCTGTTGCTCAACCAAGCTATCAGGGCAGAGAACTGGTGTCAGGTGAGTCACCAAGAAGCTCCTAGTTGTGAAGTGCTTGGTCAGCTCATCATCCTGGCTTGTAACACAGAGTCAAAAGGCAAAGGTCAGACTGGCCACATTCTTCAAACCAATAGACCCTTAAATAGAAGTCTGTCACCGGACAAATAAACTAAGTTATCTCACGATTCTGAAGGCTGTGTTAAGTCAGCAAGGTTTGTTTTAAAGTGCACACCCCTAGCCACAAGCAGGTGGACAAGCATAAGTTTTTTATTGTCTTATGTTTTTACCTTTAATGCATCTGGCTGAGCAAAGAAAACTTGTGCTCCAAACGTAACTGATAACCAAATATCCGTCATCTGTGCAGCAACATGACTGAGAGGCAGATAGCTGACCACCAGTTCTTGCTTTTCTGTAGCTTCTGCCAGCTTTATGGAACGTCCTGCTGCTAACGATGTCCATGTCAACTGTTAACAAGAACACAGCTCTGTATTAAGTGGCAGCCCATTCTGAGCAGATATAACACAGAACGTGCAGCTCATGAAAAGAGCCAACAGCTTCCTGTGATCTTCAGATCAGGCATGTTCTTCAGCTGATCTCTGCAGTCCCTCAGCACCTACCTAAGGTCACAGTTCTTGGAATGGACATCTACACAAAGAGATACTTACGTTGTCATGACTGAGCATTACTCCCTTTGGCTGTCCAGTTGTCCCTGAGGTATATATTAGCGTACAGCACTGGTTAGGCTTCAGTGAGTCAATGATTTCACGGAGCTGAGTGTCTGGAACATCTTTGCCAAGGTCCATGAACTCTCTCCACTGTATTCAAAAGAGAAGAACTTGACCACTTTACACACCATTGGTGACAAATTAAATTAAACCCTTCGCTATACATGAAGAGAAGGGAACTGTTTTCAATGTCCAAACCTGCAACAGAAACTGACAGTCCCACCGTATTTTCTGTCACAAAAGGTATGACAAGGAACAGAAAAGGAGACAGATCTACCTCGAAGAAGCTTCCCAGCTCTGTAGGCGACCCTGGCATTCACTGGGAGTGCCTAGCAGGAGTAACTATGGGACCTGAAGCTGACTAAGAGAGGTCAGCATGCTAGCACCCTTCCCTTACAATATGGATTTATCAAGGTTTGAACAACAGTGTACATCTACCACTTCAGATAGGCAAGTGTTCCTTCACTGTAATCAACATAAACTTGCACTATTTATGACAGTCATGTAGAAGGTGATGGTTGCTTGAAGCTGTCAGCTAAACACAGCTGTTATTCATAAAGCCAGTAAGATGCCCATTACTTACAGAATACAGATTTGGTCTCTTCTCTCTTAGCTCTTCCCCATATTGGACAATAGCTTTCAAATGAGGTAGTTTATGCTGAACCTGTGTTAAGAAGAGAGATCCATGAGAAGGAGCAAATCCCACATTTTCTTTTTAAGCCTAAATTACCCACCACTTAACATGCAACTGCTACTTGCCATTTGAAGTAAAGCTAAGAGAATTTCATCTGACTTATTGAAAGAGAAGAGGGAAGCCTCAATAGAGACAGTAATCATTTGGACTGGGATGTTGCCTGCTGACCTAGGGGATTATTATTTTTTCATTTTGGCTTGTCATACTTCAAGCTCAAGGCTTTGCTACTCTGCGGAACCACCTTTTAACTTTAATGAGATTTAGCACAAGTGATCACTCATTGGGTTTGAACAGCAAACACACCAAGCAGGCTCGATCGGTTCACCTCTGCTTTCAGATCCAGCATTTCCCTCAGGTAGCTTTACCCTCCCGTATCTATCAACAGGACACAAAGCTTCCAGTCATTTAACAAGTGTATTTACTTCTAAGATTTTCTGCAGCTGTTTATGGTTTTCCACAACCACAATGTTAGCACTGCTGTTCTCTGCTACATAATGACAGGCCTCAGGAGAGTTTGTAGTGTAGATACCGACGGCAAGACCACTACAAAAGAAAACAAAAAGAAAAACACAGAATTAGAGGATAAGCAAAGCTGCTGGCAAGACAAAAAGTCATACCATTTCAAACTTTAACAGAGGAAAAACCACAGGCAGAACATCCCATAAAGCAACAACAGTAAGTGGAAAGCTTAGTTGTTCCAAGAGCAAAGGCTCATTTCTGGTCATAGGTAATGTCAGAACAGTGTAACGGGCCAAAGTTGGTCAGATGGAAGACAGCTATCACAGCACTGGATTTTGATACTCTAACCTTTTCCAACATAATATTTTAACCAAAATGCAAATAAGCATGTTTTTGGTTTAACCTGCTGTTCATTTTAAGAGAGAATGTGCTTTTTCTAGCTAAAATATATTTTTTTTGTCTTATTCATTATTAAGTAAAGAGAGTTTAGGTTCTAGCTACCCTCATTACATTCAAATATAAGCAGCACTTGTTTTGTTTTAAACCAAAAACACCCTCTCACATGAATAATGAAATTACTATCTGAAGGCTAGAGCAAAATGCATGTCAAGAGACAACACTCTTTCTTACCCTGCAAAGATAGCTCCAATATCAGCAATAAACCACTCTGGAGAATTAAATCCCAAGAGGCACACTCCATGGAAACGCTCTAGTCCCAGCTGTAAACAAGAGATGAGATTACAGCAATCTTGTTTGTCCTTTGAAGAATGCTTAGAGTTAACTTAGAGTTAACAGAGGCTATGAAAATCCAGCTGCTGAAGTCCAAGCCTTTCAATCTGCTTCAGCTGTTCTCTGGTTTTGCACCAGAGACAATGGAAGTATGTATACTGGAAGATCCCACAGTATGAGTGGAAGGGAAAAACAAACAAAAGAGTGTCCTTAACTATAGGAAATAAGATGATAATCTAATTCTGATGATAACAGGAAGAACACGTAATGTTTTCTTTCTCTCAATCCATCTTAACACCCAGCTGTACAAGTACATGGCTCATCCAGTTTGGTCATTTATGTTGGATTCATAAGTGTTCCTTTGAGTTTTTTCCTGGAAAAATGAAAATTTACAAGCCTTATGAGGGGTTTTGTCCAGGTTTGCCATGTCTCAAATACACCTCCTTAAAGGTTTTCCTAAATATTTTTTGTTTACTTGAATGTGGAAGCAATTTGTATGAAATTCAAACAAAAATACTGTAGTATTTAACAAGATGTTCATGGCATGTTCAAGTAATTCACAGAATCACAGAATATTAGGGATTGGAACAGACCTTGAAAGACCATTTAGTCCAATCCCCTTGCCGGAGCAGGAACACCTGGATCAGGTCACACAGGAATGCATCCAGGTGGGTTTTGAACGTCTCTGGAGAAAGAGACTCCACAACCCCCATGGGCAGCCTGTTCCAGTGCTCTGTCACCCTCACCATGAAAAAGTTGTCTCATGTCTCTGCTTAAATTAAGCGGAACCTCCTATGTTTCAGCTTGCACCCATTCCCCCCTTGTTCTACCATTGGATGTCACTGAGAAGAGCCTGGTTCCATCCTCCTGACAATCGCTCTTTACGTATTTATAAACATTAATAAGGTCACCCCTCAGTCTTCTCTTCTCCAAGCTAAAGAGCCCCAGCTCCCTCAGCCTTTCTCCATAAGGGAGATGCTCCACTCCCTTCATCATCCTCCTGGCTTTGTATTGGACTCTCTCAAGCAGTTCCCTGTCCTTCTGGAACTGAGGGACCCAGAACTGGACAGAATATTCTATATGTGTTCTCACCAGGGCAGAGTAGAGGGAAAGGAGAACCTCTCTTGACCTACTAACCACCCCCTTTCTGATACACCCCAGGATGCCATCGGCTTTCTTGGCCACAAGGGCATGGTGCTGGCTCATGGTCATCCAGCTGTCCACCATGACCCTCAGGTGCCTCTCCCCTTCGCTGCTCTCCAGCAGGGCAGTGCCCAACTTATCCTGGTGTTTGGGGTTGCTCTTGTGCAGATGCAGGACTCTACACTTGCCCTCATTATACTTCATTAAGTTCCTCCCCGCCCAATTCTCCAACCTGTCGAGGTCCCACTGGATGGCAGTGCAGCGTTCTGGTGGGTTAGCCACTTTCCCTGACACTTTACGACTCATCAACATATCATTTGTAAGAATAAGATACAGCTGATTCCAGCCATTTCAGCAGTTAAGCTGCTGACCATGAACATGTAGTATAATTCAACAGAAGCTCACCTTCAGAAAGCTTTTGGCTGCTTTACAGCACTCATCATAGTACATATTGTAAGTTAGCTTTATCCACTGGCCACCTTTCTTGGATGCAAGAGCATAATAGTCACCATATTTACTAGTAGCTTCCTGGAATAGATCATGAACAGTCTTTGGTGCCTCGCTGCCTATGCCCTGCTCATCCATCCTCAGTCTGACTTCTCCATCTCGTTGTGTTGTCCACACACTCGAGGGAGGAGGTGAAGAGGCTAGATTGAAAGAAAAATATTCAACATCTCATGTTTAGAAATTGCTTTCTGCCGTAACAGAAATATAAATACAAGTATTGAAGTAAAAGCAAATGCCAACAGCTCCCTCCCCACCCTTTTCCCCCACTATTTTAGAACAAGACTAAGAGATGAAGCCTCTAAAGCACATTCAAAATTTTCGTTTACCTCTCCTTCTGACCTAAATCTTCCTGCGACTTATTTATTTATTTATTATTAAAATAAGTAGTACATGATTACCTGGTAGATATGCATTAATCACTGATACTATTTTACTCCTTGGAGCACACCAGTGCTTTAAAGCCTATGTTCTAGAGACTTCTGGACAGACTACCCTGCCATTTGAATTCCCTCTTCCAATGTTATGGTTTTGTAAATGACTCTCATTTAAGTAATAATTTTATGCACATAACAGTAACTAAATATTCTCTCTACTTACATTTGAAACCAAGCTTGTCCATCTGAGATCCCTCTGTCTTAGTATCTTCAACTGTCTCAGTGTTGTAGACCTCAACAACTCTGCAAGGCAGAAGTAATTAGCACTGGATAGACTTTAGCACACTGGATGAAGAATGTCTTAGCCATACTCACCCCATCACTTAACTACATTAAGCCTTGCAAGTCAAGCAAAGGTGAGTGGTTTCTGATGTTTACTAGCCGGCTTTATTAATTTTACTAGCTCAGACACCAATGAAACACGCCCACCTTGGCAAGTGTGTGGTCTTTGCCTGCACTGCTTTTGAACATGTGTATGTCGCTCTAACTGTAAGACTAGCTGCAGAAGAATCCATGAACACAACATCCATGATGCAGTGATAATTTAATACCACAGGTCTGCTCTGCGTGCCTGAAACAGACTACAGCAGTCAGAGAGGTGGGAACAGACAGGGGCACGCAGATCTGGTGCTTTTCTCCGATCTGTGCTGTGCGAGCCTAAGAAAGGCGGCAGCGCCCCAAGGCCGTGTTCCCGTGCAGCACAGGCATCACCACAGTGACCCTGGGGAAAAACCCATAGAGATTTCCTGCAGAAAGCAAGGCCAGCTAAGAGCAGGAAATTGATTAACAGGAAATCCTGTTCTTAGGTATTCCTAATGAAGTTAGTACATCAGGCTTGCGCCAGATGTTTGTGCAGAAATTGAACAGGCACTCTTCAGAGACATCCCTCTATCTACTTCAGCTGTGCTCCTCACAAGGAGTTTGCACTGTGGTATCTGTGGTTGCCCTTTTTACTTTCAGTCTTGCAAGAGCCATTAAAACACTTCCCGCCTGCATCTGCAGAACAGTGTTCTTCCTCTGTCCTTTTCCAAAACAGACTTTCTCAAAGCCGTAAGTGATGAGGATATGGAATAATTAAGTCACACATCCCACTTCAGGCCACGAGTTGGAAGCCAGAACCTGTGAGATTTCGTATTCGAGTCTCTGTGCTCTGCCCACAGAATGACGTATTATCATACCTCCATGCTACAAGCAGACAACATTTGTTCCTCTACCCTGGGCAAACCGCACTTGTACCATCACCATAGCACCAAGGCCCAAGCATCATCTCTACCCAAGATCATACTCCAGAGAAACTAAAGCTCCATCTTGCCTTGCCAAACAGCCCTGAGATGGGTCCTCTGCTCAAGGCCATCATGGAAGCATTTGTTTCTTCATGTCAGCACTAGGTATTCACTCTTCCTTCACTGCAACTTCTGGTGTGAAGTTTCTTCCAAGGTCTGATTCCTCGGTGGTCTTCTAGAAGGGGTTGCGTGCCCGTGACATCACAGACATCATGGACGGGGTGGCCAAGTCCTGTCTAATGGTGCAGCTCCCTCACAGAAAGATGGCCTGCCAACTCTGCTCTCACTAAGCAGGACACATCTGGTCCCACACAGACCCTTCAGCCTATCGCCGGCATGGTGCCACCCAAGCCTCATACTTTCTTCCCCTTCTACTGGATCAAAGGGAAGACACACAGCACCTTGTGAGTTTCTGTCTAAGACGTAAGTTGCTTCCCTTCCTTTCACATTTCCTCTGAACTTCTTAGGGGGTAATCAACTCATGGCTTTGCACATAGGATAGGATTTAAGGCATGGAGCTTTGACTTGGCTACTCCTGTGTACTGTCCAAAAGCAGAATCACTTCTATCTAATCTGCAAACTACAAACCAGAGGTATGTAAATCAGCTTTCTTCTTTTCTCCAAAAAGGATTACAAGATCTTCTCTACTATGTATTTCCTCACTGTTACCGAGAGCATTTTCCAACACAAATTAACCCCCAGTTGCTGTAGTTCTGCATCATTTCTCCACCTGCTTTTGTGGACAAAGTGTGGAAGTGACTCAGTAATATGAGCAAAAACCCCTGCAGCTATTTCCGTTACGGGGAATCGAGTCATACTTTTTTTCTTCTTCTTACTACATATAATTCCAACTTAGCCCCCAAAAATTAGGTAAAGAGTGTCTTGGAAGTCTGACAGCTATATCCCATTACACTGTGGTGAGAATTAGACCCTTAGCTATCAACCTACTATTTATTATGAGGTTATTTAGATTTACAGCCAATCAGGTTGCCTAGAATGATAAAAATCAGCACAGGTACTGCACACAAGCAGTCCCCTAATGAGGCACACCTCTTGTTTACAGTGCAGTGATGCTTCCCAACGCATGTAGTACTTGCTAGGTATTTCACATATTTGATCAGTGAGATTATAGATTCAGCTTTTGGATTTTGGAATTAGAAAAAAAAATGTTCAAAATTTCTTCTAAAAACCTTAATGTCCCAATTAATCTAAGTAAACATGCTAGAATATGAGCTATATCCTGTGTATGCAGGTCACCACAGAAAAAAATAAAATCTTAAATTAGACAAACCTAGCTGAAGAGTTGACCAGTGCATCATCCAATGACACCTTGCAGTTTTCTTGAGCATCCACATTAAGATAAGCCGTGGGGACAGGTTCTGTAAGTGCCATACGTGCATCTGATTCACACAGCATTGTCCCTGTAAAGACAGTTTAAAATTAAAATAGAATCAAATACTACAGTGAAATCAGCTTTCATTGATGCAGCTATCTGACAAAGACAATTCCAAAGCAGATATAACTCAAGACTGATGTATTTGTATGAAATACAGTAAATTCTGTAAGTGGATAAAGTACCCTTCACATTAAGCTTGGCTTGTATGAAAAGCCTGATCAGAATTACGATTATTCATCCATTCTCACACCTGAAAATGCGCTTGACAATTACAGTTTTGAAAAAGCACCACTAGGTTAACGTTTATATTTGCACTCTTTTGCCCCGAACGTTAAGGCTTAGCTTTCAGACCTCCCCCAAACCACCCACCGCAGGGCTCCAGTGCAGCCTTACAATGCATTGCCTCGCCTTTGTGCAGCCTCTCCTCCCGCAGCCTCTCCGGACGAGCAACGACGTGTAATATCCTTTATTTTTAAACTAGCGCCCACGAGGCAGATCTGGAGCATTTATGTCATGTGCTCTCTGCCTCGCAATTGGAAGCAGCCAGTCACCCCACACTGCCGCCTAATGCGGAAGCTCTTTCTCTGCGCCTGCCCGCCGTGCTTGGCTCTCGGGGTGCGGGAGCATTGGGGTTCCTTTGGCTCTCCACAGCGTCCCCAGAGCAGCTGTTGGGGTACAGCCGCTGCTGCATGCCCACTCCCTGGGGACCTAAAAAACTGTTCTGGTAAAAATCAGCACTCGGCAGCCGCTGTGCTCTCAGCATCTCCTACGCTGCTTTCAGCGGGGGTTTCTGCACTTTGTTGCTACAGGGTTTCGTCACCCAAACGAAGCATTTTCTAATCCTGAAAGCAACGCAGATTTTATGTAAGGTTTATATTCAACAGCCTTTGATGCTCGTCACTTGACAGGCAGAGCTTTAATTGCTTCAATGAATTTCTAACTGACTGGAGATGAATCCTATTATCCTTCATCTTTTTAAAAAGAGGGTTTTAGCACACTATTTCATACCGACATTAGACAGAGCAATTTAAAGCAGGCAATGTGAGAAGCACATCTGGCTGAATGATGACAGATATTAACAAAAGGAAAGAGTCCTTTATCTGATGAATCTGACAATAGCTAAGCTGGGGCTGGAGGAGGATGTGCCTGTGCAGTGTCCTGCCCCTGACAGCAGTGGGTGAAGGCATGGCCAGCCACAATTCCCAGCACACAAGCCTCCTTCTATCCCAAAAAAGCACATCCCCTCCTCCCAATTCCTCATCTATGCAAGGACGCGATGGTGCTCGATTTGTGCTCTGCTTGCTACAGGCTACGATTCAGAATGCAAAAATAGTTCAATTCACACGCAGCTGAGAGAGGCACATCTTCAAAACCCATCTCTAAATCTCTGAGGTTCGTGGCAGACGTTGCCCAATGCCCCCATACTAGACTACAACACCATTTTGTTCTTTTGATAAGACAGCCACGAGAAAAGGTGCATTATCTGCATTATCTATACGGAGTAGCCTACTGCTAGCAGCAGTCACCCAGGCCATGGTAGAGTGGGTTTTGTCCCATCCCCAGCCTGGAGGAGCTCAAACCCACATCTAGAAGAGCATGTCGTTTTGCAGATGGTGTGGAGCCAGCCAGTGGCAGCATCACCACCCCTCCATCTCCTGGGGAGTCCTGAGAGGAGAAAGAACTTACTGGAACCAGCAGCCACGGGGCCTGACCCCGCTGCAGTGCACATCCCAGGGGTGACCCCAAGGACAGGGTGTCCCTGCTGGATCCACAAGCAAGCTGGATATGGCACGCAGAGTACAGACATGAGGCTGCACAGCCAGCAGGTCCTGGGAGATGCACGAGGGTATCACTGCCTCCACCATGCCCAGCAGACGGGGTTTTTCAAGGAGAATCCACATGTCAGTGCCATGTGGCCCCCGACACTGAGAGAACAGTTGCACCAGCAGGTACAAGCAGTAGCGGAATTTTTGGACACTTGTCCCAAGGACACTTGTGCCATGAAACATAAGAACACAATGCAGAAAGCCGAAGTCCAACCTAGCTGTGCAAGTTTTCTTTGTGAACACAGGTCACACGGATCCCAAGACAGTAGTTCATTTTCTGTAACAAATTTTGGTTAGAAACAAACCAATTGCCAGTACATATACTCTGATCAGTTCTGCTAAGCAATGTAGCAACAGCCCTTCATCTCGTGATGCTTTGTCACCTCCCCAGCTGCACTACACAAGCTGCTGGAAGACAGGGCAGACACACAGGCGCTCACAAGAGCCTGATTTGACTTTCATGGTAGCTCGATAGGCAGGTGAGTGGGATCAGGAACGATCCTCTCTTGCCACATGCTATTTCTAAGGGAAATAGCGCCCTAACATGCCACAGTTGGTAGGAACATGAGGAACACACACCCAAACAAAAGCCTGGTGAAAGAAACCGCCCTTGTAATTACAGCTGTGTGAAAGCTTAAGTTGTCCGACTGCAAACCACCTTCTGCTTGGAGGGCGAGCTGTATCCTACAAGGGCTGGAAGGATATGAACTACCTAAGGATATGAAAGCGCTGCAGAGCTGGACTGCAGGCACACTTGTGACAGCCAAAGCTACAGAGGTGAACATTTTGTTTATAACAGTCTGAACGTGCCTTCACTCAAAACACACACAGAGCCTCAAAACCAGCAGTTCAAGTTAAGATTGCCCAGTGCATGCGTGTGTTCATCAGTCACCCTAACATTTGCTAGCACAGGCCCCCTTTGCTCCCGGTTATTGTTTTATTTTCCTTGTGCTCATACTGGCAGCACTTCTGATCCTGTCCAGTTTTTGTTGCGCAGACCAGCTCGAGGAGACAGCTGCATTATCTCCCTCCCTCTCCAGATTTCCACCCAAACTGAAACTTGAACTTTTTGTTTTCCCTGAAGATTTATTAAGTGAGGAAATAGCAGCTGAGCAACCTGCTTTTCCTCTCCCAGATAAATTTTGTTTTTAAAAAGGCTGCATTATAAACTTCTAAGCACAATAAGTTTTCTCCAGGACAGCCCTGCTGACCACAGGCCAGCGTGGTGAAGTGCTGCAAGAAGAACACGGGGGAAATAAACCCCGGCCCCTGCGGGGTGAGCACACAATGCAGACTCTCAACGACTCTACTGCAGTACCTTCAGAGAGCTGAATTTCAGGTTAATAAAGCTGTCCATAGCAAAACCTTCAGTAAGTAGGTTTAGCTATGGAAAATCCTTCTGGCAGCTGGACCCAAGGCTTTCCTGCCCGCAGAAGAGGGCCGGCATGTGCCAGCACCACATGGCCAGAGGGCTCGGCGCAGGGCAGAGCCCAGGGCGCGCGAACCATCCGCCACATAAGCCAGCACATAACTGGTGGCTCTGAGTTTTACGCAGCTTGCTCCTCCAGAATGCCGGGTTATTATCGGTGAATTCCCCAGTGTGACTCACCAGAGGGCCGCTTTCTGAGTTCCTCTTTCCTAAACTGCTATCGATTTTCCTGCATGATCTGCACGCAGCAGGCTGTGAAGGGAAATTCCCTCACACACACACAAGAAGCACAGAAATGAGGCACAGAAACGCGTTCAGAGACGCGGAAGGCGCGCCCCTGCCAGCCCCCACCACACCCAGGGCTTTATTTCACTGCTGTTCAGGGCCAGCCAGACCCGGACCTGACGGCACCGCTGCTACCGCGGCATCTCCGGGCATTTCGGGCACGGCACCAGGGCACGGCTGGGGCTGGATGAACCTCTGGAGACGGAGCCAGCCTCCCCGGCCAGCAGAGTCACCCACGCGGGCTCTGCGCGTCTCCACAGCGAGAGCCCCCCGCGCCTCCTCAAGAGCCCCCTGGTGGCGGCCGCCCGCCCCTCCCCCACCCCCCGCTCCCCGCTCCCCTCACGCACGCCACGCGCGCGCGCTCCCCCGGCCCGCCCCGCGCACGCGCCGTTACCTCAGGAGCGGGAACGCGCGCGCGAGACTCCCCCCACCACGGCTGCCGCGCGCCGCCACGCGGGACCCTTCTTAAAGCGCGGGACCGGAGGGGGCGTGGCCAAGAGCGACGAGGCCACGCCCCCTTCCTCCGGGGTCACCTGCGGCCATCGAGCCCCCGGGGCTCAGAGCCGGGGGGGGGGTGAAACACGGGGGGGGGAGCAGCCAGGGCTCCGTGCCCCCCGGAGCTGGAAAACGAGAGCGGGGCGAAGCGGGGGCTCCCTCCCGGGCCCAGCTTAGTTTCCTTTTTTTTTTTTTTTTTTTTTTGTCACCAAACAAGCAGCGGCCGGGTGGTTTGGCAGATGCTAACGCCCCGGAGTTTCACTGCGGCCGGGCTGCAGAGCCCCAGACTCCTCTAAACTGCCTTTTTTTTTTTTTTTTTTTTTTTTTTTCTTCCCTGCAGAGCCATTCCCACTGCTACAGGGTGGGGAGGATGCGGCTGGGCTCCTGCCAGCAGAGCAGGGACACAGCTGGGGCTGCAGCCGGGGAGCGGTGCTGCTGCCGCCAAGCCAGGCCTGGAGCCCCACATCGCGAGGCCCAGGGGCTGTTCCTCTCCCTGCCCCTGCAAGCTCATCTGCTCCACGCGTGGCCTGGCCAAGCCCTCATATGGCCATGTTTCAATCCACACGTGGATTTACTCTGGAAAGCAAGGACACAGATGGCATCCGGGGAGTTGGCACGATCAGTGAGCTCAGAGGACCGCCAACCCTCCCACCCCAGTCATGCCCCAGTCATTAGGTAGCACCTTCTGTGCCGACGAGGGGCAGATTGTTCTCAAAGACCCAAAAAAAGATTCAGTGGCACAGCCCAAAGGTTAACTGATGGGGCAGGAGCAGCCAGTTCTATTTTTGGTAATGCCCTGAGCCAACAAGTGACCTTAGGCAAGTGGTTTTTTTTTGCTTGTTTATCAGAGCAAGGTTGCAACACTACCGAGGTAGATGTCAGTGTGTCTGCAAAACCCTCATCAGTCCCGGGGCCAAAGGGGACCACGCTGCTTGCTGGAAAAGGACCAGAGGAGAGCAAAGCACATGATGCAGAAACACAGGTGGTGCTCACGCATCTGTCATGAGGAGAAGAGCGACCATCCTGGCTGCTTGTAGAGGGTCAGCTCCTCCCTTGTACACAGGAGCAAGCTCTTGTGTACACGAACTGTTAGTGCTGACTGCCCTAGCCTTTTCTAAATAAAGATGAAGTAGTTGAGCTTGAACTCCTGGGGTGGTGAACTCACCAGAGCAACTGCACCCTTTGTCAAGTATCACCTTTGCTGGTTCTCTATATACAATTCATTAACTCAAGCAAGTCCCAGGGTTCTCGTTTTCCCAGGCAACCAAAGCAGGTTGGCCCAAGGAACGCTGGAAGGAAGCCCGAGCAGTGCAGAATCACTCACCCGAGGCGAACTTCTGCACTGGCTGGCTAGGCCAGGCTGGAAGCTTTTTGCAGGCAGCACTTCATTAGATCACCAGCACGAGCCTGATCTCACTGAGTTTTCACGCCATGAAAATTCAGGATGAATTGTATATGAATTATAAGTAAAGCAGACCTAACAATTTAAATTAATTGTTTAAATGATCTGTCCAAATTAGAGCATATACAGAGTTTTCCAAATTAATGAAGCTGTGAAATGCTAGCAAGGAGTTCTAATTTTAGTTTGACACAGATTGAAGAAGTATCACATCTGGTGTCCTGCCCAAAACAGATCCCAAAGCATGAGAGATCATGAGGGAAAGAGGAGGAGTTCTTGGCTGCAGTCTGACTGTGGAACAAACTTCTAGAAGACACCAGGCAAATACAGGGTATTCAAGAAATATTAAAAAAAAAAAAAAAAAAGTAAAAATGATAAAACAAACGCAACACAGCAAACTGTTTCCCTTTGAACTAGTCTTTCCATTACTGTGTTGCTCTTAAAAGTGACACCAGAAGATTGTGGGAGGAGAGGAGATGGCTGCAAGTTAAGAAGCCTCAAGTTCTGTTAATAATACAGGATCAACTAAGATGGAGCATGACGCCAACAAGGACAGAGGTGTCTCTCACAAGATGAGAGAGGTAAGATAAAAGCCTTAACGAAGTCCAGGATAAACACAGACCGGGCCACTGGTACTTCACGTTTGTGCATGTCAGGTCACCCAGCTTCGGTTACAAACCTGTTTCCTGTGACCTACAGAAAGTCATTCTGCTTCCTGGAAGAATGCAATAAATTCAGTTTGCAGATTCTTTCCTATTCTAACCAAAGAAACATCTCTTAATACAGCTGTAAACACAGAGAGAGAGGGTGGAAATAAGCTCCTTACTTAGCTAAATCATTCCCCATAAGGAATAAGTCGTATCTGCCCACTTACATGACCTAAGACAGTTTACACAACTTATCACTTTCATCACCCTCCCAGTTCATCCCTGGCATTGGATCTGTAAACTATTCTGGGCTAGCATTCCTCCAATAAAGTTCAGTTATTTCCAACTCCAGGGTTACTTGTAGCAAGTGACTTAACCCAAAGTCTAGTTGCACCTCAGGTTAATGACTTCAAAGATAACACGGGGGATGGGGGGGGAGTGGTGAGCAGCCAATGCACCATTTCATCAATTTCCACAAGAAGGGTGACGTGGGAAGAATGAATGCACTGAGAAAATAAGGCAGTAAATAAGCAGTCACAAGGAAGCGAGGGAGCCAGAAGAGTTTGTTTATAGCACCAGCATTTCTGAACTCAACAACTCATGTCATCTTTCCCACCAACGACTTGTAGCATCTTCCTGGTCATTTGAAAAGGGTCTACAGCAAACAGGCGTAGGCCTCTCTGGAGGAAAAAATAAAATAAAACTCACTAAAATCCCAAATTAAGGTGTGGATCCATACCCAAAGCTGTCACCAATCAACATAACTTCAACAGAGTCACAGAGTCTTCACCAGGACACCAGCTGATATGTCCTTTCTTTAGCTGATTCAGTAAAGCCAGTCTGCAAGGTGACCCTTCTACAGTTCTGTTCTCATAAATAAAACTGTAGCAAACAGTATACCTCAAATACCTTTTTATTATTTAATACTAATTAAAACCCTCACTCTAGTGGGCCTATGAAGCAATACGGTATAGGTTAAAGCTGTCCACTGTTTTATACAACACATAAACAATAGCATATTGCATACACGTTTATGAAGCATGAAAGGCAGTGCAAGATTAGAATTTCTAGCCTATATAGTCATTTCATTTGATGCTTGACATCACTTCTCTCTAGAAATCTTGTCTATGTCCCCTGAACACTCAAAATTAATATTAGGATGTTATTTGTGCCCACCACAGGTGATTCCACTTTTTCTAGAGGATTTAATGCAAAAGTAAATGCTTCAGAAGTTAAGTGTAGAAGAGTGGAGACGTTTCCAGCATTTCAGGGGAGGAAAAAAAAAAAAAAAAAAAAAAAAAAAAGCAGCTGCATTTCAGGAACTTCAGTAAAGAATTACATCTTCTTTCTCACTACTGTAGGATAAAAACAGCAGGCTTGCTTCATGATTACCCAGTCAAGGGACTTTGTTGCAATGGTATCACAATGTTTACCAGGCATGTCTAGTCCAAAGCAGAACAAGGCTGCACCTCATCTGTCCTCACCATTTAAACAGTGTTGTAACCAAGAAAAAGGATTAAAGCATGATTACTGTAAGACACAGAAACATGCTCTCTCACTTGATTACAGCAGAGACCAGATATCATACTGTGTGCTTTGAGGCAACATGAACAAGAAAAACTGCTGATGATGAATTGACCTTACTTGTAGTATAATGCAAGACCTATGCCTCTATAATAGTCTTAAATGTTAATAATCCATAGGGCTACTTAGTAATTTTTTAAATTTATTTTTTAAAAAACAAACTCCCTCTAGTAAAACAAACAAACAAACAAAACTAACTTACCCATATAAACAAGTTGAATCTTTCTGGTTAATATTTAGTTTCTAAATTTCAACTTTTTCACAACTCAGGAGGGAAGAAGTGACCCGAAATATTCACAGGATAAGCAGATGGGAAACAGTTGTCCTACCATGGCTTGGTTTTCAGAATAATTCAACCCGAACAAGCAAGTTACACTACATCACGTGAGAACAGCCTTTCATTCTCTGCCCTAATGCTGGTCCTCCTTAAAGGGTAGCTAGCTGGGCCTAAAATGCTACAGCAGCACAATTCCCAACAACATATTTTTATTTTTTTTTTATTGAAGAAAACTCCCGCTCAATGGTCTAATCCAGGAAATCATTCTATAGCAGCTGGAACAGTTCTTACCTCTCATTGCCCCCTTTTACCTGAGGTGCTGCAGTTCACAGCATCATAGCTCAGACTCACTTTGCTGCCAGTCTGGGCTACAAATCCAGGCTGCACATGGAGTAGCAGTGCAAAAAAGCAGCCATACCTTTCTATTGGCACTGCTGCACAGATGACAGCTTTTGGAGAGGTGGAATAGAAAAATGAGGAGGATGGATACAACAAAGTTCACTACAGCTTGTTTGCCAAAGCCTTAAAGAGTCAGCTACACCTCATTTATGTACAACTGAAGTCACTTGCTGCTATCCTTTCAGCAGGCCGCCACCACCACAGAAACCCAACAACCCTTCCCACCTACACGAGAGCAGATCACACCTCTCTGGGACCCAGCAGATCAAGGAGCAAAGAGCTCAGACCAGGCCACTACCCACTGTCGCACGGCTGCTGGCTCTTAGTCCTGTTGATTTGCTGGTGCATAAATGTTTGCTATATCATTCCAGACAAAAGCAACTGATATGGTTTAAGTAGTTTAACTAGCTTGTTGTCGTGGTTTAACCTGGCCGGCAGCTAAACACCACGCAGCCGTTCGCTCACCCTCCCCCCTCCCTCTCTGGGACGGGGAAGAGAAATGGAAAGTGAAGCCCATGAGTTGAGATAAAGACAGTTTAATAAGACAGGAAAATAATAATAACAAAATAATAATAACAATAATAACAATAATAATAATATGGTGATAATAGGGAAATAATAATGATATGTACAAACAAGTGATGCACAATGCAATTGCTCACCACTTGCTGACCGATGCCCAGCCTAACCCCGAGCAGTCCGGCCCCCTCCCCCCGGCTAGCCACCCCTATATATTGTTTAGCATGACGTTAGATGGTATGGAATACCCCTTTGGCTAGTTTGGGTCACCTGTCCTGGGTCTGTCCCCTCCCAGCTCTTACTGCACCCCCAGCCTGCCCGTTGGCAGGACAGAGCAAAAGGCTGAGATGTCCTTGGCTTAGTATAAGCACTGCTCTGCAACAATTAAAGCATCGGGGTGTTATCAGAACTCTTCTCATCCTAAGCCAAAACACAGCATTCCACCAGCTACTAGGAAGAAAATTAATTCTGTTCTAACTGAAACCAGGACACTTGTCTAAATTAAAGCAGCTGATTTTGTCTGGTAATAGTTTTGGTGATCATTTCTCAACTTCACAACTGGTAACATTCATCTCCAAAATACATGAGAAGGCAATGCAAATTTATGGCAGTAATCTTTCCAGCAGCGCATCTGTGTCAGGAAAGCATATAAACTTAGTGTAAAACACAGAAGGAGGTGGTTTGGACTAATGACTGGTTTTGCACAGCTGTAGACTGGGCAGCAATCACACGTTATTCTGCCAGGAGAGAGGTGGGAAAAATAACCCTGCCTGTTAGGATACAACAAACTGATGCAGGTGTAACATCTTCAACCAGAAGTTGTCCATTACTAATATTAAGCTAGGAAAAAAAAAAAAAAAAAAAGAAAAAAAAAAAGTTAAAAAAAAGAAAAAAAAAAGTTAAAAAAAAAAGAAAAAAGTAAAAGCCCAGACATTTATTATTATTATTATTAATTATTTTGCCAGCATATCTGCATTAAAGCAAGGAAGGCATTTTTAGAAACAACAGTAGTAACAGCTTGGGGGTAGGAATTTTTCTGTTTTGTTCTTGCGGTTTCTTTTTCTACAGTCACAGTGAACACTGCTGCACTGACTAAACACGGAAATATAAACTATATCCTCATAGGCCTCAGCCTCTAACAGAGCACCTTTCCTTGTTGATTCCTCTGTCTCCTGGGTGAGGAAGTTGTCAACACACTCCAGCAACTACCTGGACTGCTTATGCCCTGCTTCCCAGCCTACCCCTCCTACAAAGCCTGTAGCCCTCCATTGCACCACTGCAGCCATGGGAGCCATCCCACACACCTCTGTGATCCCAGCAAGGCTGTGGCCTTGCAACCACACACATCTCTAACTCACCTCATTTATTTCCCATGTTTCCTGCATTTCTGTACAGGCACCCCAGCGTGTTGACTTTCTAGAAGGAATTTGGGGAATTTCTCTATGTAAGTGCCTTTCAGGCACTTCCTTCCTTACCTGCAGGTGCTGGAGGTAACCCTACCTATGCCCTGTTTTGTTGATTTTATGTTCCATCCCTGTCATATCACCCCACACCCTTTGCTCAGCGACCCTGTACACTATTCCCTCCCAGGGCTGCTGGTTTCTCCCTCCTGACCTGCTTGTGATTATGTAAGAAGCAGGGAGAGTAATTTAAACTCAATGCAACAGAAAGGAAGTTCTGTATTTTACAGAAGGGAACTTCTCTGTTCCATTGAAATCTTGTGCCAGGACTGTTCAGGCACTGAGTTATTACACAAACATTGCCTCCATACAGAAGCTGTGTTGACACAAGCTATATTGATTTACTTATATCAATATGACAGTCTTTGGTAACATCGAAGTTGTGGACACATCCTCTCCTAGTTCCTGCAAGCCGAGGAGGCGCTGCTCCCTGCTGGATACACCCACATTTGTCATGGCTGTATGCACTGCTTTTTCCATGACAGTACACAGTGTTTTTTTTCCCCCAAAATTTCTAGACAGCTATGGCCAAACCAAGCAGATAAAACCCCAGATAAAACCAAGCAGATAAACCCTGGATAAATGCTTAGTCCTTTAATTGTACAAAAAGGAAATTTATGTAGTCAGAGAGCACTTGGTTTTCTAGCTGTGCTGAAAAAAAGCAACTATTAGGGTGAAGACACAAAGTTGAGACTAGTAACCTGCTCAAAGAGTACAGCCCAAGTCCACAGGCTCAAGCAGTGAGACATGAAGCCTGCATTTCTTGAGGCTTGCAGTCATTCAGACCGATGTCCTCACTCCAAGCAGATCACAATGCTAACAGGTATACCAGGCACTTCACACTGCCTCCTGCTTTGCTGCACTCTGCATTTTGCTGCAGGCTGTTGTGACACTTGCTGCCACCCAAAGGAGACGCAAGAAGGGCAAGAGAAGGGCTGAATGCCCTTTGTTTCATCTCCAGGGCTTGCCTGTTCTCTCTAAATTTAGATGAGGCTGAAAGGAAAGCAGCAATGCTCTGCTGTGCTTACATGACGGGACTGTGCCTGTAACGTTAGAATAATTGCAGCCCTGAATTCACTTTACTGCTGCAGAAATGTGAAGGCAGAGTGTGCTAGCAAAAGAGGACGTACTCTATGGTGCCATTGGGAAATTCCAGTATGGCCTTGGAACAGCAACAGTAAACAGATTGCTCCTTTTAAATCCAGCCAAAGGCACTGAAGAAAGTTGTGATCAGACCAGCAGCACATTCAGAAATGCATGAGGTAGAAGACAACATTCCTAGGGCTATGATTTTAGCGGGCACTCATCCAATGTGCTGCAGTGCTTGACAGATGTGGCAGCTCCGTGCAGGAAAAGCCACTGTTTCAGTTTGCTGTTAGTTGTTCCAAGGGGTTTTCTTGGGAGTAGCTGGTATAGAGACCTACTCTGTTCTCAAGTGTCCCTTCTGAGCAGCAACCTGCCTACAAAAATAGAACGTATCCCGTCTGCATAACAATTGAAAATCATTGTTAGTTTAAATTGTATCACTAATGTATTTAAAAAAAAATTAAATCTATTATCTCTGTTCAGACAATCCCCAGGGAAGTAGTCACTGCACCAAGCCTGTCTGAATTTAAGAAATGTTTAGACTGTGCACTTAAGTCTTGTGGTCTAAAATTTTGGGTAGACTTGTGCAGTGCCAGGAGTTGGACTCGATGATCCTTATGGGTCCCTTCCAACTTGGGATATTCTATGATTCTTAGTTTGCACTGGATGATGCTGTTTATGCTTTGATAAAATGGACAGAAGGAGCCACCAGTTCAAGACACCTTGTATTTTACATCAGATGCACTGAGATCACTCAGCAGTAAAATCTGACATTGACAGGCGTGAACTTGACACAGGAAGCTTTCAGACAGTAAGGTGCTGTGTGGGTTGGTGCCTATATAAAAACAAGGATTCTCTTCATGAGAACTGGCTGAACACAGGCAAACATTTTTTAAGGGAAAAAAAAAAAAAAAAAAAAAAGACAATAAAAAAGATTTTTGCTTTGTTTTTAGTCTTCTGAGAAAGTTTTCATTTTATCGGCAAAACAATTCAAGGCAATAATTTAATTTAAAGTTTCATTATCAGCCACCAAAACTACATTTTTTTTCACATATAAGCATGAAATTTCAAAGGATCCCATTCCCCTTGCAGGTAAGACAATTTTTTTGTTAAACTTTCTTTTTAGTCAAATCAATTCAGACAGGTCCTCTGAGCAGTGATTATGAAATGGGATTTAACTGTGTTACAGCTGCCCTCCTGTGGGTAGGAGCTATTATAACTGCAGCAAGCACAGCACCTCGCAAACCAGACTCATTTTTTTGCTTTCTTTCCCAACAGCTTCCTTAAAAGCAGACTGCTTCTACCAGATCCACCCTGGTGCTACACAGGCTGAAATGAAAGCTCGGAGATTTGGCTTATGCAGCAGGTGCAAGAAATGAGGAAAAATTAATTCCAGTGACCAGCTCGACACAACAAATGACAGACAGGTCCTAATTAAAAATAACAACCCTGTGATTACCACCCAGGTTCCCAGATGGGAGCTGGATGACTTCCAGGGTTTCAGGTACTTTATCAAAGGTTGTAGTCTGGACGTTAGAAAGCATTTCAGGATATTTCTGGCAGGAGTTCATATAATAATGGACACTTCTAAAACCGTAAGAGTATTTCAGAACATGGTTTACATTTGTTTTGCGGAGGCACAGATGCCACGCAAGAGGCAAAGCAGAGAACAATCCTGCCCTAAAAACTAAAGCAATAACAGATCTGTGACACCATGTTGCAGGCAATGCTGGACTGTGAAGGACTGTGTGCGCTTGTGAAGGATTTCATTAAGCTCTTAATAAATTTGAGCAATGATCTGAAATAAGCCTGATTCAATTCAACACGACCAAATGCATAGCACTGTGCTTATGCTGGAATAAGTGACCACATAACTGCAGGATGAAAAACATCTACTTACATAGCCCTTCTGTAGGAGAGAGCTGGATTTTTCTTACAGAATATATATATATATTTTTTTAATTTAGAAAACAAGAGATTTGGGGGAGAAAAGAGAGCAATCTTCAGACACATTGGAAGGTGCTATAAAGAAAAGATATAAATGGTTCCCATTTCCAGTGTGAACAGAACAACGGGGAGGAACTTGAACAGCAACAAGTGAGATTTAGACTGGAGATGGGGAGGGGAACCTGCCCAGCTGTAAAGACAGTTAAAGTTTAAATACCATGGCTAAGGAAAGATTGGGCTCACCACCATTAAGAAACCTTAAGAGTAGGTAAGGTTTAAAAACCTGTCAGGTAAAACAAGAGTAAAGTATGTCCTGCCTTTGGTGATGTTTATGTGTATTAAATGACTTCTCATAAACTATTCCCATCTCTATTTTCTATTTCACTGTTATTAAGCAATGACACCTTCATGCGAAATTTTCTATTTTTAAATAACCTTGGCTTAAGGACTACAATCCATTAAAAGACTAATTTTTCTTTGGAATTTCTGAACATTTTATCCAGCATGTCTCTGGAGCTCACACATACGACTCAGTTCTGGGAATTTTTCCCGTATAACTCATGGCAACCTCCTCAAAACTAACCCCAAATCTGTGGACAGATCAAATTTTAATCAGCAAGCCTTCCTCGTTCCTCCAATATCTAGTCTCTGATTTATATTACCTCACTCTCTATTTCTCTCTCACCCTTTTCCAGTAACCCTTTTCCTGGTAAGTTAGGTAAGAAAACAAATAATCCTGTGGGTTTGAAGCTGACTGTGTTATTGGAATCTCCATGGGTACAAATTCCACACACTTCCTTGGCTTAGGTTGTGACATACTTTTCAAAAAACGTTACAGCAAACTTCATCATAAAACCTCTTTGTTCCATGTCAATATGGTGATTCTCTTCATTCCTGT
The DNA here is from genome assembly GCF_047663525.1 of Anas platyrhynchos. NCBI lineage: Eukaryota > Metazoa > Chordata > Aves > Anseriformes > Anatidae > Anas > Anas platyrhynchos. The sequence goes on from NC_092615.1 coordinate 5,610,581, forward strand.
TGAAATACCTGCTGGGGATTTTTCTAAGCCATTGAAAAATGCATTGAAAATGAGATTCTGCTGGGTTTTGCTAAGGGAAAGAAAACAAAACAAAAAACAAACAAACAAAAAAAAAACCACAAACGTTTTCCATAAAGCTTTATTAAAAATGCTGCTTTCCTTGGCAGCACCTGCTTTCCAGAACCATTCAGAGAACAGAGACTGACCAACTTTACACGTATCACTTTTCATTATGCAGGACTTACTGCCAGAATTAAAATAGGATAGGAAGTAGGGAGCAGAGTGCCTCCCTCTCCTCTTGAAAGCTCCTGTGAATAAAATAAGACTTATGGCCACCTCAGGTCTGTACCAGACCCCTTGGACTTTTAGACTGGAAAGAAGTGCCTGGGATGCAGAACTGGGTGAACGCTGTGTGGACCGGGCCAGCTCTGAAGCAGTTAGGTTGACGTGTGCTCCAGCTGCAGTTACCTTCAACAAGTGGCAGGAAACATCCCTACTTCTTTTTAAATCTCTGCCTTCGTTAATAATTTATTCTTTAGGAGCAAAACTATACTTAACAGAGTCATGGCCAGTATCATCATCCTCATCATCCTCCTTTTGTTGCCAAGAGAAACCTTTTAGGTTTTGAAAAATGGAACCATTTAAATTTTCAAATACAGTTAAAGTTGTTGCTTATTACAATGCAAGGTGACAATGATTAAAAGCTTCACATTAGTAGTGATACCAGTGTTTCCTTCAACCTCTTTCGCAGGGACAGACACAAAACTCAGCCTGCATGAAATGACAGAAAACCAGAGAATTTGGCTCTCTTTGCAAATTGACTGGGATGAGATGGGTTAGTGGGAGCTGGGGTTCTTACAACTAGTCAATATTTGTTTCCTAGGGAGTTGGTTTAAGTACCTGGAAAAGTTTGCACACAATGATTAGCTTTTATAGGAATCTGTATCCAGAGGACCATTCCCACCCAGGAGGGACAGAATTTGTGATGTGCACTACCAAACAGTCTTTTTCTTCCCCCAAGATGAAGGAATAAAGCTCACCATCATGGACAGATTTTAGTCTATGCATTCAGGATACCTGCCACTGTGCCAGAGGCAAGAACTTCGTGTCAAGATTAAAATATAAGCTTAAGGCTATATATACCCTTGTTCATATAGCAAACTCTTTTGAGTCTCTCTCATTTTTCTCCTCTGTGCTTCACGCTAGGAAGGGATTTTATCAAAACCCCACCTGATAAATTCTGCTGCATTTCCAGGCTGAATTGTTTCCAGGAATGCAAAGCGGTTATTCTTGCTGATAACACCTATTAATGTAGAGGAGACATTCATTTATCGGAAGATAGAGTAGAAGTGAGGTAGCTGCTGCTTTTGCAATTCTCTGCATCCACAGACTGTAGTTTAGGTTTTGTTTCCCTCACCACCAACAATGTAAAAATATCAGTTTCATCTTCCAACCTTGCACAGCTACTGGTGTGGTACGTGTTTTCCCCCAGTGTAGTATCCCAAAGCCCTGCAATGCCAGTCACATGCAAATATATATCCAAGCACTCAGGATTCTATAAATTTACCTACTCAACACAGACCCAATTAGCTGTTCCTCAGTTCACTTCAGCCAGTAGATGTCTCCTCAACACCCTCTCTGGCTCCATGTGCTGGCTTGGCTCACCAGAAAATTCCTGCTACAGCAGGAAAGAGTTAGAGCCAAGCATTTTGTAGACTGTTTCTTAGCTGGTTCCCTAAAACCAGTGACTAACACTCCATCAAGAAACATTTGTTGTTAAATCAGATAACTCAGTGTTGTGTGACAATTTATACTGCTCCTACTCTTATCCACTACATCCCCCAAGCGGAAGTTCAAACACACTGTCTGTTATTCCACCCTCAGCAGAAGTGCAGCCGGTTCTGGGGTGAGAAGTGGAAGCTGTGTTACTGCATGCAGTGATGCTGCACAACAATTTGCTTTTATTCATAAAGAATTTGCATTAAAACAGGATTCCTGATCCCTGTCTACATCAGCTGCCTGTACACCACTCCAGTCTCTAATCCTCTGTTTGTTGTTTGTGACTTCATGATCGGTCTCTATGGGAACGGTTTTGATGTCATGGAGAATTATTAGTTGGAGAAACAAGCAGCAGAAGCTAATGAACTCTTCGGAAACAAAGAACCTGTTTACATGCAAATGTCGCTGGGTGGAAAGGGGCAAGGAAACAGAAATGGAGCTAGTAGAGGAGTCTGCTTCCAGAGATTTTTGCCAGTTACCCATGAGCCAACAGGAACTTTTTAATATTTAATATAGGAAAAATAACTTTGTTATTGTTGTTATTTAATAAAGAATGTGGAGCTCACAGGCTCACTGATTTGTGTGAGGCGTCCAGACACAACCACGATTCAAACCATGAGCTATCCGTTCCTCATGCCACACAAGTCCTCATGCTGTCCTCGCTACTCACCTTCCTCACATGTCCCCACGGCCATGCATGAGGCAGAGGACCTTTGCTACTGCCCTGACATGACAGAGACGGGCCTGTGCCCACCCCCAGACCCTCTTCAACAGGCCCCTTCCTCCAGAAGAGCCCTTCACTGCCCACTGCCTCCAACCTGAGCTCTCACCTCCTCTTGTGCCCACTGGTCCCTGTCACACCTCACCCCTGCTCCACCAGCCCCTTTCAGGGTCCCTTTCCTCCCCCTGCACCTCCCTTCTCCGTCACCCACCTCTCCCCGTCCCCATCCAAGGCGTCCTCGCTGCTCTCAGCCCCTCGCTGCCTCATCCCACCTCCTCTGTCCTCAGTCACCTCAGTGCCCGATGTGTCCCCACCACCTCGCCCCCATCTTGTCCCTGCCACCTCAGTCCTGTCGCTCCACTGGCCTCTCTTAGCCCTGGTTAGGACAACCAGTCACCTCAGCCCCATCTTGTCCCTGTCACCCACTAACCTCCTTCACAACCACTGTCCACAAACCAGTGCCCATCTTGCCTATCACCTCAGCCTCATTTTGTCCCCATCACGTCAGTGTCCCCTCTTTGTCTCTACTCTTCTCCCCACCATCTCAATCCATTTGCCCCCACTCGCGTTAAACTCACATCATCCTCACTACCTCCTCCTCCAGCTTGTCCCCATTGCCTCATCCCCATCTTGTCCCCACCACCCCAATGCCCCCAACTTCTCCCTGTCACCCCAGCGCACCCCCTTCTCCCTGCCACCTCAGCCCTGTCACTCTTCGCACCAGTTGTCCTCAGTCATCTGTGTCCCCCCTTTTGTCCACTCTCGCCCGCTTGCCTCAACCCTGCACCATCCTCACTCCTCCCCTCATCTTGTCCCCATCACCCCAGTGCCCCCATCTCGTCCCCAGCGCCCCCATCTCGTCCTCCCCTCCCCCCGCTCCCGCCGAAGCGCTAAAGCGCGCGCCAACTCTCTGCCCCTCCCCCTCCCCCTTCCCATTGGCCAACCCCCATCAAATCCCCGCCCTCCCTTTGACCGACAGGCCTCTCCGCCAACCAATGGGCGCTGCCGCGCTGTGTACCCCTCCCTGCCCCCCCCCCCCCCTCCGCGGGCGGGGTTGGGCCGTGACGTGCTGGGAGGGGGGGGGGGAGGAGGGTAGCAACAGTTGCCTCGAGACCCGGCGCGAGGCGCCATAGTGACCGTAGCCCTGGCGACTGTTCCCTGCCAACGGCAGCGCCGCGCAGCCCCGGCGGCCCGAGGGCGGCGGAGCCCGGCGGGGAGGGCACGAGGTGAGCGGGGCCGCGGGGAGGACCGGGCCGGACCGGCCCCGAGTGGGGGTGTCCCGCCGGTAAGGGGGGAGCGGAGCGGTGTGATGGGGGGGGGGGTTAGGGCATGGCTGCGGGGGCTGGGGGGCGGCTGTGGGGATCCCCGGTCCGCACGCTGGCAGCGAGCCGCGGGGCCGCGGGGGTCGGTCCCCAGAGGGTCCCCAGGGAGGAGCAGGGAACAGGCAGGGCGGCTCGGGGAAGTTCCGGGAGGAGGCCCCGCTGTGGCTCCCGGTGCCTCCCCAGCAGTCCCCAGCACACCCCGGTGCCCCCCGGTCTCCCCACGGTGCTCCCCGGTTCCCTCCGGTCTCTCCCCGGGCTCCCCCCTGTTCCCTCCGGTGCTCTCCGGGCTCCTCCCGGTCTCCCCCCGGTGCTCCCCCCCCGGTGTCCCGCTGCCTCCCCCCGGTCCCGGCTGCCTCGGAGGAGTCGGCGCGGAGCCTTCGCTGCGCTCGGGCGGTCCCAACTTGCAGCCGTTTCACCGCTTTTCTTCCCCCCAAAAAATCCCCCTGGTGCCAGCCCCGGCGTTCGGCCGGGAGAGAACCGAGCCCGACCTCCGGCTCCTGCCCTCCTCCGGACGCGGGGCCTCGGTTCCCGGGAGGCAAGCACGCTGCCACCCCGGCCGCTTCCCCTGTGGCGCTGGGCTGGTGCCTGCCTCAAGCAAGGAGTTCCTGCAGTTTGACCAAATCTTTCCGTTCTTTGACTTAGATACAAAACGAATCTTTTTTTTTTTTTTTTTTTTTTTTTGAAGGGGGATTGCTTTTGAACCAGTTTCAGAGATCTTAGTCAAGGCTTTTCTCATCTGTTTCTGCCCAAGCTTTCCAACTTTCTATCTGCTACAAATCATTTGAGAATTCGCAATCCCTGGTCTGGGAGGGGAAACGACTTCAGTCAAAACGTAAAACTTTGTCTCCTCTGAAACTGGGGTTCATTCTGTGCCTCCACTCAGATGGGCTTTGCTTCAGTTGGTTTAAGTTGAATTTGCTCTGGTCTTGGGTTTTCAAGAACTATTTTCAAGTTCTTTGCCTAGTGAAAGGCTGCTGGTGTGTGGGGGAGGCATCTCAGAAGGCTTTTCTCATGGTTGTCTGCTTGAAGATGGCTTGGGTTGGCCAAAGCCAAGGCTCCTGTCCCTCTCTTTGAGGAAGCCTAGGATAGGCAAAGTGAGATGTCTGACCTCCAGATGGCCAAAGGCAGGTGAGGAAAAACCGTGCTCATGGGACCAAATTGTGGTGGTGGATGCCTGACAGCAGGGCTGGCATGTGGTGGGTCCCACAGTGGTACCCCCTGTTTCATTTTGTAAATCGTTTTTAAAAAGAAGAAAAAGAAAAAGCTGGTTCTTGCCATCTCGGTATTGCTGTACCAAGGGACCTGAGATTTGTTTGAATTCTGTGGGGCATTTTGCGTTTGCCTTTTGGTGTATAATGTTGTGGGTGTGCTCTGTTTTTTGGTTTAAGTCTTTAGAGCTCAGGTTCTCAAAGCTGTACCTGTAGCAGCAGTGTTTGAAAATGCTCATCTTTTCAAAGGGAAGCTGGAATTCTCGTGTATTTGCAAGATCTTGGCCCGATGGCTGAAAACACGCAAAAGCAAGTGAGGGTTGACAGCTGGAATTTCTTTGTCCCTACTTGCTTTCTGCAAAATGGGAACAATACCACTGAATTCAGAGGTGGTGATAAGGAGCATCCAGTGCTACAGAGGAATGCAAGAGCCAGGTCTGTCAAATTTCACATGGGACTCCCACAGGCAGTCCCTGCTTTGCATTTCCCTGCTGTGCCATTTGCATCTCATGAATTCCTCTCATAGTACCATGTCCCTGTGCTGCGGCCCTGCCTTCCAGCTCTGTTCCCTGTGGAAAGGCCCAGTATAGAGCGCAAAATCCCAAAGCTGGGCTGCAGCCTTACCCCGTGATCTGCCTTCTCAAAGAGTATTTTGTGTGTTTGTCACTTAAATTTGTATGTCAGGTGTGTAGATTGAGGCTTATCCTTGTGAGGTGGCTTGGCACAACATACCCTGTTGAGTCGCCTGCAGAGGGGAAGGAGGGGAAGGGGGCTCCTGTGCCAAGGCTTGAGGCTGAGCAAGGTCCTCAGAGTCAGTATTAAATCACGTGTTACACGCGTATCTGTGTGTACATCTGAAATGCACTTACTCTATCCTTTTGCCTGTGTAAATAGGAAATTGTAATTTTGGGCTGTAATTCATGAAGACATGAACAGGTATTGCCTCCAATGATGTCAACAGCTGTTGTGTGTCCTTTGTCTCTGTTGGTAAATTAGGAATCACAGAATGGTTGGAAGGGACCTCAAAGCCCACCCTGTCCCACCCCTGCCATGGACATGACCTCCCCAGCAGCCCAGGCTGCCCCCAGCCCCATCCAGCCTGGCCTTGAGCACTGCCAGGGATGGGGCACCCACAGCTCCTCGGGGCAGCCTCAGCCAGGGCCTCACCACCCTCAGGGGGAAGAATTTCTTCCTTCTATCTGATCTAAATCTCCCCTCTTTTCATTTCAAGCCACCCCCCCTTGTTCTATCCCTACACCCCGTGACACAGAGTCCCTCCCCATCTCTCCTGCAGCCCCTTTAGGTGATGGCAGGCTGCTGTGAGGTCTCCCCAGAGCCTTCTCTCTTCATCCTGTCCTCACAGCAGGGGTGATCCAGCCCCTAAGCATCCCCATGGCCTCCTCTGGACCTGCTCCAACAGGTCCAGCTCTTATGGTTTTTCAGTTAAGTGTATTCATTGCCACTAAAAGTTACTTCTGCACTTGTTATTTCTCTACCTTTTTGTGACAAAAATGTCTTCAGAGCTGACATCAATTTAGAGCTTCAGTCAACGGTTAATAAGCGTTGCTTTTCCTAGCTCTGTCAAAATAAAATAGATGGCGCCAGTCATTGTCTTTAAATAGTCTCGTACTTGTAACACCTCGGAGCATAGACAGCTGTTAAGTTTAATCAGAACATGGTTTTGCTTTTAATATGAGCCTATAACCAAAGCCCATGTATTGCATCCTTGCCTGTTTCCCTTGTTCGGTTTTAGCACTTGAAATTGAAGCGTACTCGTGGTGTGCAGAGTCACAGAACGGGGAGGGCAGTGCTGATTCAACAGGCTTATCTTAACACCCACCTTCTGGGCCAGAGCTTCTATTTAAACCATCATCTGTCCCCCCCCCAGTCTCTCCCATGCAACAAACGCCAGCACGGTTATGGCTGGGCCGGCAGCCAGCTGGAGCAACGCCGCGTCCTGACTGTGTGCCCTGGGAGAAGAGCACAGGCACGCAGCCCCCAACTCCGGGGCTGTGCCGCTGGGACTTGGAGCACACATGGGGCTTCTTCCTGCGAGCTGTGCCCTGAGAGGAGGTGCTTTGGTTTGTTTGTGCTGGCTGATCTCTATCCCTGCGTTCAAATGTTCACAAACCTGCCTTATTATCTAAGAATGTGCTGGCTTTCTTCTGTCAGGCCATCTTTGCCTAACTAGCATGTGAACTAATTATGCCAACTATATGCAAATGGACAACAAGAAAAATCTTCAGCACAAGCCACGTACTTCTTAATACACTGAACAAAGAGGAATTCTCTTGTACAGGGCACTACCTGCAGTTAATCACTTCTTGCATCACAGAAAACATAGAGGCAGTTACTCAACGCACATTGTACACAAACCATTTCCAGTCAGGGAATCGAGGGAGAAGAACCGACACCTTCAGCCTTGGGTCATCTGTTTATGAAAGATTGCTGTCTTTGTGATTCACCCAGCTAAAGCAAGGACTAGAAAAGTTAAAATTTGCATATTTCAGCCAACTTTTTAGAATAACATTTGGCTGCGTGTAGACATGTGGTTTCATGTCAATGACTGAAAGTCTTCTTCTTCCAATGACCTTCGTGCTTGCTTATGACCCGAGGGGTACGGCAGCTTCTGTCTAGCACTACGTTTACAAGAATTCTGAAGTGCAAGAGGAGCGAGCCTCTTCCCAAACTTTATGACTGGTTTTGTTTTTGTTAATCTGGTGTTCTACAGGATTTAAGAGCTGTAGAAGTGCCAAATGAAGGCATTTCAAAAGTAATTTAAAGGCAATTGCTGGGTATGTTTTCTTTTTTCAAAATGAGATTTCTACTAAGAAATTAAGAATTTCTTTATCTGAGTTTAACAAATGGCTTAGAAGTCTCAGCATAGTATGAAGGTGTCATAGTGACAGGGCTTTGAATGAGATTAGCAACTGAAGGTTGCAGTTGCTTTCAAAGAAACAGGGGTTACAGGATGCCGTGCCAGCGAGGACTTTATATAAGCAAATACAAAAAAGAATCAGCTTATTTCTTTCCTTGTCCCAAATCAATACTTTGCTGAAGGAAATCCTCAGCATGGGAGGAAAAATCGTACCAACTGGCCATACCCTGCACCAACATGTCGTTTTGGTGGTTGGCGTTGTAAGTGTCCAGTCTCCACAAATCGTTCCTTCTGTTCAAGGTGGTTCCTCTCTTCCTTCGTATGCAGGGCTGCTGGCCTGCATGAGGACAAATGACAGCACGCCATGAAGATCATCAGTATGTCCCTGCCTTCCGTGGCTCAGCGATAACTTAGCCCAACTTCTTTGGTCTGCCTGTTCTTTACAAAGCTTCTAGTCCTTACACAGAAAATACTAGAAGACAGGTAGGAATCACCAGAGGGGAGGAAGGGCCAACGCCTGACACCTTCCCCATGCTTTCAGGGGAAGCGGAGAGACTCCTGGCCAGTCGTGAGCAGAAGCAGAGCAAAACCAGGAGACAGGGATGCTTCTGTAGGCGCCGCTGCCCAGGGGCTGTCCTGCTGGCCCGGCTGCTGCACAGCTTTCTGTTGCTTGCTGCATCCATGCTGAGAGGTTTTTTGTTTTGTTTTGTTTTTCTACTCCTGAGAGGCAACAGCAGTAGTGGCTCCTGGCGTCACAAACAGTGGTGTTTGCTGAGGGAAACTGTATTTTCCTCTTCTCTTTTAGAGAAGAGATTCATGGTTACAGTTTCTCCTGTGCACCTTTGGAGTGAGTGTTTTTCCCTTCCTGTTGGAGCTGAACATGTGTCTGTGCACTGACAGGCATGCTGCAAATCCACGTCTCCTCGGCTGGCTCTCCAGAGCTGTGTTTTTTTAAGTGACCAGCTTGTCTGGAAGTGCTAGGGTGAAATCAACACCAATCCTATGTGGTGATGCATCCATTGTTCAGGAGTATTGCCTGTGAAGCACTGGGATCATGTGGCTGGTGGGTCTTCGAGGTTAATGCAAGTGGAGGCCCCCTGTGAACTGAGCACGTAATTAAGGGTGCTCCTTCTTTTGGAGATGTCAGTAGTGAAGACTGACAAGAAACATCCAGAAAGAGGGGAAAAAGGAAAAAGTGCAGGTGGAATGATTATAAGCAAGCAACCAAAGAGTAATGAGCAATTTCCTCTATCTGCCCTCTGGTTAGTCATTTTTAGGTTGTTCTTTAGTATTAGCTTAAGATCCCATTGCTGCCATGACAACCCTGCAACTATTCAGCATAGTTTCTGACTAAACACATACAGCTGGTCAAGCATCCAACTTGTTTGGGGAATTGCATTGGTTATTTTATTTCTTCTAATACCTTTTGGAGGGTATCTTGGATGCTGGGAGTGCAACATGCTTTAGAAAAAGGAACCTCATGGAGACAGGTAATACCCCAAACTGTGCAAGAGAAGGCAAGAGTTTAGTAACATTCTGAGTGTAACCTCCCTGCTCTGTGCTAGGATATCTTTCTTCTTTCTCTTCCCTCCCACCCTGAGTGGTCTGGAAGGTACAGCCAAAACTCAATATGAAATCCAGCTTTGGGATGTGAAACACTGGGGCAGATGTGGGTAAGTGCAAATGGACCAGTTCCCTGTAATTTATCTTCAGTCTTTGCATTTAAACAAAACATTTTATGTGATGTTTAACCTTCTGCCCTCATCCCCCAGAAGAACATGAAATGTGGATCTTTTCAAATAGTCATGACCTTAAATGACCAATCATGGGAGGAAATCTTTCTTTCATAATACAGATCATAAGGGAAATATTGGCTTCTGGTCACCCAGTTGATCTTCAGAGCTTACCTCTTCCTAGCAAGTATTTATTCCTTTTAATGTGGTAGATGCTTGGCATTGTTCAGAAGACTTGCACTCACCAGAGAAGTGAAATCTTTCACCCAGGTCTTAAAACTCTTGAAGAAAGAGTGACCTGTCCTCCATGGTTGTTTGAACTCAGAATGCAGCTTTCTCTCTATTAATAACCTTCCATAAAACTGTAAGTGCAAAATTTGCCCTCCGTGTTCTAGGCGCCACTTCTCTTACCTTCACTTGCTGAGGCTAACAACTTGCAGCACCATGACTGCAGCTGGGCATCATACAAGTAGAGGCTGTTCCTGCTTGTGGCTTAGCCCAGAGGTCTTTTGGAGTAATGTTCCTCCTCGAGGGAAAACGTCTCCTATATCTTCCATGAGATTGCGCCCGACACCTTGAACAGATAACATTTATCAGATAGGAGCCGCTGGGTGGTCGGGGCTTCTGCTTGCAGCACTGACACACACGCATTGACATTTTGGAGTATTGTCTGGTATGCTGCAAACACGAGACAATTGTGTAAGGTAAGGAGTTCAAAGACAGATAATTTCTGTTTCAAGTTATACAGGGGCACCAAAAGTGCTTTTTGATTATTGCCACTGCTGGTTTTGACATTTTCATTCTTCCTAATCTAGCTGTTGCATAGAACTTAAAGAAAACACTTTTTTTTTTTTTTTTTCCTAAATAATAATAAAAAAGTGGATTCAACATTTCTGTAGCGTCTAATAAACTGTGTTCTCAGAATTTCGGTATCCAGGTAAACCTCAGAGTTGGCCTACAATGTAATCTGGCTCAAGGTAGAGGCACAAAGGAAATGTAGCTTCTTTCAGATTTCTTCTCTAATATCAATTAAAAATCATTAGTGTTTGAGCTGCTGAAGTGCCAGGAACCCCAGTGTAAACTGCGAATACATTGTCTGGAGTGCTGCAAGAGGTGCAGCGGGGTCGGTCACTGCTCCTAAGTGCTGATACAAGCAGAGGAAATATCGTTTTATGAAAAGATGGGGGTTAAGGATTTCGTGCTGGCAGCATGCTCTGGTCGCAGCAACCTCCTGCTGCAGCCCCTGTCCAAGACATTCCAGTGCTGTGCCTCATCTGCTGCCTGCTGCGTAATCCTTCTGCTTGTTGGGGGAACGGCTGTAGCCACAGCTTTTGGTTACCAGGGAAAAGCCCAATGTGTCTTCAAGTGCTGGCCTGCAGAATGTGGAGGATCTTTAGGGTCGCTGAGACGCAGAACCCTGCCAGATATCTGCTCCGCCAAGAGCAAATGCCCTCCCTTACCTGTGGGGTGGAAACACAGACAAAGGAGCCGTGGTGTCGGTGCTTAATAAACTGCAGACCCTGGTTTTGGAGTTGATTTTTTGGGAGCTGGTATTTCTGGTTCTTAATGCTCCCCTGGGGACACTAGAGTGAGGGCCAGGCAATGCCCTTCTGCTCGTTCCATCGTCTGCTGCCCCGGGTTACAGGGCAGGGGGGCAAGTCTCTCAAATGCAAGCTGAGGACCCGTTAGTTCTCTGCATGTTTCCTGGCTGCAAACACCTGGAAAAACACTCTGTACCTTACTGTAATGTTTAGGAGTTTTTAAATCCTCTACTGTTGCCCTGCAGGGAAGAGTGCTTTGACTTTAGTTCCACAGGTCTTCATAGCTCGTGTGTAAGAAGTGCTAATCGTCTCTACCTTAATGAGGACTGAAGGGAACTTTAATATCAAACTATCTGAGGGCATGTCTGTCAACAAAATCTCTCCATGTGTTCATTCAGACACTGGAGCTATATTTGTATGTCTATGTGTGGAGATCTATTTAAAAATATGTATACAAACATATGTATAAACTACAGCATAGCTCCAAAATAAGCTACACTGAAGGGTGCTGCTTCCATGTTTCTGATGCATCTCCTTGCCTCGAGACTTGGTCCAATGGCTTTCCATGGGAGCCCTGTGCCCCCTGGGGCTTCCTGTGCTGTCTGTGGGGCATGAATTTCATCTCTGATCAAGCAGCTCCCGGCTGCTGCTCCCAGCTCTTCATCTACTGCTGCTGCTGAGTCTGTGTGGGAAACTCTGCTTCGATTGCTCTGCTTTCATTTCCATTTTGCGTTAGGGAAAAAATTCAACACCTGTGTTTTTCTGGGAGCCAGAAAGTTGAGATGAATTGTCTTGGAAGAATTAATATTTATTTATAGAGTGCTTTGAAATCCTCAAATGATAGCTGCTTTAGTTGCTGATCAAAATCAAACAAACATGCATTGTTTCAATGGTGCCATTATTACTTTGCTTCATGCCCTTTCAGGATATTTTGTGCAGAAACCCTTGCCTTTGCTATGAGGACACTGAGAGCAGAGGAGTGACCTCACCTGGCTGTGGCTGCTCCGTGTCCTCCTTCGAGAAGTGCTTGGTGCCATTGCTGCCTTTTTGTCTCCCCTTGTTTGCATGGGAGCTGCTGTCCACAAGAAGCACCTGCTTGGAAGCTGCAACTCCCCACTTTGTTCTTCCATTGTCAGAGGGCTGGAGATGTTGCAGGGTTCTATCTGGTAAAGATGCTGAAACCACACTTAGAGCCATGTTTCAGTCTTGAAAACTCAGAGGGCAGGACAGGAGAGAACTTAAAAATTCCTTAATTTGAGAGATGCTTCTGGAGAGCAGAGTGATTGGGCAAGTTTTTCCTCAAGTGACTCTAGTATTATGATTCTCCAGCTTGTTTTATAATCCAAGTAAGCATATTTTGTAGAATGCATTCAAAAAGTAAACTTATAGACAGAAATATTTGTGAGCATGATCTACAGAAGAGCTAAAACTCTGGTATATGCTGCTCAGTTTGCAGTATCTGATGCGAAACATGAGAGTTTCTGTGAAACTCCCTCTCTTTGCACATTTCAAGAGATGATTTATGTTGGGGATTGAATTTTTACAGCTGTACTCTAACCTTTTGTCCTTAAAACTCAAGCTCTTTTCCTAAGTACCACCAAATAACTAAATCAGTACATCATACATTGCAATTCTTATTCATGTTCCCTGAAGAATTACCTAATACTTTGGTGATGAGTCTCTTATTAGTCTATTATTAAGGAATTTTTGTCATAGCTTTAATTTTGGCAGCTACTTGGTGAACTTACATTCTGATGTTGGATGACAAAATGTTTTGTGGTGTGAATGCATCTTCCCAGTTTCTAACTGTTTTCTTCATATATGAGGATTGAATTGTGTGATTAGCCTGAACGTTGCGTGATGCTTCTGTTGGAGAAAAGTAAATTGTGTATGGATGTATTTCTACTTTACACTACTGGCTTGTAGCCATCCTAGGCTCATAGTGAATTGAGAGATGGTAAGAACTGGTAGCCTGTTGCCTTTATGAAATAATTTTCATACCTTTTTTCTTAGGTCTATTAAAATTAGTAGCTTGTACCAGAAAATTCAGAAAAGAGTTGAGCCTACTGTTTTTTCCTGGAAGCATCATCTTCCCCCAAATCAGCAGTAGCATGTGCTGATGAATGGAAAATTCAGGAGCAGTTAGAGAAGGTACGAAGTAATAGGTGGGTCTAACAATGTCATAACAAAGGATTTCAGTTTAAAGTCTGCCCTACACTCTGCCCTGCAGAAATCTTAGTCGGCTGGGTACAATGCACTGACTGTGCTATTCCTCTGAGAAAACAGTGTGTTGAAAACCTCCTTTGGAAATTGAACTAATCTCTGTGTTGGTGCAGTTTCATGAGTTTGCAACAACAGTGAGTGTTTTCTTACTGCAGAAGCACAAACAAAGCTCTTGCTGGGACGCACGTGTGTGTGCTCTCGCAGAACTGGAGATCAAGGCTGCAGACATGATTTTGTTGTTGTTCTTTGCAAATGGCTTCAAGCATCATTGCTGCAATTGTATCTAAGACAGACACAACAACGTCTTTTGTGAACTTCAGACAAACTGCTTGTGGTATTCTTTTGAGTTATTTGAATTGTGCCTTTGAGAGAGCCTTCAAAAGATTCATGTCAATGTTGGCCGTTCAGTTAGCTAACTTATTTGGTGTGTAGCTATTGTTGGAGGAAAAAAAGTAAATCAATGTGCATTACAGTTTGCATTAGTTCTACTGGAGTGCTTTTTGCTTCAGCAGTTTAAGTGCAGATGTAGAGAGACGTTGGTGTCTTTTTTTTCCCTCCAGCTGCAGTAAGTAGAACTCCACAAAGAAAATCGTCATACTTGATTTAAATATATATATGCTGTTAATATCTTTATTGGATGTATTTCTCTGACATATAGCACTGAACTAATAAATCCATTCGGTTCTGACTTAATAATGCTAAACAAGAACAGAAGCTGAGCTTCCTGTTTCAGAAGGCTGAACCTGGAAATTCAGAATTAACAAAATGTACTTTTTTTTTTTTGCCTTTGAAATAGGCAGATGGGATCATGTAACAACACTTGCTAAAGTTTATTTTGACTGAAGTCTGATGTCAAGTAGCATCCCGAGCAAATATTTAAGAATAAAATACCATATTGCTGACTTCCAACTCTGTTGCTGTTAGTTTAAACTAACTATGGGTATAAAATCCCTCGTATTGGCATGGATTCTGTTAGCAGAATAGTAATTGTTTGTATATGGTATCTGAAACCAGTGGTGTTTTCTGCTATTGCATTAATGGAAAGCCTGTTTTGACATCTTCCCCTTAGCTCACTGACTAAACTGTCTAGATTTGGAATTCCGTCTGGCTGCAGCAAAGAAACTCTTCTCTCTCTCTTCACCACCCAAATCTCTTCTCAATAAATAAATGAGCCACAACAGGTTAATTGCCTTTTTAAGGGCGCAAATTATCCTGCATTTAAAATTGGCAGTGCAATGGTCCTTACTGGCTACCTGCCTCACCGAGGCTCTCCAAGAGGTATTGAAAGCTTTTTGAAAATGTTTCAAGTTGTTTGAAGCACGTTTGTCTTGTAAATACCGTGGGATCATAGCCCACGAGAGACCTACGAGTCAGGGAGTACAAAAGGGTCTAGTATGGATGTTGTAGAAACCCCAGCCCTATGCTTTGAGTAACAGAATAAATGAGTTTCATCCGTCGGTGCTAAAAACCATCAACAGTTAATGCTCCTCAACCTGTCCTCTCTGCCTTTCCTAAGTGTTTCTAAGTCCCCCCCCCCCCCCCCCCCTTTGTCTTGTTGGGGATGAAAGCTGCAAATAGGAAGAATATGGGGAGATTAGTGTTACCACATACCGTCTAGTTTGCTTTTTAAAGACTGGTTTTATGCAATTCAGTTAATGATAGAAAAAATGGTGGAGAGCAGTAATGGGTCAATAGCTAAACGATTCATAATTTAAAAAGAAAAAAAGTAAATGCTCAATACCACTGGAAGATGTGAATGCTGACTGATCCCTCTGATGCTTTTTAAGCTGCACAGCTTAGACAGGAGAATCAGTCTGAGGTGATTTAATCAAGCCACCTGTGCAATCTCTCCTATTGAAAAAATCCATTGAAAGCTTACCAGCCCCCACAGAGGAGCAGGATCTTGACTCCTAATGTCTCAAACTGATCTCCTTCTCCATTTAATGACAAATCTTCATTGTTCCTTGCAGTAGAACAGGGGGAGAGTTGCCACTGAGTACTCAGAGCAATTCACTATTTTCTGCCACTTTTTTTTTTAAGCAAAAAACAAGAGCAAAACCAGCATGAGTGAGTGCTTCAGGCAGCTCTGGAAGATGCTTCAGACCGCACTGTTCAGTTTGTGCTTCTGTAGGCTTTGGTTTCCAGGTGCTGCAGCTCAGACAGCATATTTGCACCTCCCTTATTGTTTCAGGAGGAAAGGAGCTACTCCTGCTTTATCAAGTTTTGATACAAAAGTCTCCTAAGCTGTGATGTCTGCAAGGGAGACTGACCTTGCTTACAACAATAACAAGTTTCATTAATCCTTGAACTGTTAACTAGGCTCTTTGTGTGAATTTGTAAACGTGGCTAACTGAGGGAGCTCCACCTTCCTTCAGGAGCTCTGATTCCTCCCCCACAATGGCCATCTCATTCCTTTGTTTTAAGAATAAAAATCTGGGGGGCTTCCTGACAGGGGACCAAGAACATTCTGGCTCTTGGTTAGGTGGCTGCTGGTGAGGTGCACGTGGATGTTTGGTGGCACAGGAGGGACCCTCAGCCAACTCTGGGCATCTCTCACCACTTAAACTGAGCCTGAGCAAACAAGCACAGCAGGCTGTCACCATTTGAAACATCCATTAAATAAGAACAAGGAGATGTCCCAACCACTGTGTCTTGTGGGCAGTAACTTGCCTTTGTCAGGTCGATCCAATGCACCATGCATTCTTCCAGGAGAAGATGGTGATGCTCATGGTATTGTTTCTCACTCTGCTTTTTTGCCTTTTTTTTTTTCTCCTTTGTACAGTGCTGTTAGTATTTTTGACTGAAAAAGTATTCCTAGAAAACTTCTCTTTGCAAATGTTGCTGCGGTTTTTTTTTTGTTTGTTTGTTTTTTTTTTTGTTTTTTTTTTTTTTTTTGTTTTGCTATGCTAATTCTTTGGCCTTAGGAGGGTAGTTACTCTGCTCTCAGAGCTGACAGCTTTCCTTTCTAGAGGAGATAGATGTGTTTTTCCACCCTTGCCTAATTTAGATGCTATTGATAGTTTAAAGAATATTATTTTGCAGAGTAATTAGTTACTTGCATTAGACTCCAAATGAATAAACTATTCCATGCTTCCATCTGCAAATTGCAAAACTGTTATGTGAAGTTTACTGTTACAGAGCTATAGGGACTCCAATTTAATTTTCATTTAATCAGTTCATTTTATGGAGGAAAATTTATATCAAATCTGGCAGCCCTTTTAATAGGTATGTTTCAGAAATGAAATAATGGCTGCTTGTGGTTCCAAATGTGCTGTGACATTAGAATTTTTTTCTTTAAAAAAAGCCATTATTGCTTCTCTTAATTGTGAAATGGGCAGTCATTGTATGTAAAGAAATTTGTTTTAGCTTTAAAAGGTTTTGTCATCCTCTGCTGCAGGCCACTGTTGTTGCTTACAAGTGCCACCCCAGCCCTGAAAATGTCTCATAATTTGAAAAACAAACATTTTCTGTCTGGCTTCTATTAAAACATTTAGCCTGAAAACCTGAATGAGGCTAGTGACATAAATCGGTAGGATGCTCTCGGTTAAGGCAGATCCTACTTTCTTGGTTTTGTTATATATGGAGTGGTAATTCGTGTCGAGAAGATGGTTGATATTAATAAAGAAGGGGGAGATGTGGGAGTGTGGCCATGGGCGTCGGCAAGCCCCATGATTGGTGATAACATCAGACTTAACGATGAGCCATCAGGACTGTAAAGAGTTTAGAGGGAACAAAGAAGGGTGATTCAGGAGACTCCACGCAGTCTCCAGTTGCTGTTCTCCAGCCATTAAGGCATGGAAGTTTCTGTGTGTTTTCTGTTGCTGTTATATGCAAAGTTGTTTGACCAATGAAGAGCTGTTTTTGAAAAGGACTGCTGTGGGGAGAAGGGTATAAGAGGGGAGCCTGCCCTCAAGATGAAAAAGGCAACACGATGTAATGAAGTCACGTCACCAATAAAGAAGCAGGAAAAAGGAATGAATAGGGACCGGCTAGCAGAACGGAGACCCGGACGGGAACAGGCACATTGATCTCCTCATGAAGATAGGTTCGGCCAAACTCAGCAAACCGCCCAAAGAAGCTCGTACAGAAAGTCACTGGAAATGGGCGCACCGGAGCTGGAGAGAAGCTCAAGCTGAGAGAAGCGGAGCCGCGCACACAACTGCCCCTCGCTGGTAAGCAGTTGTGCGTTATGGGGATTATGGGGAATCATACGTCCTTAGGAGCAAAGACTGCCCTGGTTAACCTTACAGCATATTCCCTTTATTAGCAATCAGTTTATGATCCTGAAATATGGGACCAAACGGAGGTCAAGGTGTGGGATTCTGCTACTAAAAACAAGGTTGTGGTGGGATTCCTCAGCACCTGGCCAGCAGTCTCTGAGGCCTTAAAGAGCCCTGTGGGGCCACAGTCAGACACGTGTGGTTTGCCAGACAGTGAGGGAGCTGCGGGCTCCTTTACTGATCCGACTGCTACGCCATGGGCACCTCTGCTGCTACAGCCATCGCAGGCCTTTGCTGTTCCGCCCCCGGTGACCTGGACGAGCCTTTTGACCCAGGCCTCATTGGCCTTGAAGAGGAGACGGATGTTTCCCTTCGATCCGGGAAGAATAGGGTACATAAGGCCCGAAGACCGAGTTGCTTGACAACTTAAAGCGAGACATATTGTTCAAAAGGAATGGAAAATGGAGACTTTTAAGTCATGGAACTTTAAGTCATTGTTTGTTACCTTTCCTGATTGTACGTATGTATAGGCATACGCGGGTTTAGTATGTAAAAGCAATGTTCTATATGTTTATAATGTTTGATGTTCGTGTGTGCGTGTTTGTTGGTGGAGCGTAGACTCCCCACACACCCAGCGCTGTTTACTTGCCTTTTACAGCTTTTATACTTTTTATAAATATTCTTTTATATTACTAAATTCAGAGTGAGTTGAGACTTCATTTATGACAGTTTGGAATGAGGAAATGTGAAGTAGAAGATGGGGTGGTACCCATGTGGGAAGGAGAGCAAGGACGTAAAGCTCAGCACACCTGATGCCCGCCTCGCCTTGCTCACCTCTGGTGTTGTGGCTGCAGTGGGGCCTTTGTGCACCCGGGGGGCGGGGTGGAGAGCAGACCCTGCACCCGGGATCCTTCCTCAGCTCTGGAGGTGCTGGAGGTGTGCGTGGGCTCCTCCCCGTCCCTGCGTGGGCTCTGCTCCATCCGGCTGCTGCCCAGTTTGTAAACTCGGGCATTCCTAGCATTCCTCCCAGTTTGTATCGCAGCTACACAACATCTAATTACACTTCCCTGCAAAGCTAGCCAGCAAATTAACATCATAATAGATCTTAAGGTTTGGTAATCACTCAGAAATGTCACTGATCTTGAAGAGTGCTCTGGTTCCAGGGCAGCAGCAGCAGCAGCTTGCAGGCTGCTCCTTGCCATGCCCTCGCCTTGCAGGTGAAAATTTGTTGGCATTCACTGTTCCTGAGACGTCATTGTCCTTAGCAGCACCTTCCTCTGCTATTACGGGTTGTTCTGGCAACTGCTCCTGACCCAGGAGCATCGCTAAGTTTGGGACTGAGCTCTCAGAAGCAGGATGTGTTGATCTTGGCATTGCGTGGTGGGGGGCAGCCCCCCCAGAGGGGTGCAATTCCTCGGCAGAGCGTATGCTGAGGCTCTCTTCAAATGCCAGCCTTCTAGATCCTCTTACTGCACTGCTCATCAAGCTGGACATACACACAGAGCACTTAAAACATTTACCACAGCTGGGGAAAACTCATTGAAAGTAACACTGCTGTTGGTTCAGGAGCTGCAGTTCCCTGGTTTCTAGCAGCCCCGTTTCTCCTGCGTGCACATGCATGCGTGCTTTGGGGAAGGAAAGGAGGAGCTGGGCTAGTTATTGATAGAGGCATGGTCTTGTGATCCTGTTTGGACTTGGAAGGTATCCTAGTAGAGAGGGATGAAAGAAACTTAGACAAGACTCTTACTTACTACTGCTTGGTTTTTGATGGCTCACTTATTGGCATAAAATATTCTTGCCCTAAGACTGTTCACACTTTTTTGCTCTTCAGAAACAAGATGCTTAAATCCAAATTGCCAAGTAATTTGGAGAGTGCCTCCCATGTAATCGTGTCCTCCAGGAGCTGGTACCCTATTTTTGTTATATCAATGCTTTCTGTTCACTGTGAAGCTGTGTGGGTGGTGGTGAGGCACTGGAACAGGTTGCCCAGAGAGGTGGTGGATGTCCCATCCCTGGAGGTGTTCAAGGCCAGGTTAGATGGGGCCCTGGGCAACCAGATCTTGTGGTTAGTATCCCTGGGGGGGTTAGAACTGAGTGATGAATTAGGTCCCTTCCAACCCAAGCCGTGCTATGATGACAAGCTGTATGGTTGACTTTGAGCAGTAGGCCTCCCAAGCTTTTTGCTGACCTGAAGCATCTTCCCCTGCCACTTCTGAACACCGGCAACTGCTACCTACCTTCTTCTGTCCTGTCACAGTTTTGATTTTTTTTTTTTTTTTTTCAAGCAAAATACCTACTGAAGTCTCCAGAAGAGTTGCCTTTTGTGGAGATGGAGATGAGATGATGCTTGCCAAATAGTAGCAGAACTGGTTCAGGGTCAGGTCTCCTTGTCGTCTGTCAAGTTCTACCATAGGTTTCACTTGGGCAGGGCAACTGCATTGCTTCTGCCTCCCCTGCTTTACAGCCGTGTCTTGGTACAATGAGGGCTTTTTCATCACGTGGATAGCTACGAGCCCTGAAGGATGGACATCTTTCCATGTTTTAACATGAATCTCTTCTTTCACAGCACTTCTGTGCAGCAGGAGCAGCAGGGATGTTTGCCCCCCTTCACTCTGGGCACAAAACTGAAACAAGTGTTTGGGAGTCCCTGCACGGAGAGGCCATTACCCCCAGAAGGTAGCTGCATATTCTGGCACACCAAAAATGAGGGCACTCAGGGTAGGGGGGTACTGCTGGGTGCTGGAAACCCCGTGAAGCCCAAAGCTCCTGCATCGAGCGTCCTGTGGGGCTGAGTAACCTGGGTGTCCTCAACCCCCCCATGTCTCTGCCTCAGTTTCCAGCTGAGCTCAGCCAGGATCGGCTTCGGGGTGAGAACGGTCTGCTGTGAACTGAGGTTGCTGCCTTTTTGTAGGAAAAGGGGGAAGGAGTGAAATAATAGTTAATACTTAATGCATATGAACAGCACTGCTGCGCAGGTTGCCTAGCAGCCGCCGAGACAAGCAGGAGAATCAAAAGACCTTTCTGGGTGAGGGTGGCTGGAGCTGGGTTCTCAGCTTGCTGGTGGAATCCGACCCGTGCACTGGGGTTTTTGGAGGGGGAGGAGGTGGTGGAATTTACCACTAATGGATATTTTAGCTCTGTCAGATCATCACTGGCTGCTCCCCCACCCCCATCTGTTTTTCCTTTTCAGTTTTTCAAGTGTTACTTGGAAAGCGTTAGCTAAAGGGAGGTGTTAAAGTTTTGTATGGTTTCTGGAGATGGAATGGGCAAAAATCTCTCAAAGCAACTTTTTCCTTCTATTTAAGACTGTATCTCCAGCAGTCTGTAGATTGTTAGAATTTCATAGTCTCCTCAATATACTGCTCAGCACAGGCAGTAAATGCTCTATAGACTGGAAATAGCATCTGCAGTCACACTTAACTCTTCCAGCATTGCAAGAAGTGGATGTGGGTTGTTGCATTTGCTGGAAAGCAAAAGTAGAAGGATACTTTGGGGGATAGGAAAGGAAGTTCAGCTAGTACATGGTTGTGAATAATCCCCCCTCCTACACAAGGCCAGAAATCTCCAGGACTATAAGGCTGTATTAAAAACCACTAGGAGATAAAAATTAGGAAGGCTGACTGTTTAAATAATGAAATTGGGTTCTTTGTGATGTTTTAAGTAAAAGTTAGAAAGCCCGAAGCTTCTTCCTGGCAGGTACAGCTCAGTGGGAGTAACAGGACTCCCAAAACTGAAGCTGTAACCCCCCCCCCACTCACGATAAGAGAGGTGTCAGCTTTCAATGTTAATGTATTTTCCTCATCCCACAGTAACTTTTTAGCATATTAAAGGCAAGAACAAGGGCACTTAGCAGAAATGAGTGGAAAGAGAAAAGTCTTGGACTTAGTTTGCTCATCTTAATAAGGAGTAAGAACAGTGGTTCTTTCATGGCAGCGAACCTCTTGCACTCTGATTTGATAGGACCTGGGCTAACACCAGCCAAGAGCTCGTTCTGGTAATTTTGGTGGAAAGACTGAGGGGCAGCAGGGTCTAGACAGGCGGATTCTGGCATGCCTCACTGGCGTTTCAATGGGACTGGAGGAATCAGGAGGTTGGTTGTGGTCATCTCTGCTTGCCCTAATGTCGTGGCAGAGATGTTCCTCTTAGCCAGAATAATCTGTGGAAGTCCTTTACTTGGCCAAAGGTAACAACATTAAGGCATCTTTTAACCATATCTCATGCAGCTTGGAGACTGAAGTCTACCATAAGGCAATAGATAAGGAAGAGGATAGTGTCAA
This sequence comes from Anas platyrhynchos, assembly GCF_047663525.1. Taxonomy (NCBI): domain Eukaryota; kingdom Metazoa; phylum Chordata; class Aves; order Anseriformes; family Anatidae; genus Anas; species Anas platyrhynchos. The sequence continues at coordinate 5,632,483 of NC_092615.1, forward strand.
GGAGTTTGAATTAACTTTCCGTAATGAGCGTAAATGCTACCATTTCACCTCAAATCGCTGCAAATGATGTTCATTCTGTTGCTTTGCTGGGGAGATACTTCAAGTACTGATGTTTCTTAGTTTTCAGTTGTCAATTTTAAGGTGCCAAGCTTTGCTCAGCTCCTGGCTCTTGCATGAGCTGCTGCTCTCTGTTGAATGCCACTCTGAGCATCATGAGCACAAGATCATCACCCTGCTCCAAAATGCTCCAAAATGTTCCAGGGCCTTCCCTTCTGGGGAGCAGGAGGCCTGTGACTGCCTCTGAGAAGGAGATAAATGATAAATGCAGTTGCCTGCTAGAAGACTGAGGAGTGCTTTGGCGGCTGAGATCAGCCATTGTTTGAAAATCAAGTCCTGCAATAAAGAACAGAATTTCCAGAAGACGTTATAAAAAGTCCTCAGTACTAGAACACTTATTAAATCCAATGGACGGGTGATTTCTGCTTTTCGTGCCATCGGCCTCTGAGAAGTGAGTGGGCCTGCTGCAGTGCCCTGGACTGTGCTGGTAGGAGATAAAGACCAGAGAAATTGGCACAAGTGACATTGACAGCACCCTGCACTTACTGCAGTGATATGGTTTAGCACTAATTACTGTGAAGGTGAGCTGATGGGATGCCCGTGCCCAGGCTTAAATTTAAAAGTAGGAAGGACAAATTCTGCCTCAATTCTGTTCCTATTGAAATTGGGAGACTATGACAGCAGCGCATGTCCTTAATGGTGATTAGCAAGCACAGCAGAACTTTTGTGTTTTAGATCATACCACTGTGCTCAGGACAATGACTCGTTTCCACCAGCCCAACAAAAGTCTCTATTTCTATAGGGTGCAAGCTCTCCCTTAAAATCATGTGGTTTTGAATTTTTGCTTGTGATTAGTTGCCTCAAATTGTAATTTAAAAAATGGGAAGTAATTAATTTAAATTAGTTCCCCGTGCTCATGGAATGAGAAGAAAAGTCTTTCAGGTGAGTTTCTACTTTCCATCAAACCAGAGCTGACTCCCGGTGCTGACATCCTAGGGAGCTCAGGACCCCCAGGTACCACAAGAAAAAGCAAACCTGCCATAAGCCAGCTGCATCCCCCTTAAAGGGATCACCAGTTCTCCTGGGAAATTTTTAGTACTCTACAAATAAGTGGAGGAAAAAAAAAAAAAGCCAGAGAACTGCTGGGGTTTGTCTGTCTGGGTAGCTGTGTCCATGGGGTGCCTGTGCGGGGCTTCCCTGGGCAGCGAGCCCTGGGGAGGGCTGCTTGTTACCCTTTCTAAAAGAGGTTAATAACATTTGGAAAAGATGTTATTTGAAAAAAATAAAATTAAGAAAAATATATTTGTTATTTGGAAGAAATCAAATTTTTAAAAGTTCCCTTCAGTTCCTTTCCTGGATGTTTGTTTTAAACAGTTCTAAATTCGTTTACTTTGGAAAAAAAAAAAAAAAAAGATTAAAAAAAAAACCAACAAAACAATTGAGCACCTATTACACACGAGGCCCCCGAGCCCCCCCCTCCACGCTCAGTTACTATAGCAAAGAACATTATTTGTCGATCCTCCCCAGGCTTCTGAAAATACCCGCTGACATATTTAGTGCGCTTTCGCCCTGGCGTTGTGCGCTGGGGACCTGTGGGCCTGGCATTGTTTGGTTTGGGAAGTGTTCCCCGCGTCGCTCAGCAACGCACCCTGGACGCGGGAGCGGGCTCCGTCTCCTCTAGCAACCCTTGTTGCTCCCCAAACATCGCAGCCGCGCGCGCCAGAGCGCCTGGCCCCGCTTCGTCACCCAACATCTGCAGGCGCCTTCCGCCCGGCCGCGGGCCCCTTTGCTTGCCGGCCCACGCCGTTGGGCCTGCTGATACTCGCACAGAGCCTGGATGAGGCCACGTTTTCCCCCATGTAGCACCCGAAAGTGCTCGGAATTAGGGCTAAAGCTGACCGTCTTGCTTCCCACCCCTCTCTGCCACCCGGTGGTTACGGGACTTGAAACGACTCCAGTCGTCCCACTCGGCTCGATAGACTTGGCACGATCTTGGGCTGTCAGTGCAGCGCTGAGGACGTGCTTTTAGAGCCGAGCTTCATGCTGCTGCTCGGAGGATGGGAGAAACGGAGCGGGGCCATCTGTGTCTGCCCCTCTGCTGGCCAGAGCAGAGCCTGGAGGCTCCGTGGGCTGAGGTGGCTGTCGGAAAGCCACCCGCTCCCCTCTCCTGGCCAAAAGCACTGCCTCCAGGAATTCCTTATCCCGAGAGGAGTTATAAATCCGTTCATTCTTGTTCAGTAACAGTTCTCTTTCTATCTGGACACGACTGCTGCAAAGCGTGAGCTGTCAGACTGGCGCATGTTTGAAGCCTTTATCTTCTCCCATCCATCTAGAATGCATCTGTCCTATTCCTGTCCGCACCAAAAATACAGCTGTGCCTTTCTCCAAGTGCACAGTGTTCAAATGCATGTTCCCAAGCTGCTTTTCTAGGGAATCTGAAGCAGCCTTCCCATTTCTTAGCCTTTCCAGGAATAATTGTGTGGCTTTTAGACACTTTGTGACTTTTGTCTGGGGTCACGTTCAGTCTGCAGTACCAGTTACCAATAGCTGTGTGAACATTAAACCTTCACAGAAGAAAACACAGCTTGTTTCCTGGTTCCACTGGCAGCAGTACACTGCTCTGGAAGGCTGCCTCTTCTGTCCCAGCGCTTGCTGCAGCACGCACCTAGCAGTGCAGGGACAGAGCTGGCAGCTGCAGCTTGCAACCCGTCGCCAGCCTGTGACCCCTGGATGAGCACACTTGCGAATGCACACAGGCAATGTGATTTTTTTTACTCTATGTTCAAAAGGAGTACCATAGTACCATTGTCAAGCAAATCCCAAACTCATGAGTAAAGCTGGCCCCAGAGATTCTTTGACTGCCTTGTGTCCTTTTTGCCCCATGGGAGGTTTTGCTGGGACATGAGCACAGAGGGCAAGACCCCCTTGAGATCCCTGGAGTGCTGTGGTGTTCCTGCACCAGTAGCACCAGTCACCAGTCCCCGAGCAGGTGGCACAGCCTGGAGGAGCATCTCAGGCATAGATGGAAGGATGGTGCAGACAGGGCTTGTGCAGGCATTTGAGCAAAACACTTGACCACTTCTTGTTCCTTTCCTTGCCCCGACTCCTTTCTAGCTTCTCAAACCACCAGGTACAAACCCGCAGCAGTTGTAATGCTCCTGACTGCTCCTTTCCCTGCTTCGCACTGTATTTTCATGCACCTTGTGATGAAGTCTCTCCCCTGAGATTATTAGCTGGTGCTTTAAAATCTGAAGTTGTCTTGTTTCTGAATGGCCAGCCACAGTTTATGTTTGTGGCTTGTTCTGCTTAACTTTGTTAACCACCACAACACTTGGAAATGGTGCTATATAAATAAATAACAACATGTGGAGCTGCACTGGCAGTGGTTACTTCTGCATTTGCCGTTTACCAGATGGGCATGGTGGAAACAGCTGCTGCTGCCATCCCACATCTAAAAGAAATTCTGCAGCAACTTGCCTGCTTCACATGGGAATTGTCAAAAGGGCAGCTAGCCTTGAGACCATTGAAAGGATTGGCTAGTCTAAACAAGTAAAAAATGAGGCCTGATGAACATACAGCTTTAGATTCTGCTGTTCCCTAGGAGTTAATGTAAAATAAGGGACATTCCATATTCCAGTCTCCTGCCATGGGGCAAGCTGTGCAAGTGGGCCTTGCCAAAGCACCATTGAGCATCCAGCATCATGACGCAGCCCCTTACCCACCGGGGAAGGCTGAGGTGTGTTCGGGTACCTGGGGTAGTGCTGGGGGCTGCAGCCTGCTGGGGCCATGCTGCCAGGTGCTCTGGTTTGGTGCATGACTGCACCTCGAGGGTTTGTCCTGGTAAGGAAGCTCTCAAGTGCTTTTGTGCCAGGGTTTTGCCTAACACATCGCATTTCCCCTGTTGAATCACAGTGCTGGGAAACCCTACAGTGTATGCATAAAAATATGGGAAGATGATTCATTTGAGCTCAGAACCAGGGCTTGCTTTCACCACATAGCGCCAATGCATGTGGTGCCCGATAGGCCTGCAAGTGTAGTGTATGACTGTTTTTTCCTCTTTCTACATGTGAAAGCATCCTGACTGCTCAGCACATCTCTAGAAGTTGTTTCTTGGGCAGCGTTATTTGCCATGGCTGTAGCAAAACTTTTCTGAAGTCAATTAGCTAGCTAATAGGATGCAAACAAGGATTTTCAAGCACTTGTTGACCCGGCTGTGCCAGTCTAAAAGTCTGGAAGCTGTTGAACTTTTTCTTGACACCAAACCATTGGGGCTCTTGTAGGTAAGGCTATCAGGACGCCACGGGTGCAAAGCAGCACAGCAGTAAACGGGCAGTGTGCTGGTCCTTGCATTACCACACGCCAGAAGGGATGTGTTCAGGCCTGAAGGAATCAAGTCCTGCTTTTGGCACTTGGAGAGTGTTTGAATTGTTAAGCTAAAAAGAAAATGAGGCTGGTTTGTGTATGGGAGGGAGGTTCACGAAGTTACTGTGCCCATGTTCAGGTCTGCAATCTGCACGCATGGGATTTGTCGTCACGCTGCTGCCAGCTACGTTAAACCATTGCAGCTTCTGCTGTTCGGCCTCAGATGGCTCCGATTAGACAGCCAGCACAGATACATTCCTAGCTCTCTCCTGCCTCCATGAAAGTTACTTTTAAAGAAACAGCAAAGATTACTGAGCTGCTGTTACACACCAGTTACGTATGTATGTGTGCATATATATATATAACATGACTTGATTCCATGAAATCCAGTTAAAGACTGAGTGTATATTTGTATTTCAGTATATTATTAACTACTGCTAATAAAAGCTGTTTCCAAATTTGTGTTTTTCCATGAGGACCATGTTTCTGAAAAAAATAGCTATACTGCCTGCTGCCCTCGAAACCCGTGTTTTGGGTTTATCTGTGTTTCCAGGTAACTTAAAGCTCTTAGACAAGCAGCGTTTGCTTCTGTTTTAAATTAATTTAACCTAATCAGTGGAAGGCTCTGGTGCCTTCTCTGTTTATATCATTTTGAAGCAATTTAATAAGCAGTCTCTCCAGAATCAGCTTATTATCAAGTTCCTTGTCATATTTGCTTCCCCCCTTCTATCCCCTCCACTTACCACTGCTTATTAAAAGGCTAAAGGTTATGACATGTGGTTCAGGACACCCTTTAGATGAGCTTGCTCAGGTGCCAGCTCCTGTCTGTCTGGCGTATCATGGTTGCCAGATATATAACATTTTGGATAAGGATTAGGTTCAGGTGCTAAGCAGCCATACGTACCTGATATGTGTGACGCCCCTGATACATGGCAGAAGCTTTGCTCTCCAAGACTCCACTGTATTGTCTGAAGGACACTGTAACTGTAATCCTGAACATGGGTGCTGCTAGAGCAGGATCCCTGGTTCAGCTACCTGAAGGTCATGAGTTTCTTCTGGTTTCACCGATGGGTGTGCTGAAAGGTGGGATACAGGGCGCAGACGTGGGAGCACGCTTGGCCTTTATCTCAGCTCAGAGCTGTATGGCAGCAGCCTTCTGTTCCTGCTCGTGGGCCCCTCTGCCTTCTGGGTTTTATGGGCAATGGGAAAAAAACAACAACTATTTTACTGATAGGAATTTCAGGGAAACACCTGTTATTTCTTGGAGATATCATGCTTTGGAGACAGGCACAGCAGGAATTAAAGATGCATGTGGAGGCAGGAAGTAAGCTGGTTTTAATACAAATATTTGTTCTGTGGTGGTATAATTCATGCGAATGCATTTTTATTCACATAATATAAAAAAACTTTTTTCCAAATACAGACACTTCCTTTCTGTGCTGCAGCTAAAATGCAATTAAGCCTTTTCAGGGCAAATTATTAAATAGAGTCTATGCCAGAATGTTGAATGAAATGGAAAATACTAAAGAAAACCTTCTTGAATAAAATAGATGTGGCATAGAGAGTGGTGGATAAAGTCAATGGATTGCGTGCATCTGTTAGACAAGAAAGTAAAAATCTGCTGTTCCTCTCATTCCTTTTATTATTTTTGATCACTTTTGAGAGTATTGAGGGTTCTGAGTAGTCAATATACTAAATGTAGAAACCCTAGTTCCTTTTTCTAAACTTGACTAAGTTTATCAATACACAAGGGACAAAATACCATTTAGAGCTTGTATAGCACATGGTGGTTAAATAGCACTTTTATTTAGTCTGAATTCCATTATTGTCATTCTGTTTTTCCTATTTACTTAAGCTCCAAGCCAGCTTCAAAAAGGTTCCAGAAACCAAATAACTATTTTAAATTGTAAACCTTCCTTTCAAATATGCAAAAAATGCACAAAACCAAGCAAACAGAAAAACAAAAACAAAAACAAAAACAAAAAAACACCTTGGATTTGAATTTAGCTCCAGCAAGTCTCAGTGTTATGGATGAGAAATAGTTCATTTTTTCAGATTAAACTACAACCTTCCTGTTACCACTTTTTTCAAAAGACTGGGGTTCTTGGTAAAATAGCAAGTATCATGAGATCTCTTTACAAAACTCAGAGCTGTATCATGACCTTGTATACAGAAATGTGACTGTATGTGATTCCCTGATTATTTTACCACCTGGTCAGCCTGAAGTCCCCTGAATAAAAAGGGACCTCGGAGCACAAACTGTGCACAGTTGAGCCTCCTGGCTGTTGGGTGTACTGGATCTCATTAACTTGTGGTAATGTTAAAGAGACACAAAGGTTACCTACTGCATTAATTTAGGGTGAAGTTTACTATAAAATGCCGGTAGCAATCACAGACAGCTCTTTTTTTTTTTTTTCCTGCAGTTCTGGTACGTTCATCCGTACCATCTTTGTATCCATGCAGCTCGATGGGACCAAGCTCCTCTCTTTCCCCACAACTGCATGTATGCTAGCCTCAGTTTTTATATGCTATAGGATGTGTCTGACAACGTGTGCAGGTAATGATTAAAAGTTCAGGATGCCTCATTTTAGCTGGAGAGATAGTTGTATTGGCATTTGCTTCCTGTTTAAAGAATAGACACCATCAGAAATAAAAAAGGAAGGCATAATTATAGCAGGTTTACCTGGAAAAATAAACATTTCCCACCTTTCTATCTTGATTTGAAATGAAAGGCATGAAGTACTTTCTTCAGTCTTCAAATGTTTGGTTTATCATTGATTCCTGGACTTCAGCGCAGTTATTTTCCTGATGTATTTTTGTGCCCCACATTTAAATTCCAGAAATCCCCTTTGAGAAGTAGCTGTTGAGCCCATTTCCAAATGGCAAATAGAGGGTCAGTGGAATTGCCCAGCAGAGGTAATATCCACCAAGGTTTACTGTAAAGCTTAAAAATAAACGGCTGAGAAACCTTGTCCCGGAGGTAGAATTATCAACTATTTTTATTAAAAACAACAACAAACTCATCCAAGATATTTTCCTTTTCCTTAGTAATTCCCAGTATTGCTTTCTGTTTCAAAAATTCTGTCAAAAAAAAAAAAAAGATGGAATAAAGGAATTTAAAAAGTTTAAATGCAATCAAAGGATGATAAAATATGCTTTGAAAAGCAAATTCAATTTTTCCCTACCGAAAAATAGTTTATGATATGTTTTTTTACCTTCAAATGAGCAAGTAATTCAGTGAAACAGAAGCAGTTCTAGTGTTTTGAAAGCAACACTAGTATGATTGAACAATTATTCTGGATTCAAAAAAGGCATTCACTGTTTGCTGGTGTAGGCTATCTCATGTGTTTTACATTTTCACTTTAAAAATTTCAGAATATGTAAATACAAGACCTAAATACCATACATGAATCTTCTCACAAACTGTTTTCAGCCGTGAGAATCAAAGCAGTGTGCCAGTCCCACCCCCAGGAACTTCCTGCCTTATATAAGGCTGCTCTTACGAAAAATGAAATGAAATGAAATGAAATGAAATAAAATAAAATAAAATAAAATAAAATAAAATAAAATAAAATAAAATAAAATAAAATAAAATAAAATAAAGGGGGTGGATGCACTTCGAATGGTGACATTTGCTTCTAGAACTGAGACGCTGAGCACAAAGGCTGGCCCAGGCCAGCATGGACTTGCATCATCTCTTTTTTTAAGTCTCCAAGTGCCTGGGAGGGCTACGATAGCCGTGTGTTTGTGGGTCCAGCTGAATGAGGACCAGAGCACAACAGAAAAATAAACCACATACTTTCTCTGGGGCAAACTCCCTGCACTGGCTCTAATCAGCAGCAGTTAGTAGGCATTTGAGCGTTTAGCGCCGAAACTTTTTTGTTTGAGCATTCAGGAGCCGCTAGTTTATATTAAAGTGTTCCGTGGAAAAATACTTGCAGTTCCTCTGAATCGCTGCGTTTTGCCAAGCCCTGGCTCGTGGAGCTCATGGGCTGTGAGTGCCCTGCGGACGCTGCTGTGGGCTCTGCTGCTCGGCCCCTATCCTGCAGCTTTTTTTTTGGGAGCGTGGCTTCCCCACCAGGCCCCTGCCGACCTGCAGGGGGAAGGCATGTGGCAGCCTTTGGATGCTCCCCGCTTCTCAGTGTAAGCTAGAATATGGAACACATTTTGAAATGCTCCCCTTATCTCTGTTTTTCCAGTGTTTTGGAGCTGGTTTAGGCAGGATAGATTAAAAAAGGCAAGGTTATTTACATGAAGGTGGCGAGATTTATGAATGAAACAGTAACAATTGGAGCTTTATCAACCCTCAAGCCTTGCAGCATTACTACTTGTCTTTCTCAAATGTGTTCAGACTTTGACAGCTCTCTGAGACCAGTGCTTGACAAATACCTTACGTAGGGGAGTAGGATCACTTTTTTAGGAGTGGGAAAATTGAAGCATAGGAAAGGGGAAGCATCCTGTTCAAGGTCACAGAGCAAGTTGGTGGCAGACCCAGAAATAGCACCCAGAAGTTATTAGCTTTTTCTGTATTTCCTTTCCTGTCGCTGCTGTTTGCTTGGATACCAAGATAGCTATGTGTAAACAGAAGGTTTCCAGAGCACAGCAGCCTTGCTATCGGCCTGATTCATGCAGTGATGATGCAAGCTGGAATTCAGCTGTCTGCAGTGCCTTCCGCAGCAGCGCACTTGGTGCCGCCCGTGACATCACAAGCAGGTTGAGCAACTGGAGTTTTGAACTTGTCTGTACCTGAAATGCAAGCATCTGAATAGGGCCCCGATCCCTGCCGTTGTATTTTTTATGCCAGGTCAGATCCCTTCTGCTGTGTCCCCTAGTAAAAATTACTGAGTTGTCTTCTTGCTCCCTGTGAGGAGCCCTGATGCTGAGAGTTGGCTGGGGATGCTCCTCCTCTCTGTGACCCACTGGTGGCTTTGTTTAGTACCGATTTGTTCCTCCATTTGTGGAAACTCACTGGTACCGAGGGGGCTGACAAGCTGTCATGCTGTCAACAGCTATCAGAAGCCATGAGACACCTTTAGTATCCCTGTTGAGCCCTGCAGCTGGGAGAGGTACGGCACCCTCCAGCCAGGAGCAGGACACATGCGGTGCTGGACTGAGCCCCTGGGGAAGGGGCTCCCCTGCTTTGGGGAAGGGATGGGGCTTGCTTCTGAGCCACTGAGTCTCTTCCAGAACACTGTAAAACTTCCTCACCTGTGGGAGGTGAAAAACAAGGTGGAAGGCCCCAGACTTCCTCCTTGAAAGCTGATGCTGAGCTTGAGTCACGCTCAGCAATACTGGCTGGTGTGCTGGCTCACTTGGGACTGCACGCCCGGGACACAGGCACAGTTGTGTAGCCATGGTTTCTCGGTGCAGGAATCCTGTTTATGTTACCAGTGATTCAGAAGCACAAATTAGTACTAGCAGATCGCATACACGTTTCTGTCCCTCCAGTTCTCAGGATGCACAAGATGGCTTAGTGGGAAATGAATTATTCTCTATCCAGGATATTCTACTAATAAGCAAAATAATAAGAAGTCTTGTACGTGTGCTTCAGGGGACCCAGTACTTTGGTGTCTGTCTACCTTGTCTGGAAGTACCAGCTGCAGGTTTCATTGGGTTCTTTGTGTCTAGCTTTGTTGTCAGCAGTAACAGAGCCTGTCTTTTGTAATTAATCTGACAATAACGTTGGTGATTTATTTTTGCAGCAGACCATTCATCTTCTACCCTTTCTGCCTCTCTCTGCTCGCTTTTGATCATGGAGGGAAACCAGAAGACTAAGTTTATCAGAATAGATGGGTGGGTGGTAATTTCACAATATCAGGAAAGGACACTTGGAAGGGATGCTTACAGCTACACTTTAAGAGACCTTTCTGCAGACGTGAACTGCCAAGATCTGACCCTGTCAGAGCCACTCTCAAATAGGCCATTAAAATATACCTGGCAACTTACCCAGTGTTCTTTAATATCTTCACCATGCTATATTCAAAAACTCGCCATGCTATAGTTTCCATTCACAAAAAACTTAGACCGCTGTCTAGTGGGGCCCTGAGTATGAATGATAAAACACAGAGGTAAAACACCCTTGCGAATTTATGAGAACAAGCATTATGCTAACCGTTACCCTCTGGTCTGCTGTGGCTTTATAAACTCGCCTCCAATGGCTCAGCACTGGCCAGTGGCAAATAATTTTAGTAGGCTGCAACAGGCGGGAGGCTATTTCTTTCATTTATGGGGAGGAGTATTATTTTTGTGATTCCATGGTGCTATTGCAACCAGGGTTTTTGCATATGAGGCTATTATTTCAAACCCCTGCCTGGTTGGCGATGTGAAGAAGCAGACACTGATGTTCTGGTTGCACGAAGCAGCCAAGCAAGTCCCTGAAGGACAGCTTATGTACAGGGCCTGGGGCTTGGCACGGCTGTGAGCAGGGGCTGCATTTCCTCCCCTTGTTTCTGGGCTGTGGAGTTAATCTGGTGGCTGTACCTGGAGCACTCAAGCTCCTTATCTGTCCTTTCTCCTGGATGTAGAAAGATGTGGACGAGAAAATTGCTTGCAAGCTGTGGGCTTGGGGTGAAGTCAGGGGAGTAATTGCTTTAATTTCTAACATGTGCAGCATGGGAATATGGGGTCATCACTAATTGGAAAAAAATCTTAAAAACTCTTTTGTGAAGAATCTGATTTTTTTCTTTCAATGGCTGAAGGAGAGTAAATGTGTAATGCTTTTGTACCTTCACCTCCTCTCTCTGTTCAATTGCGCCACAAAGAGCTATCAGGTAAGCACTGTCCAGAGCATCCCACAGTTTCTCATTTTCTCTTTTGCCTCTTAATTGCACAAAGTCGAGGGAGAAGTTTAAATACTGGAAGGAGGGGGAAAATAAAACTGAAAGGATTTCACACTGTTGCTGTGAGGCTGTGTTGCACACAGCAACAGGTCTGAGAAAGGAGAAATGACACTGCTCAAAATCTGGGTATTTCAGAATCTTATAGTTCGGAAGTGACAGCAGAAACACTCTTGAAATAGTTTTAAACAGCGACTTTCCCAAGAAATTGTGCAAAAAGACTTTTTCACCTTTCCATATCGTATCAAAAACCCAAACCAAAGCACCCGTGGCTGCCCTTGGGATGCGGCCCCATGGGGGCTCAGCCCCTCTCTGTGCCTGCAGGGTCCCCCCGTCCCCAGGATGGGGCAGCCGAGCGATGCTGGGTGGGCGCTGGGATGGGGTAACCGGAGGGTTGGCACCTTAATGGGAGCTAGGGAGGGCGGGGGTGTTTCTTCGTGGGGGTGGTTTGGGGCTTTCAAACGGCACTCAGGCACTGTTCTTTCTATTCATGTTTGATTGCTGGTTGCAATTATACCGCTGAACCCGCCACCCCACTTTCAAACCAAAAGCATTAGCTAAGCCCCAGGCATGTACTTAGTTTCGATAAAAATTCTGCAGTAGTTAAACATGATAAAGCAGAGGGGGAGAAGAAATGTTTTTTAAAATATGTTCTTACTCTTAGAGATTTGTAGTTATCCCTTACTATGACACAATATTTTTCCAATGCTACTTTTTTGTTATATTTAGAAGAGCATTTTCTGTTCCTTCCGTCCCCTTTCTGTGGAACAATTGTGCAACTTTCTTTTTTCTTAATATAATAATGCAATAAAATTAGATCCAAGACTAAAAAGAGCCCTCTGAGTAGGAAGGTAGCTACCTTCCTTCCTAGCGTTTCCCCTGGATCTTCCACTGGGATTTTGCTCCTTTTAGACACAGGTTCCTTGGGCTCCCGGCGGCGTTGGGCGAGCGGAGCTGTGCTTTCCCTGGCTGATGTCCCTTCTGCTCTCTCCAGCAGTGAGCATGCAGAGTTCAGAGGGTGGATCAGACCCAGCAGCTTCCGTGGCGCTTCACACTTCTGCATCAGCCCAAGCTCCAGTTGTGCAGCCGGTGCCAGCCTCGCAGCAGGTAACGTATGCACAGCTGGTAGCGCTGTTTCCATGGAGAAGAGCCCTGCTATACTGGTAGAAGTATATGAATCAAGGGCTTTATTTGGGAGGAGGGGATTGATAATCCGCTTGTTGAGGCAGTGGTGAGAAAGAGCCTGGAGATTGTGTTGATCGAGGCCATAGGTATTTACCTGGGTTAGCCCTACAAACACGCAAGCTTTAAAACATGAGATTTGTGTTTTCAAATTATCTACCTAAGGAAATGTCTTTGTGCCAGCTTGGTGGTTGCTTCAGTGTAATATCCTGCTGTCCTTATTTGTTGTGTCAGTAAAAGCAGCAGAAAATAAAACTGTCCTTAAAGGCATCTCTAACAAAAAGGCATCAAGCTCAACAGAAGAGAGTGGGGGGGAGTGCTGGGGCAAGAGTGGGTGGAGGAGCTACATGCCAGCCTCTTCCTTTGATAGGTGGATCCTGACATTTAAATTCAAGGGAGGGGGAAAATTCATGATTCATTTACATGAATACAATGCTCTTGGAAGGTCTCCTGATAGGAGAGAAATGATAGCTTCAACTGATGAATGAAAACTACCTAATGCAAAACAGGAAGTGTTAAGCATAACTGGTTCCTTTTTATGGCATTTGGGGAACTATCAAAAGAACTTTCTGTGGCAGTTAAGGAAGCTGGAAGGATAAAAGGATGGGTGGGAGTAACCCAGCTACACCCTTCTCCAGCTCCCAAGTGAGCAGAAGTAGCTGTCATTGGATCCCGATGGAAGACAACAACTTAAACTTGTGAATTGGTAGGAGCCTTTGGTCCGCTGGGACATGGACATCCACATCGTGCCACTCAGCAGGTGTTTGGCCAGCCTGCTATCGTCTTTAAAGCAGCTTTCCCAGCGTTGATTTCCCTGGGTGTTGTTTTCTGTTTGTATTGTAGTGATGATCAGTAGCATAAAGTATCTTAGGGATTGTCAGTCTTAGTGTGAATTTGACTGTGACAATGATCAAGAAGGTAAGAAAACCCTTCAGCTTTGGATTATGAAGTTTCCTGGTGCTGTTGTTACGACACAGCGTCCCACATGGAACTCTGTGGATTAAGGAAGATCCAGAGGATCTTGGAAGAGAGCTGAAGAGGAGGAACATCTAGAGAACCTTCCATTCCACCAGCAGAACGAAGAAAATCCTAGGAATGAGCTACAGGCAGCGTGACTGGTGCGAGGCTGAAGCCTTTGGTGTTGTTGATCACTGGTCCACCTTTCAGTGTGAGAGAAGGCTGTATGAACAGGATGGCCTCATCTTACAGGTTGGGGATGATTTTTATTTTTTCTGATTAGAAGCTAGTAGGAGTAACCAGGCAGGTGGTGATGAATTACAAAAGTGGCTGAGCTGGGCAGCTGTGCCAAAGGAGAGAGATGTGTCATTTGGTAAAAGCAATGACAGAGAAAGGATGAAAAGTAGGAAAAAGGAATAATTTTCACTGAGACTTTGATGCAGTTGGCATTGTCAAGACCTGACTTGAAAAAGGGCTTTTAATGCCTCTTTTGGGAAGAAAATAGGCAAAGTGATGGCTGGCATAACTGTATGCGTCCTTAGCACTAGCTCAGCTACGGGATCTCAAAAGTATACAGACTTTCTGAAAGTGAGCCTGGGGACTGTGATTTAGGAGCTGCCTAAAAATCTGGGCAATTGTCATAATCTTGTAATTCTGCTAGAACAGAACTTCTGTCTTGTTACAAAGGACATGTTGGGAGGCTGTCAGAGGTCTAAAAATCATCAGTATATATATGGTAGCCAGTAATTGTCAAGGTCTCTTCTAGGATTCATGTGGGATTGTTTTGCAGCTGTTTGTTCTGTTGGCCCAGTCTGCTGGATATTTTTAAAGCTTCAAGCCACAGAGGATGACTGTTTCCTTGGAGAAGGTTCTCATCAGTTTAAAGTGCCCTACAGATATTTGGCTTGAATGTTTCCTTTCTTACTTTCATGCCAGTATCCTAGGCTCTGTTCCCACGGGCCTCACTGAATCATTTATTTCCATCCACTATGTCTCCACATTTATTTTACTGGATCTGCAAGGTGCTTTGCACTCTTCAAGACTTGTGTGCAGCCTCAAACAGAAAGTCAGGTGTAAGGCAAGGATAGCACAAAGCACGTCTGTGCCCTTGGTGGCACTAAAGGGAGATGCAGAACCCCCCAAGCTTCGGTGCTGGTGAAAACCGTAACGGCCGTGGCACTTTGGAGAGTGATTTCATATCACGGGAGACAGACTGTGCTTTGGTATAGCAGGAACAAAAGAAGCATCTTTGCAGCCATAGGAGGAAAATGTGAACGTGTGAGGAGTGGTTCTTGTCTGGCTGCGACTGAACCTCCTGTTGAACTCCTGTTGAATTCCTCCTGACAATCAGCTGTTTGCTGTCGCTCTATTATTTTCCATGGAGAAATTCAGAAAATGTGGATCCAGCTCTCTGCCTTGCCCCAGTTCAGGTATCTGAGTTCATGCTGGTGTTGATACAGGTTACGCTGGAAGGATAGGGGGCCATAGGGGCACTAAGGAAGGGGTTCTGCTGCCTTTGGAGTATCTGCAAGCTTTCCATGAAAGTTTGAAAGGGAATACCTGTGTTACAGACTAACTGCAAACTGGAAGTAAGTGTGTGTTAATGTATCTTCTTCTTTCAGAGGGTTTTGGTCCAAGCAGCAGGCTCTGCTCCCAAAGGAGCGCAGATGCAGCAAATCTCTGTTCCCAGAGTTCAGCAGGTTCCACAACAGGTAATGTCTCCACAGTGAGACACCACACAGCCATTCTGGGTCAGCAGGACTGGCTCTCCCTGTCTGCTATGTCCCACACTGAATTTGAAACTGTCAAATATCTCCTAAGAAAAATCCATACTGTTAATTAAACAGCTGTGTGCATCCAGAGACCTGGAGGTCACTGTGAGAGCAGATTTCTCCATCTCTCTCTCTCCTTCTCAGACTGATAATAAAAGAAACTCTCAAGATATTTAAGGTTTGGAAAGAACCTTTACTGTAGCAGGTGTCTTGCATATGTTTGAAGATTTGATGAATGCTTTTAATTGCCATTTAAAAAGCAATAATCCTCAATAAAAATTTTTTAGAGGCAAAGTGTTTGGGATTATTTTTTAATTACATAAGCAAATATACTACTTGACTACTTGTGGCTTTGTAGGAAGGTTGGGTTGCAGAGAGCCATGCAAGTGTTTTTATTTATCTGAACTTTGCCTTTTGCAGCCCTTGTTTCCTAAGAAACCAGGCATATGTGGTGCTGCCTCATGTGGACAGTGAGTCTAATTCTCTTGACTTTTTCCTCTAGCAATTTTTTATTTGGGTACTCAGTTTCAGAAAAACTTGACAAAGGGCAACCACATACCTCCCAGACCAAAAAGAAGGGGCTGGGATGCAGATGGACACTGCCAACTTCCTCTCTAAAGGAAAGGCTGCAGCATGATCTCACCCTGGTTAGTCAACAGAGAACCAGCCCTGAGACATGTGTGCAGAGGAAACCCAGCTCCATTGTTTCCACTGTTCATGGAGCAACTTCTTATTTATTTATTTATTTTAATTTAATCTTTTATGGGACATCCATTAGGACATCCGTGTTTTATTTTTAAATTTGTTTATTGTTGGTTTTTTCATTTCTTTTTTTTTTTTTAGAGACAGCCTAAGTGTCAAGGTAAGGTTCAAAGTTAAGGATGTAATATGTAATTTCTCCCCCTGTTCCATATCTGTAACTCAGGCTTATGATGCTTGTTTCAGGTGCAATCCGTGCAGCATGTGTATCCATCCCAGGTCCAGTATGTGGAAGGAGGAGAAGCTGTCTATACCAACGGAACCATGTAAGAGTCTTTTGTTCTCTGTTCTGAGCCCATTTCCCCTCCCTGCTGGGTCTCAGCAGTTTGGTCCTTCCTGGCTTCTTCCCCTCCAACACTGCTGCTGGCACTGGCTGCCATTAAAAGGAGGAAGAGAAGGAACTGTTTTATGTGCTGAATTGGTTTTTTGGGTGCCAGCCTCTAGCCTTGGTGGAAGTGATGTCCTCATGGAAGAGGTGTTTCAGGGAATTCTGCTCTCCCTAATATGAAACAGTCCTGTGCTTTCCTCTCCCCATCCCACTGTGTGGTGCAGCCTTAAGAACCAAAGCAGAATTTCTATAGGAAGAAAGGGGCTTTGTAAGGCATCCTCTCACCCCCCTTTGTGTCCCTGGTTGGGTCCTGCTGCCTCTGCTGCCTTCTGGGAGGCTCTCAGCCTCTGCATTTAGGTCGAGTGAGATGGCTGCAAAATGACTCCAGGGCTCTGCGTGCACTTACACTGCTGGGACAGGCTGTGGCTGCGGGTGCTTCAGGGCTGTCACAGGATCGACTAATGTCAGAATTGACTTTTATGGCAGAGTTCAGTTTCAGTGGTGCAAATTCCACTGACAGCGGAGTCGAGGCCTTTTTTAAAATGTGGTCCAGATTGCAGAAGCCATTGTCCGTTAGATTAGATCTGTAAGCTCCTTGCCATCAGCTTGTGCTCCACGTCCTAACTCTGTTGTTCCGTTGATAGACGAGCTGCCTACTCCTACAACACCGAAGCTCAGATTTACGCCCCCAGCAGTGCAGCTTCCTATTTCGAACCACAGGGAGGTGGAGCTCAGGTGACTACAGCGGCATCCTCTCCTACAGCCATTCCCTCTCACAACATGGTGGGCATCACCATGGACATTGGGGCAAGTCCGATCCTCTCCAGCTCGGGAGCCTATCTCATTCATGGGGGGATGGAAAACACTAGACATTCTCTGTCACATACTTCACGCTCCTCTCCAGCAACGGTATGTAGCTCTGCAGATGTCACAGCTCGGGGCCCGGAATTGTTCCAAGGGAACTGAAAAGCCTTCAGAAAATAAAATCTCCAATCATTAGCACTGTGTATATGTCTGTATAACATGTTATGCAAGTGCAAGCAAGAGAATAGACACTGGTGTACTACAGATGTTTTTCAGGAGGAATTTGGGATGTCTCTTACCAGTGGGCAGAGGCTTGTCAAACTTTCTGAGCAGATCATTCACATGCTGCAATTGTGCAGCATGGAGATAACATTTTAACATGGTGATTTTGCTTTTCTTTCAAAGCAGAATGTTTTGGCTTTCCAATTCAAAAGAATTGTCAATATTTACATTTTCTAATATGTATAACATCTGAACATGAAGCTTGGCTTATCCAAAGCAAAGAAATATATAAAAAGATTCTCCATTATGAAGAGACCTGAAAAGTCCATTATTAACCCAGTGAATAATTACTATAGATGTGTCAAGCTGATCATTCCAAATGCACAATGTCTGAAAAGCCTTTATATATCACCTACACCATTGTGTATTCTGTCTTTGCCATATATTATAGAAAATGTATTTTATGGATAATACTGATCAAACAGAAATGTTTTAAAGCTCTAATATTTTTAATCATGTCCTTCTGACTATCAGTCAAGGTGCTGGGTTTAGAAGCACAACTGTATGGGACTCAGAAGGGTAAAAATATTAACCTAAAATAGCCTTTTTGCAGCTAGAAACGATCAGGGCTTCTGTCTGAGAATCTACAGTCTGAGTAGCAACTGCTGCCAAGAATGGGTTGGAACTTGTGTTCTTCTGGGACAGTGTTCACTTTCCTTTCCAGACTGACCTGTGTGTGTATATGCTTGTATACAATATAGGTGTGACTGAGTGTATGAGGCTAGATTTTAAAACAGGAACAGCGCTACTTAGGGAGAAAAATAGGGGCTGTTTGCTACTGACGACTACTGAAAATCTGGCCAATAAGGCTTACTTTGTTGTCCCATGGAGTTTTAAAGTACAGACTTTAAAGTTTTTGAATCTTTGTGTCTGGAAAGGTTGTCTTTGATCCTGCAGTGAATGTGTTCTGCCTTAGGAAGAAGTAGCTATCTATGGGAAAAGCCCTTAGCTCTGGGTGAAAGAGGAAATGCGTGGCGGGAGCTATAGGAATAAATGTCAGATTCATTTGGATTAGCAGGAGCTCATTTCTTGTGTGAGAATTGTGTGTGTTTTAATTATTCATAGTTAAAAACTAGCATTGGACCTTCCTCTGATTGTGCTCATGCTTGTTATTTTGAAGGAAGTAGCTGCTGATCTTGTCACCTGCGTGGGACTACATCTTGCAAAGCTGCACAACATAACTTTTTTTTATTATTATTTCCATGGTGACAGGCACAATGCAAAAAGCCCAAGTAGAATATGTGTCAGTAGAAATGTCCCATGAACAGATTTATTTTGTAGCTGTCTATCACATAAAATAAGCCATTTGAGAAAAAAAGAATGTAGGAACTGACTTTTAAGAAAATGCATCTGAAATAAATTCACTCTGTTGCATGTAGGAATGAACTTTACAAATGTCAGTGGCCCTTGTGGAGGGGCTTAAGAGGGTTAAGTAGTGCATGGATGCTTGTCTGGAAGACAGTACAGGGATGTGTCTCTCTGTGGCTTTCAGTTCTTTCAGCACAGACCAGAGTTGACGGGAGACAGAGCAGAGCTCTCAGGAACATTCAGAACCATGATAGCTACTTTGAATTTCACATAATAACGGGTGGACCGGTAGTGGAAAGCGAGGACTATATCAAGTCAGTGGGTAGGAACATTTATTTTTATTTGCAGTGCCTTGCTTAAACAGAGAATAGGGAAACTTGGTATTGAAGAGGCCAGAGAGGCTACAGTCAAGGCAAAATGTATTTGGGGCAGGATTATGAACTTTAGCAGTGGAGAGAAAGAAGATTACAGCTCATGCAGATGTAAACAAGGAAGAACTGTTTGCATGTGGCCTCAGTCATGTCATGTTGGGGTTGGATATCAAAGTGACCAGCAATGTGAGAGCAGTGACGGAGATGCTGCAAGGAATGGGGAAGCAAGAGGTCTTGCAGGGTGCTGAGCACTTGTGACAGAGCCAACACTGAGACCTCAAAGGGGGGAGCAAGGAATGTTTCTTCAGAGGAGAGTGGGAGCAAGGCAGCACTTCAGAATTAGCAATGGGGTAAGAGCTAGAGCTTCCTCAGGAGGCTGGGGGATGTTTGGTAAAGACTGTATACACACTAAAATAAAATCTTAAAAAAAAAAAAAATACAGCACAACAGCATCGTCCATATCTGCTGGAATAACAATGTTCTGCTCCATCAAATAGGCTGGAACAGGACATCATGCAGCTCCATTCAGGGTCTGTGCTAACAGACCAGTATTAATCTTCATTTAAACTAAGCTTAAGCTAGGCCAAGAGAGGAAATCCTTGAGAACTCCCATAAGTAGGTACTTAGAGCTGTCTTCCTTCTGGTCCTTTTGATTCTCAGTAACTTGATCTCTAGCCCAGTGCACTCCAGTCCTTTTCTTGGACAGTTTGTTTGTTTGTTTGTTTGTTCAGCAGATAGTGAGCAGTAGCTGAGAGTTGTTGCCAATGTGTCCAGCTGTGGCTGGAAAATGAATGAACAAGCTTTAAGTCATCTTGTCTTACGCCTTCTGGATCCCTCTAGGCAGACTCACAACTTCAGTCTGTCCCTGTGTCCTAGGATGGTAGAAAGAGAACAGAGCAGCTCTCCTTTAATGAGTGTTGCTGGACAACATTTCAACAGTGAATTGTTGTCAGTGATTTTGGCTGATACATACCTCAGGAACTTCACAGTCAAGAAATTTAGCACCCTTTCTAGTCAGGCAGCTATTGAAATGTTCCTTTGTCAAAAAGCTCACCTTCATGCAGGACAGCTTATGAATTTCCAGTCTTTCCCCTCTAATATTTGTTCCCGCACGTGTAAGGTGTCCATTTGTATTGGACAATAGCAAAATGCCAAAAACACAAGTATTGTTTCTGTGCTTGCATAAGAGGCATTGCTCAATGGGTACTGTGCTGCTCAGCTGTCTCTGCCCCTTCAGAAGAGGAAGGAAATGGTGTCTCCCTCTGACACCTTGACTCATTTCCTGAAGGCTGCATCAGCAATCAGGCTGTGCTGATGAGTTTTGGTTCCTCATGGTACATCATGGTATGCTGAACAGTTTTCTCAAAACCCACTGAAACATAGTCCTGGACTGACCCTTTTTTAGACTCACCGATAAATTCCTGATAGGTGCCACAATGATGCCACTTTGGGGCAGAACCAAGGGATTTCACAGAATCACAGAATATTAGCAATTGGAAGGGACCTTGAAAGATCATCTAGTCCAATTCCCCTGCTGGAGCAGGAACACTTAGATCATGTCACACAGGAACACATCCAGGAAGGTTTTGAATGTCTCCAGAGAAGGAGACCCCACAACCCCTTGGGCAGCCTGTTCCAGTGCTCCATCACCCTCAGCATAAAAAAGTTTTGTCTCTTTTTTTATGCTGGAGGTGCTTGGGCAGGGTGTTGCCTTCAGACATGGATATTGCAAAAACTGTGTTGGGTTGTTCAATGTTGCTTCAGAAGTTAGATCCATTTTTTTTTCTGTTCTCTCACTTCTCTGATAGAGCTTGGTTTTGTAAAACGCTGTTTTTTTCTCTGTCTTTGTCTTTGCCAAGCTGTAAGTCAGTGCAAACTGGAGTATAGGGAGCTAGCTTGTATGTGAAAGAGGGCATACACTGACAGATGTGCTGCAGATGTGATGTTTTGTGCATGCACCTAAAAGATACGTGCACAACAATCCATGTTAAATGATGACAGATAGTAAATTTGCTAGAGATAGCTACTGATTGCAAGTTTTACTGCATGCCACCTTGTCCTGCCTACGCTAACAGGTCACAGGTAATGCAGTTTTGAGAACATACACTGGAAGCAGCAAGAACTTGCAAGAAACTGCCAGTCTTCTATGCCATAGTTTGCCAGAGATTGCTGAGGGAGGCCCAGGAATAGACAGGACAAGCCAAGAAGGGTCTAAGAGAGGGTCTGAACACAGGGCAGCAGCAAGAGCTGTATTAGAAGCTAAGTGAGGTTGGAGGAAAGCAAGAGGGCTCTTCAGAGGTCAGAATGCCTTGCTGTTATTCCAGCTGCAGAAGCTCTGAGATCAGTGGAAATGAGCCCAATAGCAGTTCTGCTTGGTAGCAAAGATCTATCCATTCCAGCTTACACATTCCTGGTGTAAACCCTCATGGTGCCTGTTCTATTTAGTTGCCTTCAGTTCTCTGCCAAATTTTTAAGAAGTACTAAGAACCAAAGTTAATTCATCCCAGTGTTCTGTAAAAGATCTGGGTAAAATGCACCTCCTCTGCAGCAAGTCTGCTTTGACCTGCTGCAACGTGTCTGTATGGTGGTGTTTTGGTCTAGGCATGAAGGGGAGAGGAGACGGAAAACTGCTTCTTGTTTATAATGGGCAACACACATAGTGGAAGATCAAAAGGCCCCTAGTCTCACCCTTTCACCCTAACAGGGATTGTTGCTGTGTTGTTAGTTTGCATGCTGTACAGTAACGCCTTTTCAGCTTCATCCCATAAGGACTGTGCCTCATCTACTTGCCTCTTTTTCACAAGCCTGTTGATATAAAGCATTAATCATTCAAATATTAATAAAGATAAAATCTTGGCTGTTGCTAACTATCTGATTTCCTTTCTTTTTCTTTTTTCCTTTTTTTTTTTTTTTTTCCCTGTGCATATTTTCTTTAGCTTGAAATGGCGATTGAAAACCTACAAAAAAATGAAGGGATTACATCACACAAAAGCAGTTTGCTCAACAGCCATGTAAGTTGCAAACAGAATTTACAACCTCTTTCCTGCTTTGGTAGGAGCACTACTTCTAGCCATTTGGTGTATTCAATAGCACGAGTCACTCAAAACAACCTTCGATTCAGCTGTGCTGCCCGAAGCAGCCCATTCCCAAAAAAACAAAAATTTGCAAAAACTGCCATGATGTTAATGTTTATGAGATGCTCTGGATTGTGTTAACTGCCTCTACCCTATGTTTATTTGTTTCTTCTGCCTTGCAATGGAAATTGCTGGCAATTAGATCAACACATCTGAGGAAGTTCTTTCCTTTCAGTGGAATTTAAAGATGGCTGGAAAATAACTTGCAATTCTACAGCAATAACTTGGAGTGAGTCATGACAAATATCCCCTAAATACTGTATACCAAACAGTGAATGCCTTTATTGCCTCTTTCTGTGCCTCAGGAAGACCATTACTGTTACAATGCTATTTGCTAGACCTTTCTAAACCCATTTGCTAGACCTCTCTTTTCTTACTATGCCAACAATTTCCCTGCTTTGTGTGAAGTTGCCACTATTCTACTGGGCCTAATCAGGGACTTCTGCATCGTGGTTTATGGCTCCCACGCAGTAATGCTTAACAGTGAGCACGTGCTTGTGTCAGATTTAAAGGGTCTAATTCAAATCCTATTGAAGTCATTGGATTTGCCTTTTCTTCATTGTGTTTTGGATTAGGCTGAAGCATGTTCTGCTCCGATAACTCACAATGCACAAAGTGGTACTTCCTTATTCTAACAAATTTCCTTATGGTATATATCCTTATGATAACAATTATGTTATCGTTCTTGGGTATGTTTGTCCTAGAGAAATAACCCTAGAGAAATAACCTGAGAAAATTAAAGGAACATTGAACCTAATGGTCTGATTATCTTAAGCTGATGCCAAACTTCAGGCCTGGGCTCCTGGATGAGTTTGATCCTTATTTCCAAGTTCTGGAAATCAAAGGTTTCTCATTGTAGCTGGGGAAATATAAAACTGCAGCGCCAGGCTTTTAGTTCTTGTTCTGAGTATACATGCGCATATTTCCCTTCCTAGGCTGTGGCTGTGCTCATGCACCTGTGCTGTGCCCCTGAGTGCCACACAGATTTGGCTACAGGTAGCATCGTTTTGCAGATTTTCCTTGTTCATCACATTGCAGAGAAGGGCAGGGCAGAACAGGACAGGGCAGGTAGTGGTATGGTATTGAGGGAGGTTTAAAAAAAAGGAAAAGGACAAAGGAAAGGAAATGAAGACAGAAAACAGATTTTGTCTGACCACAGGCTAGGTAGGCTGGAGTTGGGGCCAGATCCAGCCTCCTATCAGATCTACACCACCTTTGTCCTGCAGGGTAGAAGTAAAGAACATAAGGTCTCTCTGCCCAGGTCACTGCTTAGAGTTTGGTGTAAGGCCTAAGTGCCCTTACAAATTCTAAACCAAAAAAGCTACTTCACAGGTGTGTGGCTATGGAGCAGAATTTTCCATCAAGTCTTCTGCCCTTCATTTTAAACTTCACATTTTGTTAATCTGTGAATTCTTAGCATAATAGTTTATTTTGTTGTCATCAGCAGATGTTTCATGTCAGGAATCTTAGTTTAAAAAAATTAAAAAGGGAAAGTAAAGGTATTTCAGTCAAAAGTGATTTTTTTTACATAACACTGTTTATACAAAGTCCATGGTAAAAGGAGCCACTCTTAATAATTTAGCCTCAAAAACTCTGAGAGGTTATTTAAATGCACTTAAATATCAGATTTAGAAGCCAAAGCCCTTGTTATTACCCTAGTGACACACGATGTTTTTAATGAAATTATGTCAATCTATTACTGTTACTGAAAAAGCTCTACTTACAAGTGTGCTCCAGAGGCGCTGGGTCAGAGGATTGGTTCTTCACCAATTACGAGCTTGCAGATGATGCAAAGAAATTGAAGGAAGGTGACTGCAGTTTTCACAGGAGTGCCTAAACTAGGCACATGGAGAAGTGAGTGGATGCACTGGAGTACCTGCTTGGGGCCCTGGGTATCCTGAGCATTCACAGGAGGAGGAGGAAAATGATTTTTTTCCACACTGCTTGTGAAAATAATAAATGAACAAACACATCTTTGGGCTCTTAGGCAGGAAAGGGCAAGTACTACCAATGCAGTTTCTCCCCTGACTTTAGTGAGGCAAGGATATTATCCCCAAATGGCGTCTAGGTGGAAACACCTGAAAGGAGACTGGACAGCAAAGGAGGAAGAGCCTGCAGAGGGAATGATTGTCCCTCGGCAGGGGGAGGAATAGGATGCCCCTGCGTGGGGCAGGAAGGAGGTGAGCGTGGCAGCTCCAGCTCACCTGCCAGGGTGGCCTGGGCTCGGCGCTCAGTGACCTGTTCAAAAGGCTGTGACCAGTGGTGGTGGGTCTAGAAAAGAGACTTTTCAGACAAATGATTGGTTTTGAGGAACTTCCGTTGCGGAAGGGGGAGAGGGAGCAAGAAGGAGGTGTGGGTCAGGGTCCGGACCAAGCCAGATGGCAAGGGGACTTCCCAGCCCCGGATGAAGCCCCCCACACAAGCACCACAAGCGTATGTCTTCATTGCTTTGTTGGGTTTCACAGAAGTATCTGTAACAAAACCTCTCAAAACCTGGGCCTTCTTCCTTTCTCCAGCAGCCCTCTGTATCCCTTCTTCCACCCTTCAAGAGCCCTCCTTGAATCAAGGGTTTTTTTAAAGATTTGTTTTTTTAAATCAAAACAGACACTCAGTAGAAATAAAGTCTAAGTAAAAATAAAATGGAAATGTTCCCCTGCAGTGCTTATAACACAAACAAAGCAGCATACAGCTGCATAGTGATTTTATTGGAACCTGATCGTAATATAAACAGAAACTTTCAAGTATCTTGTCATTGTCACAACCAAGCAAAATTCAAAAAGTAAACAGAACAAGGAATACAAATGGGAAGAATATTTAATGTTCTCATTTTAAGTGCCCAGTATGTTATTATTAATGCAGGAAGAGCAAAAATCATGTTTTGAAAATTATTTATATTCTGACAGATTTCTTTTTTAATTCCTTTTGTGCATTTCAAAATAAAATTCCAATTCAATAGCAAGAGTTGGTATTGTCAAGCTCTGTAATGTTTAAAGGAATTTTAAAAGACACTTGCTGAAAAAAAGAATGCTGGAAGATGAAGGGAATATTCTAGGATTAGAGTAAAAATGTCCAGGATCAAATTTAAATGAGAGGGCTTAATCTATATCTGAATTTCCCATGCAATATATTTTTAAGGCTTGGAATTAGAACAGGTTTAGAAGAGTAGAAATAACTGTTTCACATTCATTATCTTCCATAGGATAAGTAAAACAAATGGTTAAAGACAATGAACCTTCTTAATCATTAATTTTTTAAACACAGGGGATGGGCCAAAACAAGCATGGATGTGGACTAATTAAAAACAGAGCTCCTGCTGGTCTTTTATGTAATGAACACTGGGGTTCGCTTTTGTTAGAGGCAGCTTAATGGATGGGTTGATTGGAGCCCCAGGGCTCTGGAGTGACCTTTCAGGGGCACTCAGCGATGCCTCTTCCTGCAGACAGGAGCATGAAGGGACACCATACGAGCAAACGCCACCTCTTAGGGATATGGCCTTTGGATTTCAGAAAGCTATCCGGCTGTGAATTGAAGCCCCTAGGGGATATGTGACTGGAGGAAGGTGGGAAGGGGATGTGCAGCTCGGTGAGAAGCAGGACGGAGGCAGCAACCAAGAGGTTTTTCTTCTTCCAGCTCTGGGGGCTCCAGGGCCCGCCACAACTGATGGACATGGTCATTGCAACTGCAGCACACTTTGCATCAAAGCCAAACCATGAACAAAATAGCTTTAACTATATGTCTTTGAATTCAGATCCTTTGACAGAGCAGAAGTTTAAATTTGAGAATGTGAATGACAAAGAACGTCCGTCCGTGGGTGCTGATAGCTTAGAGCTCAAAAGGATTTGTATGAGAGCAAAGTTGGATGTGAACTACAGAAACTGAAAATAACTCAGCTGAGTGAGGTGTCAGAAATGCCATTGCATGTTACGGGTTGTATTTTCACAGATTTATTGATATAAAACTCAAGGTATATAGTGGTGAATTGGGACCCTAAAGTTTCACCCAGGGAAAATTAATAGAACAAAGCCAGATATTGCAGTATGAGTGGGAAGGATTTAAGCACAGGCCAACTTTTACATCCACGTATATGGTTAAATGCCACTGATTTCTAGACCAATTTCTGAGTTTATGCTTATATATTATGCAATATATGCTTGAATTATTTGTTGTAAGGAGGTGATGCAGACAATATTTTGACATCCATAATCTGACTTTATCTTGCCACTAATCTGGTGTGAATACAGCTGCATCCGGTGGAGCTACACCTCCTGTACCTGCACGCATGTGTAGAGGTCTGCATGTAGAGAGGTCATAAAAATGTTAATCCCAAACATCCTTGATGACAGTGAAAGGACTCCTACCAAAGCTATTGATTTTAATCCATTTGTAAATCTAGTTCCTTCAAAAATTCACTTAATATTAACACTTATGTTATTGATACTGAAAGTGTCGTTTAGCCAATTAAAGGAGATTGGGTTTTTGTCTTTTTGTATTTTAATTCCTGTGCTGCCATTTTGTGCCTGACCTGCTCACTCAGATTGTCTGGATATAAATAATTTATATCTAATTGCAAACTTTAATCAACAGAAATGTCAGAGGAAGTTCAGACAATAATTTTGTTAAAAATAATAAGTAGGATCCTCTCAGATTGTCAAATTTCGTTTGTTAACCATTTATTGGTAGAGGAACAGCTGCAAATATGCCAATCTTCAAATTAATAAAACCTTTGCAGCATATTTGTTTCTCCTAAAATTTATTCATCCCAGGTAGCATTTTAACATCTTCATTCCTGGAAAACATGAGTTCTTACAGCTTTATTTTTGCCCCACATGAGTTAATCCATGTGCAAGATGGACACTGCGATGGCAGGCAGATTTTTGTGCTAGTGCAAAATCTGATAACATTTCGTTTGGGTTATTAGCTTTGGTCAGTGTCCTTTTACTCTTTTAAAAATGTAGCTGGCATAAATATCACTGATATGAATGAACTACAGTGTTAAGTTCTCTTGAACTCCTGATGTCAGATACGTGCTCCTGACATTAAGCATCCATGTTGTTTTATGTAGCCTGTTCCGGCCCTCTTTAGACGTTCTCATATTCTTTCTTTATTTATGTCTTCCATGCCTAAAGCTCCAGTGGTTGTTGGACAACTATGAGACAGCGGAAGGCGTCAGCCTTCCCAGGAGCTCTCTGTACAACCACTACCTGCGGCACTGCCAGGAGCACAAACTGGACCCGGTGAATGCTGCTTCCTTCGGAAAACTCATCCGGTCGGTGTTCATGGGGCTGAGGACTCGCCGCCTGGGAACCAGGTTGGTATGGAGCAGTGAACAGGGAAGCAACTTTCTTCCCCTTTCCTGCTGCTTCACAGAATCACAGAATTTCTAGGTTGGAAGAGACCTCAAGATCATCGAGTCCAACCTCTGACCTAACACTAACAGTCCCCACTAAACCATATCCCTAAGCTCTACAGCTAAACGTCTTTTGAAGACTTCCAGGGATGGTGACTCCACCACCTCCCTGGGCAGCCCGTTCCAGTGCCTAACAACCCTTTCAGTAAAGAAATTCTTCCTAAGATCCAACCTAAAACTCCCCTGACGCAACTTAAGCCCATTCCCCCTCGTCCTGTCACCAGGCACGTGGGAGAACAGACCAAACCCCACCTCGCCACAGCCTCCTTTGAGGTACCTGTAGAGAGCGATAAGGTCGCCCCTGAGCCTCCTTTTCTCCAGGCTGAACAAACCCAGCTCCCTCAGCCGCTCCTCGTAGGACTTGTTCTACAGGCCCCTCACCAGCTTGTGCCATTACTTCTGAAAGAGCCGGGAAGCAGCGTTGCTCCAGGGACTCCAGTCAAGTCCAGTGTTATCTTGCAGTGTTTTAAACGCTGTCCTGCAGGCAGTGGATGAGCTGGAGATATTCTCAATGTGCTTCGGGTAGCAAGGTGCAAGCAGGCAAGGGATGCTGGCTGGGTTGTCAGAAGTGAGGAGTGGCAAGCTCCTGAACTCAGCTGCACCTTGCCTTCCCCTACCGTGTATGTGGCTGCCAGAGCGCTGTACTGCTCCCTGTAGAAGGGGTTAATTAAAAGCATACATTTAATACAGCTGCTAATTTCAGGAGCTGTGGTTTGCTTTCAATAACAGAACCTGTGGCCTCACATTTTGCAGAAAAAAAATCATTGCACTGATCTTGCATAATCTGCAATTTCTCTCATATCCACTGAAAATCTACCAAGCATAATTTAGCAGGCACGGGTCTTTCTTCTGAGATGTATAGAAATTACCAAGCATTGTGTTGTGGAAAAAAAAAAAAAAAAGCTATTCTAAAGCACAGAAGTAATTTCTGTGTCCTGTGAAGCAAAGCTACTTTCTGAACGTGAATCAGCAGCATGAGAAGTTTGACAATAAAGTTAATTTCAGACATGTTCTGGGGCTCTGGTGACAACACATTGTCCAGTCACACATCTGAATTTGATCTAACCTCATTTCCAAAGGAGTCTAAGAATATTTTATTTGAACCCAGGCTGCTTCTCATTCCATTACTGTCTCACAAAGATGAAGACCCTCTTGATCATGATTGCCACTGTCAGCTGCAGAGCACAGTGTTCTGCTGTAGGGCAGTGGTTCCTCCCAGGAAAGTTCTCTGTCACAAGTGGGAAGAGAACCTGTGTCCAAAACCATGATGCAGACAAAGTGTGCAGTCATCCCAGCACAGATTTAGATAGCTTATTTCTGAAATTCACAAAGCAGCAGGCTGAATCTTGTGACAACTGTTGGTTTTAAACATCAAAGTTCCATACAGCATTACAAAAAAAGGAAAACTTAAGAAAGTATACTTGCTGCAAAGGCATGTGTCCTTCAAGGGAACATCCAACGTATATGCACAGCCCGTACAGCTGACTCTGCATTTTATCCCAGCTTCTAATTTTACAAAGTAGCTAATACACTAGAGAAACAGTGATTGCTCTGATTGTATAACTTTTTATAATAAAATTCAAGCCTGGATGACTAGGCTTTCAGGAGGAGAACAAAACCAGATGTGTCTGGAGCATTCCACAGCTTGAATGGGGAGGTAACAGTCATGGGAAGAGCAGGGGAGACTTTGAATTTCTGTAGATGGGTTCAAGTATAAGAGCTCTGAAGTAATTTCTTCAGAGGAGTAAAATTCTTTAGACCTATCAAGGAAGGAAAAATTAAAAGTCCCAACAGCTGCCCTAGAATCCTGCAACTTCTGTTTTGTGACCTAAAAGATTATTGAACTTGGAAACAAAAATAGTCAGAAAGTGGAGTTTCTGACCAGCAGCATTCTGGTATTTCAGAATTTATTTCACTGAAAGATAGAATAAAAGATTGGAATGAAAAACACTCTGTGGAAATTGCAGGGCGTTTTAGTTCAGCTTATGATAATGCTGCTTACTTTAGTATCATTCTATATTGTTACAAATTATCTAGTAGTGCCTATTTTGTTTTGTTTTTGTAAGGCAACTGATGGCCAGTTCTTAGAATTTTAAACTTATTTTTATATCTATCTCCTGTGGCATAAATATTAGGCGTTTATTTTACTCTTTTTGTAAAATTTTGGACCGTGGCATCCCGAAGTCCATCACTAAATGGTTTTGGTTAACCTTGAAAAGTTGTTGATAAACAACAAAAACACTTAAAATTCAAAATGTGGATGCTTGAAAGGGTACGATACACCTCCATAAATATGGAAAGAGCTGTCCACCATTGTGGACTTGAAAAATTCTATGTTGTTGGGAAACTTTGATTTGACACATCTGTCTGATGTGATGGATGGAAAGAATTTCTCCCGAGGAGTATCACGGCAGCTTTAAGGACCAGCAATGGAAAAAGAAGTGTAGCCACTTTCGCTTACAAAAAGCTTCCATTTTTTTACAAAACTGCAAAAATGAGCAACTCTCAAGACAAAAGCAGATCAAAGCTTCTTGCCATTGCTGCAAAAGTGCATGCAACAGAGAGATGGCTTTCCTATTATAGCTGACCATTCGGTCAGGCTTGTTTTTCATCCAACTCTAGATAAGATGGAAGTTTTGTTTTTATATGAAAGCAAGTTCTTAAACTCTAATCAAAGGGCAAAGTGTCCCTTGAGGTCTCTGTCATTCTGTTTAATAACACTTTGTATTGTAACACTTGTCAGTCCTTCTCTAGTTACCATTGGTTACTTGGAACAAACTTTGCCAGATTTTAAGTGTGGATGTCACTGAACTTTGCGACATGTTCTTCTAAATTTCATAGGGGTGACGGCATTCATTAGTTCAGCCATTGAAGCAACGCTTGGCAGCAAACAAATGTGCACTGTAAGAAGTGTGTGTATTGTCAAAACAAGCCCAAGAGTAAATTGCAGGGCTGTGGTGTTGCTCCCATTGACCTGCTGGCACTGAGCAATTTCAACGTTGATACTTGCAGGGGAAACTCCAAATATCATTATTATGGGATCCGTCTGAAGCCAGAGTCTCCACTGAACCGCTTGCAGGAGGACACACAGTACATGGCCATGAGGCAGCAGCCCATCCACCAGAAGCAGAGGTAGGAGCTCCTTGCCCCTTGGGGCTGGGTGTGCTTGGTGTTAGAGGGAGCACATTGGGATGGGGAAAATCTGAGTGCTGCTGAAGTGCCAAAGCCCATAGCTGAGTTGTTAAAAAGGTACTGGCCAGTCTGAGTACTGGAAGGGTCAAAGGGAAATTCTGGCTTGCCAAACTGAATTTATCTGCCTGTTCTATTTGCCAGTGGCTTGAATTCAGCCTGCTTTTGCAGAGACTACTATGGTATGTACTGCTTTTCACTGCATCCCCGTGACTCAGTAGTTTAGGACTTCAGCTCTGGAGTTATTTGTTCCTCATCAGAGGAAAGGACATGTGGCTTGTGTTGGTTTATTTTATTTTATTTTATTTTATTTTATTTTATTTTGGTGTAGCAGTGCAAGTTAGACAGGTAGTCTTGTGTCTGAGCAACCTTGAATAAAAACACAACGTGCAAAGGAATTTGGAACCGTCTCCTGGAAGTGCTGACACTTCTGGTTCTTGCTGAAGTGAAGAAGGAGCAGAAGAATTCTTTTCTTCAGTTCCTAAACAGAAAGCAAATCTAAAATCAGCTCCAGAGTGTGTACTCTGGCACCCACTCCAGCTCTGCTTCTCATTTTATTTTTTTCTGTTTTTTTCCTTTTTTTTTTTTTTCTGTCACCTTGGGCAAACTTCTTAACCCTTTTAATCCTCTCCCTGGGAGAACTTTGCAAAAGGAGGTTCTCATTCTCAGTCTTGAGCTGGTAATATAAATGATCTGCCCTCAAAATGCTGGCCTTGACTGTAACCTCATGTATTACATGATAAGTGCATATAACTTCTTAAATAAGCACTCTACAGCATCATGACTTTGTAGGTGTCCCTGTCTTTCACAGTATGACTGTGAAAGTAGCGTGTATGTGTTTGCTTGTGCCTGTGTAAATACAATGGCATGCTCTAAATGTAGGTACAGACCAGTGCAGAAGATGGATGGCATGGCAGAAACTGGATCCAACAGCAACCTGCACACTACGCCGGAACAGTCGGTTGCTGCTCAAAGTCAGCATCATCAGCAGTTCATAGGTGAGGAGACTGCTTTGCTGGATTCAGTGTCTCGTGTCTGGGGTTATAATCCTAAAAGGAAGGAAGGCCTTTCCCAGGACCCCCTGGCTGCCCTGTATTTCTTCTTTTTCTAAAAAATCTACAGTAGTCTAATATGCTCTTATAATGTCATGTTTGCTGTGTTTGTTTGCTAACTCCTGTACCTACAGGAAGCCTTCCTCCTTGAGCCATCGGGTCTGTCAGTTCCCTCCAAATATGTATTCAGAGCAATTTTAAATAAATTAGATGGAAGGAGTAGAGATACCTAAGCCATGAGTCCTGAAGAGCTTTGTTAAAGCAGGCAGGTAGGGAAAGCAGAACGATTCTGTTGATCTCCCCACCAGGAGAGCAGGCTGCAATGTTTGTTTGACTACAGAAGATCCATACCAGGCCTCTGCTTGGGAAACAGGTTCTGCTTGTGGTTTTGCTGGTCATGGATCTACATGTTTCCATAATCTCCAGTAGAGATACAAAATCTCCAGTTCTAAGCGTTATCTGAAATAAAAGCACTCCTGATATATCAGCTGTCCAGTTGTATTGTTCATTGTACTCCCAAATTTCCAAAGAATCTTTTTCAGGCTATGGAGAAAATATAATGGGAAGCACATTAGATTAGGACAATGTATTCTTGTTTCTTTTATTACAATGAGAAAGAAACCATTCTCCCTTCCACGCTGAATATATGGACTGCAGTTGTTTACTTTTTGCCTATTGTAATGGTATGAACCAGTGAAGTACTAGAATATCAGTCTCATTTCACCAGTTTCATCAGCAGATGAAACACGAAAGACAGCCACCAGTGACAGCAGCATCTTGTACTTGACTGTAGTCCTGCGTAACTGAGTGCTCTTCATTTTGGACATCTTTCCCATCTTTTTCCCCAGATGTAACCCATGTCTTTCCTGAGTTCCCAGCCCCTGATCTAGGCAACGTCCTCTTACAAGAAGGGGTCACCATGAATGACGTGAAGACTCTGCAGCTTCTTTACAGGCGCCACTGCGAGGTGATTACTTTGAATATTTTTAATTGATTTATTAAATTATATGGGACATTATTCATGTGCTCTTCTCACATCCTGCTGTCAGAAAAAGCTCGAACATCACAAGGAATGTGTGATTTGTTAGGTATTGCAACTCAGATATTGCACTTAATGTTGTTTCTTCATTCTGTGACCTGTTTTGTGTTACGTTGATTATTAAAACAATGCACTTCCAGATGTTTTTCTTGTAAATTATTTAATCTAAATGGCAGCACATGAAATGTATGCTGACACTATGTGACAAGATGCTAACAGAGCAGCTAATGAGATGTGTTCTTTGTTGTTAGGCAACTTTGGATGTTGTAATGAACCTTCAGTTTCATTACATTGAGAAACTGTGGCAATCCTTCTGGAGTCCTAAAACACCATCTAGTGATAGCTCTACTGCCCTGCCATCCAGGTACTTTGATTATTTCTGAATGATGCACTTTTTGTGATATTTTATCTTAAAAATGCATGAAGTGTTTTCAGCTTCACTAGACATTTTGAATGCGTTGTAGGATTTGAAAATATCTTCTTCCTTGCAGAATCATTATAAAGAGTGTCAGAAGTTTAATATTGTGGTGTCCACACAAAGTGAAGACCTCAGAGGAAAGCATCTGCTGTGTTGATGTACATCTATGACATTCCTTATGCCTCCTGTAACAAATGCTGATCCAAAATAGAGGGAGGATTTAGATGAATGAGAATGGGATACTGCTTTTGTAAATGCTCAACAGGAACAGAAAGTTATAATTCTGTGCCATTAAATATCTGTGTAGCATGACATCTCAGACATGAAAACTAGGCTGGCTTGCTTGTTTGGGTGGCTGTCCAAATCTTTAAGTATCTCATGTCTTGAGGAAGATAATGACAAACTGAGCTACTCTGATCCTGGCTTTGTATTTTTGTCTGGCACACTGTTACTGCCTTCTTCTTCCTTTATGCTTTGGTAGTCTGCTGCAAAGAGATGGGAAGGGAAATAAGTGGAAGTAGAATTGAAAAGGTGAAGATTTCTTGTTAAAATGTGTATTGAAAAATTATGTTTTCCACTTACACTAATTATACAAAGATTTCAGATACTGATGTTTTATATTCAGAAGAAAAATGGTAAAAGTTTGAATATTAAGGCAATACCCCATAATAATCTCTAGAATATGGCACTGTTGCTCTCAATAGATGTTATCTGATGGGTATTTTGGTGCATAGGATGCTATCTGTTTGATGGTTTCAAAAACCTTTTTACTTAAGGGTATATCTGCAAGGCATATGGCAACACAGCAGAGAGCTGTGCTAGGTATGAGTACATTCATGTGGATACTGGAGGCAGCGTTTCTTCAGAGCTCTGTCTAAACTAGCATGTCTTGGTAGGGCAGTGTGCTCTAGTAGCTCTGCATGCCAGTAATAAGATAGGTAAAGAAAGCATTCTGTCCCCCATTTTATATATATACAAACATAAAAATGAAGTATTATCAAAGTGCCAAGCTGGTTGAAAGTATGATAAAATGCAGAACCTGGTTCCACTTAACAGAAAGTTCAGGTGCTTGGTGGCTGCTTTTTCCATGTGAGTGTTCTAGGAATATGCCTCTTTAGTTCATTTACTAAAACTGCTCAGACAGAGGATATAAGTACCTCCTTATAGCATGTCAAAGGATGGCTTTAATTTTTTTGATGTCATGCATGGGAAAAGTTCCCTGCAAGTTCCCAGTTCCCAGTGTTGTGTCTTAATAGCTCCAGCAGCTCTTGGTGCTCTGGCAGTGCATTAAGGATTCAGTTTCCTCTGCTTGTTGTTTAACCAAGTATCTTCTGCCTAAATCATGCATAAAAAGTTTCTGTACATCTATAAAGTGAAATTAATGCTGACTCGATTGACTTCATTCAGCTGGAGACAATTTGCTCAGTTCTCATCACAACCCCAAATATTTTTCCTTATGAAAGCATTCTGCATATCAACAATGGTTAATCTGCTCAAACAGCACTGGCTGCAAACATTTGTCACCCTTGCCACAGAGCAGTTTAGAGCAGAGGGAAGAGGAGAAAGGTGTGAAGGGTTTGCATATAGCTGCAGCTATTGCTAAGGAAGCTGTGCTGAAGGACAGTTGCCAGAAACACATGAACATGTGTGTGCTGTGAAAGGCAAGTGAGACTGAAGATGGAGGAAGCAAAGGGAGGCCAAGCACAAGGAGACACATATTTGAGGTAAAACTGCAGTCAGAGGTCTAAATGCATAGACAGAGAGGTCCTTGCAGAGTCAAAGATCAGTCCGACATCTTCTTTTGAAAGAAATGTGATTTTTTTTTTCCTGTTGAAAACTGACATTAGAAATCCAGGTGAAGTGTGAACACATGGAGAACCACCTTCTAATGTTGCCTCCTTTTTTCATGCAGTGAAGAAGAACACGAAGGAACCCTCCCAAAAGATAAACTGATCACTCTGTGTAAATATGAACCTATCCTCAAGTGGATGAGAAGCTGCGATCACATCTTGTACCAGGCCCTGGTGGAAATTCTCATCCCAGATGTGCTCCGACCGGTGCCCAGTGAGTATCTGCAGTGAGACTGGGAGTCAACTGTATGAAATTCAACAAGGCCAAGTGCCGGGTCCTGCACCTGGGGCGCAATAACCCCAAGCAGAACTACAGGCTGGGAGAGGAATGGTTGGAGAGCTGCCAGGCAGAGAAGGACCTGGGAGTGATGGTGGACAGTCGGCTGAATATGAGCCAGCAGTGTGCTCAGGTGGCCAAGAAGGCCAACGGCATCCTGGCTTGTATCAGAAACACTGTGACCAGCAGGGCTAGGGAGGTGATCGTCCCCCTGTACTCGGCTCTGGTGAGGCCGCACCTCGAGTACTGTGTTCAGTTTTGGGCCCCTCGCTACAAGAAGGACATCGAGGTGCTTGAGCGGGTCCAAAGAAGGGCGACGAAGCTGGTGAGGGGCCTGGAGAGCAAGTCCTATGAGGAGCGGCTGAAGGAGCTGGGCTTGTTCAGCCTAGAGAAGAGGAGGCTCAGGGGTGACCTTATTGCTCTGTATAAGTACATTAAAGGAGGCTGTAGTGAGGTGGGGGTTGGCCTGTTCTCCCATGTGCCTGGTGACAGGACGAGGGGGAATGGGCTAAAGTTACGCCAGGGGAGTTTTAGGTTAGATGTTAGGAAGAATTTCTTTACTGAAAGGGTTGTTAGGCACTGGAACGGGCTGCCCAGGGAGGTGGTGGAGTCACCATCCCTGGAAGTCTTCAAAAGACGTTTAGCTGTAGAGCTTAGGGATATGGTTTAGTGGGGACTGTTAGTGTTAGGTTAGAGGTTGGACTCGATGATCTTGAGGTCTCTTCCAACCTAGAAATTCTGTGATTCTGTGATTCTGTGACATGGGTAGTCCTGCCTCCTGCTCAGCTCTGGCTCCTTGCTGGATTGCTCCTGAGTCACCGGATGTCTGGAGAACAGCAGTCCATGACTCACGCTGGCTGGCTACCACTTGCCACAAAGATTTCCATTGTAGAAGCTGATTTAGACTTTTTTGTTTTGAATACAAGCTAATGTTTTTTGGCTAAAGCATTATACCTTCTGCAGCATTGCTCTGTATAGCCAGTATTTTGTGGCCCCTGGAAATTCCTAGGTTCATTTGGTTCATTGCATATCACATCTCCTGCTTTGGCTATGAGTCAAGGTAAAATCAAAGACTTAATGCACCACAAGCTGTTGTAAGCGTGGCTAATCCTTGTGAGATGTTTCCTTGGAGATAGTATTTTTGTTTACATAGGACCATGTTGTCCCCTACTACACCTCCTGGAAACTTGGGGTCATCTTTCATTTGGGAGATTAGTGATGGGGTATGGAGGGTTTTCCATCTGATTTGGCTGCTCACTGAGGAGTGTGCGTCAGCCTCCCCAAGACCACAGCTTGGCCACAAGCTGGGCTGAGCAGTTCTGTAGAACTGTGTCCCTCAGAGCTGCTGCAGTCAGTCTGCATGCTGGGGCACATGTGTGTCTTTAAAGAGCATGTCTCAACATTTGGAAACTGCTCAGCTGAGCCACAAATAAGAAAAGGAACTGTATGACTGCATTTTGGGACCTGGCTGATTTCCCCGATGCTGGATTGAGATTGCAGCTACCAAATCAGTGGCTGTGCTTTCCACAGCAGTCCTGAGCTAGAAAAGCGGTTTATAAAGACAATGTGGAACAGCCTTTGTAACTCTGCAGACTTCTTTGCAGGCACACTTACACAGGCGATCCGTAATTTTGCCAAGAGTTTGGAAGGGTGGCTGATGAATGCAATGAGTGAATTCCCCTCCAAGATTGTCCAGACAAAGGTAAGCGGAAGGAGCATGCTGCAGGTCAGGGAGATGAACTGAGTGTGTGTGCATGTTGAGCTTTCCCACAGTGATTGGAAATCACTACTGGGGTTTGGCTATGTGTACTCCAAACTAACACAGTGTAATGAATAATTCTGAACCAGGAGCGGGAGAGAGGTGGGGCAATTCTTTTGTAACAGAAGCCAATGATGCTCTGTCTATTGAGCCATCCCCATGCCCTGAAATTGCAGACAAGGCTTTCTGGAAGAAAATCTTTGCACTGGAATGATAATCTCCTACTAGAAAGTGCAGGACACCTCACAGACTGAATGGCATTGCAGAGATTGAATATAAGGCTCCTACTCCCTCTCATAACACCATGGATTCTTGTAGCCTGTCCCTAGCTTACCAATGTGGGACACAGAACGTGAAATCTTCTAGTTTTAAAGAAAAAGAAATGCAGAGGCTGTTTTTCAAGATGCGGTAGACACTGCAAAAGTGCTGCTGGGGAGTGCGTGTCTGCATGTCAGACAGCAGGGTGGGTGAGACTGTGCAGGTTATGCCAGCTGATGTGTGCCGCATGCTTGAGCTCAGCGTTGAGAAAAGTTTGTCCCTGAGAACCACAGCATCCTGGTCATGGTGCCCTGTGTGCTCTGCTCTGCTGCAGGTTGGGGTAGTTAGTGCCTTTGCACAGACGTTACGGAGATACACATCCCTGAACCACCTGGCTCAGGCTGCTCGTGCGGTGCTGCAGAACACTTCCCAGATAAACCAGATGCTCAGTGATCTCAATCGGGTCGACTTTGCCAATGTGCAGGTAACTTACAGGATTTTTTCCCAGGCCATGCTGCCAAGAAATGGGACTCTATAATGAGGCCATTTGCTACTAAACAGCATCTTATTTCCAATATGAAAAAAGCAATTAGGTAAACAATTTAACATAAGGTTTTGCTGTTACTTTTCCAGGTAAGTCTGCCATCTCATTGCAGACAGTGCAGAAAGTACTGAGAAATTTCTGTAATAAGTGTTACTACCAACAATAATATAATTCTAATAATAATATTGTACTGTGGTCAGGTGTGGAGGTTTTGGTTGGGTGGGTGGGCAGCCAAGTTCCACCATGGCCGTTCTCTCACTCCCCCTCCTCAAAGGGAAAGGGAATTAAATACCACACAAAGGGTTCAAGGGTTGAGATAAGGATGGGGAGATCACACAACAATTATCGTGATGGGCAAAACAGACTCAGAGTAGGGAGATAGTAAGATTTATTGTCTATTACTAACAAGCTAGAGAAGTGAGAAACAACGGAAAGAAAACAAAAACACCTTGTCCCCCTCCACCCTTTTTCACCTTCTCCCCTTGAGCAGCATGGGGGAATGGGGGGGAATGGGAGCTGTGGTCAGTCTACAGCACTTCGTCTCCACTGCTCCTTCTCGGTCACTCTTCCCCTGCACTGTGGGGTCCCTCCCACAGGATGCTGTCTTTCCCGAACTGATCCTGCAGGGGCTTCCCACAGGCTGCAGCTCTTCAAGAACTGCTCTAGATATGGGTCCATACCACGGGGTCCATCCCTCAGGAGAAAACTGCTCCAACCTGGGTCCCCCACGAGCAGCAGCTCCCCCCAAACCCCTGCTCTTGCATGGGCTCCTCTCCACAGGCTGCAGTTCTGGCCCAGAATCTGTTCCTGCCAGGGGTCCTCCACAGGCTGCAGCCTCTGTCAGTGCAGGGCCACCTGCTCCACCATGGTCTCCTCCATGGGTTACAGCGTGGAATCCCGCTTCACTGTGGTACTCCATGGGCTGCAGGGGGACATCCTGCTTCACCGTGGTCCTCACCACAGGATGCAGGGGACTTCTGCTCTGGTACCTGGAACACCTCTCTCCCTCCTTCCTCACTGACCGTGGTGCCTGCAAGGCTGTTCCTCATTCCTCTCTCTCTCCCAGCTGCTGTTCCCCAGCAGCTGTTTTTTTTTTCCCTCCTTTTCTTAAATATGCTCTCACAGAGGTGCAAACAACATCACTTATTGGCCTGTCTCTGGTCAGCAGCAGGGCCCTCATCTAATGTGGATTCTTCTCACAGCAGCCACCCCTATGGCCCCCTGCTACCAAAACCTTGCCACGTAAACCCACTACATCAGGACATATTGGAGGAGATGCGTTTTAGAGCTGGTTTGGAGTCCTTGCCTACTAGAAATGAAGTTAAATTCCTGGGCTGGGAAATACCAAAAACTGTAGAATAGAAGTCTTTGCATGAGTGACTGTCAGCCCTTCTTCCCGAGCAGGAGCAAGCCTCATGGGTATGCCAGTGCGAGGAAGGCACGGTACAGAAGCTGGAGCAGGATTTCAAGCTCACTTTGCAACAGCAGAGCTCCCTGGACCAGTGGGCTAGTTGGTTGGATAATGTCGTTACTCAAGTCCTGAAGCATCATGAGGGCAGTCCCAGCTTCCCAAAGGCAGCCAGGCAGTTCCTGTTGAAATGGTCTTTCTATAGGTACATTTTCTTTCTCATTTTGGGGATATTTCTGTGGCACTAGGGCATATTTACATGCCTAGAGCATGTAAATATGTTTCTTGAAACGCCGAAGCCAAGTTCTTTACACCCATGAAACTCTGGTTGACTGTTGCTCTGCCCTGGTGCAGACAGGAGTGTTGTCACCAGTATCCTTTTGGGATGGGGATAGGATGCTCCATCAACTAATTTCTTAAAGTGTTTTTGATACTCTTTAGAAATAGAGCACCATGTCCCATAGTACCCTCAGGGTCAAGAACTTCACATCAGCCACGATGCAAGTGTAAAGCACATCCCAAATATTTTGTTTCCCGTCCATTCTCCAGCTCCATGGTGATCCGTGACCTCACCTTGCGCAGTGCTGCCAGCTTTGGTTCCTTCCACCTGATTCGCCTGCTGTATGATGAATACATGTTTTATCTGGTAGAGCATCGTGTTGCCCAGGCAACAGGGGAGACGCCAATTGCCGTAATGGGAGAGGTGAGAATTGTTTATTCCCTAGTAACAAACCCAAACTAAGCATTGCATAAAGGGGCATAACTGGTTCACAAACAGCACTGTGCCCTGAACATGTTTTATAACCATCTTTGCTGAAGGATTTACTGAGGTATTTTGAGTGCTTGGCAGAAGGATCCAGCTACCTGAGCATCTTTTCTCATGGATTGGTAAAACCTGAGCTGATGCTTTTTGAGGCAGATGAGCATCAGCTGGGATTCAGAGGCCTGGAGGAGGGAGGAAATTGACCTACCCACTTCTCTCTGTAATCTTTGGGTACCAACCCTGATTTTAGGGGACCTGCCATAGCTAAGTCGCATCAAACACAAAACCTAACCAAAAGCAAAATGTCCAAAATTTGCCTTCCCTAGAATTTTCATTGGCTCTGTGCATGTAACTTCTTCAGACCCCTCTGCAAACCCCAGAGCTACATGCACAGTCAGCCACTCTCTCAATTTTTGATGTGAAGAAGAGGAATAAATGATAGGTGTTTGGCTTTTCAGTTTTTTATTTTTATTTTTATTTTTTGTCATTACAAGTCAGACAGTAAGCATGGTGTCTGGTTTGCAAACAGGTCCTGTCCTGCCTAGCTGAAGCTGCTTTCAACTTTTCATTCTGAAATGCCCAGATTTAAAAGGTCAACCTGTGAAAGCAATAAAGAAACTACTGTTAGATTAAAACTGATCTCATTTGCTCCTTGAAGCTCATCCTGTTTTCCTCTTTCCATGGAAAGAAGAAATGAATGTGAATGTGAATTCCCACTATCCCTGCTGTTCCCACAATTCCCTGCAAAACCTCTGTCTTCATTGATATTAAAGAAACATGAAAACAAGAGAGTAGTTTCCAGCAAGACCTAGCTGTGGGAGGCTTTCATCCCTTAGGTTTTGCTTCTCCTTCATTAAACATTTGCAGTATTTCTGTTCTCCAGGAGGAGGCTGATTCTTCTTAGCAAAAGACACTGAATTGCATTCTTCCATTTCCATTGCTCACATAATTCCTGCTGTCTTCAGTTCCTTCTGCTGCTCAACGCTGCATGACTTTCCAGCATTATTGTTACAGTACTTTAGTTTCAGACCTTACCACAGAGGGAGACAACACATCTCCAGAACCAAGTATGTCACCAGCTCTCTGGTATCACTTGGTACTGTGGCCTTGCAAGCCAAAGCACTTTCCTGGCATGAATGAAAGGACTTTGCACAGAGCTGTGCATAGTTGGAGTGCTGGTAGAATCCAGGACGGGTGAAAGCTGGCGCATCTGAGCAGCTACCTGATGTGCAGAGAGCTGGAGAAGTGGCAACATCCTTGTGCAGCACTTGATCATGACGTGGGAGACAGAACACTTTCTCCTTATGCCCTTTTCCAAGAACTTGACCCTGTCCTGGATTTTTTGTGTTGTATATTTGCCCAGAGGTTTAAATGAGAGCGGCAGACTTATCCCCAAAATAAGTGGTTGTTTTTGTTTCTGCTTTTTGCCACTGGCACTGCTTGTGGTTTCTCCCGAGTGCTTAAATTGCTTGTTAGAATTGCTTGGAAACAGATGCCAGCAGGTGCCTTGGGTGTCCATAATCCTCACTTAATTTGTAACTCCTTTCTCTTTCAGTTCAGTGACCTCACATCCATGTCCCCAACACTGCTGGACAAAGGTACCTCCTCTCCCTTGAGGGAAGTCCTGTGGGGCCGGGGTTGAGTCACTGTGGGAGGGGGAACCTTGTGCTGGCTCTTCCACCCCACTCCATTGGGAAAAAGGACCTCTTGTCCCTAGGGACCCCTCTGAGTCTGAGCCCTGTCCTTTGCAGATGACATCAGTGATCTGGGCAGCGAGGTGGACATGGATTCCCGGAGCATGGGGGAGCCACTTGTGAAGCGAGAACGCAGCGATGCTGGCCACTCGCTACAGGAGATCTAACATGGGGACTTGGCTTTTCTCTGGCTGGATGAGGTTTGATCTGCAAGCCTGAGTCTCCCCGGGTCTACGCTACTAGTGCCTCTTAGTTTCTCTATATGTTTACTGCTGTTTGAGGAAGGGCTGTGGGTGGTGAGCCGGGGTGGGCGGTGGGAGAGGGCTGTGCTTCGTCCATGTGCGAAGAGTGTGTGGGATGGACGCCTGCCTGCCCCCTGCTCTCTGCCAGCAGCAGCAGTAGCATGGCTGCTGAGTGGAGAGTGAAGGTAAAAGTCTGCTAAAGAAGAGTGCAAAGCCTCCATGGTTCATGACGAATTGGATGTGCCTGGTGAGGAGAGGCTGTGCCCAGCCAAACGGGGGGATGATGGAGGGGCACATGAGGCTTTCTCTTTCAGGGAAGGTGGTTTGGGTTCCTTCCCCACTTCTCAGACTTCACTGTGATACAAAATTGAACCGATCAGTGCCCAAGACGAAGGAAAAATGCCTAACCCTTCTCCTACAGACTTTTAAGACATGCTGTCCTGGCTCTGACTTTGCCAAATTGTTTGTGCTGGGCACACACATACTGTGCATCTCATGAACCCACCTGTGGGACTCCAGGCTGTGCCGTGACCTGGTCCCGGCTGAGCAGTGCACGACATGCTCTGGGACTATGGGACGAGCACTCCCCTCTGCACCTGTGTCTTGCCAGCTGTGTGTTCCATCTGTGAATGATCCTGGGACACTGTCAGGCCAACTCAAGATACCAAAGGACTCTGAGGACGCAGCAGCTGGCCACAAAGCTGGCTCTGATGCCCATGACCGTGAGATGGGGGTATCCCCATCCTCACCAGGGTACCCATGCAGAACGGATGATCCCACGCCCTGAGCTCCCAGCAGGTTCTGTACAATTCTTGCTTGAAGTCTTGCAAAAATAGTGACATGGCCCCACACGTGGGCCTGTGTCCAGGGCGTGGGCGAGGGGTGTGCGACCGCAGTGCCTTAGGGCAGGCAGTGTGCCTGCTTCCCGCAGTGCTCAGCCTTGGCCCTGCAGCAGCAAGGGGCTCTCTGTGGGCCCTGGCCAGCACCATGCTCAGCACTGCAGTGGCGTTTCCCTTGCTGCTTTGCTTCTCCTGCTCCCACGCTGTTGCACTGGCTCCTGCAGGGCTGAGGCAGGGCTCTGATTCCATGAGGTCCATGTGGTCGCTAACGGTGGGGCTGGTGGGGGGGCTGTCATCAAGCCAAACTGCAAAAACAAAGCCCCAGGGCAAACCTGTCTGTGAATAAAGGCTGTGTCATAAATAGCTTTTATTATAATTATTTCTAATGATGTTTTATACAGCATTTGATGTGAGCTTTTCCAGGGGCCTCGTGTACATTTGCATATCAGAGTATATTCTATCCAAATATAATATTTACTCATTCAAAGTGGTACTAAGGTACATGTGACACTTTAAAAAAAAATGCTAATGGAAAGTAAAAAGAAAGTGTGTACAGTGGCACATCTTTCCCTCTTACTGTCCTGTGCTGTTGTCTGTCAGGGTGATGTCTGTCTGTAAATGTCTCATATCAAAGTAGCAGGAGACAAATGAGAAAGCTGGATATATTTGTAAATAATGACAATGAATACTCCCTGGGTCAGTGTCTGCACTTCAGATCTTGCTGATGAGATCAAATGGTCAAAAAAAACCAACTGAGCAACCAAGCCTTATACTCCCCTGCTCCCACAGAGTGTGAAAACTCCAGCTGGTGCATTGGCTCTTCATTGCAGCCCCTACCGACTGAAGCCAGCCACCTCCTGCTCACCACGGACATGCAAGCAAGATGCTCTGGAACAGTGCAGCACCGTGCAAAGAG
The DNA here is from genome assembly GCF_047663525.1 of Anas platyrhynchos. Classification (NCBI taxonomy): domain Eukaryota; kingdom Metazoa; phylum Chordata; class Aves; order Anseriformes; family Anatidae; genus Anas; species Anas platyrhynchos. The sequence continues at coordinate 5,676,290 of NC_092615.1, forward strand.
TCTGGATAACCACCTAAACTCCACGTGCACAAAATTCCCAACTAAACCTGAATAGCAATAAACATATATGAAATGCTCAGGCCTGTACAATAGTTGTGGTGGTCCCATTTCTTTAATCACTGAAAGGAGGCGGGGAACAGGGATGTGATTAAGGACAGGATCATTCCTGCTCTAACACCTCAGGAAGGGGAAGGCTCCCTGCATCCTTCTCGCTCCCTTCCCTCTCCCTCTGGACAGATGGGCTAAGGTGCAGCTGGATCAGGCCCCATCAAGAGGTGGGCAGCCCCTATCAAAGGCTTAAGCCACAGGGATGAGTTTCATCCCAGCCTCCTTCCCCACCTCTTACTGAAGCCGTGGGCCATCCTGCCCCAAGGTGTCACTCCTCCTGGGGATTGCATGGCCCAGGCTTCAACCCTTTTTAAGGGATTTTCTGCTTCCTCTTATAGGCATGGGGAAAAAGGCAGAAGACCTTCGTTTGTCACCCTGGCAGCACTAGGAGCTTGAGCACTGCACAGGGCTGAACCCTCCTTGTGCGTGTTTGTTACTGTCCCTGCACAAGACAGGGAAACTGAGTCTGGAGCTGAGATGCCTCTTGCAGTGGGGTCCTGCCTGCCCCTCTTCTGCCTCCCCAACCCAGCACCTGCAGAGCTCATGGGGCTCAGCTGGAGCTGCTTAACCCTCAGATACGCTTCAGCTGGCACTTGGTGGGGCCCAGCCAGTCATGGTCCTGGCTGCTGGGCCCCTTCTGGGCAGTTGCTTTTATAAACCAGCAGCCTGAGAACCCCCAGGGGTTTTTCTTTCTCTTTTTCTTTTCTTCTCCCTCCTTCTCTGTCTTTTAGGAGCCTTAGCTTGGAGGTGGGAGGGCTGGGGGTCTGCTGCCTGCAGCTCTCTAGGATGTGGTGCTAGGACTTCCCACTCTTCCCCTCTACCGTGTCAAGCAGGTAAGGGCACGGCACAGGGCTGCCCCCTCTCCCCCATCCCTTGGCTGGGGCTGCCGCCCAGGGGCTGTGCTCTGCCCTGGGGCTGCCTGTGGCCAGAAACCACCCCAGCACCACCCTTCTCCTGTGTGGTGTCCCAGATGAAGGACCATGTCATCGCGTAGTTCTGTGGTGGCCCTGGGGCTCGGTTCCCAGCCTGGCTGCAGCACCACTCTGCCAGCGCAAAGAAATTCCTTCCCTGGGCTGCATCTCCTTCCGCCTCGGAGCCGCTCACTCGCCCTGCTCGGCCAGGATGACTTCAAGAGCTTCAGTGGGTGTGTGGCCATGGGGATGTGTGTGTGGGGGGTGAGCCCTAGTCTTGCTTTGTGCTTATCCCAAGACCCTTATCTGGAATGGGTTTAGGTTTGTGGCTCCCAGGCCGATGGGCCTAGGCCTTCCTGGCACCTCTGCCACCTGTGCTGTTGCTGCTGGGACAGGGCAGTGCTGTGCATCCTGAAGGCCACCAATTCACACCCGTGTCCTTGTTGCTCCCCCAGGAGCTTCTGTGATGTGAGCGATGCTTTGGGTGCTGGCCTATTCGACTGCAGCTACTCTGTCCCCGACCCACAGCTGGTCCGGAGGATTGTGTCCCAGGTAGAGTTCTACCTCTCTGACGAGAACCTGGCCAAGGATGCCTTCCTCCTGAAGCACGTCCAGAAGAACAAGATGGGCTTTGTCAGCATCAAGTTGCTCACGTCCTTCAAGAAGGTAGGCTGGTTATGGCAGGAGGCAGCCTCCACATGGAGGCTTTAGTTGGACGAGAGAACTGTGAGGAAGCACTGGTGGCATGGAGTACAGGGGAGCTGTGGCTTATTGCTGGGGTCCTTGGGAATCTTCTCTAATCCCCAGCGGTAGTTGGGTGAAGGGTGACATTGCCCTGCTGTGACTTTGGGGTGAGGGGGCTGCAGCCTGCCTGGACTGCCAGGGAATGCAGCGGCCTCCTTTTCACCGCAGGTGAAGTACCTGACACGCGACTGGCGGCTCACGCTTTACGCCCTACAGTTCTCGGAACTGCTGGAAGTGAATGAGGAGGGCACCAAAGTGAGGCGGCGGGTCCCCCTCCCAGAGTCCCTGCTGAGCATCCCCCCCAGCAAATTGCTCCTGGCTTGGGACCCACTGCCTCAGGAGCTGGGTATGCTGCTGCCACTCCAGAAGAACTTCATCGAGACCATCACGAGGATGTTCAGCCCCTTTGGCGCAATCGCCTCCATCCGCATCCTGCGGCCGGGCAGGAAGCTGCCCTCAGATGTACGGAAATACACGGTGCGCTTCCCCGAGCTGCTGAGTCGCTGCTGTGCACTGGTGGAGTATGAGAGCTTGGAGAGTGCCCGCAGGGCCTTTGAGGACCTGAGCCGCCCTGGCTCCGCAAGCATACGGGTGGTACGGCTCTCAGGGAAGGGCTCAAAGAAAAGTGTGACTGAGAGGGAGGCAGCGGCAGTGGAGGAGACGCTGGGATGGAAGGCACAGGCAGTGGCGGCTGAGATGTTCCCTTACAGCCTTGAGGACTCCTTGCTGTGCAGCTCCCTGGAGTCAGACACGGCCCAGGCCTCATTGCCCCTCCTCCTCTCAACACCCTCCAGGCCTGATGGCCACAGTGGCTTCAAGCCTGGCTCCTTTGGCAGCACCTTTACCAGATCGCTCCTCGCCAGCAAGGTCTTTCCTCCACTAACCACAGAGCTGAGCACTGGTGGCTGCTTTGGCCTTGGCTCCAGCCCTGAGAGCTCCCAGGGCCTTGATTTTGGCTGGGGGAGCGGGGTAGGTGCGTGGACACCCTGGGGTGGCAGCATAACCCCTGACCCCTCTCTGGATGCCAAATCACCTCCCGGCAATCCCCTGGCTGTGAAGCAGGTATCAGAGTCCCTCGGCCTCTGTGCTGGTGTGCTTCGCCTGCCACATGGGCCTGATGGCACCAAGGGCTTCTACAACAGCATTGGGAGAGGAAAACTTGTCCTCAAGCACTAAGGCTCCTTTGTGTTTTGGTTTGGGGATTATTTTTGGTTTTGTTTTTCCTTATTGTGTCAAGAAGAATAACTTGGTGGCCCAGAGAGCCGCGGGCGGTGGCAGTGCAGCTGTTTTGGGGGTGAGGATGCTCGGGGTAGAGCAGGGTGTGAGCTGAGACACTGAGCACCAGAAGAACCCAGCGCCATGCTCAGGCCAGCAGCCACCACTCCTGCCAGGGCCCAGGCCAGCCCTGGGTGATGCTGCTGGGATTCTGTCATGTTGGGTCCCCCCACGTCCCTGGGGCCAGTGACAATGGGGACACTGAGAGCTCCTGCATGAGCGTGGCAGGACAGCGCTGCCTCCTGAAGGTGCTGTTGCATGCATTGGTGTAAAGTTGTGGAGCTCGGATGTGAAATGTTCAATAAAGTGAGATGAAGTTTCCAGGCAATTTCTGGTTGTGGCAGTGATTTATTTATGATGTCTTTTCCTTGATGTCTTTTTCCTTACTTTCCTGGTGTTGTGGCTGTCCAAGGTGCAGCGAGACAAGGGGAGAAGGGAGTTGCCTGCCAGCAACTCCATCCCTTGCCATTCTTTGGGTCATTTGGGGTTATTTTCCTGCAGCAGTGAGGATGAGCCAGGCTCTGGAGCTGAGTCTGGTGGGACCCAAGAATGGGAATTACCTTGAGGTCTATAAGTGCTTTGTATTGACCCTTGCCCCTACAAGAGAGGATGCAGGCTATGCTCAATGTGAAGGCAGTACAGCATTTATTTATTTATTTTTGTCCCCTGTTCTCATTCCAGGGGCTCAGTGCAGCGCTGGGGATGCTACTTCCAACATGGGGCTGTGTTTGTGAGTCCTGCATGGACCTGTCTGTCCTGGCCTGTCCCACCAAAGAGCTCCCCCCTCCCAAAGGGACTGGGAGGTCCACCTACTACATTTGTCTGCCTTGCTGGTGATGGCTTCATCCTGGGGATGGTTTGGTGGCTCTCATTTGGGGCTCAGTGTTGATTTTGTACCTCTGCCATTTCCTGCTGTCTCTGCATTTCCTCCACCCCCACAGGCATGGAGTCCTATGCAGTTCTGAATAATTAACTTTTTTTTTTTTTTTTTTTTTTTTGGAGGGGGGAGAGAGATGAAAGCTAACCTACTACATCCTTATCCCCTTCCTCCTTATCCCCATCCCTCCCACCCCTAAAATGGCTTTAGTGCTGCCCTCTAACCCCAGCGCTGGCTGTGGAGGCTTTGGGCTTGCTGCCTTTTTTTGGCAATGATCTGTTCCGCCGCTTTTTCCCTCGCTTTTCCAGCTTGGTGTTGGGATGAAATGCGTTGTCCTCTGGTGACAGCAGTAGTGGCAGGTCCCACTGCGGCTCTTCCAGGTTCAGCCTGATCTCCTCAAGGTGCTCCATGCTTAGGATGGCATTGGAGGCCTCAGGGATGCTGTAGTCAGAGGAGAGCATCTCCTCGGGCAGCCAGAGCGAGCTGATGTCGTAGCAGGGGTTGGAGCTGTTGGTGTCACTGGGGTCCTCAGGTATGGGGACACTGCTGGGACTGCCCTGGCTGCACTCCCCTGCCCCCAGGGAACAGTCAAAGAGCCTCATGGCCTCCTCCAGCAGCACCTCCTCAGGCAGCAACATGGGGCTCTCTAGGGCATGTCCCATTGTTTGGGTATGAGGGATGATGGAATTGCCCAGGGCTACGTCACCATCAGCAGGGTTGTCACTGTTCAGGGAGATGCTGCTGTCCTCAGGGTCATTGCTACCCAGGGGGGTGCCCCCACCCATGGATGCCTCCATGGGGACAGCTGTGCTGGAGAGTTTCATCTGCTGGAGCTGACCCTCCAGGTGCTGGAAGCTGGGGAAGGATGGTGGCAGCACTGGGGGGGCAGGGACTGCCACCTTCCCCTGAGGGTCATAGGGCATGAAGAGCTGCAGGGGGGGAACCCAGGCTGGGGATGCCTCACGGCTCTGGGGACCCCGTGGGGCAGTGCTGGGCAGTGAAGCGGAGCCAACGAGCGTGAAGGTTGCTGGCGAGGGGAGGTTGGTGGTGGTCCACTCTATGTGGAAGACGCGGGGGTCGAAGAAGCAGCCACATGGAGCCATCTGGAGACCTGTGGGGTCAGGTGGGAGCTGTAGGAGCTTGGGGGGGGGGGGGATGCTCCTTGGACATCCCCCTCTCCTCCCTCCCCAGGCTGCCCTGGGCTTGCTGAACCCATACACTGTCGGAGACAGGGGGACACCAAACCTGGAGGGGGGGCCCGGGGCATGCCAGATGCCACCATAGCTGGGGGTGCCTGGAAGGGGTGCTCCAGCCTGGGGTTAGGCAAGCCTGGAAGAGAGAGAGACAAGGAACCACCATCAGTCACCTCCAGAACCAGGGTGGGGGCAAGAGGAGGAGGGCAGGATGCGATGAAGGGAGGGATGCAGAGTTTGCCATCGAGCATCTGTGGGCCGCAGGGCCGGACCCTACCTGCAGGGTAGAAGTTTTGGGTGAGGACGAATGGCTGAAGGGGCCAGGGTGCCTGGGGGCGCTGGTGGCCGCGGGGTGGGTGCCGTGGGGCTGGCAGCTCCATGGCTGGTTACGACTCCAGGTCTGGCTGCTTCTGTTTGTGGGTCTCCTAGGAAGGACTGTGAGGGCTTGCCGTGTTCCAACCCCACCCCCCAACTTCCCCAAGGAGAGAAAGGGTTAATCGGGGCTGCGGTGCCCCCACACCTGCAGGCAGTTGCAGGGTGCTGATAGGGCAGAGCCTGGGGCTTGTTGCCCTCATGAAATACAGCCCGGAGCAGCCTGGGAGCCTCTTTTGGGGTCTGCAGCGGGATGCGTGGGGACAGCGTGGGGCTGCTGGGGACAGGAACAGCCTGGTAAGGTCCGAGGCGTGGGGACGGAGCGGGGGAGAGGGCACCCATGGCCCGGCAGAGCTCAACCTGGGGACACCCCCAGCGGGTGCAGGCGCGGCGCGGCCGGGAGATGGAGCGCTCGCACTGCCTGCAGCTGCTGGAATGCTGCTGAAGTCCTCAGCAGCAGCGCCCTGCAGCCGCTGTGTCCTCTCCCTGCATTTGCCATTTGCTGCTGATTTTTGTGCAGCGGGGGCCCGGCTGCGGTGCCGAGAGCTTTGGTCCTCCCCTGCCTGGGTGTGCTGGAGGGGGTTGTTGCCCTGTGCAAACCCACGGGTGCTCAAGGTTATTGGTAAACAGGCTGTGAAATGGAAACCACTCTCTTTCTTTTGGAAGATATTTCTGAAGATGCTGTTTATTCCCTCTTCGTGTGCTGCCTTTTTTTTTTTTTCTCATTTTTTTTTTTTTTTTAAATGTGCTTGTGAACCCGTGTGCCTCAGATGAAGCCCCTACTGAGTAGCAAAACTGTTGCTGCAGAACAAAGATAAATGAAGGCGTTGTCACAGCCTTTGTGCCAGGGGCTGTGGGCTGCTGAGGGTGAGCCAGGCAGCGCTGGGGACGTCCGAGAGGGTCCCGCAGGTGCTGCACCCACCGCCGGGCTGTGCGTGTCTGGGGCTGTGTATGGAGCCCCATCTAGGGTCCCAGGATGTTGTGGAGCTGGTGGGGATGTTCGCTGCCTGGCACAGAGGGATGTTGGGTTAAGAAGTCTGTTGTTGCCACTTTGCCCAGCCTCCACCCTCCAGTGTGCCGAGAGCCTCCACCAGGCACATGGGTGCACAGGTTTCCCATATAGGCTGGGACAGGGATGTCATTAATTTAATGACTTTTGGTGCGAGCCTTGGCATCACAGTGTGTGAGCGTCAGCTGAGCAAGAGCTGCCTTGGAAAGCTGCCCAGGAGCATTGGGCTCTGCCACAGGCCACCTGTCCTTCCACCCTGTCTCTGCCCTTGAACCCACTGCCCCTAAATGTGTCTGCTCCCCATGTGCTCCCAGTTCAAGGCACCTTGTGAGGATTGCCTGGCTTAAATTTTGCAGCTGTGGCTTTTCAAAATTTTTTTGGAGGCCCCATTCTGTTTCCTTCTGTCCAGTGAGGCTGTACCCACCCATGGGGAAGCTAATGGGGTCTGTATGCTCCTTCCCACCTGCTCCGCTGCTCTGTGAGCCCTGAACCTCAGCCCTGCCAGAGCTCCTTGGTGGCAGAGCGATGCCAGGCAGCATGTGAACATTGCTCATCACCACCAGGAAATCCACTCAGCACTGCTTGCTCAGGAAGCTCATTCAAACAGCTACGTTCTTTGAGCATGAAAGAAATACCCACTGTTGTGGTGCATGGCTCTACCTTGCGTGAGCTGCAGGCTTTTTAGGAGGAAAATGAACAAGCTGCTTCAGCTGAGCTGTCATGGACATGAGCTGTCTGGCTTGTGGCTGCCCCTCATTGACACGCTGCATCCATGGAGTGAGTCCTCATGCCACAGAGTGAGCGCATTTGTGGTTGTTTTCTGTACTTGGCAGCCTTCACATGCTGCGTTTGTTCAAGTGATCCAAACCTAGAGAAAGACCTTGAGGGAGCTAGGGAAGGTCATGTATGCGGTGTCACTCACCCTGCTTTCATTAATCCTCTGCACAAAAAGGATGAAATGTTTTTGATGAAAAAACAGCAGCTCTGCATCCCCCTCCCCCAGCAAAGCCCTTGGAGGCGCCATGCTTCCCCATGGCACTTGACATCCAAGAAATGGCAAGTGCCTGTGCCTGCTCCCAGGAAGGGACAGAACTCTGCACAATATCAGATGCTGGGACACTGGGTCTGTTTGTTATCTACAGGACCCCTAGGGATTGTGTCAGTACAACCCTTCCCCATACATGAAGGATTTGGCACTACCAAGGATATCCTGGTAGGAACAGAGGCCTCTTGCTCCCACAATGTGAAGAGCATGTGGAGTGGGGTGATTGGGACAACTCCCACTGTGAACTGGAGGCTGAAGATCTCTTCTGGCCTGTATCCTGTTAATTAAACAGATTGCTCTGTCAGTGAGGCACCTCTGGCTGCAAGACTACGCAAGTGCAAGGCCATCTGCTGTGCAACTTGTGGCAGGCAATGATGCTCAGGGCAAGAAAGCCACCACGCTTCTAAAAACATAAAACTTTATTTCATTTCTTTGCGTAGCTGAACAACCTGCTCTGCAAACACCCACCATATTAATGCTTTCCCTTGACTTGATGCCATAGGAAACAGCCTCATCAGTCCTATCTGTAGGAATTTGCCTTGTGTTTAGGCAGGAAGGTAAAGTTGGTAGGAACAGGTCCCAGAAGCAGCTCACTGAAGAAAAAAAAAAGTAAGGTTAGTACAGCAGAGCCGCTGCTACCCACCTGCATGGCCCCCTGGCTCTACAGCAATGGTTACTACAGCCACATGTATCCAAATCAAGCTTTTACCCTCCTGAATATGTGAAGTGTTGCTGCATGCAACTGCCCCTAGCACTGAGCTTTAACCCTGAACCACAGCACGGGAGGGATGCAAGCTCCATGTATTGGCAATGCCCTTGCTGCTGGGGAGTCACTGAGAGTCAATGCCAAAATGGGTTTCTAAGTTTGGTGATCCAAATACCAGCCTCACTGCTGGAAACCACATGCCTAGAATCAACACAAGCCTCTGAAAGCTCCTCCCCACCTCTTGCTGTGCTCGTGCAGAGCCAAAACTCTGTTAGTGCCAAAAAGCATTAAGGTTGGATCCTAAAATGATGTAAGCCAGTGCTATTGTGAGTTATCCTAGCTTAAGACTTCAACTATTTCACACTTTGGAACCCACATTATGTTTTCAGTGCAGAGTAATTTTCTGTATAGTCAAGGAGGCTTAACGTATTTCCTGGATGCTCATTCAACATAGCCATCATTAAAACTTTCCGTAAGACATGTCGGCAGAGAGTATCCCAGCAGGGCATATAATTGCATAATGAGAGAAGCTGTGAATCTACAGCTCAAAAGAGGGTATGCTTGGAGGACTCCTGATTTGGGTTAGAATCTCCTTAGCAGCTCCTAAGCAATCTTTAACAAATAAACCTAATCTGATCCAAAATTGTGAGTTCCTATGGCTGTGTCTATTACATGGCCCTGCAAAGAGCACAGGTTACAAAGTTTTGCACAGTCTAGTGTGGGCAGGTTCTGCTTGAAAAATGGCATTTTAAAATTCTGATTAAAACTCAATGTAATTTGCATTTAGGCAGCTGTTCCCAATACTAACAAAATGAATGAGGATTAGCAAAAAATAGAGAAGCTTGTAGCCATGCTCTATTTTTGTTAATCTGTTTCCATGACATGGGAAATAGCAGCTGGCTGTGCTGCCTGAGCTCTCATTTTAGCTGGCTGTGAGCTTATTAAGTCACTTCCCAGCCAGTACCTGAGGTCTCATAGATGTGGGGAAAAGCAGTTGCCTGCATTCTGTTGCACAAACTCAGAAATTAGATGCTGAAAAATGGGGGATATGCTCAGTTCTTCTGAATTGGGATTTGGGGCTGCTTTCCTGTTTGGCATCTGTGCAGCCTGGCCGAGCGGGACTGTCTGCACAGAGTACAGAGAGACAGAGCTGAAAGCCTGAGCTGTCCCATCACTGCACATTCCTTTGTTGGTTCCTACGATTGTCCCAGGATGAACAGTGTGTCATGAGAGAGGTCAGCTGTTCTAGATTTGCAGCGGGTACTGAATGCTGCTGAGGCAGATGCAGGGAGTGAAAGCTCTTTATGGCAACTCCAAGCTTGCTTAAAACCTCCAATTAAAGCACTGGTTAACCCTTGGTGGTTTCTTACAGCCTCTTGAGCTTGTGGGAAGGAGTCATCACTGCTCTTTGGCAGATGCATGCAGACACAGGGACTTTGCGGAGCTCTGCTATGTCACAACCTAGCAATTTAAGTGAAATGCAATGCTTTGTTACCTGATCTTAATCCAATCGTCCACATTTTGGCTTGCCATCAGCGTCTCCAGATAGTCTCTCCCAATGTAGTAAGGTGGCCGCTCATTGATTTTCTGAGGTAGGTGTTCTAATAATCCAACTGGAATATACCTACAATGAAATATAAATGCTAATGACACTGTGTGCTACTGTTCAAAGGGTGTGGCCTTGCTGTGGAAAAGATTCTCTCAGCTGGGCACAATTACCTGCACAGAAATGAGAGCCATTCCAGCAGGAACTTCCTGGTCTTTTCAACTCCCTGAGTATCTGATCCCCAGTGCTCAAGGCCATAGTTGGTGAAGTCTTTGAGGATATCAAATCTCTCACTGGAGGAAATATCCCAGTGTCTCTGTTCCTTAATTTCAGTAAAAAGCCATGGTTTGATGAGCGCTCCTCTGTAGCAAAATTAAATGTGCATCGTTATTCCTGTGACTGATGCTTCTGAAGACGCCAACCAACTTAAAAGATTTTCCAGCTCTTATTTGCCAGCCAGCGCTACTTTAAAGCTTTCAATTTCAACAGGAAGCTGCTATGAGTTCCCACAGATACACTGACTGTACCAAGTTTCAAAGAGTAATTACACAAAGAGGAAACTTTTCTCGTGTTTTGTGTTAGTTTAGATATTTTTTAATTGATTTCTTACTCCTGCATCAACAGGGCCCAGAAGCAAAGGGGAAGAAGTGCAGCCACTTGCCTTGCAATCATAATTCCTGAAACACCCATCTGCATGGCTTGATTAGCATCTTCAAAAGACAAAATATCACCGTTTCCTGTGCAGAAGGGAGAGAGAAGCCAGAGGTCAAAGCGATGCACCAGGGCAAGTCAAAATGAGATAATCCAGACATGGGATAAAATTCAGAACGGACACTGTGTCCAGGAGCCACGCTGTCCAAAGAGGCTCCAGGACTCATGTTTAGAGACTTGCAGGAATGTTTCTGATTAATGTTCCCATTACAAGGAGGAACAGAGCCTTCTCCTCTCTTCTTCTTCATTCCCGACTCCTACCCTCCAGGACTCTCTGTGCCACGGTGCCCACAGGAGAAAGCACCTGCTAAAAAGTTGTTTTGTGTCCTGCCTGTCCCTTCCACTCCTGCTTTGCTCAGTCCTCACCACTTCTGGCCCCAAGCACATCCGCAAAGCTGAAATGCACAAGACTCACACACTTCATTCCCTCTGTGGAGTCATGGGCAGTGGTAGGGACACTCCAACCTTTCCCCCTGGCTGAATGTCCTTGGGGGCCTGTGTTTTGTTGTGCGTGTTTTTAAAATAATATGTTTCAAACCAGATATTGCAGCACATCTCAGACCCAATAAACCAGCAACACTTACCAAAAAGAGGCATAGGGCTTGCTATTTTAGCACATTCTGCTATGTAGTCCCAGTCAGCAACCCTTGTGTACCGCTGTTCCCTGGACCGGCCATGAAGCTGGGGAAAGAAGTTATAGAGACCTCACCAAAAGTCACAAAGGAAGTATAGTAGGACGCAAACACTGGAGGAATATGCTTCAACAAAAGCAACACCAACAGGATGGGGTAAAGGATTCTTCTAGGTGTACAGTCCAGCCAGCTGCTAACAGACTGGGCTGCAGAAGTGGTTATCAGGGCTGAGAAAGCGCTGGAAGCTTTCTGAGTAGCGACTGGGCTATTTGCAAGCCAGAGCAAGAAGTGACAATTTGCAGTGAAAGGGAATATTCACTGTGGGTAGGAACTACTCATACCCATGCAAAAGAGTCCCCAGCCCTGCCACAATGAAGCTTAGTTGAATGAAGTTCCTGTTTCAAAGCACTGCAGCAGCCATCTCCTTTTGTAATAGATACAAGGTTCAAGACAATCAAGGACAATGTCCTAGATATATGAGCATCTGAATTTGTCTTACTAGAAGAAATCACTAAAAGGTAGTACACAGATAATCAAAGGTATTTGGAAGAGCTAGTCAGCTGTGGGGAAGGGCTAAGGTCACCCCCACATTGTGCTCTAGGCTGATATGCAAGCAGAGCTCCCCAGACACCAGCCAACAATCTTTGTCACAGCAAGTAACCCCATACCGTCACCATGGATGCTCCCCACTCCCGGAGCTTGGGGATTATTTTATGAGCCACATTAATCTTTTCTTGTACCCCTGTCCGTATCTTCACGGTCAGTGGGACATCCAGCACCTGCAGAGAGGGCAGAGTGAGGCCAGGCTGGGGCAGGAGGTTGCTTTACCAGCTTTTCTCCTGCTCATAGCAGGTGCTCTGACTCACCAAGTTCATCCCTCGGACAATCTGTTCAAACTTGTTGGTCCGAGTCATCAGAGCACAGCCTCCTCCCTGGAGAAAGAAAGGTGGCACCGTGAAGACTTTGCACCAGAGTCTCCTTGCACAAAGAAGCAGCCTTCCGCTTAGGAAATGTAACTAAAACTTGTAACCTCTCCAGATTCAGATGAAGGGGATGCTTCAACAAAGACACCTTTTTCCCTCCTGGCTTCTGCCTGCTGCCAGACAGAAGAGACAGCCAATCCTCCTCTGCTCTTTGAACAGCTTATGGGCCTCCTTACTGGAGTCCATAAGTGAATTGGAAGGTCTGGATCAAACTGGCAGGAGCAGATCAGGTAGCAGGGGATGAGGCAAAAGACAAGTATCTATTGACAGAAACAGGACATGCTGCAGAACATCTTACCTTCTTGTAGACCAGGTCGATGGGACACCCAACATTGATGTCCACAAAGTCCACATCAATTGTCTGGTTGAGGAGCTCTGCACATTTGGTCATTGTGTCTGGAAACGCTCCCTCCAGCTACCAAAGGGGGACAGTTTGTATGAGTTTAATCAGCAACTTTTCTCCTCAGAACTGAAATATCATCTGTCAGGCTATCAAGATGACAGCAGTTACCTGCACCCCAAAAACATCTTCAGTGTGGTGCCGTTTGAGGAGAGCCCACTCAGAGGACTGGCCCTGAAGCAGGTTTGTGCACACAGCCATCTCTCCACAGGTGATGTCTGCCCCAAAGCGTTTGCATATCCTTCGGAAAGGGAGGTTACCACACTGAAAGAGACAGGTTAATCAGGAGATTTGCTCTGTTCCAAATGTGGTGAAGTCAAATTTTGACTTAGTTACCTACCGTGGTCAATGGAGCCAAGTAGAGCTTGCCTTGGATTTCCAACTGGAAAATAACCAGGGATGGAGGAGCACATTAACAGAGCTGAACCAGCAGTGGTTAAACCAGAGGAGATTCCAATCAGTGATTTTATCACCTGCCTTGAAAAAACTCAGTGGAAACCCAGAAAATCACTGTTTTTGTTCAGAACCTCAACTGTTCCCTGACATTTCAGTAAAAGAAACAGAAACTTTAACTGCTCAATTGTTTTCACTGCTCAGCTTGGAGAAAACTCAAAGCAGTTCGAGATTTAGCAGGATGCTAGACTGGCTAACGGACACCATGACAGAGGTGAGGGGAAGGAGGCGATACTGGGCCGGAGAGCACCATGAAGTACACGCAGATCTACCAGCCCCAGCTTTCCCTGCAGATCATTTCCACCCTCACTGAGCTCAGCTCCTACTCTCCTTCACGTTCAAGGGGCTGAATCTCCTCTCAGTTCTCATCCTTCCAATAACATTGCCATGGTCCCAACAGCTCACCTGCCCACACCTTTCCCCTCTCATGACAGTAACGTGGGGACAGCAGCTCTGTCCTCTGCCTGCCTCTCACCCAGCTGTCTCTTCTGTCTTCCTAAGGACAATCTCAACCACTAGACAGGGATATGAGAGAGCTGCCCTTGCTGTCACTGCTCACCTTCTTCTTCTCACATGGCCGCAGCTTTACAATATCTTCATCTGTCACCAAGCCAGCTGTTTTGATGGGACATTCCCCCTCACCCTCTATGGGGACGGGACTCTGCAAGGCAGCTTGTTTGGGATCTCCTCCCTCGTCTGGTAGCACCAGACATTCTGGGGCGTCTCCCAGGCCTTCCTGGGGCATTGTGTAGTTGGACACCTCCAGATCCTCTGCAGAGCACCCCAAGGCTTTGCCTCCCTTCCCACTGTTTTTGTGGGGCTTGGCCAGACTGCGGAGGTACTCATCAGCCTTCTTGAAGCTAAATTTCTTCTTGCGCAGCTGGTGCTGGAGGTCCTTGGAGAGGTTGTTTCTCACCAGTGATTTCCCCTCCCACTGCTTGGTCAGGTCTGTGTTGATGATGTTTTGGTAGCCATCCCCAAGGTGGGCCTTGGCAAAGCGGCAGGTGATGCCATAAAGGCACTTGCCAAAGGTTTCAAAGAGCACGCAGCTGTGCCCTAGGTCAGGCGGCTTTGTGGCCATGTATTCACTGATGTCATGAAGGAAGCGACACCGTGGACCGAAGTAGCACTTATCTGCACAGCCCTGAAAATAATAAAAGGGGAGATTAAAACCTCTGCCCTCCACCTGCACACATGCTTGCCTGTACCTTCTACCACCACTGATGTGAGCCTGGGTCCACCCCGGGCTGGAGAGGGGACAAAACTGCAGTGAGCATCTGTCAGGCCGTGGATGATGTTGGGGATGCCATGAACTGCTCTCCGGAACATGCTGGGGCATACTGAGTACTTGAGGAGATGTTTTAGCTTTATGGCCTTGGAAAAGCTGCCTTGTCCTGCTCAGCCTCACCCTGTTACACGTTCTCCCAACAAGTCAACTGAAGCAGTTCTGCCTCAGCGCCTTCCTGCTGGGAGTTTGCTTCAACCTCTGCCTTCAATCCTCCAGAATGCATTCTCCAAGACCCAAAAATAAACGACCCCCCCTGGGCAAAGCTGAGCAGGACCCCACTTCGTACCTGCGTTACTGATGGGCACAGCCTGCTCTTCTCGTAGTGGTTTGGCTTCATGCACGGCCTGCTCTTGTTCTGCCCCCGGGCTCGCTTCCTCTCCGCAGGCACCTTCTCCCCTTCCCCAACACCCTCTTGGCTCTCTGCACCCAGGCCATGCTCGCTCAGCCTCCCTCGTTTCGCAGGGGGTTCACTCTGCTCACTGCCAGCCTCTTCCTCCTCCTCCTCAGCCTCTCCGTCGTCTCTATGCTGGCCGCTGGCCCTCAGGTAGGCGTGGAACCGCTCCCTGGAGGCAACGAACCTGCAGCCCCGGACAGCCCGTCAGGAGCCCGAACCGTCCCCGGTCCCGCTCCCACACTCCATAAAACAGCACCGGAGGTGGGAAGCCCTGATGACCCCTCGGGCCGCAGCCCGCTCCCAACCCGCCCCACCGAGAGGGCCCCAGGACCCAGGCCGGGCCCTCACAGGGTCCCGGGGCCGCCGCCCCCAGCCCTGCACCCACCGCGCCTGGACCGGAGCCACCCCTGCCGCCGCCGCCATCTTGTTGCCGCACGCGGCGATGACGTCCGTCACGTGACCGGGAGTCGGTATAAAAGGCCGGACTGGGGCCGGGCGCCTTCATTGTGGTGGGCTGGGCGGGTTGCTGAGGGGTGGCTCGCTGCGGCTCTGGGCGAGGGGCTAGGTTTGGGCTGGTGGGAGGCTCTGGGCTTGCTGGGGCTTCTGTGCCTGCCTTGTAGGTTGGCGCCGTGCTGGCCCCTTGGGTGTTGAGAGGGTCTCTGCACTCGCTCTGTCTCTCCCAGCTCTGCTGTGGATTTCTCTGTTCTATATCCCAGCCCCCGGGTAAGACCTTGCTGCTGTGGCCTGAGGGATGGGGCTGGTGATGGCAACGGAGGAGGAGGTGTCCCTGGTCTCGTCGTGTCTTGGGGCTGGCACAGGGGAGGTGCTGGGTGTGCTGCCTGTGGGTGGCTGTCAGAGGGAAGAGGTGAAAAATACTGCACCAGTTGGGCTGTGCAAGTGACAGTGGAATGTGAGACAAGGCCACTTTGTCCCTGGGGATTTGGGTTGGCTTCCAACATGGGCTGGAGCCACCGTAAAACAGCACAGGCCTGTGGTGCTGCTCTGTGCTCCTGGTACTTGTGCTGAGGAGGCTGTCCCTAACTGTGTGCGTGGCTGGTGCTCCAGAGACTGTCTGGAGTATGGATTCTGCCCTTGTGTTTGGTCTGGGGGTGGAAGTTGGGGCTTTAAAAATAAACCATTGTGTAAAGCCTCTCTTCAGTGAGGGACTTATACGCATATGATGTCTCCCTCCTGTGTTGCTGTTGTATCTTTCCATGTGTTTGCAGCACTTGTTACAGCCTTTCTTGGTCTGTGTTCCTTGCATGCAAGAAGCATCTGCAATCCTCCAGATGTGTACATGGTACCCCTGGGTTTTGAATAAGAAATACCTTGTAGCGTGGGGCTTGATGCTTCATGGGAGCTCTCCTGCAGGAGGCTTTGCTTCCTTTCCTTTCCTTTCCAGCTCAGGTTCCCATCCCTTTCTTGCAGCTGTAATGTGTTATCCATGCAGCCTTCTCAATTGATTTGTGCTTAGCCCTGGCTGCCAAAAGGGAGAGAAATATCTGTGAAATCTAGATGAAGACAGGAACATCTCCATTTTCTTTTCTTTCCCCTGCACTGGCCCGAGGGCCTTGCTGGACCCTTTTGTCAGAATAAGAAATTGTCTTTTCCTTGCTGTGAGCCCAGGAGAGCTGGCAGGAGCATAGTTTGTTTTCTGCTGGAGCACAGGTACCAACCAGAGGAGGGAGAAGGTACCTTGTGGTTCTGCCTTCAGGGGCTGCTAGAAGCTGGTGACAAACAGCTGTTCTTGTGGTGTTGGGGGATTACTGCAGTGTGTTTATGGGCATGCAAGGGTTATGTATGCACATAGGACAGGGGTAGAATTGCACATGGGGCTTTAATTTGGGTGTTTTCCTGCTTTCTGTTGCCTTAATGCAGTTGTCTCTAGATGTTCCATCAGAAACGTCTTTTGGGGGGATCTGGGAGCCTGGTAGGGTGCTTCTGCTGAGGCTGTTGCTGAGGGTGGGCAGGTTGCAGGACTGAGACAAGCTGCTGTGAGAAGGACTTTTGGCTGATTGGATATTAATTAGTTCTGGAGAGAAATATGAGGAATGTAGAATACTATTTTAAGCTTCAACTTGGCTGAGGGAAGGAAGGAAGGAAATGAGGCCCTGGGGATTAATGAAGTGATTTCACTGATGTTTTCTTGGGGCAGCAAGCCTGAAGTCAGAGTGCTTCTGACTTGCAGTACTCAGCTGAGGTCAGACTTTCATATCTCATCTCCTCTCAGGGTACTGGTGCAGTGGCTTTATGAGACTAAGCCTCAGGCAAGCTTTCTGTCAGACCCTGGTGGAGGCTGTTAGAGGAGCACAAAGCCCCTGGCATGGCCAGCACTGCCGCAGACTGTGGGGCATCCAGTTGGAGCCAGCCGCACGTGCATTGTGCTGTGTGCCGTGCTGCAACACAGTTACTTGTGTGTGGTGCCATGAGGGCTTGGCTGCATGTAGCTGAGCATCTTGAGGTGGAAGAAGTCAGGATCTCTGCTAAATACAGGGATGTGCTTTGCTTGTTGGCTGCTTCAGCTCTTTCACCCCTTGCTGTGTTCTGGTGGTGATGAGGCTGTCAGCAGGCAGGGAAACAAATAACCACTTCTGTGGGCAAGCAAGTGCTTTGGTTGCCAGAGCTGGGCTTAACATCCAGCAGCAGCACTAGAGCAGCTTTGGAGCAAACCAATACCCAATAGCATAAAGGAAAAGGCCAAGTCAGGAAAAAAGGAAAGGTTGATTACAGGGAAGTGTGATATATATACAAGAGTAGCCAAGTCAGAAAAAGTTCAGCTACTTCAACGTCCAAGTCAAACAAGATGCCTGTATTAACAAAAATACACCTTCCATGGGCTCCCACACAAAAATCGGATGTGTCAAGCCCTTGGTTCTGGCTACTACACCCAGGCATTAGCTGAAAAACGAGGTTCTGCAGCAGCCCTGAGATGTTACCTCTACAGCTGCAGTGGGTGAGAGTGGGGATAGAAATTTGGCCTGGTGACATTTGTTTGGATGCCTTTCATAGTATTGCAGTAATGTTCTGACAACCTTTTCTGGTTAATTGTGTACATGGGCAAATGTCACGGAAGACAGGTGTGAGATTTTTTTGGGTTATGTATGAGCAGAGCAGCCAGAGCTGGAAGCAATCCACTGGGTCCTATCCATCTTTTGGTCAAAGCAAAATCCATTCCTCATGTCTATTGCTTCCTCTCTTATTCAGTCTTGTTTTTAAAGCCCCATGCAACAGAGCTTCTAGCCTTTTGCAAAGGGGACTATTCCTGATGCTCATAAATCTACTATCAGGAAGCTGTTTCCAAGATTAAAGCTTAAATGTTTCCCGGCTCTGGTTTCATCCCCAGCTCCCAGTTTGCTCTTTGCTGTAATCACCAGATCTTGGTCTCCTCCCAGTACCTGGCAGTTTCTGAGGATGCACCTGGGGGGGTCTCTGTACCCCATGGCACAGTGCCTCAAGAAGACCTGTGTGGGATGCTGTGGAATAGGGTGTGCTCCTCAAAGGGTTGTAAATGGTGTGGCCAAGCTTCAGGCAGGCAGTTGTGTGATGGTGTTGAGAAAAATATCTCTTCCTGTAGTTCTCTCTTGGCTTTTTTATGAGCTGCTTGGAGCGCTGACTTAGCGTTTGGCCCATGGATAGGATAGTTAAAGGTCATTATCTGGGCAAGGCCTGTGTGGTTTTGGGACAGGCTGTCAATCCCCCGGAAGGGGATTGGAGTTCAAGGTCCATTGGGGATGTATTGTCTGTGATAAGGGCAAGAGGAGTGGTAGTTCCTGGGAGGAACTACGATAATGTGCCATGGTGGGCAGTCTTGGGTTGGCACCATCAAGCCTGGTGCATGGGCAGGGACTTCCAAGGGAAATGTGCAAGTGACTGGGGCTGACTTGGGTGTGGTGGGAGCCCGAGTCTCCTGGAGATGGCAATCAGCCCTTCATTAGTAAAGTTTGGAGAAGGCCCCAGATCTTTTCATCAGGCCCTTAAAGTAGCAAGGGGCTGAGGCAGCAGCCACAGGAGAGGCTGAGCACTTGGCAGAGGCTGCTCTGCATGATGGAGGAGATGGGGTATGGTGGGCATGGCAGTGGGGAAGGACCCAGCACTCTCTCCTTCTGGGAGCCTGGGGATTTGAGCAACCTTCAGTCACCTTTCTGGTGGCCCTTTAGACCCCCAGCCTCACCATGCTCAACCCTACTCTTCCGAGGGCCATTTTGGGGCAGCTCCATAGGCTGGTGAGGTTGAGGCTCCTGTCCTCTGACCTGTCCCCTGTGGTTGCCTTGGCTAACCCCAAAGGGCTCAGTGCTCTCTTGTGGTTTCAAGGTGGGGTGAGGGTCTGGGCAGGCAAGGTGTGTGCCTTTATCTGGCCTCTTCAAATGCCCTCTGCCACCAGATTAAATGTTTTTGTACTTTGCTTTTTCATGTAAAAATAAAAATTAACACTGATATTTCCTTCTGACATTTAACTCAGTCAATAAGTGACAAATCGAATAAACATTCCTGTTTCACTGGGACAAAAGCTCCAAGATCCTGCTGCGACTAAAATGTTTCATCGTTTCCGAAGTCAAATGTTTCAGTTAGAGAGGAAAAAAAAAAGAACTAAAAATGATGCATTTCAATGTTTTTCTAATTATTTCCCCCATTTTGGCTGAAGCTATTAGACAAATTTGGCCCCACTTTGCAAATAGTTTTGGAAGCTTCCAAAACTTCTATTTTGGTGACTTTTCCCATCATTGATGAATAATAGCTTGATCTCTGCCCTGCTCACCAGCTGAGATCTCATTCACTCCCCTGTTCTCATCCTTCCAGGTTTGCTGCTTGGTCCTGCCCAGGTGGCTGGGGCCATGTCTATGCTGCATGGCCTTGCTGCTACTCACACCAGGACAACGCAAGGGGTGTCCCTGCCTTTTCCCATGCTGGGTGTAAGCTGAAAGGCATACGCATGTGTATTGGGTGTTCCTGCATGCACAGGCTGTGAGACTTGTGTTCTTCTGTGTCCTTCTCAGGTTTGGATGAAGCCTTGGTGCTACACAGTGGTGGTGAAGGATCTTCTCTAGAAGGCCCAGCAGTTCCACCGATGGCAAACCCAAGTTAATGCTCCCTTCTGGTCCCTCGTGGTCCCCAGCATGCGGTGTTTGCTGGATCCCAGGTGAGTGATGAAGCAGCTGGGTTTGGAGGAGGAAAATGAGCATCTTGCCCCCACAAAATGAGCTGGAGAATCTGCAGATGGGCTGGGGTCTTCTTTGTTGACTTTGTTCCCATGCCTGTTCTCTCTGCATGAGTCAGGCGAACATTATGTGTTGATTTTTTAGGGTCACAGATGGTTTTGTTTAGTTTATTAATCACACTTAGCATGGCCTGTGACTGCAGCAGGGTTGCTCCCAGTGGTGGGTACTGAGGAGAGAGAACTGCTGGCTTAAGCATGCCCTTCTGCTTGTCAGTGTGGACATTCCTGAGCTTTGACCGTGGTTTTCTTCTTGCAGTGGCCCTGGGAACTGCCCTGCCTGGGGACAGATGTTACCCTGGGGACAGTAGTGAGGCAGCAGAACCCCATCCCTCTGCTTGTGCATTGCCAGCCCAGGAAGGGCTGAGAATCTCAGTGCTGGTTTTATCCAAAGCCCTTCTAGCCTCTGGCTCTTTGAGTCTGTACTTTTTCCTCCTCTTCCGAAATACATGATAAGACTCATCTGTTTTAGGGGATCTGTTTCATTTTTGTGCCCCTCCAGACTGCCCAGTAGTGCCTCAGAGTGATCTGTGCCCATGTGGTGACTGTAGCCTTCCTGCACCTTCAGCTTGGCCACAGAGCACTTGCTTGGCTGGCATTGGTGCGACTTACAGGCTAGCTTGGCCCTTCTGCAAAAAAAGAGGAGTCATTCTCTCAAGTGAGCGGGGAAAGGCACATGAGATGGAAGTATTATCTGCAGAAAGTTTGTTTTTTTTTTTTTTTTTTTGAGATGGAAGGATGTTGCTCTTCCCTCCCACAGCAAAAGGCTTTGGTTTAGCAGTTGTAATGAATATTGTGAGCTTTAGGATGCTTACACAGGACAAACCACCCCTCTTGGCTCTCTGTTGTGCTTGAGCAGCTGCTGGCAGATCTGCTCGTGCAGTTGGAGGGTGAAGGACTTAGTGGTGCTGAGAGCAGCTGCTAGCTTCTTCCACATTGACCTTAGCAAGCCCTAGGGTGTGAAAAGTCCAGAAGAAAGCAAATGGACTTTGGCTGGGGTCTTGGAGCCTGAACATGAGCTGAGCTCCCAGAACTCGCTGTACTGCTAGGGAGTGAGGAGGCTGCAGTGTGTGCTATGAGAGCCCTGATGCTCTCCTTCCTGGACTGGAAGGCTCTGCAGCCTTCCAATATCCAATGGCTTCCCTGCCACCCCCTGTCCTCCCCAGCAGGGACAAGCTCTGCAGGCTGGCTCAGCTCTGCCCTGCCTGCACTACTGGCTCAGAGCATGTGCTCCCCAAATTGAAAAAGTCAAAGCCCTTGGCTGATTACAGCAGCTTTTGGCCAAGGGCAGATATGTACCGAGTACCAAATTCCTCTGAGTCCCTGGAGGTGGGTGGCTTGGTTTAGGACCCACATTTTCCCCCCTCTCCGGGAGGTCTCCTGCCCTTCAGTGAGCTCAGTGCGAGCACTGTGGCAGTGTGCTGCAGTGTTTATGGGGATGGGGGCAGGTGTGGGGTGATGTGGGGCCCTGCAGGGAGGAGCAGGGGTATGGAAGGTGTGTACACACTTAAGGGGCTATTACAGGTCAGTGCACAAGGGCTTCTCCCATTCCCAGCACAGCTTCTGCTCAGCAGAGCAACAGAGGGACAGGTTCAATGTCAAAAGGAGCAAGCAGCTTATGAAAGCACTAAGAATATAACCTTGCTTTAAGTAAATCCTTGAAAGCTAC
The DNA here is from genome assembly GCF_047663525.1 of Anas platyrhynchos. Classification (NCBI taxonomy): domain Eukaryota; kingdom Metazoa; phylum Chordata; class Aves; order Anseriformes; family Anatidae; genus Anas; species Anas platyrhynchos. The sequence continues at coordinate 5,697,818 of NC_092615.1, forward strand.
CCTAAAGTGAGTCAGGAGCAGGCAGACAGAGCCTGTTCATGCAGTTTTTGACCTACAAGGCAGATTGCTAACACAGGCACTCGAACAATGCACGCCCGTCCAGCTGTAAAACAGCTATGCCACAGAGTCATTCAGTTTTAAGAATAGGTGAAGGTTTTCCCAAAGCTTTAATTCAAGGAATAGCATTCCCTTTCCTGGGTGAAGGTAGGGTCGTGGTCCCTGAAGTGCTGTTGCAGAGCTCACTCCCCTGTGGTTGCCCCTGCCCCAGGAGGCTCTGGCTGTCTGCCTGCAGCTGCTGCATCCTACAAAATACTGATACCCCTCTGCTTCAGTGGCAGAGCCTCTGAAGTGCCCTTGGAATCCAGAGGCACTGGATTCTGGTGCTGGAAACACCTTTCCTGTGTGGAGTTGGGGTGCAGTGGGCTGTGTGCTTGCCATGAAAAGGGGTTATGAGCATGCTAGAGGAGTGGGTGCTGCAGGGCAGGGTGCAGCAATGCGGGGCTGTGAGGGGCAATCCTGCTCTGGTACCAGCTAGCCCCACTGTGTGCCCCAGTTTTGGGGCTGGGCTGTGGTGATGGGCTGCTGAAGGCACGTTTATCTCACCCTGCAGTCTTTGCTGCAGCTCCATTGCTGTAAAGGATAGGATGACAGCAGATTAAGATGCCACATGGCCAGATAAGCACTGATGGATCGCTAAGTGGAATGGTGTTTAGCAGGAGTAGTGGCACCTGCCGCAAGTCAAGCAGTGAGACAGACACTTGGCAAAGTCTCTGTCCTCAGGGGCTTGCTCCCAGATGACCTGATGTGGGAGAGCTAAAGCAAAAGGCGATTTTCCTGACTGCAGTCTGGGGGAGGAGTGCTTTGCATGCCTTCCCTTCTCCTCCAGTCTGGTTAACCATCACGCCCCTTAAATGCATTTTCCCATGAGCTGCCTCCGTGGCCTCATGTTGCTTTTCTCTCCTTTGCATTGGTGCAGCTGTTGGTGTGATTGTAGAGAACTGGTCTGAGGCACTGTTCTGGCTGCTCCTATTTGTGTTTCTCCTTTCCTGGGGCAGGAGCATTTACTTAGCAGGTGTTTCTGGAGCAGGCTGTGTTCTGTGGTCTGAGCTAAGCTGCCTGCAGCCTACAGAACTGAAACAGAGTACAAGTGCTAAATAACCCTGGCTCATTCTGTTGCATCTCCTTCCTCTGCTGTATTATAAAAGCCCTAATTCCTCCTGCTAGGTAATCTCCAAGCTGTTGAGGTTGATACATGTGTAGAAGAGCTTAGACAGTTGTTTGCAGCTCAAATACTATGTGGGAGTTGAGAGGCTTGGGTTTTATTCAGAGCTCTGTTGCTTTCTTCCACAGTTTTGCAGCCTTAACCACATGCAAAGAATAAAATGCCTGAGCAGGAGCCTGGACTGTTGATATCCTCCTGGGTGGTATATTCTTTCCCAGTCTCAGAGAAGGTGGGACAACTTTGAAAATGACATGAACCGGGAAACCCCCTGCTTTCCCTGAGGGGGAATACTTCACTTCCATGGACTTAAAATTTTAGACTCGGTTCTTGTGATTTCCTTTGACCTATGCCAGCTCTGTGCCATTGTGAGTCCAAGGATTTTTCAGCCAGCAAACTGCCTCAAATTCATTGCTGCTGTAGAGCTTAGGTTGCTTCTGACAATGTTTTACTCTATGGCCCTGCAGCTCCTGCCACAGCAAGGCCCCACTCTTGTTTTGAGTGTCAGGACACTAATGCGATGTAACCAGAAGCCCCCAGATTTGCCCTCCCCACCCTGCAGCCTCTTGCTGCGGAGCAGTGGAGGCTTGGGCTGGTTGCACGCTGTGCAGCCGCAGTGGTTACAGCTGAATTCTTCTGCGTGGTGTGCTGTACGGTGTCTGCTGCACAGTGATGAGTAATAGTTGCCAGTCCCTATCCATCAAGCATAATTAGTTCTATTTTCTAACGAGCCTTCAGACTGCTCAAGTGGGAGCTGAGAGGAAGACTGAGCACCTTGTCAATGGGCACTTCTTCCAGGAAGGAGGAGAACCATGAGCCTTTTCCACAATGCCTGCTTGCAGAACTGGGACTGTCTCCAGGGCGGGTGGCAGCATCCCAGGGCCTGGAGCAGCAAGCATCAGGAGCCCAAACGCCTGCTCAAAAAGGAGAAAAGCCCCAGGTGGGTGGTGAAAACTGTAGGGGCCAGGATGAAATTAGGTAATCGCTGATGCTTTGTGCTCTTCTGTGCCAGTGTGTTTGGTGCTGTGGTCCTGCCCAGTGACCTAGGTTCCTGCCTATGCCTCTCATAAACAGTGGCATCATGGGCAGATCTTATCGTGTTTTTCCTTGAAGTGGCTGTGGTTTATTTTTCCTGAGAAAGGATTTGTTTTTTAGAAGATATCAATTAAAATCTGAAGCTGTTCCAGAGAGGGTGTTGGTTGGATGAGTGTATTTTAATAGTTTTTGTTGGTTTTGACATTGTTGACACATCCATTAGGCAATGTACCAAGGAAAATGGGGAGGGGTTAGACTAAAGCAACTCTGTCTTTTGAAATGTCCATTAATCTCCATTTATATAAGGACACTTTTTTCCAGAGGTTGCAATTAAGGCATGTTCCCGTTGACCTGGTAAGTTGCCCCTCTCCCCCTGCCGCCCCCCCCCCCCCCCCGGTCTCTGATTTAGTGCTTTGACAAAATGTTCTGAATTTGGCTTTTCCTGTGATTTGGAGTTTGGTGAGCTGTGTGTGCTTTATTTTATTTTTTTTAGGAGAGCTGCATCTTGCAGGGTGAGAATTGTCCCTTCACTGCTGGACACATATTGGCTCAGTTCTGTAAGGGGCCCTGCACATACTCAATGTGTGCTGCTGATCCTTTGTCTTTTGGCTCTTGTTCCTCACCTTCTTGGCCAGGGCTTGTACCCTGTTGCACATACTGTGGTAGCATGGAGCAGCTCCATGTAGGCTCTGCAGAATTTACTCTTCTTCCCATAAAGTTCCTGCTGCCAAAGAAAAACTGGCAGAAAAAACTCACTTCAGCTTCTATCTTGCCTGGGAATCAGCACTGTTGCTGCTCAGGTTGGAGCACCCATCTTTGACCTGTGTGCCCAAACTCAATAAATCAGTGCCCTCACATGGAGTAAAAACCAATGAGTCCTGATCCTCCAGGTGTTGCTTTTTCTCAGGACAAGTTTTGAGTGAGGGTGACTTTACTGTCTTACTTTGCTGTCTTGAGGCTCTGGCTGGCAAGCATAATTAACATGGACTGGGGTTTGTAATTTCTGGCACAGAAACAGCATTAATGGATTTGTTCAGTTCCCTTTTATCAGCCTTCCCAGCCTGCCTTTTATCTCAACACTATGGGGGAGGGCTGAGATGGGATTAAAAGAATGTGAAGGCCTGATAAATGAAGATCAAAACCTAAGAGCTGGAGCAGATCAATGCAATTCTTTACGATGGACCTGCAGAGAGCTTGTAGGGCTGACTGAGTGGACTGCAGCCCTGGGGAATGAGGCTGCTGTGGGATGGTGCAGGAGCTCAGGGACCCCAGAGGAATACATCGTGAAACCTGTTGGGTTGGGTGAAAGTGGAGATCATGTCAAGGCCTTTTGCTTCCTGCAAATCAATCTTATGCTTCTGTTTTCCTGACTCAACAGATTGCAGTAGTGCTGATTAGCATCTTGTCTGGATGAAACTTTCCCAGGCTTTGCAGCACTTTAAGAGTTGCTGGTGCATCCTGTATCTAAAGAAGCCACTTGTGTTATCTGTGTTCTTCTGCTCCCAGAGGTGGACCCTGGTATGTGGAATATCAACCTCTGCCCCTGGAGGAGCTGTGGATGGAGCTGGGATCTGGAGGAAGGAGAAGGCAATGGACCACATGGCTATTTGGTGTGGGGAGAAGGATGCAGCAGAGCTTGGAAACTCCTCCAAACCACCTATCACACCTGAGAATGTCAAGGGAGTAGAAAACAGGTCTTATGGGAGGAGGTTTCTCTGCACTTGGAGCAACATCATGAGGGTGACCATCATCCTGCATGCTGGGCAAGCTGGTGTCTCTGTATGGACCCTTATCCTCATGGACTTAAGGGTAATGTGTGCTCACAATGGGATTTGCAGGCAGCTTTGTTGCCTTCCTGCCTCAGAGGCAATGACCAAAGCTCCAAGATCAGCGTGGGGACACTCATCAGTACGTGTTGTGGCTTTGTGAATTTTGCTTCTGTGGCTTGGTTCCAGCAAGGCCACTGACACTGGAGCTGGCTTGTCCAAAAACCCAGCCAGGAGCCAAGACCCTACTTCTCAAACTGGCTCCTGCATCAGAGGTTATGTTTCTGTCTTCCTGCACACCAGCTCTTTCACCTCTGCTTGGAAGCTCTGAAAAGCTTCCCGGGAGGTTCTTGGGGCCCCTCTTTTGTTGCCAGCCCTGCCCTCACTTGTTCCTTTTTCCGTACCCTTTTTCAGGCTTCTGTTTAACATGCACCTCTGCAAAAACCAGAGAAGAGCTTTCTCTTCACCTGACACTGGCTGCTCATCTTTGCTCGGACTCTTTCCCCCACTGTTGCCTTTTCCTTCCCCAAATTCCCTCCTTTAATTTGCTTTTGCTTATTTTGAATACAAAGCTCTTCCATCACAGTGTTTATAGTTGGCAAAGCCTTGGACCTATTGCTTAATTCTCCTTCCTACATCCCTACTTAACTGCCAGGGCTCCCTGTGCTCTTTCCCTGCTTCCAGAGCACCCAGGATGGATCCCAATGCCTGTCCCCAGCTGTCTGCTGTGTGGTTCCCATATCCTGGCAGCCCAGTTCCCAAGCACTGCCCTGTCACGCTCACCAACTCCTCCTCTTTCTCATCTCTGGAAACCTGCTTTTTTTTCTTTATTTTTTTTTCCTGGAGCTGGCAGCAGATGTCTTTGCCTATCTTTTTATTAGCTGTCCTTTCTTCTCTTTAGCCCCAGAGCAGCCTTGAGCATGATCTGTCTTCCCCAGTGCCCAGCAAGGGGTGGTGAAGGGTGCAGGTATCCCCTGCTCAGTGCACTGCCACACTCTGGCACTGCTGCTCTCTGGCACCAGCCTCATCATCCTGACACCAAGTAAATGTCAACAGCTTGCCTCGTGTCTGCTTCTCCATATCAGATTTGCTCATGGCTTCCCCTTGTCTCTCCCCAGAATAGGCTGTGCTGCTCTAAAGCATGGCTGCCCAGTTCCCATCTTTGCAAGGACGTGGTGAGGAATGAGTGCTGTCTGCATCCCAGCTCTCTTTCCCTCTGATTGCTCCTGGTCCAGGGGAGGCATTTGGTGAACTGAGTCACGGAGCCACAGCCTGTGTCCAGGAAAGTGGAGCGATGCTGCCGTGTCAGGGATTTGCGTGACAGTGGGGACTGAGGCCAGCGAAGTGTGAGCATGCACTGAGCAGTTGACAAGTGGGATGTGGGCAGCAGATCCCTGAGACATGAGGTCGGGCTTGTCCCAGGCCCATCAGAACAGGAACCGGCCAGGCCAGCCCAAAATAGACTCCTTGTCAGAGTTTCCACCAGGCCTCAGGGGCTCCTTATCTCCTCACTGCTGCTCCTGCGCAGGATGAGCTGTGGACAAGAGGCCTCAAGGAGCAATGTTGCCCTTTTCACCAGAGCTTCCTGTTGCGTGGGGCCCTCATCCCATAAAGTAACGGCCTCTCATTAGCAGGACTAATTAGGTGGGAGCAAAACCTGCCTAGGATTATGGGATGGGGGGTGTGTGGGGGGTGAAGGAGGCTGGGTTTCACTGCTGCTTTCAACAGTGCCTAATTGACAGGGGCAGCCCAAGCACCCCTGAGGTCTGTGGTCCTCCTTCTCTGTAAAAGTGTGTAAGGCTGTTAACACAGTCTGCCACAACATCCTTTTCTCTGAATTAGAGAGGGACGGCTTTGAAGGGTGGACTTCTTCAGTAGGTAAGGAATTGGCCCTGGCAGTGCCCAAGGCCAGGCTGGAAGGGGCTGGGGACAGCCTGGGCTGCTGGAGGGGTCGTGCCCATAGCAGGTGTGGAGGAGGCAATCTTTAATGTCACTTCCAACCCTAGCCATGCTGTGATTCTTGCTGGGAAGCAAACCCAGCCACTATTGCACCTGGGGGGGAGGGCGGCCATCTCACCACACTCCCCCTGAGCCCCACAGAGCCTGGCCCTGCCCCGGCATCACCACGCTGTAGCCTGGGGATCTCTGGCAGTGTGACCTCCTGGTGCTTCCACCAGTGCTCTCTTGGCCCTGCAGGATTTCCTGACGGCCTTAACAAGCCCCCCGGGGGCAATTAGTTCTCTGCTTTATTACATGCCTGGTTTTTCTCAACAAAGGTGTCGTGTTGGGGCGGTGCTGGCTGTGCAGCCACCTCCCAGGAGAAGGGAGGTGGTGGGGCAGGAGGGACTGTGTGAGCTCTGCACCCACCCTGCTTCCTCCTGCCATGGTCTTGCATGAGCTGTGATGTGCAGTGGTAGGGATCGGCCCTGCAGCACCCATCCTGGTGCTCCCCCTGCGAGTCCTGAGCTTGAGGTTGAGCCTGCTTCCCACCCCCAGTATCCTAAAGTCCTGGAGTAAGAGATTACAGAGAGGATCAGATATAAACCTTTTCTGCTGCAGTAAATTGTGGTTTTCAGTGCTGCCAACTCTACCAAAAGGAGAGACAGCATAGACAGGCATTTCCTGAGAACTGTAGCAACATTGCTGACCCCAATTATTTCAACGTGATAAATCACTGCCTCTCCCCAATCCGTCATAAACTGCCTGGTTGTATTAAAAACCAAGCAGGTTAGAGAGGAAATAATGAGCATCCTTTTTTGTTGACATTAGTTCTAAGGCTTTTGGGGTGATAATTCTGCGGTTCTCTCTATGACCCCAAGTATTCGTAAATGTCACCTAGAGGTGTGGGATCACTCTGGAAACTGAAGCTTTCAGATTGACTCTAAAAACCCCAACACCTTTGCACATTTGTGAGGGCTTTGGTCAACAGCATGAATTGCTTGAAGTGGGCTCAAAATGAGTTGTGATTTTTATTTTACAGAAGGGGAAATTGAGATGCAGAAGGGTTGTTTTTTACTGTAGGAAGCAAGGATCCCTGGGGCTCTGTGGGTGCCTGGCCCATTTGGGCTCCTTGCTTGCTGCCTGTGCTGGAGTGGATGCCACAGGTTCCCGATGCAGGTGCTGGATCTGCAGCAAAGGTAATCCATCCTCTGTGCCAGAGAGAACCAAAAGGAGAAGCTGATGCTGCACAGCTACTTAACTGAGATTTTTGAATAAATAAAGCTTGTTGTTTTGTACAGGTTCTGATATCTTTCGCTTTAATAGACCAGTCCATGTGCAGTCTTGCAGAAAACACTCTAAGTGTTACAGAAATCTACATGGAGGAAAAGATTATTGAGCAGCTCCACTCGGAATGACAGGGCTTTTTTTTTGTCTTTTCTTTTCCCCTTGTAGTTCATACAATCTGCTAATGGTTTTTGCTGACAGATATTTATCAACCTGAACATGCTTTCCCTGGGCTTGGAAAAATAGAAGTCCTTACTTCTGACCCCAATAAAAAAAAATCAGCCCAATATCCCTGAACGAGCTAGTATGAATATCAATCCTTCTCTTGGCATCTTAGCTCTGGGAGTCGTTAAGAGTAAAATGGCAAAAGCAGAAAGCAAAGCCACCCAAGGTTAGAAACAGGCCTGACTTTTATTATTATTTTCATTTAGAAATTTCATACATTTAATGAGCTGAGGGCATAGTGTGCTAATGGTGTCCCAAGGGCTGGGTGCAGAGCACTGGTGTGTGTGTGGGGGGGGGATTTGGGGACAGGTACCAGATCCCATGCTGTGGCAGCATCACTGCCTGGTCCCTGTGAGTCATGCTTAGGACCCAGCTCAGCATTCTCTGCTCTGTTGCCCATCCAAAGGAATTTCACTGAAGGAAAGGAGACTCAGCAGCCTGTTGGTGGCTGCTCCACATGCATCCCTCCCTGCCTGGCAGCCAGTCCTTCCTTCACACCCTGCTTGCAACCCTCTGGGTTTGATTTGCTCCTCTTCTGTACCAGCTTAGGGTGTTGAAAGCTGTGAGATGCTGCTCTCCATCAGGAGTGCAGTTGGACATTCTTTCTAGTGCTAATGAGAATGAAGATTGATGAACTCTCCTGTCCTCCCCAGCAATGCCAGCAGACACAGGGCTCGCCCCATTCCAGTTCTGTGAGCGCTTAATGGTTCTGAGAATTACTGCATTGAAATTTTACAATGAGGGCCTGCTGGTTTGTGAGTTTTGTACGTCTAGGGAGTCCAAACAGGTTTGTAAAAGCTCTCCCTCACTCTCTGTATATATGAATACACATATACATATTTATATATTACATATACATGCATGTGTGTGTATATTGTAGAATCATATGGACTAAAAGGAAATCAGCCCCTATTCTGTTGCTCAAGGCTGGGATCTGCTCATTCTCTTTTGTGCATTTCATGCCAGATATTAGGTGTGAATTATATTTGGAACAAAAATTCTCATTAAATTAGTGTTCATGAGCTACTGGGGATCTTTGGCCACTGTCTTGCTCAGGAAATAAAATTATCTCATGAGAATTGCCGGGTGAAGGAAGCCAGCTCTCACCTCTGTTGAGTAGCGAGAAATATGTGGAAGAATGTGGGGTTGCTGATGAAGAGGGAGGTTTGGCTGGTTTAGCCAGGATAGGTAGCTTCAAAGCTTCCTTGGGCTGTTTTTAAGTGGGAATTGAAGGCACAAGGCTCCAAGACACCTCCAGCCTGCTGAGGGATCTTGCTCTGGTGGCTCAGCTGATGGGCTGGGGATGCCTCCTGCACAACCCCAGCACAGCTGCAGGACCCTTTCCATGGCTAAGAAAATCCAAATGGTAATGAATCCAATGGAGGGTGAGAGCTGTGTTTTTGGCCAATTCAGAGGCATTGGCCTGGGTGCTGGGCTGAGTCTGGCCACTGTAGCGTCTTGTAAACTGTGCTCTGCCTGCCAGCCCTCTGCTTCCCTGCGTGCTCTCTCATTGCCGTTCTCATTTCTCAACGTCACACACTTCATTTGTTTCTGTCCAGGCGCAAGCTTTCAGGATGCAAGAGCGATTTATCCCCGCAAACTGGTTTTCCAGTCCCGGGTCTCCCTGCTGTTACAGGAGCAGTGGGGTAAATCAGAAAATCAGTCCCTAGATGAGCTCCAGCAGCAGACACATGCTGCGGAGCTCTGCAGGCAGCCTGGGGAGGGGAGGAAAGAGGTACAGCCGCTTCTAACCCTGCTCTGCAAACACAACTGGGCTCAGCAGCACCTCTGCTCACCCGTGCGTCTCTCTACATGCTTTGCGCAGGCTCAGGAGTGACAAGGACTGGGGAATCTTTAGCGATGTATTATTTGAAACACACTGGCTTTCACTGCGAAGTTTCAATTGTGGTTTTGTAGGGCTGGGCTGAGCTTATTGAATTTAAATTCAAGGCAGATTTCATCCGCTCATGTGGAATGAAGGCTAGATCATTGCCTCCCTGCTCGGAAATGAGCCCTGGCTGTGCAGAGCTGCACCAAGGGCCTGGCCCCAGCTCACTGGGCTGCTCTGGTAACAGATCTGCCTCTTGGCTGGGTGCCAGACGGCTGGGATGTCAGTGTGTTTTGTGTTTGCAGTAGCTTCTGGATGTGGGAAAGAACAAAAGGCTGGTGAGGGAACCTGGAGCCGAGCAGGGCTTTGTCCTCTGCGCCTCAGATTTTGGCCGGGTGGTAAAGGTCCAACCCTTGACCACCACGAAGTCTGCTCTGTGTTCCTGAGGGCAGCCGTGACTCACTTGAGGCTCTCATGGGTAAATGCTGGGACTCAAAGCCCACCACACGGCCATATCCTGACCTTGCTTTATTGTGAAACTGCTGCAGCCATGGTATGCAGTTGAGCCTGAGCAAACCTCAGGTCTTGTTTCAACTGAATTGGGAACCTCTGCAGATGGTCCCAGCTGGGTTGAAATCCAAGTGGATAAGGAAGAGCAGTGTAAAATCTGTTCTGTAGATGTGGCCTCAGAGTCTCCTAATGGGAGCAAGGGAACCTCAGTGCTGGAATTGCTTGACATCAGAGTGGACAAGCTTCTGGGGAGCTTGTGGAGCAAAGCCTTGCTGCCTGGGCTTTGGTTTGACAGCAGCGGGTGAGGCTTTCCCTGATGCTTGGCAGTTGTCAGGGCAGCAGGTTTTTGCTCTGGACTTCAACAGACCAGCAAGGCTGCTCTGTCTTGATCCTTGTCTTTTCTTCCAAGAGAAGAGGAACCCACCTAGCACTGGAGGTGCGCAGTGTGCATGCTGTTGTGCCAGCAAAGGAAAGCAAGCACGGGAGAGTCCTGGGGCAGGATTTCTTGCTGCTGCAGATAAAGGAGAAGCAGGAAATCTGCCCAGAGGGGAGAGATGGGGGCTGCTGTCTGGGGATTGCAGAAGTCACTGTTCTGTGCCTGCAGGACAGGGCCGTGCTGGGCTTGGCATGAAGCCCCATGACCCAGGGCTGCAGGGCAGGGCCAGCAGGTTGGAGGTGTCAGCACTGACACCTGCTCCCTGTGCATCCTGCCCTTTCTTCTCCAGTGGGTCTGGAAGCCTTGGTTGGTGTCATCCAGGACAGCGGTTAGCACAGCTCTGAGCTGCAAGCATTGGATGGGCCCCTTGCCTGCAAGCCTCAGTGGTGGTTTCTGCTCCGGTTTCTATTAAACCTCTGTGGTTACGTGTTCATGCTATGCAGCGAGGGGTGGAGACTTCAAAGCCAAGATAAATAGTCTTGGGGTCTGGCCGGGGCTCTAGGAAAACAGAGCATGCAACGAGAAATTTGCTTAATGAGTTATCCGTTATCCGGCAGCGCTGCCTGTGAGCGGGGCTCAGCCACGGTGTGAGGGCCGGCTGGGCACCAGCAGGGCCACCTTCCCTGTCCCCATCCTGCAGCCTCAGATGCTGGCAGCTGGTGCATGGGGTGGGGGGTCTGGGACCACGGGTTTCCCTGGGTCGCCTTCACCCCATTTGCTCCTGACTGACGGCAGTGGGTCTGGATGAGGCTCATTCAGTGACCTGGGCTCTGCTTCTTGCTGGGTGTTGTTCCCCCACTGTGCCGTCGATGCTATTCCTTCCCCACCTGGTCCTTGTCTGTGCCGCAGTGAATTTCCACTGTGCCACCGGTGCAGGTGTGGGTGTGAGCAGCGAGGAATCCCCGGCCTTTGCTTGGACAAAAGCCAGGTGGCGCCTGTGCCCCAGCGTCGCAGTGCATGAATGTGCACTAGAGGCTGATCTCTGCGTCCTTGTGCCCAGGCAAGTTTGTGTCTTTTAGCACAGGTATGAGGGCAGCAGCTATGTCAGTCCTTGCAGCTAGAGCTGGTGATGAGCAAAAAAGCCGGATAATCTGCCATCACCTTGAGAAACAGCTCTGAGGTGCTCGGCTCCCTTGATCCTCTCCTTTTGGCCAAGGAGAGGGAATAATCCCAGAAACAGCCAGCACCTCTGAGAATACAAACTACAGTCCATCTGTTGGCGCACCCCTTTGTTATTTATTCATTCTTCTTCCATTAGCAAATGTCTTCAGTAGCACAAGAACTGGAGGGAAGCCTCCGTGGCAGAAGAGCCTCCTGCCTTCAGCCTCATTCCTCCATGCAGGCAGCCAGTGCCTGTGGGCACTGGCCCCTTTGACTCCAACTGAGTCAAGAGTGGCCCCTTTGACTCCAATTCCATAAGAACTGGCCAGCCCATGCGAGGAAGCAGCTGCAGCTCATGGCCAGTGCAGCTTGCCCTCCAGGCATCAGGAAGGATCAACTCTGATCCTTCTGGCCTTCGGCATCATCACTTCCATGGCCATAAGCAGCTCCAAAATTTCTATCCTGACCTGCATGGTTACCTTTAGCAAGGCTTAAGGTCCACCAGGGATGCCTTTCGCTCATGGACCACATGTGGGGGCTTGCTGTTTGTCAGGGGCTAGGGGGGCACGGCACAGTACGGCACCCGGCTTCCAGTCACGCTGCGGGAAGTCTCCAACTGGGAAAATACAAACTCGCTGCTGAATGTTTTAGGTCCATTTCCCTGGCTAGCATGAGCAAACAAGCATCTGCTCATTTTAATCCCCGTCTGTATGGAGCAAGGATGTTGCTGTTCATTGTCCAAACAGAGTTTTTGCAAAGGAAGGAAAGTAAAAATCAAGATAAACGTGTTACTAATGGCGAATCCTTTGAGAAAGCCAAACTCCATTAAAGGAGCTGCAGTGGCAGGAACCTGGTGGTGTCTGCATGGCCCAGAAGCACCCTCAGCTCCAACTTCAGCACATCCTGAGCTGGCCAAATGCTGCAGAGCACTTGTAGTCCCCCTGCCCTGTCATCTCCCAGCCACTGCACTCCCCAGTGGCTACCGAGAGGGACAGAGAGCAGAAGCAGGAAGGTAGGCTGGCCGTGGGTTGCTGTAAGCAAGCTCTCTGTGGGGATGAACCCAGCTGCTGCTCTGGGGATCAGCTGGAGAGCTGTGCTGAAGATAAGGGCAGTGCTGCCTACTCCTAATGGGGAGCTTTCCGCACCAGCTCTTCTTTGTTGGCCTCTCTGAGGAGCAGGCAGACCTATTCTTCTGCTGCTGTTCCACACGGGGGGATTAAACATTTTGGGAGCATTGATTTAGGAGCCTAAAGGAAATCTGTGCAGGGTGTTAGGAGCAGCATGGTACCACAGGAGGCTCTTGTGCCGTTCACCCCATCCCCTGGCCTCAGGTGGGCAGGGCGGTTTACACCAGGAGAAGCCAGGCATGGCTCCCTTGCACCTCCTCTCCTCTCCAGAATAACCTGCTGCATTTACCCTTGGCCTGGAGAGCTCAGCCCAGGGCTGTGGGGACTCTTCCAGCTGTGGGGTGCAGCAAAGCCCCAGCTAAACGGAGCTGCCTCTAGCTGCCTGCAGCTCCTGGTCCGCGGTCACTCTGCGGCCACACAGTAGCTGCAGAGGAGCAATCTGCGGATTAAGTTTCCTGGAACTGGCGGGGCCCAGCTCAGTGCTGAGCCACCAATTCACCCGATTAAAAATAAACACACAATTACGGGCGGGCTGCGCTCAGTCACAGCTGATTTTTATCGACCCCGCTGGGTGCTGGGGTGGAAAGAGAGCTGGGCTGGAGTTGCTCTCTTTCCATTCCCAACCCGTGCTGCCTCAGGAGGATTTGGGAAGCAGAAAGTTCGAGTTGGAGCCTCTGTGAAATTCTGGCTGCTTCCAGATTTTCCCACCCGTTCATCAGACATACAGCTCATTCAAGTTTATTTCCAGAGGTTATGAGGGCTGAAAGGCTCATTGTATCTATGTGGCACAATGCGAAGTTTCTGTCAGAGCTTCAACCTGTAGTGCACAAAGTGGGCGAGCACAGGCACCGTGTCACTGCAGGGGCTACAGGTGGGCACAGGGCTCTGCCACGTTCCCATTTTCTGTCCCAAGGTAGAAGCTGGAGGAGTCAGCAAAAAGCCCTGGATGTGCCACAGAGGAGGGAGAATGCCTGCCCTGTGCTGTGCCTGGGAGCTACTGCCCCAACAGATACTTTTTGGTTGAGTTGTCCAGTTCCTATCCCTGTCATAGAGCAACTTTTAGGTGAGAATGGCTTGATTCATGCACTTTGCCCTGCTCTGCCTCTTGGAAGCAGCATGAGCACTGGGTATGAGAGCCCATTGGAGCTGTGTGACGCTGCCCCAGATAGTGCCAGCAGCTCTTGGGGGCCAGGGCCACAACTTGGTCCTCACCACAGTGAGCAGAGCAGCTGGAAACTGTGTGGGTTATCGAAATGGGGTGGCTCCTCTCTAAGATGGAAATTTCTGCTCTGGCCAGAGGCAGTGATCTTGGCGTGCATCCCTGCTCCCCGTCGCTGAGCCTCGCCACCTTCCAGGGTTCACTTTGTTCACAAAGAGCCTCAGATAAGCTTCTTGGCAGGGGTGTGCTGTTCTGCCATGGCATTAGCTCAGCTCAAGACAGTCTTTTTAAATATTAACCTTTTGTATCCCTTAGCAGATACATCTCAGACACAGACCCCAGGGCTGAGACAGCATCAGTGGGAAGCATCAGTGTCACTGCCAGGGCCAGTGTTCTCTGACTGCCACTGTGGACCGAAGGGATGTCGACTTCCCTGGACAAGCGACGTGGAGGCGGGGGCTGCACTCCCACTTGGGCTGAGCCATGTAGAAACCCAGCCTCAGCCCTGTGCTGTGAGCACCCAGCGAAACCCAGTGAACAAGAGACAGCTCCTGCTTGCTGAGCCCAGGTATTGAATCCAAAAGGGTGTTGGGTCATCTAAGGTATCTCATAAAGCACCTCCCAGGATGCTGTTGTCCTGTTGTCCCCAGGCAAACGTGTGGCCCCGGAGCCCTTAAGTGTGCCCTGAATCATGGAGGGCTGGCTGGCAGCCGCCGTGCTGTCCTCCCCTGCCACTCAGCCTTGTTTATCTTCATTTCTTGGGCTGTTTACGCAAGCAGGAGTTGGCCAGCGGCACCCGGCACTGCTGCATGCCAAGGGAGGAAGCAGGCACCAGCACAAGCTCTTGTGGCTGGCACCCAGTTGCCCACACGCTCCCTTGTTGAGAACAAAAGGCCAGGATGCAGCCTCTATGGCCCAGGGCTTGGGACAGGCCTGACCCCGGTGTGGCTGGTGATGGAGGTCCTGGTGAGGGGTGCAAGGGGCACCTTGGGGATCCTTCTCCCCGCTCTGTGCTGGCGTACCATGGGCACCCTGTAGGCAGAGGTGCTTGGGCTCCTTCACCTGGAGTTGCTGTAAGCAGAGCTCCAAAATCCCTTTGCTCCCAAGGCTTAGAGTCTACTCCTTAGGTTCATTCCTTGCTTCATTCCTTACGCTGCAGGAGCTGGGGCAGAGCTCGTGGTTGAATGCAGATGGCTTATCGTGGTGCCTGCACCACAGCATCCCCTTGCCACTGAGCTGGCCATGGCCTCAGGAGCCTTCCTGCTTTGCTTCTCATGTTCCAGCAGCTCTGAGAAGCCACAGCTCTCCCCACAACCCTGCTGCAGCATCCCTGGGGCTGGGGGTCTGGGGCTCCCCCAGGAAGCTGAGCCAGGGAAGAGCAGGGGTGAGCTCCTGAGGCTGGGTTTCTGAGCCCAGGCTTTGAGTGCAGATGGGTGCCAAGCTGCTGACAGCAGCTGCTGCTGAAGAGAGACTACACATGGTTTTCCAGAGCTTTTGACAGCGTTTCAGCATAAGAAAAATGCATTTTTCCTGCTCCAGCAAACATCACTTGATGTAAAATTGCCTGCGGAAAAAAACCACTTGTTGCCTTCCTGAAGAAAGGAATGAGGAGGATGGTGCAGGGACAAGTGTCATCTCCAAAGCTCCCCTAACCCAGCAGTGGGAAGAGAAGCCCAGAGCTGGCAGAGGCCCTCTGACTGCTCCCCTGAGGCCATGGAGCCCCTCCTGCAGCTCCCCAGTGGTGGCTGTGCCAGCATGGCCGTGCCAGTGCATCTGGTGCCAGGCAGATGCTTGGGACTGAGCCTGCTTTGTGCTGTGCTGCCTGGGCATGCCTGGCTCTGACCCATGCCTCGGTGGCTGCTCTGGCTCCATAGTCACATCCTGGTCTACTGAAGGGATCCCCAAAATGACAGATGGCCAGCAGGAGTGCAGATTGCTCATGTGGCACTGGGCTCTGCTGTGCATGTGAGTGGCTCTGTGCCCCAAGAGGGTGACACAGCACAGGCATGGCCTGGTTCCTTTGGTCCCTGGAGGTCCTTCAGCTGTTTTATTTCACTCCATCTGCCTGTGCTTGGACAGTGCTCCTGTCCAATGTTCCATGTTCCATGGCATGTTGGTGCCACAAGGTGCTTTGCTCCTGGCTCCCTGCAAATGTTGCGAGAGCACCCACAGAGTCACTCGGGGACAAGGACCTTTCTCACACCTACTTTCCAGGTGACAGGAAACAAAAGAACCCAAGATATTTAAAAGCAGGAAGCCAGATTCTGTAAACTGTCTAAAAATGTATCCTCCGGAGACGAGGTTTCAGTCTGGCTCTAAGCCCGCAGGAGCAATCAGCGCTAACGAATGCAAGCGGACGGCAGGGCAGGCGCAGCTGTCCTGCCGCAGCATCCTCACGGCACCCCAGGCTGGGACGGGCATGGGGGGTCCTCGAGGTGAAATGTGTCTGGAGATGAAGCTGCTGTGGGGTCGGGATGAAATCTCTTTAACTTGTTAACCCTATGCAGTTTTGGCTTGCAGCCCAAGGAGCTGTGGAAAAGCAGCAAAGTCCCAGAGGAGAAGCAGCTCCCCTGCTGCTGTAATGTTGTTGGTGGCACCTGGAGCAGATTCCTGCTCAGGATCTCCCATATCAAAGCGTTGTTGGAGAGGAAGGAGAAGGTGCTTGAGCTGAGTGTGATTTGGTAGCATCTCTTAAAACACAAATGAGGTTTGCCCAGCAAACCATCCCCAGCTTCCATGGCTGGCTCAAGGCGAACTCCCTGTAGCAAGATCCATCTGCACGAGGAAAAGTGAGGAGAGGCTTATCGTCATCGGACAGGAAACAAATCTCAGGGAGCAGGGGCTGAGCGCCGGGAAGCCCAGACAAGTGCTCTCCAGGGGCAGACAGGCAGGGACATCCTCTCCCTTGTGACCAGACTCTTCCTGCCTTCCTGATCCTATTTAAATCTAAAAAAGCCATGGGAAAAAATAAGTAAGTAAGTAAATAAATAAATAAAGTCCCCCCCCATCTGCCCAGTCAGTCCCCATGCCCAGCTGGCCATGGTGCAGTGGGGCAAGCAAGGGGGGCTTGGCAGGAGGGGATGGGAACAAGCCCCGGATGATTTTATTTTATCCAGCATAACCCTGCCACGCATGGGGCTGTATCTCATGTGAGCTGTCCAGAAAGGCAGCCAAGGCAGAAGCTGAGGCTGCTAGAGCCCCTGCTCTGCCAGCACACTGCTGCTCCACCCGTGGCACCAGTGGGTGGTTGCTGGACACCGGTGCCCCCCAACCCCTGCTCCCTCATCTTGCCCTGGAACCAGGGAGCTGCTCCCTTTAGGCTTCTTGCACCAACAAGTCCCTGCTTCCATAGATCTGCCAAAAAAGCTTGGATTAGTGTTTTAGCTGGAGAGGTGAGGGCAAGAATTTACAGGGATGATGTGTGGCAGCAGTGAAAATCCTCCTGTTTAGAGTTGCTTTTCAACAGCAGCTCCCCAAGTGCTTACTGAAGCACCTGATTCAAAAAACAGCATTTTTAGCTACCAGCTTCATCCTCACCTATTGAATTTTGGAAGAGGTCAATCAACCTCTGTGTTTTTGTTTTTGTTTTTCCTCTTAAAAAAAAAGCAAACTGTTTTCCTAAATGAAAATGCTTCTTTTTTATTTCAAGCAAGCCATGAAAGCACAGGAAGAAAATGTAAGTATTTTCATCTGCAGGTTTTGTGGATGAGAAGGCTTTTTGAAGCTGTTTTTAGCAGCCCTGCAACAAGCTCACACAAAACCCTGGGCTTTATTTAAAAGCTGAGGCAGGGACAGTCCTGTAAAACAGCCTCATGCTCACAGACTTTTCTTTGGTTTCTCAGGAGCCAAGTCAGCCTGCTGCACGGAACGAAGAGAACTCAGGACAAGCTTCTGTCTCTGGACACCTTTTAACCTGTCAGTAGCTGATGGCCTCAAGATCTGCACACACTCAAAAAGGTGAGTTTTGACCCCTGCCCAATGCTTGGTCCAGAAAATCCATGCTTGTTTTTGCAGGCGACGAGGAGCAAGCATGCCAGCAATGTTCCCACTGGTCTGTACAAACACGGGAATTGATGGGCTGGAGCTGGCTGGCTGTTAATTCATGAGCAGGAGGTGCAACGCAGCCGTGCAGCTCCCCAGGACAGCGGCTGTAAACACGGCCGTGCTCCCAGCTTTCTCAAGCAGCGTTTCCCAGGGGAATGTTGGCCAAGTCGAGTGGCTGAGTGGGAGTGGGGCTTTTGCCCTCACCCCCCACCCACCCAATGCTCTATTCCCTTGTGCCCTGTGTCACGTTTCTTTTTTTTTTTTTTTTTTTTTTTTTGTGCAGAAACAAAGTGAACTGGCACTGTTGGGCTCATAAGGTTTGTCTTGGCACGTGGCTGGGAGAGCAGGGGGGCCAAGAAAAGTGATTCTTCATGGAAATGTGCGCTGATTATAATTACGCTGCTATAATTACTGCTAAGCAAATAAACACTGAAGGGCAGCAGCATCCCAAGGGCACGTGGAGCTCATGCAACCTCTGCAAAACCCCAGGAGCGGTTGTGTGCCTCGCCCCAGGACTGTCAGTGGGAGTAAACACTTAATTCCATGCCACTGTAGTGTGCACACAATGGTTCCCTCCCCTGAGACACCCACAAGGATTTTGAGGCCCCCAGCGTGGTGGGGATGGGGAGGTGGAATCAGGCAGAGCTATAGGGAGTCGAACGGGCTGGTGACAGGGAGAGCACCTTGAGCCATCCATGGATGCAGCTGCCCGGGATGTTGTGGGGCATGCCAGGGGTGCTGCTGCTGCTCCACCTTCCCCAACCTGTATCTCAATGGCTGGGTCCCAGCTCCACCACACTAGCCTCTGCCAGCCCGCCTGCTCCCTTGGCACATGTGAGCACAGCGCCAGCCCGGCACGTGCCAGTGGCGTGGGGGCCATCCAGCTGTCCCGTGCCACCTCCTGGTGCTCTGAGTCACTGCTCTGCCTCCATTCACTGCCTGCCACTGTTGCTTCCAGCCTTGGAAGCAACACTCCAACACAGCTGTCTGTCTGGTGGAAAATATTTTTCCCGCTGGACTCCTGTGAATGTGCCACATCATAATTAAAAGCTGGTGAATTGAAGGTACTAGAATTAGCGCTGGTGTTTGCAGCCTGGAGAGCTGCTCGCTGGCTGCGTGCGGAGCGCTGCATGGTCTCTGCTTTGTTTCACACAGGTTTCTGTAATAAAACCAGACTATCAGTGTTAGTGAGCAATCTGCTGCTTCCCAAATGACTGTTGGGGCATAAACACCCTGTTTTGCACTCTGCAAAGCCCTTGCTGTTGTCTTGGGCAGTTTAGCCGTGGAGGATTTGATGCCTTCAGCTCTGAAGCTAGATGATTTCGCTTTTGCAAGAGGTCACTGGAGCCATTTGGGCAAATGTTCCCTCTCTTGCTGCAGCCCTCTGTGTCACCACCAAATGGAGATGTTTTGCATTAAATGAAATTTAACTTCTCTTTGTTTTGCCTTTGATGAGCTACAAGCTGAGCCTGATGAAGGATGGGGAAGGGACACTGCAGAATGGGCTGCCCTTGCTGAACACAGTCATGCCAGGGTGGGGACCCAGTTCTGCCCTCTTGCACTCCAGCCCTGGCTCAGCACCCAAAGGGAGAGGTGCAGGTGGCAGGATTGGGCCCCAGGAGGGAAGGCACTGCAGGGAGGAAATGTTCCCACCCTTTCTCAGCAGCCTCATTGCTGCTGCTCCTCCCCGGGGTCCCCGTGTGGTGCTGCTGAGGAGCTGCCTTCCAGTGCCAGCGGTGAGTGGATTAATTAATCAGCCTGCCAGCCCTTGGCAGCAAGAGGCTCTGCTATGCCAGCTCTTATTAAACCGAACAAAACCTGCCTTTATCTCCGAACGTTGCTGCGGGCTGGGATAAGGCAGGAGGCTGCCAGGAGGTGCAGTGGGGCAGCTCCATTGCCTCCATGCACCCAGCTCCAGCCCCTCGCCAGGTGCGGTGCTGGGGCACTGTGCACCATGGTGGCCATACCAGGAGGGGACAAGGCACATGTGGCACACATCACAGGGGACTGGTGGTGCAGGGTGAGATTATTACCGTGTAATGCTTGCAGTGGTTGAAAAACAGCATCCGCTCCCTGCAGCACAGCCACGGGATTGCCTTGAATTTCTGTTTGTCCTGGTGAGGGATGGCTGATTTTAGTGGGCTGGGGAGGGCTGATAAGAGCATTAGCTGGAGGTAGGGCCAGGATGAAGCTGTGGTTTGCCAGGCAGCAGCCTTCTCCTGCTTCCCTAATGGAAGGGAAAGGCAAGGTTAAGCCAGGGTGGATGTTACCACAGGCAATGATGTACAAATCCATGTACATGGGGGCCTTCGGGTGGCGTTGTACCTGAGTGAACATCATTCACAACATGAGCCAGTGGTCCTGTCCTTCTAGTGTTTTGTTTTATTTTATTTTATTTTTTTTTTCCAGCTACACAGGTCAGGAATCTTTCTTTAATTGATCTATGATTAAGTGACTTTTAATTTTCCTCTTGTCAAGTGTAATCCAATTTACTCCTTCTTCCTTTCCTTCTTTTCATTTCTTTCTTTTCCTTTCCCCCTCCTGGAAATTAAATTAACATTCCATCTAATTACCCAGCCACTTTTCTAATTGCCAAAGGGACTGTGGTTGTTTTGCTCATTTAATTAATTGAGACCTGCAGTGTTTAATGAGGAGAAGGATTTATTGGCTGTGGAGTGGGCAGTGGAGAAAGGGGGGTGTAAGTGCTACATATCTTGATAACATCCCAGAGGGCTGAGAAAGGCTGGCTCTGAAATCAATTTTTTGTATTTTTATTTTTTTGCTATGCATTATGAAGATGAAACAGAGTGCTTTCCTACTGGTGCAGTCACCTTTCCATGTGCATCCTTTGTCAGCAGAGAAATGTGTTTTCAAACATGTCACGTCCAGAGGCCTTCCTACAGTCAGCAGCGGTATGTCCTCTGCCGGTGGCGCTGTGGACGTTTGTCTGTTCTGGTGATACCACTGGTCCCTGGCTGCTGACCATGTTCCTGCAGCGGTAGTGATGGCTCCAGCATGGGGGGGAGTTGGGCCCTGGGGGACACAGAGCCTGTCCGTGTGTCCTGGGGCAGAGCGCTTGGCTGTGAGGAGTGGGCATCTCTGGTGGTTTTAGCAAATCCACCCTGCTCTATGCTGCTGCCGAGCAAGTGTGCAGCCGGCTCCATTGCTTGGCTTGGGAAGGTGGTGTGGCTCAGCAACATGTTAATGCCTCAGGTTTTTGGAAACTTCTCCTGCTCCATCTGGGTGTACAAAGTCCTTCTTCCCCTGGCTGCTTTGCATCTCTTTGGGCAAAGTCTGTCTACATACAGTGCAGGGCCCTGCTGTGAGCTAGTGTTTAATTTTAGAGAATCATAGAAGCATTCAGTTTGGAAAAGACCTCTAAGATCATGTAGTCCAACCTTTAACCTAGTACTGCCAAGTCCACCACTAAACCATGCTACTAAGTTCTACATCTCCATGTTTCTTGAAGACCTCCGGGGATGGTGGCTCAACCACTTCCCTGGGCGGCCTGTTCCAGTGCTGTACAACCCTTCCGGTAATGACATTTCCCCTTATATCCAAGCTAAGCCCCCCCCGATGCAACTTGAGGCCATTTCCCCTCATCTTACCACTCAGTGCTTGGGAGAAGAGCCCAGTCCCCACCTCTCTACAACCTCCTTTGAGGTAGTTGTAAAGTGCAATAAGGTCTTCCCTGAGCCTTGTCTTCTCCAAGCTAAACAACCCCAGCTCATCAGCTGCTTCTCACAAGACTTATTCTCCAGACCCTTCACCCTTTGTTGCTCTTCTTTGGACACACTCCAGCACCTTGATGTCCTTCTTGTAGTGAGGAGCCCTAATATCAAGACAAAAATCAAATAAACACTGACAAAAGCAGCCAACTGATCTGAGTGGTATATTTGCAGACCTGCCAGGCACCTGAAAATTCATGGCCACTCCATTTCTGTGGCAGGGGATCCTACAGGAGGTGGCTTTGAAGTTATCCCAAGTAATCCCTTTGAAGTTATCTCGTTCAGGGCCAAAATCGAAACTCTTCCCCCAGCAACACTGCAGCAGAGCATGGCTGTGGCTTTGTGGGCAGGACTGAGCCTTGAGGACCCACGGCGACCGTGCAGGCAGCTTCTGGGCCTTTTCATGCAGGCAGCCGCCAGCCTGAGCTCCTCAAATTCCCTGTGGGGCTTCTTCTTCTTCTGCCACCACTGGCACCAATCCTCTTGCAGAGCCAATTCTGGTTGGTGTTTTTTTACTGGCAGCCCCCAAGCCCGTGGCTACAAAGTGGCTGAGATCAGCTCTGGAAGCTCATCAGGGCCATCCTGCAGGATGCAGAGCTTCCTGGTGACCTGAGGGGAGCAGGGAGCCTGCCTGTACCCAAGGGATTTCTTGCAGCATTGCAGGGGCTTGGGCTCCCCAGGGTGTAGCAATTTGACAATTGAGCTGCCGGTGTCCTTGCTCTGCCAGGTGGAGGATGAAGTGTGTTGCTGTGGTGCCCAGCCTGCCTGTGCTCATCCAGAGCTGTGCACCTCCGGCTGCCCACAACTATTTTGGAAGAGACCTCAGGAAGGTGAGCACTGCTGTGTGTCCCAGGGACCAGAGACTGCTCATAGCATTGCTGCTTCAGCGTCAGCATTCATCCCCTTCCCTGCAAGGGAGCATTCCCAGGCACCTGAAGAATGAATTTCCCTTCCCTGTGAGCAACCGAAGGTGGATTTGACTGCAGGGCTTAAATCCAGTTTAAAATGCACTAGGACCTGACTGCTGACAGAGACCATCTGGTCTGTGACCTTTGTGCATGAGGAGGTGTGAAACAGCCCTTCAGAGATAGCCACAGCAGACAGGATCCTTCTCGGTGGCTCATTACCGTGCGGCAGCACAGCCCTGGGCACAGCCCAGCAGACCTCCAGCCCCTGGGGATGGCTGGGGCCAGAGGAAAGCAGTGGATGTGGGAGAAAGCCCTGTGCTGTGGCTGCACTCCTGCCAGCCTGGTGCTGCCTGCCTGCCCAAGGGGCTGTGGGGACAGGATTTACGGCAGCGTGCAGCGTGATCTGGCAATAGTCTGACCTGTCACTCCATGAAGGACATGGATAAGGAAAAAGGCAAGATAGCCACTCTTCTGCTGCACAGCATGTGCTCAAAGCTCAGCCCATGTGGGAGGAAAAGGGGCTCATAAAAATATGATTAGTTTTACTCTGCCTCATTTCAACCCAGAGCGCGCTCATAATTCACCGTTACAGACAGGGGTTCACAGGCAGAGACCCCACTGATAGACATTTTGGTAACTACTTTCAATTAGAAATTTCTTGGCAGGTTCCCAACTTTGTGTCAACCCCTTCTGGGCTGCGTTTTGGCCGGGTTGGCTTCATATGTGTAATTGAGTCCCTGCTGAGTGACCCAGCAGGAGGAGCTGCCTTGCTCATGGCGAAGGTGCAGAGCTATCCGTGACAGCCTGCAAAGGAGGAACGTTTCACACGCATCTGAGAAAACTGCCTTCTAGCTGAATTTTTCCATTAATTTTCATTTATTTATTTATTTATTTATTTATTTCTGACACCACTAGGTTTGTTTAAAGGAAAACCGTTTTTCAAGATGTATGCCAAACAAAAGCCAGGATTAATCTGAGGTGTCCCTCTCCCATCCTTAGGTTGGGCAGGGACTGGCACTACCTCCTTCCCTGCCAGCTGGCCCATCCCATGCCTGGCTGGGAGGTGGTGGAGCCAGAGCAAGCCCTTGTCTCAGCTCTGCTTCAGCCACTGCTGAAAAATTTTAAAGCCTGTTTTATAGCGGGCAGGTCTGGCCTGAGGCCTTTCTGCCTCCCCGGAGTCTTCATGAGAAAGTCATTATTTTGCTGATTTTGTTGACACTTTGTGTAAGAGTTGCCATGGCTCTCGCCCGGCACACCTCTCCTGGCCAGGGAGGGCGCCGGCACTGCTGCTGCCAGCGATGGCCAGGGTGGGGATGCAACTGCTGTGAGGACCTGCTGGGGTGGAGGCAACCCCGCTGCCCTGGCTCTGCACTGTGGGCGAGACCATGCCCAGGCTCCTGCCTGATCCTTCTCTTGCTCCAAAAATGCATTTTGCCGTTTCTGGAATGGTTCCACATTTTGCCACAAGCCTCGTTTTTTTTTTTGTTTTTTTTTGTTTTTTTTTTTCTGTGACTTTTCCCAGACAGGAATGCGGGTATCCCGAACATCCCAAAGTTTCAGGGCCCATTAGGACATGGGAGCAATGTCCTCATCTTTGCAGCATGGTGTGAACCAGGAGCGGCACAGAGCTGTGCTGCAGCCTCCTGTGAGGCTGGGGTCACTTGGGACATGGTTGCGAGTGCAGGCAGGGGAGGACAAGGGGGGCACCATGCTGGGCTTGCTGCCAAGGGAAGATGCTTGCTGTGCTTGGAGGGATGGTCTCCTTTGTATGTGCCTGTGCTGCCATGGAGTGCAGAGGCAGCCCCTAAACTCCCCTCCGCCCCTGGCACTGCTCAGCACCCTCCTTAAGTAATTTTGCAGACTAAACAGCCATTTCTGATGAAAAACATCCCACAGAAAGCCCATGAACAGTCACGGAGTAAAACTGTGGCCTCTCTTAATGGTATTTTCTTTGTGGTTTTGGTTTGGAATATCTTCCTCTTAATTGAACAATGAAACCCTCTTGGGTTGAAGCAATTTGCCGTTATCCCTTCATTTTTCTTGCAGCCCTCAGTGCTTGGCACCAGGATCCAGAGCTCCAGGAGGTTTCACTGGGCAGCAGCAGGGCCAGATGCTGACCTCCTCACCTGCCGCAGGACCTGCTTCCTTCCCTCCTCCACCTGCACTACGTGTGCTTGGCGCTGCCACCCCCACCACATCCTCAGCTCAACCCTCCCCAGGATGCGTGCAGCCAGGGAGCGATGCCAGCAGCTGCTGGGGCTCTCCACCATGGGGCCTCGTCCCCTTGCCGCAGCTGGGACACAGGCATGTTCTCCAGGGAAGGTGTTTTCTCCAGCAAGATACGTAACAGACGACCTAAGGCATGCTCCCTCCGAGGACTGTTCCAGCTCCTTCCAGTGTGGTTGTATTTTATCTGTGGAGCTCTGTAAGGATTTTGTTCCGTCATCCAGGAATTTTTATGACTCCTTTGTGTGTATATAATGTGATTGCCCTGGAACAGGGAGAAATTAATCATTGTTCCTTTGTTAGTTTTCAGGAATTTTTAATGTCTATGTTTTTGTTCATCTGTCATGTCCAAATGTGGGGTCCATGAGCTATTTGACATTGAAAATGACTTAATTGCTTAGATTTTCCCCCTCAGTGTTTATGGACACTTGTTCATGGTAGATTTTGAGTGTGACATTATGTACCATGTACTTCCCGGCTGTTCCCAATTTTTCACTCCATTCCAGTGGTTCACAGCATCTCCTCTCCCTCCAGCCATCAAGCCTGAACTTGGTAGTCTCCTGGAGGGCTGGTGGGAAAGTGAGGCTGTGAGAGGGAACCCAGGGGAACAGTAACCTGAGGTGGGAACCCAGAGATTCTTGTGGTTCTGCAGAGATATCTGCACAGGGAAGATGTCTTAGACATCATTGCGCGTGGTGCCTTGCACCAGGGCTCTGGCCAGGGCTACAGCTGACACCATTGGGTTGCACACTGAGTTCACCAGGCTCCATCACGTTGAGCAGGGAGGAAGCAAGAGCCCAGCATGCTCCATTTCTTCTCCAGCTCCTGGTACTGGACAGTCTCAGTCTGCCTGGGCTGGGGAGCATCAAATGGAGGAGGTGAGCACACAAGTGAAGCCTGGATGTGCCTCCCCAGAGACAGCAAGAGGCAAGGGCGCATCCCAATTGCTCATATCTGGAGTGGCAGCAGCTCATACAAGCCTCCAGCCTTGGCAGGGTGCTGCTCCTGGCCTCCCCACCTCTGGCATGAGCAACCACATGGTCACACTGCCAGGAGCATCCTGGGGCTGCATAGGGAAGGTGCACAGCATGGGGCAGGTGCAGCCCTCGGTGTGCCAGGCTGCCCATATTTGCCTGGGTGGCTGCAGATGGGCTGCTTTCCCTGCCAGCCCCACATCTCTGCAGGGCCAGTGTGCCTGTTGGGCTCCACCACACAGCCTTTCCAGGCTCCTTGTGCAAACGACAACCAGGAAGCACTCCAGGAGCAGAGGGAACTCTCTGGGCTCTGCTCCCAGACTGCTGTTATCCTGCAAGGCATCAGCTTGGGGCTGGTTTAAACCCAAGTGGATCAAGGATAGCTTGGCTGGTCAAGAGGAGGCAGCCAAGCCAAATAGTAGCAGCTCCCAAACCTCCTCCTAAAGCCAGAGCCCACTAGGTTACTCTCTGGACTTCTGGCTCTTTAGATAGAAGGGGCTGGTACCAGCCCTGCCAGACACAGCCTGCAAAGGACAAGGTGTGGGGACGGGCACTCACTGGCTGCAGAACTGACATTTGGGCTCTTTGCAGACTCCCCAGGGTAGATGGAAACTACGTATCACTAAACATACTACACACGTCATTAGGAAAACTTTAGTTAAAATAAAAGATGCAAATTGTCCCAGGCTGTGTTTCCTGATCACTCAGCAAAGCCTTTGCAACATCATGTGCTTTTGCTGTGGCTCTGTAATGTCTTCGACGCTTTCTCGGGCACGTTTACTCCTGCTCCATTGAAGCTGTTTTGCATTAAGTTGTTTGTTTAGCAGCTACTGGGATTTTGGCAGGACAGCTGTTGCCTTCTGCTGGTTGCAGACCATGAGAGTGTCATGTGATGCTGCTTGCAGAGCATCTGGCCATGTCAAGGTGGCCACAAGGCTCCCAGGGGTCTGCATGGCATGGCAACTGTGGCAGGGCTGAGGGTGCCAGCTGGGCAGCATCACTGGCCCCACAGCACCCATCACCACCATTCGTCACAGAGCCCTGGGGATCCATGGTGACCGTGGGCCAGCCTCCGTAGACCACTCTGGGGAGGTCACCCAGATCCCAGACCCCCAGTGAAACCCTCTGGACCCCACGTGCACTAAAGAAAACAGTCCCAGCGTATTAATACTTGCAAAAACAAATAGGAGGAAGACAGGAGAAAGAATGAGCTAGCCATTAGGGGAGTGTTAAGTTTCTCCCCTCTAGACATCCAATCCCTAAATTTCCTATGGACATTTCCTCCCTGAGCACCTCATGCCAAGAGCAGTTCTGACAAGTATTTTCGTCTGTGCCTGGGCGGGTCTGCCCCAGCTTTTGAAGGGCATATATGCCCCTCCCAAAGCCAGATTTGGCTCTTTATTTTATTTATTTATTTATTTATTTTCTCTTCTGCATCTCTGGCTTGTACATCACAATGCAACATCCTGATTTCCAGCAGGGCAAAGCTCTGCTTGGATGGGAGAGCACAGAGAGGAGCCAAAGCCATGGGAGATGCTGCTGGAACCAGCTCCACATGCTTCCTGGGGGCTTTCAAGGATTCTCCATGCTGCTCCTCAACATGGGTTTTTTTTTTTTTTTTTTTTTTTTTTTTTTTTTTTTTGTGTGTGTGTGTAATTCTAGGAAAGGCCAGCAGCTGATTTCAGGAGGACCCTGAGCCAAACAAGTGAAGTGAGACTAAACCAGCAGCGGAAAGCAGTCAGCCTTGGTGAGCATGCTGGCAAGGCAGACAAGACGTGTGTCGGCACGGTGTTCCTCCCTGCTGGGAAGAGGACTCAATGTATGCACCCTGCGCCCACCCTGCCCGTCCCTGGGAGCACTCATGGTACCGGGCAGTGTGAGACACCGAGCATCCCTCATCCCAAGCTAATATCCCTAAGGTAATGCTCTGCTAGGGTTTCCACCTGGGCTGGGTAAGTATTTGGGGGATCGCAGGGTGGTGACAGTCAGAAAAGGACACCTGGGGGTGTCCTTTACATTTAGCTTGGCTGTAATCTGTCCCCCAAAGCAAGCAGGTCTCTCTTGGCCTTGTGGCTGCCAAGTTACCACCCCACATGCAAGTTAATTAGCTCTGCTCTTTGTTTTCTTCCCAGTGTTTTTCCACAAATATCTGTGTAAACAGGATATTTCTTTATGACTTTTGAAAATGGAAGTGGTCTGTGCTGTGTCGTTGTTTGTTTGTTTGTTCCGTGTGATGTGCAATGGTTTCCAGGAAAGCTGGAACCCTCCCAGCCCGCAGCCAGGTGCCAGGGGTGCTCCAGCTGGGGGTGCGGGCGCACGTGCCTGCCCCCAGCACCCGCGGCACTCACGGCTTGCCCCAGCCTGCGCCCTCCATGTTGCACAACGGCCAACGGAAAACACGGATCGTGTTTCTTCCCAAACCTGCCAGAAAACAAACACAAAGACACTTTTGGGGGGCTGGAGAAAGGGAGTATTTAAGCAAAACATTTCTGTACGATGGAAAAAGTCATTAAGCTGAGCAGCCTTGTGGCAATGCCTATTTGTACACACTGCTGGTTTCCCACATTGGAAAGCTTTCCCCAGCTCTAAATTCAGTGCTGCGGCGTGCACTGGATTTTGCAGAGAGGATCCAGCAAAAGCACAGAGAGGTCAGTCTGCTGGTACCCACGAACTAGCTGTTAACTCTGGAGAGTAATGTTGTCAGGGCAAACAGCACCAAGCACTCTCTTTTTATAAACAAGCCCATGAGAAGGAGAAGCAATGGTGCTTTCTGCGTGTTTTTTGTTTTTTTTTTTTTTTTTTTTTTCCCCAAACTGTCTTTGTGGGGTCATCACACAGGAGATTGCCATTACCTGTGTAGCAATGGGGGAGGAACAAGGATAATTAAATCAATCCTGCAGGCCAGGGCGGGTGAGAGGATGTGGTGATGAATGCAGCTGGGGAAGTGTTTGTCCCAGTAGGAGACAGCTGAGAAGTGACAGAGATGTGAATGGGGTGTCCCTGGCTCTTCTGAAACATCCCCAGCAAGGCCACCCCAACCCTGAGGCATGCAGGCTTCAGCTGTGGGTGCTGCCAGGGCTTGGTTCCCCCCAAATAGGGCTACAGTGGGACAGCTGCAGCCCCTCTGCTCTTGGCCAGGCTGAGGGGCTGCAGCACATCAAGCAGCCGGGAGTCCCGGATTTGCCTTAAATTAAAAGTTGTTTCTTGTAGGACTTAAATTCCTTGACATTGCTCTTTGTATTACTGACCTGGATTTATTTATTATTAGGAATGACTTTTCCCAAGTTGCCATAGAGCATCACTGCAGCTGGGGCCAGGATCTTGCAGCTTAGGTATTTGTCACCCTGCTCCTTCACTGTCCCCAAGTGCTGTGTATGGTAGAGGCTGGGGGAGGTGGGGGGGGGGCTTGTCTGCAGGCTGCTCTGAACTCTTTCTCTTCTGCAAAACTACAAAGGAAAAGGAACCTTTGGGATTAGATAAAATGGTGCAACATGAAAACCAAACGCGTTGCACGTGAAGGGTGTTAGTTTGTGACTTACAAGCAGCAGTTCAATAAACGTTTTTGGGGGAAAAGCGGTGCAAAGGGGGAGGGTTTAGCTTCGGGCAGCACGCTGAGATCTCTCCACCAGCACCTCCAGCAGGCGAAGGGTCCCGAGGGCTGGCGGGGGAGGGGGGGGGGCGAGGGCTCAGCCGGCTCCGGGACTCATCGTGAATTGCTCTGTGCCGGGGCTGCGGGTACCGGCGGAGGGGATGCTCGGAGCCCCGCGGTCCGGGGCGGCCCCGAAGATGCGGGGGGAGCAACGGGGGGGAGGCCGGTGCGGGGGGTGGAGGTGGTGGTGGTGGTGGTGATGCTGGAGGTGGTGGTGGGGGCGTGAGGCTGCGGGCAGCCCCGCCACCGGGAGCGGCCTCGCAGCGCAGCCCGGGACTGGGCGGAGGCGGGCCCGGGCGGGGCGCAGGAGCCGGCCCGTTCCAAACCCGCCCCCCGCCGCGGGGAGGAGGCGGTGGCCGAGCTCCCCCGTCTCGGCCTCCCCGTGCCGTGCCGAGCCGCGCCGTGCCGTGCCAGAGCTGAACCGAGCCAGAGCGAGCCGTGCCGGTCTGAACCCAAGCGTGCCGTGCCGAGCCGAGCCTTCTCATGGCGGCCCCCGGTCCCACGCGTGTCCCGGTCCCGGCACGGAGCCGCCGCTGAGCGCTGTGCTCCGGCTCGGCGTCCAGGTAAGCCCCGCGGCGGGGACAGAGCACCTGTTCCGAGCCTGGCACGGATCCTACCCACGGTCGAAGGGGCTCCTCCGGGACCTCAGGCGAGCCCCAGGACCCTGCGCCACGGAGGTGCTGAGCCCCGGTCCCGGGAGTCCCCACCGGAGCCTGGTGGGACCGGGCCGGGGGGCATAGCCCCTCGCCCCGGGGGGAGCAGCCCGAAAAACGGGGCTAGCCCCAGCCACCCACCTCTTGCTTGGTGCTGGGGCGGCCTTTGGGGCTGCTGAGGGAGTTTGCTTCATACTTGGAGACTGTCCCGCTGCGCAGAAACGCAAACACGGCGAGGACGGCTCAGGGTGCAGTTTGTTCGCATGGGGGGGTGGGGGTGGGGGCGAGAAATGTGTCCTGTCTAAATATTAGTTTAAGAAACGGAAGGCTCTGTGGCTGGTCTGTCTGCATCTGCAGCCCTGTCACTTTCTCCCAGCTCTAGCTGCCAGCGTTCAGCTGCCTCCGAGCTGCTGTTTCTGCATCCAGAGCTTGGCAGGGGCTGGGAGGTGAATTTCACCCCGGCATCGAGGGAGGGAATTTCCCGCTCTTGCTGTGGTCTGTACGAAGGCTTTAAAAAAACAACCTAGACCTCAGATGTCTTTATTGCACATATATGGTAGCTTGTAGCCAGCACTGATTTAAATCTTAGCATTGCTTGCAGAGCCAATCCACAATTTGGCGCTGGGTTGAGGGCATGCTTTATTGCAGTGGGAGGAATGGCTGATGGCTGTCAAAAGTGGCATGTGGGTCCTGGCCACGCACTGAAGTCCTCGTTCTAAAGCCAGGATCACCTGTGGATCCCAAATTCAGACTCCCACATTCGTGTGTGCTCCCAGGTTTAAGAGCAGAAGATGCTGCAAGATGCAGAGCAACCAGGTGGGGAAGGCGTATGTGTGTGGGGGAGGCTCTGCACAAGGAGCAGAAGAGGCTTGAGCACTCACCTTTTTTAAGCTGCCTCTTGTGACTGGGCCTCAGGTTCTACCCTAGAGCCTCCTGCTGCAGCACTGTCCCCAGTTGCGAAGCAGAGCTGGCAATGCTGTGTGGAAGCCTTGCTCTGGGATGCTGTGGTTCCTGGTGCGAGCATCCTTGGGGGCATCACTGGACACTTACCCACTAGCTGGGGTGCACTGCAGGCCATCCTGTGCCTCCATCGGCAGGTCCAGTGTTGGGCTGGGGAGAAAAGAGACTTTTTGTTTGTTTCTAAATCTCATTTTTTTTTAATAGCACTGGATCTTGGAGTGCTGGTTCAGCTCCTGCCTTGCCTGCAGGGAGGAGCAAAGGAGGTGCAGTGCACCCCTGGAGGACACTGCACTATATCCCCCTAGCTGTGCAGTAAGCCACAGCTGCAACTGCTCGGAGCAGGATTCATCATGCAGAGGAGGCACTCACTGTGCCAGGGTTGTGGGGCTGCAGAATTTGGTAGGGTGAGGAGAGAACCCAGCACCCTTGTGGCATACAGCCCCTCAGCTGTAAGCCAAAGGACCTGGCCCAGCTTTGCTGCGACACAGCCGGGGACAGGCAGACTGGAGCTGCTCCAGCATCCCGACTGTAGTGTCTGGGATGTAGGCACCCCTGGGTGCTCGGAAGTGCTGGGTGTGGAGCAGGGCTGGCAGCAGCTGCACTGGGTGCCCTCCCACGGTGCAGATGTGAATCACAGCTCAATGCTCTCCCTGCTTGCCTGGTAAAACCCTGCTCCCAGGGCTGTGCCGTGCTGCTATAGCTCTGTCAGGCTTGATTCTCTGGAGCAAGCTTTTAAGGTTGACTTCCAGCCCTGGGGAGGCTGTGAGGGAGGATCTAAGATTTGCAACATCCACTTTCTGAGTCCAATGTATGTAGTATGTAGCCTGAAGTGAAGCCCAGCTGGTAGTGTGGCAAGAGAAGGCACCACCTTGGCTGTCCCCAGCACTGTGTGCCATGCACATACCTGGCATGGTGGCATTAAGCACATGAGGCAGGCAGCTTCCTATCCCGGAGTTCCCCATCCTGTGATTTGCCCATGCAGGGATGGGTTTGGGGTCACGAAGACTTGGCAGCTGCCTGGTGATGCCATCCTCCCCCTCCAGAGCAGCCTGTGGTACCCAGTGAGGCCAAACCTCGACTGAGTGGGAGATGCTGGAGGTGGGGGGCAGGCTGGGCCAGGCACGCAGTGCCCGTTGCAGGAGGTGCAGTCAGGCAGCTCAGGACTGGTGTGTTTTACCACTGTGTTTTTTCCCCTGGTGCCACAGGCACTTTCATTGCTGGTCTAAACTAAAGCACATGTGCGCAGTCCTGCTGGCAGGAACCGAGCCTTTGCAAAGCCCAACAGGGGCAGTAGCACGTAGTCCTGCTCTGGCAGCTCTCAAGGGTGAGCTTGCTTGGGCTGGTGGCAAGGATCTCTCCCTGCACCCACCACCCCCACCCCCCTAGCCATGCCCGGGGTCCCTCAGCACCCCCAAAAGTTGCTGTAGCAATGCAGGCCTGGGTCTGGGTGAGGGGTCTACTCCAGCCCCACTGTTCGCTGGTCAGACCGGAGGAATCCCTCCCACCTCAGCTTTTTCCGTGACCTGGCTAGTTTGGAATGGTCTTTTCCCACTGAGCCTGGAGGAGGCGAAGAGAAAACCCAAACTTGTTCCTGCTGGTTGTGCCAGGACGCTCTTGTAGGAAGGAGCATCCCCAGCACGGGGAATGAGCCAGCCCCTCCACCACTGCCCAGGGAAGGGAAATGCCACAAGCAGTTTCACTCCCATTGCTTCTTTGTCACGAAACCCAAAACAGGCTCACTTTGTAACATAGCATCCAAAGAACTAAATTGAAACAATCATTTGCCACTGCGTTGTTCTCAAATGATGACAAAAAGCATTTCCTTCTGCAGCTGTTCAAAGGCCACGTTGCCAGCGTGTCCGTCCCCTAATAAGAAATGTCAGTCGCATCACTGCTGGTTTTTGTGAAGTGTTTTGATTTGGATAGAACCACATTTTTCCAGCAGGAAAGGTTTCCTTTGAACATTATCCAGGCCGAGCATGCAGGCACCAGGCTGTGGGGAGGTGGCAGCGCAGCCCTGCCTGGCCTCACTGGGGATACAGTGCTGCCAGGGGCCGTATCCTGGCACAGCCTCAGCGCAGCAGCAGCAGTTTAGAGCAGCAGCTGTGTTTCGCTCTGTTTCAGCATCTCTTTGTGGCACTGGGACCTGGCTGCACAGTGCTCAGTTAGCGACGATGAGCTCTCCTGGGCGATGCCTGGTGCTGAACAAGGACATTGCCCGCAAGTAGAGTTTGCTATAACAGGGCTCCAGGCTCCAGAGAGCCCTCAAGTTCACCCTATTGTGGTTTTCAGGCAGTGTTGGAGGGCTAAGGAGGTCTGCAAGCCCATCCCATGTCCTTCTCTAGGAAGAAAATGTGTCCTGGAAGGAACTGAGCGAAGCCAATTCTCAAAGCCTATTTAAAGCAAGCAAACAGTCCATGGGATTGTGGGGATGGGCTGATCAAGCAGCCAGCCCCAGAGCTTCCATGGCTGGGGAGGGCTGACAGCCCAGCGCCCCTGCTCACTCCAGGCCCTGGCAGCTCTGTTCAGGCACCACCAGTAAACGCATGTTGGTCATGTCCTGGGGCCGAGAGCCACTCCTGCCCATCTCTGGGGCTTGCTCGCAGCAGCAGAGCTGTCTGCAAAAGCACCGAGTGCTCAAATCAGTGACCAGGCAACAGCTTCTGCATGTTTTTTGGTGGCTTCTTTGCTTTTAATGATGTTGTTGTTGGCTGTGGCCAGACGGGGCTGGCGGGGAGCATGTGGTGTATTTATTGCTGGCAGTTGTTGCTCCCTGAACTTCCCCTGTAAAGCACCCGGGCTGTGGGACTTAGTGAAGGTGGGTGATGATCGAGTGGCTGCGCTGTTCCTGGCACCCCTGGGTGGGGCAGAGCCCCAGTCCTGCCCTTCAGCCCTCCTGGCCCCAGCAGGAGCATCTGTCTGAGCCCTCACAAACCCACTGCCCCATCCGAGTGGCACCATGGTCCCCGAGTGTTGGCAGCATTGTGAGGAGCAGCCAGGGGATGCTCCCAGCAAGGCACCACAGGGGCGTTTTGTGTTTCTCTGGGGCTTTCCCTCTCTGCTGCCCTCTCCATGGTGAACAAAGAGGCAAATGGCATGCCCCCATGCAATGCAGGGGACCAATACTTGTGCCACAGAGACAAACCTCAGCACCCTTAGTCCCCTGATCAGGCACTCTCTCCCGCCTGGGGCCACCAGCCCCTGTCCCTGAGGAAAGGCTCTCTTCCGATTTAACAGGGCAGCTGCTGTCTTCGCTAAGTGGTGCTGGCTTATTAAGAGTGCATTTTTGAGGCTTAGCAGCTCCACAGAGCCATCTGGGAGGGATGGTGCCAGTGGTGGAGCTGCCGCATGTGGCTGAAGGAGGCGAGAGTCCGCTGCCGGCTCTGCTGAGCCACACTGGATGCAAGTGCCACAGTCCCAAGCCCCAGCAGGGGATGATGCTCCTGTTCAGTGCCCACCCACATCTGGGGAGGCAGCCTGGGGGGGCTGCAAGGAGCCAGTCAGGATCTGAGTGGAATGAGCCCACCAAGCAAGGAGCCAGTGTTATGGGGCAGTGGCGGCCAGGACCCCATGGGATGCTGGCAGTGCCGTGCCCCTGGAAGAGCATCGCTTGGGGTGTGAGCTCCCCAGCCTGGGGCTTGCAGGGGATGGAGTCTGGCTTCCATCCTTCTCCAGGAACAGATCAGGGACGGATGATCTTGTCCACGGGGCTGGTGGCTTGGCTGTGCCTGCCAGCTCCACTCCCACAGGAGATGTGCAACAATCCCTCTTTCTGCTGGGGCTCTTCCTCCAACCACTACACCATTATCTTCCAGTAGTGCTTTCTTTAATTTCCTGTTGCCGCAGGCAGTGCCGGCAGCCCTGCCACATCATCTGCCCCTTTGCAACATCCTGCACAGTGAGGGCAGGAGCAGGGCTGCCCAGGCTGCAGACAGGTACAGGGAGGGTGAGGGGGGTCTGGGGGTTGGCATGGGCTGCAGCCAGGGAAATTGGGGTTGTGCTCGGTGATGCAAGGCAGGATGGAGGACGAAGCGGGGGGTGACAAGCTGTTGGGGAAGGACTGATGGCCATTGCCCTCCTTGTCCTGCTCAGGACATGGTCCATGCTCCTGCCTCTGCTGGTACTGATCCTGAGCAGCAGGAGATGCAGCCAGGCAGGACAGACTGGAGTGTTGCCATCCTGGGACTCCTGGGGCTTGGTGGAAGGGCTCAGAGAGCGAAGCGCTGCGCTTCTGGAATCTGTGTGGCTCCTCCTAGCCCACGCAGGAAGCCCTGAGCCAGGAGGATGTTGGGCAGGTTGTGGGGATGCAGCTGACTGCTGCAGGCAGCACTGCTGCGGAGTCATGCAGCCGCATTGGTGTCTGAGCATACAAAGGTCCAGGCAGCTGTGACCTGCTGTGCCGTGTAGCCCCACCGCTCTTTACCCCACTCCTGTCATCTGCAGCTCTCTTCATCCCAGCATCTCCCAGCTTTGAACCTCCTCCAAAGCAACCTTTCGGGATTGCTGAAATTTCCGTTCCCAGTGTGCCGCTGTTGCTGTCTGGGGAGGAATTCCTCATTTGTTAGCTCTGGAGCAGTGCTAAGTGCTTCAGCATGTCGGCAGCGGCTGCTGGAGTCGGACAGTAAATGCTAATGTGATATTAGGCCATGCACCATCCAAAACCCACTGGAAGAGTTTAGTGCAAATTGGATTTCCAAACCTCTATCGGGTCTCCGTGCCCTCAGCAAAGCACTGTAATCCCTGGTGGGTGCCTTGACAAGTCGGATCCTTCTGTGCAAAAAAAACAGATATCAGGAAAAGGGCAGCAGAGACGGAGGGATTCCCCAGTGCCAGGCTTGAAGTGGCATCACGAGTGCCTGCGGTCTTGCTTTCACCACCCTGTTCATCAAGGTGGTGGGAACTAATATGTGGTGTCCCTCAAGGACCATCATGCTCCAAGGGCATTTTTGCAGTGGGGAAACTGAGGTACGGTGCAGTGAGGCCACCCGCTATGTGCCATGATGCTAGCTGGGGCTGCAAAGAAGGAAAACTCTGCCAAGTGGAGAAGACAAGAGTGGCCACAGGTGGTGTTCCCCTGGCATCCCACTGCCCCTGTGCTGCTGCGCCCTCCTGGTCCCACTGTGCCTTTCCCTGGCTGGGGCAGGAGGAGGCTCTGCCCTGTCTAGGGCCAGGTGCCATGGCAGGGTGTAGATACAAGCAGTGTCGAAATTGGCCCAGAGGAGAGCACATCTGGGGCCCGGGCTCAGTCCTTCTGCCAACATGTAAGCTTTTAACCCTATTTCCTGAGGCACTGGGATTGTCCAAACAAGCCACAGTAATTAGTTTCCTTCAACAAACCACCCCTTTCTGGCATTACGTGGTTATTTAGTGTCAGAGGGTGGCTTGTCACTCCTCAAAAAACTGTCATTTGGATCAGGTTTTGGCAGTAGTGGGGCATTTGGGGCTGCAGAAGTGCTGCTGGGCAATGCAGGAGGCTGTAGTGGGTGCTGGGGCCAGGCTCATGGCAGCGTTGTTTGGCAGCAGCAGGGCTGTGTGGCAGCAGCAGGCACCCATGGGTGCCTGCACACTCTTGCTGGTGTTTTTTTTGGCTTGAGCTATCACTGATTTCCTGCAGGCCTACAGGAACCGTCATGGGTTTGCTGTAGGGAAAGATTCTGGGGAGAATTCTCCTGAGATTGACAGGAGGGATTTCACACAGCATTTTTTATTTACTCTGCCCACTAGCAAACAGTCATTTCTGTGTTGTTGTTGATTTTGTTTGTTTGTTATCTCAGCATTTTGCTTTGCAGTCTCTGTTTATTCCCACCTTGCTCCATGCCAGAGGAGTGATTCCACGTTGTCACAAGCCATGCTCCCTGCTCTGGCTGACACAGCGATACAATCAGGAAACATTTTCCTGTAATTTTATCTCTAATTACCCATCTCTTATCACAAAGTGCGGCTTCTGCTGCTGCTTGGAACCGACTGACTCAGCTTATAAATGTTATAAAAGGCTTTAAAGGAGTCATCCCCTTGGCAGAGGTGCCAAGTGGTGGGGACATCGCCAGGTGGCAGGGATGAGGGCAGCTGAGGTTTGCTCCGTCCCCATCAGTGCCGCAGGCTCCTGGGCTGAGGCCAAGAGGATGGGGCTGTGGCGGGGCCATGGGGCGTCCTGTGGCTGCCACCTCCAAGGGTGGGTGACAAGGCACCCTGGGTGGGGAGGTGGCAACAAGATGGCTGCCTTTAAGCTACTTTCACTCCCTGAAGTCCAAAGCAAGGGAAGCAGTGGCAGTATGGATGGGGGCCAGAGTGTGGCCGCTCTGTCTGATGGCAGCAACCTGGGGGCAGCTCAGTGGGTCCAGGAAGCTGCGCCCCAGTCTGGCTGCTTGCTCTGAGACCACACACCCACAGTCAAGCCGTGGCATCTCTCCACTGCAGTGGCTTGGTGCACAGTGTGGCTGCTGCTGCTCCATCCCACTGCCCTTGGCTGTATCACATGGGCTTGGCAAGGCCTTTTATTAATTTAATTTTAACCATGGTGGCTTTGTGGGGTTTGTTCTGTTTCATTTGGTTTTGGGATTTATTTATTTATTTATTTTTGTCCGCTGTTTAAAGAGCCGTAAACCAATCCTGTCCTGATTCAGGCTGAATATAGATGTCATGTCAGTGTGGGAGCAACGCAGCTTGCTGCGGCTTTGCATGCTTGGCCGCTGGCCTCTGCACCACCAGCAGTGCCTGGCCCCTCCTGGCCTCCTCCTAGCCCCTATGGCTTCTGCGGAGGCTGCGGCAGGGCAGGGCTTCTGTGCGCGCCCAGAGCAGCAAGGAGGACAAGGGACTGGCTTCCCTGCGGTTGGCCCTTTGGGAGGTGAAGGAGGGAAAGTGGGGCTGCAGGGAGAGCTTTGGAGCTCCTCGTGCCAGGCTGGTTTTCACTTAGGCAAAAGCAGAACCATATGGAGTGCAGGCTCTGGTTTTAGTTAGAGCCTGTGGGGAGAGCTGGGGAGGGAGTGAGTGGCTGGAGACTAGCGGCTGCTTTGTGGTTGGAGACGCTCCCTGGGCACCGCTGATTTTTGCCTTTGAAGTGCTGAGCAGCTCCAGAGCCCTTGCCCTGCCTGGGTGCCTGAAATCTGCGTGTGGTTCTTGTAGGGTGCTCCATGTCCCTGGCGAGGGATCACCAGCATGGGGACGGTGGCACTCATCCTGTGTTCCCAGAGCAATCCTCGGAACAGAGCTGGAGATGGGGATATCTTCTGTCTTCCTCTCCTTACTGCCTATGATTACTGTCAAAAGAGCAGGAAAATTCAACAGTTAAGCTCAGATCAGGGCTTGGGGCATTTTTCCTTTTGATGCTCCCAATTTTTCCACCAGTTTTGCCATTTTGGGGCTGTTCTGACCCTGCGGTATTGGTGGTCTCACTGCAGCCTTTCTCAGCACAACATCCGCCCTGCTGCTTTCAGATGCACCAATGCCATTTGGGGGCTGCATTTCCAAAGAGCAGGTCAGAAACTTAGGAAACATTTGCGAAAAAGTCTGTCTGGACACCATGGTGTCCTCATCCCCACCATCAGCATTTTGGCCTCTGGGAGCTGCTCACTCTCAAGGCTTCTCCAGTGCCGTCCTTGGTGTGGGGCCATGCTGGGAGCTCAGGGCCTGGAGGATCCGTGAGTGCTGCAGCCCTGGAGCTACTCTGCTGCAGCATGGAGTCAGGGTGGAAATTGTTTAATTCCTGCAGGGTGAGTCATGAGGAGCTGGGATTTCAAAGCAGCTTGGCTCCCATGTAAGGCACTAAAATAAACAGTGTGGCAGGTGGAAACTCTCTCTGATGTCCCATCAAGGCCTCGTTCTTTCCAAGTGTTTCATTTGCCAAAAACCTCGGCCACTATGGTCTCATCCATTCTCATGGCGCGGCTGAGTCTGAGCGCTTGAAAATAATGAATCAATGCCCAGAAGCATGAATTGACTGAAAATGTATGTCATACTTACAATATAATGTCTTTTGGGTGCTCTGGCTTCTGGGCTTTGAAGCTTAAGGACCAAACGTTTGCACATCTCCTCTTCCCCCTTCTTCCGCCCAGGAAGGAGGATTTAGGGTAAAAGAATGAACCCTGGCTTCTCGCCCTCACCTTGCACCATTGGGAGTTGAGGATCTGAGGAGCTGGCAGATAGCTGAAGCACATTGTGAGAGTCTGCTTGAAAAGTGGATGTGCTTAGGAAAGGAAGAGCTCTGAGAAAACCTGAGAGCATGAGCAGCAGGCAAAGCCCAAGCAGGCCAAAATACATTTGGGTTCTGTACCGTCTGTGGAACGGGAGAGCTGCTTTCCTTTTTCTCTGGGAAAGGCAGCAGAAACTCCAGTGCTTGGAAGCTGGAGTGAAGAAAACTCCGACTGAAAATCAGGCTCTGCTGATCCTGTGTTTTGCTGAGCAGTGGGGGCAATGAAGCACCGCAGAGGGCTCTGTAGGGCCAAGGGATAGCCTTGCTCCTTCAGGTGGAAATCTGAAGTCTTGCTAGGAGCAAGGCAGAAGTGCAGGGAGCTTGCCCCATGGCTCAGCTGCAGCAGAGGGGGAGCCAAGATCATCAGCTGCTTCTCGGCAAGTGATGAGCCTTGGCTGTGCTGCTGTCTTTTGTTTTTCATGAAATTTCCAGTTTGTCAGGACACAGATCCTCATCTCTTCCACCTATGGAGCATCTGTGGAGGAGGCTGGTGGAGCATGGGCTTGGTTTTGGTACTTGGCTCCTGCAAAATGGGGCTGATGCTTCCATTCCTGAAGGTTTTCTCCTTCAGGATTGAGTTCCTGCTTGGCAGCAGGCACAGCGTGGCTGGACTTGTACGGTCAAATTGATGGATGATCAGGAGGATGCAGGAGAATACAGCACTTTTGGGCTGTTATCCAGAATATGGGAGAGAAAAGGCCTTAGGCCTTTAATCAAGCCCAGGAGCATAATGGGGTTGTAACGTAGCTGCAAGTGCCCAAATCCTGCCAGGACTCAAAACCTCTTTGCAGCAAGCCCATGGCACGAGTACCCCTGCATTGCTGCAGCATGGCAGTATGGCAGGGCTGATGTAAATGCACAGGAACAGCCTGCGGTGGCAACAGCCCGTGAAACCATTGCTGCCTGAGGGGGTTTGGATCCCAGAGAGCCACAGCAAGAGTGGAGTGGGGTGCCTGGGGCATGCTTAGTTTGCCTGGGGACAGGAGGGCATTTGGTGCGGCTGCACGAGCACCAGGAACCCTCTGTCAAGGCTGTGTCCCTGAGCCATCCTAGCCTCACACCCTCATTTCTACAAAATGGCTTTGAGCCAGTGGGACAAGCTGAGCATGGAGCCCAGTGGCAGTTCTCTATGTCTAGGGAATGGTGTGTGGTAGAGCCTGGCCCCGGGGACTTGTGACGTTTACCCTGCCCTGCTGAGCACGTCAACCTGGGTCTGGTGGTGCTAGGCAGTGCCTGCACCTTTGCATTGCAGAGAAATAGCAAAGAGACTGGAGCAGCAGCAGCAGTGAGGACCTGCTTGGACCGCTAAGTCTGGGCTGGGAAGACCCTGATGCTTCCTTGCTGGCTGTGCCAGTGGGACCAAACTTTGGGTACCACAAATGCTCACCCCAGCAGATCCAGTCCTTGGGGTGCTCCAACTTCTTCTGCAGGAGGGAGTAAGAGGGCTTTGGGGATGGGGACGGGGACAAGGAAGGGGCTGTGCCTACTGGGCTTTCCATGATGTCTGAGCAGAGCCCAGCAGAGCAGTGCCACCTGTGGAAGCAGCTGTGGGCTGGTGCCTGTTGGTGTGGGGCTGTCCAGTCGCAGCTTTGTGTCAGAAGCCCTGAGCCCTCACAGTTATTTATTGTTGCTGGGACTGGGTTTAGAATAGGTGGAAACCAAAAAGACAGGAGGGCAAAGTTCAAGCATCAGCCTGGGTGAGTCACGGGCTGCGATGTGTGTGTGTGCTTTTCCTTTTCTCCCCCTCGAATTTCAGCTTTCGCCATGGGTTGCCACATGTGGGCTGTGGCATTTTAGAGCAAGAAAAACTGGAGGCAAAGTCTGGAATATATATAGAGAGAGGGAGAGAGGGAGTGAGTATTATTGTTTGCACACTGGAGCCAGGGTTCTGGTCTTTTGAAAGGTCACCAGCAAGCGGGTGGGGGACACAATTTCTGGCTGCTGAAATAAGAGGCTGTTTTATGGG
Organism: Anas platyrhynchos; assembly: GCF_047663525.1. Taxonomy (NCBI): domain Eukaryota; kingdom Metazoa; phylum Chordata; class Aves; order Anseriformes; family Anatidae; genus Anas; species Anas platyrhynchos. The sequence continues at coordinate 5,738,745 of NC_092615.1, forward strand.
ATGTGCAGCAAGGCTGAAACCACCCTGCTAAACTGTTAGGGGCTCAAAATGAGCCAGAGACCCTTCCCTGCAGCTGGCTGGCCATGTGGTCCTGCCCCTGCCCACAGCATCTCCTGCCTAGCTCGGACCCTGTACTACCGCTGTCAGAGTGGCACCACGAGCCATGTCCCTTCCCCACATCCAAAGCTGCTGCTACATGTTTCCCTTGAGGCAGCTGTTTCTTCCTAAGGCTTTTATTCCCCTTCATTTTGCATGCTGTCTGAGAGTGAACTGCAATTTTCTCAGCCCTGTGTGCTTTAGCAGCCGTGCCCTGATGCCTCTCTGGGATCTGTGTGACATCCTTGAGTGTTTTTGGTGCCTGTTCTCTGCTCCTGCCAGTTGATTGAGCTCTTGACTCACAGGTGAAATCTCAACTTGAAGGCACTTAATCATTGCGATTAATGGTGGGGCAAACACCCAACGGCCATAATCGTCCTTCCTGTGGTGGCTTTGCTGGGGCTCAAGGGGCCAGCACCGTCCACTCTGGGTGCGCCCTCCCCATGAGCCAGCTGTGAGCACTTGCCCCGACTCGTGCAGCCACGGTACGGGTTTTGCAGCGGGTGCTTATCGGCTCAGTGTCTTGGCCAGCACTGCCTCCCGGTACCACGGCAGGATTTCATGCTCTTACCTCCTTATATGGCTAAACTATTCTTTTTCTATCTTGGCATTGTTTATAGCCCAGTTGAAAATATTTAGACTCTGGCTGGGTTATACAATTATCTTGTAACCTACAGGGCATGTAATTACTATTAGTTAACATGTAATTATCTGCATCCTGTAAAATAAAGTGTTGTTGGCAATGGGACAGCATTCTCGTTGTTTTCCACAATAATGGTAAAAGTGAATCTGTCAAATTCCATTTTAAAATAAACATTTTCCCCCAGTAAATTCTATTTGGCAAATATTGCTAAACTGGGCTGTGGGTATTTTTTTTCCCCTCTCATTCTCTTCTTCCTTCTCCCCTCTCCCCCCGCCCCCCCCATGGAAAATTTATTTAAAAAGGAGAAATGTTTGGAGTTTGTAAGGAACTGAAATGAGAAAAAGGGGCTGGGAGGCGACTGCGAGTCAGTGCCGCTTTCCGAGGGCTGGCATTGATGGGGATTTAATGGCTGACAGCTCGCCAGCAGGCGTTCAGACCCGACCTCCCACGGCCTGGCAGGGTTGCGCTGGCGCCTCTCAAATCCTACTACGTCCAACCTGCTTTGGATGGACAAAATCCAGCAGCGTCAGGTAAGGGCATCCGCAGCCTTGTCCCAGCCACTTGCAAGATTTGTCTCCCGTGCTGCAGCCCCGAATTTTGGCCTGCCTGTGGTCCCTGTGTGCTAGCGCTGCTCCTGCCCACTGTGTTGCTGGATGCTGGGATGCACCAGGGCTGTTCTTGAGATTTTTGTGATTTTTCACTAGTTTTGACAGAGTGGGGGCATCCATGTTGGTCCACTGGTGGGGCAGGGATTTGTGCAGAGGTCAGGCAGCATAACCCTGAACCCCAGTAGGCTCTGGGCCCTGGGTAAGCTGGTGGCCAGCAGGGGCGGAGCAAGCTGTACTGGGGCTCAGTGCAGGGTGAGGACGATGGAGCGGGGGTGGGACATGGCTTTGTCCATCCTTTACTTGCATCCACCTGTTGGGGTATTGGCCCCAGTGCGACATGGAGATCCAGCCACCAGAAAGGAGGCTTAAATGTGTCTGGTGAGGCTGCCTGCTGTAAGGGATGCATGGGATGAGGACATCTCCTTGTCCCCACTGTCACCAAGTAGGACATATCAGCCAAGAGCGACCTTTGCCTTTTCTCTGTGCAGCACAGCCTGGGGCTGCAGTACATCTCTGTGCCTTGGTTTCCCCACCACAAAGCTGGACCAGTCTCGGGGGTGGAGGGGATGGGCTGGAGACATGGGGCTGGGGGTGAGAGAGGGCACCACGGGCAAAGGCCATATAATAAGGATATTTGTTTTGCCTGTTTTGCAGAGTTTCAATGTTCTGACTTGCTCTAAGATGAAGGTATGGAAGTTTGCAGCCATTGCATCGATGCTCCTCAGTTCCATGTTATCCATTTTAGTTTGTAGAGACATGTTCAACGGAAGCCGGACATACAGCCCCTTGCCTTCCTCGCTGTCCTCACGGGCATCCTCCTCTTCACTGCCGGCAGCTCTGCGGAGACCCCCTCGGGCCCTGCCACGCCACAGCTCGCTGCTCACCCAGTGTAAGCTGCCGCGCCCGCGCCCCGGCTGCTCAACACCAGCAGAGGCTGTTTTCGGCTCTCCTGAGGCTGAGCCCATAGATGCCACTGTGTCCTCAGGTGTTCACCCAGGCATGCTCACTCTGCTGCCTCCCTTCTCTCTCTTGCTCCTGCATCAGTGGGTTGCAAGCATTTAGCAAGGAGCGGAGTCGGGAGGCACTGGTCCCTAGAAAACCATGCATGGAAAACGCAGCCTCTGGGCAACAAATCTTCATGCAAGCACATCAGCTCTTCATGCAGGGAAACCAAATGCAAACAGCTCATCTTAATGCAAAGAAGCTGCTTTTTTTTTTTTTTTTTTTTCCCTCACCAAATGGCTTTCTTTCTTTTTCTTGTTTCTTTTAATTTCCATGCTGTTTTTAAAAATGTGAAATGTCAAATGGGAGCTCAAAGCAAAGGGGAACAGCTCCATCCTGCTGTGAGGCAGCGACTTCCCCCAAAGCTGTGCTCATCCCTTTGTGCTTGCTGGAAATCCCAGGCATGTTTGCTTTTATTCCAAACGAGAAGAACTTCTTTTTGGTTTGAAATTTTGAAATTGATGACAAGCTGTCAAATTATGCTTTTCTCCTCATTTTGATGCTTCTCCTGGCACTGAGTTGGACCAAGCCTAGCCTCAGGGTTAGGACAAAGGGACACAGATGTTGCCACCAGTGTCTGCTTGTCGGCCATGGCCGTGGCTGTGTGCATAGGGATTTTGTTGGGCAGCCCTTTCACTGAGACAACAGGAAATCATCACAAATATTCAGTTTGTTGGTGTTTCTCACCACCCCATCATGGCTTTTCTGCAGCATCATCTCGTGGTGGGGACCACGTTTTTGCACATCTGCAAGTTGGAGTGATGCCACCGAGGACTGTTGCTGGCACTGTTAATTCTCCTGTGCAGCTTAGTGCAGGCGTGGGGTCCTCCCGTGTCCACCTGTAGGTGCCATTGCTGCTCAAGCCCCAGTGTCATGCTCCAGCTGGAGCAGCCCTGCTGCCTGATCCCTGGCCACAGCAGTGCTGCCACTGGTCATCTGGAAAGCATGAGCACAACAGTACTGCTTTCTGTCCCCCAAATTTCACTTTTAAGCATGCGCTTGATGTTGTGCAGGGAAAGAGGCTGTTTGGGACAGCTCCGGGCAGGGGAGAAAGCAGACAGTAGAAGGAAAGGGGAGGGAGGTGTGTGTGTGTTTTTTATTGTGGGCAGTGGCGGTGGCAGCAGCACAACAAGGTACCTCCACGGGGTCTCAGCCCCGTGCATGCAGGGTGCGACCTGGCTGGGGCACTGAGTGGCCCCGCAGTGGCTACTGGCCCAGTGTCTTCCCTGTCCTCCCAGCCAAGGGCTGGTTCAGGCAGTCACTGTGGTTCAGCAACATGTTGTCGAGATCAATTTTGCAATTTTCTGCAAAACCTTGCATGGAGGGAGCAGGGAGCCAGCACTACACAGCACTACACAGGGAGCCAGGGGTACATCCACAGCTCCAGGGGACGCCCACCAGGGGGGACACCTGCTAACGGCCACCCCTTCTCTTGCAGACGGCAGCTTGTTCGAGAGCTACACAGAGGGGGAGATCCGGCAGCTCATCTCAGCACTGGTGGAGCGCTACAGCCAGGCCATGAACTCAGGCGGCCACGAGCTGCCGCTCTTCCCCAAGGCGGGCAACCGCATGAAGCGCGCACGAGCTCGCCACAAACCCTGTGCCCTGAAGGAGCTGGAGGTAAGCGTCAGCGAGCTGGGCCTGGGTTATGAGTCAGACGAGACAGTGCTGTTCCGCTACTGCAGCGGCACCTGTGACGCAGCTGTCAGGAACTATGACCTCTCACTGAAGAGTGTACGCAGCAAGAGGAGGATCAGGAAGGAGAAGGTCCGGGCTCGGCCCTGCTGCCGGCCGCTTTCCTATGATGACGATGTCTCCTTCTTGGATGCCTACAACCGCTACTACACTGTCAACGAGCTCTCGGCCAAGGAGTGTGGCTGCGTGTGAAGGGCCGGGGTGGCCAGGCGGAGGCGATGCCCCAGAACCGCTGGCAGCAAGGCCAAGGGGTCACGGTCTGCTGTGAGGATGGGGACGGGCCCTGCACCGCTGCCTGCCCCAGTGACCCTCCCCATTTGGGGCAGTGGGGGCTGTGGGAGGAGAAGAGACTGCGATGCTCGTTTATCCCCAAGCGCTGCTTCCTGGCTCACATACACATGTGACGTGACTGTACAGGACTGTAGAGGAAGCTGTAAGTGCCATCGGAGGCTGCAGTCGTTGAGGGGTGGTCTGGGGGTGCCAGTGGGTGTGCAACACATGAGCAGGGTGTGCTGTGGGCGCAGGGCACTTTGCACGCTTGGGGTGCATGCATATGGGGTGTGTTGAACGCAGCGTGTCACACATATGGGACACATCACAAGCTGAAGGGGGGATGCAAGGCAGGTGTGAACTGCACAGAGGTGATGAGTCCAGGTGCGTGGGGTGGTAGGAGCAAGAGGCTGCACTGCAGGGCTGTGCAGGTGGTGCCATGGTGCTGGACACGATGTGCTAGATGCATAGTGCGTGTTATGGGCATGGGGAGTGTTAAACAGCTGCGGGTGCCCTCAGGGGGGTGCTGAGCCCCATGGGCTGAAGCTGCCCTGTGTGTGGGGTTTCCTGGTTTCACTGCAGCCATACTGGGGTCCCTATGCTGCACAGGGGTGGTCCCATGCCCCCAGATTCCCTGGTGTAGAGCAGAGCTGCACGGACGCTGGTTTGTGCTCTGGGGAAAGGGTCTGGCTCCACTCCCGGTGCCTGCTTTGTGATCACCTCACGCTCCGCAGCCTGGGCTTGGCTTTCTAAAACTTGGGATAATCTGAAGTAACTGGATTAACCTCTCAACCCCTCTGCAGGCAGTGGGGCTTGAGATGTGCCACCACCAGGGAGGGGACAAAGCACCACGAGGCCACTGGCAAAGCTGGGTTGGCAGCGTGGCTGGAAGCACCGACGGTTTGGGTTCCCCCGAAAGCCAGACTGGCCCTGCCAGCTGCAGCACGTGTGTAATTCCCATTGCCTTGCAGGGCGGTGGGGCTCAAATTGTGCGCGGGAGAGGGCTCAGGCCTGGGCTTTGGCTACGGTTCGCATTTACAGCAGTGTCACTCTTGTTTACTCTGCGGAGAAATAAATGAGACCGCAGACTTTTGCATTCTCTGGGCAGGCTAAATTTGTTGCCTGGGATTGATGGGTTTTCTCCCCTTGGCCTTCTTCCCAGAAAAAGCAAATCATAAACAGAAGGAGAATATTGGTGTCATGTCCTGGGCATTAACCACTGCGAGTGAAAACACTCTGCTCGCAGCCCCTATGGCAGTGGTGGCCTCATTCCCAGCCCAGCTCTGTGATGGAGCAGGGAGCAGTTGTGCTGCTACAGGGGCTGTGTGGGATTTTGGGGTGCAGCCCCGCGGGGGACACAGCAGCCCCTGTCTCCCCCTGACAGGGCAGGCAGTGGGGGGATGGGGGGCAGCAGCTGCCTGACCCCTGTGCAGGGCCGGGCTGGCTTTGTGCTTTCCATCCAGCAGCCACTCTTGGCTGAGCGGAGCCAGGATGTAGCGATGCAATGTAAACACCATCCTTCAGCAGGGCTGGCCGTGCACCCAGCGTCCCCGTGAAAGCAGTCTGCATTCTGTAACGCTGAGTTTTCCCCCTCACGACTGGGAAAAGGAGACGCTGCCACTGGCATGGGGTGCAAAGCCTGTCTGCGGGGCACTGGCCCGGGCGGATGCACACTGGGACACAAATGCTGCTGAGATGGTGAAAGCTGTGTGACACCGCAGGTGCGCAGAGCTGGCTGCTCACAAAATGCTTTTGCAAAGTGCCGCAGCACTGTGAGGGTTGCATGGAAGGGGAATGAGAAAGATGTCCCCCAAAATAAGCAGCCAGAGGCTGTGCAGTAGGAGTAGAATGGAGGCAGCAGATGAGCACTATCAGTGTGGTTGCTCACGGCAGATAACCGACTCACTCCTGACTAAAAAAAAAAATAATACACCCAAATCTAATAATAATAACGGCACTCTCAAGGGCTTGGGTGCTTTCCAGTTCTTACTACTATAAAACTAAAATTAGTTTTGTTGCAGAAGCCTCCAGTTAAAAAAAAAAAAAAAGGCAGGAACTTGAGCACTAAAGGAAGGGAAGGTGCTACAGCACAGCAGCAGTGCAGCACCGGGCCCCGTGTAAGGAGGGTTTGTAGATGGGCTCCCTGCAGCTGCCCCTGCCTGCATTGTCCTGAGCCCAGGGAGGTGCTTGTGGGATTTCATAACTGCTGCATTGCCCAAGTGTCTGTTTACAGCCTGTTTGTAGAAAGTTCTGAGAAATATCAGGGTGGTTTAGGGTGCTGTGATGTGCAAGAGCTCAGCAGTGCCTGCTGAGAGCAGACCTGGCATGAGGGATGAGGCCAAAGGTCCCATCCTCCTGCCTGCCCTTGGCTGTGAGCAGTGGGGAGGTGAAGGGGCTCGGGCACCCCAGCCCCAAAAGTCCGGGCCCACGAGGGAAAACTTGATGGAATGCGTGCACGCTGCAAATCAATGCAAATAGCTGTGCTGAACCTTTATTCCCTCCCTTCACCCCCCCTCTTTTTCACCCCATCAGCATCCCGCCTGCACAGAGGAGCAGGGGAAGTGGCTGACATTCACTGCTGATGGCGCAGCGGCTAAGTGTGCTGAGCGTGGGGTTTTTGGAGTGCAGCTGGGCTGCAGCTGGGCTTCACGACCACAGGCTCCTGGAGCAGTTCTGGGGCTGAGCACACCCATTGCGGCTGTTGCCTGGGGGTGGTTTTGGCTTGCCTGTCACTGTCGTGCATGTTGCTTGGGGCTGTCCTCTTGGTGACACTGAGTCCACCCTGTGCTGCTGCAGGAGCATCGCCCAGCCCACATTGTCCTGTGCCGTGCTGCTGCTGCCTGGGCAGAGAAATGTGGTTCCAATAGAAATACTGATATTTCCCTAATGCTTTCCGTTTCTCCGGCCCTCTCTGCTGTAATAGGAGCTGGAGCTGTCTGTAAGAATGTCTACAATGCAGAAAAGGCAAAAGGATGGAAAATTCCCTCCTCAAAGCTACAGCAAAAACTCATCTGTCTCCCTTCCTTGTCATCCCATGCATTACTTATTGTTAATAATAACAATGGTGTGCCACATCTCTCAGGGGGTGGTTTTAGGATTCTTGTGTCTTCTTGCAGCTTGCCTATCCGCTGCTGCAGCCTTGCTTCAGCATCACCCGCAAGGGCAGGAGGCAAGGGTGTTTCACAGAGTTTGAAAACTCAAGAGGTTTGGAAACACAAGATGTTTAAAACTATTCCGGTGGTGACAGCTCAAAATATGAGTGTTATGTTATCCCGGCTCTCCTACAATGAGTTATGGGACGTTTCATTGTGTTTTACTATACACATCTCTATATGAACGTGCCTGTGTTTGTGTAATGCTGGCCGGAGCCGGAGGCGTGCGAGGCGCAGCAGCGCTGGCTCTGGCTCTGGCTCGGCTCCGCCTGTCACTTGCATCAGTCGGGATCCCATTTGCTGACAACGGGCTCACTCCCGATTTGGTATCTGTGAGGGGGAAATGGGCCTAACATCATTGTTTCCACTTGATGAAAGCACTGGCAAACATCGTGTTCCTTATTTAAACAGGTCCAGAAACTTGCTGGGAAGAAATCATTTTTCCCAGTTTATCAAGACAAATTATTTTTCATCGGTATTCAAAACCTCAGCCTTCTTCTCTCAATAAATAGGGCTACCACATGTTTTTGTTCTTGGTTAAACAAGGCGTAGCCTCAAACTTGAGGCCCAAGAAGAGGGAAAAAAAAAAAAAAAAGGATAAAAAGGGAAAAAAAACCCACAGAGGTAAACACAGAGGTTTAGCAACTGCAGGTGGGAGCAGGGTGGGCACAAGCGGAGGCAGCCCTGCCTCCATGGCTCTGCTCGGCACTGTCTGCGTAGATCCATTTCCCTTCTGGTATAGTTGGGTCTGACCGACCATCTGCAGAAGTTGATGCAATGCATCTATATTTTAGATACGCTCTATTTATTCAAAGTAACTTATGTTATTTATTTAGATACCATAGTGTGCCATCTACGTAATGCGTTCTTTCTCTCTTTTTTTAAAAATATTTTATTTATTGATCCAAATGGTGCCAAATGCAGTTTACATTTATTACAATTTTACCATTTATTCTAAACAATGGGAAAAATACAGTATGATTTTTTTTAAACAAACATAAACTTGGGTGTGATGCTGTTACATACTCACGGTAAAGTAAAAATAAAAGGAGAATTACACTGATTTCTCTGTGGTTCATCTTTTACTGATGCCTATGTATAAACGATAGCAGCACGGCATTATGTCTGCAGGATGGGCAGGGAAATGGGAAATTTAGCTTTTCTTTCGGGAAGGCAGGGAGGAGTGGCAGAAGCTCCAGTTTCCTGCCAACAGCCCCCATTTCTTTTATTCCATCATCGTAAAACAATATTTATGTAAAATCACCAGTTAAAAATGTTACCAGGACTGGGGCATTGCCTGCATGGGTTTGTATTGGTATGGCCACATGAATCATTGTCCTTGCCCCCTGCTTGTAAAGGCTTGGGTTGGCGCAAAGGCTTGTTCCAGCTGAAGTGACCCATAGGGATGCACCGATTGTGACAAAATCATGTGAAAAGAAAAAAGAGAAGAGAAAAAAGAAAAGAGAAGAGAGAAAAAAGAAAAAGAGAAAAGAAGAGAGAAAAAAGAAGAGAGAAAAGAAAAGGAGAATAAAGAAGAGAGAAAAGAAAAGGAGAGAAAAAAAGAAGAGAGGAAAAAGAAGAGAAAATAAGAGAGAAAGGAGAAAAGAAATGAAAAGAAAAGAAAAGGTTTTGATAAGGTCAGCCAGAAAAATATTTCATTTGCTTATCCAGAAGCAGCACTGAGGTTAGAAGCATGTTTTATTTTATAGAAAAAACATCTCACAGTCAGCAGCAAGCATTGGCTGAGGCTTTGTTGCTCTTCATATTAGGATGATTATGGTGGTTAATATTTCATTTTGGGGGAAATGCTGCAATTTGGAATCCCAGCCAAGCTCAGCATGCGGACACGTTTCCATGCTGTGGGCATGGGCAGCGCTGTGCCCACCCCAGATCTGCAGAGCATTCGAACCCTGCTTTGAAACTCCTCACCCCACTGAACAGGTGTCAGCCTCTCCTCGTGGGCACTGCCCCCACTGAACGAGTGCTGCCCCCAGTTATTACATTGAGCATCTCCCGCATTTAATGCATTGCTCATCTTAACACATGATTAAGCCGTAAGGTGTTTATGCTGCCACCACATTCACGGAGTGTTGGGAAGAGGCTGCAGCAGCGTCCTGTAGAAGTATAACACCCCCTGAGTGTTATGAGAACATGAGTGTTAAGAGAAAAACACCTTTTTTTTTTTTTTTCACTAAAATAGGCTGCAGCTATGGCATGCTTGTGGGTACAAGTTCCTACGTTTGTAAACAAAACCGCTCCATCTCGAACACAGCCAGTGAGCTGCCCCGCTGCCCTTGGCACTGGGTAGAGGGGGGGAAGAACCAAAAAAAAACATGCTAAAACACTCGAAACACAAAGGTTTATAAAGTTTTTTTGGGGGAAATGGAAAAAAAGATCTGTTTATATTCCCCCCATCATGCCACCCAGAGGCCTGACAGCCATGGACGGCTCGTGGCTGAGTCAAATGCTCACACTTGAAGCTCCGCTCTGTAAATATTTTATGAAGCATCTTTTGAGACTCATAAATCCTTGTACATGTGCGTGCGTGCGTGTGTGTGCATGTGCGCTGAAGAGGCTGAGCAAGGCTGTAATCCCACTGCCAGCCTGTCCAGGGGAAGGGCGAAGGGGAAGGGGAAGTGGGAAAGGGAGGGAGAGGGGGAGGGAGGGAGGGAGGAAGGAAGGAAGGAATGGAAGAGACAAAGAGAGAAAGAAAAAGAAAGAGGAAGTGTGAAAGAGAGAAGGAAAGAGAAAGGGAGAGAGAGAGAGAGAGAGAAAGAAAAAGAAAGAAAAGGAAGGAAGGAAGGAAGGAAGGAAGGAAGGAAGGAAGGAAGGAAGGAAGGAAGGAAGGAAGGAAGGAAGGAAGGAAAAGAAAAAGGAAGGAAGGAAGGACGGACAGATGGACGGACAAACTGAAGTTATAATGACCAAATTTCATATCCTGGAAGCACAACACAGCCCAGAGGAAGCAGTCTAGGAGGTTTCTGGAGAAAGTGGAAGATAGCTTCCTGACGCAGCTGATCAGTGAACCTACCAGGGGTGGTGCCCTGCTAGACCTTCTCTTCACAAACAGAGAAGGACTGGTGGAGGATGTGATTGTCGGGAGCTGTCTTGGGCAGAGTGACCACGAAATGGTGGAGTTCACTATTCTTGGCGGGGCCAGGAAGGGAACCAGTAAAACCACTGTATTGGACTTTCGGAGGGCTGACTTTGGGCTGCTCAGGACACTAGTTGGTGGAGTCTCATGGGAGGCGGTTCTGAAGGGCAGAGGGGTCCAGGAAGGCCGGGCGCTCTTTAAGAGGCAAATCCTAATGGCGCAGGAGCGGTCTGTCCCCATGTGCCCAAAGATGAGCCAGCGGGGAAGAAGACCAGCCTGGCTCAACAGAGAATTGTGGCTTGAGCTTAGGAGGAAAAAGAGGGTTTATAATCTTTGGAAAATTGGGCAGGCCACTAAGGAGGACTATAAGGATGTAGCGAGGCTGTGCAGGGACAAGATTAGGAAGGCCAAAGCTCATCTGGAGCTCAATCTGGCTACTGCTGTTAAAGATAACAAAAAACGCTTTTATAAATATATCAACACAAAAAGGAGGACTAGGGAGAATCTCCATCCTTTACTGGATGCGGGGGGAAACTTAGTTACAAGAGATGAGGAAAAGGCGGAGGTGCTTAATGCCTTCTTTGCCTCAGTCTTTAGCGGCAAAACCGGTTGCTCTCTGGATACCCAGTACCCAGAACTGGTGGAAGGGGACGGGGAGCAGGATGTGGCCCTCACCATCCACGAAGAACTGGTTGGTGACCTGCTACGGCACTTGGATGTGCACAAATCGATGGGGCCGGATGGGATCCACCCAAGGGTACTGAGAGAACTGGCAGAGGAGCTGGCCAAGCCCCTATCCATCATTTATCAGCAGTCCTGGCTATCGGGGGAGGTCCCAGCTGACTGGCGACTAGCAAATGTGACGCCCATCTACAAGAAGGGCCGGAGGGCAGACCCGGGGAACTACAGGCCGGTCAGTTTGACCTCAGTACCAGGGAAGCTCATGGAGCAGATCCTCTTGGGAGTCATCATGCGGCACTTGAAGGGCAAACAGGCGATCAGGCCCAGCCAGCATGGGTTTATGGAAGGCAGGTCCTGCTTGACGAACCTGATCTCCTTCTACGACAAAGTGACGCGCTGGGTGGATGAGGGAAAGGCTGTGGATGTGGTCTACCTTGACTTCAGCAAGGCTTTTGACACCGTCTCCCACAGCATTCTCCTCAAGAAACTGGCTGCTCTTGGCTTGGACTGGCGCACGCTTCGTTGGGTTAGAAATTGGCTGGATAGCCGGGCCCAAAGAGTTGTGGTGAATGGAGCCAAGTCCAGTTGGAGGCCAGTCACTAGTGGCGTCCCCCAGGGCTCGGTGCTGGGGCCGGTCCTCTTTAACATCTTCATCAATGATCTGGATGATGGCATTGAGTGCACCCTCAGTAAGTTTGCAGATGACACCAAGCTAGGTGCGTGTGTCGATCTGCTCGAGGGTAGGAAGGCTCTGCAGGAGGATCTGGATAGGCTGCACCGATGGGCTGAGGTCAACTGTATGAAGTTCAACAAGGCCAAGTGCCGGGTCCTGCACCTGGGGCGCAATAACCCCAAGCAGAACTACAGGCTGGGAGAGGAATGGTTGGAGAGCTGCCAGGCAGAGAAGGACCTGGGAGTGATGGTGGACAGTCGGCTGAATATGAGCCAGCAGTGTGCTCAGGTGGCCAAGAAGGCCAACGGCATCCTGGCTTGTATCAGAAACACTGTGACCAGCAGGGCTAGGGAGGTGATCGTCCCCCTGTACTCGGCTCTGGTGAGGCCGCACCTCGAGTACTGTGTTCAGTTTTGGGCCCCTCGCTACAAGAAGGACATCGAGGTGCTTGAGCGGGTCCAAAGAAGGGCGACGAAGCTGGTGAGGGGCCTGGAGAACAAGTCCTATGAGGAGCGGCTGAAGGAGCTGGGCTTGTTCAGCCTAGAGAAGAGGAGGCTCAGGGGTGACCTTATTGCTCTGTATAAGTACATTAAAGGAGGCTGTAGAGAGGTGGGGGTTGGCCTGTTCTCCCATGTGCCTGGTGACAGGACGAGGGGGAATGGGCTAAAGTTACGCCAGGGGAGTTTTAGGTTAGATGTTAGGAAGAATTTCTTTACTGAAAGGGTTGTGAGGCACTGGAACGGGCTGCCCAGGGAGGTGGTGGAGTCACCATCCCTGGAAGTCTTCAAAAGACGTTTAGATGTAGAGCTTAGGGATATGGTTTAGTGGGGACTGTTAGTGTTAGGTTAGAGGTTGGACTCGATGATCTTGAGGTCTCTTCCAACCTAGAAATTCTGTGTGATTCTGTGTGAAATTGGAGAGGGCTGCTTGGAAAATCTGACTTGTTCAAGAGAACAAAAAATAGAAAGAAAACAACATTTGCAGGCAACAGCATGCAGGCGAATGTGCTGCTGGTCTGGGGCTGCACAGATTTTGAGTGCAATTTCTTGGGGATGGGGTATGTGTTGCCTGATTGCATAGTGTATGTGGGAGAGTTTCACTGGCTGATGCTTGCTTTAAAGCACCAGCTTGAAATCCCAAGCTCCCAAAAGATGTACTATACTCATTTATTCATTTTTAAATGGAAGAAGAAACAGCTGGGAAACGGGATGCTGAGGGTGCTCAACCCTACTGAATAGTTTGCACGTCTCACAATTACCTCCTGGTAAGAAATACTGTGGGAAAATAAACCCAGCCACACTTCAAACTGGAAAGCCCACAATAAAAGTGAAGACCAGAGTGTACAGTTTGCATGTCTTCAGAAAAAAAAAGGAAAGGAAAGAGAAAAGAGAAAAGAGAAAAGAGAAGAGAAGAGAAGAGAAGAGAAGAGAAGAGAAGAGAAGAGAAGAGAAGAGAAGAGAAGAGAAGAGAAGAGAAGAGAAGAGAAGAGAAGAGAAGAGAAGAGAAGAGAAGAGAAGAGAAGAGAAGAGAAGAGAAGAGAAGAGAAGAGAAGACAAGAGAAGAGAAGAAAAAAGAAAAGAAAAAAGAAAAGAAAAAAGAAAAGAAAAGAAAAAAGAAAAGAAAAGAAAAGAAAAGAAAAGAAAAGAAAAGAAAAGAAAAGAAAAGAAAAGAAAAGAAAAGAAAAGAAAAGAAAAGAAAAAAAAATCAAGTGTATCTATAGTCATATTTCCCCATATCTCTTTCGTAGAGATACCAACAATGTAGGCACTACCAACAACGAGAAGCCCAGGAACACTAATAATTGTTGCTTCAGCTGCTGCTGGGGATTTGTGGCAAGGGAAGGAGGGAGCTCAGTGGTGCTAGACAGCTGTGGAGAAAGCAATCTTCATAGTTTCATGTTTCCTCTCCCAGTATCATCAGACAAAAAGAGAAGCAGGTTTCTAAAGCACGGTAAGGATCTGCCTGTAGGCTCAGAGAGCTGGAAAGAATTGATTTTACAGGGCTGGTTCAGGCACCTTCATGCACTGAAGACAAACCTGGCTGTGATGAAGCTCTTCAGCACAGAAGGCTGCAGCTGCTGCATTTGCAGGGTTTTGGTGTATCTGAGACATTTTTGTTACCCTCCCAAATTGCAAACTGCACTGGGCTGGGTGAGGATTTGTTTCTCCCAAGCTCTGCCTTGCCTCTCCTCTCCACTCTCCTCTCCTCTCCACTCTCCTATGGCCCTGGGGGCTCTGCTGGGCAGGCGTCCCATGGATGCAAAGCCCACGGGTGCTGCAGACAGCAGTTTCACCCTCTGCCAGGACAGCAGCTCCCTGTCCCCTGCACTGGGCTACTTCTTAAGCTCTGGAAATGGTTGGGGTCATTGGCCACTGCCCTTTCCCATCCCCAGCAGAGAGAGAGAACCCTGCACTGCTCTCCATGCCCTGCCGGCACTGCTGAAGGCTGACCACCCCCAGCCTTAGACTGCAACGGTATGCTTACACCCTGCCCCCAAAACTCAATTTTTTATATTATCATCTCCCTAGTTACCCATAAGGATCAGCCTTTTGCTCTCCTTTGGGGGAAATACCCCTCTAAACCTCTCCCCTCCCCTGCTTTTTGAATCATCTCTGCCCAAAAGCATCAGCAGGAAATGTTTCAGTCTGACTCCAATCACCTTTGGGTAAAAACAGAGGAGATTTGGAGGAACGGAGACGTTTTCATATAATCTTTGTGAAGGACTGAAGCAGCCCTTGCACTGGCATACGGCATTTTCCCAAGTGGGTGCAGATGGGAAAAACCTCTGGGGTAAGGAGGCTGCAAACCCCAGCACCAGCGTTCCAGGACTGCAGCTTTTTGGTGCGGTCTCCCAGCCCCAGGCCCTGGCGCAGCCTTCCAGATGTTTCCTTTGATTAAGTTGCCTCTTCCAGAGTTTCCCAATTGCGGTTTCAGCTTTCCCACCATAACAAATTCAGCCTGTGCATGGCTCTGTGTTGCCCAGAGGCATCCCTGCAGGATGGTTTGTGCTGTATTTTGTCCTGACGTCCCCACGTCCCTACCAGCCCCTCCTCAAGGCCCATGGTTTAAGCCTGGCTGGGAGCAAGCTCCAACAAAGTCCCATGGTATCCTCAGGCCTAAATGCTTCAAGGACACTCAGATTCGTATTTTTTTGTCATGCTCTCAAAGGCTGTGGTACAATTTGGGGGCTGAGGATGAGGTCAGCATTGATAAAACTGCTCTCTGCATATGTATTTAGCCTTTGCTCCTGCAGCCTCAGAGGCTGGCCGGCCTCAGGATCAGCAGGAGCCTTGTGGCTCCCCAGGTCACTCCCTGGACCATGGAGCCCCCGGGGCTCATGAAGGAATGAGGCTGACCCAGTCAGGAGGTCTGCTGTGGTATTAACACCAATGCAACTGGATACAACACCATGGCAGCTCCACTGAGAGCAAGGAGCCAAACATCTCTGCACTAGATAATCAGTCATAAACCAAAAGCAATCACCAGCAGCAACCACACTCATAAAAGCCAACCTGCTCCCACTGGCCTCGAGCTCCCAGAAAAACCCCAGGCTCAAGCACAAAAGGTGAGAGCTGATCCCATTTCCTACCCAGGGTTCTCCCATTCCCTATCCAGAGTCCCAAAGCCTGTGGGATGCATCTCTTTATAACAGGTATCAAATGACTGCAGGAATCTATCCGCGAAGGCAGTTAGGCTTATGAGGTTGACAAGGCAATAATGGGATTTCTTGCAGCTGTTTTGCAGAGCAGGCTCTCTCAAGCACACCCTGGCAATGGCTGGAGGGGCTGCAGCAGCAGTAGGCGTTAGGAGGGATGGATAAATTATGTTTGGCTTTACATGTGGTTGGAAAAAGGTTTATCCACAGGAGGAAATAGCCCAAACTGGAGAGAATTGGCCCTCTCTGCAGGCAGGACATCTACTGAATGCACGTGTCAAGACCTGTCCCCATGCTGCCCGTGACAAAGAGTCCAAAGCTCTTTCAGGTGCTCTCCTGCAATTCAACACCTCCCTCCATCAACACTCATTTTAGCACTTCAAAGCTGGCCACTGCTCCGAGGTGAGGTGGTGTCACCTGTCATCAGCCACAGAGATCATTCTGACTTGCAGGAATGCTCCTCCTGCTGCAGAGCATGCCCCCCCTAGCCTGGGGCTTCCCTTCACCACTGAGGAGTTTTTCAAGTTTGGAAAGGCATTTCCTTCCACTTGAAAACTACTCTAGGTTGTGAAAGGTTCTTCCTCACAACTCAGTGATATGATTTACATGCTTTGGATTTACAAACAGAAAATTTCCAGATTTTCTTTTTCCTCGCCTCGCCTCGCCTCGCCTCGCCTCGCCTCGCCTCGCCTCGCCTCGCCTCGCCTCCCCTCCCCTCCCCTCCCCTCCCCTCCCCTCCCCTCCCCTCCCTCCCCTCCCTCCCCTCCCTTCCCTTCCCTTCCCTTCCCTTCCCTTCCCTTCCCTTCCCTTCCCTTCCCTTCCCTTCCCTTCCCTTCCCTTCCCTTCCCTTCCCTTCCCTTCCCTTCCCTTCCCTTCCCTTCCCTTCCCTTCCCTTCCCTTCCCTTCCCTTCCCTTCCCTTCCCTTCCCTTCCCTTCCCTTCCCTTCCCTTCCCTTCCCTTCCCTTCCCTTCCCTTCCCTTCCCTTTTTTTCCTTTTCTCTCTCTTGATATACCCCCAGCAGTTGTTTTAAATCCGGTCCCTCCCTTGCCCCTCTTCCCTGCAGACCACCAGGGTAGTCAGCTCCCCTTCCAGCCCCACACCAGAAGGGCTTTCCCCATCCAGGCTCTGCAAAAATGGTTGTGTTTCCTCACTCCCACGGTGTGTTGCCACCACAGTGTGGCATTGCCAGAAGCTGCATTGCCAGAAGCTGCATTGCCAGAAGCTGCCACCAGTGCCCTCTCTGACATGGTCTGTACGTGTAGCGTGTAGGAAGGCATCTCAGCCCAAGGCTGCAGGGCAGGCTTCAGCCATGCGTTGTGCCTTCCAAGAACAGGCTCTAGAAAGGCATTTTTAACTTTTTTTTTTTTTTTTCAACTTGGGGATGTACTAAACCAGATGGGGATGTACTAAACCGGGGGGGGGGGGGGGGGGGGGGGGCGGGGGCGGGGAAGGATATTTTTCCATTAAGTGGTTCTTGGTGATTTTTTTTTATTTTTTTTTGTGGGGGGGGGGGGGGGTTGTCCCACTGTTCTTTGAATTGATGCAATCCTGTAATTTCAGCAGCTCATGGTGCAACATTGCCTCCTAGCCCTGAGCTCCTCTGTAAACCAAAACCTGAGTGAGGACCTAAATAAACCTGCTCCATAGCACTGTGCTGGGTGGTCTCCCAAAGCTCCTGTTATGCCTGCGTTTCATGATGGATAAAAATGTTCCTTGATCTCTTGACAACACCTAGCAGTATAGTTTATTTCTGAGGCGACCACTGAGACATCTTGATGGAAGCTTAACTGTTTTAATGACATTGCTGCATTGTAATTTCCACTCAGCCTGGTTTGCTGACATGCTGTTGGTAATATTCACTTGTTGCTAGTGGGTCTGTTAAGGAGAATTTCAGGCAGTCCAGGGCATGGTTCATTCCAGAGGGCCACAGGCAGCCTTAAGCCCAGCTCATGGCAAGGAGTGGCAACCAGCACCCCCAGCCAGGTTGTGAGGGGCTGTGCAAACAGGTCTTGGGGGTGTGCAGTGAAGCCCCTATTCACAAGTATTGGCTTTCCCACTGGGAGTGAGGTTGCTCAAAGGAAAGAGATCCAAGCTGGAACAGAATTGGTGTTTGTTAAGACATCTATTGAATGTGCAGAGTGATCTCAGTAAACACCAACACCGAGCCTCCAGCAGGACCAAAACTGTGTGTCCAGCCCTGATACACCCTACATTGCCACTTGCTAGGAACTCCTCTTCCTCCCCACAGCACATCCCTTCAAAATAGGCTAGCAAAAAATACTACAGGTGATCTGAAGGTGTTCATGGGGCTTTACACTGTGGTGTCCTCCTGGGAAGGCTTTTTATATGATGTTGGTTAAAGCCACGAGCAAGCTCCTCTTGTCTGTGTTCACACATGCAGCACACGTCAGCTCTAACAGCTCCTGTAAATTTACGTTTGCTTTTTTTTTAATGGGAACATACTTTTCAAGCAGCTGGACTTTGTGCCTGCATGTGCAGGGCCATGTTCCTGCTTGGTTTAATCAACTGCTCCATTTTGTAATCAGTTTTGCTGGCAGTGCCAGAGAAAAACAATGCTGGAAGCCAATGCCCAAAGTTGAAGCTTTCCCTATGGCAGTCTTAAGGCAGAAGGATTTTACTGTGGGACAGGTGTCATCTCCCAGATCTAGCAAGAGTAGTGAAATGAGCAACCATCCATTCCAACTCCCCAGTGCCATCCATCAACAGGAAGAGACTGCTCACTGAGCTCACCTGCAGAATATTATTTATCTTTATTTCAAATCCATACCAGCTCAGTTAATAGTGTTAATATCTTAAATTTCTCCAGTTGCTCTGAACTGAACAGGCTTTAAAGGTGGGAAGAACACCAGGGTTGGTTGATGCATCCAAGAGCTACGGGCTAAAGGAAGAGGGAGGTGTGTGTCTGCAGGTAGCCAAGGCAGGGACAGAAACAATTATTTGGCAGTAAAAATTAATCAATCTTTATTGATGTGACAAATATATTACTGTTCTTTTAAGCAGTTGGCAAGTCCATGGCTAAAGAAGATATGGTACATTTCGCTACTTGAATTTTCGAAGGGGTTCACTAAATTCTAGCAAAGGTTCTTCAAGACACTAACAGTGGGAAGGGATAAAAGTTCAGATTTCAGAGTGAAGGATTTACTCTTAGGTTTATGATGACCAATATATTCAACCAATCTGCAAATAGAAAAAAAAAAAAAAAGGTGGTGGTGGTGGTGGAAAAGGCCACTAATGAAAATAAGGGACTCTCAATCCTAAAGGTAAGGTCTTGTGGATGGACCATCTGCTACAGAATGACTTCACGAAGAAATGTAGAGGGAATTCATTGGAAATCTTTACTAAATGCTGCTGATTGAGAAAACAATTGTATGTAGATGGACTTTGAGCTGACTTTCCTCATGGAAATATCTTGGGGCTAGGACAGACCTTTGAAAACCTCATCTCTGGGCTCAGCAGCAGCCAAGAAAACAAACTGAATGCCTGGAGGCTGGGAAGGCAAAACTGGGTCCCCCATCTCCAAAAAATGGGGCTCCCCAACTTGGAAAGCAAAGTTTACAGTGGTATGACCTGAACAGCAGCAGGAAGCTTGATAGAGGTCAAACACAGAAACACATGGCCTAGAGGCATCAGCTGCTGTGAGACGTTGCTATGTCCAGGCACACAGGAGGAGGCAGCACATCACATGGCCCTGCTGAGCATCTCCTTGCCACAGGATGCTGTGGGTGCTCAAACCTCACGGTGCTTTCAGGGGCATCCTCAGCACCTCACCTACACCACTCTGCTTCTGTCAGACCCTTCCTCAAAACCACGCTGACTTACTAAGCTGTCCAAAAAGACCCCAGACTTGTAAAATGAAATCAGTATTTTCCAGCCTGTTGAGCATCCTGATGCAGCACCTGGCAGTCAGGGAGGGTCACACAAAGCAGGGTCAGGACCTGGGCATCCTGCAGCAGTCATACAATGCCACACAATGTGGCTGCCACTTTCAGTGGCACTTTTGCACAGTACAAAGTCCTCGAAACAGGTTTATAATCTATATATTGCTATTTCACCCATAGAATTGCAACCCCAGTAAGGACAAAATGATCACAACAGAGCAGAGAGCTGAGCAAACAGCAGTTACACGAACCACTCAGACAGATCGGGCACAACCCTGTATCTGGTCTCTGTTGTCTGCAGGAAGTGACAGGCTCTGCAGACCTGCTGGGCCCAGCCAGGCACCGCCACAGGCTTCAGCCACTTGCGCCACTGAAAGTAGCGCTGGTATCGCTCAGTGTCCCTGCTCAGCTCCCACAGGTACCGTGCCAGGTCACTGGCGCTGGGAAAGTCATTGACGTGGATGAAGGAGTCAGGGGGCAAGAAGTGCTCGTAGTTTTTTCGGGGCGGCCCTAGTACAACAGGAACAGTGCCAGAGGACAAAGCGTTCCGCCAGAGCTTCTCAGTGATGTAGTCTTCATGCTGTGAGTTCTCAAAGGCCAAGTAGAAATTGTACTGGGACACAGTGGGAAGAAGCTTGTTGCCGGGCAGGGGCAAGTGATGCTGCCCATAGACATCCACAGTGATGTATTTCTTCAGCTCCTGGTAGTACTTTACCCGGTGGGAGCCTTCTTGCCAATTGCTCACTACCCAAGCTACCATCTTGGTCTTGGATGGGATGTTGAAGGGCTGGGGCTGTCTGAGGAGCTGCAGGTCCCCATAGGGGCTGAAGATGTCTGAATCTCTTCGGTATGACATAGTCAGGTTGAAGAGGTTGTCCATAGCACCTAAGTTTGGAGAGTTACTTGGAGACTCCAAGTTGAACCAGATCCAGCGCTGGGATGGGAGTCTGGGGATCTGGGCCAGTCTTCTTGTGTCCCAACACACATCCCTGTGATGCATAATCACAGCATCTGCCTTTTGGGACCAGCTGCGGTTGACAGTGAAGTAACAGTCTGGTGTGCCATATAACTCTGAGCAGTTTATGAAATTAAAGTGTTGCCCAAAGGGCCAACTCCACAGCAGGATGGTCAGCCTGTGCTCACTCTTCGGTGGGGTGCTGGTATTTTCAGCAAGAGGCATTTGAGTAGAGAGATGGGAACTGTGATCTTCTGGCTTGGGAGTCCTGAACTGACGAAGAGAAACAAAGAGGCAGGAGCTGAATATGAAGATGAAGAGGAAAAAGGTGAGGAGTTTCTTCCATGAGATCTTCTTCCCTTCCATGAGCTCCATGAATGGATCTGCAAACACCACAGACAGGGCACTGAGTGATGGGTGCACATTGACCACAGCATGGCCATGGCTCTGGGTGCACTGTGTAGCTGGGAGGGGTGGAGGGGGAGGTAGTGGAAGGGGAGTATGCAGAGGGGCTTGGGCAATAGCAAGAAGACCTGAGATACATTTACCTCAGGGAAACCAGCTGATGTCATCTTTTTGGATTTCAGTAAAGCTTTTGACAGTTTCCCAGAGGATCCTACTGGACAAAATGTACAGCACAGAGCTAAACAAAAACATCATACGATGGGTGAGCAATTGGCTGACGGGCAGGGCTCAAAGGGTTGTGGTAAATGGGGCCATATCAGTCTGGCAGACAGTCACTACTGGGGTCCCTCAAGGATCCATTTTAGGGCCAGCCATCTTCAATGTTTTTATAAATGATTTGGATGGAGGACTAGAAGGTATTTTGAGCAAATTTGTTGATGACACTAAACTTGGAGGAGCTGTTGACTCTGTTGAGGGTGGAAAGGCCTTGCAGAGAGATCTGGACAGATTGGAAAGCTGGGCGATCACCAACCACATGAAATCTAACAAGATCAAGTGCTGGGTCCTGCACCTGGGAAGGGGCAACCCTGGCTACATGTACAGACTGGGCGACAAGATGCTGGAGAGGAGTCCCATAGAAAGGATCTCGGGGTTGTGGCTGACAGCAAGCAGAATATGAGCCAGCAGTGTGCCCTGGCAGCCAGGAGGGCCAACCGTACCCTGGGGTGCATCAAGCACGGCATTGCTAGTCAGTTGACGGAAGTGATTGTCCCACTCTACTCTGCCCTGGTGCGGCCTCACCTCGAATACTATGTGCAGTTCTGGGCACCACAGTACAAAAAGGATGTGAAACTGTTGGAGAGTGTCCAGAGGAGGGCTACGGGGTTGTTGAAGGGCCTAGAGGGGAAGAGGAATGGCTGAGGTCACTTGGGCTGTTCAGCCTGGAAAAAAGGAGGCTGAGGGGAGACCTCATCATGGCCTACAGCTTCCTCACAAGGGGGAGTAGAGGTGCAAGTGCCGATCTATTCTCTTTAGTGACCAGTGACAGGACCCAGGGCAGTGGCGTCAAGCTGCGGCAGGGGAGGTTTAGGCTAGACATTAGGAAGAGGTTCTTCACCGAGAGGGTTGTTGTGCACTGGAAAAGACTCCCCAGGGAAGTAGCCACTGCACCTAGCCTGTTGGAGTTTAAGAAGCATTTGGACTGTGGTCTCAGTCATATGGTCTCATTTTTTGTGTAGACCTGTGTGGTGCCAGGAGTTGGACTTGATGATCCTGATGGGTCCCTTCCAACTCAGGATATTCTATGATTCTACCTCCAGCATTCTCTTTACAGACAGGTCACCACTAGAGCACCACACACAGGGTGCCAGCACACCCACACTCCCATGGGGCAGAGATGTCTTGCCACCAACCCCAGCCTTCCCTTCACCACCACCCACCATCTTTTCCCATCAGCCCCTTTCTGCCACCACTCGTTTCCCATGAGGAAAGTTCCTCAGGCCCACATGACATGGTGTGCCCTGCACAGACACCGAGGTGCCCCACAGCAGCACCTGGGGCCAGGGCAGGCATGGCACGGCCCCGCTGTCCAGCTCTACTGCAAGCCTCAGCAGCCATTTACTCCAGAAACCCCGCGCCCTTTCTCACGTGCTCTGCTGTCATTGGCTGGCAGGAACAGGACATGCCTTGAAGGCCTTTCTCCACACAGGTACATGCGGGGGGAGGGAGGGGGGCAGGGGCGCCATTTTGATTTTGCTGCCATTTTAGAAAAAGGTATCACCCTTTTAGGACAAGGTGCCACCATTGTTTTGGCTGCCATTTTGTTAAACATCATTCCTCCCTGTGACTGGCTGCTGTCTATTGCTTGGCGCTGGGAATGCAAAATGAATTTAGCTTGGGATGCAAAATGAATTTAGCTTTCTTAATTAGCAGTCTTTAACATGTTGTTTTGTTTTTGGCTTCACTGTAACCAAGGACTCAGAATCAACAGACCCACCATCCCTTTTATTACCACCATCCTGCTATCCCACTGTGCTCAAAAATAATCACGGTCCTTGAGTACTAAAACCATTTGCTTACTGTTGCATTTTCCCCCAAAATGGTTTATCTGTACTAATTAATGGTTTTGTTTGTAACTGTTTTTCTTCAGTGTCCTGTGAACAGTAAGGCACAGCCAGCTCTTATGTGACTACCTCCCCTGATGTCTGACAGCCTCTGTCATAGCACAAACATTTGGCAGCACAAACCTTTGCCCTTTAATCACCAGCTTCCTGCTAGCTGCCCTTCTTTACCGATAATAGTTCTGGTTTTTCAGCTTTGCAACACCCACATTGTTCTCACTGATGTACTTGCTCTTTCTGCAGTTGCTGTGGTCTCTAAGAGCATGGGGCTGCAGTCTGTGTCCCAAAGTCTGGGTCTTGTTGCTTTTACAGTTCTCAGGGAAGTTTACCAGGACAGACTTGAATGCATGCTTGTTTTTCTACCTCTTATTCACAGCACTGACCTAGGGACAAAGAAACACATACAGCACCATCTTGCACCCCACAATGGTTTTACAGGTAGCAGTAAAATTTCCAACAACAAAAGTATTTCTGGAAGAAGCTGGCGGGACTGGCACCTTTCACTTCTTATCTTGTATATCAGTTGCACCTATATTACTGCTAGGCATGACATGAAAGTACAGAAGGAAAAAACACCTCCCTGCAAACAGAGGTGAAAGGAGATGTTTTCAGATCCCCCCTCCTGGATGTGCCCAGTGCCCCTCTCTCTTCCAATATCTATCAAAAAAGAAAAGAATATTGCAACTCACCTCTAGGCTTGGTCCCGGTGTGAAAATGAATTGTGTAGGGGAGTACTGACGTGGATGACACAACCAGGAAAAGAACGAAATAAAGCAAGGACGTGGGGAGGGATCAGTGGTGTGTTCCAGGTGTTCTGCTGCACCTTGAACTGAGTGTGCTATGAGAACTGAGCACCTTGAACTGAGCAGCTACGAGAAATATGTCACCCAATAATGAAGACCATTATGGTCCTGAAGCCAGGACAGATTCCTCTGAGAAACTAAAGAAACAAAACAAAACAAAACAAAACAAAACAAACAAACAAACAAAAACCAGCCCTGACATTGCTTGTAATTAAAGCATACCTCATGATTGAAAGCACCTCTACACATGCACTAGTTTGCTTCCTTTGCAGTCTCTAGGCCCAGGATTTACATGTGATATGCTGTCTTCTGTGCCTTGTGTCACAGAAGGACATCTCTGTTTGGGAAGGATGGGGAAGGCTAGCTAGTAGAGGTGTAGGCACCAGGTCTATGAGCCCCCCTGCCAACCAACAGACTTCATGACACAGCTGCCTCCATCCCCATGCCAGGTCTTATCTTCTAGCCACCTTTCCAGGAACTTGAGCTGAAGCTCATCATGAGACTGATAACTTCAGGGATCACTTTGAGCTTCAGAGAAGAGCACCTGATCCAGACTGGCTAGGGGATCCCTCCTGTGTTCAGCAGCACAGGCCTTGCTTTGGAGTGTCTCCAGCCCAGGTGAATATGCATTGTACATCACGGTCTGTGGACATGGAAAGGCTGTTTGTTCACTATGGCCAGAGTGAATTGATCTAGCATCGAGCTTCACTGCACTTGGCTGGAACAAAAAAAAGCCATTATGTGTTATTATCAGGTTTAAGTATAGTCAACAGTAAACATGGATAGTTGGTTGAGGATGAAATTCACAGAAAGAGTTTTAATGAAAGTTTGGGGTGTTTTGGGTGGTCAAGGGGATTGCAAATGGGCAGTTGGGCAGTAGGGGATTGTGGAAGATTTTACAGTTCTATTAGTAGGTGTGTGTTTCCTGGGACAGAGCTGGAAGTCCCCTGAAGTGTGTCCAGGTTCCTCCTGCAGGCCTGGGTGCACTCCAGCACAGATAAGAGCAAAAAATATACCATGGCATGAGGATGGGGGACATAACTCATGGTTTGCTCACCCTGAGGTTTTACAGCTCCTCATCTAGGCCCAAGAAGGCACTAGCCATTCAACTTCTCTGCCTAGAACTCCACACATGAGGGACTGTGACTTCTTGCCCTTTGCCTATGACAAAGGCTACACCTATACTAGTAAATCATACAGCATGAGGGCACAGGCTCTTGATTAAATTCATCCAGAGGCTAAAATTTGGAACGGTCCATGGTTCAGGTATGGCCTGATCTAGCTAGCACTATGCCAGACCTGACTCAGGTGCTGTTTGGGAATTACAATAGCAAGCAAGCATTCCCTACAGGTAGTTTGCATATGGATACTCCTTGATGGCAAAAGGATTTTTTTAGTATTAGCCCAGCCCAGCCATACTGGTTAGCCTCAGGCTTGTCCTGCAAGGGCAGGTGTAGTCATGATGTTCAGGCACTAGTCAGATTTCTTGCTGAGAGTATATGAGTTCTGCACCCTGCAGCACAAATGCAGACTCCTGCATACACAGATGTCCCCAGATGCAGTTTTATTCAGGGCTGTGGAGGAGAAAGATTTGAATTTTCATGCACTGTAGAATGCTCTGCGTCGAAGGATCCTGTAGCATCAGACGAGAAGCTTCAGACAGATAGAAAATTCAAGACCTTTGTACCCCTGAAAAACAGGGCCACAAGGAACTTGAATTAGCAGGAGCAGTCAATGTAAATTAAACAGATGAGCACATGTGGGGAAGCTATGGAAAACAAGTCATGAAGCTGTGAATGGAGAATTGTTCTGAGTGGCACACATGTAGTGCTGTGACAGATCACTTAACTCCAGAAGGTGATGTGAGGCTGTAACACAGACAGAACAAAGGTTGCTTAGGTAATAGAATTGGCATGACCAAACATGACTTTATTGCTACATGATTCACACTCCCAGCAATCCCTACATCTGAAGACAAATAAGGCCGTGTTTTAGAGAAGTTTCCTGGTTAGTGTCCTATCTTGACCTAGCAAGCAACTGCAGAGCATTGAGTACTGAGCACTCACCCAGGTGAGTACAGGAAAATGTGAGGGTTGAACTCTGTGGGGCAAATTGTGTTACTTACCCAGAGATGTGAGAAGGTGAACAGTTAAGATCATTTGCCTTCAAAGAGGTCACCTAGTGCAGTTAGTCCACAGCAGATAATACACAGCAACGGATTTGAAAATACACTGGATTAATCTACATTACTAAACAAATGGGACAGAGAGTATTTTTTGTCCCCGAGGCCAAGTGACCCAGCTTGGCTTCCATCCCCACTGCTTTCTCCCAGACCACTGCAGCCACATTCAGGCTGTTTGCTGGGAATGGTCCTGGCCCTGGACTATCCTTGGACCATGTCTGTATGGTGTTTGAAGAGCACTTTTTGGAATTTTGCCAAGGTTTGTGCAGTACAGACAATAACAAGACAATGTGTAGATCTACGCCCTGTCTCCATTTAGTTTCCCATTGCATATGTAGCATCGGAAGACAAGGGATGAGTTCTTGGAGGCATTTCTCCAACCAGACACCTTGTCCCAAGATAGAGACTCCAAGAGGACATGACCTGTGTCTCACAGTCACATCAGCAATATACCTCTGCTAGAACCAAGGCATTTAAGACAAGGCATTAAATGGTCACAGTAAAAACAATTGGAAAAAGGTCTTCATGTACCTCCAATTCCTTTGAAAAGCTCCTGCAGAGTCTACCAGGTAACAACACTATATCTCTTTGCTCCAGTCACTTTCAGCTGACTGCAAAGTGTACAATCAGGGCAAAGCAGCAGGAGGAATGCAGAATTCCTTCAGAAAATCTCACTGGGAAACTCTGCCTAGGGCACTCACAACTGCAGTTCTTAGCTGCTCCCTGTGCATCTCCTGCAGAACATTTTCTCAAGGCTTTACAGGAACAAAAATGTTTTGGGATATGATCATCAACAGGCAAATACCAGCGTGGCTCCAGTGGTAGTCCCAAACATGCAGCTGGGCCTCAGCAGGTAGGATGGGTAGGTCCTGTCCAAACACAATGACTGTTGGTGCTGTCCTCCATCACCCTCAGATTTTTGCCTGCACAGACATAAAAGAAGTACCAGTAGGCACTCTCACTGTGACAAATTTCTCATGTGGGTTTCCAGTGTAAGGGTGGAGGATCAGGGAGATGGGAGGCTTCCAGTCCTAAATGTACAACAGGTCCTCAGATGCTGAGCATGTTTTTTGTGCCTCACCATAATAACCCCATGCCCTGGTTGGCATACAACAAAGGGTTTCTGATCATCTAGGCCAAACCCATCTCATGGCACAGATTGGTAACAGCAGAGTGAAAAGATATAGCCACTGAGAATGAATTTAACTATACCTGATCCAGAGCCCTTTGGTGTCAGCAGAGAAAATGGGGTGGAAGCATGAGGTTGGTAGCCAGCCCTTAACATCAACAGTCCCCAAAACCCTGCACCCCCTTAGTCACCTGCCTCCTTGGATGGCCAAGTGTGTTACCACTGTCTGTCAGACGGCTCCATGTTTTGCCCTACCTATATTGTATCACCACTTTTGCACACTCACTGGGACAACAGCTCCTTCTGGAGAGCAGCACCTTTGGCATGGGTCTAACTCCTTGGGGGAGCCTGGGCCCACAGCCTTACCCACAGGATCCAGCCTACAGGAGAGTGGCAGGGAGTGGTGTAGGAAGGTTATGAACTGTTTGCATTCCCAAGAATGTACTATTTCGTTTTAGAAGAACAAAATGACAACTGTGTGTGCTGCACTCAGAGTTGAACCATGCCAGATGCCAGTTCCAGTGTCCCCACTTGCCTGGGCCATGTTCACATGTGGTGCTGAAAGGCTCCAGCATCCTTCTTGGGAGGAAATGAGGGGTGTTTACCACCAACTTTGGGAACCTGACATGCTGTGTGTCTCCAACATCTTTCTGGGTGCACAAAGAAGCAGATTTGGCCCACATGAAGATTATTTCCCCATGCAGCTACTCCACACCAGGCCCTTCCCCAGTTACATGAGCAGAGCCCTGGTTTATCACATCAATGAACTCATGTTTGATCTGGACCATCCAGCAAATGGGCATCCGTAACTTAGGCAAAACCTTGTGTTCTCTCTGACAATTTATGCTTCCTTCCCTGGTTCAGCAGCAGGCCAACATGTGGTGTACCACCTCCCCCCGATCTGTCCCCGGCCTGCCTGTTCCTTGAAGTCATCAAGTGTCTTTCCTAGGTTAAGAGCCAAGATCTTACATTTCTCAGCATTTAATAATCAGCATGTGATGGTGTCAGGGTAGAATTTCAGCAACTACAAATAGTAACACCTCAGAAATCAATCTTGGTACAAACAATCCAAATAGACAGATCCGGATACTAAACTAGAACAAAAGCTACAAAGGAACATAGAAACATCCCTCATGGGTGCAGGACAGCCTGATTTTTAAAAGCATATATGTAATCAAAACGCTGCCAAGAGGGAACTTTCTGGTTTACAAAATGTGTTTTTTTCTGTTCCATGTGAACCCATCCCATGCTGGGCTTTCAGAAAAGAGTGGAAAGGAGGAGCAACCATTCCGTTGACTCTGGGAATTAACTTTTCTCAGACTGGTGAACTGCGTGGTGATGTCTGTTTTCCCTCACTCTTGCTGTGTTTTCCCCAGACATTTTCTGCTGGAGAAAACATTTGACCACCTCTGCATTCAAAGCTATGCTCAATATCTGGGGAAGGCTCAGGAGAGCTTACAAGACTATATCTATTTCATAGGTTAATATGTTCTAAGACCAGGAAAGATCACTCCATCCTCTAGCTAGGCCTGCTTCATTGTACAACAGCACATCATCTACACAGGGACCAGCTGGCTAAAACACATTGTCCAAGAGGGACAAAACACATTTGTCCATTGTCAAATCTATCTATCAGGATAGATTTGGGAACATTTGTTTGGCTTTAAAATTCAGCACTTAGGGATCTGAGCTCTCTCTCTCTCTTTTTTTTTTTTTTTTTTTTTTTTTTCCCCTCTCTGAAATCCTCCTGTACCCATCACTCTCTTCCTGCAACAATAAGAACATGCTATAACCCAGCTGAGCATGGATGGCAAAACAGAGCATGTCAGGGCATTCAGAGGCAGCTCCAATGCTATCACTCTCAGCCTCCACTTCAAAACAGAAGGTAGATAAGATATTGCCTGCTAATGGCTTCCCATATAAATATTAGGACCTTCCCTCTCAACCAGTTTATTCTGTGCACTGACCCCTTTGCCAAGGTCATGGGGAATGGGAAACTGTGGGAGGTCCCCAAGTTTTATAAATGAGAGAGTCTCCCTGCATAGGCACGTACCATGAGGCAGGCAGGAGCCAGAGTCACTGATTAATGGTACCAAGAAAGTCTGTTGTAGGGGAGCAGCACAGGAGATGTGCTGAAGAAGGGATTACCAAGAGATTTAGCAGTTCAGGTGGATTAAGGGTGATTTGTCACTTGTCTGCTATGGTTCTGTGGAAATAAAAAAAAAAAAAAGAAAAGAAAAAAGAAAGGAAGAAAACCCAACAGATGAAAATCATTTAGCATGCAAGGAAGGGAAAATACACAGTTGTTCCTTTTATAGTTGAGGTTTGGGTGTGGGTCCAGGTACCACGTATGGGCTGATGGGCAGACACACTGTCAGTCTGGAGTGGGAGAGGTTAATAGAGGTTACCTCCAGCGCCAACTCACCATCTCTTCCACTGCAGCACGTGCAGCTCACATTAGCTCCCCAAGCTCCTTCACACCCAGTGGCTCTACCTTAGCCACTGTGCAGTCAGGATCCCAAGTGTTTTGGGGGTGGGGTGGGGTTGCAAAGACAAGTCACAGCTACCCACACGTAAGATAACAGCCTAAAATGGAGAAGACGAAGATTGGGTTTTACCAGATGCTGGACACACCCTTGCAAAGCATCCTTTGAAAAGGCTGGACTGTACCCTGGAGACAGCCTGCTTGCAGTTGAATCCAGGTCTCCAGCTGCACACTTGGGCTGCCAGAAGAAATAAGATTCGGCAATGACCCCCCATATGCACAATATCTGTTTTTTCCAAGAAAAGGCAAAAAGAGGAACTAGAATGAGAAAATGTAATAGGCAACTTGCTGAAAATGTAACTAATCAAATTATAATGGGGATCATGCTAGCGACACATCTCTGGTTTCAGAGGGAATCTAGATAAACAAGTAAAGGTGTAGCTGAAGTACCGCAGGTCTCAGATTGCAAAAAGTAATCCAGGACACAGTGCTCTATAATTTGACTCCTGCAGAGAGGATCATTTAGGAGTTCCCAGAGTGTGGTCGACTCGAGTAATTTCCTTGAGGTTTTCCTAAGGATGGAAGAAGGAATGAGGCAGTGAACCACCTGCCTGCAGCTAATGAAAACCAGCACCCTAGCTAGGGCTTGTCAGGAAAGCACAGAATAAACTCTGATGAGGCAGGATTGATTAGGGGAGCTGGGTCTGGGCAGGCACGCTCCCATGCCAGGAGAGACCAGCTCCCAGCTGCCATCTCTCATATTCAGACTTGGTTAAAACACACAGAATCACAGAATCACAGAATTTCTAGGTTGGAAGAGACCTCAAGATCATTGAGTCCAACCTCTAACCTAACAGTCCCCACTAAACCATATCCCTAAGCTCTACATCTAAACACCATTTCTCTAAAGGGTTGACAAGTCCAAGTGAGTACCATGGGTGTTCCCACTCCCCCCAAAATATCGTGCCCCGAAACAGTGGCAGAATCCCCTGGGAGATGCCCTGAAAAAGCTCTGGTGGAGCCTGGGATCAGCTAAGGTGTTTATTCCAGTTCTCTTGGGCCAATCAGGAGGCTCTGTTTCATTTATTTGGCAATGTTTCATTTTGGGCTGCAGTGACTTGGGCTACTTTGCTGTTTATTTTCACATTGTACTATACTGTCCTCAAGTTTCTAAACAGAAGTGACTTCCAATCCCCAAGTGGAACATGTTTCTCTTGCAAAGGGAAAAATGCAAATATTTCCATTGTGGTCGTATTTCCACCCCCCCCCCCCACACACACACACTAAAATCTTCCTGTGTGGAGATATCCAACTGCAATGACCCTTGACTGCAAAAAGGGTTCAAATCAGCCTTCCCAAAACCAAAGCTTAAGGTTTCAGCTCCCAAATTGACCACATCATTGCAGGGTCTGAGAGAAACACCCTGGTCATGTTGCCCATGACAAGTTTGCATTAGGGATAAGACAAAAGTCGGGGCACACACAAAAAGATCTCCCAGACAGGATGTTTATGAACAATTGGCCACTGCTGGTTGAGAGGGAGGAATGGGACAGAGCAAATCTGAGGCTGTTCTGCCTCAGATTTTATTTGTCTATTACAAATAGACTGCAGCCATCTTGGCAGTGCATTGCATTCGCTTTTCTGCTTACAGGTTGACTGAACCACCCAGCTTTTCAATGCTTCAGCTACCACCATCAATCTGAACCAAGGTCCCCGGCCCAAGTGGGGCCCTGTTCACACATTCCCTCATGAGGACCATACTTGGACCTGGCGGCAGCGTGAAGGGAGACTCAGCTGGTTCCCATCTGCCTCTTCCCAGCAGCTGTGCACAATGAGCTCCAGATGCAGGACTGGGTGTGCAAGGGCATGAGGCACTGCGCTAGAGGGAGAAGGCAGAGGCAGACGAGACTGCTGCTTTTATCTCCTTTGCTTTGTTTATGAAAAGAGAATTAGTGCGTGGTTGCCAACAATTTACTCTGGAAAGGGCACTCCTCCAGAAATACTTTAACGGCCATTGCAGTGAGTGGATAGGGCTTGCCTTCTGTCAGCTTTCCCACTGCTGTCCAGGGATGCTGAGACATGAGACCCAACAGTGGCCACTTGCTTGGGATTCTGACAGTGTAGCTTAGTTGAGCCTCTCACAGCAAGTCCACATGGTCAGGCGGCCAAATAGCCTGAAGTAGACCAAAGCCTTCTGGTCTGCTGTAAGGAGACCAAAGCCTGCTCTGTTCATCCACCTCCCGAGAGGTTTCTCCTCAGGCACAGTGGGGTGGACAGGCAGACGGTCCAGCTTGCTCTGCCTTTGGGGTACCCCAAAGGCTGTGGCACCCCAAAAGTCACGTCCTGGCCAGGACGCAAAGCCCTGCAATACTCTGGACAGGGAAAGAGGCTGTAAAATAAGCATGCTGGACTGTAGGAGGCTCTTCCCCAAGAGCCTGCACCACAGAACTCCGAAAGAAAACATTGCAGCAGCTTTGGGCCAAAGAAATTCAAGACCTTATACTTTATAGCTAAATGTCACCATCCAAGTGCTTTGAACCATGCATGAGGCAGGTCACAACCAGTGCCCTCAGGTTGTCGAGCATGCCCTTGGATAGGGAGCTCACCCATGCTTCTGACCTGCCTGCAGACATCATGTTTCTGGAGAGCTCTGCTGAATT
Organism: Anas platyrhynchos; assembly: GCF_047663525.1. Lineage (NCBI taxonomy): Eukaryota > Metazoa > Chordata > Aves > Anseriformes > Anatidae > Anas > Anas platyrhynchos. The sequence goes on from NC_092615.1 coordinate 5,770,952, forward strand.
TGGGGCACAGTTGGAATCCAAAAGCCAGAAGAAGCTGAAGCCCCATTTTCCAACAAGATGGGGTTGGTGTGTCTTTCCTCCCAGCACTGCACAGGCCTGCTGATAGATAATTAGATTAAGAGCAAGCTAGCATCTGTTCAAGGTTATTTATTGCTTTTAAGAGTCAAGCTTTATTTGAAATTATTTTTGTCTTCTCCTATTTTTGGTGCCTGCATTGGGTCTGAGTTCTGGAACATCCTGGACATACAAGCATCCCCTCTGCATGATGTCAAACACTTGCCAGGCAAAGACATCCCTCCTGGAAGTACAAGAGATGGCCAGAAAATGTCTGCACATGGTTGTTTTCCCTTGGGAAAGGTTGGGGGACTGTAAAACTCCAGCAGCTAGGAGGGCCATTTTGGAGGAAATCAGTAGGGTCAGGGCAGCAGGGCATGGTGCCATGTCTACAGCTGACACAGGTATCCTCCTGATATTTCAGTACTGCTGGAAGTAAGCAGAGACTTACTTCCCTATCAGAGACTCACTTCCTTCCATGTTTTCTCTCCTGCTGCCAGCACTTAGCCCTCACTGCCAGAAAGGCCTTCCAGTCTTATTTCCTCCAAACTTTTCCCTCCAGGACCCTCCAGAGGCAAAGGCTTGACAGGACTGCAATTGGACTATGGATTCCCAGCCCAGCTAACAGACATAGACATGTCTGTGAGACTGTGCAAAGGGGAAGGTGGAAAAATGCAACTGGGACCAGACACGGATGAGCAGGGTTCTTGTGCCTGGAGGGGTTGCTGAGTGTGTACAGGCAAGTGTGCATTCACTCTTGTGTTCAAGGAGTGTGTATATACAAGGTTGGAGACAGGGTACCCACTCTGGTACAAATGCATGCATGCACATGAATCTGCTGGTTGTTGCACATGTGTACACTTCTCCCCAGACCTGACATCTGCAATCCTATCCATGACACCTGTGGTTCACCAGCCCTCCTTCTCCCAGCCCTGCCCTGGCAGCCACCCAAACCAGTACTGACATGTTGAGGAGTTCTCCTCCATCAGCTCCAACAGGCCATGCTGCCTTGTGGGGATCCTGCTCTGCAGCAGAGCCATTTGCATGCTGGTTGCTCTACCACAGCTCATGGTCAGCCTTCAACAACTCTGCTTCAATGAGGTAACCCAAAGCTCTGATTTTGTTGTACATTTGTTTTATTGAGGGAAATTCATGAGGTTCTTGACCTGTGAAAGAAAGGAAGACAGGAAGGGAGGGAGGAAAGGAAAAAAAAAAATTATTTAAAGTGTCACCTTACTGACAGACTCTTTAAAGTTTCAACTGTATCTGCAGCTGTGGATCCAAATTGCTACAGACTGATGTTCTCCACAAGGATAACATAGTACCTGGGTGGCTGTTTCAAATAGTCACCCATCTAGGAACTGAGTCAAGCCAGGTTTGGCCTTGCTTTCACATGGCCAAGGCAACATCAAAGCTTTAACCCCAAGCTGGAGAGATGTCTCTGATGTCCCCCATGGAGCTGTGACCCCTCCTAATGCTCCACTATGGTCCTTGCAGCTGAGGACTTAGACCTGGCTGAGCCTCCAGCAGTCCCAACACAGTGGGTCCCTGCTTATGCAGGCAGCATCGGTTGCATAGGTGTTTATCTCTCCCAGCCTCCCTGCGACTTCTGGGCAAACAAGCTGTCCTGACTGCCAGGGGACATTGGCCCTATAAGAGAACCCAGGCTGGATCTTGGCACTAGACACCTCAACCAGCAGTGGAAACACGTGCAATTGCCCAGTGCACAGAAATACTATGTGGGGCTGTCCTCTTCAGAAAAACACCTCTTACTTCATCAGTCTAAATATTGAGGACACTTTTTCTTCTTCCCTCCTTCAGTAGAGCTGCATGCCCTTTGCCACGGCACTGCTGCAGCACTGTTAGGAGAAAGCTGGGCCAAGATCCCCCTTCCTCTATAGGCTGGGCCAATTTTTTACTCACTTTTATTCAATGAGACTCTGCCAAGAAGGTGTTCAGCATTTTAAAGCCCCACAAGAGTCCATTTGCTTGAAGATATAATTCAGGACAGCTTCTTGCATGGGCTGGCATAACACCAAACTTTTCTGATTTAGGCATATCTGTTTGGAAAGGGATTAAGCAGAAATAAGCAGCTGTTTTGCAGAATAACAAAGAGAATGCAGGATCTGCACCCTGCTTGGCTCAGCAAGAGCTTCACAGGGAGATGAGCCCTAAATCACAGCAAGGGGAACCCATCCCACCTGAAAATTCTCCCCACCATCAGAGAGGCTGAGGCAGTCACAGGAGGAGGGGCATTGTAATGGGTTTGGCTGGCTTGACTTTTTAGCGTGTCTTCCACCAAACACACACAAGTAGGTTTCAGTGGGAGTATTTCACAACCCTTAAAAACAACAGCAACAACAAAAAATACTGCAGTGGCCACAAAAATATGTTTTTCATCCTGGGAAGGAAGATCCTCTCTCCCTAGCAGTTCGGGTGGAAGTGGTGGGAGAGAGAAGCCAGTGTGGATTCTCTGGGATGCCACAGGAAGGGCCTCCTGCTCCTAGCTGGACTCTCCCATAAGAAAGGACCTATGTGATGGTACCTGGAGCACAGAGAAGAGGGAGATTTGGCACCATCATCCAGATTTAAAGTTTTGATGTAGTTGTGCCACCTTGCTTTGCTGGGATCAAAGCTAAAGCAAAAAAAGAGCTGATTGGGCTCAGAGATCCAAGAACATAATCAGAGCAAGTTGGGCTCCTCAGTGGCAGTTGAGCAAGGGTAACCACTGTGGCTTTCCTAAGATCAGAGCTGGGTTATGCTAAAACACATCACCCAAACTGGCCAAGGACATGCACATTCAGCAATCTGATGTTAAACTTTAGGACGTGCCTATATATCTGCATCTGAAGAGCATCTCCAAAGGGCAATCCTGCAGGTCCTGGAATTGAATTTATGTTGCTTGCTTGGAGCTGGCGTGGTTTTTCATTAGGCTACTCCTAAATAATCCAACAGTGAAGCAACACAAAACTAAAAAGAAAAGAAATGTTTAATGCAAAAGCTGGAAAATGCCACTTACCTCCCACAGAGTGGGAGTGGGAACAGGCGCAAAGAGCAGAGCAATAGAAAAGCAGCATCCTTCTTTAAATAGCTTACTATAATTGATAGTGCTTCGGTCTGCTCTGTATCGCTACTGGGAAAAGCTCATACCAATATCAAACCATTGCCTATAAGTACATCTGTGGTATTGGAAGGCTGCAGCAAGGCAGAGCTGAAAGAATAAAAACTCTTTGGAGGGCAAAATATATTTTCAGCTTGTCAGCTGCACTCACTTAAAATCAATTATAACCTCACTCCACATGTGGTGGTGGTTTAATGAATTCCCTCTTTCTCCTGGGATCATGCTGTAACCTAATTCACACCAGCAAGGGTGTTTCTAACTCAGCTCCAGCTCCCCGGGCGTTCCTGCCTGACGTCAGTGGGAGCAGAGTGAGGTCCCAGCACCAGCCCAAGCCTGATTCTGCACAGCCTGTGCTGCTGTTTGCACTCCCAAAACATGACCGAGGTGCTTCTCCTGCTGGCATCCACTGCTGCTGGGTATGGGCTATGCAGGTTCAGGTCCTGAACCTCACTCAGAAAGAGTGAAGTTTTACTGTTGGATAAAAATTTGGGTAACTTGGAGAACAAGACAGTGCAGGATTTATTTTATTTTATTTTATTTTATTTTATTTTATTTTATTGAAACTGTCAAAGAATGAAGAGTTATAAATAGCATTGTCTTCACGATGTGCTGCTTACAGGGCTGTCGTTTGGGACTGGTTTGGGGTTTTTCTGTTCCTGTCCAGAGGATATGGCTATTTTGCAAAATGCATCACCAATCAGACAAGGATGCTATTTAACCTCTATAAAATGCCTTCTGTCTGAGTGGCCATATATCCAGTAGCACAAAACAGCATCATGAGCTCTGCAGGCTGTGGAAACCTCCATGAGTTACATCTGCAACCAAAGGAACACAAACCCTCCTTCAAAAACAAGGGGCCTTCTTCTGTATTCTTCCCACCTGAATTCATCAGCTGGCTCTTCCAGTAACACACTCACTTGCATGTCATCAGGAAGGAATTTGTGGTGTTTCTGATAATCAGAGATAAATTGGTACAGCAGCAAGATCCTCAGATTGCAAAACATTTTAGCAGGTCTTTTAAGCCTCCTGCTCTTCTGTATAGGCTGCCCAAGGGCTTGCTCATTCCTGGGCATCCCCAGCACCACTCATAAATCAGAACATTCTAGTCCTGGTTTCTTCTGTGCATCCAGGAACACTCACAGAGGTTTATTCTTTAACAAACTTAATCTGGGCAATTGTTCAAAAATTTTAAACTAACCCGCTCTTTTTATGTTATAATGACAGCCCATGGAAGCATAATTTAGCCCAGATCTGAAGATCTCTGTTTTAAGGTTAAAAAGTCTTCCAAGCTAAACCTTATCCAACAGCAGCAATAAAGAATCAACTTGCCTTATGTTTATTTTTGTTCTTCTTATTAGTGAATCCATGCAGGATTCTCAGCAGGTCCAGCCTTGCTTTATGTAAAAATTCTAAATTAGAATCATATCATGGTTTGGGTTGAAAGGAACTTAAAGCTCATCTGGTTCCACCCCCTGCCATGGGCATGATCCCTCCTGCCAGCCCAGGCTGCCCCCAGCCCCATCCAGCCTGGGCTTGGGCACTGGCAGGGATGGGGCACCCACAGCTCCTCTGGGCAGCCAGGGCCAGGGTCTTGCCACCCTTATAGTGAATAATTTCTTCCTTATCTCTAATCCAGATCTACCCTCTTTCAGTTTAAAACAATTACCCCTTGTCCTGTCACTATATGCCCTTTTAAAAACTCTCTCTCCATCTTTCTTATAGGCCCCCTTTAATTATCGAAACACTGCAATAATGTCTCCCTGGAGCCTTCACTTCTCACATCCCTAACTCTCCCAGCCCTTCTTTGTATGAGAGTTGTAGGAGAGGTGCTCCAGCCTTTCAGTCATCTTTGTGGCTATCCTCTGGACCTGCTCGAACAGGTCCATTTCTTTCTTGTTTAGGGTAGCCCAGAGTTGAACACAGCACTGCAAGTGGGGTCTCATGAGGGAAGAGTAGAGGGGGAGAATTATCTCCTTTGCCCTGCTGCCCATGCTGCTTTTGATGCAGCCCAGGGTACCACTGGCTTTCTGGGCTGCAAATGTGTGCTGCAAGCTCATGTCCAATTTTCCAGGCTGTTCTCGAGGTCACAGTCCAGTTAAGGGATTGGACAACAGGTTAATTCCCCCCAAACCCATCAGTTTCAGGCTACACATCACAAGGTCCTTTAAAATGTTAAGTGAAAAGGCCTCTGGGAGGCCATTGATCTGGAAGATCAATGGATAAACACATCAGCTAAGTGAACGCACAGCAGTGCTATTGAAAGAGACTGTTTCTGGTGATACCCAGCTACCTCAGAGATGTGTCTGGAAACCCCATCTCGACACAGATCCCGCTTCCCTGAAATGCAAACACTGCCTCACCCCTCAAAGCACTCAAAATTCACAGTCAAGGCTGGGATTCTTGGCAGGGACTCCCCTGGGGCCTTGAGATCTCCTGGCAGGAACAGGTCTGAGTGAGGCAGGAACCAGCCCCACATGCTAGGGCACACCAAGCACTCTGGGGCTTAGGGTCTGAAGAGGGCCTTTGGCTTGTTACACCTGCATTTCTCTGCTCACGTGTCTCTTTGCAGCCCCCAGGGAGTGATATCCTCAATCCATGCACATTGAACATCTAATGTCTGACGTTTCATGGCTCTTTCCCACCATAGTTCCCACAGGGAACATGTCTGAACCAGGACTCAGCTCTGAAACAAATGCAGGGGGAGTAACATTTTCCTACAAGAATAAAAAGAAAAGACCTGTTAATCCAGCCTGGAGGGGACAGAGAAAGGTATTCATGTGCCTCAGTGCAGCTGATGGGTTTTACATTAGCATTCTCCTTTTCTCAGGCTGGCCCCAGCTGATCCTAGCACTTTGCTTGCTTGGAGACCCAGGGACAAATGGACCAAAGGGACGTGATGACAACTACAGGGAGCAAACTATATTCTCCCAGCCACCCCATAACATCCCCTCCCAAAATTTCATCCAGGCAGCACAACCTTCTCTTGGCTCTAGATGCCAGTGACCAGCAAAGGAGGCTTCCAAGGGTGCAGAGAGGCACAAGCCCCTCTGGTGCCCAGTGTCCTGTGTGGCAGTAGCAGAAAGGAACATTCGCCATCTGAGCAGAGACCTACATGTACAGACAACCCCTGGATCCTCCAGGATGTGGGATCCCGTTTGCTGCCGGCAGCCTGCCCTGTGCAGAATACCTCAGATCTACATCCAGCATAGCAGGAAGGCACTCCAGGAAGCTATTTCACACTGTCCTACTGCTTTGGATTAGACTCCAGCTGTCTCCTGAGCTATTTAAATTTATGGGCTTGAGAAGTGAACTTTACACCCATGCAGGTGTGGAACAGCCACTGCAAGGGCTGCAGAAACCACCCTAGATGGTGGCTGAACAGAGAACTGCAGCTTCAGAGCCTCCCTAAAACCACTCAAAGGCATACTACAGATCTGATTCCAGCCAGGGTCAATAAGAAAAGTGCCCTTTAATTATCTGCTGTCCTTTGGTTTGCTGTGCTTTGCATCCTGAATGTGCAAAACAGTTCAGAAATGCACATTGCCTGTGAAAAATGCCTTGCTGTGATAAACAACCCTGAACCAACATTTATGCAGTAGCTTCCTGCTTCCTCTAAAACAGGAAACAAAGCAGGGCACCCTTTGCAATTAGCTATTGAAGACTTTCATTTAAGATTTAGGGAAGGTCTCCTTTAGAGAAGGTTTCCTTTAGGGAAGGTCTCCTCACAGACAATGACATAGGCAAAGCAGAGACGCTTAACGCCTTCTTTGCCTCTGTCTTCAATGCTGATGATGGGCTTCGGGACCCAGGGTGCCCTGAGCTTGAGGACCGGGACGGTGGGGATGACAAACTCCCAACTGACCCTGAACGTGTGCGGGATTTGCTACTCCACCTGGATCCCTACAAGTCCATGGGTCCGGATGGGATTCATCCCCGGGTGCTGAAAGAGCTGGCGGATGTCATCGCAGAACCTCTCTCAATTATTTTTCAACGATCCTGGGAATTTGGAGAGGTCCCGGTAGACTGGAAGCTGGCAAATGTTGTGCCGATTCTCAAGAAGGGTCAGAAAGAAGACCCTAGCAATTACAGGCCTGTCAGTCTCATGTCAGTGCCTGGTAAAATCATGGAGAAGATGGTTCTCGAACGTATTGAGGCGCACCTGGGGGACAAAGCAGTCATTGGTCCCAGCCAGCATGGGTTTGTGAAGGGTAGGTCCTGCCTAACTAACCTGATTTCCTTTTATGATAAGATCACCCGTATGGTGGACCAAGGGAAACCAGCTGATGTGATTTTTTTGGACTTCAGCAAGGCTTTTGACACGGTTTCCCATAGGATCCTACTGGACAAAATGTCCACCATACAGCTAAATAAAAACATGATACGATGGGTGAGCAATTGGCTAACGGGCAGGGCCCAAAGGGTTATGGTAAATGGGGCTGCGTCAGGCTGGTGGGCGGTCACCAGTGGGGTCCCTCAAGGCTCCATTTTAGGGCCGGTACTTTTCAATATTTTTATAAACGATCTGGATGTAGGAATAGAAGGTCTTTTGAGCAAGTTTGCTGATGACACCAAACTTGGAGGAGTTGTGGACTCGAATGAGGGTGGAAAGGCCTTGCAGAGGGATCTGGATAGGTTGGAGAGGACATGAAACTGTTGGAGGGTGTCCAGAGGAGGGCTACGAAGATGGTGAAAGGCCTGGAGGGGAAGACGTACGAGGAACAGCTGAGGGCACTGGGCCTGTTCAGCCTGGAGAAGAGGAGGCTGAGGGGAGACCTCATCGCAGTCTACAACTTCCTCGTAAGGGGGTGTCGAGAGGCAGGAGACCTTTTCTCCATTAACACCAGTGACAGGACCCGCAGGAACGGGGTTAAGCTGAGGCAGGGGAAATTTAGGCTTGACATAAGGAGGGGGTTCTTCACAGTGAGGGTGGTTGCACACTGGAATGGGCTCCCCAGGGAAGTGGTCACTGCACCGAGGCTGTCTGAATTTAAGAAGAGATTGGACTGTGCACTTAGGCACATGGTCTGAACTTTTGGGTAGACCTGTGCGCTGTCAAGAGTTGGACTTGATGATCCTTAAGGGTCCCTTCCAACTCAGGATATTCTGTGATTCTATGATTCTATGATTCTATGATTCTATGATTTTTCTGCCTCCCAGCAGGGCAGTCCATCAGGCACCACTGTTACAGCGAGAAACCGCACAGGCTTAATGGGAAGTTGCAGATCCTGCACACAAAACTGCCATAGTTTGGAGGTTTTTCAGCACTTAGACTAGTAAAATGCTAATTAACAAGGATCTCTTCTTTCAGTCTCTTAATTTCTTTAAAGTTAGGGTTGCTTTCTGTCCTGTTACAGATGCAGGAGATGTCAGACTTGCTGCTGTTGGCATGCCTTTGCAGTAATGTGTCCGTGAGTCTGGCACCCTCTGGCTCTCAGCAGGGAGACAAGGAGATTCAGGGACAGGGACATCCTCAGGTCTTGACACTTTTCCAACATCAGAGAAAACCAGCCCATGAAGGGGGGTAACAGCTTTTCCATCAAAACTACATCCACCTCTTTAATCAGTTTCTCTGTTTCTCTCTATTTCCTCAATATTATAAGTCAGAGATGTAATCTCTACCTGCAAATCCATCATTGTGCCAGTATCTTCAGAAAAACAGGCATTCATCATCACTCGCCTCAGCCCACAGGGGCTTCGCCATCAGCTGAGGGAAGGCACATTCACATACAGCCTGTGCTGTCAGCACCAGGACACAGAATGCTGCAGCATCTGCCCTGCACCAGTGTCATAACAGGCTTCCATTGCAAAGTCTCCTACCCAGCCATCCAAGAAACCTCTCTACAGGTTTTTTGATTGGAACATGGATTTCTAGCACAGCCCAGTCATCTGGAATCATAGAATCATGAAATGGCTTGGGTTGGAAGGGACCTTAAAGATCATCTAGTTTCAGCCCCCCTGCCGTAGGCATGGATGTCACCCACTAGATCACATTTGCCAGGGTCCCATCCAACCTGGCCTTGAACACCTCCAGGGAGGGGGGCACCCACAACCTCTCTGGGCAACCTGTTTCAGTGCCTCACCACTCTCTGAGTGAAAGGAAGGGAAAGTTTGCATAGAAAGGACAAGGTAGAGAGGCCAAGCATGTAGCTAGCTCCAAAACAGGATTAGACATTTCTGTGGATGTCAGGTACAGCTAGAGGTAGTACAATAAATGATAACCATCTTGGCAGAGATAGAAATCAAGTATTGCAGGATTTCTGGTAATATCCTTCTGCTGCAGATCAAGACAAGCGTCTCCCCACTCTCTCAGCACAGGATGTCTCTCTTCCATCTTGCCTTGAGGGAAGGTCCTGGTAGGACCCTGGCTCTGCCCCAGTGGGAGACCAAGAAGCTGTTGTGGGGACCAGGGAGCAGAGAGGAGAATGGGCTGGCTGGGCAGGGGGAGCCAGGATGGGTCAAGGACATTGTGGTCCTTTCCTTTTGAACTCACAGCTTGCACAACTCATGAGTTCAAAGCAAGGAGACAAGTTGCCTCCACACCCAGGTAATTTATTCTAGCAGATTCAGTTGAAATCCCATGATTTCTAGCACAGTCTCACAACTATTCAGTCATTAATTGCTCCTCACCTGTGATGCTTTAACAGGGAGAGGACAGCACACCAGTACCCCACAGCTGCTATGCAGTCACCAACTTTGCCAGCTCTGGCCCTAGGCTGGCACTGCTTTGCAGGCATCTCCCCAAATCACTCCCATGTGGGTGCCATGTCTCTAGCAGATGCCCAGAGTCCTAAGTGCTTCCAGGTTGAAGAAGGCTGCTGGTTGGCGTCACTCACACCAGGGAATGGGAGCCAGCGTCTCCCTACTGCCTGCACAAGCCCATGGCAGATGTCCCCAGAAGGAAGGTTACAGCCTTCAGTTACCCAGTTAAAAATGTGTTTGAGGGGGTTTGATTACTCAGTTTGATAGAGGGAAAAAAACCCTCCAGGTCCTGGCAGCAGTGAGGATGTACGAGCTGGGGCTTTGCTTCAGGTCACAATGCCTAATCCTGGTAATTAGCACAGGAGCAAAAAAAAAACAACACAAAAGCCAAAACCAAAATGAACCAAACCAAACCAAACAACCAAAAAAAAAAAAAAAAAAAGAAGGAGCGATGGTGTCTGCATTCTTGCTGCTTGAATCATATATGTTTCCTGGCAGCTCCAGCTCCCTCCCTACCCCTCGCAAGCTCCAGGGACTCAGGAAAGGACAGGATGGAGGAGGTTGTCTCTGCTCTCATGTGCTAAGAACTGTCACTGGCATCCCAGAGAGCCATGTCCTAAAACAGGTCCCCTCTCCCACCTCTTCTGTAGGAAGGAGGTGATTGGAGGTGTAAAGTCTTCCCCATCACTTGCGATCATCTCTCAAGGGATGTGGCAAATGCTTTAGCCCCAGTTTGCTCAAGGGCAGAATCTGCCTTCTTTCCATTTCAGGATAAACACAAGCCTGGCATTAATCCTGATGTATGGCAGGAATGCTTACTCCTTGCATGCTGCCTCCCTGCCCCCTTCCCTGCAGCTCTCTCCCCTTCATCTCCCTGTAAAACCATCGCCATCAAGTTGGGAAATGAGGGAAGACAAATTTCAGAGCTGTCTGTCTCATTGCAGCGTATGAACGGCTTCCAGAACTGCCTCCAGACAAGGTGATTACTAGCAAGGGGTTTGGGACCACATATATTTATTGCCATGGGAGACATGTGGCCACCAAACCCCAGTGTAGCTCAGAGGAAGCTAGCCTCCCAGGGCTGACCATCTCCCTTAGGGCCCCAGGAGCAGCCTCCTGTTCACCTTCATGCTCCTCACCTGCTTCAGGTCATCACTGAAGACAAGAGTCCGAGTTAACTGTGCTCTTTTTAACCTTCTTCTTTGCTTGCCCTTGTACATAGCACCAAAATGCCTGGTGTTTCTCTTTAAGGCAACATTAAAATGAAAGGAAAAAAGTTAAAAGTTATTTGAAAGGTCTTTGCTTCAAAAACATTCAAACCAAATTTATGTACTAACGCCATAAATGTTCCATTTATTGCACACACAAAATAACCCTCTGCAATATGATTCCTCTAAATTCATGGTTCTTTCAGAGTTATTAATTCAGCCCAGGTCTTTTCTTCTTCCTTTTTTTTTTTTTATATATATATATATTTTTATTTTCCTTTTCTTTTTCCACCTTAAGTAGAATAACTCATAAATGCTTCATGCTGGAGTGTACTTTATGAGCATTATTATGATCACTTGAATGTGGAAATGCCCATGAAGTTATTATAATAACTTTAATACATCACAGACTCCTCAGCAGTATGGATAGCAAGGTACAAAGCAATTCCATCAAACGCTGGAGGAAAGAGCTCTCTTGAGAAGCCATTTACTTGGCCAAATAATAAAGATTCTGTAGCCCATATATGTCTCTGAATTCAGTCAATGACAATGTCGGAGGTGAGTTTTAATTTACACTCCAGTTGAGGAGGGTTACATGTATTGCTGGCCAGAGCAAGACATTGATTTAGCCCAAATGGCTTAAGCCCACAAGTCACAATGCGATTTCCTTTATGTCATAGAATTGTCATAGAATTGCCATAGAGTGGTTCCTTTGTGTCATAGAAACACATGGTTGGAAAGGACCTACAAGATCATCTAGTCCAACCGTCCTCCTATCACCAATACTACCCACTAAGCTACTAAATCATATCTCATAGCACCTTGTCCAGGTGCTTCTTGAACACCACGAGGCATGGTGACTCCACCACCTCCCTGGCAGGCCGTTCCAGTGCCTGGCCACTCTTTGAGAGAAAGTTTTTCCTCATATCTGATCTAAATCTCCCCAGGTGCAACTTGTGGCCATTTCCTTGAGTCCTATCATTAGTTATCTGAGAGAAAAGGCTGACCCCTTCCTCATCACAGTGTCCCTTTAGGAAGTTGTAGAGTGCAGTGAGGTCTCCCCTGAGGCTCCTCTTCTCCAGACCAAACGATCCCAGCTCCCTCAGCCTCTTCTTATAAGACTTGTGCTCCAGACCCCTCACCAGTTTTGTTGCCCTTCTCTGGACACACTCCAGGGCCTCAATGTCTTTCTTGTAGTGAGGGGCCCAAAACTGAACACAGTACTTGAGGTGCAGCCTCACCAAACCAAAACCCAGAAAAAAAGAGATGTCAAAAATGGTCAGAGGTGCAACAGCAGGGCCATCATAAACATATTTAGAAGAGCATATAATTTGAGGTCCCCAGATATCCAGTGAGATGCAGATAAGCAGAATTACCCTCATCAGAAGGCAGACACTATTTTTTTCTTTTACCCTTGAACACGTTACAGAATAGCATGCTGTTGAAAGCCAGAAATTAAGAGTTGCAGGATTGGATCCCCACAAAGCACTGATTTCTTCAATGGAAAGAATCAGAATACTACAACTATTGAACTACTCCTAGATGGGAACAGGAAATCACCAAAATTAAACGTATTTTCCAGTATCTTTAAGCCATACAGGGTCTTTCCTTGAAGTGTCTCAAGGCTTTGCAGATGCTTGTGGATTCCATGTCTGCATTTCTCCTCCTCATTCTCCCATGTAAAATAGATCACGGGGGGGAACCATGGCCCAGAAAATGTAAAGCCAAAAATCAGTGGGAGGTGGAAGCATGTTTGAATTCCCTTCGAGGTGCTGTAGAATGACAATCCCTCCAGCACCCAAACCCAACTGCCCCGTGACCTTCCCCAAGACCACCCAGAAAGAACTGCAAATAGAGCCCACAAGTCTTGTCTGCCTCTGAACCACCACTGCTCCCCAGCAAATCAGTCTTTTTGTCTTGTAAAGAACTCCTACAGTAATTGCCTTCATATCTCAAGGGTGTCTTGCAGCCACAGAGGTGCAAATATTTATCCATACTTGGAATTGCAGAGTGAAACCTAAAGAAGTGTTCCCTGACACTTTGGCAATTGTTGTTTTAAGACCTGAACCATAGACACCTGGCTGGAATTAATCAGCAGATGTGAATGTGGAGGCAAAGCAAAGCCCTTATTAACCCTTCACATGTGAATGTCAAGGTCACAGGGTGTTTCACTGGGGCAGCCTGTACCTAGATGTCAGCTGTCAACAGCTTGGGAATCCAAAAGCAAAAAATGCTCTCCACTGAACAGGGCATGAACCGGTAGCAAAATTTATTATGCTCCTGTCACCACTTGAGGACTTGCTGTACTAATGCACCCATTTGTGAATAACAGCAATAATAAATGTTTATTATTAGATAATAAAATACAAGAGTTAACTGCTTTCTCTATGGGCTCCAAATTCAATAGGAGTTTAAGCATCTCCAAGGGAAATCACTTTGTACCAGGTGTTTTCAAGTAGTTCACATCAACAGCTTCCCAACAAGAACAAAAATCCAAGTCCTTCAGAAGCAATCTCCCATACTAGCTCTTCTCCAACACAGTGGCTGATTCTTTTCCCATGGTAAACAATCAAGCCCCACTGTTCTAGACTCAAGCCTTCACAAAATACACAGTACCAATGACTACTCCGCAGCTGTTGTCCTGGAAGCATCAGGATAAGGCATGCCCCCTTGATTTCATCCAGGGTGTATTCCCTGGTTCCCCCTATCCAAATGTCTTCATTCCCATCAGTTCCTTGCTAGGAAGGGACAAAAGCTGACAAAGCTAAGGCCAAACATTGGCACAAGAACATATCCCTGCATGGTGAAATGAATTTGTTCACAGTAAAATACAACCTGAAAATAGAAGGCAGCTCCCTCAATGGCTATGGCAAGGGAACAGCCTCTCCCAGGTTCCAGGACAGGCCCTACTAAGCCTGGCTATTATAGGACTGCGGCAGAACTAGCACTTGGACATGCAAACAGAAGGCATTGCCTTCCTGGGTGGAAGAGGTTATGCTTTTATTTCCAGCTAAACCTCCCAACGAGACACCCAAGATGAGCTGCTGTGCATTTTACCTTAATGCTAATCCACACAAAATCCAAGTATGGATGTAGCTGGCACTGATGAACTACATCAAGATCAAATGAAAGACAACCTCTGCCCCATTCTGCCATTCCTTTTCACTGTGAGATGTCTGGTGAAAGAGAGTTCACCTGCTTTGAAGTGGGGATGGATCCAAGAACCAGGCAGGTGCAAAGCCTTCCTCAGCAGACAATATGCCATGAAGCTCACCCTGAAAGTCCATCACTTGCAGCTTCTTTTGGATGGGCAAGGCTGGGGGGATAATTCTAAACAGATTAAAAACCTCTGCATGAATCACACCAATCCATCCATTTGAATCAACTTACATCCTGAAAAAGAAACGATCAGTTTTCTCTGCCACTGACCCATGACATTCCTCTGCTGCTAAGCAGTTCTGATTGTGAGACTTACTGCAGAACACACTCACGCACACACAAATAAATAAATAAATAAACCAATCTTCTATTTTAAAGCAGAGGAGAAAAGCCTCCATGGAGCTGTCACTACAGATATTAGCCCATCACCAGATTTAAAATGCTGCGTTCTTGAGTGATATTGGTCTTCATGGCCCATTTACTTGTTTGCTTCATTTTCCCCTCCTCAACAACTCCAGTTACTGTCAAACTCTACTTTTTTGTATCTTTGCTGGCAGGCTGGGATCTTTTTCACACATCCAATCAAAGGATAAGAATGGGGCAGAATGAAGCTGGAAAGAGGATGCAGGATAACAAAGGAAGGAGAGAAACAGAATATTGAGGGCACTATACAGGGAAAGGGAGGGACAGAGTTTGAAGGAGCGTAAGAGAAGCCTTGAAGATAAATGAATCAGAGCAGGAGGAAGGGTCACCTCAGCCATCCATCTCCCTTTATCCCTCCTGTACCTGAGCAGGATCAAGTCATACTTCTCTTCTCATGCTGTGCTGAGATGTAAACAACTTAGGCTCCCAGTTCATCTAGAGCAGCTCTAAGAAATGGTTTCACTGGTTCACAGCTTGGCCAGGAGCAGAGTCCAACATCAGCTCCCTGGAGAGGTAGTTCAAAGCATTGCCAAAACAGCCAAAAATGACCCTGTAAACAAGAGTCAAGAGACAAGGTCCTCACACAAACAGCCCCACCAGGTCAGGCCAAGGGCTCAGTTTGCTTCTCTCTAGCAGTAAGATGCCCAGAGAAATATGAGAATAAGACAAGCACATATGATATTACTGCAAGTCCCCTCTCAGTCTCCAGCTGTTCCCAAATCAGAGGAACTCTTGAGCCAGATATACTTAGTACTCAGCAATTTCAATTGCATGCAATTGCCCAGTGTCCTCTTAAATCTATGTAAAATTTTAGCATCCACAGACTCCTTTGACAACAAGGTTGCGGGGTTGAGATCCAGCAATGTCTGTTAACATTGTTCTTTCCGGCTCTGGAGGACTTCCTTGCCTGTCAGCAAGATCAGACATCATTGCTGCCTCTGTTCTCCTGACCATGCAACCTTTGAGCAGCTGCCTGGGCCATCAGATGCTGTTTCCCTCTCTTGCAAGGCACTGGGAAATGAACATAATCTAGAAGGGACAGATTCATCCCAGAGAAACTAAAACCAGCAAGGAACTTCCAAACACTACAGCCTGATGCACTCAGTTGAAGAAGATCCCACCCAGCCAAACAGGTGTGAATGCAGTTAAGGCCCAGGATGCTTTGAATCACAGCTACTTCAACACTAAACAGTCCAATCCCCAAGGCAGGGCCAGCCACAGTTCAGCTAAATAAAACAAAAAATAAAATAAAATAAAATAAAATAAAATAAAATAAAATAAAATAAAATAAAATAAAATAAAATAAAATAAAATAAAATAAAATAAAATAAAATAAAGCATGTCACTGGACAGCACTGTTTACACCTTTCTGCATGATGTTTTCGTACTCAAGGAGACAAGCAGGCAAACAGAGGAGGAAGGATTTGCAGCTAATAATCAGGGCAGAGGATGTGAGTAAAATTTTGCATCCACACGATGCCCTCTTACCACCAACCATTTTGTTGAGCTTAACAGCAGCACCCACACCAGGGCCATAATCTCTCCCAGCTACTTTTGTCCTTTGTGATGGACCTGAACTAAGGGTTCAGACCTTAGGTGGGAGAATGGGGGATGAAATAACCTCATCCACTTTCATCCTTCTACAGCATCTAATTTCTACCCCCAAATATCTTCCCCTGGTGCTGGAGTTTGCAGAATGGCACTGCAGTGGAAGACAATGAGTTTTTACCCTGGTGCAGAGCCTAGGAAGAGGATTGGCCTGGGACTGCTGCCGTAGAGAGCTTTTTGGGAGGTAGCCAGAAGCCCTCAGATTGTCAGGGAGCATAACCAACCTGCCAGTCAAGGTCTCTGTTTCCCCACACTCCATCCCCATCACAGATGAGCTTGTCCCACAAAGCCCATTCCAACGTGACAAGTATTTATATAAGACTAATGAATGTCCTGTCACACACAACATCTTGACATGCTCAGGCACTGGAGCCCAGGCACACATGCTGCTTCCTCTGCCATGAGCAGGTTTGCAAAAAGCTGCAGCCCTAGTTTGGTCCGGCTGGAGTCGCTCCACTGCTTTGGGCTGTGATTCATCACACTACTGCCAGGCTGAAAGCCTTTTCCATGAAGGGAAACTACATGTGGCAAGAACCATAGGTGCTTCTCCAGGAAGGATGACAGTCCAGTGGTGATGCTCTCATCACTTGCACAAGTACCAAGTGTCAACTGGCAGGAATGAGGCAGCCTGGCTCTCTGCAGAAGGTTGCAAGTCCCCACCATGTCAGTGAGCGAGCACAGGATGCTTGCTTTCATGGTTTACTCATGAAAACCACCATGTGATAAACACCATTTTCTCATTTAAATGCCTTAAAAATACCAACATGATTTGAGTAGGAAAATACCAGCCTTCTGTCAGGGCTCTCTTCATTCTATGCCACAAATATCTGGTGCAACTCTCCATCTTTCCACTTTCCCAAGCAGCACTAGCTCTGCTGGATTTGCCCCCTAAAGCCTCTCCAGAGAGGTTCAATAGCCACATGAAGTGATGGGGCCTGTCAGCAAAACCCAGTGATGCTGGGTTTGGGCCATGCTTTCCTTACAGCTGCCTCTGCCTATACTAGAGCTCCTTCCAGCTGAGTCCTTGGGGCCCTGTAACCTAGCAGCCTCCTTGGAGCAAATGTGTGTAACCTCTGACTGACACAGCCCAGGCTGCACTCCACCACAGGGCACTGCCTTCAAAAAGAAAACCTGCAGCTGGGGAAGAACCAGCCTCCCCTCTCTCTTTTTCCATGTTGCCTCTTCCTTCATAGGAGGCTGGTGGGACCCATGGGTGCCAATTCCCACTGCTACCCTATGATGGCCCAGTAATGTTGCTCAATACATTGCATGTCGCTTCATAGGAGAGGATGAAAGGTACTGCCAGTAGTCTCAACTGGGAATGCTTTTTTTTTTTTTTTTTTCTTTTTTTTTCCAGAGACATTTGGGCACTTTCTTTTTCCTTTGAGACTGGAAAATGTGTGACCTTATTGATGCAGATGGTGCCCACCTGAATGGATTGTTCCTTCACACTGCATTCTCCATGCCCTTTACAGCTCCTAGGATTCATGCTTGCTCATACATCTGGACCCACAGATCCGACTTCTGTGAGAGTGCACAGCAGCACCATTGTTCTGAAGAATGCAGAGTGCAGAAGGAAGCAGTTAGGAGGAGAGGCAGAGGCTTCTGCTGCTCTAAAACCTGCAGTCAACATGCTCTGGTCCAGCGCAGTCCAAAACACTAATGGTACCTGGCCCTTCCAAACATGAAAAGCCCTGAAGCAAAGGGCCTGATGCAATGGGAACAGGCATAGATCCTCAGGGTGGTGGGATGTGCATCACAGCCCCACTCACTTATTTCACACCACTGCCCAAACAGGCTTTTGCTGCCAACAGCTTTGAGCGCTGTTGTCTCCAGACTGGAAACTGCAGCAACTGTCCTATAAAAACCTAAAATGGAGAAGACAAACCTCCCAAGAAAAACTGGAAGACACTGCAAGGTGAGGGTGTAGGGGTTTCCACATATTTATTCTATCAGCTATCCCAAGACTGAGCTGATCTCAGCAGCAGCAAGTGCAGAGTACAGCCATGCCTGGCAGCACTGCTCACGTTGAGATTGAGCTGTCCTACACACATCCAAGCCCACCCCAGTCCCAGCCAGTCCTGTTTTGCCTTTAACAGAAATTACCTTGATGGGCCCTAGACAGGGGCAGAACCTGATAGTTCTGCTTTGTTATCATACCAGCATCCTGGGTGCTTCCAGTTCACCCCTCTGGCCTCCCAGTAAGGAATCGCTGCACATCTTTTAGCTGTTGCAGCAAGCAAGATTTATGAAACCCATCGACGGTAACGGAGGCTTCTAGCTGTCTAAGGATCCAGCTGCACACATGCCATCCTCTGCTCACCTTCTCTTTCACTCCTGATCCCTCCTCCTACTGAGCAGTCCTCCAAGACCTTCCTGCTGAGACCCATCATGGAAGCACCTCCATCCCAAAACAATCGATCACACCCTGCACCACAATAAACCAGCTTGATCCTCTCACAATGCTCCCACACACAGTTGAAACACCCCACAAAAGGCATAGTTAAAAAAAAATAAGCAAATTTACAAAGGAGATTTCAGATCTGTGACAACTATTGTTCAACAGAACTAAGTCCTATCCAACCTCCCATTTCAGAAACCTGCCAGATCCCAATGGAAGCCTCCTTCCCCTGCTCCTCATTAGATTCCTAGAGGTGAAGCTTAGACATGCAAATAGCTGGTCTATCCTTTAAAAATCAAAAGAAATTAGAAAGAGGAAAACATTTTCTCTTTAGGTCAACCCAAAATGAAACCTTTCTATTAGTTGCAGCAAAACTATATATTTTTTTTTTCTTTAAGTGAAGACAATGAAAACATTTTGTTCTCCCCAAAATAAGGCATTTCTCTGTTTTCAAATGCATGTTTGAAGGCACTTGTGGTCCCCTCCTTTTTAATTAAAGGCAGGCAAATTTCAAATGTCACAGTGCAATAAAAATTTAAAGAGTTTAATTTCAAGCATATCTTAAACAAAGCCTGCAGTTTTTCATCCCGAAAATACTCTTTATTTTTTCATTTCAGACTTGAACCAAAGTTGTAAATAATGTCAAAGGAACCAAAATAACTTTTTATTTTTCCTACAAACAAATGTTTCATCTTAATTTCAGCCAGGCTAGCTTAAAGTGATTGGAGCCAGACTTTTCTCAGTGGTGCCCAGTAAATGGACAAGAGGCAATGTCCATGAATTGAAATACAATTCCTTTTAAATAGAAGAGAAAAATTATTATTTTTACTGTAGGGTAGCCAAACCCTGGAACAGGTTGTGCAGAGAAGCTGTGGAGTCTCTTGGAGATAATCAAAACCCAACTAGACATAGCCCTGAGCAACCCCCTAACTGATCCTGCTTTGAGAAGAGGGTTGTATTAGGTGATGTCTGGAGGTGCCTTCCAGGCTTAATCCTTCTCATTTTATCACAAACTGGAAAGGGAAGTATCCAGGTCCTGCAGTCACCTCTCTGAAGATTCACAGACATACACCAGGCCCATTGAACCACTGCAAGTTGTGGCATCACCAGCCCTGCCGAGTTTGAGAGTCACACAGAGCTTCATGATATTTTTACGTTCCAGTTCCTGAGATATTATAATTGACTGTTTAAAATAAAATATGCATTTCTTACCCTTGTAAATGAAGAGAAAACCTGTAACCTCTGCCTGAACTGCAAGGGAGAAAAATAGAAAGCAGATTTGTAAAAGAGAAACCCACAGGCATTTAGAATCAGCCATTCCTCAAGCAGTTTGAGCAAGCTGGATTTCTCTGGACCTTACACATCCTGCTTGGGTTCTCTGGTGCCTCGTAAGGTGTAAACTCTGGAAAGCTTCTCCCATAGCTGCGTATTCAAATGTTCCTGCATAGATTCACTGGATCTTAATTTGAAGAAGAAGAGCTCACGCTGGACTATATAATTCATTAGGGGCTCACATTATTTTCCCGGCCACCTCACATAAGAGTCTGATATCCCCATGAGTTTGAGCCCACTGACAGCTTGAACTGAAAGTGGTCACTCAGTACTAAAGCTGGTAGGGAAAACAGACAGGCAGACACAGTGTCACAAACAGCCTTGCTCATCACAGCAGCAGTCACAGCTCAGATGGGCTCCTACCAGCTTTGCATCAGGGAATTTGCTCAGTGCTAAGCTGGGCACCATCACCTCAGTCATTGCCACACTGCAGGATTAATAAAAAGCCAGTGACTTCTTGAAAATTTGGGAAGTGTCCAAGTTTGTTAAAAAGAGATGGAAAGAAGAGTAAACATCCTATGGATGTTTCACATCTGGGCTTTTGGACTGTCAGAGTCTCTGGTCAACTCCACCTGTTGGGGTCAGGAGATGGGAGTGTGAATGGAGAAAGAGATCTATGAGTACGGAAATCTCGGACCCCTTTCATCACCAAGGCCTGAACCGCACTCCATCTCTGGTGTTGTTCAGCTGGACTCAAATATTTTAATATCCCAGCCAATAAGAAAAACATTTAAAGTGCCCTTAATTTTTATAAGATTCCTGGAATGTGCACACACACACAAATGCATACACACGTGAGCAATCCACAGCCCTGTGCTGCACACACAGCACTGAGTTCTCAGCTCCAGCAGCTTGTCCAAAGCAGTCCCTTGCATTTGGGGCAGTTTTGAGTTTGGGTGTCATTAGAAGAACAGAGTGAGCATCTCTCGTCTGTTTTCTTCCAGCAGAACCTCACCTCGGGGCAGTGGCAGGATCTTTTCAATAGTGGCTTTTGGAAAAGCATCTCAGCCCATTTTTAGTGAGCCATCGAACTTACCTAGGGGTTAAACTTACCGACTGTTTTCCTCTTGGGGAAAGCCAGCGGGACACTCACGCCTCAGACCCAACCATCTCTTGGTGCAAAGTGACCTCTACAGTCTGCTTTGTGTATGTCGTATTTCAGCCAGAAGAGACAGATTTCTTTGCAGGTTGGGCTGGATCCACTGCCCTCCTGTGGCCGACTCCAAAACTTCGCAGAAAGTCTGAGGTTTCTCAGTGTTCGATTTCCATCAGTATAGAGAAACAGCTGGATTTGATGTAATAGCGATAATATCAGCAGTTTCGAAAATGCCAGTAATTTATATTATAGGCTCACACATTTAAGAAAGTCAGCTAGAGCCTCTGGACTGCTGGTGACCGGCAGGACTACAAAGTCCCCATCAGCTGACGGAAGTGAAAAAAGCTACCAAGTAACTTAAAAACCTGCTATTCTAGGTGCTCTGGAGAAAAATACAAACAGTATAGGGAAGGTCCTGATCCCACACAATGCATTTCCTTGCCTCCTCCAAGTCAGTGGAACTCTGCAGGAGTTGTGCTTGGCAGTTGGAGGCACAGGAGAATTCTTGGAGGAATTGCAGTGCTGGAAAATTAGTTCAGTGAAGTGTTCACTTTTTATGTATCAGTATACCAAAACAAAACGTACTCCGAAAAAAACATTTGGGCTGGCAAGTGGAGATGGACTAACTCAACCTTTCATGCTGTAAATCAGCTCAGCAACATACAAGCAGTGCCTGGTAGGGTTTATGCAAGAAAAATCTCAAATAATTTTCTTCAGACAGGATGTTCTGTGAAGCTATTCTATTTGTGATTGCAATGGTGGGCGTCCTGTCAATCAGGAGAGCATTTTAGTAAACAAATCCTAAACTTTTATTCCCTATTACCTGATGCTTGATCACCTCCCCTGTTTCCTCATTGGCTGAGTACTACAGGTTCACAATGCTTCTCTATACCATATATGTACACTTTTTTTTTTTCTTCCCCCCCCCCCCCCAACCCTTTAATTTCTCCTTTCTCATGTTTTGAGAACTTGTGATCTTTGTTTTACTTTTCTCACACTACTCATCCTGTTTTTCTCAAGCTTCTACCTTATTTTGGAACAGTGAGGCCTTCTACTGTCCACTTATCTACTTAGCATTTCTCCTTATTCTCCTACACAACTACGTTGGAATACAGAAAAGTAATTCTCTACTACAAAAACACAATTTTGTTTCTCACATTTAGAAGCAGTACACTTGCTCCAAGTCCAAGGACCACAACCAGTAGATGGCATTCATACAGGGTTATATTATGTATATGTATGCTATTAGGTTTAAACTGTCTTGGAAAACATGGAGGATAGCATTTCTCATATAAAAGTGAAGGTAAAATGCAAATATTAAACTTAGCCTGCTGACTTTGATAAGCAACTTTGCAGCTGTCAGGTGTTACAGACTTTCTGGCATCTCTTTCACTCACCATTGATCTTCTGGCTGCTTCTTAAGCCTTAAAGAAATATAATGCCTCTCTAAAGCATCACTAAGAATCTTGTGTATCCTGGACCACAGAGATGCCCAGCGAGATGTTAATTAGGGATACCCCACCATTCCTCTGAGGTATGATCCAGGATCCACCAGACACATGGCTGGTAGATGCACATGGCTACAAGCTGCTAGTGCTTAGCTACCACTGAGGAAATATTGCCCTCAGCATCTCGTCCTGTAGGAGCTGCTGATCCTAAGAAAGCAATGTCAGCATGGAGCTATGCCACTTGTGTAAGGCCTGCCTCCCTGCTGATGAACCCAAGGTCCCAGTTCCCAACAGGTGAGAATGGGAGCACCTAGCAGGTACATGTGGTTACAGAAGAATGAAATGGCTGAGGTGATGGGAGAGGCATTTCCTAGGTGGAAGAGTAGGACTAAGGAGAGTAGGGCTCCTCCAGAGCAGGGCCTCATGATGTTGTAACTTAGCCAGCAACATAGCACATAGGCCCTTCTCCTCAGCCTGCTGACCTTGCCAGTGTTGACCAAAAGTGCTGGTAGAGCCCCCCAGCAAAATACTGCTACTTCATGGGAGCCAAGACGACCACAAGACTCTATTCTTATTGCAACAGAAAAAAAGAGGTGCAATAAGTAGAATCCTGCTTCCACCATATCCCATTCCTTCATCTCCCCACCCTGGCCTGCTCTCTAGATCATTGCAGTCCCTCTGTCCATGGAACAGCCCTCCAAAAAATCAAATGCATCTTTAAAAAATCAAATGCAAAAAATCAAATGCATCTTTAAGAGGTGGTAATAAGAAAATCCTAGTGCAGCAGGCAAATGTGGAGTTCACAGCCCTGTTCTATCTATTGATATAATAGAAGAAATAGCCTCTCTCAGACCATTTCTGCTAAGACTCAGAAGAAAAGCCATTTTTGTTTCCTTCACTGGGGGATCTAAAGACAAAGATGACCTACCTTCATCTTAGTACAGCACCAAGCAAGTTGTCTGCTCTGTGCAAGCCTGAAAGGGATTTTTGACAGTAGACAAAGAAACTTGCAAAGGCCTCAGGCTAATGCTGTTACTGACATCCTGGAAGCAAGTAACAGGAGCTGAAGCCCCGGAATAGGAACAACTCAGATCTATTTGTACAGTACTTGGCACCAGAAGTGAGACCTGTGCCTGAGTTTTAAGTACAGATCAGCTCTGTATGTGCCAGGCAAGATGGACCTTTAACACTGATACAGACAAGCTCCCTTGCATTCTAACACATGCTCAAACCACGTTTTTCTTTCTCAGTGAATGATGCACTCTATTAAAAAGCCCTCCTCTTCCTACCTATCCCTTGCCGGCTCCATGGCTTCTCAGGGAACAGATCCTGTTGGATGAGGGGCATCTCTCACTTCCACTGAAAACAGCAAGGAGGTGGTGTGCTTAGTCCCTGGCAGCATCATTCATCCCAAGCAAGAGTGATGGGAGATATTTGGTACCTCTCAGCCAATTGGAGGAGAGGTGGCACCGAGAGGGGGTGCTTTCAGCTCTTCTCTCCACCCATCCTCCCATAAACCACCCCCTCCATCCCCCCCCCCGCCCGCCCCCATCACTACCACCATCCTCCTCACACACAAAAGCAGTGCAATTAGCTGACTTAAGAGAGCTGATGCTTAGCCAGCTGCAAGAGGAAAATAGTGAAATAGGAAGGGAGAGAGGCAGCTGAGAAAGCGATCACCACGGAAGAATACAAATAACAGCTCCCAATTCCCTCCCAGTGAAATCCACATCACAAAGCACTGTCTCCTGCGAGAAAGGCAGACCTAGATGCAACCACACAGTCATTCACTGAGAAAGCACCACACGTCTGCATCCAGATCCAGGCACTGAATCTCCTGAGCAGCCCGACTGCACTGGGAAGAATGCGCAGCTGGGATACAGGCAGGATCTTCTTTGTTCTTCGTTAGCCACAAGCATCGGTGAGTACTGCGTCATCTGGGCTTCCATACTGCCAGGCAATGTCTGATATTAAGAAACATCAGGCTCCACCCTGGGACTCGTTTCAATTTCTTCTCCTTCTCTTTCTCCCTCCATGATGCTTTCAAGGGCTAGCGGAAAGCAGATGACAGCTATGGGGAGCAGGGAGGGAAGGTGGAGTCTCTCTGAGCCCCAAGGTATCTCCCTTGCCTGCAAGTTGGGATATAAAAACGGGGACACGTATGACATGTCATGGGCATTGCATGCATCCAGGCGCGGTGGTTAAGGCCAGAATACAAAATGTGCACCCTGTGAGGAAAGGCTCAGAGATGCTGGTCAGAGAGAAAGCCCTGCAACCCTCACAGATAGCTCTTTGCTCTGATTCCTATCTCTGTCAGTGCCTGTAATAAAGATGGATGCCTGATTTACTCAGGCCTCTACACAACTTAATTCCTTCAAAGTAGATACACACAGGCAGATTTACTTTTCTCCAGTTCTTTACCAGTGACACCTTCTTTAAATACAAGCCTCCAAGGAAGCAGAAAAAGCACTGGCTCTCTAGAAGAGCCTTATAGCAATGGATTGAGCACAAGGGCCGAGCTCAGGAAGAACATTCAAAATTGTGCTGCAGCAGACAGGTTAATGCTGCGCCCACCATTTGCGCTGATTTCACCTGAGCATGTTCTGTATAACATAAGGCCTGCCCTTGTCCCCTTTGGGCTCAGGTACTACTGAGCACATCTGCAGCAGTAGCCAGCTGAGAGAACCATTTCTGCTCTTGCCAACTGGAGCTGGTTCTGCAAGGACCGGTCCCATTCCCTCAGCTGGACTTTGTAAGGGGTTGCACTTACACACCAAACACAGATGTAGTCCCTGGGAAATAGGTAGAAAAGTCTGATTTTTGCTGGCTGGCAGTGTAGGAATCTTCTCATGAAGGTAACAATATTTGTAGTCTAAAGGGCCCCTGGCGCTACCAGGGTGTTAGTATATGTGAGAACAAGGCCCCTGGATCTGAATCTCTCCTGCTCTTACCAGTGCAGATGAAACCCCGGCCTGGGAACAGCACATCTGCCTTGCCTCCATCTGAGGTGCTCCATTTTTTTTTTTTTTTTAATTATTTTTTTTTTTATTTACCTAAGAGCAAGGTAGAGAGCGAACTCTTCAGGGGTGTGAAAGGACATTCAACAACCCTGTGAAGGTCTCATCACCCTCTCCCATTTCTCTCTTGGTACAGGGACAAGCATGGGGATGGAGCATAGATCAGGCAGCAGCATTTGGGAATTTCTTTGCAAAACCTAAGCCATTAGCTTCTGTTCAAGCCAGTAAAATGGAAAATGGTGCTACTGCATCACCAACCTGAAAACAGCCTGGGAGGAGCTCTTCTCTTCCCTTTAAGCCACACTTAATTTCCCTCAGCAGAGGTGTAGGTTAATGTTGAGATTACTATGGCAAGAAAGGTAGTAAAGGAAAATAGGAGGGTGTCAGCCCAGAAGGTATTTATTTACAGGGAGAAGAGCTAAGACCACAACTGTTCAGAGATATACCTGTTGCTTTGACTCAAGGCCAGCCTCACCTCCTCTTTTCTTGTCCAAAATGTGTCAAGAGGCCACAAACCTCCATGTTCTTGTCTTATCCCTTTTGCGCAACAAGCAGCTATCTCACTGATTCTCTGTCGAGATTGGTATTAGCATACCTGCTCTGAACCTGCTTGGATTAGATGCTCCCCTGTAGTGATGCTCAGTGCCAGCCCCTCTGCCTTACATTTTCCAGCCTGAGCCCTTCCTCGAGGAAAACACTGTGCATCCAGACCATCTCTGAGCACAATGGGAACCACAGAAGCCACTCTGCGGATGGAGAACGTGGATGTGAAGGAGGAATGGCAAGATGAGGACTTCCCCAGGTTCGTTCCCTGAAAAAAAAAATATTAAAAAAAATCAAGACAATACAGGGAAAGCTTTATTTCTTCCTGTAAGAAACCAGCAAAGCATGGCGCATTCTGGTCCCTCCTACCAGCCCCAAAGGCAACAGAAACCTTGACTCCAGCAGAATGACTCTGGCCAGAAAGCAGGGCTTCTGTAGCAAGGCTACTTTCAATGATTAGAAAAGTTTAGGTGGTTTCTGGCAGCACTCTGTAAGCATGCCAAGGAGGGTAAGGAACAGGGTGCAGAGGACAGAGAGAGATTAACAAGGATAAATACATACCTATAGGGATGGATGAATGGAAGGAAAGGCTATTGGATCTCAGTCTCTGCATAAAGCGGTGTCTCCCCAAACAAAGCAACAATGCTTTGCCACAGGACCCAAAGTCACTGGGATACAATGACCACTGGCACTGACATGCTGAATGGCAGTATCTTGCCCTACCATGGGCCAGCTGCTTGGATGAATGAATAAATGAGCATAACACTGCTCTTTTCCTTCTCCCTTCTCCCTGGACAGCTTCTCAGTCCCGAAAATAATTACCTGTTCCAGGACAGGGTAGATATAGACTGTTCCACCCACATGGGCAACCTGGTTTTTGCTTTTCTCATGCCTGAGACAATAGAGCACTGGTCGCAACTGTGGTTGCAAACCTTGCAGGAAATGATGTGTGGGCAAGAAAAGGTGCCAAGGTGACAGCTTTCAACTTCACAGACACCTTATTAACTGCACAGAGAACTGACAAAAATCTTTGTAAGCTCAGTGAGCACTTAACTTCCTGCAGCCACTCAAGCATTGCCCCAGACATCCAGGACTAAAGCCCATCACCCAGCAGCAGCTTGCTGAGGCACACAGTGCAGACAACACCAAACCTTGCTGCAGCCTGCACAGCCAGCCCCAGGCGCACAGGGGCCTGGGAAGTTGAGGGGCTTTTCAGGGCTGTTTCACCCCATCCCAGCTGCAGCTGAATCCCCCACAGCAACCCACAGGGTCCCCGTGTTTGCAGGACAGTGGCTCAGTGTGCTCTGTGGGTAGGCACACACAAACCCTTGCCATACTAGAAAGGGTCTCCTGTGTCCCTTGGCACCGGTGGATGAGCTTAGCTCTGTTTACCCCAGGCCCAGCTGCAGTGCTAATCTAAGCACCTCTGTCTGCCAGCCCAGCACCCGGCTCCTAGGACATCACTTGTCCTTCCACTGGCCCCAGAAGAGTGCTCAGCCAAGCCTTGGGCTTCTAGTGCAGATTTTTCTTTCCTCTGAAAGCAGGGCTAGCCAAAGCTTTGGGCTGACAGACCTCTGCCGACATAAAGCTCCTTTAGAGTGTTGCGTTGACAAGCTTTCAGTTGAGTGGAATGGAAAGTAAGGTATAGAAATAAATTATACACACAATGCTCCCTAGAAAATCTGGGGATAAAGCTGGCCTAGCACCTGGACACCCGTGCAGTATGCTGGAGCAGGAGTCAGGCTGTTTTGCACTTGCTGTACAACCAGCAAACGTACCCTAGCAACAGTCAAACCTTCAAGGGGGCTCTGCAGAGCCTCTGTGCCCACGTAACATGGGCATCATCACTCCTGACTGGCAAACACAGCCCAGGGAGAGGCAAAGTAATGTGACCATGGCTGGGCAGCAAGTCAGTGGCAGGGACAAGGCCAAAGCCCAGAGAACTAGCTCCACAGCCTGCTACTAGACTGCTGCAGAAGGATTAAATCAGGAATGATGCAAGTGAAATACAACCCAAATATCCACTAATACCAGCTGTGTTTCACTTGCATTAAAAAAATAAAAAAAAATATAAAAAAATCAATTAATTCCCCCCTAGAAGCATTAAAATAACAGGACAGAGGCTACTGCATGAGGGACAGTAGCTCTCTACCAGATGATTTGCTGCATAGCTATTTTTGCTTATCTGTGATTAACCAATCTTGCTACAAAAAATATATACCCCAGACAAAGATCTTGGCTGAGGAACTGATCTCCTTATTAAGAAAACAAGGGGACATTCCCATCCCTCCCCAAGAAGCTCCTTTGCAGAACAAACTTCTGCCTTTTTCTGCTGCAAGGGTGTAAAGCCAACACACTGAGACATCTCCTAGAGAGATCAAGCAGCGAGGAAGCAGAGAGGAAAGCCCCCCCCCCCCCCCCCCTTCCTGCTGCTCCCTGAAGGCTGAGTCTCTTGCTGACAGTCTGTCTCAGCTGTTTGTGCAAGTGTCCTCCTGCAATGATGCTGTAGCGTTGCAGCAGGGGGGGTGCAGGAGCATGCTCACTCCGTCACACTTCCATCAGATTACAGTCAGAGAAGGCTTGGGCTGGTTGGGGCCTGAGATACAGGGAAGCTGGGCATCACACTATCAGCAGAGAGAAAAATGGTGGCACCTAACCCTTAGAAAAGCGGCTTCATTCAGAAAATTTGGCATCTAGGTCTAGCTGCGTGTGGGAAGGAAGATTTACACGGGAGACTGGGAGGTAGTGATTCAAGTTTCCTTTGGGAAGGTAAGAAAGACCTTTTCTTTGCCTCAGACTTTTGAATTGCTTCTCTTTAATAAATCCTAAAATCAAAGAGCAGAGTGCCTCACTGCAGCACAAACTTGGGTACAGCTGGGCCTTCCCCCCCTCCTTTTGATGCTGTGTCACGAAGTTGTGCCAGGCTCACAGCCAGATAAAGAACCAGACAGGCTCTATTCAAGGTGAAAGCAAAAGGGAGGAGGAGAGGCTGGAAGGGGGCAGAAGGCCCTTGGGTCTGACTGCTCAGGAATATAGAGGGCTGCCCAAATGAGCAAGGACCAAGCACCTTTGATCAGGTCTCTAGCTCTCATAAATATACAACAACCAGCTCGGAGAGGATTATCCCTTAATCTAAATATATATGTGGTTTCATTTGGCTGGTAGCTCTGGTGTTAGGGCTGCACAAAGAGAAGCCTTTGTAGGGCAGAGCCAAACAGCATCCTTCTGCCAACTCAGAGATACCAGTCCCTATCAGCTCTCTCCCTGTCATGGTCAGACTAACACCAGCAGCTGCTAGAAAGCAACCCTGTGGTCCCATCCCAATTCTTACTTTACTGCCTTAAAACTGGTGGGTTTTCCTCCATGTTTCACCCCAGGGCCATCCCAGAACCCAGGATTTTATACCTGAATGCCTGGCCAGTTTCCCTGTTGTGGGGAAGCTTTCAGCAATGGGCAGGTAAAACAAGGATAGTTTAGAAGGTTGCTTTTTTTGGTTGTTTTTTAAACTGTTTGTTGACATCATGAACATGCCATGGGGTTGGTGGGATTTGGTCATGGTGTGTGGAAAGTTTCAAACTGCCTCCCCTAGCTAATGCCAGGGAAAGGCACAAATTATAGCTCAAATTAATGAGAAAAGTGTCCAGCTCAGGGTGGGCAGTGTGCTGTTCAGTACTGCCAGCTAGGGTTACTCACAACAGAACTGGGGGCAGATTCTTACTTCACTTACCCCTATGAGCTGGGAGCAACTTTACCAGTTTGCAAAGGGCAACAGCCACATAGTGAGATCTGGCATTAACATCTGTAAAGGAAAGCCAAACTTTTAATTCAGTTGACATTTCTAAGCCTCCAGCTACTGTCATGGTTATTTATACCAAGGGGATGAAGATGAAAATCCTGGCCTCTGACATGGAGCCCAAGGAAGAGAGCGGTGGGTTAGCCTTTGGATCCAAGATACTGGTTTGAGTGCTCAAACCTGGATCTTAGCTCAGAATGAACCTGCTTCCAGACCTCAGTAGGGTTTGGGTATCACTGTCATCTATTGCCAAGTGGGGACTGAGGTGAGGATGGGGGAATGATTCTGTGATCACACCTAAGGTTTAGAATTCTTGCCTTGAACACCAAGAAAACAACTAAAAGAGCAAAGTCATGACAGACTAAGGAGGCAATGGCCTTTCACAAGAGGTGGTTGTGGAGGGTGCTTTGAAAAAAACGTTTCTCCACTTCAGCCATGGCCAGTGCCTAAAGGCAGGATGCACTGTTTAGAAAACATTGGTGGACAGTGGCAAATGCTCCTGTTCTAAGCATCTCTGCTAGCTCACCTGCTACTGGGATCAGAGCATTCCGTTCTGAGCTTGTAAACAGCCAAATGCAGATTTTACAGCCCACTGCATTGCCTACACTATGCAGGGTTCAGTATCAAAGTACCAGCTGCAGATGTTCACTGGTATTCTTGATGAGGAGCCCTAGAGTTTGGCACTGCCTCTCAACTTTTTGATGGAGATCAAAATGGGGATAATATGGAGAAAAGGAGGGTGTTTCTTTTTTTTTTTTTTTTTTTTTTTTTTTTTTTTTCCCCAAGGACAGTATTTGTTCCAGTGTCACTGGCTAGATTTTCCAGACTTTTGGTTGAATGGCAGGATAAGAGACATACTGGGGGGATAGTTTGGAAATTTATTGGGATTGCACTGTTCTCCAGTGAGAAAGCACAGCTATTGGGTTGCTCCTGGGTAAATCTCCTGACGTTATAACCAGGCTGATGCTCACAGACAAAAGGAAAAGGGAAGCGCACACATAGAGTTGTATGTTTTTCCCTGACATCCTCACTTCTCTCATGTCTGTCATGTGTGACTTTCTTCTAAATATCACTTGTTTCCCATCTTTTACATCCACATCTTGGCTTGCCTGCAGACCTCTCCCAGAAGAGACAGGAATGGAGTCACTGGGCAGCCCTACAGAAGATGAGAATACATCCTGTAAGTACCAGCCTGCCTTATCAGGAGTTCAAAGGAAAACAAGCCTAAGAGAGTGACAGCATGCAGTTAGGGCAAAACTCAGTTCCCTTGGAGTCTCCACAAAAACTCTAATATGGAAGAAGAAGCCACAGAGATCTGAATTTGCTAATCTTTTGCAAGAGGCTGGGGGAGGAAATGGGGATCTTGGAAGTGTAGGCACTTTTATCCAGCCATACCTGCATGTGTTAGATACTGCCCACCACCCTTAGCTTCCAAGACCATATCCTGAAATAAAAATAAGGAAACCACCATCTCTTGCACTAAGGATACAGTACAAGGACAATCTGTCAGTTATTTTCCTTTTAACTCCAGCTCCCCCAAATACTTTAAACTTTAATGGGTCGCATCGTAAACGGAAGACACTTGTTGCACCTGAAATCAACATTTCCCTGGACCAGAGTGAAGGCTCCATTCTCTCTGATGACTTCTTGGACACACCAGATGACTTGGATATTAATGTGGATGACATTGAAACTCCTGATGAAACAGATTCCCTTGAATTCCTGGGAAATGGGAATGAACTGGAATGGGAAGGTAAAAGGATAACTTTGGGTGGACTTCTACAGGGGCTAGGGCTTTTTTTTTTTTTTTTTTTTTTTTTTTTTTTTTTTTTTTTTTTTTTTTTTTAACACTGATTTTAACCACTTCTGATAACACTTATCAGCAGCAGCTGTGGACTGACAGCAGCAAAGCACAGCACATACAACCACAGCCCATCTTCCGTACAATATCTGCCCCACCAAGACACCAGCAACAGTCCAGGAGTGCTCTCTCAACATTTCCACCAGTGGACAGTGTGGGCAGAAGTAGTTCAATCAAACACCAGTCTAACCACAATTCAGGATAAAGCGTAAGGCTCTGTACATACATTCCCTTCCAGCAGTACCTGGGCCACAACCCCAGGCTGGAAGGTGTTACCTACTCAGCTCTGCAGGCTGAGCTGTCATGTGAATGCTCAAACCAAACCAGATTGGTTTAAACAACTTGAATAACTTGGTCTTTGCTAACCTGGATGATTTTGACTGAATTGTGCTAAGAAGGACTCACTCAAGCAGCTCTGGTAGCAGATCAGAAGAGATCCCCTGATATAGGTAGTGCTCTCTTCAGTCAGTATAAATGGATCTGAAGGAAGATCCAGCAAAAAGTCCTGTGAACTACCTGTGACTGCAGGCGTGAGATGTTAAACTTATTTCTATTACAATTTGACAATTGAAAAAAAATAAGATCCATAAACATACACAAATCAAAACAGCACATAAAAGAGATCATCCTGTCTGTGGATGTTACTGAACACCAAAGCTATCGCAGAGCCTCTTCATACACGTTATTAGTGGCAGAAATATTGTCCTTTTTCCTAGATGACACTCCTGTAGCTACAGCCAAGAACATGCCTGGGGACAGTGCAGATCTCTTCGGGGATGGTGGGACAGAAGATGGGAGTGCTACCAATGGACGGCTCTGGAGGACAGTCATCATCGGAGAGCAGGAGCATCGTATTGACCTCCAGATGATCAAACCTTACATGAGAGTGGTGACACACGGAGGTGAGGCCTAATCCTAGCCAGGCAGATTTCTTGCAGTATCTTTGTCAAGCTGGAAGGGATGACCTGACAGTTTTGGCTGTCTTTAGGGAAAATTTGCTATTCCTTTCATACTTTTATGTGGCAGACAAGCACAAAAAGCACCCTGCTTATGCTAAAGAAGAGATAGCCACAATAGAAAGGTTTCAATAAACAAACTCAATAATAAGACTGGCTCTGAGTGAGCACAAATACATCTTGAGCCTCTTCTTCAGCTGCAGGCTAATGCTGCAGCTACATTGCCAATGCTGAAGTGACTGCAGCTGCTTAATCCCTCCATAAATTAGCATCTGAGCTGTCTCTGGATGCATATCTAAAGGCTAAGATGCCCACAGTTGGTGACCATTTCTGAAATTTGACCATAGACAAACAAAGACCCAGGGCAAAACTCTTAGCTCTGTGCTTTGACACACATGTATTCCTTCTCTGAACCCCACGTACATGTTACTGGGAAAACCAGGAAAAGAAGCAAATCCAGTTGTGAAAAAGATACGTAAAAAGGGACAAATACTTACCTAGAGCAGAAGAGAGGCACAAAAAGCAGTACAGGCCCACACTTAGCAATGCATCTTTGCATTTTTGCATGAACTCTTGTGTCTCCCTCTGGAAAGAGTCACTGATGCTGCCTGTCTTACTTTCCCAGGATATTATGGAGAAGGTCTCAATGCCATCATTGTCTTTGCTGCCTGCTATCTCCCAGACAGTAACCTGGATGATTACCACTACATAATGGAGAACCTCTTCTTGTAAGTGTCTGGCCAAGGTCTATGAGGGAGAGGAGGGCAAGGAAGGTAACTTGGGTCCTGGGGAACTAGTTTCCATGTACCCATTGCATCAGAAACCTCAGCTGGAAAGAGTTTGAATCCAGGCCAAATATCTCTAGTGTGCAGCTGCAAGCTGCAAACTGGAGTGAACATCACTGTCCACCGCATTCACAAACAAGTCTAATAAGCCAAAGCATTCAAATATTTGGTGTTAATTATGCCAGCAGTGGACTCACAATCAGGCTAGACCGTATGTATACAATGCTGAACAGCCTGCAGATACTACTAGTAGGCAGAAAAATGGTGCAGGAATTGGTCCATCAATGTACACTCTATGCTAACAAGTGCAGGCAAACCCTGAGAAACACCCTCTGCATTCTGCAGAGATGCCAAGAGAGCTTGAAACATATTATAAGGTGTACAAAGAAAAGACCTGGAGTACTTTGAGGTTCATACAAAGATACCTTAAGAAACGTCAAGGTACTTTTTCCGAGTCTTATGTCCCCATTGCTTCTGATCACCCAACAGATATGTGATCAGTAGTCTGGAGCTGCTGGTGGCTGAGGACTACATGATTGTGTACCTAAATGGAGCAACACCCCGGAGGAGGATGCCAGGCCTTGGCTGGCTAAAGAAATGCTATCAAATGATAGACAGAAGGTGAGAATCCTATTGGTATTGCCTCTTTTTTTTTTTTTTTTTTCTTCTCTATCCTCTTTCCACATTTCTTCCACTGCTTTCTCTAAGCCTTTCCCACCAGTTCCAGATTCTATAATTTCTTCCTCTGTCACAGCTCTCTGACTTCATCTCCTCTTCTCCCTGACATGCTCCCTTCACAGACATCTGACTAATACAGCACTCAAGCAAGAAAAGCAGTACTCCTGCAACTGCCCAGCCCTGAGCTTAAATAGGTCAGGGCTTTCGGCTGGAGACCCCGAGGTGTGGCTGCTGAGCATTATTAAAGTCTAAGTTTGCCCTCAGAGCCCAGACAGATTACAGGTGAGTTTAAGAAAAGATAATTCAAGTTTGACTTTCTGTCCCATGACTTTTCCACAGGCTGCGTAAAAACCTCAAAGCCTTGATAATTGTGCATCCTTCATGGTTCATCCGGACAGTGCTGGCTATATCAAGGCCCTTCATCAGGTAAATATAATGTATTCCCATACTCAGCTGGTTTTGGAAGGGAAATTTGACCTCTTTAATCAGATCTTTTAAATAGTAGGGACCACGGTGAAACTTCATCACTTGTCCTGTGTCTAATACTTCCAAGGACAACTCTAAAGATGGTTTTAGGAGACAGTATGGTGATCTGGATACAGAGCAGACTTTGTCCCAGTGGGTAGTGTATAAAGAACACTGAAAGAGACCAAATTTACTGGGAAGTGCAGGAATGGTGGTCCTGGGCCCCTCCTGTAAAACACATTGCAGATATTGAGAGGTACAGTGATGTAGTATCTCACCATAGTTCTTAGTCATCAGCACATTAGCACTGGCAGGATATAAGTGCACTAAGACTGCAGAGGATACAGAGATGCAAAACTCCCTGTTCCCATCAGGAAAAGTCTGACTTCCTACGGAGAGGAAATCAAAACAAGGCCTCAAGCGCACACTCTTTCCCTTTCTTTGCCAGTGTGAAGTTTATCAGTAAGATCCAGTATGTTCACAGCTTGGAGGAATTGGAGCAGCTTATCCCAATGGAGCATGTACAAATTCCAGACTGTGTCTTACAGTAAGTATTACAGGGACCCTGGAACACATATAGATCTCAGCAGGCCCAGGACAAAAATCCTGTGTAGCAGAATATTATATTGAATCAAAATCCATGCACAGAAAACACAGATCCTGGGGCAAACCATATCTGAGTCATACACTTGTGCCAAGAAAAAGCCTGCAAACTGCTAACTTGCAGTTTCTGTCATCTTTAGAGCAAACACTGCATTTTATTGAATGAGAACAGTTTTGGCTGGGTAACATTTAAATAATGTTTCCTGTTCATTGCAGATATGAAGAAGAGAGGATCAAGGCCAGAAAGGAAAGGTAAAATTAATTTATTGGGTGGAAGGAGGGTTGGTTTGTTTTGTCAGAATATTGTTGCCTTTTTGCTGTCTCACATGGTTATTTATG
This sequence comes from Anas platyrhynchos, assembly GCF_047663525.1. Taxonomy (NCBI): domain Eukaryota; kingdom Metazoa; phylum Chordata; class Aves; order Anseriformes; family Anatidae; genus Anas; species Anas platyrhynchos. The sequence goes on from NC_092615.1 coordinate 5,806,541, forward strand.
CATTATAACCAGTCAATCCTGTGTTCCTCCTAGCCTATTCCACACAGTCTACATTTATTTTCTATTTATTTTCTCAAAATAAGAAAAAGCTATAGGAGGAAGAAAAAGCTTGATTAAAAGGTTATTTATCCATAGAATTGTTCCTCTTAACTCCATGAGTCCACATCACGGGCTCAGAGAATCATCAAATAGTTTGGGTTGGAAGGGACCTCAAAGCCCACCCAGTCCCACCCCTGCCATAGGCACAACCCCTCCATCAGCCCAGGCTGCCCCCAGCCCCATCCAGCCAGGCCTTGGGCACTGCCAGGAATGGGACACCCACAGCACCTCTGGGCAGCTTGTGCCAGGGCCTCACTGCCCTTAGACGGAGGAATTTTTTCTTCATATCTAATTTAAACCTACCGTCTTTTAGTTTAAAACCACTACCCCTTGTCCTGTCACTACATGCTCTCCAGATATTCATCCCCCAGTCTGTGCTGATGTTTGCAATTGCCCTGTCCCAGGTGCAGCACCTTGAACACAGCCTTGTTGATGTGCATGAGGTTCACCTGGGCCCCATTTCACAAGCCCATCCAGGTCTCTCTGGATGGTATCCATTCATTCTCTTGTGTCAGTTCCTCCACTCAGTTCAGTGTCATCCATAAACTTGCTGAGGGTGACTTGATTCTGCTCTTTATGTCATATTAAACAGCACCAGTTCTGATACAGACCCCTGATGTATACCACTTGTCTCTGATCTCCACCTACACGTTGAGTCATTGACCACAACTCTTTGGATGCTGCCATCCTGCCAATTCCTAATCCACCAAGTTGTCCACCTTTCAATTCCATCTTTCTCCACTTTAGAGACAAGAATGTTTCATGAAAGCATGTCAAAAGCCTTACAGAAGTCTGGGTAGATGACATCAGTTCTTCCCTTGTCCACTGATGTAGTCACACCAACATAAAAGGCTACTAGCTTGGTCTGGCACAATTTCCCCTTGGTGAAGCTATGTTGGCTGTCTTGAGTCATCTTCACGTGCCTTAGCACAGTTTCAAGGAGGATTCATTCCATGATCTTTCTCAGGCATGGAGGTGAGGATCACCAGCCTGTAGTTCCCAGGGTCTTCCTTTCTACCCTTTTTAAAATAGCTGTTTCCCTTTTTCCAGTTACTGGGAACTTCACTCTTGACTGCCATGACTTTTCAATTATGACAAAAAGTGGTTTGGTAACTGCATCATCCAGATAGAGTCCCCCAAACTGGCATCTCACATTCAATTCACCATCCTTAAGCTGGTGAATTGAATGTGAGATGCCAGTTTGGGGGATTCCATTCAGTTCAGCATTAGCTGCTGAAAAACAAGTCACCCAGCCAAAATCATTCAGCTACCACCTTATGGGACCAACAGGAGTATACCAAGAGCGTTATAATTATTAAGGCTGCATATTACAGGGACAAGGCAGTTCTGAAGGGCAGAGGAGTCCAAGAAGGCTCCGATCTGGGGGTTGTGGTTGAGAGCAAGTTGAATATGAGCCAGCAGTATGTCATGGCAGCCAGGAGAGCCAACCGTATCTTGGCATGCATCAAGCATGACATTGTCCTGCTCTACTCTGCACTGGTGCGGCCACACCTCGAGTACTGTGTGCAGTTCTGGGCACCCCAGTACAAAAAGGACGTTAAATTGTTGGAGAGTGTCCAGAGGAGGGCGACAAAGATGGTGAAGGGCCTAGAGGGGAAAACATGAAGAGCAGCTGAGGTCACTAGGCCTGTTCAGGTGAAGGGCCTAGAGAGGAAAACATGAGGAGCAGCTGAGGTCACTGGGCCTGTTCAGCCTGGAGAAGAGGAGGCTGAGTGGACACCTCATTGTGGTCTACAACTTCCTCATGAGGGGAGGTGGAGAGGCAGGTGACCTATTCTTCGTAATCACCAGTGATAGGACCGGTGGGAACCGTGTTAAGCTGAGGCAGGGGAAGTTAAGGCTGGACATCAGGAAAAGGTTCTTCACTGAGAAGGTGGTCGCACACTGGAACAGGCTCCCCAGTAAAGTAGTCACCACACCAAGCCTGTCTGAATTTAAGAAGCGATTGGACTGTGCACTTAGTCACGTGGTCTAAAATTTTAGGTAGACCTGTGTGGTGCCAGGAGTTGGACATGATGATCCTTATGGATCCCTTCCAACTCGGGATATTCTATGATTCTATGGTAGGGCTGGGTACTCTTCAAGAAGGAAATCTTAATGGCTTAGGAGTGGTCTGTCACCACGTGCCCAAAGACAAGTCAGCGCAGAAGACCGGCCTGGCTGAACAGAGAGTTGTGGCTAGAGCATAGAAAAAAAAGAGGGTTTATGATTTTTGGAAAAGAGGGCGGGCCACTCAGGAGGACTATAAGAATGTTGTAAGGATGTGCAGGAACAAAATTAGAAAGGCCAAAGCTCATCTGGAGCTCAATCTGTCTACTGCTGTTAAAGATAACAGAAAATGTTTTTATAAATACATTAACATGAAAAGGAGGACTAATGAGAATCTCCATCCTTTACTGGATGTGGGGGGAAACCTAGTGACAGGAGATGAGGAAAATGCTGAGGTGCTTAATGCCTTCTGTGCCTCAGTCTTTAGCAGCAAGACCAGTTGTTCTCTGGATACTCAGTACCCTGAGCTGGTGGAGGGGGATGGGGAACAGAATGTGGCCCTCATAATCTATGACGAAATGGTTGGCGACCTGCTACAGCACTTGGATATACGCAAGTTGACGGGGCTGGATGGGATCCACCCAAGGGTACTGAGAGAACTGGTGGAGGAGCTGGCCAAGCTGCTTTCCATCATTTATCGGCAGTCCTGGCTATCAGGGGAGGTCCCAGTCAACTGGCAGTTAGCAAACATGACGCCCATCTACAGGAAGGGCCAGAGGGCAGACCCGGGAAACTAGAGGCCTGTCAGTTTGACCTCAGTGCCAGGGAAGCTCATGGAGTAGATTCTCTTGAGAGTCATCACGCAGCACTTGCAGGGCCAGCAGGTGATCAAGCCCAGTCAGCATGGGTTTATGAAAGGCAGGTCCTGCTTGACAAATCTGATCTCCTTCTATGACAAACTGATGTGCTCAGTGGATGAGGGAAAGGCTGTGGATGTGGTCTACCTTGTCTTCAGTAAGGCTTTTGACACCGTCTCCCACAGCATTCTCCTCAAGAAACTGGCTGCTCTTGGCTTGGACTGGCGCACGCTTCGTTGGGTTAGAAACTGGCTGGATAGCCGGGCCCAAAGAGTCGTGGTGAATGGAGTCAAGTCCAGTTGGAGGCAAGTCACTAGTGGAGTCCCCCAGGGCTCAGTACTCGGGCCGGTCCTCTTTAATATCTTCATCAATGATCTGGATGAGGGCATTGAGTGCACCCTTAGTATGTTTGCAGATGACACCAAGTTAGGTGCGTGTGTCCCTTCTCTGGACCCGCGCAAGCACCTCGATGTCCTTCTTGTAGCGAGGGGCCCAAAACTGAACACAGTACTCGAGGTGCGGCCTCACCAGAGCCGAGTACAGAGGGACGATCACCTCCCTAGCCCTGCTGGTCACACTGTTTCTTATGCAAGCCAGGATGCTGTTGGCCTTCTTGGCCACCTGAGCACACTGCTGGCTCATATTCAGCCGACTGTCCACCATCGCTCCCAGGTCCTTCTCTGCCAGGCAGCTCTCCAACCACTCATCTCCCAGCCTGTAGCTCTGCTTGGGGTTATTGCACCCCAGGTGGAGGACCCGGCACTTGGCCTTGTTGAACTTCATACAGTTGACCTCAGCCCATCGGTGCAGCCTATCCAGATCCTCCTGCCTAGCCTTCCTACCCTCAAGCAGATCTACACACGCACCTAACTTGGTGTCATCTGCAAACATACTAAGGGTGCACTCAATGCCCTCATCCAGATCATTGATGAAGATATTAAAGAGGACCGGCCCGAGTACTGAGCCCTGGGGAACTCCACTAGTGACTTGCCTCCAACTGGACATGACTCCATTCACCACGACTCTTTGGGCCCGGCTATCCAGCCAGTTTCTAACCCAACGAAGCGTGCGCCAGTCCAAGCCAAGAGCAGCCAGTTTCTTGAGGAGAATGCTGTGGGAGACGGTGTCAAAAGCCTTACTGAAGACAAGGTAGACCACATCCACAGCCTTTCCCTCATCCACTGAGCACATCAGTTTGTCATAGAAGGAGATCAGATTTGTCAAGCAGGACCTGCCTTTCATAAACCCATGCTGACTGGGCTTGATCACCTGCTGGCCCTGCAAGTGCTGCGTGATGACTCTCAAGAGAATCTACTCCATGAGCTTCCCTGGCACTGAGGTCAAACTGACAGGCCTCTAGTTTCCCGGGTCTGCCCTCTGGCCCTTCCTGTAGATGGGCGTCATGTTTGCTAACTGCCAGTTGACTGGGACCTCCCCTGATAGCCAGGACTGCCGATAAATGATGGAAAGCAGCTTGGCCAGCTCCTCCACCAGTTCTCTCAGTACCCTTGGGTGGATCCCATCCAGCCCCATCGACTTGTGCACATCTAAGTGCCGTACCAGGTCACCAACCAGTTCTTCGTGGATAGTGAGGGCCACATCCTACTCCCCATCCCCTTCCACCAGCTCAGGGTACTGAGTATCCAGAGAACAACCGGTATTGCCGCTAAAGACTGAGGTGAAGAAGGCATTAAGCACCTCCGCCTTTTCCTCATCTCTTGTAAATAAGTTTCTCCTCACATCCAGTAAAGGATGGAGATTCTCCTTAGTCCTCCTTTTTGTGCTGATGTATTTATAAAAACATTTTTTATTATCTTTAATGACAGTAGCCAGATTGAGCTCCAGATGAGCTTTGGCCTTTCTAATTTTGTCCCTGCACAGCCTCGCAACATCCTTATAGTCCTCCTGAGTGGCCCACCCACTTTTCCAAAGATTATAAACCCTCTTTTTTCTCCTAAGATCACGCCACAATTCTCTGTTCAGCCTGGCTGGTCTTCTTCCCCGCCAGCTCATCTTTGGGCACGTGGGGACAGACGGTTCCTGCGCCATTAAGATTTCCTTCTTGAAGAGCGCCCAGCCTTCCTGGACTCCTCTGCCCTTCAGAACCGCCTCCCAAGGGACTCTACCAACCAGTGTCCTCAGCAGCACAAAGTCAGCCCTCCAGAAGTCCAATACAGCAGTTTTACTGGTCCCCTTCCTGGCCTCGCCAAGAATAGAGAACTCCATCATTTCGTGGTCACTCTGCCCAAGACAGCTCCCGACAATCACATCCTCCACCAGTCCTTCTCTGTTTGTGGAGAGGAGGTCTAGCAGGGCGCCACTCCTGGTAGGCTCACTAACCAGCTGCGTCAGGAAGCTATCTTCCACATTCTCTAGAAACCTCCTAGACTGCTTTCTCTGGGCTGTGTTGTGCTTCCAGGATATGTCAGGGAAGTTGAAGTCCCCCACAAGAACAAGCGCTGAAGATTTCGCAACTTCTGTCAGCTGCCTGTAGAACTCCTCATCCGTCTCCTCATCCTGGTTTGGCGGACTATAACAGACCCCAACCAGGACGCTAGCCTTGTTGTCCCTGCCGATCCTAACCCAAAGGGACTCGACCTTGTCATTCCCAGCCTCGAGTTCTACAACATCTAAAGACTCTCTAATATAGAGAGCCACACCACCACCCCTTCTGTGCTGCCTGTCCCTTCTGAAGAGCTTATAGCTAGTCATTGCAGCACTCCAGTCATGAGACTGGTCCCACCATGTCTCCATGATGGCAACCAAGTCGTAGCCTGCCTGCCGCATGATGGCTTCCAACTCCTGCTGTTTGTTACCCATGCTGCGTGCATTGGTGTAGATGCACTTCAGCTGGGCCATTGCCTTGTCCCCCAACCTTGCTATTGTTCCCCCTGGCACAGCTCCAACAATCCTTGCTTCAGCCCCATCCCCCTTCTTATCTCGTTTAAAGCCCTCTCAATGAGCCCTGCCAGCTCCTGGCCCAGGATCCTTTTTCCCCTAAAAGATAGGGACCCGTCTGCGGCCATCAGGCCGGGTGCCGAGTAAAGTGCCCCATGGTCGAAAAACCCAAGATTTCTGCGTTGGTACCAGCCCCTGAGCCACGTGTTTAACAGGTGGGCTTTCCGTGTCATCTCTGTACCCCTCCCTGCCACTGTAGGGATGGATGAAAACACCACCTGCACTCCTGCTCCATCCACTAACCGTCCCAGCCCCCTAAAGTCTTGTTTGATAGTCTTCAGGCTTCTCTCTTCGATGTCGTCACTACCTGCCTGGACTATCAAAACAGGATAATAGTCAGAGGGGCGAACCAGGTTGGGAAGCTTCCTGACAACATCCCTGACCCTGGCCCCAGGGAGGCAGCAGACTTCCCTACGGGTAAGGTCAGGCCGACAAATAGGGCCCTCTGTTCCCCTAAGAAGAGAGTCTCCCACAACAATAACCCTTCTTTCTGTCTTGGTGGAGGCAGTCCTGAGGCGTGGAGTTGACCTCCTCACCCTCGGCATCCTCCTGGGAACACTTGCTACCTCATCCTCACCCACTGGTCTCTCGAGCTCCTCAAACCTGTTGCGTAAGGGCACCTGGGAAGGTGGGGCTGGAAGGGGAGGGAATCGCCTGCAATGTCGAGCAGGGACCTGTTTCCATTCCTCCTCAACTCTCCATCCCCTCCCTCTGCCCAACGGCGACAGGGCAGGGGGTCCACCCCCATTTGGGGTGTCTCACCTCGATACCTCTCCTTGAGGCCCTGCAGGGTGTTACTCCACAAGTCTATCTCCCTCTCACACTCCCTGATATCCCTCAACCTCTCCACCTCCTCCTTGAGCTCCGCCACCATGCGGACCAGGTCATCCACCTGCTCGCACCTCATGCACGCAGTTTCTCTGCCTCCCGCCGATGGCAGCAACAGGCTCAGACACTCCCCGCACCCGGTGACCTGAACTGCTGCATTTTTTAACGGGTAGTCGGTCTGAGTGTTTACCGACTTCCTGGAGAGCGCACCGTGCCTGGTGGAGACCATTATCACCTAGCTGATGGCTGTTGTTAAGGAGGTGTTCGTATGGGAGGGGGAAACGCTCTGGCCTTCCTGCTTGCCCTGCCTGCGCTAACTGCCGCGCCACGCCCCGTTTGTCCGTCCTGGTCGCCGTGCTCCCTAGGGGCAGTTTTTGAATGGCTGGGGAGGGAGCGCTGCTGGCTCCGCCTACGCCTCGTCAGCCTCCCTCACGAGGGCTGCCGGGTCCTGGCGGCTCCCGCAAGTAGGCTCGATGCTGGAAAAAATAGCCCTGCCTGGCCCAAATCCCCGCTCCGCTGCAGAACGCATCTGCCCTGGAGCCGATCGCCTCGGCAAAAAGTTTAGTGGAGGACTGGTTAGTGTTAGGTCAGAGGTTGGACTAGGTGATCTTGGAGGTCTCTTCCAACCTAGATGATTCTGTGGAGAAGCTAATGCAGACATTTCTGAACAGATGTGAAACTCTGAGTACCAGCTATCTCCCTACAAAGGCCTTAGATACTCCACTCTTTCACACTGCTAAACCCTAGATGATAGGCTTTAAATGTAATTTGTTTTTGCAGGGCAGAAGACAAACAAGACATGGCTGAAAAGGAAAGGTAACTATTCTTTTTTATTTTATATGAAACATATTAGGATATATTTCATATCCTAAGGATATATTTCATATCCTTCACTTACAAAATACCTGGAACAATCTTTTGTCACAAGAATGGTCTTACTGCTTGGCATCACCTTCTGGAGAGCCAGGCTCTCCACTCTCAGGAGATGTTTGGACCCAACAGGGTATTTCTGAAGTACTTGGGAATTGATAAACCCTCTCTTTTCCCTAAGATCTCACTGTGCCATCACTTCTGTGATCACAGAGAGCCCTACTTTTGTTTTGTTACTTAGTTATTGACCTTTATTTATGTGAATGGATTCCTGACTCTGCTTTTAACCTCCATAAAGCTGGCAAATCCACTGGGTCATGGAACAGAGCCAGCGGCACTGTAGAACATTTTCCTGACACTCAGTTTTTGCATTTGCACATTGGAGCAATGCAGAGGGCCAAATACCACTGTCAAGCACATCTTGGGTGTACATAAAGGCTAGATACAAGACTGTAACATTAGATGGGAAGGAAAATACTAGGAAGGTTTTGAAAACACTGTCAAAATGCCATGCCAGGATAATTTGGCTTGATTTCGGCTCTGCTGCTGACATAGCCTATCTTTGTTATTCTGTCTAACTAGCTCCTGAGGGGGAACAGTGGATATTTCTGCTGTTCTCTTCGCAGAGAAGCAGGAGCTTTGATCAAATTTGCCAAGGTCCATTTGAGCAATCTGAATTGTTCCAAAGAACCACATGGGACCTCAGGACCAAAAGACAGGATGATAAATTTGTGGTGGAGATTCACTTACTGCTTTGATGGTTTTCTTCCAAGCAGGACTGTGCCCTCTGCAGAGGATCAAGAAACCAGGTTTGACTAGTACCTCACTCTTTTGTTTGTCTTTTCTCTGCTATGGGATGGATTCCGTTGCATTTGTAATGCTTTAACAGGAAAGGCAAGACTGAGCTAAACACAAGACCTCTTTAGCCCAGTGCCATTCACCAAACACAACAGAGGCATCATCCATTTTGCAGCAGACGTGTACAAATCAGGAAGCTGTTAACACCTTCACCCCCACTGCAATGTGGTTGCAGTTGCAACCACAACCACAGACTGCAGCTTGCCCCAAAGCACTGACTTGTCAGAACTGCAACGACTACGCAGTCACTTGGGGAAAGCTGCCTCTCAATAAAAGGAGTAAATTACCTGGCATTTGCCACATGATAAACATGTGTGCACGGGAAGTTACTGCAGAGCTGCCTTCCATTACCCTACAGTAACTTCTTCATGGACCTATATACTCAGAGAAGATGATTGCCCATTAAAACTATGAATGGCTTTATCTTTGGCCCTGATAGTATTTGGTAGAGGATTACATCCAAACATACTCATATTTTTAGATATTACGGGGATAAGAAATTTTTTACTGCAATTTGCTTTCTAAGAATAACTCTCTATTTCTGTTCCTTCACAGTATGTCATGAATCAAAGGACAGTTGAACAAATGGAGCAGAAGAATGATGTGGTCTGGCAGTCACCCATGTAAATGACCTTTTGGTATAAGACCTTGTCATCATCTTATTCTGAGTTCTGAAAGATCATGGAGCGTGCCTCCCCCATCTCCAAGATGCCAAGTTCTTCAAAATTTTGGAAACATTTTGCTTTAAACAACAAGAAGAAAGAACAGATAAACAAAGCAGAGAATAGCACTTTTCAGGTCAGGTTCCAGTGTGTTCAACAATGGTCTGTGGAGAGCTCTAAGTAGTGCAAATAGGTAACATATTTCCTGTAAGTAAGTTAAGGGCATCCTGTAGCCCATTAGCTATCAGCATGGAAAAGAAACGTTTTTTGTTTAAATTATAAACCCTTCCCCTAACTTGCTGCTGGCCAGCACTGAGACATTTTTCTTTAAACTGTACACCCAGTTTCCTCTACACAGGTGTTACAACAACCATTGCCCCAGGAAATACCTAAAGCAGGAAATGAAAAAAGTACATTTTCTTCCTTCCTCTATTCACTGTATGTTTCTTCCCATAAATCCCAAGTGCTCTGGTCTATACATTTCTTCCAGCCTTGACCTCCTCAGTTAATCTATTGACAGTTTCTCTGATTAACTCATAGTGAACCTTTCCTATGAGTAAATGCCATGATTTTTCTTATTTGTTCTGTCTCGGTTTGCAAGGCACTGGTAATTTTAAAAAGGGTCCCATATGACAGAACCTTTTTATGAGCATCTGCTAAAGTCAATGCACACATGCACACATGTTTTAAGAAGGAGCCTTATGGACAGGGAAGTCTTTCATGCCTTGTCTTTATATTGATTTCATGACATCGGACAATCATTCAGTATTAATACCTCCTATTGCAGAGTCAAGCTGCTAAACGTTTGAAATTTCCTACTTTCTGTCCCTGGGTAATGAGGGTCTCATCTATTAATATACATGCCTGGGAAAAACCTGGGTGGAGAATGCTGCAGGACATTGTATCTGGGTTAGCTTCTCAGTTATCCAAGAGATGCAGATGTGATATTGAGACTCTGAAAATTGTTGTTCGGACCCATGAGGATTCTTTAACCAAAGAGAGAAGAAAATTTAGGAAACAACCAACTGGCAAAATCATCTGGAAACTCCTGATTTCATCAAAGCCAGCATACATAATCTGTTGTATCTACCCCTTGCAGACAAATGAAGATGAAGAATTATCTGCAGGTTTCACCACTTAAAGAATATTTCAGGCTGGCAACCTCAATCCACGGCTATTTAAAATTAACTTCACTCTGCTGTGAAATCCCCCAGAGGACAATTCTGGCAAAGCAAGGTTTTCTTCAACATAGTGATGGCTTCTCTGTATTCCTAAAAATTGTCTTTTTTCTTCTCAGTGCATAATACTGTTGCAGATGAGATCTTTATTTTCCTGAATGCTACAAAGAAGCACCAAATATGTTTGCTAACTTTACTTCTCATTTAATGTACATATATGTTTTTTTTTTTTTCCCATATTCTTCGGTCATAGATGTATTTACCAAACAGGCCTTTACATGAAAAAGAGAGAACTGCACCCTTAACATTAACCCTTGATGCTGAAGATGAAAACTTGATATTCTGTTTCACTGGCATGTTTATAATAAGCACCAAACAAGCATCAACTGACAAGGCTTTCTAGAAATTTTATTATGAGCCCATTATTGGCAATGTGAATTCCATGCTACAAGGAAAAAACAGCACTTTTGGAGTTTATGTTTTATGCCCATCAAAAAACATTCTGTAGTAAGCCTTCCAGACAGCAGACATACATTTCAAGACAGAAGTAGGAGTCAGAAATTTTGAAATCTTCATATGTTAAATTGATCTGCAAAGCCGGGCAGCCTTTTTCATAGAGTCTGTCAGATGGACTCAACAAACTCAAACAAAAAATGAAGAAAGGCCTATTCTGATCAAACAAATTTTAGCTCAGACTATAAATAATCACAGATCTCTTTGTAGCACAGAGTATGTGAATTCAGTATCTCCCATTGGTAATACTTAAAGCTAGATTTTCCTTTTGAGACTGTTTTTATGCATTTAGACAAAATGCAATTGCTATGCTTTCCAAAAAAGAATGCCATGCAATTAGACACTGAAAAGGGAATCTACAATTATATAGTGAACAAAATTAGTAGGACATTTAATAGTGTTTCAAAGTACAGCTCAAAATCTTTTTTGCATCTTTAGTTTCTGAACACTTCAGTGAAAAATGTTCATAACATAATAGAAAATACTGCTGTTATGGAACATGTGGACATGGAGAATAAGAAATCCAGATTAGATTTAGCATTGGGACCTGAAGAAACAGACTACTTCTTGATCCTGAGCAGTAGCCATACCAGAAGATTTTTTTTTTTCCTTTCCAAAGAAAAGACACTGTGTCTACATTTAACAAACAAACAAACAAACAAACTACAGAATAATAAGACCTGGAGACGTAACTTCCTATTTGCTCAAGTAATTCCTTCAGGCCAAAGTTAATAGTTCACTTGTGAAAATGTACCTATCACCGATTTCATTATAATTTTATAACTGTGTAATTCCTATGAAGGTAGGAGTTTGAATACAAAAGTCAATTTGTAACTTCTTTGAAATAATTTTTCAAAAAGTGCACTTTCTGATAGAGCACTCTAAATAGTATGCACTATGTTTTAATTTGTAAAAAATCTTTATGAGTGTGTAATTATTTTTATTCCTGGATGGCTATAAGTTTTTTCAACATAGAAAAGAACTTTGAACCCATGATTGATAAAATATAGCTAAAAGTAAAAAGTGTGTTTTTATAGCAACAAAGAAAAGCATCATTAACTTATTTCGGACAGTGATTTTGGATGCTACTTGAAACCAAAGTAGCTGCAAATTCTTTGAAAGAAACACAGTGATCATGTTGGCAGTGTCCCTTTACTGATCATGCAGCAAGATATCTAAGTTTGAGTCTGATAGACTAGCATGGGCTTCAAGCAAAATCAGATGCATTTTATAAAAGATCTTCAAAGAAAATATGCTGTACCAGCAAAAACTTTTGCTAGTGAAAGTGCATTTACAAGTGCATTTACAGTAGGACTTTTGCCAGTCGTATGTCTAAAAAATAAAATGAAATAAATTGCAACATTGGTATACTAGTCAATGTTCCAAATGTAGACCAGACGTTGTTTCTGTCTCATGAAAACATCTCTGAAGGATAAATATTTTGACTAATTAATGCACTGTATTATATCAAACAGCAGGTATTATCAACATTTTTCTTGCCTTGGATTTTACCTTTCATGAGATTTACTTAGTTCTAACAGTGAATCCATATATAGCAATATTTTGGCTGCAGAAAATTGATTTTATCCCTATGATGGCATATTCACAAAAATCATTGTATTCTTATTCACAGTCTAATTAATAACAATTTCAGCATCCTCCCAGCATCAACCTACAGGAAGAAAAATCGGAGTCCTTCCTATATTAATAACAGACTAGGAAATACCTTCCCATCTCTTTAAGGTAGTAACAGAGGTCAGTCTAGCCTTCTGAAATGTGAGCACTTTTCAACATTTTATGCAGCAACCATCATATTTATACAGTCAAACCACTTTGTTTTGGCATATTTACAAATCACCAAGTTTTGGAATTGACCAATAATTTTCATTTTGATTCACAAGGAAGACATAGGAAATAAAACTGAGATGCTGCTCTCTATATTCAAGTTGGATAGTTAATATAATTTCTTATGTACAGTACTGTGGAAATGTGAGTGGTTAGAGTATACCTCATTGCAATTTTTCCATCTACTTTTTCCAAAGATTATTTGGTTCCAGGTATATATACATGTGTATAAGAAAACCTAAGTGGCAATGGTTTTAAAAGCAACACATTCTTTATTTTACATATCTAGGAATTAAAAAAGGAAAGAGTTAATAAAATGCTGGTGGCATTTAACTCAGATTGGCCTGGCAGCAGATGAAAAATACAGGCAAAATTGCTGTAAAACAAAAGCACATGTTTTCTCTTTTGTAATTCCATATTTACTGACAGTCAAAAATACAGCATGCTACTGATAAAGTGAATTTTAAAAAGTCACCATGGCAATATAAGATAATCTATCTCAGTTTTTTTTCCTTTGTAGTGGGACCTTTTAACCCAAACCTACACGTAAAAATGTGTGAACTGTCATTTTTCTAAAGTGTTTGTAATTAGATGGTTTATGCTAGAAGACATAGATTGCCGTTAAATATGTATTATTTTTTGCTTTGTATGTTTCTGTAAGAATCCATGGATATTCAATTAAAAAGAGACTAACCCTTAAGCAAAAATATGTACCCTTCTCTGTCCTGAAATCTCTTCTGTTGTAAGAGTTGTAAACTACACTGCTACCCAAGTGAAAATCTGGTCTCCCACACGTGCATTACGTATCTGTTCTTCACTTTAAAGTGACTGAGGTTCCTGAATGAAGCAATACTAAGCAAAGCGCTAATTACTGCATAGACTGTTCTGAGGTGTTTGCCATTGCTGAATTATGATGCACCACAGATAAGAAAATAAGGTTCTCAACTCAAAAGAATCAGAATTATCTCCAAACAATTAATCTCAACAGTATGCATGAGATTCATTTCACCTAATTTTATTAAACTAAAAATTAAATATGGAATCTAAATTTTAGTTTTATGTTCCCTCTACAGCTGATGAAAAGAGAAAGAGATGATTTCATCTGTCAGGACTGGATGTCACTCCGTGGTGATGCCTTTCAGCTAAATATCTAGCCTCACACCATGCACATATATTTTACATGGCACGGATAAATGAATCATACCCTAGGGGAAGAAAATGAAGTGATAATACAAGTCAAAGAGAAAGAAAGTGATCAACCATTCCCTCCTTTTTTTTTAGCACACAGAAGTTTAGTACTTGGATCGTTCAACTTATTACCTTAGGTTAACTTCTGAGAATGTTTGAGTCTTTGCTTACTTGATCTTTTGTTTAACAATTCAGTATGATCAAAAGCAGTCAGTTTCACTGAGTAGCATAAGAATGGAGATTAAGAAGGGAATGCTAGCTGAAGAGATGAGTTTTAAGAACAGATTTGAAGCAGGAAAGCGACTACATTCCAGTTCAAGTTCATTTTAAATTGGTTGCTTATTCTTTTTATTCATTCATGTAACAGCCCAAATGGAAAATTATCTATTTTTAAATTTTAATCAATTTTTAGATAAAAGTTAATGTCCAATATGAGCTGTAAGAATAAGATTTTGTATCTGGAATGGAAGAAAAGGATAAATCACTGGTAGAAATTGAACAATATTGCTAATAAGTGCTCAGAACATTGCTTTGAGGAAACCAAATTGTGAGAGCATTGGAGTTAAAGACTCACGGGGCTTGAATGTAAAGACATTGTTTCTTACTGTTATTGCAAGCAAACAACACTGCATGAAAATAAACTTGATTCTGTTCTCAATGTCCCCCCATCGTCCTCCAACCTACATTTTCCCAAGTCTGGCTTACTCCTTACGTCAGACAAAGGTCAGTCATTTTTCTTGCATATATATTCAATTTCAACATTTTTTTCCATTCTTAAAGCCTTCAAAATTTATGTTTCCTCATTTCTTTTGTTTTGATTTTTATTAATTTGTCATCCTGCCATCAAATTGATAAAGATTAATGATTAATAATTCTACCATTGTGAGCTTTGTTCTAAATATCAAATATAGCCTCTTAGAAATGATTACAGCCACAAGAACCTATTTTAAGGAATATTTCTTAGAATTTATTTAAAGAATTTAAAAGCTATCAACCCTTTCTGTTTGTGCATTGCAATGTAGTTATTTATTACATGATAAATGAAAAATATTCTTTCACACAGGCCATGTAGCCCCCTAGGCACCTAGGTCTAAACGCAATGTCAGCTTTACAATGTTATTTTTTTTAGTGTAGCTTTTCAAGTATGACTAATTTTAAGCATTTTTTTTATGTCTGCAGTAAACTAAAAATAAATTGTATATATCTTTAATGAAAACAATGAATTTTGGGTAAATTTATTATATCGAGCACCTGAGTCATTTTAGCAATGTCTTATCAAAATCCATTAGACTGAGGCACTCAACACTGAAAATTTAAATATGGGCACTATGTGTGTGACCAAGTTTTAACCAACGTAAAAAAAAAAAGAAAAAGACTGGTAATGAGAATAAGTGATCTGTATAAATAGCCTTAGAAACACGTTATTCACATCAGTAAAACTCCAAGGGAATTAAATTTCAATGTAAAATGCTTTTGCATTTGATTAATTGACTCAGAATTTACTCCCTGCTCAGGATGTCTCTCCCCTAATCTTAACCACCTTGGAATAACACGTGTAGGCTAAATTTTCAAGGTCAGTGTAGTGGCCTATGGGCAACAGGGAGAAAGGGGCAACTCCAGAGACTGACTCAGCACAACTATCCTACAATAAGCTATGTATGGCAGCAACAGAAAAATTCTGAGATGGCCAAAGGAAAGCAAAAGCCTTTGAGTACACCTGAAACCCTTGGAGAGCCTTTACACAACCCCACATGCTACAGGACTCTGCACCTTCTCTCTTTCCAAACAACACTAAACGTAACCCTAACAGGAACACTAAGCCGAACACTAATTAAGACCCTAAAAAACATGTATGGCGCCATTTTCTCCCATCAAAAAGTGCTCCCAAGGGAAGCCTTTGGGTACACCTGAACTCCCTTGGGGAGCCCTTACACAGGCCCATACACAACAGGACTCTGCACCTTCTCTCTTTCCAAACATCCCTAAAAGTAACCCTAACCGGAACACTGTGGTGGATCCCAGGCGACAACTCCTGATGAGGCCCCGGACCCCGCAATTGACTTTGGGCACAGATTCCTGCCAAGCCCTGAACCCCACGGCGGACTCTGGGTGCCGACTCCTGCCAAGGCCCCAGAGCCTTCTGTGGACCCTGTGTGCAGACTCTCCACCAAGCCCCGCTGTGGACCCAGGGCACCAACTCTTGCTGAGGCCTCAGACCCCGTGGCAGACCCCAGACTTCGACTCCCGCTGAGCCTCAGGACCCGGGAGCAGACCCCGGGCGCTGACTCCAGCTGAGGCCCTGAGCCCTTCAGCAGACCCCAGGCACTGACTCCCGCCAAGCCCCTGTACCCCATGGCAGACCCCAGGCGCCACATCCCTCTGAGACCCCGGAACCTGTGGTGGAACCATGCATGGACTCCTACTGAGGCCACAGACCCTTCGATGGACCCCGTGTGCCAACTCCCACTGAGCCCCCAGATGCCTTGGTCCCCAGATCTGGTCCCCAGATCTTTTTCACCAGGCACATGATTTGACACAGCAGTCAACCGTTTCTTTAGCTTTGAGGATGCTGAAATGGTCCCTGGCTTGAAAAGAACTAGTTTCCAGCTTGTCTCTAAAAATAGTTGCTTAGGGCTAAAATCTGAGTTTCCTTTCTGCTCCGTGAACATCCAGAGACACTCATCCTCCCTTCTCAGTTGACTTCGGTGCTGCCTAGTCTTAAGATTTTCAGTACTCAGTCATGTACCCCAGACTCTCATATTTTGAGTGGGATTGCAGGATCTCGGTAATTCACTCTTATTTGTGGTAACACAGTTAGCGCTGCTCTATTTATTGTTTGAAAATGAATACTCACAGGAGGGTCTTCTCGGTCACCAGTCAAACATAAGTGATTCAAGACAAACGATACCTTGGACAATCGCTTATCGATGTTCTTGATTTTTTTTAATCTCACTAATTGTTCCTTTAAAACCTGATGTGATCGTTTGACAATCACTTGGCCCATGGGACAATATGGAATACCTGTGATATGCTTTACTCCCCACATTTTCATAAGTTTTCTAACCTTTTTGCTAACATACGCTGGACCATTGTCCATCTTGATCTGCTGTGGCGCTCCGATAATGGCAAAACACACTGTCAGATGTCTACACACATGGAGTGCTTTTTCTCCGCCCTGCGCCATTGCCCACATAAATCTTGAAAAAGTATCAATACTCACATGCACATATCTTTTAGTACCAAATTCCGTTACATGCGTTACATCCATTTGCCATACCTCAAGTGTCTTAACACCCTGTGGATTAATACCCAAACCTAACCCTGGTCCATAATGACTACAGGAAGGGCACGCTCTTACTATTCCTTTTGCCTGTATCCAAGTAAGTCCAAACATCCTCCGAACACCCTTTGTTCTGATGGAACATTTCGTGCAACACTCGTGCACATGCAAAATCACTCTCAGGCCCCGCTGTGACTATACTCACCAAGTTGTCTGCTTGTGAATTACCTTCTGCTAACCCAATTGAGAACTGATGGGTACATATATGGATAACACAGTAAGGTGCAGTTCTCCCCTGAATGGCATCTTGCATCTGCAGAAATAACCTGTCCCTCTTAGTTGGCCTTATCAAGGCATCCTCTATCCGTCTTACCACGTTGACAACATACAGAGAGCCTGAGACGATATTAATCGGCACATGCATACAGCATTGACAAGCCCAAAAAACTGCAGACAATTCTAATGTTTGTAATGAATCCCCTGTCTCCCCTGGAATTAAGTATTTTTCCCAGCTTCCGTTCTCATACCATGCACACGCAGCCTTCCTACTTGCTGTACCTGCATCAGTGTATACAGTGTGACCCACCACTGGTTGGGATGAAAGCCGTGGTACTACCTGCCATTTATATGATCTTATAACTTGCCAGAGAGGCCCCTTTGGAGTCTGGGAACGTACCAATCCCGGGTAACCTAACACTGCTTCTTGTAGTGGTATGGATTGCTGTAAACACCATTCCAAATGATCCTGAGTCATCGGCAGACTAATATCTCCTGGTTCCTGCCCACTGATCTCAATACTCTGAGAGCGACCCTTACTTACTAACCCTGTGATAGCTTCCGCCTGTGTTTGAACACTTGTTTTTGGCTGAATCAGTAGGAAAATCCATTCTAGGACTCGAAAATGCTGCCCTATCATTCCACCCTTGCTATCACTTGTTTCATTTATGCCATTCCTATTTCCAGTGCTGTTAATGTCAGTGGCATCCTCTTGATACTGTTTCTGTCTTTAGCATCCCTTACTCTCCCCCTTTTCTTTTTGCCACTGACCAAGTGGATGAGACACATGACTGGTTACTAGTAAGGAGAGTGCAACTTCTGCTATACGTCTGCAAGCAGCACCAGCTGCAACCTTAGAAGCTATTTGTGAAAGAGCCTGCCGTTGCTCATTTGTTAGTGTAGTCTCTTGCTCTGCACTCCTGCCCTGCAATAAAGGTAATAATATAGCTAATCATCATTAGTAATCCCCACCATATGCCGAACCCACTGAATATTACCCAGGAATGTTTGTACATCTGTTAAATTATGTAACGCTGTAGATATATCAACTTTCTGTGGATGAATGGTACAGTCTGATATTTTCCATCCTAAGTATAGCCATGGCTGTTTCCATGGAACTTTCTCTGGAGCTATCTTCAGCCCTTTTGCTTCCAACGTATCCTGAATAAACTTTAGATCTGAATCCTGGAAGCATTCTGGCCTACCAAATATGTCATCCATATAATGGTAAATAATTACATCACATCATGTCGCCCGAATTGGTTCTAATGCCCAGGCTACATATAATTGACATAACATAGGGGAATTCTTCATCCCCTGCAGAAGCACTAGACGTTCATAGTGCTTTGCCAGGGTCTGTTTGTTAATGGAGGGTACTGTAAAAGCAAACCTTTGGCAGTCCTTATCTGCTAGCGGAATCGTAAAGAAGCAATCTTTTGTCTATAATCAGTAGGGACCAATTTTCAGGCAGCATGTTTAGTGATGGCAAGCCAGACTGTAAGGCTCCCATAGCTTGCATTTGATCATTTACTTTCCTTAGATCTTGCAGGAGTTGCCACTTCCCTGATTTTTTGTGAATTATGAAAATAGGCGTATTCCAAGGAGTTATGGATGGCCCATAACTGTTCTTGAACTAGTTTCTCTGCCTGTTGCAACCTCTCTGTTGTTAATGGCCACTGCTCCACCCAGACAGGTTGATCAGAATGCCATGTCAAAGCCAGGGTGGTCGGTTGCTCAGCAGTGACCACTAAGGAAAATCCTTTTCTTCAGTAGTAATCATCACCCCAAGCTGAGAAAGGACATCCCTCCCAATAAGCATTTGAAGGCTTGCACGTAGTGCCATCACATACACCTTAATAGAGGCCGTTTTTCCCTCTAAATTTAATGTCACGACTTGTGCTCTGAGATATGTTGCCAAGCTGCCACCTATGCCTGTAATCCCAGCACCTGGACATATTAAAGGCCAATGTTTTGGCCATACCAATGAGCTGCAGATAGTAACATCCGCCCTGGAATCAATCATACCCATGACAATATTTTTTTGTAATCCTAGCGATAATACCACATTCATCATAGGTCCGGAGGTCAAGGATCTGGTAAAACACACCACCTGGTCCGTGGAACCAAAACCTCCCTCTGGGTTTACCTGTGCTCCTGACATGGTTGACAGTTTCTTAGTGCAATAAGTTGGGCTATTTTGGTACCCTTTGGGATAAATAGTGGCGGGTTGATCGTGTATCCCATAACTCTGATTTCCCCTACGTGATCAAAGTCAATAATTCCTGGTATAACAATTAATCCCTTATGTCCCACAGATGATCTCCCTAATAACAAGCTGCCTAACGGTGTATTTGATAGTGGCCCCTTGATTCCTGTTGGAATTACTACCACAGATTTATTGGGAGCATTATGCTTATTGCTGTTGCCAAATCCACTTCGAGGCTTCCTCTGGTGGCTGGAGCATTTTTGTCGAGAAATCTCTCCGTCTGAACTGCAGCTACTCTTGTCCTTGCATGCCTGTTCACGCTCGCACCTGCAAAGCACTGTAGTATGCGTGTTAGATTGGCAATTGTCACACCAGACAGAAATCATACACTGGTTTTTCATATGACCAGGTTTCCCACATCTATAACATATTACCTTATTTTGTGGTGGTGGTAGGGGGTGGTACGCCTTAGGGGTGCCCCATTGTTTTGCGTCGCTATCGCAGTTAAGGGATCACCAATGGCTGTTACTACAGCCTGTGCCACCACAGCTGCTTGCCTGGACTGATCAACTCTTTCTACTCTTTCCAACATCTCTTCTACGGGTGCGGTTCTCGGCAGTGTGGCTAAGATGTTTTGAGTTTTTGCGTTTGCGTTGTCAAACACAAGCATTTTAAACATACTCCATTTAGACTCCACTGTTAGATCAGGATGATCAGTGATTGCTGCCCACAACCAATTGATAAATTTAGCATATGGTTCTCCATGGGCTTCTTGAACTGATGCAAATGGGGGTGCTTTCTTTTCCCCTGCAAGACTAAGAAGAGCCCTCAGTGCGAGCTGTGCAGCTGTTTGGTGAATAATCGCAGGGAACTGCAGCTGAACCTGGGTATTGAGATAAGGAGCCATCCCCGTTAACATCTCTGCAGTAATCCCATACAGAGGGTCCCCCGGTTGACACAGTCGACCCGCTTCCACCTGTGCCAACAACAACCATTCCCTTTCAAACAATAACAATTGGGAAGGAGTTAACAATAAACGAGCCAAGTTTTGACAGTCAAGTGGACACATTAGGTCTGCCTGGAAAATGCACTGAATTATCTGTTGAGTCGCCTAGGATTGTAAACCGTAGTCCGTAACCATTTTTCGAGCTTGTAAAAGCTTCTAGTCATGCGGCTACCATGACCTGGTGCCTTGCACGGGGTCGATAATAATAGGGCAGGCCAAAGATGTAGCATTCCAATGTCCTACGATGGCATCACGTATGACGCCAGACCACCTGTCCCTCATTGGTGCCGACAGTGTTGTAGCGGCGGATAATGAGGGAGTCAGCTCTGGTGGGGCAAATGAGAGAGGAAGCTCCTCCGAATCCTTAATTTTTAAGTTCTCCAATTTCTCTAACAGTTCTTGGAACAGCTCCTCCACTGAAGGTTGATTCTTGGAAGCTGCTGCTGCACCTCTCATAGGCGAAGCATCCCAAGTGGATTTATTGCTTCCTGGCAGTGTCATGGATGCTGGCAGCACATCTTCAAAAAGATTTTCCAGTGCGGGGGTTAGGGAGGGCAACTCCCACTCCCCATCAGCACTCTGCTCTGATAGTCCCTTAGTTATTTCTGCCACTGATGCCTTTATTGAAGAGGTCATACTCCTAACCGGGGTGGCTGCAGGAACCGACGAAAAGAATCAGAATGTCAGCTGCGTTCCTGAGGTCTCAGATTTTGCACTCAGTGTTCTGTCAGTCCCAGACGGTATTGACAAAGCTTGCGCCTCTGCCATCACCAGCTGCTGTTCGGCTTTCATACCGCACAGCACATTAATCACTGTGCGCCAGGTTGCACTTACATCTTTATCCAGCTTTCCACTTGAGATGGCATTACCCCATAAGCGACCTTCTACGTGTCGCCACTCATCTGGGCTAAACGTTAGAGGGATTTCCTTCAGAAAACCCTCCTTCTGAGCCCAGTGCACCAAGGATTTGATCTTTTTTACGTTGCAAGATACACCTCTCTTAGAGAGAATACTAGAGAGAAGCTTGATAGCTGCTTCCTCCTCCATGGTTACATTGGACGAGCTGCAGGGTTGTGAGATATTTTCATCTGATTTGTGTCAGTATGGAACAATGCTAGGGCCGCATGGTATGATGAATGTGACCTTCTGTCTTATATACCCTTGTATAACCACAAGTCTAAGAAAAACAGAGTGGTTAATGTATATAATTCTTGTATTCTGCAAAGGAATGTTTTAGCATTTCTTGTCAATAGAGAGCTTGAAGGGAAATGTATTTGTAGGCTTTTCCTTGAAGTCTCTGATATTGGGTGGGTTTCAGAAAAACTGCTAACTATTATAACTATTACATGGGACACTATGCAAGTCTCTGATATCTGGCCAGGAGATTAAGGAGACGGGGAGAGCTGAAGAACAACTAAAAGACAAAGCTTGCAGGGGACGTTGCACAAGTCTCTGACATACAGCCAAGTTGGACAAAGGAGAAGGACAAGAGGGAGGAAGACTATGAGCCTTCAGCATGAGAGACCCCCAGAGACCCCCAGAGGGACCACCGGAGACTAATACACATGCTCCAGTAGGAGGGTTTGGATTCCGGAAACTAATTATAATAACCCTGCTTTTTTAGAAGTAGTAATGAATATGTATTAGCCTAGGAGCATAAAAATCAGCTACTTGATGTAAACTGGTGTGTGTCTTGGTGGAGCAGAGACTCCCAGCACACCCAGCGCTGTTTGCTTAGCTCTATTCCTTTAATAAATTGTAAACTTTGATTATAGTCCTATTTTGAAGACTGAGCCATTTATTACAGGGTCATGATGTCCACACCTCTGCTGTGTTCCAACTTGCATCACAGCGGTGCTTGTCTGCCATTTTCACTGGTGCCTCTGATCTCCCATAGAAACTCAGCCCCGGATAACCCACATCTCTTCATGTCACTATTCCGCGTCTCACCGTGACACTACTCTGCGTCTCACCGTGTCTGTCCGTGTCCGTCCGGGTCTGTGCTCCGAGTCTCTCCGTGTCCCGTGTGTTATTGCGTCTCTGTTCCTAGTCTCTCTGCATCTCTCCACGTTCCACGTCTCTCTACGTCCCACATCTCTCTGTGTCTCTCCACGTCTCATCGGGTCTCACCGTGATTGGGCGCCATTTGTTCCAGGAAGAACGGCCAAAAACACGACAGACACCAGTATAGTCAGATCATGCTCTCCCTTTATTACCTGAATAGCCTGACTTTTATAGCAAATTTAACAGGGACGGATAGTGTCTCACACAAGATTATTGGTCAAAAGCACTCAGAAAAAACAACTGCAAAAAACCAACCCCATCTGCAAGAAAATGACCCCCTTGTGATTAGCAGTCATGTAGATCCTGTCTTTGAAGCCAGCTGCTGGCAACAATATTTTTTATTTCCTCAGTTGGGTGATATGGGAATACTGGGAACTTCTCGTAGTCATTCTGGTAGCTAGGTTTGCTCAGCTGAAGAAAGTCATGGCATCCTTGTTGTTTCAAAAATCCCTGAACAGATTCTAATGTCTGATGTTGCTCGGGTAGGTCCCCAAGAATTTGCCTTCCAGGCATACTTTGTGAAATTTTTTGGCCACTTCCAGAGAGAGATTGAGATTGAGCCCGCAGTCCCCTTCAGGCTAGGCACCCAAGACCTTTGGCCAGCTTTGGAGGGCGGTACCTGACTGGTGCCTTCACTTCCCTTAGCAGATCATGTTTTGCAAGCATTTCTGGCTAGCCCCAAAGAGAGAGTTGCTTGTCAGTGGCAGCTGAAGACCCCTGCGGGTTAGGTCCCTAAGCATTTTGGTCCTACTTTGGAGGGAGCTGCAGGCCTGGGAGCTACCATTGCCTACTCCAGGGAAGCTTCTGCAAATGTTGGGGATTCTTCCTCAGAGACATTTAGTTCTGGGTACCAGCTGCAAAGCCCTTCAGGGTAGAGACACAAGAAGTTGGGCCAATTTTAGAGAGAGGTGTATGCCTGGTAGCTACCCTTGCCTTCTCAACTTGGCATGCCTTTCCAAAATTTTGTCTTCCTCCATGATATGTTTTTCGTCTGTGGATGCTAAACTTGGATACCTCTAGGCGAGGTCTCCAAAAATTGTAGACAATTTTGGAGCTTGCTGCATGCCCGGGAGCTGCCTTTCCTGAAAGCAGTTAGTACTTAGGAAAAAGTTCAAACTAAGTTCAAACTATGGCATACCTGCCTTAGTTCTGGTCAAAAGCATCTTGCTGGCTTGGGATGCTAGGTGAATTTTGTCGAAATTGGGAATGAGGTGCATGCACAGTAGCTACCCATGCCTCCTCCCAGGCATACTTTGTGAATTTTTTTGGCCACTTCCAGAGAGAGATTGAGATTGAGTCCACAGTCCCCTTCAGGCTAGGCACCCGAGACCTTTGGCCAGCTTTGGAGGGCGGTACCTGACTGGTGACTTCACTTCACTTCTCCACTGCGATAGGGATACGTCCTTGGTAAGCTCTGAACCTTCTCCTTTTGGACACCTGGCATAGCATTTTGCTAGCACTATTATCATAGTAGTGTTACTGCAGTAAGCGTATTTATCAACAGCAATTCCAATTCCGTTATATCACAGAATCACAGAATCACAGAATTTCTAGGTTGGAAGAGACCTCAAGATCATCGAGTCCAACCTCTGACCTAACACTAACAGTCCCCACTAAACCATATCCCTAAACTCTACATCTAAACGTCTTTTAAAGACTTCCAGGGATGGTGACTCCACCACTTCCCTGGGCAGCCTGTTTCAATGTCTAACAACCCTTTCGGTAAAGAAAGTTCTTCCTAACATCCAACCTGAACTCTGCGAACTCTGCACTCGCTTTGCATCTCACTCACACAGCACAATCGCACACAGAGGCCTCTAGTACATCTCATTCATACCACAGGAATGTAATTTAGAATGATAACCAACCAAACAAGTATTGTCTCTGACTGTGTTCTTTGTGAAGTGATTTGTAACACTTCGTTTTAAACCCTTACACTTACACAAATACTTTCAACACAAAATACCTGGACATTTAAAAACACATACAATTATTAACACTCCAGTTAGTATCCCTCCAGCAGTCGAAAACATACTGTTTGTCTGCAGTTTCAGGAGATCTTTGCTCCTGCGGTGAGCAGCTGAGAGTGGAGTCCCCTCCGAGCAAAACACTCAGGGTGCACCTAGGGGCGTCTGCGCCGCAGCCGATCCTGCAGCCGAGCAGAGTGTCTCCTGCCTGGCTCACCAAAATGACTCACAAAAAGCTGACTCCACAATCAGTAAGATTGTAAA
Source organism: Anas platyrhynchos (assembly GCF_047663525.1). Classification (NCBI taxonomy): domain Eukaryota; kingdom Metazoa; phylum Chordata; class Aves; order Anseriformes; family Anatidae; genus Anas; species Anas platyrhynchos. The sequence continues at coordinate 5,831,470 of NC_092615.1, forward strand.
GTAGGTATGTTTACTCAGTTCCGTGCAGCACGGGGTGGGTAGTCCCACCAAAGTCGTGCACGCCTAACGTGGCAACTTGCTTTAGTAAAGAGTTACATATACATGAACATTCCTATACATATGCATAACCTGTCCTTTTGTGAACAGTCCTCCTTATCTCAGACCCCTTGATTAAAGTCCGAAACATGAGGTTGTTTTTGATCTGGTTCTCGGGGTCCGAGAGGCTCCTGTTATCTGGTATAAGTGCAGCAGAGGCACAAATGTAGTACATATTCATTCTTAATCAATTGCTCTCTAATTTCTAATTCCAGTGTTTCAGCTTGCTCTTTTCTGGATCCACAGGTATTCTACTATTAATGTTCAAAGCCTGACAGACCCCGTCCTCTGTGAATCAAAATAAATGGGGTCTTAGAGGTTCTTTTGGTCATTCTATCATATAATATTGGATCATTTTTAATTTACTCTTTAATTTTCTGGGGCGCCTATTGTTCCAATTTCTAATCATTATTCATAATGGACTTTCTGGTCATATATCTGGTAATTTGCTCCCTTCCTGGTCCTTGGTCTTCGATTTTATCTGACCCATCTGGGAATTTTACTAGTGGCAATTCCCACAGCCCTTGGTTGCCCCTAGTGAGAGTGTCTTCCAGGGGGTTTAGGACCTATCACCCACCCACGTATCCCCGAATTCTACAGAAACCACTTCTATAGAATCACTCCCTTCACCGGCTAAACCCCTCCACAGGAGATTAGAACCGGTGAGAAAACAAAAAGACCTCCACGCTGACTTTAGAAGTCTCAGTTACACTCTCACACATGAACACTGGCAACCGCACCTTTACCCAACCGGATGGTATCCACTTATGACTCCGTCGTCTTCGTCCAAAATCCAACCGGACGGTATCCACAAACGTCTCTGCCGTCTTCGTCCGGGATCGAACTGGACGGTATCCACAAACGACTGTCGTCTTCGTCCAGAATCCAACCGAACAGTATCCACAAACGACCCTGTCGTCTTCATCCGGATCTTCGCACGCAGAATTATGGGCAAAAAAAACAGCCGGCAAGGCAGCTTAAAAAAATCAAATTCTTTGCTTACCTTTATTCAGGTTCAGGATGGCATTAGTCCCGATCCAACTCAAACAGGAGCCACCAAATGGTGGGGCGCCTCTCCTAGATCAAATCAGAATTCAGGAACCATAGCCATCCCGGATGAGCCCCCAAATTGTTAGAAATGGCTCAGTCTTCAAAGTAGGATTAAATAAAAAATAGGATTTATTAAAAGAATAGAGGTAAGCAAACAGCGCTGGGTGCACCAGGAGTCTCCGCTCCACCAGGACGCACACCAGCCACATCAAGTAGCTGATTTTTATACTCCTAGACTAATACATATTCATTACTACTTTTAAAAAAAATAGGTTATTATAATTAGTTTCCAGGGTCCAGTCCCTCCTGCTGGAGCATGCGCATCAGTCTCCGGTGGTCCCTCTGGGGGTCTCTAGGGGTCTTTCATGCTGAAGGCTCATAGTCTTCCTCTCCAAGTTTTTTTCTCATCCTTCCCCTTTGTACTCCTTGGCACCGTGTCAAGTGTATACAGCATCCCCTGCAGGTCTTGTCTCCTAGCCATCCTTCAGCTTCTTTTTTTTCTTCTTCTTAATCTCTTGGCCACCTGGCCAGATATCAGAGGCCTGCATAGTATCCCATAACAGTCACTAGTTGTTATCAGTTGTTCTGAAACCCCCAGACATCAAAGACTTCATACAAATAGCTTTCTTATTGACACTTCACCAGTAATTAAAACATTCTTCACCAGCCATTCACAGGGACAGTCACACCTATAGCAGTGTTAAGTTAATTTCGAAGAAGACAAAAAAAAGGCTGTAGCTGTTAGAAATTAAGTCCGGAATAACAAAAGCAAACAGATTCATAAATTTGAGGAGTATTTTCTGAAGACTTGATAAATTGACTAGAATGAGGGGGAGACTGGGACACACTGCATCTGTGGTTGAAGAATTAAATTGCCAGTGCAGGGCCCAGAGGCAGACAGGACTGTTCTTTATGGACATGAATTGTTAAAACATCCCTAACACCAGTGATAGGACCCATGGAATGGTGTTAAGCTGAGGCAGGGGAAGTTTAGGCTGGACATCAGGAAGAGGTTCTTCACCGAGAGGGTGATTGCACACTGGAACAGGCTCCCCAGGGACGTAGTCACTGCACCAAGCCTGTCTGAATTTAAGAAGTGATTGGACTGTGCACTTAGTCACATGGGCTAAACTTTTGGGCAGACCTGTGCGGTGCCAGGAGTTGGACTTGATGATGGACTTCAAACTCAGGATATTCTATGAGTTTATGATTCTATGAAGAAGAAGGAAGAAGAAGGAAGAAGAAGAAGGAAGAAGAAGAAGGAAGAAGAAGAAGGAAGAAGAAGAAGGAAGAAGAAGAAGGAAGAAGAAGAAGGAAGAAGAAGAAGGAAGAAGAAGAAGGAAGAAGAAGAAGGAAGAAGAAGAAGGAAGAAGAAGAAGGAAGAAGAAGAAGGAAGAAGAAGAAGGAAGAAGAAGGAAGATGAAGTGGAAGATGAAGTGGAAGATGAAGTGGAAGATGAAGTGGAAGATGAAGTGGAAGATGAAGTGGAAGATGAAGTGGAAGATGAAGTGGAAGATGAAGTGGAAGATGAAGTGGAAGAAGATGAAGTGGAAGAAGAAGACGAAGATGAAGTGGAAGAAGAAGACGAAGAAGACGAAGAAGATGAAGAAGACGAAGATGACGATGACGAAGACGAAGATGACGAAGAAGAAGACGACAAAGAAGACGAAGAAGAAGACGAAGAAGATGAAGAAGTGGAAGAAGAAGAAGAAGTGGAAGAAGAAGAAGAAGTGGAAGAAGAAGAAGAAGTGGAAGAAGAAGAAGAAGTGGAAGAAGAAGTGGAAGAAGAAATGGAAGAAGTGGAAGAAGAGGAACAGGAAGAGGATAAGGAAGAGTAGGAAGAGGAAGAGGAAGAGGAAGAAAATGAAGAAGAGGAAGAGGAAGAGGAAGAGGAAGAAAATGAAGAAGAGGAAGAGGAAGAGGAAGAGGAAGAGGAAGAGGAAGAGGAAGAGGAAGAGGAAGAGGAAGAGGAAGAGGAAGAGGAAGAGGAAGAAGAAACGAAGAAGACCAGGAAAATGAAGAACAAGACAAAGAAGAAGAAGAAACAAAGAACACTAAGAAAACAAAGAAGAAGACAAAGAAGAAGAAGAAAACGAAGAAGACGAGGATGAAGAAGAAGAAACTATGTAAATCCTATGACTGCAAAAATAGAAGTCGGGGCTCAGGAGGAACAGCCAGTGTTGGAAATGAAAAAAAGCAGCCCGTTTCTTCAGAGTCTTTAGCCTATGCTACTAAGAAAAACAAAACAAAACAAAACAAGAGGAGAGGAGAACAACAGCGGGAAATTTACCTATTCTCCAGGTGTTCAATTGCAAAGCCTCCTCTGGAGGATCAACAGCTGTGAATTCAGTGTGCTTAGGAGAAATCAGATCTACGTCTGAACCACAACTATTTCAGTAGTATCACTAACTTATGTTACTCTGAAGAAGCAGTCAGCACCGTTTCTACATTAGGAAATACCTGAACAGAGTCTGTTATTCACAGGAATTATTCAGGCAGGCTTCTTTAGGAAGGCTGGGTTTCACTAGAACATTACTAGCCTGTAAGCCTCATGGCATCACCTTCCATCTGGACTGCTAAACCTCCTTGCTCCCTACTATCTTCTTTGCCAAGATACAGCTGTCCACATTTACTTTTCCTACTTGGCTGGACTCAACTTAAGAAGCGATCTTGCAACTCTTCCTCTTGTTTGCCACTTAATCATCACACCAAATGAAAACTATTTGCCTTTCACCTCTTTATTTCAGGCCTTCTTTCCTAGTGGTCATTCAAAACTGGGAAAAAAATAGTCTAACAAGTCGGGGTTTTTTTGGATTTGATAATAAACCTGCAGACTGGTAAGTCATCAAGCACTTCGAGACTGTTTGAAATAATCTCTACATTAATAGAAAAGGAGTACTGCACATTTCTGCTCAGGAAGAAAATCACGGAAAATGTAAACTTTGATTTTAGATGTTGAATTTGTTGCAGTGAGATCTTCCTCATCGCATGATTATATTTGGATTTAAACCGTAGTATCTATGGAGAGACCAAGAGTAGGACAAGAACAGCACAGAGTTCAGCATGAAGCCAATCAGGAGCTCAAGTTTGTATTCTTTGTATTCAACTTTATCCTTCTCTTGCTGGAAGGACCTGCTTTTTGTTTTTAGTCTCGTCCTGTGTATCTTGGCATCTCTCTGTAACAGCTGAGGAGGAAAGGTTTTTAGAGCTACATTCAGTGTCACACTTGAGAGAGGAAGTTTGCCGCAATTTCTCACCAGGCTCAGAAGACTCTTTGCCGTACAAAACGTTTTCTTTTGAAATGAGGTCACGTTCTTTTGATCTTCTTGGTTTCTCCTTGTCTCCACCGTCATCACATTGGTACTGTGCGAGGTATTCATCCTTCCCAGCAGATTTCGGAGGGTCCGCGACACTGCACAAAATAAAATCACATTTCTCACTTCTGCTGAAGGACGTGAAGATTAACAGTAAAACCTTCCAAAGGCAAAGAAACAAACAAAAACCTCCGGACTACAGGAACACTCGCAAAGATATGCCATTTAGAAACCTCTCCTGTGATTAGGACACCTTCTTCAGCTCCCAGAGAAAGTGCTTTCTCCCCTCTTGCTTCTGAAGCCATTGCACTAAAAAAGCAAACGCATCTGTCTCCCTCCACATGCTGCTGCTCTGAATAAGAGCCAGAAGATTCAAAACCACCCTATTTGGTCTCCCCACATAGCCGAAAAAACACCACTTGAAACAGAGTTTTCTACCTCTCTCCCACAAATTTACATTCACATATCCTATGACTGCAAAAATAGAAGGCGGGGCTCAGGAGGAACAGCCAGTGTTGGAAATGAAAAAAAGCAGCCCGTTTCTTCAGAGTCTTTAGCCTATGCTACTAAGAAAAACAAAACAAAACAAAACAAAACAAAACAAAACAAAACAAAACAAAACAAAACAAGAGGAGAGGAGAACAACAGCGGGAAATTTACCTATTCTCCAGGTGTTCAATTGCAAAGCCTCCTCTGGAGGATCAACAGCTGTGAATTCAGCGTGCTTAGGAGAAATCAGATCTATGTCTGAACCACAACTATTTCAGTAGTATCACTAACTTATGTTACTCTGAAGAAGCAGTCAGCACCGTTTCTATGTTAGGAAACAGCTGAACAGAGTCTGTTGTTCACAGGAATTATTCAGGCAGGTTTCTTTAGGAAGGCTGGGTTTCACTAGAACATTACTCTGCAAGTCCCTTCTATTCCTTTTCCCCTTAGAATCTGGGGATGTTTCAGCTAAAAAAGGAGGGCAGAAACACTCTCCGTAGGTGTCCACCATGTAGTAAAACAGCGGTGTGTACCTGGTTAACCTCTGCAGCCAGCATTTCTATTTGCAGCAGTGCCCTGACCCCAGCCTCTTCCTGAGCTCCGTCCTGTGCTGCTCGGATGCTCCCGCTGCTCAGACACGGGGGCTTAGAGAGTCACCGGGCCAGCACAAGCCCCCGAGCTCACTGTCAAACTTCACATTTGGCATCTTTTACTTCACCAGCGCCACCGGACGAGGAGCCCAGCAATGCTTGACGCCGCTCTGGGCTCACCTAAACGCGGGGCAGGAAATTCAGATTCAAAGCTGTGAAGGTTTTTCTTAGTGAAAGCATGGAATGAGTGGCCATCGGTGACTAACCTTACAGGAAGGCATTCACTTTGTGAATGCTGCAGTGAGTGAAGACTGAAGGCGTTTTCTGAGTGACCTAAGGAGAGCCCTCCCCGAAAAGCAGGACGTTTTATTGTCTATGTAACATCTCCTTTGAAGGTTGGAGCACGAGATCCACCAGGTTTAAAATCTCAAGACACGGATCTGCCACCACAGAAGCAATACATTTCATCTACTAAGCCTAAATACCATATTTTGCCTCCTCTGTAGGTTTAAAAAAACACGGCCACGCTTGAAGGAATGCATTCTCAGATATTCTACGTATTTACAGTGCTTTAATTAATACCACAGACATGTTGTGCTGTTTAGGGGAATTTGCAATTACATTTTCATTTCCAACCAAACGCAGCCTGACACAAATTGGGAGCAACAGGAACTAATCATCTGGAAGCCAGGATATGCATCATTCGCCGTTTTCTAAGAAAATGACAAAAATATAAAACCCCAGCAGTCTGAGAACGTGAGCACTGAGGTAAAGGCCTGATCAAACAAACGCGCACAACTATGATTTGTCCTTTTAACTCAGCAAAAGTCTGCAAACTGCCATGGTAGCAAATGAGGAGAAGGAGCTGGTATTTACAGAAGTTGCAGCTGAAGATTCAGATAAACCATTCGGGTCGATGCTCCCTTCCTGCAGGTTTAAGCTGCGGTCACATCGCCTATTTCAAACCCTTTTGATTTCTACCAGTCACCCCAGATCCCACCTATTTTGCACATTTTCCAATCAATGAATTCGCTACATGATTTCTGGGGCAGAAGAGCAGGCCTGGTGAAGAGGAGCATGCCTGGTGCCATCATTCAATCAAATCAAAAGCGTCCAGGAGAAGCCCGGGGTGTGGTACTCACAGGGAATGTTTGTGAGCAGCCAAGTTCAGCAGAAGAGAATAGGCAGGACTGGAAGCCCAGGGGAACGAGATGCATCTGTTGTTGTAGGCAGCCCCAGCAAAACGTTACAGCTTCACTAGCCTGGGGCATGATTCCCCCCTTCCCTTTTCACAGCCAAGTACAATATTAGCTTGCCTTTTCTTTTTTTTTATTATTATTATTATTTTTATTTCTTTTTGCCATCGTCAGGCTGAGGCCGGCTGAGAATATTTTGTGTCTAGACTAATAAATGTTTCTGCGGATTTTGCAAGAGCGGCTTATGGGAACAGAATCCACTTTTTGTTTTCTGCTGGAGGAAAAAAAATAAAATAAAAATAAAGGAGGAGCATTAAAAGCAACCAAGCACCCCCGTGCATTTGTTTGAAATTGCATATTACGGTGCTGCTATTTTATGTGCAATCAATACATAATTTGGAAGAAAAAAATGCTTTTAAAATTCAGAGCTATCCCTGAGCAGCTAAGGTTCTCTTGGAAACTGAAGGAGGAGTCTGAAATGATTGTTCTTGTGTTTGCATCCCCCAGTGGGAAAGGCAGCACACAAGTAGAAACCACTGTGCTTTGAGGCGGCATGAATCATTAAGAATAAAGATCCCCCCCGCCTCCCCCCCCAGTTAAACATGAGATATTAAAACTGAATCTAGGACAAAGGTAAACTAAACAGACTCCTTCCTTCCCGGGCAGTCAGTGGGTTAAATCAAATATCAAAGGGGCAACATCAACCTTATAACTTCCTCTGCCGAAATTAAAAAAAAAAATAAAGGTAACTTCTATTTTGCCTGCCCCGACCCCAATCGCATCGCCCAAATGGGTGCAAACTGCTGGGATATGTGAGGGCCCAAGCCTATATTTTCCCTTTTTAGTATTTGTTGGAGGAGGGCGGGGTATCTCCAGATGAAATGGCTGACCGAGCTTTTTATTTCCTCGCTTTGGGTGGAAATGACTGAATCTTTGCAGGCAGCGGAGCAGTGCTCGACCGTCTCTCTCGGCCTCCCCGTGTGGGAAGAGCCCTGCCGGGAGCAGCCCGCGTAACCCTCAGATGCCAGCCCCATCAGGATTAGGTCCAGCAATGGGATGTTGGCTCCTCTAAGTGAGGATGCATCCTCTCGAAACACATACACAGAGATTTAAATGAGATATTCCCAAGAACACCTGCCTATTCTTTCAGCACGTGTGCAAAGAGTAAATTCATTTTACTTCATTCCTCTTTTTCTCAACTCTCCCCTCCTTCCTCTGGAAGGAAACAGCCAAGCAATATTAGCAGGGCCTTCCTTTTCCCCTGGTGGAGTCCAAGAACGCGAGAATTGAGAAAAGCGACTTGTCAGGAATCAAGTTTAAAAAGAGTGTTTGTGGACTGCGAGGTAAAATACTGGAAGCTGTAATCAGAAACACAACTTTTAACTAAAAAAAACTTCTTTCCATTGTAAATTATTCCAGTTAGTGAAATAACAAATTAGTTCTCTGCTCAGCCACAGCCTCCTCCACCAAATTTAAGTAGAACCTGCAAAGAAGTTGAAGTTGTAAAACATTTGTCAGATGCAAGGGGCAGCATTGCGTGGGTTAGCATCACGCTCAGATGCCCACAGTACCAACAGGTGCTTTCTTTCCAGAGGCACCAGCTCCTCCAAGAATTCCCTGCACGAAGAACTGAAGAAGCTACAGGCAGGGTGAGCCTTCCTCAGTCCTCATCCTCACAGCGAGGAGTACTGGGGACGGGGAGCTGTGTTTCGGCTTGCTAAGAAGCAGAAACCCCCCGAGTTTTCAGGCGGGCTCCGTTCAGCTCCCCTTGTGACTGCTGCTCGGGACACGACCCTGCCTTGCTCAGCACCCTCGACGCCAGCAGGTGCTGCTGCTGGCAGCTGCCCTATGTATACAAAAAAAGAAGAAACCAACACAGTATTTTCCTGCTTTTAAGTATATCCCGAAGATTTACTAGGCATTGTGACGTTCTGCAGAAGCCCACAGCTGTAACTAAGGTTTGTGGGGTGTAGAGGGGCTGGGGGCTAAACAAGGCCAAGAAGAGCCACATCTCCTCCCTGGTTGTCTCCCCTGTACTCTTTTTAGGACATCCAACATTCCCAGATCTCGTTTTGTCCCAGTGACCAAACAGGAGCCTGGCACTCATGCACTACGCCTTAAAACCTCTACAAACCGTGCGCCTAAGTCACAGCACTCATTATAAGCCGGCAGCTCTTTCTGGTCTCACAAACTATATGTGGCTTGAGAGATGCTCTCAAGATTCAGGGCGCTGAACACCTGCAGCCTTTGCCATAACCATGACAAAGTTCAGGAGCTCCCTGCTGGCTCCAAGGGTGGCTCCAACAGCGGCTTCAAGCTGTGGGTCAAGAAGGCCAAGACACCCAACGAGAACCTGCAACACCAAGTGGCTTTCTGGAACAGCTCCAAACACAACTGGAAGCCTGTTGGTTTTTTTGAAAGTGAGCTCTTCTGGACCTGTTAGGTGCAAGCAGAAGTCAAACTTTCAAAGCATGTTTGCATCATTAAGCTCTCCATGATCTATCTCCAAGGTCTTCTAAGAGCTAGTAGCAACGTGGTCAGAGTTCTTGCCTGTTTTTCCCTTCACGTTCTCCCACGTCAGCAGCCGTGTGCTCCCTTTGGGCTGACTTCCAGAGCTGGGTAGAAAGGATCCCCTGGAAGCAGAGATGCTGCTTTATGCAACACCTTGCAGCTCACTGCACTCTGAAGGGTACACAAAAAGAGGTGAGTGGTCCTGGTGTGGTTCCTTCCAGCTCTCAGAAAGGCAAGAGAACTGGAAATGAACCATCAGCCAAAGGGAGGCACGGCGCAGCGTTATGAAATGCCATCTGGCTGCTACAGGATAAGGAAAGGAGGCATTTTTGGTGGCTCCCATCTCCACAGAAAAAGAAACAACTATTTATGCAGCAGAGTGGTTGGAGTATTTCAGGAGGCCCTGAGCTACCCCAAAAACCAACAATGAAACCACAAACCAAACCGAAACCAAACCAAACTAACATGATGGACTGCAATAAAAGATGAAAATCAGAATTAATACTACCAATGACAATAAAGATGTTGAAAACTTGAGTCATCACATCCCTTGTGTAGACTGGAGGAAGCACCTTTAGTGCCTGATGTGACAGTGTCAGAAAGTTAATTAATAACACCACAGAACTGGATTCCTGTGAGCACACACTCGGCAAAGGTGATACAACCGACAGCCGGACTTGAACACTGATACTGGTACCTGACTGGGAAATAGCGAGGAAACAAAGGGAGGAGGGGAAACCGTGCTATCCTGAAAATTGCATCACTTGTTTACAAGTCACCGGCAACTCCGAGGCAAACCATCTCGGGCATTTATGAATCAGTGACCTCACGTCTCTGGCACAGGACGGAGAGGGAATACCGACTGTGAGTTCACAGAAGGGAACAGCGCGTCCAGGCCCTCCTGCACTGCGCCAAATGTGGTCAGAATGTCCCCTCCCCTCATCACCCCAAAACTTATCACGTAGGACTTCTATTAAACAGACCCCAAAGAGCTCGTTCTGTCAATTTTGCAACAGGCTCAGGATTTCTCAAAATTAGAGAGGCTAATTTCATAATATACAAAAATATTGCATCTGGCACAGGGGAATTCTCAGCTAGACTTCAGCCTTGAGACACAAAGCGAAACTGACCATAGAAATAGAGATTGGCCAGAGCTCAGCCACAAGAGAGTATGCCTCCGTTATATTTATTACGTGCAAACAGAACTAGAAAAACAGTTTACACTGACTTGCTGCTTTAGAAGTTAGTTCCATAAAGATGGAAGAAATTCTCAACTCAAACTTGAAGAAAGCATCAGACTTCAAAACCAGTCGTAGATCTTTGAAGTAAGACTGTTATGAATTCAGAAGTCACATCCAAACAAAAAGATCATTTATATTAATGGTAACTAGATTAAAAAAAAATTAATCCTGTCCCTCAGGCTTTGTAAGTGACTGGGGGAAAAACAGCGCAAGGATAGTAATAAGCCTAAGTGAAACACCACAAACTGCTAAGGGAAGCAAAAGACCCAAGGAAACAGCCTTTTTGGTACATTAGGAACAAAAGGAATCCTAACAACAGCACAAAGTCCATCACTTGACAGAAATTCTTCAGCGTAGAGAAATTTACAAAAGGCAGAACCGTTCAAAAGCCAGCTCTAACAGGCTCCAGGGACGCATGGACACGCAGTGATAAACATCGGTTTTCCCAGTAATAACCAGCAGAGATAAATGACGACAATTACAGCTAGCAAACGGAGCGCTGGATGCAGCTGAAGCAGGCACAGGTCATCGAGGGCTTGGCAAGAGAAGAGAGAGCCCAGGAGAGGCACAAGAAGCATTCAAGGAGTAGGAAAGCCTCACAAAGAGAATGCGTGCCCTACCTCCAAGTGTTATGTCTCAAACTTGTCTTTGTTAAACAAGCACAGTGCACAGGTGCTTTACTGAAATGCAGAGGGCTTTTTGGCTGAGGAAAGCTAGTAGGACTGCCAGCCTGAAGTTAGCAGTCACCTCATTTAGAAAAAATGGCACCTCCTTCTAACGAGCTCCGGGGAACCCAATTAACAGCGTAACTGGAAGAGGCTGCCTTGCCGGCAATGTTTCAAGACGGTAACAAATGGGTTTTCTACTTAATGTCTGCTTGTTCGGGGAGGTTTGGACTTACAGCCTATGGCATTCGGGTCCTGGGGTTTGCCTCATACAGGTTGTTCTCCACAGCTGGACCAGGTTCCTCAGAGCACCCACCAGCTCCTTGTGCGTGAAACCCCTCTGAGCAAACACCAACACAGCACAGGCTGCTGCTTAACACCAGCAGCGCAGCTTTCCAAACTCCCCTCTCCTTTCCCCTTCCTTTCCCCCTCCAGCGGGCTGCTCGTGTTCACCTCAGGCCTTCCACAACAAAGCCCCCTTTGCACGGATCGCCGTGCACTTTGACAGCCCCAAGGCGCTCTCTGGGGCGCCTGTCCCGGCTGGGACCGCCACCCCAGCCTTGACTCACCCTTCAACGAAGCCAAACTCCTCCGTCAAGCCTGACAGGGAGCCCCAGCACCTACCGGGCAGCGCTGACAGCCGCAGCCTCTCCGCTCCCTCAGCGCCCCGCCGCCGCCTCCATTAGGCGCCTCGCCCCGCCGGCTGCCGATCTCCAGCGCCGCGCAGCACCTGGGGGACAGCCGGGCGTCAGGGCGGCCCCCGGCACCGCAAAACCCCCCGGCAGGGCTGGGGACATGGCCCCGCTCCCCTCCCACCGCCACACCGAGCGCGTGTGTGTATATATAGAGGGGGGGGGGGGGGGGGAGCCCGGTCTCGGCTGGCTCCGTCCCGTTTCAAGGCACGGAAAGCGAAGTTGCTCGCCCTGCCCGTGTGCCCCCCATACCCCCGGCTCTGTCACAGCCCAACCGCGCCCCGTTCCCCCCTCACAGAGCCGGGGAAGGGGTGCTCGCAGCCGCCCCTCTCCTCAGGGCCGGCCGGGGGAGCGCCTCGCCTTCTCCCCGGGGGTCTCCCGTGGCCGCTTGGGGTCGCCTCCCGCAGCCGCCTCGCCCCCCTCTCCTCTCAGCCCCGCCGCCTGCCTCCTCCTCCGCCGCCGCCGTTTTGCGTCTCCGGGAGTCGTCCGCTGCCGGCGGGGCGGGCGCTGAGCCGTCGCCGAGTCCCAGCTCCGCCGGCCGCCCGGGCCCTCGCCTCGCAGCCCGCGGCGCCCACTCGCATCCTCCCGGCGCCTCGCAGCCTCCCCCCCCCGTCCCCGGGAGGGTTTGAGAGCCGGGCAGGGCCGGGCAGCGGCGGGCCGCGTTGCCTCAGCCTCCCCCGGCAGGGAGCGGGGCGGAGCCGCTCCGCCCAGCAGGCGGCGGCCGGCCCGGCCCGGCTCGGCTCGCCTTGGCTCAGGGCATAAAGGCGCTGAGGGCGCCCGGCTCCCCGACCTCGGCTTCTTCTCCAGCCCCGAGTTCCCCTCAGGTGCCCGGTGCTGAGGGAGGAATGCCCTCCGGGGCTGGCTGGGACACCCCCAAAACCTTTGGAGAAAAAACAAACAAACAGCGAACAAACAAAAAACCCACCCCCAAACCCCTTTTTTTCCACCTCCAAGTTGAATAAAGAGGAGCTCTTCCTTCAATACGTGTCCAGATATCTTAGTCTATGCTTCGCTTTAACTCCCACTACGTACTTCTCTTCAATACGCTGTGTTTCCACATACCGCTGCTTTTAGCAATGTTTTTACCTCAGACGCTAAAAGTTGATCTTTTCCCCAAGTCAGAAAAACCAGAATGGGGCTTCTGGGAACCCTTAGCTGTGACAGCTGTTCATGTCCAACCGAGATTTACACCTTTATATATATTTAACTGTGAAGGTCTTCTTCTCTCCAGACTAATAATGGGGAGAAGTTTGCCCAAAACTTTGAAGAGCAAAAGTTTTGATGCCAGGAACGCTCCTGCTTCCTCGTTGCCTGTCATTCCCTTTTGTCCTGGTTTCAGTTAGCACAGAATTAATTTTCTTCCTCCTTCAGCAGTGCAAGTTGACCCTGCAGAGGGTATTCCAATTCCTGTAACGGGGTCAGAGAAACGAGCTGTAGCAGTGCAAGCTGCCCCTGCAGAGGGTATTCCAACCCCTGTAGCAAACCCTGTAACAAAGTCAGAGAAACGAGCAGTAGCAGTGCAAGCTGCCCCTGTAGAGAAGGTGAAAAAATGGTATAGAGATTCAGGTCATTTACACACACAGAATCACAGAATCTCTAGGTTGGAAGAGACCTCAAGATCATCGAGTCCAACCTCTGACCTAACACTAACAGTCCCCACTAAACCATATCCCTAAGTTCTACATCTAAACGTCTTTTGAAGACTTCCAGGGATGGTGACTCAACCACCTCCCTGGGCAGCCTGTTCCAATGTCTAACAACCCTTTCAGTAAAGAAATTCTTCCTAACATCTAACCTAAAACTCCCCTGGCGCAACTTTAGCCCATTCCCCCTCGTCCTGTTAGAACGCAGAGAGTCTTCTGCCAATCCAGGTAAGGCTTCTGCCAAAACTAGGTATAGAGATGACGAAGATGACGACGACACTGGGCCATCAAGGATTCAGGAGGAGGAAGATGAGGATGTCGAAAAATCAACAGTAACTACCCGAAGCCTAAACGAGCGCGAGCTACGAGATGTGTGAAAAGATTTTGGTCGCTGTATAGGTGAGCAGCTTGTCACCTGGCTGCTCCGGTGCTGGGACTCTGGAGCCAATTGTGTGGAATTAGACGGCAGGGAAGCCAAGCGGCTGGGATCCCTTGCTCGAGACGCCGGCATTGACAAAGCAATTACAGATGGAGCACAATCCACCAGCCTCTGGAGGCGTCTCCTCTCAGCTGTGAGGGAAAGGTATCCCTTCAAGGAAGAACTTTTATGTCTACCAGGCAAGTGGACCACTATGGAGAAGGGAATCCAGTACCTGAGGGAATTAGCCGTACGGGAAGTGATTTATGAGGATCCAGACCTCAGACAAACATCCAAAGATCCAGATGAAGTCAAGTGTACACGACCCATGTGGCGGAAGTTTGTACGGAGTGCACCATCATCATATGCCAGCTCATTGGCAATAATGGCCTGGAAAGAGGATGAGGAACCCACAGTGGATGAAGCGGCTAAACAACTCCGGCAGTACGAAGAAAGTCTCTCCTCTTCCTTACAGGCCTGCGTCTCAGCTGTGGAGAAACTTTCTGAAAAGGTTCACCAACTTGAAGAGAATCTATTGTCCTCCCCACCTGAACTAACCAGTGTCCACCGACCAAAAGAGAACACCTGGGAGAAACTTTCTGAAAAGGTTCACCAACTTGAAGAGAGATTATGCTCCTCCGCACCTGTACAAAGCAGTGTCTCAGCTGTCAGGGGTAGGCGTTCACCCACACAAGGAAGACGATATGGTGGGTACTCACCCCGTGCCACCCTGTGGTTTTACTTACGAGACCATGGAGAGGACATGAGAAAATGGGATGGAAAATCTACCGTGACCCTAGAGGCACGGGTACGTGAGTTGCAAAAGAAAACAATCAGGAAAAAGGGATTCTCCGAAAAGTTTGCTGCTCCAACTTCCAGCAGACAGTCCTTCAAACACAGAAATGAAGAAGATTCTGACCAGGATTAGGGGGGCCCTGCCTCCAGCCAGGGGGAGGAAAGGGACAATCGAGTTTATTGGACTGTGTGGATTCGATGGCCTGGCACATCACGCGCACAGAAGTATAAGGCTTTAGTAGACACCGGTGCACAATGTACTATAATGCCATCGAGCTATAAAGGACCAGAGCCCATCTATATTTGTGGAGTGACAGGAGGATCTCAGCAGTTGACTGTATTGGAGGCTGAAGTGAGTCTGACTGGGAATGAGTGGGAAAAGCACCGCATTGTGACTGGCCCAGATGCTCCATGTATCCTTGGCATAGACTATCTTAGAAGAGGATATTGCAAGGACCCAAAAGGGTTCCGGTGGGCTTTTGGTATAGCTGCCTTAGAGACAGAGGGCATTAAAAAATTATCTACCTTGTCTGGTCTCTCAGAGGACCCCTCTGTTGTGGGGTTGCTGAGGGTCGAAGAACAGCAAGTGCCAATCGCTACCACAACTGTGCACCAGCGGCAATACCGCACTAACCGAGACTCCCTGATCCCCATCCATAAGCTAATTCGTCAATTGGAGAGCCAAGAAGTGATCAGCAAGACCCATTCACCTTTCAATAGTCCCATATGGCCAGTGCGAAAGTCTAATGGCGAGTGGAGACTAACAGTGGACTATCGCGGCCTGAACGAAGTCACGCCACCACTGAGTGCTGCAGTGCCGGACATGCTGGAACTTCAGTATGAACTTGAATCAAAGGCAGCCAAGTGGTACGCCACAATTGATATCGCTAATGCATTTTTCTCCATCCCTCTAGCAGCAGAGTGCAGGCCACAATTTGCCTTCACTTGGAGGGGAGTCCAATATACTTGGAATAGGCTGCCCCAGGGGTGGAAACACAGCCCTACCATTTGCCATGGACTGATCCAGTCTGCGCTAGAGCAGGGGGAAGCTCCTGAACACCTGCAGTACATCGATGACATTATTGTGTGGGGTGACACAGCAGAGGAAGTTTTCGAGAAAGGGAAGAAAATAGTCCAAATCCTTCTGAAAGCCGGTTTTGCCATAAAACAAAATAAAGTCAAAGGACCTGCACGAGAGATCCAGTTTTTAGGAATAAAATGGCAAGATGGACGTCGTCAAATCCCAATGGATGTGATCAACAAAATAACAGCTATGTCTCCACCAACTAACAAAAAAGAAACACAGACTTTCCTAGGTGTTGTGGGGTTTTGGAGAATGCACATCCCAAATTACAGTCTGATTGTAAACCCACTCTACCAAGTAACCCGTAAGAAGAATGAGTTTAAATGGGGCCCTGAACAACGACAAGCCTTTGAACAAATCAAGCAGGAAATAGTCCATGCAGTAGCCCTTGGGCCAGTTCGAACAGGACCAGATGTAAAGAATGTGCTCTACACTGAAGCCGGGGAGAACGGCCCCACCTGGAGCCTCTGGCAGAAAGAACCTGGGGAAACTCGAGGTCGGCCCCTGGGGTTTTGGAGTCGGGGATACAGAGGATCTGAGGCCCGCTATACTCCAACTGAAAAGGAGATATTGGCAGCATATGAAGGAGTTCGATCTGCTTCGGAGGTGGTCGGTACTGAAGCGCAGCTCCTCCTAGCACCCCGATTGCCGGTACTAGGCTGGATGTTCAAGGGAAGGGTCCCCTCTACGCATCATGCAACTGATGCTACATGGAGCAAGTGGGTTGCACTGATTACTCAGCGGGCTCGAATAGGAAACCCCAGTCGCCCAGGAATATTGGAAGTGATCATGGACTGGCCAGAAGGCAAATACTTTGGGATATCATCAGAGGAGGAGGTGGGTCGTGCTGAAGAAGCCCCACTGTACAACCAGTTGCCAGAGAATGAAAAGAAATATGCCCTGTTCACTGATGGGTCCTGTCGTATTGTGGGGAAGCATCGAAGATGGAAGGCTGCTGTATGGAGTCCTATGCGATGAGTTGCAGAAGCTGCTGAGGGAGAAGGTGAATCGAGTCAGTTTGCAGAAGTGAAAGCCATTCAGCTGGCTTTAGACATTGCTGAACGAGAAAAATGGCCAGTTCTCTATCTCTACACCGATTCATGGATGGTAGCAAATGCCCTGTGGGGATGGTTACAGCAATGGAAGCAAAACAACTGGCAGCGTAGGGGCAAACCCATCTGGGCTGCTGCATTGTGGCAAGATATTGCTGCTCGGGTAGAGAACCTGGCTGTGAAAGTACGCCACGTAGATGCTCATGTGCCCAAGAATCGGGCTACTGAAGAACATCAAAACAACCAGCAGGTGGATCAGGCTGCTAAGATTGAAGTAGCTCAGGTGGACCTGGATTGGCAGCATAAAGGTGAATTATTTATAGCCCGATGGGCCCATGACACCTCAGGCCATCAAGGTAGAGACGCAACATACAGATGGGCTTGTGATCGAGGGGTGGACCTGACCATGGACGCTATAGCACAGGTTATTCATGACTGTGAAACATGTGCTGCAATCAAGCAAGCCAAACGGTCAAAGCCTCTTTGGTATGGAGGACGATGGCTGAAATATAAATATGGAGAGGCCTGGCAGATTGATTACATCACACTCCCTCAAACTCGCAATGGCAAGCGCCACGTACTTACAATGGTGGAAGCAACCACCGGATGGCTGGAAACATATCCTGTGCCTCATGCCACCACCCGGAACACCATCCTGGGCCTTGAAAAGCAAGTCCTATGGCGACATGGCACCCCAGAAAGAATAGAATCAGACAATGGGACTCACTTCTGAAACAACCTTATAGACACTTGGGCCAAAGAACATGGTATTGAATGGGTGTATCACATCCCCTATCATGCACCAGCCTCCGGGAAAGTTGAACGATACAATGGCCTGTTAAAGACTACCTTGAAAGCAATGGGCGCTGGGACGTTCAAAAACTGGGATACGCATTTGGCAAAGGCCACCTGGTTAGTCAATACTAGGGGATCTACCAACCGAGCTGGACCTGCCCAATCAAACCTGTTACGTACTGTAGATGGGGATAAAGTTCCTGTAGTGCATGTAAAAAATATGCTGGGTAAAACAGTCTGGGCTACTCCTGCCTCAGGAAAAGGCAAACCTATTCGTGGAATTGTTTTCGCTCAGGGACCTGGATACACTTGGTGGGTGATGCAAAAGAACGGAGAGGTCCGGTGTGTACCTCAAGGAGATTTAATACTGGGTGAGAATAGCCCATGAACTGAATTGTACCATGTTAATTAGTATATTACACTGTATGTTATCACTACCATGATTACTATAGGTGACTAATTAGAATGTATGGAAAAGAGTGTAACCTGAGCATGACATAAATGGTATGGAATAAGGGGTGGATAGATGTCCTGGTTTCAGTTAGCACAGAATTAATTTTCTTCCTAGTAGCTGGTGGAATGCTGTGTTTTGGCTTAGGATGAGAAGAGTGCTGATAACACCCCGATGCTTTAATTGTTGCAGAGCAGTGCTTATACTAAGCCAAGGACATCTCAGCCTTTTGTTCTGTCCTGCCAACGGACAGGCTGGGGGTGCAGTAAGAGCTGGGAGGGGACAGACCCAGAACAGGTGACCCAAACTAGCCAAAGGGGTATTCCATACCATCTGACGTCATGCTAAACAATATATAGGGGTGGCTAGCCGGGGGAAGGGGGCCGGACTGCTCGGGGTTAGGCTGGGCATCGGTCAGCGAGTGGTGAGCAATTGCATTGTGCATCACTTGTTTGTACATATTATTATTATTTCCCTATTATCACCATATTATTATTATTGTTATTATTGTTATTATTATTTTGTTATTATTATTTTCCTGTCTTATTAAACTGTCTTTATCTCAACTCACGGGCTTCACTTTCCATTTCTCTCCCCCGTCCCAGAGAGGGAGGGGGGAGGGTGAGCGAACGGCTGCGTGGTGGTTAGCTGCCGGCCGGGTTAAACCACGACACCTTTTAAGTATGAAATTTTCCAGTTGCAATGCAATGAGCTGACTGTGGTTCCATAGGTAAAGATGCATTTAGGATACCAGGTTTTCAACATCATCTTGAAGTGGATAAGAAGAAACACATTTTTGCCTCAGTGATATTTTTTTTTCCTCTCCTTTGCCTGGAGATGCAATGAAAGCTTCCTGTTGTCCGCTTAACACAGGCATCTTCTTCACGGTAGCTTTTTAAATACAGTGCTAACAACACAGCTCTTTGTTCCCTTCTGTACATCTACTGAAACGCAGATCGTAGTAACATGACATCGTTTGATGTCAGGCGTAGGTCAGTCTTGGAAAAAGCTGCCACCCCTAACACACTGACGAAAACGTCGGCATTGAGTTGCACCTGGCTCACGATTTGCCAGTGTTTGCCTAGAAATCTCCATGGTTTATATAGCATAGATAGATCCTGAAACAATTGAGAAAAGTTAGACTTGGAGCACTGTGTCCAGCAGTTCTGGGCTCCCCAGTACAAAAAAGACAGGGGTCTCCTGGAAAGAGTCCAGCGGAGGGCAACAAAGATGATAATGGGTCCTGGAGCATCTCCCCTGTGAGGAAAGGCTGAGAGACCCGGGGCTGTTCAGCCTGGAGAAAAGACTGAGAGGGGATCTCCTCAATGTGTATAAATATCTGAGATGTGGTGGACAGAGGGATTTGGCCAACCTCTTTTCAGTGGTTTGTGGGGACAGGACAAGGGGCAATGGCCACAAAATGGAGCCCAGGAAGCTCTGCACCAACATGTGAAAGAACTTCTTCACGGTGAGGGTGACGGAGCACTGGGACAGGCAGCCCAGGGAGGTTGTGGAGTCTCCTTCTCTGGAGATATTCAAGGCCCATCTGGATGCCTACCTGGGCAACCTGCTCTAAGGAACCTGCTTTGGCAGGGGAGTTGGACCCGATGATCTCTGCAGGTCCCTTCCAACCCCTACAATTCTAACAAAAAGGACTGGTTCATATTCATACTGGTGCCTCAGTGGTGGAAGACGCTTATTAGACTGGCCTAGAAACCTGAAGTAATGTGCTCAGGAGTGCTAGCTAGCATCCCAAAAACTCAGCCCTGTAGAATGCAGTCACGGGAGAAAGATGACAATACACTTAAAACAGATTAGGAAAAAAGCTAGGAAGCAGAAATGGATATTTTTATGGTGTGTACTCTTTTGAGCACCTCAGAAGTTCTTGTCACCTGTCTTGTCTGTGATTCCTCAACTTCATGTTCATTATATAAAGGATTTCTCAAAAAGTCATTTTAGAGAACAAGAAAAGCAAACCATATACACAATCCCATTAAAAATGTCAAGCATAGATAAAAAACATCATACGATGGGTGAACAATGTCTGACGGGTAGGGCTCAGAGGGTTATGGTAAATGGGGCTACATTAGGCTGGTGGCTGGTCACCAGTGGGGTCCCCCAGGGCTCTGTTTTAGGGCCAGTTCTTTTAAATGCTTTTATAAACAATTTGGATGTCGGACTAGAAGGTGTTTTGAGCAAATTTGCTGATGACACTAAACTTGAAGTTGTTGACTGTTGAGGGTGGAAAGGCCTTGCAGAGAGATCTGGACAGATTGGAGAGCTGGGCGATCACCAACCGCATGAAGTTTTACAAGAGCAAGTGCCGGGTCCTGCACCGGGGACGGGGCAACCCTGGTTATATGTACAGACTGGGCGATGAGATGCTGGAGAGCAGCTCTGCAGAGACGGATCTAGGGGGGTCGTGGTTGACAGCAAGTTGAGTATGAGCCAGCAGTGTGCCCTGGCAGCCAGGAGGGCCAACCATACCCTGGGGTGCATCAAGCACAGCACTGCTAATCAGTTGAGGGAGGTGATTGTCCTGCACTGCTCCGCGCTGTGCAGCCTCACCTCGAGCACTGTGTGCAGTTCTGGGCACCACAGTACAAAAAGAACATTAAACTGTTGGAGAGTGTCCAGAGAAGAGCTACGAAGATGGTGAAGGGCCTTGAGGGGAAGACATATGAGGAGCAGCTGAGGGCACTGGGCCTGTTCAGCCTGGAAAGGAGCAGGCTGAGGGGAGACCTCATCGCGGTCTACAGCTTCCTCATGAAAGAATCATAGAAACACAAGGTTGGAAAGGACCCACAGGATCATCTAGTCCAACCATCCTTCTATTACCATTACTACCTATTACTAAAATAGCAGTAAGCACAAATGAAAGCTTAAGAACACTTTCTATTACTATAAAAATAAATAATTTGTAATACATGGTTAGTAATATTTAGCAAACAGTGTGCTACCACCATCACAACGGCCTATTACCCCTTCTAGCTTCAGAGGCATCCTTATACATCCAAAATAGAGAGGAGGATATCAGCTATATGGATCTCTCTCAGCAGTGGTTTCACAACAATTAGAAGGAAGAAACAGTTCCTGAGAAGCCACAACAAGCTCAAGTTAATTTCTGGACTTTGAATAATTACTCCTTAAGTTCTCTCTCTCTCCATACAGTAGAGCACGCTCCTGACTAACTTGTACAGTGCACTCTGAATAGGAGAGATTTGTTTGCCTAAGCTAAAGGAAGAAATAGAAAACCAAGAAAGCTACTTAACTTTTAACACTTAAATTAAATGTTAAGTTACAAAAGTTCACAGGCCATGAGATAACATAAATAAATCCCTTCTCGAGCTAAAAGATCTCATTTTTTTTTTTTTCAGGAGCGGCCTCCCTGAATCTAAATAATCCTCTCACAGGCAGAACAGAGTGTCCGTTCTAACTCTTTATCAGATGTGGAAGAAGAGATCGAGATGACCAGTGCCTAAAAAAAAGAGGCACTCTCTTTTCAAGGCAGACTGATCGGCACAACAAATTTCATCTGTTCTCAAGCACAAGCAACTCTAAGATAAATGGGTTCAAGGATCTTCAACGTGAAGAGTGAATATCCAAGCGTATACTGGGAACACCTGACTTGGACCATGGACGCCTCACACAGATTTCTGAGGAGTTCGGACAGCTCCGAAATCATCTTTTACAGGAAGAGACCAGAGAATTTGACTCAGTGTAAAACTGGCACAGGCAGAAATCTCCCCAATTACAGATGCTCAAGCGCATTAGTTAAAAAGAGATTAGAGTGTGACTAGAGAGAAGTCTCAAACTCTTGTTATATACTTAATTTTCTCTCCAAGGATGGAACAACTGCTATCACCGTGCATGACTGGCTGTAGAGGGAGAGAGCAAGTGAAAGACTTAGAAAAGCACCTTCCCTTCGTAGTCCTCCCGCTCCCAAAATGGTTCCCAAGGAAGACTACTGACAGACTAAGGTTAACTGCTTTGAAAGGGCTGTGTGGGTGGACCCATTGTCTTCAAGTTCAAGCTTTTTCCTGCAGAAACTGCCAACAGTTATGCCAAATATAACAATGGTTTTACAAGATGGATAAACGTCTTCCAGACTGAAAGGGAGAAGTCGTACTGTTGTTGTCTATGCACAGACAGCTAAGCAGTGAAGAGCAATGCTAAACAACCACGATATCCCAGAACACACAAATACTGCGTAACAGTGACAGAAAGTGCTAGAATTCAAAACAAAAATTACCTCCACCAAATCGGTTTTGTCGTAGTCTTCTCTATGGTTGTAAATACACTGATTAATGACGCCATATACTTTTTCCAGGTGATAAATGTCAAATCCCTTCGTTATCTCAGTGACAAAGCATAACAGTTTCTGAAGACAACAATGGAGCAAAACAACAACTTTAGAATAGTACAAGATCCTTTGAATACGCTCTATATGTTTTCGGAGGTTGAACAGTAACAATACAAGTGAGAGCCTACTTTTTATTACGCTATTAAATAAAATGTGACACTTCAGAGAACAGATTAAATATCCCATGAGATTTCAGCAGGGAAAATGAGTTAATTTTTCATATTTCAGAGAAAGGAAAGGCTGAAATTTCGGACAATCTTTTACTACTAACCAATCTATCACATCAATGGTTGTAATTGCAAGTCGACTGCTCCCAAAGCAGCAGGGAATGACACGATCCTCTTTGTAGGACAGCTGCTGCCACAGCAAAGCCACTGTTGCATTTCATTAGAGAAGCATTGCAGCAGCGCGGGGCACTGTAAAAAGGCTGCAGATCTTGTAGATACAGCTGTGCCAGCTGGAAAAGGAAGCACCCTTAGGTGATTACCTTTACCCACGTGTGCCATGCCTACAACTCTGCTGGCAGAACAGATTGCTC
This sequence comes from Anas platyrhynchos, assembly GCF_047663525.1. Lineage (NCBI taxonomy): Eukaryota > Metazoa > Chordata > Aves > Anseriformes > Anatidae > Anas > Anas platyrhynchos. Next base: position 5,854,453 of record NC_092615.1, read on the forward strand.
AAACGCCCAGAGCAAAGGTGGATTAGTTTGCTCAATCCTACCTTTAAATTCAGGGGTGGGTAAATAGCAAAGCGACTGCTTGTAGCAATCACCTCTCTCTCACACAGTCATTTCTATTACCAAAGATGCAGAGATGATGATCTCTGGCACAGCAACAGTGACAAGCTAGTGGCAGCACCTTCTTCCACTGCCACAGCTGTCCATTACCTGTGTGAGCCTGCAAGCATGTAGCTTTAGGGAGCAGCCATACCAAATAGAAATACTACTGCCCCCTGGAAATAATGCTGCTTATCATCTTATCAGCAAACTCTGCCTCCCTCATGTATATATATATATATATATATACACACACACAATATAAGAAATTCTAATACTGCACTTTCAAGGAATTTCAGAAAAGTAGTCACTTCTCCATGGCTAGCTAGTTTACGTCGACCTGCTAACTTCATGTTTAAAATCATCACTGCAAGAAATAAAGATCCTTTTCAGGTTCTTAATACATCAAAGCATGAAAAAAAATCCCCAAATAAAAGCCCTCAAACCCATCATAAGAATTATGAATCATTAAAATGATATCCATAATAGTACTAGCAGGTTGTCAGTGTGGTATTTTAAAATTCAGCAAGGCCTTTTGTCTTAAAAATTAGGCAAAGAATCTGTCCCCTAAACTACAGATGACCAGAAGCAAATGGTAGCCTACAGAAATCTCCATGAGGTGTGGAAACTAAACAGTCACAGTGCATTACAGGCTGAATTATTTCACTATCTGTATGTCCTTCCAATTAATTGTTTTAATTGGCATTGGTTAACAAGGGGCTTAATTTGCAATTTTACATGACGCAGGAATATGTCCTATTTGAGCATTAAAAAAAAGCTGAAATTAGACATACTTTGAGCTCATAGCGATCTACAATAACTATGTAGTCTGTCTCCGTAGGGACTTGTACAGTGTTCTCACCACTTATCTGTTGCTGGTCTTCTTCCCAAGAACGTTCAGGAGTCACCGCTTGAAATGCCCAGGAATCTGGAAGGACACAGATTTCTTCAGTCAGGTTTTCTGTTTATCTAGAATACAGTCTCAGTGAAGTATCCTGTACCTGCCAAACAGTCTCTTTCTACAAATACAGAGACAGAATTGTTATCGTCTTCACTGAGAAATACTTGGCTTCTCCCTTCTTTCCAGCTAAAGTCACTGCTCCATAAAAATTAGAAACTAAGACAAAAAAAAGCAAACAAAAATACCCACAAACAAACCAAAAGCACTAATGAAAAGCTTAATAGTGGAAAAAAATAGTCATGTTGCCAATTCAGGTTAGGGAACACATCTTAGAGTACAACATTAGGGCTTAAGTCTCCTATTCCACATGTTACTCTGGATCCACGCATCTTGAAGTGCAGCTTTTTCACCTAAGCTGCTCGTTATTGGAAAGCACCTCGTACAATAAAAGAATGGCAGTGACTGCTGGCTTTCAGTTAGGTACCATTAGAAAAAAACAGACTTCAGAATCAAAAAACCAGCACCTACAGAAACATGTGGGCTTGGCTTGCACAATGAGGAGCAACATCATTACGGAATAAACTGTGTGATGATTTTTGAGAGCTGTAACAGAAAAAATAGAGTGAAATTGAAAGCTAAAGCTAATAAATAGTGCAATCCTCCTCAGCAAGAATAAGGTGCTAAAGGATCCGTTGGACTTCTCCCTTACCATTTGAAGTTGGATTTTCATTAGTTATAGTTCCCCATCTTGGTGGGGAATATCCACAAAGCTTAGCACTTTCCTTTTCAGTGTTAAGTTTTACTTGACAGATGTCAGAAACATGTTTGTCCACAAACTCTTCTTCATCACTATCGTTTTGGTCATCTGTTGGTACTCTGTTCTCTGTATCGAATTGAGAACTCCTCCTTCTCTTTGCTGCAGCATGCGCACAGTTGTTCCTTCTGCGCTTTCTTTCTGACGCACCTACAAAGAGACAGCATAAAAAAGTAATCCAAAACATAACCAAAAGAATTCTTTCTTCAAAATCCATTATCTTCATCTTACTTGACTGACAAGGAAAACAAAGGAACTGAGCTACCACTGCCTACATAATGCTGAGAAAAGAGTTGAAAGTTAATGGGGTCAGTTTGCTATTAAGATTAAAAACAAGCAAACAAACCACACACACTGCTATGGAATTTCATTCACTAAACAGTCACTTTCAGGATTTTACATGCTGAGGATTCTTACTTTGGATGGGCAATATTAATACAACGTGAGGTTATTTGATAAAGTCACTGTCTTACTGCATGAACTAATACAGATGAAAATCATAAAAGCCTCTGGAAATAAGCTCTCCTTCGAGTCTGGTATCAAGCTGAAGACTTCAAAAGCTGAATACATGTTTGGAAGAGATTAATTAATGAGACAATTTTAAGGGAATATTCAAAGGAGAAAAAACATGAAGACTTATACCTCGTATGCTTCCTGATTCAGTAAACCTTTTGTGAAAAAACAAACTTTGTGGTTTTGCCCAACATTCATAGTATTCATATAGTATTGCAAAAGGATATGGGTGGAGTCCATGGCAAAATTCCCACTCTCACTAGTTAGACTTCCCTCCTTCAACTGGAAATCACAGTATGAGGTAGCTAAGATTTTAGCATTTGGGGAAGGGAGGGGTGGAGTGGGGGTAAAAATACCATTTTGCATAATTAAAAACTAGTTAAGTATTCAGAAACTGCCATCCACAACATTTTTTACCTCAAGAATTAGCAATTTAGGGGCGACTAAATGGCAACTGGGCCGTCAAAGTTTTTTTTTTTTTTTTTTTTTTTTTTTTAATATTGTAAACCAACTTTCTTTGAACTTTAATTCATAACTATATTGAGTGAATGACCTGGATTTCTCTCTCACATTTTGAAGTAAATTTGAAGACAAAATACCTCTGGCATAAAGAGCCAGGCATCAGAGACACCTGTTGCGCCCCAAGAACAGAGAAGGTATGAATGACAAGAGCAGCTGAATAAAATGCAACTTACCATTAGAAATGGGTGTACTGGCATCTACAGGTGCCGCTGTCATCTCCTCATTTTCATTACTCTCTTCATCTGGTTTGTCGTCTTCAGTAGCAGGGTTCTGCTGTGGTGACTTGTCACATGAGTTGTCACATGGAGCACATGCTGGAGAGGTGCGACCTTGCAATAAAGAATAGATACCAAAGATCTTTGTTGTGCATTCTTAGTTACAAATGCAGAGACAAGTCTTAAAATCCTTAGCGTTAAAGCACGTACCTCTTTTCTCACGAGATTCTTTAATTTGTTCACAAAGTCGTCCAAACTCTGTATCCATTTTGTTCCTCACCATTGAATATGCAGTGTCTTGCAAAACATAGGCTCTGTGACAATCTGAAATTTTACAAACTTTAACTGAATGTTGTCTACCAACCAATGAAACTGTTTTGATCACAGAAAAAAATTGCTTTCTTCATAGGTTGGTTCTGAAAGGTTATCTCAGTGAATATTTTCAGCATAACAGCATAGAAGTTAATTAAAACAAAAGCACTAGTTCCTTGGGAACATTTATATCACAATTCCATGCCCAAGTAGCAAAATGATAAAATATTTACAATGTGGTAAGAGATGTTCTCTGTGGATGTCCAAAATCATCGAATCCATCCAAAGTCTATTGTCCGCACACAGCATTTATCCATCTATACGTTTGACAGATTTTTTAAACTAGGGCTAAAAAGCACATCCTCACTTGTAGATCTTTGATCCGGGTAGTACTCTAAGGCATTGTTACAGATTAGATCGATGTCCTTCAGATAGTCTCCTGCAGTGAGGTACTGGCGCGAGTCAATTTTAGTCAGAACTGTTGAAAGATCCATCAACTCTTTAATCCTTGTGGCATAGTCAGGTACCTGCAGATCAAATACAAGCATTCAGAGGTTTTCTTAACCTTGCACACTGTCTACCAAAATTATTCTGAAAACTTTAAATAAATGACTTCCTAAAAACCCTGAACATTTGCGATGCATCAGAAGATGCTGAAATTAACCAGTTTGCTTCTCAGAAATGGAAGGGCTCTTTCAACTGGCATTAGAGCTGCTAGGAGAGGACAACAAGAAGTAGGGAGGTCAGAAGCACGTGCATGGTACAGAAGAAACACTGAGGGTGGGAGATTCATTTCACTTTGCTTCAGAAAATCACAACAGTGAAAGCTGACTAAGACATCCGACATTCTTTTTGCTGTCGACATTGAGGAAAAGGTGCATGAATTGCACCTGTGAAGTACCTATTGCAGGCATCTACTTTAGAATGAGATAACTGGGCCCAGAGGTGCTGATTTCTTCCCTCAGACCATAAGAGGAGCCTAATGACTAGTTCATTAGTCATTTAGTAATGACTAAAAATCACAAATACAAAAATAAAGATGAGGAGGAGGAGGAGGTGGCAAAAAAATCACAAATACAAAAAAATAAAAGATGAGGAGGAGGAGGAGGTGGCAAAGAAAATCAGAAATAAAAAAAAAAAAAAAGAGCATGAGGAGGAGGTGTCCAAAAAAATCAGAAATACCAAAAAAAAAAGAGCATGAGGAGGAGGAGGTGGCCAAAAAAATCACAAATACAAAAAAAAGAGGAGGAGGAGAAGGAGGTGGCCAAAAAATCAAAAATCCAAAAAAAAAAAAAGAGGAGGAGGAGGATGAGGAGGAGGATCTGGCCAAAAAAATCACAAATACAAAAAAATAAAAAGAGGTTGAGGAGGAGGATGTGGTCAAAAAAATCACAAATACAAAAATAAAAGAGGATGAGGAGGAGGAGATTATATAAAAAAATCACAATTACCAAAAAAAGAAAGAGGAGGAGGAGGAGGACGTTGCCAAAAAAATCACCAATACAAAAAAAAAAAAAAGAGGAGGAGGAGGAGGAGGTGGTTAAAAAAAATAACAAATACAAAAAAAAAAAAAAGAGCTTGAGGAGGAGGAGATGGCCAAAAAAATCACAAATACAAAAATAAAAGAGGAGGAGGAGGAGGAGGTGGCCACAAATATCACAAAAAAAAAAAAAAATGAGGTTGAGGAGGAAGAGGTGGCCAAAATAATCTCAAATAAAAAACAAAAGAGGAAGAGGAGAAGGAGGTGTCCAAAAAAATCACAAATACAAAAAAAAAAGAGGAGGAGGAGGAGGAGGTGACCAAAAAAATCACAAATACAAAAAAAATAAAGAACATGAGGACGAGGAGGTGGCCAAAAAAATCACAAATACAAAAAAAAAAAGAGGAGGAGGAGGAGGAGGTGGCCAAAAAAATCACAAATACAAAAAAAAGAGGAGGAGGAGAAGGAGGTGGCCAAAAAATCAAAAATACAGAAAAAAAAAGAGCATGTGGAGGAGGAAGTGGCCAGAAAATCACAAATACCAAAAAAAAAGAGGAGGAGGAGGAGGAGGTGGCCAAAAAAATCACAAATACAAATAAAAAAAAAGAGTAGGAGGAGGTCATGGCCACAAAAATCACAAATACAAAATGAAAAGAGGAGGAGGAGGAGGAGGTTGCATAAAAAAATCACAAATACAAAAATAAAGAGACTAGTTCAGATGAGGACATACGTATCTGTCTAGATTTTTCACAGCTCAAGAACCTAGGAGAAAAGGGGAAGAAAAGCCAATGGATGCCCACATGAAGAGGCCTTTGCTGATACGGAGGTATAGTCAAGTTACACCAGTCTTTGAAATACACGCCCCTAGTTTAGGCTTATCTAATCAATTAAGGAGAAAAAGGGATCTAAGCAGCCAATTGGAGGAAAAAGAAAACACACTGCACTTATGGTTGATTCCTATTGAGGAGTTCCAGATGAAACAGAGAACAGGATCTCAACACTTATTTTTACAAACTGCTGCTCCTATTCCTGTTCCCACAGTAACTGACAGTCCAATGTCAGTTGGACTGAGGCTTTAGTCCAACTATCAATGAGGCTTTAGACTTCATTAAAGTAGTCCTGTAAGTACTGTTTGTAATTATAAGGAAAGATCTCTTTGCTTTTCAGTGCTGTGACATGCCTACATATCAAAGCCTTTTCATGAGCAAACTGTGTTGGCATTTGGACTGGCTTTTTAGAATGAAACCAGGGCTTTCAGCGAATAATCCGATAAGAGACATCTGAGAGTCAGCAGAAGTAAAAGCACTGCCTCTGCTTCTTGCAAAATCCTAATAGTGCAGCCCTAAAAACAAAGTTGAACCTTCCCCAAAACGCTGAGAAATACGAACACTGAGAAGTTACAGACACACACAGATCAGCACTAGTTTACCTTCTGTGGGTCAACGGGCTTTGCAAATTCCCTGAAACGTCTGTCAGTGGCAAGTCTGTGAGTAACGTCCCTCAAGAAAATTCTAAGTTCACACAAGGTATCCTCCTCTTCCTCCTCCAGCATCCCTACTTCTTCCTCTTGTGGCTTCTGAGGCTCAGCTGGTGGTGCTACAAGCAGGACTTCCAATGTCCGATCAACTTCAATTAATCAGGAAAAATTAGCCAATTTACAGTACTCAAATACAAGCATATGACAAAATTACTGACAGAAAATGACCACCAACGCAAATCCCAAAGAGCTAGTAACTTCGATAGGAAAGTTTTAGATGTACTTCTTATATCCTCCTCACCTGTTTTCTTTACAGGAGGCTTAGCCACTTGATTTAGAATTAGGTCCTCAAAAAAAGCTGCTCTCTCTGCCCTACCAGGCAACTCAATATTGCACACTTCTCCAAATTCCTTATTAAATAATTTTTGGATCTAAAGCAGAAGGAGGAAAGACATTTCAGATTTAAGGCCACAAAAACTCATCTTCTATTCCAAAAAGACGAGTACCTTTTAAAATGAATAATAACCTGAAGAACACAAACTGAAAAAAGTTATCTTCCTGGCCTTAAAAGGCTACATTTTCACAGGCTGGCACGGCAAATTCAAATATCACCTTTAAGAATCACCTGTAGAATTAAAGCTCGGTGAAGGGATTGTACGCTACACTGATAAAGTAATGGCTTTCACCACATCCAACATCGCTTCCTTTGTATTTACTTGCCTTGCTGCATCCTTTACTTAGAACCTTTATGGCTATAGAGGGAAGAGAAAGGCTTCAGCAGACAAGTGAGGGCTTTTTGCTGAGTTTTTATTTCTCTACCAAAAGGTGTCTGAAGTAGCTAGTACCTCTACGTCTTCCTCCATTTTCCATTTCTAGTATTAAAAGGTAGGTAAGGAATTTCACTACTTATTTTAGAAGGAATTTAGAACCTGTACAAAAACTTCTGTGGGAACTCAAGCACTTTCAAAGCAGTTGATAATAAACACATCTAGGTAAGACCCGTTCTCTTCCCCCAATAACTGAGACAAACAAAATAATCGGAATGAGAACAGCGTGTTCCTGTTTTGGGCACCTTCCCTTAATGTAAACTCTCAGAAGTCAATGAAGTTCTGCATGTACTTTTACTACAGTTTATTTAGGAATACAACTAGAATTCCATTCCAAAGTTACTTTAGCAGAAATTGGAACTCAGCTTTCCAGCTTGGAAAGCTTTGGCCTATATGAAGAAAGAAACTGTTTTTTTTTTTTTTTTTTTTTTTTTTTTTTTTTAATCAAAGTGTTTCAATTCTCTACTAAATTGCATTATTAGCAGTTTACCCAACATAGCATGGAATGGCAGACTGTCAGAAGAAATCTCTTCAGTAAAAACATCCTCTTGTCATTTCAAGCACTGCATATTCTTGACTGAACCACTTTGTAGCCACCGGAATTATTGTATTAATTTATTATTTGCATGCGTGAGAAGGGGGTGAAAGTCACTTGCTTGACTCAGAAAAAACCTTAAGCAGATGCTTTCACAGTATTCTTTTTCTCTAAGCAAATTTTAAGTGATTTGTTGGGGTGCCTGAGTAATAACAGTAGGCATTTAAGAAAGCACAGCATTTTGATGCTGAAAGCATTCATAAATTACAAGACACTGAAGAAACAGTAAGAAAAGTATTGACAAATACCTCTTCTGGGAGATCTGAGTGACATACATCAGACGTAGCAAGCAGCAAAACTGGTGAAAATGCTGGAATGTTACGTAGTAGAGTTAGAAAAGTAAGTTTCAAGGCGAGTCCAACATTGTCCCACCATAAATGGATATCTGGGACATAAATTATGCTTGGTGCTGTGAGGAATGTTTTAACAATTCCAATTCGTGTCCATAAATTCGTGTCCATAAATTCGTGTGCATGAAGAATAATTCTGTTTGAATCCTGTCTGCCTCTGGGCCCTGCACTGGCAATTTAGTTCTTGAACCACAGATGCAGTGTGCCCCAGTCTCCCCCTCATTCTAGTCAATTTATCACGTCTTCAGAAAACACTCCTTAAATTTATGAACCTGTTTGCTTTTGTTATTCCGGACTTCTATTTCTAACTGTTACAGCCTTTTTTCCTGTCTTCTTCGAGATTAACTTAACACTGCTATAGATGTGTCTGTGAATGGCTGGGGAAGAATGTTTTAATTACTCGTGAAGCGTCAAATAAGAAAGCTGTTTGTGTTTGATGTCTGGGAGTTTTAGAACAACTGATAACAACTAGTGACTGTTATGAGATACTATGTGGATCCTTGGTATCTGGCCAGGGGGGCCAAGAGATTAAGAGGAAGAAAAAAGAAGCTGAAGGACGGTTGGGAGACAAGACCTGTGGAGAGTGTACAGAGAGTGTTCCATAAACTTGGAATAGTGCCGAGTAAGTACAAAGGGTGAGAGGAAGACTACGAGCCTTCAGCATGAAAGACCCCTAGAGACCCCCAGAGGAGACTGATGCGCATGCTCCAGTAGGAGGGACTGGACCCCGGAAGCTAATTATAATAATCTATTTTTTTAGAAGTAGTAATGAATATGTATTAGTCTAGGTGCATAAAAATCAGCTGCTTGATGTAACTGGTGTGCGTCCTGGTGGAGCGGAGACTCCCGGTGCACCCAGCGCTGTTTGCTTACCTCTATTCCTTTATATTCTTTTAATAAATCCTATTTTTTATTTAATCCTAATTTGAATCCTGAGCCATTTATAACAGTGCTGTCTTCACAGAATCACAGAATCACAGAATTTCTAGGTTGGAAGAGACCTCAAGATCATCGAGTCCAACCTCTAACCTAACACTAACAGTCCCCACTAAACCATATCCCTAAGCTCTACATCTAAATGTCTTTTGAAGACTTCCAGGGATGGTGACTCCACCACCTCCCTGGGCAGCCCGTTCCAGTGCCTAACAACCCTTTCAGTAAAGAAATTCTTCCTAACATCCAACCTAAAACTCCCCTGGCGTAACTTTAGCCCATTCCCCCTTGTCCTGTCACCAGGCACATGGGAGAACAGGCCAACCCCCACCTCGCTACAGCCTCCTTTAATGTACTTATACAGAGCAATAAGGTCACCCCTGAGCCTCCTCTTCTCTAGGCTGAACAAGCCCAGCTCCTTCAGCCGCTCCTCATAGGACTTGCTCTCCAGGCCCCTCACCAGCTTTGTCGCCCTTCTTTGGACCCGCTCAAGCACCTCGATGTCCTTCTTGTAGCGAGGGGCCCAAAACTGAACACAGTACTCGAGGTGCGGCCTCACCAGAGCCGAGTACAGGGGGACGATCACCTCCCTAGCCCTGCTGGTCACAGTGTTTCTGATACAAGCCAGGATGCCGTTGGCCTTCTTGGCCACCTGAGCACACTGCTGGCTCATATTCAGCCGACTGTCCACCATCACTCCCAGGTCCTTCTCTGCCTGGCAGCTCTCCAACCATTCCTCTCCCAGCCTGTAGTTCTGCTTGGGGTTATTGAGCCCCAGGTGCAGGACCCGGCACTTGGCCTTGTTGAACTTCATACAGTTGACCTCAGCCCATCGGTGCAGCCTATCCAGATCCTCCTGCAGAGCCTTCCTACCCTCGAGCAGATCGACACACGCACCTAGCTTGGTGTCATCGGCAAACTTACTGAGGGTGCACTCAATGCCGTCATCCAGATCATTGATGAAGATGTTAAAGAGGACCAGCCCCAGCACCGAGCCCTGGGGGATGCCACTAGTGACTGGCCTCCAACTGGACTTGGCTCCATTCACCACGACTCTTTGGGCCCGGCTATCCAGCCAGTTTCTAACCCAACGAAGCGTGCGCCAGTCCAAGCCAAGAGCAGCCAGTTTCTTGAGGAGAATGCTGTGGGAGACGGTGTCAAAAGCCTTGCTGAAGTCAAGGTAGACCACATCCACAGCCTTTCCCTCGTCCACCCAGCGCGTCACTTTGTCGTAGAAGGAGATCAGGTTCGTCAAGCAGGACCTGCCTTCCATAAACCCATTCTGGCTGGGCCTGATCGCCTTCTTGCCCTTCAAGTGCCGCATGATGACTCCCAAGAGGATCTGCTCCATGAGCTTCCCTGGTACTGAGGTCAAACTGACCGGCCTGTAGTTCCCCGGGTCTGCCCTTCTGAGCATTTTGGATCAGCTAGTGAAAAGGAAAGCTTGGGTAAGAAAACTAAAACACGTAGAATAACCTGTTAATACATAGCTACATAGCCACCTGACTGCCCCATGAAAGGAAACTATGTGAACAGAGTGGCAAGCATCCTTTCACATAAGGAATTTCTCTGTGCACCTTTTCAGATTACCAGTATTCGAAGAACTCTAGTCAGAAGATGGGAAGAATATATTCAGGCAGTGGCTAGACACCGTAGCTATATGGCCACAGCCACAATCTTCGCATAACAAAGAAAGGAAATGTCCCTCTTATGGGACACATCAGTATTCAGTCGTGTAACATGTCTGTCCTTACTTGTATGGCTCTCAAATGTTTCCACTAAAGGTAAAAATATTTTAAGGTAGTGATGCCAAACAATAAAATGGATTTCCTGCCTAAAAGTAAAAACACCAGATCTGTTTATTTTTTCTAGTTAAAACCACATCAGCGTGCAAATGAAGTGTTTAGTGAATGTTAATGCTTTTATTGCACATACTGCAACGGCACAAGTTGTGTATGTCCGTGTGAAAACAAAATAAACAGAAGCCCCAAACCTTGGTTGCCTTACTAATATAATTTAGAAGAAGGCTACAAAAAGTAGCCGACGTGCAGTCTGATACAGAGCCATCTACTGGGAGCACACAGTCTTAGGAGGCAATGAGAACTACTTTCTGGATCCCAGGGAGATGAGCAGCATTTCTTTCCACAAAGAGATGTTTATTAGCAACACCGCCCAGCTTCCTGAGCTGCTAGCAACATTGTCACTGTAAAATTGGGCATGGAAAATGTGGACATGTAAAACATCCAGATTGTTTGTGGTCTAAAAGAAAAGGGGATTTTCAGACAGAAGCAAACATCCCAGCACATTAAAACAAGGCCACCTCCATTACCAATGAATTTTGCTCACCTTACTTGCAACTCGATTGATCCTTTACATACAGTCAGTGAATCCGATGAGAATAAAAAGAAAAAAGGTACCTGTCCGCAGATTTCTTCTGGCGGTGTGACGTTTGTAAGCAGAACAGAAAGGTCCAGGGTGTGAACGGGAAACTTCTCCAAAGTGTGCAACACCGCGGGTGCCACGTAAGAAACCTGGCCGTACCCTTCTTTTCCTACTATTAGCAGACGGGGCCGGCGTGATGTTGGTTCGCAGAAAGCACTCCTAGAACAAGAGTTAAGAAAACAAGTTTATAAATGAGGTGCTGAATAGACACACACAGATGTTCCAAGTAATTTTCCTATAGACTTTCTTTTCCATCCCCAAATAATCCAAATGGTAGCGGTACATTAAATACATGTAAGATTTCCAGTTAAGTTATTCAGTCATTCCAATTGTTTCATCTTCTTCCCTTGTGTTTCCTATTCTTTACTAAACCAAGACTGCAAATTAATATCCCTGCAATCTTGCTTTACTACTAGGAAATAAATTTGTGAGGAGCATTTGTTTCCCCACTACAATCAGGCTGTACCTTTGCTGGCTTAAATCAAAGATGCTAGAGACTTAGCCTTGCTCTAGAGGACAGAAAATCTTCTGGACAGCACAGCAATAAAGTGAGAAAAATAACCGATCCAGCTGTGACAACATGATCTAACTTTCCAACTGTGGGCTTGCATGACTTCCATACTAAAATACCACAAGATTAACACAACTTGGTGGCTTAACAAATAAAGACACCATTCAAATTTTTCTCAGGGTGTTTTAACAAGCCATTTCTCAGTTTTCTTTCTGCTACATAATTCACCACTGGTTTAAGAATCCTGGAAAACAGAAGGGCAAAAGGTGGCAACACAAACCCATAAAGTTGGGGTATTTTTAGCTAAAAGGACAGACAGGACATTTATGTGGTCTTGAGTCTTTCAAAGAATGCCATGGATTAAGTCAACGTGTTCTGGTAGTCTACGGATCACTTTGGCTTAGGAAGAGAAGCTTGGGCTTTTCAGTTTGGTCATTCAGAGCAACTTCATTACAACTTTAGTCCCTTCACCCTTTCTTCTTGTGAATACCAAGCACCCCTTCAACACACAAACTTGATGTTACCCCTTCGTCTACCACCCCTCGCACTTTTAACAGCTGGAACTGTTTACAAAGACTCAGCAGTCCTGAGAATTTAAACATAACAGGGATCTATCTTTCTTTACCTGCTGAAACAGAGGCGTTTTTTCTCTGGTCCGTCAGGCATTCCATCTTTTAATTCATCTCCAGAAACCAAGGATGCATCGTCATCACTGTCGAACATATCATCTTGTAAAATAGGATTTAAATGGTCTGAAAGACAAAAGAGGTTTGTTAACTTTCCTGAATAGCCTTTGTCTCGTTCTCTTACATTAATACAGCTACTAAATCAGTGCCAAAACCCTTTCTTCATTTGAGAGCACACACTGAAAGCTATTTCCTAGAGTTCATCCCACCACAGATCTAAGGAGATGGCACAAGGCCCTACAAAACTGTACTAAGTCCCACTGATGTGTACGTATAAGGTATGCTACTCTTGGTGATTTTTTTCTCCCCCTTAGAATAAAGGAGATTACGAACAATTTCTGCAGTTGCTAAATAGCTAAAAAAAAAAAAAAAAAAAAAAAAAAAAAAGACCGTTTCTTTCTGGAGGAGGTTCCCACAATGAAAGCACGGGGATTAAGGATGTGATGGCCACAGAATTCCATTCATCTAGTAAATATCAGTGCTAATTGATCTCACGTGCACATGTATAGTACGATCCACAAACATTTAAATTAGGAGACTGGTTAAAAATGATGATAGCTAAAACAGTATTTAGCTTAGACCAGTTATACTTGTATCCTGGTCCTGACATTCTTCAGAAAGGAATTAGAAACATTGACCTAGAAATGCTTCCCCTCCAAATATCTGAGTTTTGATTTTTTAAAGAAAAATAGGTGCCTTATACTTCAAACCTCAAGTCAACCTCTACAAATGCTAATTATCTTAGCTGCCGTCAGAAGCAGGATGCTTCAGTAGAGAACGCATCGTCCTTTACTGTGTATTGAGTCATTCAGAGCTTCCATTTGGCATTTCAGTTTCGAATCCAGATTAAAACCTATGCGTTATCTTCCAGACATGCCCAAAAGAAAGACATGCACATGCAAATAATAAAATTCTACCATCATTATGTCTGAAAGGTTTAAGTTGATTGCACAAACCACAAGTTTTTCTTTTAGCAGAATTATAAAGAAGTGGATGCTGTGGTTATACCTTGCTGTCGGTCCTCCTTTAGTGCAAGCTGTGCATGCGGGAAGATCTTCTGCACAACTTGTAAAATATTCGCTCCTGATCTTTTAAAAAGTGGCTTGAAAATGGGTGATAGTGCTTGTCCGGGTGAAGCCACGATCCTGTTTGATGCCGGAACAACCTTCTTCATAGCCATGAAAAAGTCCTTTGCTTTTATTTTAATAGAATTAACGTCTAGTAGCAACTTCTCCCTACTTGCATAAATCTGAGGATAGCATCAGCGTAGAGAGCACAGCGCAGCTTCAGTACATAAAGATTTGATATCTGCACCACAGTATCCTAACAAACAAAAATCAAACGTTACATCAGTCAAGGCCCAGGTTTACAACATGCAACATTTAAAGAATTTGTAATGCCAAAACCAAACAGGTTAACAGGGAATTCAAAGTGCTACTGCTCTGCAATGAAGTTTCATGTTGCGCACTGTCTGATATCCTGCACTTATGCAGCTGAAGCAGACTCCTCATCAAAAACTATACTCTTGAGGAAGATGCCCCAGAACCACTTAACGTTCTCAGACAACAAGAGGAACGACAACAAAGAGTAAATAGATGAAAGCATCTAACACTGATTGCAATGAAGGCGTGCCAGCTGCCTCGTTGACTAGTTGTGCAGCAAGGCACAAGAGCTTGGGTACTGCCTGGTACAAGCTAAGGTGCTAAGGTTCTTTACAACTTGCTCACAAGCAAGAATCCATTTTGGTTTCAGTCTTACCAATGCATTTCTCAGCTAGTTCATCAAGCAACATGTCCTTGGGTACTGCCTGGTACAAGCTAAGGTGCTAAGGTTCTTTACAACTTGCTCACAAGCAAGAATCCATTTTGGTTTCAGTCTTACCAATGCATTTCTCAGCTAGTTCATCAAGCAACATGTCCAGTGGCTTAGGGGTCCAGTCACGAGTATGAATCTTGAAAATTTCTTTTCTAGCCTGGAAGTAAATCATTGCATTTTAGCTTGTCCCAAGTTTTCCTTAAAAATACTAACAAAAAACAAACAAACCAAAAAGCAAACAAACAAACAAACAAACAAACAAACAAAAAAAACAGTCCTCCCTGAAAACCCCTCATCTATTAATACGCTTTTCTTACTTGCTCAACTTTCAAGTATTTTACAGTTATTTAATATACACTCTGCATTTTCAACCAGGAAATTGAATATTTCTTATTTGTTATACTGAACTTTTTCTAGGAACCTACAATGAAAGAAAAGGCATTTATAGCTTCAATAACAAGTTTCCAAACTACGAGACCTAATGACCCAGAGGAAAATACTGTAATGAAAAATTTATCCAGAAACATTTCTTTGTTGTCCAAAAAACTTCTCTAAAACTTAGCAAGCTTTCATTGTGACAGTCTCATTACTTCATCACATTTGCTTTTCAGGCAGTAAATTCACAGAAAGCACTTCTGGCACAATGCTTCAAATTGCTACAATTACTATAAAGAAGAAAATAATTATGACTCAAACTACTACCACCGATCCAGGGCACAATCAAATGCAAACACGTCCCCTATTCATTCAGAAGTGAAGGATTGAGACCAAAAACACAACTTCATGATGAAAACGCCCAAGTGGACTAAATAATTAAGCAAACAGGTACAACTTTGGGAATGAAAGGTTTGATTATAGAACTAACTACTTGCTGGTATCATCCTGACCATATATATCCAGTACCAGATTTGCCCTCCATGGAAAAACGCAGTGTCTCCACATATCACTCTTTTGTTCAAGTTGTCAATTATTTTTTTCCTATAAAGTTGGACTTTGCCGTGGTAGCACTAACGTTCAATTTAAGTTCTCACCTCTTTATTTGGCAAGTTGAAGAGGAACTCTCTGCCAAAGCGTCCTGGTCTTCGTAAAGCAGGATCTATAGAATCCAGTCTGTTGGTAGCTCCGATTACCACGATCTCCCCTCTGTTATCTATGCCATCCATAAGCGTCAGAAGAGTTGAAACAATGGAACTAATAGAAAAATATAGTTTTTATTTACTGGTTCAGTAAATTTTGTTACATTCAACATGACTTTCTTGATGCCGGAACAACCTTCTTCCTAGTGGTCATTCAAAAGTGGGAAAAAAAATAGTCTACCAAGTTGTTTTTTTTTTTTTGGTTTGATAATAAATCTGCAGACTGGTAAGTCATCAAGCACTTCAAGACTGTTTGAAATAATCTCTACATTAATAGAAAAGGAGTACTGCACATTTCTGCTCAGGAAGAAAATCACGGAAAATGTAAATTTTGATTTTAGATGTTGAATTTGTTGCAGTGAGATCTTCCTCATCGCATGATTCTATTTGGATTTAAACCATAGTATCTATGGAGAGACCAAGAGTAGGACAAGAACAGCACAGAGTTCAGCATGAAGCCAATCAGGAGCTCAAGTTTGCATTCTTTGTATTCAAGTTGATCCTTCTCTTGCTGGAAGGACCTGCTTTTTGACTCTCCTTCTCTTCACTAGGAGCATGTTCCCTCTTGCTTTGGTAATGCTCTTTCTCAGGGTTTTTCGTCTCGTCCTTTGTAGTCATTCAAAACTGGGAAAAAAATAGTCTACCAAGTTGGTGTTGTCACCAAGCACTTCAAGACTGTTTGAAATAATCTCTACATTAATAGAAAAGGAATTCCTCAAACACACTGCGTCTGCTTACCTTTAATACACTCGTTGGATGAGACGGAGCTGTATTTCTTGCTTTCGCCTGCACTGGAAGGCTTCCCTTCCTTGTAAGGTTGTTTACTGCTCTCACTTCTGCATTGCTCACATGAAGAGCCATCTGGAGGATGGGATTCTTCCTTCTTCTCCCGCGTTATCTTCTGGAAACGAGGATCTAAGTGTTCCAAGGAGCCTTTCACTTTCCTGGTGTTTCTCTTTTTTCTTCTTTTTCTTCTCCTTTTTCTTCTTTTTTTACGCTTGCGATTGGCATTGTCAAAGTGGAGCGCACAGAAACACAAATCGTGAAGTCTGAAAGAAACATGCAAGTTTAAAAGAGAAAAAAAAGATGTGGCACTTGTTGCCTATATGAAACTTTATTTATTTTACCACAGGTGATGATTTGCAGCATGTCAGCTATTTTGTGGTGCTTTGTGCACATGCAACTTACTTTAGATGTAGCAAACTTAAGCCCTCAGATTGAAGGACCATAGGTCCTGGTTTGTACACAGATCATTAACAATGGCTAGCTCTGGAATACGTGCAAGCAGAAAAAAACTTTTAACCTAATCCAGAATGGTGTACGGATGTGTTTCCAACTATGTGGTCCAAAGCTAGTGCTCTGACACAATTCAGCAATAGCTTTCCTATCTTCACTGATCAACCTAACAACATGATCCCCAGCCAGCTGATGCTATCTAAGTAACTTAGAAACTACCAGAAAAAAAAAAAAAAAAAAAAAAAAAAAGAAGAAAAAAAGAGAAGAAAAAAAAAGGAGAAAAAAAAAAAAAAAGGAATACATGAGAAGCACCCAGAAAAGAATTAGGATAAAAAATGCGGAGTATGCTGGAATCCTTGCTTACTTGGAATCCTTCTCTCCATGTTTATCCTTAGACTTCTTTTTCTTCTAGAACTTGTGATATTTTTGCATTTTTTTCACCACCTAAAAGCTCCTTTTCTATCTTTCTGTCTTTCCTTTCTATTTCACTTTCACTACCTCCTACACGGATATATTTTCTTTTTCTGTTTCCTTCTGTTTCATTTTTCTGGCGACAGTTCTCCAAATGAGCTGACACAGGTGGAAGCGCATGTCTTTCACGAGAATGTCTTCCAGAATGTTGCTGAGATACCGAGCAACGATGCAAGTCTGCTCGGGGTGTGCTAAAGTGACGTCCATCTTCATCTCTCAAGAGGGAACCGTGAGGCCATCCACTTTTGTAATGATAATGCTTATGTGACCTGCCGTAGTAAGTTGCAGTCCATTTGTCAAAGGCTGCATCGCCGTGAGAGAACTTTCTCTCTCTACTGTCTCCTGTCGCATGAGGTGAATAGTAATCATTGGAATAGCTACATCTTTCCCATCTCCATGCTTCATCTCGATAGTATCTTTCTCTGCTCCAACTTCTTTCCCCTTTGGATCGGGAATATCTATTGCTACCTTGTTCTGATCTTCCTCGGCTGCCAGATCTGTACTTTGAATATTTGACTGCTCTTCTGCCATTCTCAGGGCTGTTTCTTTCACCAGGGAAAGATCTGTACCTGCTTCGCTCCCAGTGCTCCTGCTTGTGACGCTTTTGCTCAACAACTTCCACGCTCTGAGAACACTTCTTCTTGCTGGAAGGACCTGCTTTTTGACTCTCCTTCTCTTCACTAGGAGCATGTTCCCTCTTGCTTTGGTAATGCTCTTTCTCAGTGTTTTTAGTCTTGTCCTTTCTACCTTGGCATCTCTCTGCAATAGCTGAGGAGGAAAGCTTTTTAGAGCTACATTCAATGTCAGACTTGAGAGAGGAAGTTTACCGCAATTTCTCACCAGGCTCAGAAGTCTCTTGGCCATACAAAACATTTTCTTTTGAAATGAGGTCACGTTCTTTTGATCTTCTTGGTTTCTCCTTGTCTCCACCGTCATCACATTGGTACTTTGTGAGGCATTCATCATTCCCAGTAGATTTCAGAGGGTCCGCAACGCTGCACAAAATAAAATCACATTTCTCACTTCTGCTGAAGGACGTGAAGATTAAGAGTAAAACCTTCCAAAGGCAAACAAAAAAAAACCTCCGGACTACAGGAACGCTCTCAAAGATATGCCATTTAGAAACCTCTCCTGTGATTAGGACACCTTCTCCAGCTCCCGGAGAAAGTGTTTTTTCCCCTTTTGCTTCTGAAGCCATTGCATTATAAAAGCAAACGTATCCGTCTGGGGTCATATTTTGAATGCCTCTCTGATTCCAGGGAGGGATATGTTTCGGGTTGCTCAGAAAGAGCGAACACAGAGGGTCCAGTGAAATGTGGGGCTGCCTGAAGGCTTCCCTGGGGCGTTCAGTTGTACCCAAAGCCTTCCTTTGGGGGCACATTTGGTTGGGCGAAAGGGGCTTTGAACGGATTTCCTCAGGCCATATTTTCAATTCCTCTCCCATGCCGGGTAGGGCTATGTTTCTGGCTGCTCAGGAAGAGCTAACACAGAGGGTCCAGCGCATGTGGGATTCCATGAAGGCTCCCCTGGGGAGTTCAGTTGTCCCCAAAGCCTTTCTTTGGGGCACTTTTGGATGGGCAAAAGAGGCTTTGTACGCTTTTTCTTGAGCCCTCTTTGGAATTCCTCTCCCATGCAGGGTAGGTCTATGTTTCAGGTTGCTCAGAAAGAGCGAACACAGAGGGTCCAGTTGCATGTGGGGCTGCGTGAAGCCTCCCCTGGGGAGTCCAGTTGTACCCAAAGCCTTCCTTTGGGGGCATTTATGGATTGGCGAAAGGAGCTTTGAATGGATTTTCTTGGGCCCTCATTGGAATTCCCCTCCCATGCCAGGTAGGGCTATATTTCGGGTTGCTCAGAAAGAGCGAAGACAGAGGGTCCAGTGGCATGTGGGGCTGCGTGAAGGCTCCACTGGAGAGTTCACTTGTACCCAAAGCCTTCCTTTGGGGGCACTTTTGGATGGGCGAAAGGGGCTTTGAACACTTTTTCTGGGGCCCTATTTTGAATGCCTCTACGATTCCAGGAAGGGTTATGATTCGGATTGCTCAGAAAGAGCGAACACAGATGGTCCAGTTGCATGTGGGGCTGCGTGAAGGCTCCCCTGGAGACTTCAGCTGCACCCAAAGCCTTTCTAAGGGGGCACTTTTGGATGGGCAAAAGGGACTTTGTACGAGTTTTCTAGGGACCTCTTTTGAATTCCTCTCCAATGCCGGGTAGGGCTATATTTTGCGTTGCTCAGAAAGAGCGAAGACAGAGGGTCCAGTTCTATGTGGGGCTGCATGAAGGCTCCCCTGGGGAGTTCACTTGTACCCAAAGCCTTCCTTTGGGGGCACTTTTGGATGGGCGAAAGGGTCTTGTAACGCGTTTTCTGGGGCCCGAGTTTTCAGTACTCTCTGATGCCGGCCAGGGATGTATTTAGGGTTGTTGGGAAAGAGCGAAGACAGAGGGTCCAGTTGCATGTGGAATTTCAAAAAGGCTCCCCTGGGGAGTTCAGATGTACCCAAAGCCTTCCTTTGGGGGCACTTTTAGATGGTCCAAAGGGACTCGCAATGCCTTTTCTGGGCCCGATTTTTCAGTCTTTACCCATGCCGGCTAGGAATATGTTTAGGCTTGCGGTGAAGGAGTGAACCCAAAGGGTCCAGTTGCATGTGGGGCTGCGTAAAGGCTCCCCTGGGGAGTTCACTTGTACCCAAAGCCTTCCTCTGGGGGCACTTTTGGATGGGTGAAAGGGTCTTTTAACGCGTTTTCTTTGGCACGATTTTTCAGTCATCTCCGATGCTGGATAGGGATATATTAAGTGTTGCTCGGAAACAGCGAACCCGGAGGGTCCAGTTGCATGTGGGGCTGCAAAAAGGCTCCCCTGGGGAGTTCACTTGTACCCAAAGCCTTCCTTTGGGGGCACTTTTGGATGGGCGAAAGGGGCTTGTAAAGCATTTTCTGGGTCCCGAGTTTTCAGTCGTTTCCGAAGCCGGCTAGGGATATATTTAGGCAAACTCGAAAACAGCGAACCCGGAGGGTCCAGTTGCATGTGGGGCTGCATAAAGGCTCCCCTGGGGAGTTCACTTGTACCCAAAGCCTTCCTTTGGGGGCACTTTTGTATGGGCAAACGGAACTCGGAATGCGTTTTCTGGGGCCTGATTTTTCAGTCTTCTCCCATTGCGGCTAGGGATATATGTAGGATTGCGGTGAAAGAGCGAATACGGAGGGTCCAGTTGCATGTGGGGCTGCGTAAAGGCTCCCATGGGGAGTTCACTTGTACCCAAAGCCTTCCTTTGGGGGCACTTTTGGATTGGCGAAAGGGACTCGGAACGCGTTTTTTTGGGCCCGCTTTTTCAGTCTTCTCCCATTGCGGCTAGGGCTAGATTTAGGCTTGCTGTGAAAGAGCGAATAAGGAGGGTCCAGTTGCATGTGGGGCTGCATAAAGACTCCCCTAGGGAGTTCAGATGTACCCAAAGCCTTCCTTTGGGGGCACTTTTGGATGGGCGAAAAGGTCTTGTAATGCATTTTCTGGGGCCCGAGTTTTCAGTTGTCTCCCATGCAGACCCGGGATGTATTTAGGGTTGTTGGGAAAGAGCGAACCCGGAGGGGCCAGTTGCATGTGGGACTGCAAAAGGCTCCCCTGGGGAGTTCACTTGTACCCAAAGCCTTCCTTTGTGGCACTTTTGGATGGGCGAAAGAGGCTTGTAACGCGTTTTCTTTTGTCAGATTTTTCAGTCATCGGCCATGCAGGCCTGGGATTTATTTAGGGTTGCTGTGAAAGAGCGAATACGGAGTGTCCAGTTGCATGTGGCACTGCGTAAAGGCTCCCCTGGGAAGTTCACTTGTACCCAAAGCCTTCCTTTGGGGGCACTTTTGGATGGGCAAAAGGAACTCGGAACGCGTTTTCTGGGGCCTGATTTTCAGTCTTCTCCCATTGCGGCTAGGGATATATGTAGGATTGCGTTGAAAGAGCGAATACGGAGGGTCAGTTGCATGTGGGGCTGCGTAAAGGCTCCCATGGGGAGTTCAGATGTACCCAAAGCCTTCCTCTGGGGGCACATTTGGATGGGCGAAATGGTCTAATAACGCGTTTTATGGGGCCCGAGTTTTCAGTCATCTCCAATGCTGGCTAGGGATATATATAGGTTTGCTCGAAAACAGCGAACCCGGAGGGTCCAGTTGCATGTGGGGCTACGTAAAGGCTTCCCTGGGTAGTTCACTTGTACCCAAAGCCTTCCTTTGGGGGCACTTTTGTATGGGCAAAAGGAACTCGGAATGCGTTTTCTGGGGCCTGATTTTTCAGTCTTCTCCCATTGCGGCTAGGGATATATGTAGGATTGCGGTGAAAGAGCGAATACGGAGGGTCCAGTTGCATGTGGGGCTGCGTAAAGGCTCCCATGGGGAGTTCACTTGTACCCAAAGCCTTCCTTTGGGGGCACTTTTGGATTGGCGAAAGGGACTCGGAACGCGTTTTTTTGGGCCCGCTTTTTCAGTCTTCTCCCATTGCGGCTAGGGCTAGATTTAGGCTTGCTGTGAAAGAGCGAATAAGGAGGGTCCAGTTGCATGTGGGGCTGCATAAAGACTCCCCTAGGGAGTTCAGATGTACCCAAAGCCTTCCTTTGGGGGCACTTTTGGATGGGCGAAAAGGTCTTGTAATGCATTTTCTGGGGCCCGAGTTTTCAGTTGTCTCCCATGCAGACCCGGGATGTATTTAGGGTTGTTGGGAAAGAGCGAACCCGGAGGGGCCAGTTGCATGTGGGACTGCAAAAGGCTCCCCTGGGGAGTTCACTTGTACCCAAAGCCTTCCTTTGTGGCACTTTTGGATGGGCGAAAGAGGCTTGTAACGCGTTTTCTTTTGTCAGATTTTTCAGTCATCTGCCATGCAGGCCTGGGATTTATTTAGGGTTGCTGTGAAAGAGCGAATACGGAGTGTCCAGTTGCATGTGGCACTGCGTAAAGGCTCCCCTGGGAAGTTCACTTGTACCCAAAGCCTTCCTTTGGGGGCACTTTTGGATGGGCAAAAGGAACTCGGAACGCGTTTTCTGGGGCCTGATTTTCAGTCTTCTCCCATTGCGGCTAGGGATATATGTAGGATTGCGTTGAAAGAGCGAATACGGAGGGTCAGTTGCATGTGGGGCTGCGTAAAGGCTCCCATGGGGAGTTCAGATGTACCCAAAGCCTTCCTCTGGGGGCACATTTGGATGGGCGAAATGGTCTAATAACGCGTTTTATGGGGCCCGAGTTTTCAGTCATCTCCAATGCTGGCTAGGGATATATATAGGTTTGCTCGAAAACAGCGAACCCGGAGGGTCCAGTTGCATGTGGGGCTACGTAAAGGCTTCCCTGGGTAGTTCACTTGTACCCAAAGCCTTTCTTTGGGGGCACTTTTGAATGGGTGAAAGAGTGTAATAAAGCGTTTTCTTATTTATTTATTTATTTATTTATTTATTTATAATTACGCGTTTTCTTATTTATTTCTTTAAATAACTGCAAAAAGGCTCCCCTGGGTAGTTCAGTTGTACCGAAAGACTTCCTTTGGGGGCACTTTTGGATTGTCCAAAGGGACTCGCAATGCGTTTTTTGAGGCCCGTTTTTCAGTCTTCTCCCATTGCGTCTAGGGCTATAATTATGCTTGCGGTGAAAGAGCGAATAAGGAGGGTCCAGTTGCATGTGGGGCTGCATAAAGGCTCCCCTGGGGTGTTCAGTTGTACCCAAAGCCTTCCTTTGGGGGCACTTTTGGGTGGGCTAAAGGAGCTTGGAACGCGTTTTCTGGGGCATGAGTTTTCAGTCCTGTGCCATGCGGGCCAGAGCTATATTTAGGGTTGAAGTGAAAGAGCGAATACGGAGGGCCCAGTTGCATGTGGCTCTGCGTAAAGGCTCCCCTGGGAGTTCAGTTGTACCCAAAGCCTTCCTTTGGGGGCACTTTTGGATGGGCAAAAGGCGCTTGTAATGGGTTTTTCTGGGGTATTAGTTTTCAGTCGTCTCCGATGCCGGCTAGGGCTATATTTAAGGTAGCTCGGAAAAAACGAACACGGAGGGTCCAGTTGCATGTGGGACTGTCAAAGGCTCTCCGGGGAGTTCAGTTATACGCAAAGCCTTCCTTTGGGGGCACTTTTGGATAGGCGAAAGGGTCTTGTAACACGTTTTCTTTGGTCAGACTTTTCAGTCGTCTCCGATGACGGCTAGGGCTATATGTAGGGTTGCTGTGAAAGAGCGAACCCGGAAGGGCCAGTTGCATGTGGGGCTGCAAAAAGGCTTCCCTGTGGAGTTCACTTGTACCCAAAGCCTTCCTTTGGGGGCACTTTTGGATGGTCCAAAGGGACTCGCAATGCGATTTCTGGGGCCCACTTTTTCAATCTTCTCTGATGCTGGCTAGGGTTATATTTATGCTTGCGGTGAAAGAGCGAACCCGGAGGGTCCTGTTGCATGTGGGACTGCAGAAAGGCTCCCCTGGGGAGTTCAGTTGTACCCAAAGCCTTCCTTTGGGGGCACTTTTGGATGGGCGCAAGGGGCTCGGAATATGTTTTCTGGGGCCCGAGTTTTCAGTCGTCTCCGAAGACGGCTAGGGATATATTTAGGCTTGCTGTGAAATTGTGAATAAGGAGGGTCCAGTTGCATGTGGGGCTGCAAACAGGCTCCCCTGGGGAGTTCAGATGTACCCAAAGCCTTCCTCTGGGGGCACTTTTGGATGG
Organism: Anas platyrhynchos; assembly: GCF_047663525.1. Taxonomy (NCBI): domain Eukaryota; kingdom Metazoa; phylum Chordata; class Aves; order Anseriformes; family Anatidae; genus Anas; species Anas platyrhynchos. Next base: position 5,878,450 of record NC_092615.1, read on the forward strand.
GCGATACGGTCTAATAACGCGTTTTATGGGGCCCGAGTTTTCAGTCATCTCCAATGCTGGCTAGGGCTATATATAGGTTTGCTCGAAAACAGCGAACCCGGAGGGTCCAGTTGCATGTGGGGCTGCAAAAAGGCTCCCCTGGGGAGTTCAGTTGTACCCAAAGCCTTCCTCTGGGGGCACTTTTGAATGGTAGAAACCGGCTCGGAAAGCGTTTTCTGGGGCCCGAGTTTTCAGTCGCCTCCCATGCCGCCTAGGGCTATATTTAGTGTTGCTCGGAAAGAGCGAACCCGGAGGGTCCAGTTGCATGTGGGGCTGCGTAAAGGCTCCCCTGGGGAGTTCACTTGTACCCAAAGCCTTCCTCTGGGAGCACTTTTGAATGGGCGAAAGGGGCTTGTAACGCGTTTTCTTTGGTCAGATTTTTCAGTCATCTGCCATGCGGGCCAGGGCTATATTTAGGGTTGCTGTGAAAGAGCGAATAAGGAGGGTCCAGTTGCTTGTGGGGCTGCAAAAAGGCTCCCCTGGGGAGTTCAGTTGTACCCAAAGCCTTCCTTTGGGGGACTTTTGGATGGGCAAAAGGGGCTTGTAATGGGTTTTCTGGGGCATTAGTTTTCAGTGGTCTCCGATGCTGGCTAGGGCTATATTTAAGGTAGCTCGGAAAAAACGAACACGGAGGGCCCAGTTGCATGTGGGGCTGCGTAAAGGCTCCCCTGGGAGTTCAGTTGTACCCAAAGCCTTCCTTCGGGCGCACTTTTGGATGGTCCAAATGGACTCGCAATGCGTTTTTTGAGGCCCGTTTTTCAGTCTTCTCCCATTGCGGCTAGGGCTATATTTATGCTTGCGGTGAAAGAGCGAATAAGGAGGGTCCACTTGCATGTGGGGCTGCGTAAAGGCTCCCCTGGGGAGTTCACTTGTACCCAAAGCCTTCCTCTGGGGGCACATTTGGATGGGCGAAACGGTCTAATAACGCGTTTTATGGGGCCCGAGTTTTCAGTCATCTCCAATGCTGGCTAGGGCTATATATAGGTTTGCTCGAAAACAGCGAACCCGAAAGTGTTCAGTTGCATGTGGAGCTGCGTAAAGGCTTCCCTTGGGAGTTCACTTGTACCCAAAGCCTTCCTTTGGGGGCACTTTTGGATGGGCGCAAGGGGCTTGTAACACGTTTTCTGGGGCCCGAGTTTTCAGTCGTCTGCCATGCGGACCAGGGATTATTTAGGGTTGCTGTGAAAGAGCGAATAAGGAGTGTCCAGTTGCATGTGGGGCTGCAAAAAGGCTCCCCTGGGGAGTTCACTTGTACCCAAAGCCTTCCTTTGGGGGCACTTTTGGATGGGCGAATGGGGCTTGTAACGCGTTTTCTGGGGCCCGAGTTTTCAGTCGTTTGCCGTGCGGACCAGGGATTATTTAGGGTTGCTGTGAAAGAGCGAATAAGGAGTGTCCAGTTGCATGTGGGGCTGCATAAAGGCTCCCCTGGGGAGTTCACTTGTACCCAAAGCCTTCCTTTGGGGGCACTTTTGGATGGTCCAAGGGGAATCGCAATGCGTTTTCTGAGGCCCGCTTTTTCAGTCTTCTCCCATTGCGCCGAGGGCTATATATAGGCTTGCGGTGAAAGAGTGAACCCGGAGGGTCCAGTTGCATGTGGGGCTGCATAAAGGCTCCCCTGGGGAGTTCACTTGTACTCAAAGCCTTCCTCTGGGGGCACTTTTGAATGGTAGAAACCGGCTCGGAAAGCGTTTTCTGGGGCCCGAGTTTTCAGTCGCCTCCCATGCCGCCTAGGGCTATATTTAGTGTTGCTCGGAAAGAGCGAACCCGGAGGGTCCAGTTCCATGTGGGGCTGCATAAAGGCTCCCCTGGGGAGTTCACTTGTACCCAAAGCCTTCCTTTGGGGGCACTTTTGGATGGGCGAATGGGGCTTGTAACGCGTTTTCTGGGGCCCGATTTTTCAGTCGTCTGCCATGCGGGCCAGGGTTATATTTAGGGTTGCTGTGAAAGAGCGAATACGGAGGGTCCAGTTGCATGTGGGGCTGCATAAAGGCTCCCCTGGGGAGTTCAGTTGCACCCAAAGCCTTCCTTTGGGGGCACTTCTGGATGGGTGAATAGGGCTTGAAACGGTTTTTCTATGGCCCGAGTTTTCAGTCTTCTGACATGCTGACTAGTATTATATTAAGGGTTGCTCGGAAAGAGCGAACACGGAGGGTCCTGTTATAAATGGCTCAGGATTCAAATTAGGATTAAATAAAAAAATAGGATTTATTAAAAGAATATAAAGGAATAGAGGTAAGCAAACAGCGCTGGGTGCACCGGGAGTCTCTGCTCCACCAGGACGCACACCAGTTACATCAAGCAGCTGATTTTTATGCACCTAGACTAATACATATTCATTACTACTTCTAAAAAAAGAGATTATTAAAATTAGCTTCCGGGGTCCAGTTCCTCCTACTGGAGCATGCGCATCAGTCTCCTCTGGGGGTCTCTAGGGGTCTTTCATGCTGAAGGCTCGTAGTCTTCCTCTCACCCTTTGTACTTACTTGGCACTATTCCAAGTTTATGGAACACTCTCTGTACACTCTCCGCAGGTCTTGTCTCCCAACCGTCCTTCAGCTTCTTTTCTCTTCCTCTTAATCTCTTGGCCCCCCTGGCCAGATACCAAGGATCCCATAACAGTCACCAGCAGTCACCGGTTATTATCAGTTGTTCTGAAACTCCCAAACAGGTTGGCAACTCACGAGCAATTAAAACATTCTTTCCCAGCTATTCACAGTCATCTACATAACATCTATAGCAGTGTTAAATCAATCTCGAAGAAGACAGAAAAGAAAAACTGTAACTGTTAGAACTAGAAGTCAGGAATAACAAAAGCAAACAGGTTCATAAATTTAAGGAGTGTTTTCTGAAGACGTGATAAACTGACTGGAATGAGGGGGAGACTGGGGCACACTGCATCTGTGGTTCAAGAATTAAACTGCCATTGCAGGGCCCAGAGGCAGACAGGATTCAAACAGAATTATTCTTTATGGACACGAATTTATGGACACGAATTGGAATTGTTAAAACATTCCTCACAATCCCTTATCTTCTTTTTAATATCCCCAATTCGTGTCTCTTCTGTTATTAATAATTGGATTTCATCAGTTTGTTCTTGGAGGGTCCAATCCTTAAGCATCATAATTGACATATTCCCTTCCTTTTTTAATGAAGTTATTACCAATGTACTATTTATCACCCAGTGTATTAATAATGTAAGACAAGGTATCATACAAGGTATAGACAATAACATCTTTACACCACATAACAATAAAAATAACACTCTTTTAACCCATGGTCCACCAGGCAGCCATGAAAATAAAAATAAATGAAAATAAATGAAAATAAATCCCATTCCATATCCTTCCAGGTTTGTGTTTGCTCGCTCACGTCCCCCCTCTCCTTCTCTGGGATGGGAGAGAGAAATGGGAAAGTGAAGCCTGTGAGTTGAGATAAAAACAAGTAGATAATAACAATAATAATAATAACAATAATGATTATAATAGTACTACTAGTAATAATGTGTACGAAACAAGTGATGCACAATGCAATTGCTCACCACCTGCTGTCCGATGCCCAACCTAACCCCAAGCAGTCCGGCCCTCCTCCCAGCCTGCCTGCTGACAGGACAGTGAGAAGCTGAATTTAGCTTGGTCCTTGGCTTGATGTAAGCACTGCTCTGTAACAATTAAAAACAATTAAAACATCAGCATATTATTAACATTCTTCTCATCCTAAACCAGAACATAACTTTCTATCAGCTACTAGGAAGAAACACCCTTTTTATCAATTTTTAAACAGCAATTACTAAAGCTAAATTTTCCACAGACTTCTCCTTCTTGTGCTAGTAAATAATCCAAAGCTAGGCTATTTTGATACAAAGCAGTTCTCATCATTTATAACTATTTCTATTACAGCTAATAACCTAATTATTCTATTAAGTATATATACTGGGGTCCTATAGTCCCAGGATCTGTCTTCTGCCCACGTATCTGGATCATAATAGGCAAACACCTTCAGGGTTGATTCAGGCTTGTGTTACCATTCGGCCTGTCAGGGTGATCCAGCTCCTGGAAAACGAATCACAATTTTATATAGGTTAAAATAAAGGTTCTTATGTTATTTTCTCAGGACAACCTGACCTTAATGTGGGAGAAGTCCAGTCGAGGCCCTCTCACTCGGCAGTCAATACCCATAGGGGTTGCTTCCCTCGGTAGACCATACACACCGCAGTGGAGGGTCCTGCCCTGGTCTTGCCTTCTCCCTTTCCTCCCTTCAGGTTTGTCCCCTTTATTTGGCATCCTTAATTCACGCAGAGCCTCGTTGCCAGAATATTAGTTCTTCCTTAGCATGAGTTTCAGTTTCCCAGGAGCAGACTCAACCCTCCAAGTTTCAGTAGTTACTGGTCCTTTTATTCTGGATGCATGGGTCCCTTTCTGCGGTTCTCACAGCTGTTTCAGTAGTCAGTAAAACAAGGTACAGTCCCTCACACCCATGCCCTTGAGCCAAAAGCAAAAAGTCAATAGCAGCTTGATCCTGTAAGAGCGCATGTCGCAGACTATTTTGATCTGGTAACATCTCCTCAAGTATCTCTGTCACGGCATAGGCTTGCTTCTTGGCCCAGCATACCAAATTTTCTAAGTTGTTACGTGCGGCCGCAGATGCCACTCCAGGCACTGAACTTGCTAATGCCGCTCTAGCTGCAACCCCACACAATTCAACATTATCATTGCAATCCGATGCAAGCAATGCCCATTTATGTCTGGTGATCTCACGCAACTGTAACAAGCTAGGAGCAAATACAATGAGTTTATCTAAGTAACATGGACATCTGATAGCATTTGCAGCGATACCTTGCCAGGCCCTATCCCCACAAATCAGAAAAACATCAGGAGGTAAGGCCAAAGCTGTACAATTGTTCCAAACACTGTAGTTGTTACCCCTTGTCTCATTTTATGAACCCCTAAACCCTGCTTAGCAGTGTCATTATAATCACAGGTGTTATTTGTGTTTTTGTACCAGTATGGCCCTTTCCAGGTTCCTGTAGCAGGATTCATCTGATAGCCACGGCTACATTCACATTTGTAGCCACCTTTCAGGTTGATACAGATTTGACTACAGATACCAGGGTTTTGACATTCATCAATATCTCCACAGTTTCTCTTGTCTACAAACTCAAACCCAGCTGGACAGTCACATTCATTTTTGTTGCATTCCTTCAGGGGCATCACCCCTTGCAGTCCTTGCAGTCTCTCTGCTGGTTACACACTTTATTGATATCTATGCACACAAAGTCAGATTCAGTACACATCTTCTTCACACAAGAACTCTCATCACTGCCATCTGAGCAGTCTTCACATTTTACTCTAGCACCGTTGGCAGCAGTGCACAGTCAGGCGAAGGTGAGCAGCAGGCAGAGCGCCCTGCACCGTCACCTGTGTCACTTATACTACTCCTATTACCCATGCTGTTAGTGTCAGTGGCATCCTCCTTGTACCGTTTCTGTCTTTGTCTCCCCCCCTTTTCTTTTTTGTCACTGGCCATTCACCACAAATGGATAAGACATGGATAAGACACATGATTACTAGTTAGGAAAGAGAGTGTAACGTCTGCTATATGGCTGCAGGCAGTGCCGGCTGCAGCCTTAGGTTTGTGAAAGAGCCTGCCGGTGGTCGTTTGGCAGTGTAATCTGCGTCTCTGCACTCCTGCCCTGCAATAGAGCTAAGTCGTCATTAGCAATAGTTATAACACCGATCTGGGGACTAATAGTCTTTTTTTGCATTGCAAGATAAACCTTTTATAAAAAGAATGCTAGAGTGAAGCAGCACAGCCGCTGCTGCCGCTGCCTCCATGGTTATGTCAGACAGGCTGCAGGGTCCTGATGTCCGCCCCTTTGCTCTGTGCCGACTCGCCTCACGGTGAGGGTCAGCTACCAGTGTCCACTGACGCCTCTGGTCTCCCGTAGCAACTCGATCTCGGATGTTCTGCAATTACTTCAATTTCCCCGCGTTTTGCAGCTTCTGTCAGGTCTATTCTGTGTCTCTCAGAGCCATCCGTGGCTCTGCAGCGTCTCTCAGGGCTCTCTCCGTCCAGCGGTAGTCCCTCCGTAATGTCTCGGGTCTCTCAGCGCCGCTCCAGGCTCTCGGCGCCGCTCCAGGCTCTCCGCCTGTTCAGGTCTCAGCGAGTCTGGGTCTCAGTGAGTCCAGGTCTCGGCCTGTGCGGGCCTCATATGTTGCAGGAAGCATGTCATATCATGCTCCTGCCTTTTTCTTGTCACAGTCAAAACATTTAAGAGCAAAAATAGGATACACAAGATACACAAGATACACCAGGCCCATATATTAGGCACCACCACTCAAAACTTGGATAAAACAGCACTTCTTTTCAGTCTGTCAAGCACTTCGTTCGTCTCTGCCCACTCCCTTGCGGAGAGTACGGAACAACGGATCGGAACTCTGCACTCGCTTTGCAGCAACGCTGCGTCTCACTCACACAGCACACTCGCACACGGAGGCCTCCAACACATCTCATTCATACCGCAGGAATATAATTTAGAATGATAACCAACCAAATAAGTATTGTCTCTGACTGTGTTTTTCATGAAGTGACTTGTAACACTTTGTTTCAAACCCTTACATTTACACAAATACTTTCAACACAAAATACATACATAAAAACACATACAATTATTAACACTCCAGTTAGTATCCCTCCAGCAGCCGAAAACATACCGTTTGTCTGCAGTTTCAGGAGTTTCTTTGCTCCTGCGGTGAGCAGCTGGGAGTGGAGTCCCCTCCGAGCAAAAACACTCAGGGTGCACCTAGGGGCGTCCACGCTGCAGCCGATTCCGCAGCCGAGCAGAGTGTCTCCTGCCTGGCTCACCAAAATGACTCACAGAAAGCTGACTCCACAATCAGTAAGATTGTAAAGTAGGTATGTTTACTCAGTTCCATGCAGCATGGGGCGGGTAGTCCCCCCAAAGTCGTGCAGGCCTAACGTGACAAATTGCTTTAGTAAAGAGTTACATATACATGAACATTCCTATACATATTCATAACCTGTCCCTTTGTGAACAGTCCTCCTTATTTCAGACACCTTGGTTAAACTCTGAACCATGAGGTTTTTAATCTGGTTCTCGGGGCCCGAGCGGCTCCTGTTATCTGGTGGTATAAGTGCAGCACAGGCACAAATGTAGCACATATTCATTCTTAATCAATTGCTCTCTAATTTCTAATTCCAATATTTCAGCTTGCTCTTTTCTGGATCCACGGGTATTCTACTATTAATGTTCAAAGCCTGACAGACCCCGTCCTCCATGGATCAAAATACAGGGGGTCTTAAGGGTTCTTTTGGTCATTCTATCATATAATACTGGACCATTTTCAATTTACTCTTTAATTTTCTGGGGCCCCTATTGTTCCAATTTCTAATCATTATTCATAATGGACTTTTTGGTCATATATCTGGTAATTTGCTCCCTTTCTGGTCCTTGGTCTTCGATTTTATCTGACCCATCCAGGAATTTTACTAGTGGCAATTCCCACAGCCCTTGGCTGCCCAGTGAGAGTGTCTTGCAGGGGGTTTAGGACCTATCACCCACCCACGTATCCCTCTTCTCACCAGTCTAGCCCCCCCGACAGGAGATTAGAACCAGTGAGAAAACAAAAAGACCTCCACGCTGACTTTAGAAGTCTCAGTTACACTCACACACAAAAAAACTGGCAACCGTACCCTTACCCAACCGGACGGTATCTTACGAATCAGTCGTCTTCGTCCAGACTCCAATCGGACGGTATCCACCAGCGTCTCTGCTGTCTTCGTCTGGGATCGAACCAGACGGTATCCAAACGACTGTCGTCTTCATCCGGTTCGATTCCGGACACCGGAATCCAACCGAACGGTATCCAAACGACTCTGTCGTCTTCATCCGGATCTTCGCGCGCAGAATTACGGGCAAAAAACAGCCGGCAACACGGGAGCTCAAAAAAAATTAAATTCTTTGCTTACCTTTATTCAGGTTCAGGATGGCATCAGTCCCGATCTGACTCAAACAGGAGCCACCAAATGGTGGGGCGCCTCTCCTAGATTAAATCAGAATTCAGGAACTATAGCCATCCCGGACGAGCCCCCAAATTGTTATAAATGGCTCAGGATTCAAATTAGGATTAAATAAAAAAATAGGATTTATTAAAAGAATATAAAGGAATAGAGGTAAGCAAACAGCGCTGGGTGCACCGGGAGTCTCTGCTCCACCAGGACGCACACCAGTTACATCAAGCAGCTGATTTTTATGCACCTAGACTAATACATATTCATTACTACTTCTAAAAAAAGAGATTATTAAAATTAGCTTCCGGGGTCCAGTTCCTCCTACTGGAGCATGCGCATCAGTCTCCTCTGGGGGTCTCTAGGGGTCTTTCATGCTGAAGGCTCGTAGTCTTCCTCTCACCCTTTGTACTTACTTGGCACTATTCCAAGTTTATGGAACACTCTCTGTACACTCTCCGCAGGTCTTGTCTCCCAACCGTCCTTCAGCTTCTTTTCTCTTCCTCTTAATCTCTTGGCCCCCCTGGCCAGATACCAAGGATCCCATAACAGTCACCAGCAGTCACCGGTTATTATCAGTTGTTCTGAAACTCCCAAACAGGTTGGCAACTCACGAGCAATTAAAACATTCTTTCCCAGCTATTCACAGTCATCTACATAACATCTATAGCAGTGTTAAATCAATCTCGAAGAAGACAGAAAAGAAAAACTGTAACTGTTAGAACTAGAAGTCAGGAATAACAAAAGCAAACAGGTTCATAAATTTAAGGAGTGTTTTCTGAAGACGTGATAAACTGACTGGAATGAGGGGGAGACTGGGGCACACTGCATCTGTGGTTCAAGAATTAAACTGCCATTGCAGGGCCCAGAGGCAGACAGGATTCAAACAGAATTATTCTTTATGGACACGAATTTATGGACACGAATTGGAATTGTTAAAACATTCCTCACAGTCCAGTTGCATGTGGGGCTGCATAAAGGCTCCCCTGGGGAGTTCAGATGTTCCCAAAGCCTTCCTTTGGGTGCACTTTTGAATGGGCGAAAGGGGCTCGGAAAGCGTTTTCTGGGGCCCGAGTTTTCAGTCGCCTCCCATGCCGGCTAGGGCTATGTTTATTGTTGCTCGGAAAGAGCGAACCCGGAGGGTCCAGTTGCATGTGGGGCTGCATAAAGGCTCCCCTGGGGAGTTCAGATGTTCCCAAAGCCTTCCTTTGGGGGCATTTCTGGATGGGTGAATGGGGCTTGAAACGGTTTTTCTGTGGCACGAGTTTTCAGTCTTCTGCCATGCTGGCTAGTATTATATTAAGGGTTGCTCGGAAACAGCGAACCCGGAGGGTCCAGTTGCATGTGGGGCTGCATAAAGGCTCCCCTGGGGAGTTCACTTGTACCCAAAGCCTTCCTTTGGGGGCACTTTTGAATGGGCGAAAGGGGCTCGGAAAGCGTTTTCTGGGTCCCGAGTTTTCAGTCGCCTCCAATGCCGGCTAGGGTTATGTTTAGTGTTGCTCGGAAAGAGCGAACACGGAGGGTCCAGTTGCATGTGGGGCTGCATAAAGGCTCCCCTGGGGAGTTCACTTGTACCCAAAGCCTTCCTTTGGGGGCACTTCTGGATGGGTGAATTGGGCTTGAAACGCTTTTTCTGGGGCCCGAGTTTTCAGTCTTCTGCCATGCTGGCTAGTGTTATATTTAGTGTTGCTCGGAAAGAGCGAACACGGAGGGTCCAGTTGCATGTGGGGCTGCATAAAGGCTCCCCTGGGGAGTTCACCTGTACCCAAAGCCTTCCTTTGGGGGCACTTTTGGATGGGCGAATGGGGCTTGTAACGCGGTTTCTGGGGCCTGATTTTTCAGTCGTCTGCCATGCGGGCCAGGGTTATATTTAGGGTTGCTATGAAAGAGCGAATACGGAGGGTCCAGTTGCATGTGGGGCTGCATAAAGGCTCTCCTGGGGAGTTCACTTGTACCCAAAGCCTTCCTTTAGGGGCATTTCTTGATGTGCGAACGGGGCTTGAAACTCTTTTTCTGTGGCCCGAGTTTTCAGTCGACTCCCATGCTGGCTAGGGTTATATTTAGGGTTGCTCGTAAACAGCGAACACGGAGGGTCCAGTTGCATGTGGGGCTGCATAAAGGCTCCCCTGGGGAGTTCACTTGTACCCAAAGCCTTCCTCTGGGGCACTTTTGAATGGGCGAAAGGGACTCGGAAAGCGTTTCCTGGGGCCCGAGTTTTCAGTCGCCTCCCATGCCTCCTAGGGCTATGTTTAGTGTTGCTCGGAAAGAGCGAACCCGGAGGGTCCAGTTGCATGTGGGGCTGCATAAAGGCTCCCCTGGGGAGTTCACTTGTACTCAAAGCCATACTTTAGGGGCACTTCTGCATGGGCGAACGGGGCTTGAAACTTTTTTTCTGTGGCCCGAATTTTCAGTCTTCTGCCATGCTGGCTAGGGTTATATTTAGGGTTGCTCGTAAACAGCGAACATGGAGGGTCCAGTTGCATGTGGGGCTGCATAAAGGCTCCCCTGGGGAGTTCACTTGTACCCAAAGCCTTCCTCTGGGGGCACTTTTGGATGGGAGAAACCGGCTCGGAAAGCGTTTTCTGGGGCCCGAATTTTCATTCGACTCCCATTCCGGCTAGGGTTATGTTTAGTGTTGCTCGGAAAGAGCGAACCCGGAGGGTCCAGTTGCATGTGGGGCTGCATAAAGGCTCCCCTGGGGAGTTCACTTGTTCCCAAAGCCTTCCTTTGGGGGCACTTTTGGATGGGCGAACGGGGCTTGTAACGCGTTTTCTGGGGCCCGATTTTTCAGTCGTCTGCCATGCGGGCCAGGGTTATATTTAGGGTTGCTGTGAAAGAGCGAATACGGAGGGTCCAGTTGCATGTGGGGCTGCATAAAGGCTCCCCTGGGGAGTTCACTTGCACCCAAAGCCTTTTTTTGGGGGCACTTCTGGATGGGTGAATAGGGCTTGAAACGGTTTTTCTATGGCCCGTGTGTTCAGTCTTCTGACATGCTGACTAGTATTATATTAAGTGTTGCTCGGAAAGAGCGAACACGGAGGGTCCAGTTGCATGTGGGGCTGCATAAAGTCTCCCCTGGGGAGTTCACTTGTTCCCAAAGCCTTCCTTTGGGGGCACTTTTGGATGTGCGATTGGGGCTTGTAACGCGTTTTCTGGGGCCCGATTTTTCAGTCGTGTGGCAGGGGGGCAGGGTTATATTTAGGGTTGCTGTGAAAGAGCGAACCCGGAGGGTCCAGTTGCATGTGGGGCTGCATAAAGGCTCCCCTGGGGAGTTCACTTGCACCCAAAGCCTTCCTTTAGGGTAACTTCTGGATGGGCGAACGGGGCTTGAATCTCTTTTTCTGTGGCCCGAGTTTTCAGTCTTCTGCCATGCTGGCTAGTGTTATATTTAGGGTTGCTCGGAAACAAGGAATACGCAGGGTCCAGTTGCATGTGGGGCTGCATAAAGGCTCCCCTGGGGAGTTCAGATGTACCCAAAGCCTTCCTTTGGGCGCACTTTTGGATGGTTTAAGGGGAATCGCAATGCGTTTTCTGAGGCCCACTTTTTCAGTCTTCTCCCATTGCGCCGAGGGTTATATTTAGTCTTGAGGTGAAAGAGTGAACCCGGAGGGTCCAGTTGCATGTGGGGCTGCAAAAAGGCTCCCCTGGGGAGTTCAGTTGTACCCAAAGCCTTCTTTTGGGGGACGTTTGGATGGGCAAAAGGGGCTTGTAATGGGTTTTCTGGGGCATTAGTTTTCAGTGGTCTCCGATGCTGGCTAGGGCTATATTTAAGGTAGCTCGGAAAAAACGAACACGGAGGGCCCAGTTGCATGTGGGGCTGCGTAAAGGCTCCCCTGGGAGTTCAGTTGTACCCAAAGCCTTCCTTTGGGCACACTTTTGGATGGTCCAAATGGACTCGCAATGCGTTTTTTGAGACCCGTTTTTCAGTCTTCTCCCATTGCGGCTAGGGCTATATTTATGCTTGCGGTGAAAGAGCGAATAAGGAGGGTCCACTTGCATGTGGGGCTGCGTAAAGGCTCCCCTGGGGAGTTCACTTGTACCCAAAGCCTTCCTCTGGGGGCACATTTGGATGGGCGAAACGGTCTAATAACGCGTTTTATGGGGCCCGAGTTTTCAGTCATCTCCAATGCTGGCTAGGGCTATATATAGGTTTGCTCGAAAACAGCGAACCCGAAAGTGTCCAGTTGCATGTGGAGCTGCGTAAAGGCTTCCCTTGGGAGTTCACTTGTACCCAAAGCCTTCCTTTGGGGGCACTTTTGGATGGGCGCAAGGGGCTTGTAACATGTTTTCTGGGGCCCGAGTTTTCAGTCGTCTGCCAAGCGGACCAGGGATTATTTAGGGTTGCTGTGAAAGAGCGAATAAGGAGTGTCCAGTTGCATGTGGGGCTGCAAAAAGGCTCCCCTGGGGAGTTCACTTGTACCCAAAGCCTTCCTTTGGGAGCACTTTTGAATGGGCGAAAGGGGCTTGAAACTCTTTTTTTGTGGCCTGAGTTTTCAGTCGCCTCCCATGCCGGCTAGGGTTATGTTTAGTGTTGCTCGGAAAGAGCGAACCCGGAGGGTCCAGTTGCATGTGGGGCTGCATAAAGGCTCCCCTGGGGAGTTCACCTGTACCCAAAGCTTTCCTTTGGGGGCACTTTTGGATGGGCGAATGGGGCTTGTAACGCGTTTTCTGGGGCCCGATTTTTCAGTCGTCTGCCATGCGGGCCAGGGTTATATTTAGGGTTGCTGTGAAAGAGCGAATACGGAGGGTCCAGTTGCATGTGGGGCTGCATAAAGGCTCCCCTGGGGAGTTCAGTTGCACCCAAAGCCTTCCTTTGGGGGCACTTCTGGATGGGTGAATGGGGCTTGAAACGCTTTTTCTGTGGCCCGAGTTTTCAGTCTTCTGCCATGCTGGCTAGTGTTATATATAGGGTTGCTCGGAAATAGCGAACCCGGAGGGTCCAGTTGCTTGTGGGGCTGCATAAAGGCTCCCCTGGGGAGTTCAGTTGTACCCAAAGCCTTCCTTTAGGGTAACTTCTGGATGGGCGAACGGGGCTTGAATCTCTTTTTCTGTGGCCCGAGTTTTCAGTCTTCTGACATGCTGACTAGTATTATATTAAGGGTTGCTCGGAAAGAGCGAACACGGAGGGTCCAGTTGCATGTGGGGCTGCGTAAAGGCTCCCCTGGGGAGTTCAGATGTTCCCAAAGCCTTCCTCTGGGGGCACTTTTGGATGGGCGAATGGGGCTTGTAACGCGTTTTCTGGGGCCCGATTTTTCAGTCGTGTGGCAGGGGGGCAGGGTTATATTTAGGGTTGCTGTGAAAGAGCGAACCCGGAGGGTCCAGTTGCATGTGGGGCTGCATAAAGGCTCCCCTGGGGAGTTCACCTGTACCCAAAGCCTTCCTCTGGGGGCACTTTTGGATGGGCGAATGGGGCTTGTAACGCGTTTTCTGGGGCCTGATTTTTCAGTCGTCTGCCATGCGGGCCAGGGTTATATTTAGGGTTGCTCGTAAACAGCGAACACGGAGGGTGCAGTTGCATGTGGGGCTGCATAAAGGCTCCCCTGGGGAGTTCACTTGTACCCAAAGCCTTCCTCTGGGGCACTTTTGAATGGGCGAAAGGGACTCGGAAAGCGTTTCCTGGGGCCCGAGTTTTCAGTCTCCTCCCATGCCTCCTAGGGCTATGTTTAGTGTTGCTCGGAAAGAGCGAACCCGGAGGGTCCAGTTGCATGTGGGGCTGCATAAAGGCTCCCCTGGGGAGTTCACTTGTACTCAAAGCCATACTTTAGGGGCACTTCTGCATGGGCGAACGGGGCTTGAAACTTTTTTTCTGTGGCCCGAGTTTTCAGTCTTCTGCCATGCTGGCTAGGGTTATATTTAGGGTTGCTCGTAAACAGCGAACACGGAGGGTCCAGTTGCATGTGGGGCTGCATAAAGGCTCCCCTGGGGAGTTCACGTGCCCCCAAAGCCTTCCTTTGGGGGAACTTTTGGATGGTCCAAGGGGAATCGCAATGCGTTTTCTGAGGCCCGCTTTTTCAGTCTTCTCCCATTGCGCAGAGGGCTATATTTAGGCTTGCGGTGAAAGAGTGAACCCGGAGGGTCCAGTTGCATGTGGGGCTGCATAAAGGCTCCCCTGGGGAGTTCACTTGTACCCAAAGCCTTCCTTTGGGGGCACTTCTGGATGGGCGAAAGGGGCTTGAAACTCTTTTTTTGTGGCCTGAGTTTTCAGTCTTCTGCCATGCTGGCTAGGGTTATGTTTAGAGTTGCTCGGAAAGAGCGAACCCGGAGGGTCCAGTTCCATGTGGGGCTGCATAAAGGCTCCCCTGGGGAGTTCACCTGTACCAAAAGCCTTCCTTTGGGGGCACTTTTGGATGGGCGAATGGGGCTTGTAACGCGTTTTCTGGGGCCCGATTTTTCAGTCGTCTGCCATGCGGGCCAGGGTTATATTTAGGGTTGCTGAGAAAGAGCGAATACGGAGGGTCCAGTTGCATGTGGGGCTGCATAAAGGCTCCCCTGGGGAGTTCAGTTGCACCCAAAGCCTTCCTTTGGGGGCACTTCTGGATGGGTGAATGGGGCTTGAAACGCTTTTTCTGGGGCCCGAGTTTTCAGTCTTCTGCCATGCTGGCTAGTGTTATATATAGGGTTGCTCAGAAACAGCGAACCCGGAGGGTCCAGTTGTATGTGGGGCTGAATAAAGGCTCCCCTGGGGAGTTCACTTGTACCCAAAGCCTTCCTCTGGGGGCACTTTTGGATGGGAGAAACCGGCTCGGAAAGCGTTTTCTGGGGCCCGAATTTTCAGTCGACTCCCATTCCGGCTAGGGTTATGTTTAGTGTTGCTCGGAAAGAGCGAACACGGAGGGTCCAGTTGCATGTGGGGCTGCATAAAGGCTCCCCTGGGGAGTTCAGATGTTCCCAAAGCCTTCCTTTGGGTGCACTTTTGGATGTGCGAATGGGGCTTGTAACGCGTTTTCTGGGGCCCGATTTTTCAGTCGTGTGGCAGGGGGGCAGGGTTATATTTAGGGTTGCTGTGAAAGAGCGAATACGGAGGGTCCAGTTGCATGTGGGGCTGCATAAAGGCTCCCCTGGGGAGTTCACTTGTACCCAAAGCCTTCCTTTAGGGTAACTTCTGGATGGGCGAACGGGGCTTGAATCTCTTTTTCTGTAGCCCGAGTTTTCAGTCTTCTGCCATGCTGGCTAGTGTTATATTTAGGGTTGCTCGGAAACAGCGAATACGCAGGGTCCAGTTGCATGTGGGGCTGCATAAAGGCTCCCCTGGGGAGTTCAGATGTACCCAAAGCCTTCCTTTGGGCGCACTTTTGGATGGTTTAAGGGGAATCGCAATGCGTTTTCTGAGGCCCACTTTTTCAGTCTTCTCCCATTGCGCCGAGGGTTATATTTAGTTTTGAGGTGAAAGAGTGAACCCGGAGGGTCCAGTTGCATGTGGGGCTGCAAAAAGGCTCCCCTGGGGAGTTCAGTTGTACCCAAAGCCTTCTTTTGGGGGACTTTTGGATGGGCAAAAGGGGCTTGTAATGGGTTTTCTGGGGCATTAGTTTTCAGTGGTCTCCGATGCTGGCTAGGGCTATATTTAAGGTAGCTCGGAAAAAACGAACCCGGAGGGTCCAGTTGCATGTGGGGCTGCATAAAGGCTCCCCTGGGGAGTTCAGATGTTCCCAAAGCCTTCCTTTGGGGGCATTTCTGGATGGGTGAATGGGGCTTGAAACGGTTTTTCTGTGGCACGAGTTTTCAGTCTTCTGCCATGCTGGCTAGTATTATATTAAGTGTTGCTCGGAAACAGCGAACACGGAGGGTCCAGTTGCATGTGGGGCTGCATAAAGGCTTCCCTTGGGGAGTTCACTTGTACCCAAAGCCTTCCTCTGTGGCACTTTTGAATGGGCGAAAGGGGCTCGGAAAGCGTTTTCTGGGTCCCGAGTTTTCAGTCGCCTCCAATGCCGGCTAGGGTTATGTTTAGTGTTGCTCGGAAAGAGCGAACACGGAGGGTCCAGTTGCATGTGGGGCTGCATAAAGGCTCCCCTGGGGAGTTCACTTGTACCCAAAGCCTTCCTTTGGGGGCACTTCTGGATGGGTGAATTGGGCTTGAAACGCTTTTTCTGGGGCCCGAGTTTTCAGTCTTCTGCCATGCTGGCTAGTGTTATATTTAGTGTTGCTCGGAAAGAGCGAACACGGAGGGTCCAGTTGCATGTGGGGCTGCATAAAGGCTCCCCTGGGGAGTTCACCTGTACCCAAAGCCTTCCTTTGGGGGCACTTTTGGATGGGCGAATGGGGCTTGTAACGCGTTTTCTGGGGCCTGATTTTTCAGTCGTCTGCCATGCGGGCCAGGGTTATATTTAGGGTTGCTATGAAAGAGCGAATACGGAGGGTCCAGTTGCATGTGGGGCTGCATAAAGGCTCTCCTGGGGAGTTCACTTGTACCCAAAGCCTTCCTTTAGGGGCATTTCTTGATGTGCGAACGGGGCTTGAAACTCTTTTTCTGTGGCCCGAGTTTTCAGTCGACTCCCATGCTGGCTAGGGTTATATTTAGGGTTGCTCGTAAACAGCGAACACGGAGGGTCCAGTTGCATGTGGGGCTGCATAAAGGCTCCCCTGGGGAGTTCACTTGTACCCAAAGCCTTCCTCTGGGGCACTTTTGAATGGGCGAAAGGGACTCGGAAAGCGTTTCCTGGGGCCCGAGTTTTCAGTCGCCTCCCATGCCTCCTAGGGCTATGTTTAGTGTTGCTCGGAAAGAGCGAACCCGGAGGGTCCAGTTGCATGTGGGGCTGCATAAAGGCTCCCCTGGGGAGTTCACTTGTACTCAAAGCCATACTTTAGGGGCACTTCTGCATGGGCGAACGGGGCTTGAAACTTTTTTTCTGTGGCCCGAGTTTTCAGTCTTCTGCCATGCTGGCTAGGGTTATATTTAGGGTTGCTCGTAAACAGCGAACATGGAGGGTCCAGTTGCATGTGGGGCTGCATAAAGGCTCCCCTGGGGAGTTCAGTTGTACCCAAAGCCTTCCTCTGGGGGCACTTTTGGATGGGAGAAACCGGCTCGGAAAGCGTTTTCTGGGGCCCGAATTTTCATTCGACTCCCATTCCGGCTAGGGTTATGTTTAGTGTTGCTCGGAAAGAGCGAACCCGGAGGGTCCAGTTGCATGTGGGGCTGCATAAAGGCTCCCCTGGGGAGTTCACTTGTTCCCAAAGCCTTCCTTTGGGGGCACTTTTGGATGGGCGAACGGGGCTTGTAACGCGTTTTCTGGGGCCCGATTTTTCAGTCGTCTGCCATGCGGGCCAGGGTTATATTTAGGGTTGCTGTGAAAGAGCGAATACGGAGGGTCCAGTTGCATGTGGGGCTGCATAAAGGCTCCCCTGGGGAGTTCACTTGCACCCAAAGCCTTCCTTTGGGGGCACTTCTGGATGGGTGAATAGGGCTTGAAACGGTTTTTCTATGGCCCGTGTGTTCAGTCTTCTGACATGCTGACTAGTATTATATTAAGTGTTGCTCAGAAAGAGCGAACACGGAGGGTCCAGTTGCATGTGGGGCTGCATAAAGTCTCCCCTGGGGAGTTCAGATGTTCCCAAAGCCTTCCTTTGGGGGCACTTTTGGATGTGCGATTGGGGCTTGTAACGCGTTTTCCGGGGCCCGATTTTTCAGTCGTGTGGCAGGGGGGCAGGGTTATATTTAGGGTTGCTGTGAAAGAGCGAACCCGGAGGGTCCAGTTGCATGTGGGGCTGCATAAAGGCTCCCCTGGGGAGTTCACTTGTACCCAAAGCCTTCCTTTAGGGTAACTTCTGGATGGGTGAACGGGGCTTGAATCTCTTTTTCTGTGGCCCGAGTTTTCAGTCTTCTGCCATGCTGGCTAGTGTTATATTTAGGGTTGCTCGGAAACAGCGAATACGCAGGGTCCAGTTGCATGTGGGGCTGCATAAAGGCTCCCCTGGGGAGTTCAGATGTACCCAAAGCCTTCCTTTGGGCGCACTTTTGGATGGTTTAAGGGGAATCGCAATGCGTTTTCTGAGGCCCACTTTTTCAGTCTTCTCCCATTGCGCCGAGGGTTATATTTAGTCTTGAGGTGAAAGAGTGAACCCGGAGGGTCCAGTTGCATGTGGGGCTGCAAAAAGGCTCCCCTGGGGAGTTCAGTTGTACCCAAAGCCTTCCTTTGGGGGACGTTTGGATGGGCAAAAGGGGCTTGTAATGGGTTTTCTGGGGCATTAGTTTTCAGTGGTCTCCGATGCTGGCTAGGGCTATATTTAAGGTAGCTCGGAAAAAACGAACACGGAGGGCCCAGTTGCATGTGGGGCTGCGTAAAGGCTCCCCTGGGAGTTCAGTTGTACCCAAAGCCTTCCTTTGGGCACACTTTTGGATGGTCCAAATGGACTCGCAATGCGTTTTTTGAGACCCGTTTTTCAGTCTTCTCCCATTGCGGCTAGGGCTATATTTATGCTTGCGGTGAAAGAGCGAATAAGGAGGGTCCACTTGCATGTGGGGCTGCGTAAAGGCTCCCCTGGGGAGTTCACTTGTACCCAAAGCCTTCCTCTGGGGGCACATTTGGATGGGCGAAACGGTCTAATAACGCGTTTTATGGGGCCCGAGTTTTCAGTCATCTCCAATGCTGGCTAGGGCTATATATAGGTTTGCTCGAAAACAGCGAACCCGAAAGTGTCCAGTTGCATGTGGAGCTGCGTAAAGGCTTCCCTTGGGAGTTCACTTGTACCCAAAGCCTTCCTTTGGGGGCACTTTTGGATGGGCGCATGGGGCTTGTAACATGTTTTCTGGGGCCCGAGTTTTCAGTCGTCTGCCAAGCGGACCAGGGATTATTTAGGGTTGCTGTGAAAGAGCGAATAAGGAGTGTCCAGTTGCATGTGGGGCTGCAAAAAGGCTCCCCTGGGGAGTTCACTTGTACCCAAAGCCTTCCTTTGGGAGCACTTTTGAATGGGCGAAAGGGGCTTGAAACTCTTTTTTTGTGGCCTGAGTTTTCAGTCGCCTCCCATGCCGGCTAGGGTTATGTTTAGTGTTGCTCGGAAAGAGCGAACCCGGAGGGTCCAGTTGCATGTGGGGCTGCATAAAGGCTCCCCTGGGGAGTTCAGTTGCACCCAAAGCCTTCCTTTGGGGGCACTTCTGGATGGGTGAATGGGGCTTGAAACGCTTTTTCTGTGGCCCGAGTTTTCAGTCTTCTGCCATGCTGGCTAGTGTTATATATAGGGTTGCTCGGAAAGAGCGAACCCGGAGGGTCCAGTTGCTTGTGGGGCTGCATAAAGGCTCCCCTGGGGAGTTCACTTGTACCCAAAGCCTTCCTTTAGGGTAACTTCTGGATGGGCGAACGGGGCTTGAATCTCTTTTTCTGTGGCCCGAGTTTTCAGTCTTCTGACATGCTGACTAGTATTATATTAAGGGTTGCTCGGAAAGAGCGAACACGGAGGGTCCAGTTGCATGTGGGGCTGCGTAAAGGCTCCCCTGGGGAGTTCAGATGTTCCCAAAGCCTTCCTCTGGGGGCACTTTTGGATGGGCGAATGGGGCTTGTAACGCGTTTTCTGGGGCCCGATTTTTCAGTCGTGTGGCAGGGGGGCAGGGTTATATTTAGGGTTGCTGTGAAAGAGCGAACCCGGAGGGTCCAGTTGCATGTGGGGCTGCATAAAGGCTCCCCTGGGGAGTTCACCTGTACCCAAAGCCTTCCTTTGGGGGCACTTTTGGATGGGCGAATGGGGCTTGTAACGCGTTTTCTGGGGCCTGATTTTTCAGTCGTCTGCCATGCGGGCCAGGGTTATATTTAGGGTTGCTATGAAAGAGCGAATACGGAGGGTCCAGTTGCATGTGGGGCTGCATAAAGTCTCTCCTGGGGAGTTCACTTGTACCCAAAGCCTTCCTTTAGGGTAACTTCTGGATGGGCGAACGGGGCTTGAATCTCTTTTTCTGTGGCCCGAGTTTTCAGTCTTCTGCCATGCTGGCTAGTGTTATATTTAGGGTTGCTCGGAAACAGCGAATACGCAGGGTCCAGTTGCATGTGGGGCTGCATAAAGGCTCCCCTGGGGAGTTCAGATGTACCCAAAGCCTTCCTTTGGGCGCACTTTTGGATGGTTTAAGGGGAATCGCAATGCGTTTTCTGAGGCCCGCTTTTTCAGTCTTCTCCCATTGCGCCGAGGGTTATATTTAGTCTTGAGGTGAAAGAGTGAACCCGGAGGGTCCAGTTGCATGTGGGGCTGCATAAAGGCTCCCCTGGGGAGTTCAGTTGTACCCAAAGCCTTCCTTTGGGGGCACTTCTGGATGGGTGAATAGGGCTTGAAACGGTTTTTCAATGGCCCGATTTTTCAGTCGTCTGTCATGTGGGCCAGGGTTATATTTAGGGTTGCCGTGAAAGACCGAATACAGAGGGTCCAGTTGCATGTGGGGCTGCATTAAGGCTCCCCTGGAGAGTTCACTTGTACCCAAAGCCTTCCTCTGGGGGCACTTTTGAATGGGCGAAAGGGGCTCGGAAAGCGTTTTCTGGGGCCCGAGTTTTCAGTCGTCTGCCATGCGGACCAGGGATTATTTAGGGTTGCTGTGAAAGAGCGAATAAGGAGTGTCCAGTTGCATGTGGGGCTGCAAAAAGGCTCCCCTGGGGAGTTCACTTGTACCCAAAGCCTTCCTTTGGGGGCACTTTTGGATGGGTGAATGGGGCTTGTAACGCGTTTTCTGGGGTCCGAGTTTTCAATCGTCTGCCATGCGGACCAGGGTTATTTAGGGTTGCTGTGAAGGAGCGAACACGGAGGGTCTAGTTGCATGTGGGGTGCATAAATGCTCCCCTGGGGAGTTCACTTGTACCCAAAGCCTTCCTTTGAGGGCACTTCTGGATGGGCGAATGGGGCTTGTAACGCGTTTTCTGGGGCCCGATTTTTCAGTCGTCTGCCATGCGGGCCAGGGTTATATTTAGGGTTGCTGTGAAAGAGCGAATACGGAGGGTCCAGTTGCATGTGGGGCTGCGTAAAGGCTCCCCTGGGGAGTTCAGCTGTACCCAAAGCCATACTTTAGGGGCACTTCTGGATAGGCGAATGGGGCTTGAAACTCTTTTTCTGTGGCCCGAGTTTTCAGTCTTCTGCCATGCTGGCTAGGGATATGTTTAGTGTTGCTCGGAAAGAGCGAACCCGGAGGGTCCAGTTGCATGTGGGGCTGCATAAAGGCTCCCCTGGGGAGTTCACTTTTACCCAAAGCCTTCCTTTGGGGGCACTTTTGGATGGTCCAAGGGGAATCTCAATGCGTTTTCTGAGGCCCGCTTTTTCAGTCTTCTCCCATTGCGCCGAGGGCTATATTTAGGCTTGCGGTGAAAGAGTGAACCCGGAGGGTCCAGTTGCATGTGGGGCTGTATAAAGGCTCCCCTGGGGAGTTCACTTGTACCCAAAGCCTTCCTTTGGGGCGCTTTTGAATGGGCAAAAGGGGCTCGGAAAGCGTTTTCTGGGGCCCGAGTTTTCAGTCGCCTCCCATGCCGGCTAGGGCTAATTTTAGTGTTGGTCGGAAAGAGCGAACCCGGAGGGTCCAGTTGCATGTGGGGCTGCATAAAGGCTCTCCTGGGGAGTTCAGTTGTATCCAAAGCCTTCCTTTGTGGGCACTTCTGGATGGGTGAATGGGGCTTGTAACGCGTTTTCTGGGGCCCGAGTTTTCAGTCTTCTGCCATGCTGGCTAGTGTTATATTTAGTATTGCTCGTAATGAGCGAACCCGGAGGGTCCAGTTGCATGTGGGGCTGCATAAAGGCTCCCCTGGGGAGTTCAGATGTTCCCAAAGCCTTCCTTTGGGGGCACATTTGGATGGGCGAATGGGGCTTGTAACGCGTTTTCTGGGGCCCGATTTTTCAGTCGTCTGCCATGCGGGCAAGAGTTATATTTAGGGTTGCTGTGAAAGAGCGAATACGGAGGGTCCAGTTGCATGTGGGGCTGCATAAAGGCTCCCCTGGGGAGTTCACTTGTACCCAAAGCCTTCTTTTGGGGGCACTTTTGGATGGGCGAATGGGGCTTGTAACGCGTTTTCTGGGGCCCGATTTTTCAGTCGTCTGGCAGGGGGGCAGGGTTATATTTAGGGTTGCTGTGAAAGAGCGAACCCGGAGGGTCCAGTTGCATGTGGGGCTGCATAAAGGCTCCCCTGGGGAGTTCACTTGTACCCAAAGCCTTCCTCTGGGGCACTTTTGAATGGGCGAAAGGGGCTCGGAAAGCGTTTTCTGGGGCCCGAGTTTTCAGTCTCCTCCCATTCCGGCTAGGGATATGTTTAGTGTTGCTCGGAAAGAGCGAACCCGGAGGGTCCAGTTGCATGTGGGGCTGCATAAAGGCTCTCCTGGGGAGTTCAGTTGTATCCAAAGCCTTCCTTTGGGGGCACTTCTGGATGGGTGAATGGGGCTTGAAACACTTTTTCTGTGGCCCGAGTTTTCAGTCTTCTGCCATGCTGGCTAGTGTTATATTAAGGGTTGCTCGGAAAGAGCGAACACGGAGGGTCCAGTTGCATGTGGGGCTGCATAAAGGCTCCCCTGGGAAGTTCAGATGTTCCCAAAGCCTTCCTTTGGGGGCACTTTTGGATGGGCGAATGGGGCTTGTAACGCGTTTTCTGGGGCCTGATTTTTCAGTCGTCTGCCATGCGGGCCAGGGTTATATTTAGGGTTGCTATGAAAGAGCGAATACGGAGGGTCCAGTTGCATGTGGGGCTGCATAAAGGCTCCCCTGGGGAGTTCAGTTGTACCCAAAGCCATACTTTAGGTGCACTTCTGCATGGGCGAACGGGGCTTGAAACTTTTTTTCTGTGGCCCGAGTTTTCAGTCTTCTGCCATGCTGGCTAGGGTTATATTTAGGGTTGCTCGTAAACAGCGAACACGGAGGGTCCAGTTGCATGTGGGGCTGCATAAAGGCTCCCCTGGGGAGTTCAGTTGTACCCAAAGCCTTCCTTTGGGGTCACTTCTGGATGGGCGAAAGGAGCTCGGAACGTGTTTTCTGTGGCATGAGTTTTCAGTCGTTTGCCATGCGGGCCAGGGTTATGTTTAGGGTTGCTCGGCAAGATCGAACACGTAGCGGCCAGTTGCATGTGGGGCTGCGTAAAGGCTCCCATGGGGAGTTCACTTGTACCCAAAGCCTTCCTCTGGGGGCACTTTTGAATGGGCAAAAGGGGCTTGCAACGCGTTTTCTTTGGTCAGATTTTTCAGTCATCTGCCATGCGGGCCAGGGTTATATATTTAGGGTTGCTGTGAAAGAGCGAATACAGAGGGCCCAGTTGCATGTGGGGCTGCGTAAAGGCTCCCCTGGGAGTTCAGTTGTACCCAAAGCCTTCCTTTGGGGGCACTTTTGGATGGTCCAAAGGGACTCGCAATGCGTTTTTTGAGGCCCGTTTTTCAGTCTTCTCCCATTGCGGCTAGGGCTATATTAAGGCTTGTGGTGAAAGAGCGAATAAGGAGGGTCCAGTTGCATGTGGGACTGCAAAAATCTCTCCTGGGGAGTTCAGTTGTACCAAAAGCCTTCCTCTGGGGGCACTTCTGCATGGGCGAAAGGAGCTCGGAACGTTTTTTCTGTGGCATGAGTTTTCAGTCGCCTCCGATGCTGGCTAGGGATATATTTAGGGTTGCTCGGAAAGAGCGAACATGGAGGGTCCAGTTGCATGTGGGGCTGCGTAAGGGCTCCCCTGGGGAGTTCACTTGTACCCAAAGCCTTCCTTTGGGGGACTTTTGGATGGGCAAAAGGGGCTTGTAACGCGTTTTCTTTGGGCAGATTTTTTCAGTCGTCTCCGATGCCAGCTAGGCATATATTTATGCTTGCGGTGAAAGAGCGAATAAAGAGGATCCAGTTGCATGTGGGGTTGAAAAAAGGCTCCCCTGGGAGTTCAGTTCTACCGAAAGCCTTCCTTTGGGGGCACTTTTGGATGGGCAAAAGGAGCTCGGAACGCGTTTTCTGGGGCATGAGTTTTCAGTCGTCTCCAATGTCGGCTAGGGATATATTTAGGCTTGCTTTGAAATTGTGAATAAGGAGGGTCCAGTTGCATGTGGGGCTGCAAACAGGCTCCCCTGGGGAGTTCAGATGTACCCAAAGCCTTCCTCTGGGGGCACATTTGGATGGGCGAATGGGGCTTGTAACGCCTTTACTTTGGTCAGATTTTTCAGTCATCTACCATGCGGGCCAGGGCTATATTTAGGGTTGGTGTGAAAGAGCGAATAAGGAGGGTCCAGTTGCATGTGGGGCTGCAAAAAGGCTCCCCTGGGGAGTTCAGTTGTACCCAAAGCCTTCCTTTGGGGGACTTTTGGATGGGCAAAAGGGGCTTGTAATGGGTTTTCTGGGGTATTAGTTTTCAGTCGTCTCCGATGCTGGATAGGGCTATATTTAAGGTAGCTCGGAAAAAACGAACCCGGAGGGTCCAGTTGCATGTGGGACTGCAGAAAGGCTCCCCTGGGGAGTTCAGTTGTACCCAAAGCCTTCCTTTGGGGGCACTTTTGTATGGGCAAAAGGAACTCGGAATGCGTTTTCTGGGGCCTGATTTTTCAGTCTTCTCCCATTGCGGCTAGGGATATATGTAGGATTGCGGTGAAAGAGCGAATACGGAGGGTCCAGTTGCATGTGGGGCTGCGTAAAGGCTCCCATGGGGAGTTCAGTTGTACCCAAAGCCTTCCTTTGGGGGCACTTTTGGATTGGCGAAAGGGACTCGGAACGCGTTTTTTTGGGCCCGCTTTTTCAGTCTTCTCCCATTGCGGCTAGGGCTAGATTTAGGCTTGCTGTGAAAGAGCGAATAAGGAGGGTCCAGTTGCATGTGGGGCTGCATAAAGGCTCCCCTAGGGAGTTCAGATGTACCCAAAGCCTTCCTTTGGGGGCACTTTTGGATGGGCGAAAAGGTCTTGTAATGCATTTTCTGGGGCCCGAGTTTTCAGTTGTCTCCCATGCAGACCCGGGATGTATTTAGGGTTGTTGGGAAAGAGCGAATCCGGAGGGGCCAGTTGCATGTGGGACTGCAAAAGGCTCCCCTGGGGAGTTCACTTGTACCCAAAGCCTTCCTTTGTGGCACTTTTGGATGGGCGAAAGGGGCTTGTAACGCGTTTTCTTTTGTCAGATTTTTCAGTCATCTGCCATGCGGGCCTGGGATTTATTTAGGGTTGCTGTGAAAGAGCGAATACGGAGTGTCCAGTTGCATGTGGCACTGCGTAAAGGCTCCCCTGGGAAGTTCACTTGTACCCAAAGCCTTCCTTTGGGGGCACTTTTGGATGGGCAAAAGGAACTCGGAACCCGTTTTCTGGGGCCTGATTTTCAGTCTTCTCCCATTGCGGCTAGGGATATATGTAGGATTGCGTTGAAAGAGCGAATACGGAGGGTCAGTTGCATGTGGGGCTGTGTAAAGGCTCCCCTGGGGAGTTCATTTGTACCCAAAGCCTTCCTCTGGGGGCACATTTGGATGGGCGAAATGGTCTAATAACGCGTTTTATGGGGCCCGAGTTTTCAGTCATCTCCAATGCTGGCTGGGGCTATATATAGGTTTGCTCGAAAACAGCGAACACGGAGGGTCCAGTTGCATGTGGGGCTGCATACAGGCTCCCCTGGGGAGTTCAGTTGCACCCAAACCCTTCCTTTGGGGTCACTTCTGGATGGGCGAAAGGAGCTCGGAACGTGTTTTCTGTGGCATGAGTTTTCAGTCGTTTGCCATGCGGGCCAGGGTTATGTTTAGGGTTGCTCGGCAAGATCGAACACGTAGCGGCCAGTTGCATGTGGGGCTGCGTAAAGGCTCCCATGGGGAGTTCACTTGTACCAAAGCCTTCCTCTGGGGGCACTTTTGAATGGGCAAAAGGGGCTTGTAACGCGTTTTCTTTGGTCAGATTTTTCAGTCATCTGCCATGCGGGCCAGGGTTATATATTTAGGGTTGCTGTGAAAGAGCGAATACAGAGGGCCCAGTTGCATGTGGGGCTGCGTAAAGGCTCCCCTGGGAGTTCAGTTGTACCCAAAGCCTTCCTTTGGGGGCACTTTTGGATGGTCCAAAGGGACTCGCAATGCGTTTTTTGAGGCCCGTTTTTCAGTCTTCTCCCATTGTGGCTAGGGCTATATTAAGGCTTGTGGTGAAAGAGCGAATAAGGAGGGTCCAGTTGCATGTGGGACTGCAAAAAGTCTCTCCTGGGGAGTTCAGTTGTACCAAAAGCCTTCCTCTGAGGGCACTTCTGCATGGGCGAAAGGAGCTCGGAACGTGTTTTCTGTGGCATGAGTTTTCAGTCGCCTCCGATGCCGGCTAGGGATATATTTAGGGTTGCTCGGAAAGAGCGAACATGGAGGGTCCAGTTGCATGTGGGGCTGCGTAAGGGCTCCCCTGGGGAGTTCACTTGTACCCAAAGCCTTCCTTTGGGGGACTTTTGGATGGGCAAAAGGGGCTTGTAACGCGTTTTCTTTGGGCAGATTTTTCAGTCGTCTCCGATGCCAGCTAGGCATATATTTATGCTTGCGGTGAAAGAGCGAATAAAGAGGATCCAGTTGCATGTGGGGTTGAAAAAAGGCTCCCCTGGGAGTTCAGTTCTACCGAAAGCCTTCCTTTGGGGGCACTTTTGGATGGGCAAAAGGAGCTCGGAACGCGTTTTCTGGGGCATGAGTTTTCAGTCGTCTCCAATGTCGGCTAGGGATATATTTAGGCTTGCTTTGAAATTGTGAATAAGGAGGGTCCAGTTGCATGTGGGGCTGCAAACAGGCTCCCCTGGGGAGTTCAGATGTACCCAAAGCCTTCCTCTGGGGGCACATTTGGATGGGCGAATGGGGCTTGTAACGCCTTTACTTTGGTCAGATTTTTCAGTCATCTACCATGCGGGCCAGGGCTATATTTAGGGTTGGTGTGAAAGAGCGAATAAGGAGGGTCCAGTTGCATGTGGGGCTGCAAAAAGGCTCCCCTGGGGAGTTCAGTTGTACCCAAAGCCTTCCTTTGGGGGACTTTTGGATGGGCAAAAGGGGCTTGTAATGGGTTTTCTGGGGTATTAGTTTTCAGTCGTCTCCGATGCTGGATAGGGCTATATTTAAGGTAGCTCGGAAAAAACGAACCCGGAGGGTCCAGTTGCATGTGGGGCTGCATAAAGGCTCCCCTGGGGAGTTCACTTGTACCCAAAGCCTTCCTTTGGGGGCACTTTTGTATGGGCAAAAGGAACTCGGAATGCGTTTTCTGGGGCCTGCTTTTTCAGTCTTCTCCCATTGCGGCTAGGGATATATGTAGGATTGCGGTGAAAGAGCGAATACGGAGGGTCCAGTTGCATGTGGGGCTGCGTAAAGGCTCCCATGGGGAGTTCAGTTGTACCCAAAGCCTTCCTTTGGGGGCACTTTTGGATTGGCGAAAGGGACTCGGAACGCGTTTTTTTGGGCCCGCTTTTTCAGTCTTCTCCCATTGCGGCTAGGGCTAGATTTAGGCTTGCTGTGAAAGAGCGAATAAGGAGGGTCCAGTTGCATGTGGGGCTGCATAAAGGCTCCCCTAGGGAGTTCAGATGTACCCAAAGCCTTCCTTTGGGGGCACTTTTGGATGGGCGAAAAGGTCTTGTAATGCATTTTCTGGGGCCCGAGTTTTCAGTTGTCTCCCATGCAGACCCGGGATGTATTTAGGGTTGTTGGGAAAGAGCGAACCCGGAGGGGCCAGTTGCATGTGGGACTGCAAAAGGCTCCCCTGGGGAGTTCACTTGTACCCAAAGCCTTCCTTTGTGGCACTTTTGGATGGGCGAAAGGGGCTTGTAACGCGTTTTCTTTTGTCAGATTTTTCAGTCATCTGCCATGCGGGCCTGGGATTTATTTAGGGTTGCTGTGAAAGAGCGAATAAGGAGGGTCCAGTTGCATGTGGCACTGCGTAAAGGCTCCCCTGGGAAGTTCACTTGTACCCAAAGCCTTCCTTTGGGGGCACTTTTGGATGGGCAAAAGGAACTCGGAACCCGTTTTCTGGGGCCTGATTTTCAGTCTTCTCCCATTGCGGCTAGGGATATATGTAGGATTGCGTTGAAAGAGCGAATACGGAGGGTCAGTTGCATGTGGGGCTGCGTAAAGGCTCCCCTGGGGAGTTCACTTGTACCCAAAGCCTTCCTCTGGGGGCACATTTGGATGGGCGAAATGGTCTAATAACGCGTTTTATGGGGCCCGAGTTTTCAGTCATCTCCAATGCTGGCTGGGGCTATATATAGGTTTGCTCGAAAACAGCGAACACGGAGGGTCCAGTTGCATGTGGGGCTACGTAAAGGCTTCCCTGGGTAGTTCACTTGTACCCAAAGCCTTTCTTTGGGGGCACTTTTGAATGGGTGAAAGAGTGTAATAATGCGTTTTCTTATTTATTTATTTATTTATTTATTTATTTATTTATAATTACGCGTTTTCTAATTTATTTCTTTAAATAACTGCAAAAAGGCTCCCCTGGGGAGTTCAGTTGTACCGAAAGACTTCCTTTGGGGGCACTTTTGGATTGTCCATACGACTCGCAATGCGTTTTTTGAGGCCCGTTTTTCAGTCTTCTCCCATTGCGTCTAGGGCTATAATTATGCTTGCGGTGAAAGAGCGAATAAGGAGGGTCCAGTTGCATGTGGGGCTGATAAAGGCTCCCCTGGGGTGTTCAGTTGTACCCAAAGCCTTCCTTTAGGGGCATTTCTTGATGGGCGAACGGGGCTTGAAACTCTTTTTCTGTGGCCCGAATTTTCAGTCGACTCCCATGCTGGCTAGGGTTATATTTAATGTTGCTCGTAAACAGCGAACACGGAGGGTCCAGTTGCATGTGGGGCTGCATAAAGGCTCCCCTGGGGAGTTCACTTGTACCCAAAGCCTTCCTCTGGGGCACTTTTGAATGGGCGAAAGGGGCTCGGAAAGCGTTTTCTGGGGCCCGAGTTTTCAGTCGCCTCCCATGCCGCCTAGGGCTATGTTTAGTGTTGCTCGGAAAGAGCGAACCCGGAGGGTCCAGTTGTATGTGGGGCTGCATAAAGGCTCCCCTGGGGAGTTCAGTTGTACCCAAAGCCATACTTTAGGTGCACTTCTGCATGGGCGAACGGGGCTTGAAACTTTTTTTCTGTGGCCCGAGTTTTCAGTCTTCTGCCATGCTGGCTAGGGTTATATTTAGGGTTGCTCGTAAACAGCGAACACGGACGGTCCAGTTGCATGTGGGGCTGCATAAAGGCTCCCCTGGGGAGTTCAGTTGCACCCAAAGCCTTCCTTTGGGGGCACTTCTGGATGGGTGAATAGGGCTTGAAACTGTTTTTCTGTGGCCCGAGTTTTCAGTCTTCTGCCATGCTGGCTAGTATTATATTAAGGGTTGCTCGGAAAGAGCGAACCCGGAGGGTCCAGTTGCATGTGGGGCTGCATAAAGGCTCCCCTGTGGAGTTCACTTATACCCAAAGGCTTCCTTTGGGGGCACTTTTGGATGGGCGAATGGGGCTTGTAACGCGTTTTCTGGGGCCCGATTTTTCAGTCGTCTGCCATGCTTGCCAGGGTTATATTTAGGGTTTCTGTGAAAGAGCGAATACGGAGGGTCCAGTTGCATGTGGGACTGCATAAAGGCTCCCCTGGGGAGTTCACTTGTACCCAAAGCCTTCCTCTGGGGGCACTTTTGAATGGGCGAAAGGGGCTCGGAAAGCGATTTCTGGGGCCCGAGTTTTCAGTCGTCTCCCATGCTGACTAGGGATATGTTTAGTGTTGCTCGGAAAGAGCAAACCCGGAGGGTCCAGTTGCATGTGGGGCTGCATAAAGGCTCCCCTGGGGAGTTCACTTGTACCCAAAGCCTTCCTTTGGGGGCACTTTTGGATGGTCCAAGGGGAATCGCAATGCGTTTTCTGAGGCCCGCTTTTTCAGTCTTCTCCCATTGCGCCGAGGGCTATATTTAGACTTGCGGTGAAAGAGTGAACCCGGAGGGTCCAGTTGCATGTGGGGCTGCATAAAGGCTCTCCTGGGGAGTTCACCTGTACCAAAAGCCTTCCTTTGGGGGCACTTTTGGATGGGCGAATGGGGCTTGTAACGCGTTTTCTGGGGCCCGATTTTTCAGTCGTCTGCCATGCAAGCGAAGGTTATATTTGGGGTTGCTCGGAAAAAGCGAACCCGGAGGGTCCAGTTGCATGTGGGGCTGCGTAAATGCTCCCCTGGGGAGTTCACTTGTACCCAAAGCCTTCCTCTGGGAGCACTTTTGAATGGGAGAAAGGGGCTTGAAACTCTTTTTTTGTGGCCTGAGTTTTCAGTCGCCTCCCATGCTTGCTAGTGTTATATTAAGGGTTGCTGTGAAAGAGCGAATACGGAGGGTCCAGTTGCATGTGGGGCTGCATAAAGGGTCCCCTGGGGAGTTCAGTTGTACCCAAAGCCTTCCTTTGGGGGCACTTTTGGATGGGCGAATGGGGCTTGTAACGCGTTTTCTGGGGCCCAAGTTTTCAGTCGTGTGGCAGGGTAGCAGGGTTATATTTTGGGGTTGCTGTGAAAGAGCGAATCCGGAGGGCCCAGTTGCATGTGGGGCTGCATAAAGGCTCCCCTGGGGAGTTCACTTGTACCCAAAGCCTTCCTTTAGGGTAACTTCTGGATGGGCGAACGGGGCTTGAATCTCTTTTTATGTGGCCCGAGTTTTCAGTCTTCTGCCATGCTGGCTAGTGTTATATTTAGTGTTACTCGGAAACAGCGAATACGCAGGGTCCAGTTGCATGTGGGGCTGCATAAAGGCTCCCCTGGGGAGTTCACTTGTACCCAAAGCCTTCCTTTGGGCGCACTTTTGGATGGTTTAAGGGGAATCGCAATGCGTTTTCTGAGGCCCACTTTTTCAGTCTTCTCCCATTGCGCCGAGGGATATATTTAGTCTTGAGGTGAAAGAGTGAACCCGGAGGGTCCAGTTGCATGTGGGGCTGCATAAAGTCTCCCCTGGGGAGTTCAGATGTTCCCAAAGCCTTCCTTTGGGGGCACTTTTGGATGGGCGAATGGGGCTTGTAACGCGTTTTCTGGGGCCTGATTTTTCCGTCGTCTGCCATGCGGGCCAGGGTTATATTTAGGGTTGCTATGAAAGAGCGAATACGGAGGGTCCAGTTGCATGTGGGGCTGCATAAAGGCTCCCCTGGGGAGTTCACTTGTACCCAAAGCCTTCCTCTGGGGGCACTTTTGAATGGGAGAAACCGGCTCGGAAAGCGTTTTCTGGGGCCCGAGTTTTCAGTCGCCTCCCATGCTGCTAGTGTTATATATAGGGTTGCTCGGAAACAGCGAACCCGGAGGGTCCAGTTGCATGTGGGGCTGCATAAAGGCTCCCCTGGGGAGTTCACTTGTACCCAAAGCCTTCCTCTGGGGGCACTTTTGGATGGTCCAAGGGGAATCGCAATGCGTTTTCTGGGGCCCGAGTTTTCAGTCGCCTCCCATGCCGCCTAGGGCTATATTTAGTGTTGCTCGGAAAGAGCTAACCCGGAGGGTCCAGTTGCATGTGGGGCTGCATAAAGGCTCCCCTGGGGAGTTCACTTGTACCCAAAGCCTTCCTTTAGGGTAACTTCTGGATGGGCGAACGGGGCTTGAATCTCTTTTTCTGTGGCCCGAGTTTTCAGTCTTCTGCCATGCTGGCTAGTGTTATATTTAGGGTTGCTGTGAAAGAGCGAACCCGGAGGGTCCAGTTGCATGTGGGGCTGCATAAAGGCTCCCCTGGGGAGTTCAGATGTTCCCAAAGCCTTCCTTTGGGCGCACTTTTGGATGGTTTAAGGGGAATCGCAATGCGTTTTCTGAGGCCCACTTTTTCAGTCTTCTCCCATTGCGCCGAGGGTTATATTTAGTCTTGAGGTGAAAGAGTGAACCCGGAGGGTCCAGTTGCATGTGGGGCTGCATAAAGGCTCCCCTGGGGAGTTCACTTGTACCCAAAGCCATCCTCTGGGGGCACTTCTGGATGGTCAAATGGGGCTTGTAACGCATTTTCTGGGGCCCGATTTTTCAGTCGTCTCTCATGTGGGCCAGGGTTCTATTTAGGGTTGCCGTGAAAGACCGAATACAGAGGGTCCAGTTGCATGTGGGGCTGCATAAAGGCTCCCCTGGGGAGTTCAGTTGTACCCAAAGCCTTCCTCTGGGGGCACTTTTGAATGGGCGAAAGGGGCTCGGAAAGCGTTTTCTGGGGCCCGAGTTTTCAGTCGTCTCCCATGCTGGCTAGTGTTATATTAAGGGTTGCTCGGAAACAGTGGACCCGGAGGGTCCAGTTGCATGTGGGGCTGCATAAAGGATCCCCTGGGGAGTTCACTTGTACCCAAAGCCTTCCTTTGGGGGCACTTCTGGATGGGTGAATGGGGCTTGAAACGATTTTTCTGTGGCCCCAGTTTTCAGTCTTCTGCCATGCTGGCTAGTGTTATATTTAGGGTTGCTCGGAAACAGCAAACACGGAGGGTCCAGTTGCATGTGGGGCTGCATAAAGGCTCCCCTGGGGAGTTCACTTGTACCCAAAGCCTTCCTGTGGTTGCACTTTTGAATGGGCGAAAGGGGCTCGGAAAGCGTTTTCTGGGGCCCGAGTTTTCAGTCGACTCCCATGCTGGCTAGGGATATGTTTAGTGTTGCTCGGAAAGAGCGAACACGGAGGGTCCAGTTGCATGTGGGGCTGCATAAAGGCTCCCCTGGGGAGTTCACTTGTACCCAAAGCCTTCCTTTGGGGGCACTTTTGGATGGGCGAATGGGGCTTGTAACGCGTTTTCTGGGGCCCGAGTTTTCAGTCGTCTGCCATGCAAGCTAGGGTTATATTTAGGGTTGCTCGGAAAGAGCGAACCCGGAGGGCCCAGTTGCATGTGGGGCTGCATAAAGGCCCCCTGGAGAGTTCAGATGTTCCCAAAGCCTTCCTTTGGGGGCACTTGCGGAAGGTCCAAGGGGAATCGCAATGCGTTTTCTGAGGCCCGCTTTTTCAGTCTTCTCCCATTGCGCCGAGGGCTATATTTAGGCTTGCAGTGAAAGAGTGAACCCGGAGGGTCGAGTTGCATGTGGGGCTGCAAAAAGGCTCCCCTGGGGAGTTCACTTGTACCCAAAGCCTTCCTTTGGGGGCACTTTTGGATGGGCGAATGGGGCTTGTAACGCGTTTTCTGGGGCCCGTTCTTCAGTCGTCTGCCATGCGGACCAGGGATTATTTAGGGTTGCTGTGAAGGAGCGAACACGGAGGGTCCATTTGCATGTGGGGCTGCATAAATGCTCCCCTGGGGAGTTCACTTGTACCCAAAGCCTTCCTTTGGGGGCACTTCTGGATGGGCGAATGGGGCTTGTAATGCGTTTTCTGGGGCCCGATTTTTCAGTCGTCTGCCATGCGGGCCAGGGTTATATTTAGGGTTGCTGTGAAAGAGCGAATACGGAGGGTCCAGTTGCATGTGGGGCTGCATAAAGGCTCCCCTGGGGAGTTCAGTTGTACCCAAAGCCATACTTTAGGGGCACTTCTGGATGGGTGAATAGGGCTTGAAACTCTTTTTCTGTGGCCCGAGTTTTCAGTCTTCTGCCATGCTGGCTAGGGTTATATTTAGGGTTGCTCGTAAACAGCGAACACGGACGGTCCAGTTGCATGTCGGGCTGCATAAAGGCTCCCCTGGGGAGTTCACTTGTACCCAAAGCCTTCCTCTGGGGGCACTTTTGAATGGGCGAAAGGGGCTCGGAAAACGATTTCTGGGGTCTGAGTTTTCAGTCGTCTCCCATGCTGACTAGGGATATGTTTAGTGTTGCTCGGAAAGAGCGAACCCGGAGGGTCCAGTTGCATGTGGGGCTGCATAAAGGCTCCCCTGGGGAGTTCACTTGTACCCAAAGCCTTCCTCTGGGGGCACGTTTGGATGGGCGAATGGGGCTTGTAACGCGTTTTTTGGGGCCCGATTTTTCAGTCGTCTGCCATGCGGGCCAGGGTTATATTTAGGGTTGCTGTGAAAGAGCGAATACGGAGGGTCCAGTTGCATGTGGGGCTGCATAAAGGCTCCCCTGGGGAGTTCAGTTGTACCCAAAGCCTTCCTTTGGGGGCACTTCTGGATGGCTGAATGGGGCTTGAAACGCTTTTTCTGTGGCCCGAGTTTTCAGTCTTCTGCCATGCTGGCTAGTATTATATTAAGGGTTGCTTGGAAACAGCGAACACGGAGGGTCCAGTTGCATGTGGGGCTGCGTAAAGGCTCCCCTGTGGAGTTCACTTGTACCCAAAGCCTTCCTCTGGGGCACTTTTGAATGGGCGAACGGGGCTCGGAAAGCGTTTTCTGGGGCCCGAGTTTTCAGTCGCCTCCCATGCCGCCTAGGTTTATGTTTAGTGTTGCTCGGAAAGAGCGAACCCGGAGGGTCCAGTTGCATGTGGGGCTGCATAAAGGCTCTCCTGGGGAGTTCACTTGTACTCAAAGCCTTCCTTTAGGGGCATTTCTTGATGGGCGAACGGGGCTTGAAACTCTTTTTCTGTGGCCCGAGTTTTCAGTCGACTCCCATGCTGGCTAGGGTTATATTTAGGGTTGCTCGTAAACAGCGAACCCGGAGGGTCCAGTTGCATGTGGGGCTGCATAAAGGCTCCCCTGGGGAGTTCACTTGTACCCAACGCCTTCCTCTGGGGGCACTTCTGGATGGGTGAATGGGGCTTGAAACGATTTTTCTGTGGCCCGAGTTTTCAGTCTTCTGCCATGCTGGCTACTGTTATATTTAGGGTTGCTCGGAAACAGCAAACACGGAGGGTCCAGTTGCATGTGGGGCTGCATAAAGGCCCCCTGGAGAGTTCAGATGTTCCCAAAGCCTTCCTTTGGGTGCACTTGCGGAAGGTCCAAGGGGAATCGCAATGCGTTTTCTGAGGCCCGCTTTTTCAGTCTTCTCCCATTGAGCCGAGGGCTATATTTAGGCTTGCGGTGAAAGAGTGAACCCGGAGGGTCCAGTTGCATGTGGGGCTGCATAAAGGCTCCCCTGGGGAGTTCACTTGTACCCAAAGCCTTCCTCTGGGGGCACTTTTGAATGGGAGAAACCGGCTCGGAAAGCGTTTTCTGGGGCCCGAGTTTTCAGTCGCCTCCCATGTCGCCTAGGGCTATATTTAGTGTTGCTCGGAAAGAGCGAACCCGGAGGGTCCAGTTGCATGTGGGGCTGCATAAAGGCTCCCCTGGGGAGTTCAGTTGTACCCAAAGCCTTCCTTTGGGGGCACTTCTGGATGGCTGAATTGTGCTTGAAACGCTTTTTCTGGGGCCCGAGTTTTCAGTCTTCTGCCCTGCTGGCTAGTGTTATATTAAGGGTTGCTCGGAAACAGCGAACCCGGAGGGTCCAGTTGCATGTGGGGCTGCGTAAAGGCTCCCCTGGGGAGTTCACTTGTACCCAAAGCCTTCCTCTGGGAGCACTTTTGAATGGGAGAAAGGGGCTTGAAACTTTTTTTTTGTGGCCTGAGTTTTCAGTCGCCTCCCATGCTGGCTAGTGTTATATTAAGGGTTGCTCGGAAACAGCGGACCCGGAAGGTCCAGTTGCATGTGGGGCTGCATAAAGGCTCCCCTGGGGAGTTCACTTGTACCCAAAGCCTTCCTTTGGGGGCACTTCTGGATGGGTGAATGGGGCTTGAATCGATTTTTCTGTGGCCCGAGTTTTCAGTCTTCTTCCATGCTGGCTAGGGATATGTTTAGTGTTGCTCGGAAAGAGCGAACCCGGAGGGTCCAGTTGCATGTGGGGCTGCATGAAGGCTCCCCTGGAGAGTTCAGATGTTCCCAAAGCCTTCCTTTGGGGGCACTTGCGGAAGGTCCAAAGGGAATCGCAATGCGTTTTCTGAGACCCGCTTTTTCAGTCTTCTCCCATTGCGCCGAGGGCTATATTTAGTCTTGCGGTGAAAGAGTGAACCCGGAGGGTCCAGTTGCATGTGGGACTGCATAAAGGGTCCCCTGGGGAGTTCACTTGTACCCAAAGCCTTCCTTTGGGGGCACTTTTGGATGGGCGAATGGGGCTTGTAACGCGTTTTCTGGGGCCCGATTTTTCAGTCGTCTGCCATGCGGACCAGGGTTATATTTAGGGTTGCTGTGAAGGAGCTTACACGGAGGGTCCAGTTGCATGTGGGGCTGCATAAAGGCTCCCCTGGGGAGTTCAGTTGTAGCCAAAGCCATACTTTAGGGGCACTTCTGCATTGGCGAAGGGGGCTTGAAACTCTTTTTCTGTGGCCCGAGTTTTCAGTCTTCTGCCATGCTGGCTAGGGTTATATTTAAGGTTGCTCGTAAACAGAGAACACGGAGGGTCCAGTTGCATGTCGGGCTGCATAAAGGCTCCCCTGGGGAGTTCACTTGTACCCAAAGCCTTCCTCTGGGGGCACTTTTGGATGGGCGAAAGGGGCTCGGAAAGCGTTTTCTGGGGCCCGAATTTTCAGTCGACTCCCATGCCGGCTAGGGTTATGTTTAGTGTTGTTCGGAAAGAGCGAACCCGGAGGGTCCAGTTGCATTTGGGGCTGCATAAAGGCTCCCCTGGGGAGTTCACTTGTACCCAAAGCCTTCCTTTGGGGGCACTTCTGGATGGGTGAATGGGGCTTGAAACGCTTTTTCTGGGGCTCGAGTTTTCAGTCTTCTGCCATGCTGGCTAGTGTTATATTTAGGGATGCTCGTAAACAGAGAACACAGATGGTCCATTTGCATGTGGGGCTGCATAAAGGCTCCCCTGGGGAGTTCAGATGTTCCCAAAGCCTTCCTTTGGGGTCACTTTTGGATGGGCGAATGGGGCTTGTAACGCGTTTTCTGGGGCCTGATTTTTCAGTCGTCTGCCATGCGGGACAGGGATATATTTAGGGTTGCTGTGAAAGAGCGAATACGGAGGGTCCAGTTGCATGGGGGGCTGCATAAAGGCTCCCCTGGGGAGTTCACTTGTACCCAAAGCCTTCCTTTGGGGGCACTTCTGGATGGGTGAATCGGGCTTGAAACGCTTTTTCTGTGGCCCGAGTTTTCAGTTTTCTACCATGCTGGCTAGTGTTATATTAAGGGTTGCTCGGAAACAGCGAACCCGGAGGGTCCAGTTGCATGTGGGGCTGCGTAAAGGCTCCCCTGGGGAGTTCACTTGAACCCAAAGCCTTCCTCTGGGGCACATTTGAATGGGCAAAAGGGGCTCGGAAAGCGTTTTCTGGGGCCCGAGTTTTCAGTCGCCTCCCATGCCGGCTAGGGATATGTTTAGTGTTGCTCGGAAAGAGCGAACCCGGAGGGTCCAGTTGCATGTGGGGCTGCATAAAGGCTCCCCTGGGGAGTTCACTTGTACCCAAAGCCTTCCTTTGGGGGCACTTCTGGATGGGTGAATGGGGCTTGAAACGCTTTTTCTGTGGCCCGAGTTTTCAGTCTTCTGCCATGCTGGCTAGTGTTATATTTAGTGTTGCTCGGAAAGAGCGAACCCGGAGGGTCCAGTTGCATGTGGGGCTGCATAAAGCCTCCCCTGGGGAGTTCAGATGTTCCCAAAGCCTTCCTTTGGGGGTACTTTTGGATGGGCGAATGGGGCTTGTAACGCGTTTTCTGGGCCTGATTTTTCAGTCTTCTCCCATTGCTCCGAGGGATATATTTGGGTTGCTATCAAAGAGCGAATACGGAGGGTCCAGTTGCATGTGGGGCTGCATAAAGGCTCCCATGGGGAGTTCACTTGTACCCAAAGCCTTCCTTTAGGGGCATTTCTTGATGGGCGAACGGGGCTTGAAACTCATTTTCTGTGGCCCGAATTTTCAGTCAACTCCCATGCTTGCTAGGGTTATATTTAGGGTTGCTCGTAAACAGCGAACACGGAGGGTCCAGTTGCATGTGGGGCTGCATAAAGGCTCCCCTGGGGAGTTCACTTGTACCCAAAGCCTTCTTCTGGGGCACTTTTGAATGGGCGAAAGGGGCTCGGAAATCGTTTTCTGGGGCCCGAGTTTTCAGTCGCCTCCCATGCCGGCTAGGGCTATGTTTAGTGTTGCTCGGAAAGAGCGAACCTGGAGGGTCCAGTTGCATGTGGGGCTGCATAAAGGCTCCCCTGGGGAGTTCACTTGTACCCAAAGCCTTCCTTTGGGGGCACTTCTGGATGGGCGAATGGGGCTTGAAACGCTTTTTCTGGGGCTTGAGTTTTCAGTCTTCTGCCATGCTGGCTAGTGTTATATTTAGGGATGCTCGTAAACAGAGAACCCAGATGGTCCATTTGCATGTGGGGCTGCATAAAGGCTCCCCTGGGGAGTTCAGATGTTCCCAAAGCCTTCCTTTGGGGGCACTTTTGGATGGGCGAATGGGGCTTGTAACGCGTTTTCTGGGGCCTGATTTTTCAGTCGTCTGCCATGCGGGACAGGGATATATTTAGGGTTGCTGTGAAAGAGCGAATACGGAGGGTCCAGTTGCATGTGGGGCTGCATAAAGGCTCCCCTGGGGAGTTCACTTGTACCCAAAGCCTTCCTTTGGGGGCACTTCTGGATGGGTGAATCGGGCTTGAAACGCTTTTTCTGTGGCCCGAGTTTTCAGTCTTCTACCATGCTGGCTAGTGTTATATTAAGGGTTGCT
Source organism: Anas platyrhynchos (assembly GCF_047663525.1). Taxonomy (NCBI): domain Eukaryota; kingdom Metazoa; phylum Chordata; class Aves; order Anseriformes; family Anatidae; genus Anas; species Anas platyrhynchos. The sequence goes on from NC_092615.1 coordinate 5,916,818, forward strand.
CGGAAACAGCGAACCCAGAGGTTCCTGTTGCATGTGGGGCTGTGTAAAGGCTCCCCTGGGGAGTTCAGTTGCACCCAAAGCCTTCCTCTGGGGGCACTTTTGAATGGGCGAAAGTGGCTCGGAAAGCATTTTCTGTGGCCCGAGTTTTCAGTCGTCTACCATGCTGGCTAGGGCTATGTTTAGTGTTGCTCGAAAGAGCAAATACGGAGGGTCCAGTTGCATGTGGGGCTGCATAAAGGCTCCCCTGGGGAGTTCACTTGTATCCAAAGCGTTTCTCTGGGGGCACTTTTGAATGGGCGAAAGGGGCTCTGAAAGCGTTTTCTGGGGCCCGTATTTTCAGTCGCGTCCCATGCCGGCTAGGGCTATATTTAGTGTTGATCGGAAACAGCGAACCCGGAGGGTCCAGTTGCATGTGGGGCTGCATAAAGGCTCCCCTGGGGAGTTCAGTTGTACCCAAAGCCTTCCTTTGGGGGCACTTCTGGATGGGTGAATCGGGCTTGAAACGCGTTTTCTGGGGCCCGATTTTTCAGTCGTCTGTCATGCGGGCCAGGGCTATATATAGGCTTGCTGTGAAAGAGCGAATACGGAGGGTCTAGTTGCATATGGGGCTGTATAAAGGCTCCCCTGGGGAGTTCACTTGTACCCAAAGCCTTCCTTTGGGGGCAGTTCTGGATGGGTGAATGGGGCTTGAAACGCTTTTTCTGTAGCCCTAGTTTTCAGACTTCTGCCATGCTGGCTAGTGTTATATTTAGGGTTGCTAGGAAAGAGCGAACCCGGAGGGTCCAGTTTCATGTGGGGCTGCATAAAGGCTCCCATGGGGAGTTCACTTGTACCCAAAGCCTTCCTTTGGGGGCACTTCTGGATGGGTGAATGGGGCTTGAAACGCTTTTTCTGGGGCCCGAGTTTTCAGTCTTCTGCCATGCTGGCTAGTATTATATTAAGGGTTGCTCGGAAACAGCGAACCCGGAGGGTCCAGTTGCATGTGGGGCTGTGTAAAGGCTCCCCTGGGGAGTTCACTTGTACCCAAAGCCTTCCTCTGGGGCACATTTGAATGGGCGAAAGGGGCTCGGAAAGCGTTTTCTTGGGCCCGAGTTTTCAGTCGCCTCCCATGCCGGCTAGGGTTATGTTTAGTGTTGCTCGGAAATAGCGAACCCGGAGGGTCCAGTTGCATGTGGGGCTGCATAAAGGCTCCCCTAAGAAGTTCACTTGTACCCAAAGCCTTCCTTTGGGGGCACTTCTGGATGGGTGAATGGGGCTTGAAACGCTTTTTCTGTGGCCCGAGTTTTCAGTCTTCTGCCATGCTGGCTAGTGTTATATTTAGTGTTGCTTGGAAAGAGCGAACCCGGAGGGTCCAGTTGCATGTGGGGCTGCATAAAGGCTCCCCTGGGGAGTTCAGATGTTCCCAAAGCCTTCCTCTGGGGGCACTTTTGGATGGGCGAATGGGGCTTGTAACGCGTTTTCTGGGGCCTGATTTTTCAGTCTTCTCCCATTGCGCCGAGGGCTATATTTAGGGTTGCTGTGAAAGAGCGAATACGGAGGGTCCAGTTGCATGTGGGGCTGCATAAAGGCTCCCCTGGGGAGTTCAGTTGCACCCAAAGCCTTCCTTTAGGGGCATTTCTTGATGGGCGAACGGGGCTTGAAACTAATTTTCTGTGGTCCGAATTTTCAGTCGACTCCCATGCTTGGTAGGGTTATATTTAGGGTTGCTCGTAAACAGCGAACACGGAGGGTCCAGTTGCATGTGGGGCTGCATAAAGGCTCCCCTGGGGAGTTCACTTGTATCCAAAGCGTTTCTCTGGGGGCACTTTTGAAATGGCGAAAGGGGCTCGGAAAGCGTTTTCTGGGGCCCGAGTTTTCAGTCGCGTCCCATGCCGGCTAGGGCTATATTTAGTGTTGATCGGAAACAGCGAACCCGGAGGGTCCAGTTGCATGTGGGGCTGCATAAAGGCTCCCCTGGGGAGTTCACTTGTACCCAAAGCCTTCCTTTGGGGGCACTTCTGGATGGGCGAATGGGGCTTGAAACGCGTTTTCTGGGGCCCGAGTTTTCAGTCGTCTGCCATGCGGGCCAGGGTTATATTTAGGGTTGCTGAGAAAGAGTGAACACGGAGGGTCCCGTTGCATGTGGGGCTGCATAAAGGCTCCCCTGGGGAGTTCTGTTGCACCCAAAGCCTTCCTTTGGGGGCACTTCTGGATGGGTGAATGGGGCTTGAAACGGTTTTTCTGTGGCCCGAGTTTTCAGTCTTCTGCCATGCTGGCTAGTATTATATTAAGGGTTGCTCGGAAAGAGCGAACCCGGAGTGTCCATTTGCATGTGGGGCTGCGTAAAGGCTCCCCTGGGGAGTTCACTTGTACCCAAAGCCTTCCTCTGGGGCACTTTTGAATGGGCGAAAGGGGCTCGGAAAGCGTTTAATGGGGCCCGAGTTTTCAGTCGCCTCTTATGCCGGCTAGGGATATGTTTAGTGTTGCTCAGAAAGAGCGAACCCGGAGGGTCCAGTTGCATGTGGGGCTGCATAAAGGCTCCCCTGGGGAGTTCACTTGTACCCAAAGCCTTCCTTTGGGGGCACTTCTGGATGGGTGAATGGGGCTTGAAACGCTTTTTCTGTGGCCCGAGTTTTCAGTCTTCTGCCATGCTGGCTAGTGTTATATTTAGTGTTGCTCGGAAAGAGCGAACCCGGAGGGTCCAGTTGCATGTGGGGCTGCATAAAGGCTCCCCTGGGGAGTTCACTTGTACCCAAAGCCTTCTTCTGGGGCACTTTTGAATGGGCGAAAGGGGCTCGGAAAGCGTTTTCTGGGGCCCGAGTTTTCAGTCGCCTCCCATGCCGGCTAGGGTTATGTTTAGTGTTGCTCGGAAAGAGCGAACCCGGAGGGTCCAGTTGCATGTGGGGCTGCATAAAGGCTCCCCAGGGGCGTTCAGTTGTACCCAAAGCCTTCCTTTGGGGGCACTTCTGGATGGGTGAATGGGCTTGAAACGCTTTTTCTGTGGCCCGAGTTTTCAGTCTTCTGCCATGCTGGCTAGTGTTACATTAAGGGTTGCTCGGAAATAGCGAACCCAGAGGGTCCAGTTGCATGTGGGGCTGTGTAAAGACTCCCCTGGGGAGTTCACTTGTACCCAAAGCCTTCCTCTGGGGGCACTTTTGAATGGGCTAAAGGGGCTCGGAAAGCGTTTTCTGGGGCCCGAGTTTTCAGTCGTCTCCCATGGCTGTCTAGGGCTATGTTTAGTGTTGCTCGAAAGAGCGAACCCGGAGGGTCCAGTTGCATGTGGGGCTGCATAAAGGCTCCCCTGGGGAGTTCAGATGTTCCCAAAGCCTTCCTCTGGGGCACTTTTGAATGGTCCAAGGGGAAACGCAATGCGTTTTCTGAGGCCCGTTTTTCAGTCTTCTCCCATTGCGCCGAGGGCTATATTTAGGCTTGCGGTGAAAGAGTGAACCCGGAGGGTCCAGTTGCATGTGGGGCTGCATAAAGGCTCCCCTGGGGAGTTCACTTGTACCCAAAGCCTTCCTTTGGGGGCACTTCTGGATGGGAGAAACCAGCTCGGAAAGCGTTTTCTGGGGCCCGAGTTTTCAGTCAACTCCCATGCCGACTAGAGCTATATTTAGTGTTGATCGGAAACAGCGAACCCGGAGGGTCCAGTTGCATGTGGGGCTGCATAAAGGCTCCCCTGGGGAGTTCACTTGTACCCAAAGCCTTCCTTTGGGGGCACTTCTGGATGGGCGAACAGGGCTTGAAACGCATTTTCTGGGGCCCGATTTTTCAGTCGTTTGCCATGCGGGCCAGGGTTATATTTAGGGTTGGTGTAAAAGAGCGAACCCGAAGGTCCAGTTGCATGTGGGGCTGCGTAAAGGCTCCCCTGGGGAGTTCACTTGTACCCAAAGCCTTCCTTTGGGGGCACTTCTGGATTAGTGAATGGGGCTTGAAACGCTTTTTCTGTGGCCCGAGTTTTCAGTTTTCTGCCATGCTGGCTGGTGTTACATTAAGTGTTGCTCGGAAACAGCGAACCCGGAGGGTCCAGTTGCATGTGGGGCTGCGTAAAGGCTCCCCTGGGGAGTTCACTTGTACCCAAAGCCTTCCTTTGGGGGCACTTTTGAATGGGCGAACGGGGCTTGGAACTCTTTTTCTGTGGCCCTAGTTTTCAGTCGACTCCCATGCTGGCTAGGGTTATATTTAGGGTTACTCGTGAACAGCAAACCCGGAGGGTCCAGTTGCATGTGGGGCTGCATAAAGGCTCCCCTGGGGAGTTCACTTGTACCGAAAGCCTTCCTTTAGGGGCACTTCTTAATGGGCGAACGGGGCTTGGAACTCTTTTTCTGTGGCCCTAGTTTTCAGTCGACTCCCATGCTGGCTAGGGTTATATTTAGGGTTACTCGTGAACAGCGAACCCGGAGGGTCCAGTTGCATGTGGGGCTGCATAAAGGCTCCCCTGGGGAGTTCAGTTGCACCCAAAGCCTTCCTTTGGGGGCACTTCTGGATCATAGAATCATAGAATCATAGAATCATAGAATATCCTGAGTTGGAAGGGACCCTTAAGGATCATCAAGTCCAACTCTTGACACCGACAGGTCTACCCAAGTTCAGACCATGTGACTAACTGCACAGTCCAATCTCTTCTTAAATTCAGTCAGGCTCGGTGCAGTGACCACTTCCCTGGGGAGCCTGTTCCAGTGTGCAACCACTCTCTCTGTGAAGAACCCCTTCCTGATGTCCAGCCTAAACTTCCCCTGCCTCAGCTTAACTCCATTCCCGCAGGTCCTGTCGCTGGTGTTAATGGAGAAAAGGTCTCCTGCCTCTCGACACCCCCTTACGAGGAAGTTGTAGACTGCGATGAGGTCTCCCCTTAGCCTCCTCTTCTCCAGGCTGAACAGGCCCAGTGCCCTCAGCCGTTCCTCATACGTCTTCCCCTCCAGGCCTTTCACCATCTTCGTAGCCCTCCTCTGGACACTCTCCAACAGTTTCATGTCCTTTTTATACTGTGGTGCCCAGAACTGCACACAGTACTCGAGGTGAGGCCGCACCAGCGCAGAGTAGAGCGGGACAATCACCTCCCTTGACCTACTAGCGATGCCGTGCTTGATGCACCCCAGGACACGGTTGGCCCTCCTGGCTGCCAGGGCACACTGCCGGCTCATATTCAACTTGTTGTCTACCACGACCCCCAGATCCCTCTCTTCTAGGCTGCTCTCCAGCGTCTCATCGCCCAGTCTGTACGTGCAGCCAGGGTTTCCCCGTCCCAGGTGCAGGACCCGGCACTTGCTCTTATTGAACTTCATGCGGTTGGCGATCGCCCAGCTCTCCAACCTATCCAGATCCCTCTGCAAGGCCTTTCCACCCTCATTCGAGTCCACAACTCCTCCAAGTTTGGTGTCATCAGCAAACTTGCTCAAAATGCCTTCTATTCCTACATCCAGATCGTTTATAAAAATATTGAAAAGTACCGGCCCTAAAATGGAGCCTTGAGGGACCCCACTGGTGACCGCCCGCCAGCCTGACGCAGCCCCATTCACCATAACCCTTTGGGCCCTGCCCGTTAGCCAATTGCTCACCCATCGTATGATGTTTTTATTTAGCTGTATGCTGGACATTCACATGGATGGGTGAATGGGGCTTGAAACGCTTTTTCTGTGGCCCGAGTTTTCAGACTTCTGCCTTGCTGGCTAGTGTTATATTAAGGGTTGCTCGGAAACAGCGAACCCGGAGGGTCCAGTTGCATGTGGGGCTGCGTAAAGGCTCCCCTGGGGAGTTCACTTGTACCCAAAGCCTTCCTCTGGGGGCACTTTTGGATGGGCGAAAGGGGCTCGGAAAGCGTTTTCTGGGGCCTGAGTTTTCAGTCGTCTCCCATGCCGGCTAGGGCTATGTTTAGTGTTGCTCGGAAAGAGCGAACCCGGAGGGTATAGTTGCATGTGGGGCTGCATAAACGCTCCCATGGAGTTCAGTTGTATCCAAAGCCTTCATTTGGGGGCACTTCTGGATGGGTGAATGGGGCTTGAAACGCTTTTTCTGTGGCCCAAGTTTTCAGTCTTCTGCCATGCTGGCTAGTGTTATAATTAGGGTTGCTCGGAAACAGCGAACCCGGAGGGTCCAGTTGCATGTGGGGCTGCGTAAAGGCTCCCCTGGGGAGTTCACTTGTACCCAAAGCCTTCCTCTGGGGGCACTTTTGGATGGGCGAAAGGGGCTCGGAAAGCGTTTTCTGGGGCCTGAGTTTTCAGTCGTCTCCCATGCCGGCTAGGGCTATGTTTAGTGTTGCTCGGAAAGAGCGAACCCGGAGGGTATAGTTGCATGTGGGGCTGCATAAACGCTCCCATGGAGTTCAGTTGTATCCAAAGCCTTCCTTTGGGGGCACTTCTGGATGGGTGAATGGGGCTTGAAACGCTTTTTCTGTGGCCCGAGTTTTCAGTCTTCTGCCATGCTGGCTAGTGTTATAATTAGGGTTGCTCGGAAACAGTGAACGCGGAGGGTCCAGTTGCATGTGGGGCTGCATAAAGGCTCCCCTGGGGAGTTCACTTGTACCCAAAGCAATCCTCTGGGGGCACTTCTTGATGGGTGAATGGGGCTTGTAACGCGTTTTCTGGGGCCCGATTTTTCCGTCGTCTGCCATGCGGGCCAGGGTTATATTTAGGGTGGCTGAGAAAGAGCGAATACGGAGGGTCCAGTTGCATGTGGGGCTGCGTAAAGGCTCCCCTGGGGAGTTCACTTGTACCCAAAGCCTTCCTTTGGGGGCACTTCTGGATGGGTGAATGGGGCTTGAAACGCTTTTTCTGTTGCCCGAGTTTTCAGACTTCTGCCATGCGGGCCAGGGTTATATTTAGGGTTGCTGAGAAAGAGAGAATACGGAGGGTCCAGTTGCATGTGGGGCTGCGTAAAGGCTCCCCTGGGGAGTTCACTTGTACCCAAAGCCTTCCTCTGGGGGCACTTTTGGATGGGCGAATGGGGATTGTAACGCGTTTTCTGGGTCCGGATTTTTCAGTGTTCTGCAATGCGGGCCAGGGTTATATTTAGGGTTGCTGAGAAAGAGAGAATACGGAGGGTCCAGTTGCATGTGGGGCTGCGTAAAGGCTCCCCTGGGGAGTTCACTTGTACCCAAAGCCGTCCTTTGGGGGCACTTTTGGATGGTCCAAGGGGAATCGCAATGCGTTTTCTGAGGCCCGCTTTTTCAGTCTTCTCCCAGTGCGCCGAGGGATATATTTAGGCTTGCTGTGAAAGAGTGAACGCGGAGGGTCCAGTTGCATGTGGGGCTGCATAAAGGCTCCCCTGGGGAGTTCACTTGTACCCAAAGCCTTCCTTTGGGGGCACTTCTGGATGGGCGAATGGGGCTTGTAACGCGTTTTCTGTGGCCCGATTTTTCAGTCTGCCATGCGGTCTAGGATTATATTTAGGCTTGCTGTGAAAGAGCGAATACGGAGGGTCCAGTTGCATGTGGGGCTGCATAAAGGCTCCCCTGGGGAGTTCACTTGTACCCAAAGCCTTCTTTTGGGGGCACTTCAGGATGGGCGAACGGGGCTTGAAACGCTTTTTCTGTGGCCCGAGTTTTCAGTCTTCTGCTATGCTGGCTAGGGTTATATTTAGGTTTGCTCGTAAACAGCGAACACGGAGGGTCCAGTTGCATGTGGGGCTGCATAAAGGCTCCCCTGGGGAGTTCACTTGTACCCAAAGCCTTCCTTTGGGGGCACTTTTGGATGGAACAAGGGGAATCGCAATGCGTTTTCTGAGGCCCGCTTTTTCAGTCTTCTCGCATTGCGCCGAGTGCTATATTTAGGTTTGCGGTGAAAGAGTGAACGCGGAGGGTCCAGTTGCATGTGGGGCTGCATAAAGGCTCCCCTGGGGAGTTCACTTGTACCCAAAGCAATCCTCTGGGGGCACTTCTTAATGGGTGAATGGGGCTTGTAACGCGTTTTCTGGGGCCCGATTTTTCCGTCATCTGCCATGCGGGCCAGGGTTATATTTAGGGTTGCTGAGAAAGAGCGAATACGGAGGGTCCAGTTGCATGTGGGGCTGCGTAAAGGCTCCCCTGGGGAGTTCAGTTGTACCCAAAGCCTTCCTTTGGGGGCACTTCTGCATGGGTGAATGGGGCTTGAAACGCTTTTTCTGTTGCCCGAGTTTTCAGACTTCTGCCATGCTGGCTAGGGTTATATTAAGGGTTGCTCGGAAACAGCGAACCCGGAGGGTCCAGTTGCATGTGGGGCTGCGTAAAGGCTCCCCTGGGGAGTTCACTTGTACCCAAAGCCGTCCTTTGGGGGCACTTTTGGATGGTCCAAGGGAATCGCAATGCGTTTTCTGAGGCCCGCTTTTTCAGTCTTCTCCCAGTGCGCCGAGGGATATATTTAGGCTTGCTGTGAAAGAGTGAACGCGGAGGGTCCAGTTGCATGTGGGGCTGCATAAAGGCTCCCCTGGGGAGTTCACTTGTACCCAAAGCCTTCCTTTGGGGGCACTTCTGGATGGGCGAATGGGGCTTGTAACGCGTTTTCTGGGGCCCGATTTTTCAGTCGTCTCCCATGCCGGCTAGGGATATGTTTAGTGTTGCTCGGAAAGAGCGACTACGGAGGGTCCAGTTGCATGTGGGGCTGCATAAAAGCTTCCCTGGGGAGTTCACTTGTACCCAAATCTTTCCGCTGGGGGCACATCTGGATGGGCGAATGGGGATTGTAACGCGTTTTCTGCGGCCCGAGTTTTCAGTCGTCTGCCATGCGGGCCAGGTATATATTTAGGGTTGCTGAGAAAGAGCGAATACGGAGGGTCCAGTTGCATGTGGGGCTGCATAAAGGCTCCCCTGGGGAGTTCAGTTGTACCCAACGCCTTCCTTTGGGGGCACTTCTGGATGGGTGAATCGGGCTTGAAACGCTTTGTCTGTTGCCCGAGTTTTCAGAGTTCTGCCATGCTGGCTAGTGATATATTAAGGGTTGCTCGGAAACAGCGAACCCGGAGGGTCCAGTTGCATGTGGGGCTGCGTAAAGGCTCCCCTGGGGAGTTCACTTGTACCCAAAGCCTTCCTCTGGGAGCACTTTTGAATGGGAGAAATGGGCTTGAAACTCTTTTTTTGTGGCCTGAGTTTTCAGTCGCCTCCCATGCTGGCTAGGGCTATGTTTAGTGTTTCTCGGAAAGAGCGAACCCGGAGGGTCCAGTTGCATGTGGGGCTGCATAAAGGCTCCCCTGGGGAGTTCAGTTGTACCCAAAGCCTTCCTCTGGGGGCACTTCTGGATGGGCGAATGGGGCTTGTAACGCATTTTCTGGGGCCCGATTTATCAGTTGTCTGCCATGCGGGCCAGGGTTATATTTAGGGTTGCTGAGAAAGAGCGAATACGGAGGGTCCAGTTGCATGTGGGGCTGCATAAAGGCTCCCCTGGGGAGTTCACTTGTACCCAAAGTCTTCCTTTAGGGGCACTTCTGGATGGGCGAACGGAGCTTGAAACTCTTTTTCTGTGGCCCGAGTTTTCAGTCTTCTACCATGCTGGCTAGGGTTATATTTAGGGTTGCTCGGAAACAGCGAACACGGAGGGTCCAGTTGCATGTGGGGCTGCGTAAAGGCTCCCCTGGGGAGTTCACTTGTACCCAAAGCCTTCCTTTGGGGGCGCTTTTGGATGGTCCAAGTGGAATCGCAATGCGTTTTCTGAGGCCCGCTTTTTCAGTCTTCTCCCAGTGCGCCGAGGGATATATTTAGTCTTGCGGTGAAAGAGTGAACCCGGAGGGTCCAGTTGCATGTGGGGCTGCATAAAGGCTCCCCTGGGGAGTTCACTTGTACCCAAAGCCTTCCTTTGGGGGCACTTTTGGATGGGCGAATGGGGATTGTAACGCGTTTTCTGGGTCCGGATTTTTCAGTGTTCTGCAATGCGGGCCAGGGTTATATTTAGGGTTGCTGAGAAAGAGAGAATACGGAGGGTCCAGTTGCATGTGGGGCTGCGTAAAGGCTCCCCTGGGGAGTTCACTTGTACCCAAAGCCTTCCTTTGGGGGCACTTCTGGATGGGTGAATGGGGCTTGAAACGCTTTTTCTGTGGCCCGAATTTTCAGCCTTGTGCCATGCTGGCTAGGGATATATTACGGGTTGCTCGGAAACAGCGAATCCAAAGGGTCCAGTTGCATGTGGGGCTGCGTAAAGGCTCCCCTGGGGAGTTCACTTGTACCCAAAGCCTTCCTCTGGGGGCACTTTTGAATGGGCGAAAGGGGCTCGGAAAGCGTTTTCTGGGGCCCGAGTTTTCAGTCGTCTCCCATGCCAACTAGGGCTACGTTTAGTGTTGCTTGGAAAGAGCGAACCCGGAGGGTCTAGTTGCATGTGGGGCTGCATAAAGGCTCCCATGGAGTTCACTTGTACCCAAAGCGTTCCTTTGTGGGCACTTCTGGATGGGTGAATGGGGCTTGAAACGCTTAATCTGTGGCCCGAGTTTTCAGTCTTCTGCCATGCTGGCTAGGGTTATATTTAGGGTTGCTCGGAAACAGCGAACCCGGAGGGTCCAGTTGCATGTGGGGCTGCGTAAAGGCTCCCCTGGGGAGTTCACTTGTACCCAAAGCCTTCCTTTGGGGGCACTTTTGGATGGTCCAAGTGGAATCGCAACGCGTTTTCTGAGGCCCGCTTTTTCAGACTTCTCCCATTGCGCCGAGGGATATATTTAGTCTTGCCGTGAAAGAGTGAACGCGGAGGGTCCAGTTGCATGTGGGGCTGCATAAAGGCTCCCCTGGGGAGTTCACTTGTACCCAAAGCCTTCCTTTGGGGGCACTTTTGGATGAGCGAATGGGGCTTGTAACGCGTTTTCTGGGGCCCGAGTTTTCAGTCGTCTGCCATGCGGGCCAGGGTTATATTTAGGGTTGCTGAGAAAGAGCGAATACGGAGGGTCCAGTAGCATGTGGGGCTGCGTAAAGGCTCCCCTGGGGAGTTCACTTGTACCCAAAGACTTCCTTTGGGGGCACTTCTGGATGGGTGAATGGGGCTTGAAACGCTTTTTCTGTGGCCCGAGTTTTCAGTCTTCTGCCATGCTGTCTAGGGTTATATTTAGGGTTGCTGAGAAAGAGCGAACACGGAGGGTCCAGTTGCATGTGGGGCTTCGTAATGGCTCCCCTGGTGAGTTCGCTTGTACTCAAAACCTTCCTCTGGGGGCACTTTTGAGTGTGCGAAAGGGGCTCGGAATGCGATTTCTGGGGCCCGAGTTTTCAGTTGTCTCCCATGCCGGCTAGGGTTATGTTTACTGTTGCTCGGAAAGCGCGAATCCGGAGGGTCCAATTGCATGTGGGGCTGCATAAAGGCTCCCCTGGGGAGTTCAGTTGTACCCAAAGCCTTCCTTTGTGGGCACTTCTGGATGGGCGAATGACGCTTGTAACGCGTTTTCTGGGGCCCGATTTTTCGGTCGTCTGCCATGCGGGCCAGGGTTATATTTAGGGTTGCTGTGAAAGAGCGAATACGGAGGGTCCAGTTGCATGTGGGGCTGCATAAAGGCTCCCCTGGGGCGTTCACTTGTAACTAAACCTTTTTTTGGGGGCACTTCTGGATGGTCCAAGGGGAATCGCAATGCGATTTCTGAGCCCGCTTTTTCAGTCTTCTCCCATTGCGCCGAGGGATATATTTAGGATTGTGTTGAAAGAGCGAAAAAGGAGGGTCCAGTTGCATGTGGGGCTGCATAAAGGCTCCCCTGGGGAGTTCACTTGTACCCAAAGCCTTTCTCTGGGGGCACTTCTGGATGGGCAAATAGGGCTTTTAACGCGTTTTCTGTGGCCCGATTTTTCAGTCGTCTGCCATGCGGGCCAGGGATATATTTAGGTTTGCTGAGAAAGAGCGAATACGGAGGGTCCAGTTGCATGTGGGGCTGCATAAAGGCTCCCCTGGGGAGTTCACTTGTACCCAAAGCCTTCCTTTGGGGACACTTCTGGATGGGAGAATGGGGCTTGAAACTCTTTTTCTGTGGCCCGAGTTTTCAGTCTTCTGCCATGCTGGCTAGGGTTATATTAAGGGTTGCTCGGAAACAGCGAACCCAAAGGGTCCAGTTGCATGTGGGGCTGCATAAAGGCTCCCCTGGGGAGTTCACTTGTACCCAAAGCCTTCCTCTGGGGGCACTTCTGGATTGGCGAATGGGGCTTGTAACGCGTTTTCTGGAGCCCGATTTTCCAGTCGTCTGCCATGCGGGCCAGGGATATATTTATGGTTGCTGAGAAAGAGCGAACCCGGAGGGTCCAGTTGCATGTGGGGCTGCATAAAGGCTCCCCTGGGGAGTTCACTTGTACCCAAAGCCTTCCTCTGGGGGCACTTTTGAATGGGCGAAAGGGTCTCGGAAAGCGTTTTCTGGGGTCCGAGTTTTCAGTCATCTCCCATGCCGGATAGGGATATATTTAGGGTTGCTGTGAAAGAGCGAATACTGAGGGTCCAGTTGCATGTGGGGCTGCATAAAGGCTCCCCTGGGGAGTTCAGTTGTACCAAAGCCTTCCTTTGGGGGCACTTCTGGATGGGTGAATGGGGCTTGAAACTCTTTTTCTGTGGCCTGAGTTTTCAGTCTTCTGCCATGCTGGCTAGGGTTATATTAAGGGTTGCTCGGAAACAGCGAACCCAAAGGGTCCAGTTGCATGTGGGGCTGCATAAAGGCTCCCCTGGGGAGTTCATTTATACCCAAATCCTTCCCCTGGGGGCACTTCTGGATGGGCGAATGGGGCTTGTAACGCGTTTTCTGGGGCCCGATTTTTCATCTGCCATGCGGCCAGGGTTATATTTAGGTTTGCTGTGAAAGAGCGAATACGGAGGGTCCAGTTGCATGTGGGGCTGCATAAAGGCTCCCCTGGGGCGTTCACTTGTAACTATACATTCCTTTGGGGGCACTTCTGGATGGTCCAATGGGAATCGCAATGCGATTTCTGAGCCCGCTTTTTCAGTCTTCTCCCATTGCGCCGAGGGATATATTTAGGATTGTGTTGAAAGAGCGAAAACGGAGGGTCCAGTTGCATGTGGGGCTGCATAAAGGCTCCCCTGGGGAGTTCACTTGTACCCAAAGCCTTCCTCTGGGGGCACTTCTGGATGGGCGAATGGGGCTTGAAACTCTTTTTCTGTGGCCCGAGTTTTCAGTCTTCTGCCATGCTGGCTAGGATTATATTAAGGGTTGCTCGGAAACCGCGAACCCAAAGGGTCCAGTTGCATGTGGGGCTGCCTAAAGGCTCCCCTGGGGAGTTCATTTATACCCAAATCCTTCCCCTGGGGGCACTTCTGGATGGGCGAATGGGGCTTGAAACTCTTTTTCTGTGGCCCTAGTTTTCAGTCTTCTGCCATGCTGGCTAGGATTATATTAAGGGTTGCTCGGAAACAGCGAACTCAAAGGGTCCAGTTGCATGTGGGGCTGCCTAAAGGCTCCCCTGGGGAGTTCACTTATACCCAAAGCCTTCCTCTGGGGGCACTTTTGAATGAGCAAAGGGGCTCGGAAAGGGTTTTCTGGGGCCCGAGTTTTCAGTCGTCTCCCATGCCGGCTAGGGCTATGTTAAGTGTTGCTAGGAATCAGCGAACCCGGAGGGTCCAGTTCATGTGGGGCTGCATAAAGGCTCCCCTGGGGAGTTCACTTGTACCCAAAGCCTTCCTTTGGGGGCACTTCTGGATGGCTGCATGGGGCTTGAAACGCTTTTTCTGTGGCCCGAGTTTTCAGTCGTCTGCCATGCGGGCCAGGGTTATATTTATGGTTGCTGAGAAAGAGCGAATACGGAGGGTCCAGTTGCATGTGGGGCTGCATAAAGGCTCCCCTGGGGAGTTCTGTTGTACCCAAAGCCTTCCTTTGGGGGCACTTCTGGATGGGTGAATGGGGCTTGAAACGCATTTTCTGGAGCCGGAGTTTTCAGTCTTCTGCCATGCTGGTAGTGTTATATTAAGGGTTGCTCGGAAAGACCGAACCCGGAGGGTCCAGATGCATGTGGGGCTGCGTAATGGCTCCCCTGGGGAGTTCACTTGTACCCAAAGGCTTCCTCTTGGGCCACTTTTGAATGGGCAAAAGGGGCTCGGAAAGAGTTTTCTGGGGCCCGAGTTTTCAGTCGCCTCCCTATCCGGCTAGGGATATGTTTAGTGTTGCTCGGAAAGAGCGAACCCGGAGGGTCCAGTTGCATGTGGGGCTGCATAAAGGCTCCCCTGGGGAGTTCACTTGTACCCAAAGCCTTTCTCTGGGGGCAATTTTGAATGGGCAAAAGGGGCTCGGAAAGCGTTTTCTGGGGTCCGAGTTTTCAGTCGTCTCCCATGCAGGATAGGGTTATATTTAGGGTTGCTGTGAAAGAGCGAATACGGAGGGTCCAGTTGCATGTGGGGCTGCGTAAAGGCTCCCCTGGGGAGTTCACTTATACCCAAAACCTTCCTTTGGGGGATCATCTGGATTGGTGAATGGGGCTTGAAGCTCTTTTTCTTTCGCCCGAGTTTTCAGTCGTCTGCCATGCTGGCTAGGGTTATATTTAGGGTTGCTTGTAAACAGTGCACCCGGAGGGTCCAATTGCATGTGGGGCTGCATAAAGGCTCCCCTGGGGAGTTCACTTGTACCCAAAGCCTTCCTCTGGGGGCACTTTTGAATGGGCAAAAGGGGCTCGGAAAGAGTTTTCTGGGGCCCGAGTTTTCAGTCGCCTCCCTATCCGGCTAGGTATATGTTTAGTGTTGCTCGGAAAGAGCGAACCCAAAGGGTCCAGTTGCATGTGGGGCTGCATAAAGGCTCCCCTGGGGAGTTCACTTGTACCCAAAGCCTTCCTCTGGGGGCAATTTTGAATGGGCAAAAGGGGCTCGGAAAGCGTTTTCTGGGGTCTGAGTTTTCAGTCGTCTCCCATGCCGGATAGGGTTATATTTAGGGTTGCTGTGAAAGAGCGAATACGGAGGGTCCAGTTGCATGTGGGGCTGCATAAAGGCTCCCCTGGGGAGTTCAGTTATACCAAAGCCTTCCTTTGGGGGCACTTCTGGATGGATGAATGGGGCTTGAAACTCTTTTTCTGTGGCCCGAGTTTTCAGTCTTCTGCCATGCGGGTCAGGGTTATATTTAGGGTTGCTGTGAAAGAGCGAATACGGAGGGACCAGTTGCATGTGGGGCTGCATAAAGGCTCCCCTGGGGAGTTCACTTGTACCCAAAGCCTTCCTTTGCGGGCACTTTTGGATGGTCCAAGGGGAATCGCAATGCGTTTTCTGAGGCTCGCTTTTTCAATCTTCTACCATGGCGCCGAGGGCTATATTTAGGCTTGCGGTGAAAGAGTGAACCCGGAGGGTCCAGTTGCATGTGGGGCTGTATAAAGGCTCCCCTGGGGAGTTCACTTGTACCCAAAGCCTTCCTTTGGGGGCACTTTTGGATGGGCGAATGGGGCTTGTAACGCGTATTCTGGGCCCGATTTTTCAGTCGTCTGCCATGCGGGCAAGGGTTATATATAGGGTTGCTGAGAAAGAGCGAATACGGAGGGTCCAATTGCATGTGGGGCTGCATAAAGGCTCCCCTGGGGAGTTCACCTGAACCCAAAGCCTTCCTCTAGGGCACTTCTGGATGGGCGAATGGGGCTTGTAACGCGTTTTCTGTGGCCCGAGTTTTCAGTCTTCTGCCATGCTTGCTAGGGATGTGTTTAGTGATGCTCGAAAAGAGCGAACCCGGAGGGTCAAATTGCATGTGGGGCTGCATAAAGGCTCCCCTGGGGAGTTCACTTGTACTGAAAGCCTTCATTGGGGGCACTTTTGGATGGGCGAATGGGGCTTATAACTCCTATTCTGGGTCCCGATTTTTCAGTCGTCTGCCATGCGGGCCGGTGTTATATTTAGGGTTGCTGTGAAAGAGCGAATACGGAGGGTCCAGTTGCATGTGCGGCTGCATAAAGGCTCCCCTGGGGAGTTCACTTGTACCCAAAGCCTTCTTTTGGGGCACTTCTGGATGGGTGAATGGGGCTTGAAACGCTTTTTCTGTGGCCCGAGTTTTCAGTCGCCTCCCATGCCGGCTAGGGATATATTTAGTGTTGCTCGGAAAGAGCGAACCCGGTGGGTCCAGTTGCATGTGGGGCTGCATAAAGGCTCCCCTGGGGAGTTCAGATGTACTCAAAACCTTCCTGTGGGGGCACTTTTGAATGGGCGAAAGGGGCTCGGAAAGCGTTTTTTTATGCCCAAGTTTTCAGTCGTCTACCACGCCGGCTAGTGTTATATTAAGGGTTGCTCGTAAACAGCGAACCCGGAGGGTCCAGTTGCATGTGGGGCTGCATAAAGGCTCCCCTGGGGAGTTCACTTGTACCCAAAGCCTTCCTTTAGGGGCACTTCTGTATGGGCGAACTGGGCTAGAAACTCTTTTTCTGGGTCCCGAGTTTTCAGTCTTCTGCCATGCTGGCTAGGGTTATATTTAAGGTTGCTCGTAAATAGTGAACCCGGAGGGTCCAGTTGCATGTGGGGCTGCATAAAGGCTCCCTTGGGGAGTTCACTTGTACCCAAAGCCTTCCTCTGGGGGCACTTCTGTATGGGCGAACTGGGCTAGAAACTCTTTTTCTGGGGCCCGAGTTTTCAGTCTTCTGCCATGCTGGCTAGTGTTATATTAAGGGTTGCTCGGAAACAGCGAACCCAGAGGGTCCAGTTGCATGTGGGGCTGCATAAAGGCTCCCCTGGGGAGTTCACTTGTACCCAAAGCCTTCCTTTGGGGGCACTTTTGGATGGTCCAAGTGGAATCGAAATGCGTTTTCTGAGGCCCGAGTTTTCAGTCTTCTCCCATTGCGCCGAGGGCTATATTTAGTCTTGCGGTGAAAGAGTGAGCCCGGAGGGTCCAGTTGCATGTGGGGCTGCATAAAGGCTCCCCTGGGGAGTTCAGACGTACCCAAAGCCTTCCTTTGGGGGCACTTTTGCATGGCCCAAGGGGAATCGAAATGCGTTTTCTGAGGTCCGCTTTTTCAGTCTTCTTCCATTGCGCCGAGGGATATATTTAGGTTTGTTGTGAAAGAGCGAAAACGGAGGGTCCAGTTGCATGTGGGGCTGAATAAAGGCTCCCCTGGGGAGTTCAGTTGTACCCAAAGCCTTCCTTTGGTGGCACTTCTGGATGGCTGAATGGGGCTTGAAACGCTTTTTCTGTGGCCCGAGTTTTCAGTTTTGTGCCATGCTGGCTAGTGTTATATTAAGGGTTGCTCCGAAACAGCGAACACGGATGGTCCAGTTGCATGTGGGGCTACGTAAAGGCTCCCCTGGGGAGTTAACTTGTACCCAAAGCCTTCCTCTGGGGGCACTTTTGAATGGGCGAAACGGGCTCGGTAAGCGTTTTCTGGGGCCCGAGTTTTCAGTCGTCTCCCATGCCGCGTAGGGCTATGTTTAGTGTTGCTTGGAAAGAGCGAACCCGGAGGGTCCAGTTGCATGTGGGGCTGCATAAAGGCTCCCCTGGGGAGTTCAGATGTACCCAAAGCCTTCCTTTGGGGGCACTTTTGGATGGTCCCAGGGGAATCGAAATGCGTTTTCTGAGGCCCGCTTTTTCAGTCTTCTCCCAGTGCGCCGAGGGCTATATTTAGTCTTGCGGTGAAAGAGTGAACCCGGAGGGTCCAGTTGCATGTGGGGCTGCATAAAGGCTCCCCTGGGGAGTTCACTTGTACCCAAAGCCTTCCTCTGGGGGCACTTCTGGATGGGCGAATGGGGATTGTAACGCGTTTTCTGGGGCCCGATTTTCCAGTCGTCTGCCATGCGGGCCAGGGTTTATTTAGGGTTGCTGAGAAAGAGCGAATACGGAGGGTCCAGTTGCATGTGGGGCTGCGTAAAGGCTCCCCTGGGGAGTTCACTTGTACCCAAAGCCTTCCTCTGGGGGCACTTCTGGATGGGCAAATGGGGATTGTAACGCGTTTTCTGGGGCCCGATTTTCCAGTCGTCTCCCATGCCGGATAATGTTATATTTAGGGTTGCTGTGAAAGAGCGAATACGGAGGGTCCAGTTGCATGTGGGGCTGCATAAAGGCTCCCCTGGGGAGTTCACTTGTACCCAAAGCCTTCCTTTGGGGACACTTCTGGATGTGAGAATGGGGCTTGAAACGCATTTTCTGTGGCCCGAGTTTTCAGTCTTCTGCCATGCTGGCTAGGGATATATTAAGGGTTGCTCGGAAACAGCGAACCCAAAGGGTCCAGTTGCATGTGGGGCTGCATAAAGGCTCCCCTGGGGAGTTCACTTATACCCAAAGTCTTCCTCTGGGGACACTTCTGGATGGGCGAATGGGGCTTGTTACGCGTTTTCTGTGGCCCGATTTTCCAGTCGTCTGCCATGCGGGCAAGGGTTATATTAAGGGTTGCTGTGAAAGAGCGAATACGGAGGGTCCAGTTGCATGTGGGGCTGCATAAAGGCTCCCCTGGGGAGTTCACTTGTACCCAAAGCCTTCCTTAAGGGGCACTTCTGGATGGGCGAATGGGGCTTGAAACTCTTTTTCTGTGGCCCGAGTTTTCAGTCTTCTGCCATGCTGGCTAGGGTTATATTAAGGGTTGCTCGGAAAGAGCGAACCTGGAGGGTTAAGTTGCATGTGGGGCTGCGTAAAGGTTCCCCTGGGGAGTTCACTTGTACCCAAAGCCTTCCTCTTGAGGCACTTATGAATGGGCAAAAGGGGCTCGGAAAGAGTTTTCTGGGTCCCGAGTTTTCAGTCGCCTCCCTATCCGGCTAGGGATATGTTTAGTGTTGCTCGGAAAGAGCGAACCCGGAGGGTCCAGTTGCATGTGGGGCTGCATAAAGGCTCCCCTGGGGAGTTCACTTGTACCCAAAGTCTTCCTTTGGGGACACGTCTGGATGGGAGAATGGGGCTTGAAACTCTTTTTCTGTGGCCCGAGTTTTCAGTCTTCTGCCATGCTGGCTAGGGTTATATTAAGGTTTGCTCGGAAACAGCGAACCCAAAGGGTCCAGTTGCATGTGGGGCTTCATAAAGGCTCCCCTGGGGAGTTCACTTATACCTAAAGCCTTCCTCTGGGGGCACTTCTGGATTGGCGAATGGGGCAAAAACTCTCTTTCTGTGGCCCGAGTTTTCAGTCTTCTCCCATTGCGCCGAGGGCTATATTTAGGCTTGCGGTGAAAGAGTGAACCCGGAGGGTCCAGTTGCATGTGGGGCTGCATAAAGGCTCCCCTGGGGAGTTCACTTGTACCCAAAGCCTTCCTCTGGGGGTACTTCTGGATGGGCGAATGGGGCTTGTAACGCGTTTTCTGTGGCCCGATTTTTCAGTCGTCTGCCATGCGGGCCAAAGTTATATTTAGGTTTGCTGTGAAAGAGCGAATACGGAGGGTTCAGTTGCATGTGGGGCTGCATAAAGGCTCCTCTGGGGCGTTCACTTGTAACTAAATCTTCCTTTGGGGGCACTTCTGGATGGTCCAAGAAGAATCGCAATGCGATTTCTGAGCCCGCTTTTTCACTCTTCTCCCATTGCGCCGAGAGATATATTTAGGATTGTGTTGAAAGAGCGAAAACGGAGGGTCCAGTTGCATGTGGGGCTGCATAAAGGCTCCCCTGGGGAGTTCACTTGTACCGAAAGCCTTCCTCTGGGGGCACTTCTGGATGGTTAAATGGGGCTTGTAACGCGTTTTCTTGGGCCCGATTTTTCAGTCGTCTGCCATGCGGGCCAGGGTTATATTTAGGTTTGCTGAGAAAGAGCGAATACGGAGGGTCCAGTTGCATGTGGGGCTGCATAAAGGCTCCCCTGGGGAGTTCACTTGTACCCAAAGCCTTCCTTTGGGGGCACTTCTGGATGGCTGAATGGGGCTTGAAACTCTTTTTCTGTGGCCCGAGTTTTCAGTCGTCTGCCATGCGGGCCAGGGTTATATTTAGGTTTGCTGAGAAAGAGCGAATACTGAGGGTCCAGTTGCATGTGGGGCTGCATAAAGGCTCCCCTGGGGAGTTCACTTGTACCCAAAGCCTTCCTTTGGGGGCACTTCTGGATGGGTGAATGGGGCTTGAAACTCTTTTTCTGTGGCCTGAGTTTTCAGTCTTCTGACATGCTGGCTAGGGTTATATTAAGGGTTGCTCGGAAACAGCGAACCCAAAGGGTCCAGTTGCATGTGGGGCTGCATAAAGGCTCCCCTGGGGAGTTCACTTGTACCCAAAGCCTTCCTCTGGGGGCACTTCTGGATGGGCGAATGGGGATTGTAACGCGTTTTCTGGGGCCCGATTTTTCAGTCGTCTGCCATGCGGGCCAGGGTTATATTTAGGGTTGCTGAGAAAGAGCGAATACGGAGGGTCCAGTTGCATGTGGGGCTGCATAAAGGCTCCCCTGGGGAGTTCAGTTGTACCCAAAGCCTTCCTTTGGGGACACTTCTGGATGGGAGAATGGGGCTTGAAACTCTTTTTCTGTGGCCCGAGTTTTCAGTCTTCTGCCATGCTGGCTAGGGTTATATTAAGGGTTGCTCGGAAACAGCGAACCCAAAGGGTCCAGTTGCATGTGGGGCTGCATAAAGGCTCCCCTGGGGAGTTCACTTATACCCAAAGCCTTCCTCTGGGGGCACATCTGGATTGGCGAATGGGGCTTGTAACGCGTTTTCCTGGGCCCGATTTTCCAGTCATCTGCCATGCGGGCCAGGGTTATAATTAGGGTTGCTGTGAAAGAGCGAATACGGAGGGTCCAGTTGCATGTGGGGCTGCATAAAGGCTCCCCTGGGGAGTTCAGTTGTACCCAAAGCCTTCCTCTGGGGGCACTTCTGGATGGGCGAATGGGGCTTGTAACGCGTTTTCTGGGGCCCGATTTTTCATCTGCCATGCGGCCAGGGTTATATTTAGGTTTGCTGTGAAAGAGCGAATACGGAGGGTCCAGTTGCATGTGGGGCTGCATAAAGGCTCCTCTGGGGCGTTCACTTGTAACTATACATTCCTTTGGGGGCACTTCTGGATGGTCCAATGGGAATCGCAATGCGATTTCTGAGCCCGCTTTTTCAGTCTTCTCCCATTGCGCCGAGGGATATATTTAGGATTGTGTTGAAAGAGCGAAAACGGAGGGTCCAGTTGCATGTGGGGCTGCATAAAGGCTCCCCTGGGGAGTTCACTTGTACCCAAAGCCTTCCTCTGGGGGCACTTCTGGATGGGCGAATGGGGCTTGAAACTCTTTTTCTGTGGCCCGAGTTTTCAGTCTTCTGCCATGCTGGCTAGGATTATATTAAGGGTTGCTCGGAAACCGCGAACCCAAAGGGTCCAGTTGCATGTGGGGCTGCCTAAAGGCTCCCCTGGGGAGTTCATTTATACCCAAATCCTTCCCCTGGGGGCACTTCTGGATGGGCGAATGGGGCTTGAAACTCTTTTTCTGTGGCCCTAGTTTTCAGTCTTCTGCCATGCTGGCTAGGATTATATTAAGGGTTGCTCGGAAACAGCGAACTCAAAGGGTCCAGTTGCATGTGGGGCTGCCTAAAGGCTCCCCTGGGGAGTTCACTTATACCCAAAGCCTTCCTCTGGGGGCACTTTTGAATGAGCAAAGGGGCTCGGAAAGGGTTTTCTGGGGCCCGAGTTTTCAGTCGTCTCCCATGCCTGCTAGGGCTATGTTAAGTGTTGCTAGGAATCAGCGAACCCGGAGGGTCCAGTTCATGTGGGGCTGCATAAAGGCTCCCCTGGGGAGTTCACTTGTACCCAAAGCCTTCCTTTGGGGGCACTTCTGGATGGGTGAATGGGGCTTGAAACGCATTTTCTGGAGCCCGAGTTTTCAGTCTTCTGCCATGCTGGTAGTGTTATATTAAGGGTTGCTCGGAAAGACCGAACCCGGAGGGTCCAGATGCATGTGGGGCTGCGTAATGGCTCCCCTGGGGAGTTCACTTGTACCCAAAGGCTTCCTCTTGGGCCACTTTTGAATGGGCAAAAGGGGCTCGGAAAGAGTTTTCTGGGGCCCGAGTTTTCAGTCGCCTCCCTATCCGGCTAGGGATATGTTTAGTGTTGCTCGGAAAGAGAGAACCCGGAGGGTCCAGTTGCATGTGGGGCTGCATAAAGGCTCCCCTGGGGAGTTCACTTGTACCCAAAGCCTTTCTCTGGGGGCAATTTTGAATGGGCAAAAGGGGCTCGGAATGCGTTTTCTGGGGTCCGAGTTTTCAGTCGTCTCCCATGCAGGATAGGGTTATATTTAGGGTTGCTGTGAAAGAGCGAATACGGAGGGTCCAGTTGCATGTGGGGCTGCGTAAAGGCTCCCCTGGGGAGTTCACTTATACCCAAAACCTTCCTTTGGGGGATCATCTGGATTGGTGAATGGGGCTTGAAGCTCTTTTTCTTTCGCCCGAGTTTTCAGTCGTCTGCCATGCTGGCTAGGGTTATATTTAGGGTTGCTTGTAAACAGTGCACCCGGAGGGTCCAATTGCATGTGGGGCTGCATAAAGGCTCCCCTGGGGAGTTCACTTGTACCCAAAGCCTTCCTCTGGGGGCACTTTTGAATGGGCAAAAGGGGCTCGGAAAGAGTTTTCTGGGGCCCGAGTTTTCAGTCGCCTCCCTATCCGGCTAGGTATATGTTTAGTGTTGCTCGGAAAGAGCGAACCCGGAGGGTCCAGTTGCATGTGGGGCTGCATAAAGGCTCCCCTGGGGAGTTCACTTGTACCCAAAGCCTTCCTCTGGGGGCAATTTTGAATGGGCAAAAGGGGCTCGGAAAGCGTTTTCTGGGGTCTGAGTTTTCAGTCGTCTCCCATGCCGGATAGGGTTATATTTAGGGTTGCTGTGAAAGAGCGAATACGGAGGGTCCAGTTGCATGTGGGGCTGCATAAAGGCTCCCCTGGGGAGTTCAGTTATACCAAAGCCTTCCTTTGGGGGCACTTCTGGATGGATGAATGGGGCTTGAAACTCTTTTTCTGTGGCCCGAGTTTTCAGTCTTCTGCCATGCGGGTCAGGGTTATATTTAGGGTTGCTGTGAAAGAGCGAATACGGAGGGACCAGTTGCATGTGGGGCTGCATAAAGGCTCCCCTGGGGAGTTCACTTGTACCCAAAGCCTTCCTTTGCGGGCACTTTTGGATGGTCCAAGGGGAATCGCAATGCGTTTTCTGAGGCTCGCTTTTTCAATCTTCTACCATGGCGCCGAGGGATATATTTAGGCTTGCGGTGAAAGAGTGAACCCGGAGGGTCCAGTTGCATGTGGGGCTGTATAAAGGCTCCCCTGGGGAGTTCACTTGTACCCAAAGCCTTCCTTTGGGGGCACTTTTGGATGGGCGAATGGGGCTTGTAACGCGTATTCTGGGCCCGATTTTTCAGTCGTCTGCCATGCGGGCAAGGGTTATATATAGGGTTGCTGAGAAAGAGCGAATACGGAGGGTCCAATTGCATGTGGGGCTGCATAAAGGCTCCCCTGGGGAGTTCACCTGAACCCAAAGCCTTCCTCTAGGGCACTTCTGGATGGGCGAATGGGGCTTGTAACGCGTTTTCTGGGGCCCGAGTTTTCAGTCTTCTGCCATGCTTGCTAGGGATGTGTTTAGTGATGCTCGAAAAGAGCGAACCCGGAGGGTCAAATTGCATGTGGGGCTGCATAAAGGCTCCCCTGGGGAGTTCACTTGTACCGAAAGCCTTCATTGGGGGCACTTTTGGATGGGCGAATGGGGCTTATAACTCCTATTCTGGGTCCCGATTTTTCAGTCGTCTGCCATGCGGGCCGGTGTTATATTTAGGGTTGCTGTGAAAGAGCGAATACGGAGGGTCCAGTTGCATGTGCGGCTGCATAAAGGCTCCCCTGGGGAGTTCACTTGTACCCAAAGCCTTCTTTTGGGGCACTTCTGGATGGGTGAATGGGGCTTGAAACGCTTTTTCTGTGGCCCGAGTTTTCAGTCGCCTCCCATGCCGGCTAGGGATATATTTAGTGTTGCTCGGAAAGAGCGAACCCGGTGGGTCCAGTTGCATGTGGGGCTGCATAAAGGCTCCCCTGGGGAGTTCAGATGTACTCTAAACCTTCCTGTGGGGGCACTTCTGTATGGGCGAACTGGGCTAGAAACTCTTTTTCTGGGGCCCGAGTTTTCAGTCTTCTGCCATGCTGGCTAGTGTTATATTAAGGGTTGCTCGGAAACAGCGAACCCAGAGGGTCCAGTTGCATGTGGGGCTGCATAAAGGCTCCCCTGGGGAGTTCACTTGTACCCAAAGCCTTCCTTTGGGGGCACTTTTGGATGGTCCAAGTGGAATCGAAATGCGTTTTCTGAGGCCCGAGTTTTCAGTCTTCTCCCATTGCGCCGAGGGCTATATTTAGTCTTGCGGTGAAAGAGTGAGCCCGGAGGGTCCAGTTGCATGTGGGGCTGCATAAAGGCTCCCCTGGGGAGTTCAGACGTACCCAAAGCCTTCCTTTGGGGGCACTTTTGCATGGCCCAAGGGGAATCGAAATGCGTTTTCTGAGGTCCGCTTTTTCAGTCTTCTCCCATTGCGCCGAGGGATATATTTAGGTTTGTTGTGAAAGAGCGAAAACGGAGGGTCCAGTTGCATGTGGGGCTGAATAAAGGCTCCCCTGGGGAGTTCAGTTGTACCCAAAGCCTTCCTTTGGTGGCACTTCTGGATGGCTGAATGGGGCTTGAAACGCTTTTTCTGTGGCCCGAGTTTTCAGTTTTGTGCCATGCTGGCTAGTGTTATATTAAGGGTTGCTCCGAAACAGCGAACACGGATGGTCCAGTTGCATGTGGGGCTACGTAAAGGCTCCCCTGGGGAGTTAACTTGTACCCAAAGCCTTCCTCTGGGGGCACTTTTGAATGGGCGAAACGGGCTCGGTAAGCGTTTTCTGGGGCCCGAGTTTTCAGTCGTCTCCCATGCCGCGTAGGGCTATGTTTAGTGTTGCTTGGAAAGAGCGAACCCGGAGGGTCCAGTTGCATGTGGGGCTGCATAAAGGCTCCCCTGGGGAGTTCAGATGTACCCAAAGCCTTCCTTTGGGGGCACTTTTGGATGGTCCCAGGGGAATCGAAATGCGTTTTCTGAGGCCCGCTTTTTCAGTCTTCTCCCAGTGCGCCGAGGGCTATATTTAGTCTTGCGGTGAAAGAGTGAACCCGGAGGGTCCAGTTGCATGTGGGGCTGCATAAAGGCTCCCCTGGGGAGTTCACTTGTACCCAAAGCCTTCCTCTGGGGGCACTTCTGGATGGGCGAATGGGGATTGTAACGCGTTTTCTGGGGCCCGATTTTCCAGTCGTCTGCCATGCGGGCCAGGGTTTATTTAGGGTTGCTGAGAAAGAGCGAATACGGAGGGTCCAGTTGCATGTGGGGCTGCGTAAAGGCTCCCCTGGGGAGTTCACTTGTACCCAAAGCCTTCCTCTGGGGGCACTTCTGGATGGGCAAATGGGGATTGTAACGCGTTTTCTGGGGCCCGATTTTCCAGTCGTCTCCCATGCCGGATAATGTTATATTTAGGGTTGCTGTGAAAGAGCGAATACGGAGGGTCCAGTTGCATGTGGGGCTGCATAAAGGCTCCCCTGGGGAGTTCACTTGTACCCAAAGCCTTCCTTTGGGGACACTTCTGGATGTGAGAATGGGGCTTGAAACGCATTTTCTGTGGCCCGAGTTTTCAGTCTTCTGCCATGCTGGCTAGGGATATATTAAGGGTTGCTCGGAAACAGCGAACCCAAAGGGTCCAGTTGCATGTGGGGCTGCATAAAGGCTCCCCTGGGGAGTTCACTTATACCTAAAGCCTTCCTCTGGGGGCACTTCTGGATTGGCGAATGGGGCAAAAACTCTCTTTCTGTGGCCCGAGTTTTCAGTCTTCTCCCATTGCGCCGAGGGCTATATTTAGGCTTGCGGTGAAAGAGTGAACCCGGAGGGTCCAGTTGCATGTGGGGCTGCATAAAGGCTCCCCTGGGGAGTTCACTTGTACCCAAAGCCTTCCTCTGGGGGTACTTCTGGATGGGCGAATGGGGCTTGTAACGCGTTTTCTGGGGCCCGATTTTTCAGTCGTCTGCCATGCGGGCCAAAGTTATATTTAGGTTTGCTGTGAAAGAGCGAATACGGAGGGTTCAGTTGCATGTGGGGCTGCATAAAGGCTCCTCTGGGGCGTTCACTTGTAACTAAATCTTCCTTTGGGGGCACTTCTGGATGGTCCAAGAAGAATCGCAATGCGATTTCTGAGCCCGCTTTTTCACTCTTCTCCCATTGCGCCGAGAGATATATTTAGGATTGTGTTGAAAGAGCGAAAACGGAGGGTCCAGTTGCATGTGGGGCTGCATAAAGGCTCCCCTGGGGAGTTCACTTGTACCGAAAGCCTTCCTCTGGGGGCACTTCTGGATGGTTAAATGGGGCTTGTAACGCGTTTTCTTGGGCCCGATTTTTCAGTCGTCTGCCATGCGGGCCAGGGTTATATTTAGGTTTGCTGTGAAAGAGCGAATACGGAGGGTCCAGTTGCATGTGGGGCTGCATAAAGGCTCCCCTGGGGAGTTCACTTGTACCCAAAGCCTTCCTTTGGGGGCACTTCTGGATGGCTGAATGGGGCTTGAAACTCTTTTTCTGTGGCCCGAGTTTTCAGTCGTCTGCCATGCGGGCCAGGGTTATATTTAGGTTTGCTGAGAAAGAGCGAATACGGAGGGTCCAGTTGCATGTGGGGCTGCATAAAGGCTCCCCTGGGGAGTTCACTTGTACCCAAAGCCTTCCTTTGGGGGCACTTCTGGATGGGCGAATGGGGCTTGAAACTCTTTTTCTGTGGCCCGAGTTTTCAGTCTTCTGCCATGCTGGCTAGGGTTATATTAAGGGTTGCTCGGAAAGAGCGAACCTGGAGGGTTAAGTTGCATGTGGGGCTGCGTAAAGGCTCCCCTGGGGAGTTCACTTGTACCCAAAGCCTTCCTCTTGAGGCACTTATGAATGGGCAAAAGGGGCTCGGAAAGAGTTTTCTGGGGCCCGAGTTTTCAGTCGCCTCCCTATCCGGCTAGGGATATGTTTAGTGTTGCTCGGAAAGAGCGAACCCGGAGGGTCCAGTTGCATGTGGGGCTGCATAAAGGCTCCCCTGGGGAGTTCACTTGTACCCAAAGCCTTCCTTTGGGGGCACTTCTGGGTGGGTGAATGGGGCTTGAAACTCTTTTTCTGTGGCCCGAGTTTTCAATCTTCTGCCATGCTGGCTAGGGTTATATTAAGGGTTGCTCGGAAACAGCGAACCCAAAGGGTCCAGTTGCATGTGGGGCTGCATAAAGGCTCCCCTGGGGAGTTCACTTGTACCCAAAGCCTTCCTCTGGGGGCACTTCTGGATGGGCGAATGGGGATTGTAACGCGTTTTCTGAGGCCCGATTTTTCAGTCGTCTGCCATGCGGGCCAGGGTTATATTTAGGGTTGCTGAGAAAGAGCGAATACGGAGGGTCCAGTTGCATGTGGGGCTGCATAAAGGCTCCCCTGGGGAGTTCACTTGTACTTAAAGTCTTCCTTTGGGGACACGTCTGGATGGGAGAATGGGGCTTGAAACTCTTTTTCTGTGGCCCGAGTTTTCAGTCTTCTGCCATGCTGGCTAGGGTTATATTAAGGTTTGCTCGGAAACAGCGAACCCAAAGGGTCCAGTTGCATGTGGGGCTTCATAAAGGCTCCCCTGGGGAGTTAACTTATACCTAAAGCCTTCCTCTGGGGGCACTTCTGGATTGGCGAATGGGGCAAAAACTCTTTTTCTGTGGCCCGAGTTTTCAGTCTTCTCCCATTGCGCCGAGGGCTATATTTAGGCTTGCGGTGAAAGAGTGAACCCGGAGGGTCCAGTTGCATGTGGGGCTTCATAAAGGCTCCCCTGGGGAGTTCACTTGTACCCAAAGCCTTCCTCTGGGGGTACTTCTGGATGGGCGAATGGGGCTTGTAACGCGTTTTCTGGGGCCCGATTTTTCAGTCGTCTGACATGCGGGCCAAAGTTATATTTAGGTTTGCTGTGAAAGAGCGAATACGGAGGGTTCAGTTGCATGTGGGGCTGCATAAAGGCTCCTCTGGGGCGTTCACTTGTAACTAAACCTTCCTTTGGGGGCACTTCTGGATGGTCCAAGAAGAATCGCAATGCGATTTCTGAGCCCGCTTTTTCAGTCTTCTCCCATTGCGCCGAGAGATATATTTAGGATTGTGTTGAAAGAGCGAAAACGGAGGGTCCAGTTGCATGTGGGGCTGCATAAAGGCTCCCCTGGGGAGTTCACTTGTACCCAAAGCCTTCCTCTGGGGGCACTTCTGGATGGTTAAATGGGGCTTGTAACGCGTTTTCTGGGGCCCGATTTTACAGTCGTCTGCCATGCGGGCCAGGGTTATATTTAGGTTTGCTGAGAAAGAGCGAATACGGAGGGTCCAGTTGCATGTGGGGCTGCATAAAGGCTCCCCTGGGGAGTTCACTTGTACCCAAAGCCTTCCTTTGGGAGCACTTCTGGATGGCTGAATGGGGCTTGAAACGCTTTTTCTGTGGCCAGAGTTTTCAGTCGTCTGCCATGCGGGCCAGGGTTATATTTAGGTTTGCTGAGAAAGAGCGAATACGGAGGGTCCAGTTGCATGTGGGGCTGCATAAAGGCTCCCCTGGGGAGTTCACTTGTACCCAAAGCCTTCCTTTGGGGGCACTTCTGGATGGGCGAATGGGGCTTGAAACTCTTTTTCTGTGGCCCGAGTTTTCAGTCTTCTGCCATGCTGGCTAGGGTTATATTAAGGGTTGCTCGGAAAGAGCGAACCTGGAGGGTTAAGTTGCATGTGGGGCTGCGTAAAGGCTCCCCTGGGGAGTTCACTTGTACCCAAAGCCTTCCTCTTGAGGCACTTATGAATGGGCAAAAGGGGCTCGGAAAGAGTTTTCTGGGGCCCGAGTTTTCAGTCGCCTCCCTATCCGGCTAGAGATATGTTTAGTGTTGCTCGGAAAGAGCGAACCCGGAGGGTCCAGTTGCATGTGGGGCTGCATAAAGGCTCCTCTGGGGAGTTCACTTGTACCCAAAGCCTTCCTTTGGGGGCACTTCTGGGTGGGTGAATGGGGCTTGAAACTCTTTTTCTGTGGCCCGAGTTTTCAATCTTCTGCCATGCTGGCTAGGGTTATATTAAGGGTTGCTCGGAAAGAGCGAACCCAGAGGGTCCAGTTGCATGTGGGGCTGCATAAAGGCTCCCCTGGGGAGTTCACTTGTACCCAAAGCCTTCCTCTGGGGGCACTTCTGGATGGGCGAATGGGGATTGTAACGCGTTTTCTGAGGCCCGATTTTTCAGTCGTCTGCCATGCGGGCCAGGGATATATTTAGGGTTGCTGAGAAAGAGCGAATACGGAGGGTCCAGTTGCATGTGGGGCTGCATAAAGGCTCCCCTGGGGAGTTCACTTGTACTTAAAGTCTTCCTTTGGGGACACGTCTGGATGGGAGAATGGGGCTTGAAACTCTTTTTCTGTGGCCCGAGTTTTCAGTCTTCTGCCATGCTGGCTAGGGTTATATTAAGGTTTGCTCGGAAACAGCGAACCCAAAGGGTCCAGTTGCATGTGGGGCTTCATAAAGGCTCCCCTGGGGAGTTCACTTATACCTAAAGCCTTCCTCTGGGGGCACTTCTGGATTGGCGAATGGGGCAAAAACTCTTTTTCTGTGGCCCGAGTTTTCAGTCTTCTCCCATTGCGCCGAGGGTTATATTTAGGCTTGCGGTGAAAGAGTGAACCCGGAGGGTCCAGTTGCATGTTGGGCTGCATAAAGGCTCCCCTGGGGAGTTCACTTGTACCCAAAGCCTTCCTCTGGGGGTACTTCTGGATGGGCGAATGGGGCTTGTAACGCGTTTTCTGGGGCCCGATTTTTCAGTCGTCTGCCATGCGGGCCAGGGTTATATTTAGGTTTGCTGAGAAAGAGCGAATTCGGAGGGTCCAGTTGCATGTGGGGCTGCATAAAGGCTCCCCTGGGGAGTTCACTTGTACCCAAAGCCTTCCTTTGGGGGCACTTCTGGATGGCTGAATGGGGCTTGAAACGCTTTTTCTGTGGCCCGAGTTTTCAGTCGTCTGCCATGCGGGCCAGGGTTATATTTAGGGTTGTTGTGAAAGAGCGAATACGGAGGGTCCAGTTGCATGTGGGGCTGCATAAAGGCTCCCCTGGGGAGTTCAGTTGTACCCAAAGCCTTCCTCTGGGGGCACTTCTGGATTGGCGAATGGGGCTTGTAACGCGTTTTCTGGGGCCCGATTTTCCAGTCGTCTGCCATGCTGGCCAGGGATATATTTAGGGTTGCTGAGAAAGAGCGAATACGGAGGGTCCAGTTGCATGTGGGGCTGCATAAAGGCTCCCCTGGGGAGTTCACTTGTACCCAAAGCCTTCCTTTGGGGGCACTTCTGGATGGGCGAACGGGGCTTGAAACTCTTTTTCTGTGGCCCGAGTTTTCAGTCTTCTGCCATGCTGGCTAGGGTTATATTAAGGGTTGCTCGGAAAGAGCGAACCTGGAGGGTTAAGTTGCATGTGGGGCTGCGTAAAGGCTCCCCTGGGGAGTTCACTTGTACCCAAAGCCTTCCTCTTGGGGCACTTATGAATGGGCAAAAGGGGCTCGGAAAGCGTTTTCTGTGGCCCGAGTTTTCAGTCGCCTCCCTATCCGGCTAGGGATATGTTTAGTGTTGGTCGGAAAGAGCGAACCCGGAGGGTCCAGTTGCATGTGGGGCTGCATAAAAGCTCCCCTGGGGAGTTCACTTGTACCCAAAGCCTTCCTCTGGGGGCACTTTTGAATGGGCGAAAGGAGCTCGGAAAGCGTTTTCTGGGGTCCGAGTTTTCAGTCGTCTCCCATGCCGGATAGGGATATATTTAGGGTTGCTCTGAAAGAGCGAATACGGAGGGTCCAGTTGCATGTGGGGCTGCATAAAGGCTCCCCTGGGGAGTTCACTTGTACCCAAAGCCTTCCTTTGGGGGCACTTCTGGGTGGGTGAATGGGGCTTGAAACTCTTTTTCTGTGGCCCGAGTTTTCAGTCTTCTGCCATGCTGGCTAGTGTTATATTAAGGGTTGCTCGGAAACAGCGAACCCAAAGGGTCCAGTTGCATGTGGGGCTGCATAAAGGCTCCCCTGGGGAGTTCACTTGTACCCAAAGCCTTCCTCTGGGGGCACTTCTGGATGGGCGAATGGGGATTGTAACGCGTTTTCTGAGGCCCGATTTTTCAGTCGTCTGCCATGCCGGCCAGGGTTATATTTAGGGTTGCTGAGAAAGAGCGAATACCGAGGGTCCAGTTGCATGTGGGGCTGCATAAAGTCTCCCCTGGGGAGTTCAGTTGTACCCAAAGCCTTCCTTTGGGGACACGTCTGGATGGGAGAATGGGGCTTGAAACTCTTTTTCTGTGGCCCGAGTTTTCAGTCTTCTGCCATGCTGGGTAGGGTTATATTAAGGGTTGCTCGGAAACAACGAACCCAAAGGGTCCAGTTGCATGTGGGGCTGCATAAAGGCTCCTCTGGGGAGTTCAGTTGTACCCAAATCCTTCCTTTGGGGGCACTTCTGGATGTGTGAATGGGGCTTGAAACGCTTTTTCTGTGGCCCGAGTTTTCAGTCTTCTGCCATGCGGGCCAGGGTTATATTTAGGTTTGATGTGAAAGAGCGAATACGGAGGGTCCAGTTGCATGTGGGGCTTCATAAAGGCTCTCCTGGGGAGTTCATTTATACCCAAAGGCTTCCTCTGGGGGCACTTCTGGATTGGCGAATGGGGTAAAAACCCTTTTTCTGTGGCCCGAGTTTTCAGTCGTCTCCCATTGCGCCGAGGGCTATATTTAGGCTTGCGGTGAAAGAGTGAACCCGGAGGGTCCAGTTGCATGTGGGGCTGTATAAAGGCTCCCCTGGGGAGTTCACTTGTACCCAAAGCCTTCCTCTGGGGGCACTTCTGGTTGTCGAATGGGGCTTGTAACGCGTTTTCTGGGGCCCGATTTTTCAGTCGTCTGCCATGCGGGCCAGGGTTATATTTAGGTTTGCTGTGAAAGAGCGAATACGGAGGGTCCAGTTGCATGTGGGGCTGCATAAAGGCTCCTCTGGGGCGTTCACTTGTAACTAAACCTTCCTTTGGGGGCACTTCTGGATGGTCCAAGGGGAATCGCAATGCGATTTCTGAGCCTGCTTTTTCAGTCTTCTCCCATTGCGCCGAGGGATATATTTAGGATTGTGTTGAAAGAGCGAAAACGGAGGGTCCAGTTGCATGTGGGGCTGCATAAAGGCTCCCCTGGGGAGTTCACTTGTACCCAAAGCCTTTCTCTGGGGGCACTTCTGGATGGTCAAATGGGGCTTGTAACGCGTTTTCTGGGGCCCGATTTTTCAGTCGTCTGCCATGCGGGCCAGGGTTATATTTAGGTTTGCTGTGAAAGAGCGAACCCGGAGGGTCCAGTTGCATGTGGGGCTGCATAAAGGCTCCCCTGGGGAGTTCAGTTGTACCGAAAGACTTCCTCTGGGGGCACTTCTGGATGGGTGAATGGTGCTTGAAACGCTTTTTCTGTGGCCCGAGTTTTCAGTCGTCTGCAATGCGGGCCAGGGATATGTTTAGGTTTGCTGTGAAAGAGCGAATTCGGAGGGTCCAGTTGCATGTGGGGCTGCATAAAGGCTCCCCTGGGGAGTTCAGTTGTACCCAAAGCCTTCCTCTGGGGGCACTTTTGAATGGGCGAAAGGGTCTCGGAAAGCGTTTTCTGGGGTCCGAGTTTTCAGTCGTCTCCCATGCCGGATAGGGATATATTTAGGGTTGCTGTGAAAGAGCGAATACGGAGGGTCCAGTTGCATGTGGGGCTGCATAAAGGCTCCCCTGGGGAGTTCACTTGTACCCAAAGCCTTCCTTTGGGGGCTCTTCTGGGTGGGTGAATGGGGCTTGAAACTCTTTTTCTGTGACCCGAGTTTTCAGTCTTCTGCCATGCTGGGTAGGGTTATATTAAGGGTTGCTCGGAAACAGCGAACCCAAAGGGTCCAGTTGCATGTGGGGCTGCATAAAGGCTCCCCTGGGGAGTTCAGTTGTACCCAAATCCTTCCTTTGGGGGCACTTCTGGATGTGTGAATGGGGCTTGAAACGCTTTTTCTGTGGCCCGATTTTTCAGTCGTCTGCCATGCGGGCCAGGGTTATATTTAGGTTTGCTGTGAAAGAGCGAATACGGAGGGTCCAGTTGCATGTGGGGCTGCATAAAGGCTCCCCTGGGGCGTTCACTTGTAACTAAACCTTCCTTTGGGGGCACTTCTGGATGGTCCAAGGGGAATCGCAATGTGATTTCTGAGCCCGCTTTTTCAGTCTTCTCCCATTGCGCCGAGGGATATATTTAGGATTGTGTTGAAAGAGCGAAAACGGAGGGTCCAGTTGCATGTGGGGCTGCATAAAGGCTCCCCTGGGGAGTTCACTTGTACCCAAAGCCTTCCTCTGGGGGCACTTTTGAATGGGCTAAAGGGGCTCGGAATGCGTTTTCTGGGGTCCGAGTTTTCAGTCGTC
The DNA here is from genome assembly GCF_047663525.1 of Anas platyrhynchos. Lineage (NCBI taxonomy): Eukaryota > Metazoa > Chordata > Aves > Anseriformes > Anatidae > Anas > Anas platyrhynchos. Next base: position 5,949,944 of record NC_092615.1, read on the forward strand.
TCCCATGCCGGATAGGGATATATTTAGGCTTGCGGTGAAAGAGTGAACCCGGAGTGTCCAGTTGCATGTGGGGCTGCGTAAAGGCTCCCCTGGGGAGTTCGCTTGTACCCAAAGCCTTCCTCTGGGGGCACTTCTGGATGGGCGAAAGGGGCTTGTAACGCGTTTTCTGTGGCCCGATTTTTCAGTCTTCTGCCATGCTGGCTAGGGTTATATTAAGGGTTGCTCGGAAACAGCGAACCCAAAGGGTCTAGTTGCATGTGGGGCTGCATAAAGGCTCCCCTGGGGAGTTCACTTATACCCAAAGCCTTCCTCTGGGGGCACACCAGGATTGGCGAATGGGGCTTTTTACGCGTTTTCCTGGGCCGATTTTCCAGTCGTCTGCCATGCGGGCCAGGGTTATATTTAGGGTTGCTGTGAAAGAGCGAATACGGAGGGTCCAGTTGCATGTGGGGCTGCATAAAGGCTCCCCTGGGGAGTTCACTTGTATCCAAAGCGTTTCTCTGGGGGCACTTTTGAAATGGCGTAAGGGGCTCGGAAAGCGTTTTCTGGGGCCCGAGTTTTCAGTCGCGTCCCATGCCGGCTAGGGCTATATTTAGTGTTGATCGGAAACAGCGAACCCGGAGGGTCCAGTTGCATGTGGGGCTGCATAAAGGCTCCCCTGGGGAGTTCACTTGTACCCAAAGCCTTCCTCTGGGGGCACTTCTGGATGGTCAAATGGGGCTTGTAACGCGTTTTCTGGGGCCCGATTTTTCATCTGCCATGCGGGCCAGGGTTATATTTAGGTTTGCTGTGAAAGAGCGAATACGGAGGGTCCAGTTGCATGTGGGGCTGCATAAAGGCTCCCCTGGGGCGTTCTCTTGTAACTATACCTTCCTTTGGGGGCACTTCTTGATGGTCCAAGGGGAATCGCAATGCGATTTCTGAGCCCGCTTTTTCAGTCTTCTCCCATTGCGCCGAGGGATATATTTAGGATTGTGTTGAAAGAGCGAAAACGGAGGGTCCAGTTGCATGTGGGGCTGCATAAAGGCTCCCCTGGGGAGTTCACTTGTACCCAAAGCCTTCCTCTGGGGGCACTTCTGGATGACTGAATGGGGCTTGAAACGCTTTTTCTGTGGCCCGAGTTTTCAGTCTTCTGACATGCTGGCTAGGATTATATTAAGGGTTGCTCGGAAACAGCGAACCCAAAGGGTCCAGTTGCATGTGGGGCTGCCTAAAGGCTCCCCTGGGGAGTTCACTTGTACCCAAAGACTTCCTTTAGGGGCAGTTCTGGATTGGAGAACGGGGCTTGAAACTCTTTTTCTGTAGCCCGAGTTTTCAGTCGCCTCCCATGCAAGCGAGGGTTATATTTAGGGTTGCTGAGAAAGAGCGAATACGGAGGGTCCAGTTGCATGTGGGGTTGCATAAATGCTCCCCTGGGGAGTTCACTTGTACCCAAAGCCTTCCTTTGGGGGCACTTCTGGATGGCTGAATGGGGCTTGAAACGCTTTTTCTGTGGCCCGAGTTTTCAGTCTTCTGCCATGCTGGCTAGGGTTATATTAAGGGTTGCTCGGAAAGAGCGAGCACGGAGGGTCCAGTTGCATGTGGGGCTGCGTAAAGGCTCCCCTGGGGAGTTCACTTGTACCCAAAACCTTCCTCTTGGGGCACTTTTGAATGGGCAAAAGGGGCTCGGAAAGCGTTTTCTGGGGTCCGAGTTTTCAGTCGTCTCCCATGCCGGATAGGTTTATATTTAGGGTTGCTGTGAAAGAGCGAATACGGAGGGTCCAGTTGCATGTGGGGCTGCATAAAGGCTCCCCTGGGGAGTTCATTTGTACCAAAGACTTCCTTTGGGGGCACTTCTGGATGGGTGAATGGGGCTTGAAACTCTTTTTCTGTGGCCCGAGTTTTCAGTCTTCTGCCATGCTGGCTAGGGTTATATTAAGGGTTGCTCGGAAACAGCGAACCCAAAGGGTCCAGTTGCATGTGGGGCTGCATAAAGGCTCCCCTGGGGAGTTCACTTGTACCCAAAGCCTTCCTCTGGGGGCACTTCTGGATTGGCGAATGGGGCTTGTAACGCGTTTTCTGGGGCCCGATTTTCCAGTCGTCTGCCATGCGGGCCAGGGTTATATTTAGGGTTGCTGTGAAAGAGCGAATACGGAGGGTCCAGTTGCATGTGGGGCTGCATAAAGGCTCCCCTGGGGAGTTCACTTGTACCCAAAGCCTTCCTCTGGGGGCACTTCTGGATGGTCCAAGGGGAATCGCAATGCGTTTTCTGAGGCCCGCTTTTTCAATCTTCTACCATGGCGCCGAGGGATATATTTAGGCTTGCGGTGAAAGAGTGAACCCGGAGGGTCCAGTTGCATGTGGGGCTGCGTAAAGGCTCCCCTGGGGAGTTCGCTTGTACCCATAGCCTTCCTCTGGGGGCACTTCTGGATGGGCGAAAGGGGCTTGAAACGCGTTTTCTGGGGCCCGATTTTTCAGTCGTCTGCCATGCAGGCCAGGGTTATATTTGGGGTTGCTGTGAAAGAGCGAATACGGAGGGTCCAGTTGCATGTGGGGCTGCATAAAGGCTCCCCTGGGGAGTTCGCTTGTACCGAAAGCCTTCCTTTAGGGGCACTTCTGGATTTGTGAATGAGGCTTGAAACGATTTTTCTGTGGCCCGAGTTTTCAGTCTTCTGCCATGCTGGCTAGTGTTATATTTAGGGTTGCTGTGAAAGAGCGAATACGGAGGGTCCAGTTGCATGTGGGGCTGCATAAAGGCTCCCCTGGGGAGTTCACTTGTACACAAAGCCTTCCTTTAGGGGCACTTCTGGATGGGCAAATGGGGCTTGAAACTCTTTTTCTGTGGCCCGAGTTTTCAGTCTTCTGCCATGCTGTCTAGGGTTATATTTAGGGTTGCTCGTAAACAGCGAACACGGAGGGTCCAGTTGCATGTGGGGCTGCGTAAAGGCTCCCCTGGAGAGCTCAGTTGTACCCAAAGCCTTTCTTTGGGGGCACTTCTGGATGTTTGAATGGGGCTTGAAACTCTTTTTCTGTGGCCCGAGATTTCAGTCTTCTGCCATGCTGCCTAGTGTTATATTAAGGGTTGCTCCGAAACAGCGAACCCGGAGGGTCCAGTTACATGTGGGGCTGCGTAAAGGCTCCCCTGGGGAGTTCACTTGTACTCAAAACCTTCCTCTGCGGGCACCTTTGAATGGGCGAAAGGGGCTCGGAAAGCGTTTTCTGGGGCCCTAGTTTTCAGTCGTCTCCCTTGCCAGCTAGGACTATGTTTATTGTTGCTCGAAAAGAGCGAACCCGGAGGGTCCAGTTGCATGTGGGGCTGCATAAAGGCTCCACTGGGGAGTTCACTTTTACCCAAAGCCTTCCTCTGGGGGCACTTTTGGATGGTCCAAGGGGAATCGCAATGCGTTTTCTCTGGCCCGAGTTTTCAGTCTTCTCCCATGCCGGATAGGGATATATTTAGGGTTGCTCGTAAACAGCGAACACGGAGGGTCCAGTTGCATGTGGGGCTGGGTAAAGGCTCCCCTGGGGAGTTCACTTGTACCCAAAGCCTTCCTTTGGGCGCACTTTTGGATGGTCCAAGGGGAATCGCAATGTGTTTTCTGAGGCCCGCATTTTCAGTCTTCTCCCAGTGCGCTGAGGGCTATATTTAGTCTTGCGGTGAAAGAGTGAACCCGGAGGGTCCAGTTGCACGTGGGGCTGCATAAAGGCTCCCCTGGGGAGTTCACTTGTACCCAAAGCCTTCCTTTGGGGGCACTTCTGGATGGGCGAATGGGGCTTGTAACGCTTTTTCTGGGGCCCGATTTTCCCGTCGTCTGCCATGCGGGCCAGGGTTATAATTAGGGTTGCTGTGAAAGAGCGAATACGGAGGGTCCAGTTGCATGTGGGGCTGCATAAAGGCTCCCCTGGGGAGTTCACTTGTACCCAAAGCCTTCCTCTGGGGGCAGTTCTGGATTGGCGAACGGGGCTTGAAACTCTTTTTCTGTAGCCCGAGTTTCCAGTCTTCTGCTATGCTGGCTAGGGTTATATTTAGGGTTGCTCGTAAACAGCGAACACGGAGGGTCCAGTTGCATGTGGGGCTGCGTAAAGGCTCCCCTGGGGAGTTCACTTGTACCCAAAGCCTTCCTCTGGGGGCACTTTTGAATGGGCGAAAGGGGATCGGAAAGCGTTTTCTGGGGCCCGAGTTTTCAGTCTTCTGCCATGCTGGCTAGGGTTATATTAAGGTTTGCTCGGAAACAGCGAACCCGGAGTGTCCAGTTGCATGTGGGGCTGCGTAAAGGCTCCCCTGGGGAGTTCACTTGTACCCAAAGCCTTCCTTTAGGGGCACTTCTGGACGGGCGAATGGGGCTTGAAACGCTTTTTCTGGGGCCCGAGTTTTCAGTCTACTGCCATGCTGGCTAGTGTTATATTTAGGGTTGCTGTGAAAGAGCGAATACGGAGGGTCCAGTTGCATGTGGGGCTGCATAAAGGCTCCCCTGGGGAGTTCTCTTGTACCCAAAGCCTTCCTTTAGGGGCACTTCTGGACGGGCAAATGGGGCTTGAAACTCTTTTTCTGTGGCCCGAGTTTTCAGGCTTCTGCCATGCTGGCTAGGGTTATATTTAGGGTTGCTCGGAAACAGCGAACCCGGAGGGTCCAGTTGCATGTGGGGCTGCGTAAAGGCTCCCCTGGAGAGCTCAGTTGTACCCAAAGCCTTCCTTTGGGGGCAATTCGGGATGGGCGAACGGGGCTTGTAACGCTTTTTCTGGGGCCCGAGTTTTCAGTCTTCTGCCATGCTGGCTAGTGTTATATTAAGTGTTGCTCGGAAACAGCGAACCCAGAGGGTCCAGTTGCATGTGGGGCTGTGTAAAGGCTCCCCTGGGGAGTTCACTTGTACCCAAAGCCTTCCTCTGGGGGCACTTTTGAATGGGCGAAAGGGGCTCGGAAAGCGTTTTCTGTGGCCCGAATTTTCAGTCCTCTCCCATGTCGGTTAGGGCTATGTTTAGTGTTGCTCGGAAAGAGCGAACCCGGAGGGTCCAGTTGCATGTGGGGCTGCATAAAGGCTCCCCTGGGGAGTTCACTTGTACCCAAAGCCTTCCTTTGGGGGCACTTCTGGATGGGTGAATGAGGTTTGAAACGCTTTTTCTGTGGCCCGAGTTTTCAGTCTTTTGCCATGCTGGCTAGTGTTATATTTAGGGTTGCTGTGAAAGAGCGAATACGGAGGGTCCAGTTGCATGTGGGGCTGCATAAAGGCTCCCCTGGAGAGGTGAGTTGTACCCAAAGCCTTCCTTTGGGGGCACTTTTGGATGGTCCAAGGGGAATCGCAATGCGTTTTCTGAGGCCCGCTTTTTCAGTCTTCTCCCATTGCGCCGAGTGCTGTATTTAGGCTTGCGGTGAAAGAGTGAACCCGGAGGGTCCAGTTGCATGTGGGGCTGCATAAAGGCTCCCCTGGGGAGTTCACTTGTACTCAAAACCTTCCTCTGCGGGCACCTTTGAATGGGCGAAAGGGGCTCGGAAAGCGTTTTCTGGGGCCCTAGTTTTCAGTCGTCTCCCTTGCCAGCTAGGACTATGTTTATTGTTGCTCGAAAAGAGCGAACCCGGAGGGTCCAGTTGCATGTGGGGCTGCATAAAGGCTCCCCTGGGGAGTTCACTTTTACCCAAAGCCTTCCTCTGGGGGCACTTTTGGATGGTCCAAGGGGAATCGCAATGCGTTTTCTCTGGCCCGAGTTTTCAGTCTTCTCCCATGCCGGATAGGGATATATTTAGGGTTGCTCGTAAACAGCGAACACGGAGGGTCCAGTTGCATGTGGGGCTGCGTAAAGGCTCCCCTGGAGAGCTGAGTTGTACCCAAAGCCTTTCTCTGGGGGCACTTTTGGATGGTCCAAGGGGAATCGCAATGCGTTTTCTGAGGCCCGCTTTTTCAGTCTTCTCCCATTGCGACGAGTGCTGTATTTATGCTTGCGGTGAAAGAGTGAACCCGGAGGGTCCAGTTGCATGTGGGGCTGCGTAAAGGCTCCGCTGGGGAGTTCACTTGTACTCAAAACCTTCCTCTGCGGGCACCTTTGAATGGGCGAAAGGGGCTCGGAATGTGTTTTCTGGGGCCCGCTTTTTCAGTCTTCTTCCATTGCGCCGAGGGCTCTATTTGGCTTGCGGTGAAAGAGTGAACCCGGAGGGTCCAGTTGCATGTGGGGCTGCATAAAGGCTCCCCTGGGGAGTTCACTTGTACCCAAAGCCTTCCTCTGGGGGCACTTTTGAATGGGCTAAAGGGGCTCGGAAAGCGTTTTCTGGGGCCTAGTTTTCAGTCGTCTCCCTTGCCAGCTAGGACTATGTTTATTGTTGCTCGAAAAGAGCGAACCCGGAGGGTCCAGTTGCATGTGGGGCTGCATAAAGGCTCCCCTGGGGAGTTCACTTGTACCCAAAGCCTTCCTCTGGGGGCACTTTTGGATGGTCCAAGGGGAATCGCAATGCGTTTTCTGTGGCCCGAGTTTTCAGTCTTCTGCCATGCTGGCTAGGGTTATATTAAGGGTTGCTCGGAAAGAGCGAACACGGAGGGTCCAGTTACATGTGGGGCTGCATAAAGGCTCCCCTGGGGAGTTCACTTGTACCCAAAGCCTTCCTTTGGGGACACTTTTGAATGGGCGAAAGTGGCTCGGAAAGCGTTTTCTGGGGCCCGAGTTTTCAGACGTCTCCCATGCTGGCTAGGGATATGTTTAGTGTTGCTCGGAAAGAGCGAACCCGGAGGGTCCAGTTGCATGTGGGGCTGCATAAAGGCTCCCCTGGGGAGTTCACTTGTACCGAAAGCCTTCCTCTGGGGGCACTTTTGGATGGGCGAATGGGGCTTATAACGCCTATTCTGGGGCCCGATTTTTCAGTCGTCTGCCATGCGGGCCGGTGTTATATTTAGGTTTGCTCGGAAACAGCGAACCCGGAGGGTCCAGTTGCATGTGGGGTTGCATAAAGGCTCCCCTGGGGAGTTCACTTGTACCCAAAGCCTTCCTTTGGGGGCACTTTTGGATGGGCGAATGTGGCTCGGAAAGCGTTTTCTAGGGCCCGAGTTTTCAGTCGTCTCCCATGCTGGCTAGGGATATGTTTAGTGTTGCTCGGAAAGAGCGAACCCGGAGGGTCCAGTTGCATGTGGGGCTGCATAAAGGCTCCCCTGGGGAGTTCACTTGTACCGAAAGCCTTCCTCTGGGGGCACTTCTGGATGGGTGAATGGGGCTTGAAATGCTTTTTCTGTGGCCCGAGTTTTCAGTCTTTTGCCATGCTGGCTAGTGTTATATTTAGGTTTGCTCGGAAACAGCGAACCCGGAGGGTCCAGTTGCATGTGGGGTTGCATAAAGGCTCCCCTGGGGAGTTCACTTGTACACAAAGCCTTCCTTTGGGCGCACTTTTGGATGGTCCAAGGGGAATCGCAATGTGTTTTCTGAGGCCCGCATTTTCAGTCTTCTCCCAGTGCGCTGAGGGCTATATTTAGTCTTGCGGTGAAAGAGTGAACCCGGAGGGTCCAGTTGCACGTGGGGCTGCATAAAGGCTCCCCTGGGGAGTTCACTTGTACCCAAAGCCTTCCTTTGGGGGCACTTCTGGATGGGCGAATGGGGCTTGTAACGCTTTTTCTGGGGCCCGATTTTCCCGTCGTCTGCCATGCGGGCCAGGGTTATAATTAGGGTTGCTGTGAAAGAGCGAATACGGAGGGTCCAGTTGCATGTGGGGCTGCATAAAGGCTCCCCTGGGGAGTTCACTTGTACCCAAAGCCTTCCTCTGGGGGCAGTTCTGGATTGGCGAACGGGGCTTGAAACTCTTTTTCTGTAGCCCGAGTTTCCAGTCTTCTGCTATGCTGGCTAGGGTTATATTTAGGGTTGCTCGTAAACAGCGAACACGGAGGGTCCAGTTGCATGTGGGGCTGCGTAAAGGCTCCCCTGGGGAGTTCACTTGTACCCAAAGCCTTCCTCTGGGGGCACTTTTGAATGGGCGAAAGGGGATCGGAAAGCGTTTTCTGGGGCCCGAGTTTTCAGTCTTCTGCCATGCTGGCTAGGGTTATATTAAGGTTTGCTCGGAAACAGCGAACCCGGAGTGTCCAGTTGCATGTGGGGCTGCGTAAAGGCTCCCCTGGGGAGTTCACTTGTACCCAAAGCCTTCCTTTAGGGGCACTTCTGGACGGGCGAATGGGGCTTGAAACGCTTTTTCTGGGGCCCGAGTTTTCAGTCTACTGCCATGCTGGCTAGTGTTATATTTAGGGTTGCTGTGAAAGAGCGAATACGGAGGGTCCAGTTGCATGTGGGGCTGCATAAAGGCTCCCCTGGGGAGTTCTCTTGTACCCAAAGCCTTCCTTTGGGGGCACTTCTGGATGGGTGAATGGGGCTTGAAACGCTTTTTCTGTGGCCCGAGTTTTCAGTCTTTTGCCATGCTGGCTAGTGTTATATTTAGGTTTGCTCGGAAACAGCGAACCCGGAGGGTCCAGTTGCATGTGGGGCTGCGTAAAGGCTCCCCTGGGGAGTTCACTTGTACCCAAAGCCTTCCTCTGGGGGCACTTTTGAATGGGCGAAAGGGGATCGGAAAGCGTTTTCTGGGGCTCGAGTTTTCAGTCGTCTGCCATGCCGGCTAGGGCTATGTTTAGTGTTGCTCGGAAAGAGCGAACCCGGAGGGTCCAGTTGCATGTGGGGCTGCATAAAGGCTCCCCTGGGGAGTTCACTTGTACTCAAAACCTTCCACTGGGGGCACTTTTGAATGGGCGAAAGGGGCTCGGAAAGCGTTTTCTGGGGCCCAATTTTTCAGTCTTCTCCCATTGCGCCGAGGGCTATATTTAGGCTTCCGGTGAAAGAGTGAACCCGGAGGGTCCAGTTGCATGTGGGGCTGCGTAAAGGCTCCCCTGGGGAGTTCGCTTGTACCCAAAGCCTTCCTCTGGGGGCACTTCTGGATGGGCGAAAGGGGCTTGTAACGCGTTTTCTGGGGCCCGATTTTTCAGTCTTCTACCATGCAGACCAGGGTTATATTTAGGGTTGCTGTGAAAGAGCGAATACGGAGGGTCCAGTTGCATGTGGGGCTGCATAAAGGCTCCCCTGGGGAGTTCACTTGTACCCAAAGCCTTCCTCTGGGGGCACTTTTGGATGGTCCAAGGGGAATCGCAATGCGTTTTCTGTGGCCCGAGTTTTCAGTCTTCTGCCATGCTGGCTAGGGTAATATTAAGGGTTGCTCGGAAAGAGCGAACACGGAGGGTGCAGTTGCATGTGGGGCTATGTAAAGGCTCCCCTGGGGAGTTCACTTGTACCCAAAGCCTTCCTTTAGGGGCACTTCTGGACGGGCGAATGGGGCTTGAAACGCTTTTTCTGTGGCCCGAGTTTTCAGTCTACTGCCATGCTGGCTAGTGTTATATTTAGGGTTGCTGTGAAAGAGAGAACCCGGAGGGTCCAGTTGCATGTGGGGCTGCATAAAGGCTCCCCTGGGGAGTTCTCTTGTACCCAAAGCCTTCCTTTAGGGGCACTTCTGGACGGGCAAATGGGGCTTGAAACTCTTTTTCTGGGGCCCGATTTTCCAGTCGTCTGCCAGGCGGGCCAGGGTTATATTTAGGGTTGCTGTGAAAGAGCGAATACGGAGGGTCCAGTTGCATGTGGGGCTGCATAAAGGCTCCCCTGGGGAGTTCACTTGTACCCAAAGCCTTCCTTTGGGGGCACTTCTGGATGGGTGAATGGGGCTTGAAACTCTTTTTCTGGGGCCCGAGTTTTCAGTCTTCTGCCATGCTGGCTAGTGTTATATTAAGGGTTGCTCGGAAACAGCGAACCCAGAGGGTCCAGTTGCATGTGGGGCTGTGTAAAGGCTCCCCTGGGTAGTTCACTTGTACCCAAAGCCTTCCTCTGGGGGCACTTTTGAATGGGCGAAAGGGGCTCGGAAAGCGTTTTCTGGGGCCCGATTTTCCAGTCTTCTGCCATGCTGGCTAGGGTTATATTAAGGGTTGCTCGGAAACAGCGAACCCGAAGGGTCCAGTTGCATGTGGGGCTGCGTAAAGGCTCCCCTATGGAGTTCACTTGTACCCAAAGCCTTCCTCTGGGGGCACTTTTGAATGGGCGAAATGAGATCGGAATGCGTTTTCTGGGGCTCGAGTTTTCAGTCGTCTGCCATGCCGGCTAGGGATATGTTTAGTGTTGCTCAGAAAGAGCGAACCCGGAGGGTCCAGTTGCATGTGGGGCTGCATAAAGGCTCCCCTGGGGAGTTCACTTGTACCCAAAGCCTTCCTCTGGGGGCACTTTTGAATGGGCGAAAGGGGCTCGGAAAGCGTTTTCTGTGGCCCGAGTTTTCAGTCGTCTCCCATGCTGTCTAGGGTTATATTTAGGGTTGCTCGTAAACAGCGAACCCGGAGGGTCCAGTTGCATGTGGGGCTGCATAAAGGCTCCCCTGGGGAGTTCACTTGTACCGAAAGCCTTCCTCTGGGGGCACTTCTGGATGGGTGAATGGGGCTTGAAACGCTTTTTCTGTGGCCCGAGTTTTCAGTCTTTTGCCATGCTGGCTAGTGTTATATTTAGGTTTGCTCGGAAACAGCGAACCCGGAGGGTCCAGTTGCATGTGGGGTTGCATAAAGGCTCCCCTGGGGAGTTCACTTGTATCCAAAGCCTTCCTTTGGGGGCACTTTTGGATGGTCCAAGGGGAATCGCAATGTGTTTTCTGAGTCCCGCATTTTCAGTCTTCTCCCAGTGCGCTGAGGGCTATATTTAGTCTTGCGGTGAAAGAGTGAACCCGGAGGGTCCAGTTGCACGTGGGGCTGCATAAAGGCTCCCCTGGGGAGTTCACTTGTACCCAAAGCCTTCCTTTGGGGGCACTTCTGGATGGGCGAATGGGGCTTGTAACGCTTTTTCTGGGGCCCGATTTTCCAGTCGTCTGCCATGCGGGCCAGGGTTATATTTAGGGTTGCTGTGAAAGAGCGAATACGGAGGGTCCAGTTGCATGTGGGGCTGCATAAAGGCTCCCCTGGGGAGTTCACTTGTACCCAAAGCCTTCCTCTGGGGGCAGTTCTGGATTGGCGAACGGGGCTTGAAACTCTTTTTCTGTAGCCCGAGTTTCCAGTCTTCTGCTATGCTGGCTAGGGTTATATATAGGGTTGCTCGTAAACAGCGAACACGGAGGGTCCAGTTGCATGTGGGGCTGCGTAAAGGCTCCCCTGGGGAGTTCACTTGTACCCAAAGCCTTCCTCTGGGGGCACTTTTGAATGGGCGAAAGGGGATCGGAAAGCGTTTTCTGGGGCCCGAGTTTTCAGTCGTCTGCCATGCCGGCTAGGGCTATGTTTAGTGTTGCTCGGAAAGAGCGAACCCGGAGGGTCCAGTTGCATGTGGGGCTGCATAAAGGCTCCCCTGGGGAGTTCTGTTGTACTCAAAACAATCCTCTGGGGGCACTTTTGAATGGGCGAAAGGGGCTCGGAAAGCGTTTTCTGGGGCCCGCTTTTTCAGTCTTCTCCCATTGCGCCGAGGGCTATATTTAGGCTTCCGGTGAAAGAGTGAACCCGGAGGGTCCAGTTGCATGTGGGGCTGCGTAAAGGCTCCCCTGGGGAGTTCGCTTGTACCCAAAGCCTTCCTCTGGGGGCACTTTTGAATGGCGAAACGGGCTTGGAATGCGTTTTCTGGGGCCAGAGTTTTCAGTCTTCTGCCATGCAGACCAGGGTTATATTTAGGGTTGCTGTGAAAGAGCGAATACGGAGGGTCCAGTTGCATGTGGGGCTGCATAAAGGCTCCCCTGGGGAGTTCACTTGTACCCAAAGCCTTCCTCTGGGGACACTTTCGGATGGTCCAAGGGGAATCGCAATGCGTTTTCTGTGGCCCGAGTTTTCAGTCTTCTGCCATGCTGGCTAGGGTTATATTAAGGGTTGCTCGGAAAGAGCGAACACGGAGGGTGCAGTTGCATGTGGGGCTGCGTAAAGGCTCCCCTGGGGAGTTCACTTGTACCCAAAGCCTTCCTTTAGGGGCACTTCTGGACGGGCGAATGGGGCTTGAAACGCTTTTTCTGTGGCCCGAGTTTTCAGTCTACTGCCATGCTGGCTAGTGTTATATTTAGGGTTGCTGTGAAAGAGCGAATACGGAGGGTCCAGTTGCATGTGGGGCTGCATAAAGGCTCCCCTGGGGAGTTCTCTTGTACCCAAAGCCTTCCTTTAGGGGCACTTCTGGACGGGCAAATGGGGCTTGAAACTCTTTTTCTGTGGCCCGAGTTTTCAGGCTTCTGCCATGCTGGCTAGGGTTATATTTAGGGTTGCTCGGAAACAGCGAACCCAAAGGGTCCAGTTGCATGTGGGGCTGCGTAAAGGCTCCCCTGGAGAGCTAAGTTGTACCCAAAGCCTTCCTTTGGGGGCACTTCTGGATGTGTGAATGGGGCTTGAAACTCTTTTTCTGGGGCCCGAGTTTTCAGTCTTCTGCCATGCTGGCTAGGGTTATATTAAGTGTTGCTCGGAAACAGCGAACCCAGAGGGTCCAGTTGCATGTGGGGCTGCGTAAAGGCTCCCCTGGGGAGTTCTCTTGTACCCAAAGCCTTCCTTTAGGGGCACTTCTGGACGAACAAATGGGGCTTGAAACTCTTTTTCTGTGGCCCGAGTTTTCAGGCTTCTGCCATGCTGGCTAGGGTTATATTTAGGGTTGCTCGGAAACAGCGAACACGGAGGGTCCAGTTGCACGTGGGGCTGCATAAAGGCTCCCCTGGGGAGTTCACTTGTACCCAAAGCCTTCCTTTGGGGGCACTTCTGGATGGGCGAATGGGGCTTGTAACGCTTTTTCTGGGGCCCGATTTTCCAGTCGTCTGCCATGCGGGCCAGGGTTATATTTAGGGTTGCTGTGAAAGAGCGAATACGGAGGGTCCAGTTGCATGTGGGGCTGCATAAAGGCTCCCCTGGGGAGTTCACTTGTACCCAAAGCCTTCCTCTGGGGGCAGTTCTGGATTGGCTAACGGGGCTTGAATCTCTTTTTCTGTAGCCCGAGTTTCCAGTCTTCTGCTATGCTGGCTAGGGTTATATATAGGGTTGCTCGTAAACAGCGAACACGGAGGGTCCAGTTGCATGTGGGGCTGCGTAAAGGCTCCCCTGGGGAGTTCACTTGTACCCAAAGCCTTCCTCTGGGGGCACTTTTGAATGGGCGAAAGGGGATCGGAAAGCGTTTTCTGGGGCCCGAGTTTTCAGTCGTCTGCCATGCCGGCTAGGGCTATGTTTAGTGTTGCTCGGAAAGAGCGAACCCGGAGGGTCCAGTTGCATGTGGGGCTGCATAAAGGCTCCCCTGGGGAGTTCTGTTGTACTCAAAACAATCCTCTGGGGGCACTTTTGAATGGGCGAAAGGGGCTCGGAAAGCGTTTTCTGGGGCCCGCTTTTTCAGTCTTCTCCCATTGCGCCGAGGGCTATATTTAGGCTTCCGGTGAAAGAGTGAACCCGGAGGGTCCAGTTGCATGTGGGGCTGCGTAAAGGCTCCCCTGGGGAGTTCGCTTGTACCCAAAGCCTTCCTCTGGGGGCACTTTTGGATGGGCGAAAGGGTCTTGTAACGCGTTTTCTGGGGCCCGATTTTTCAGTCTTCTGCCATGCAGACCAGGGTTATATTTAGGGTTGCTGTGAAAGAGCGAATACGGAGGGTCCAGTTGCATGTGGGGCTGCATAAAGGCTCCCCTGGGGAGTTCACTTGTACCCAAAGCCTTCCTCTGGGGACACTTTCGGATGGTCCAAGGGGAATCGCAATGCGTTTTCTGTGGCCCGAGTTTTCAGTCTTCTGCCATGCTGGCTAGGGTTATATTAAGGGTTGCTCGGAAAGAGCGAACACGGAGGGTGCAGTTGCATGTGGGGCTGCGTAAAGGCTCCCCTGGGGAGTTCACTTGTACCCAAAGCCTTCCTTTAGGGGCACTTCTGGACGGGCGAATGGGGCTTGAAACGCTTTTTCTGTGGCCCGAGTTTTCAGTCTACTGCCATGCTGGCTAGTGTTATATTTAGGGTTGCTGTGAAAGAGCGAATACGGAGGGTCCAGTTGCATGTGGGGCTGCATAAAGGCTCCCCTGGGGAGTTCTCTTGTACCCAAAGCCTTCCTTTAGGGGCACTTCTGGACGGGCAAATGGGGCTTGAAACTCTTTTTCTGTGGCCCGAGTTTTCAGGCTTCTGCCATGCTGGCTAGGGTTATATTTAGGGTTGCTCGGAAACAGCGAACCCAAAGGGTCCAGTTGCATGTGGGGCTGCGTAAAGGCTCCCCTGGAGAGCTAAGTTGTACCCAAAGCCTTCCTTTGGGGGCACTTCTGGATGTGTGAATGGGGCTTGAAACTCTTTTTCTGGGGCCCGAGTTTTCAGTCTTCTGCCATGCTGGCTAGGGTTATATTAAGTGTTGCTCGGAAACAGCGAACCCAGAGGGTCCAGTTGCATGTGGGGCTGCATAAAGGCTCCCCTGGGGAGTTCTCTTGTACCCAAAGCCTTCCTTTAGGGGCACTTCTGGACGAACAAATGGGGCTTGAAACTCTTTTTCTGTGGCCCGAGTTTTCAGGCTTCTGCCATGCTGGCTAGGGCTATATTTAGGGTTGCTCGGAAACAGCGAACACGGAGGGTCCAGTTGCATGTGGGGCTGCGTAAAGGCTCCCCTGGAGAGCTCAGTTGTACCCAAAGCCTTCCTTTGGGGGCACTTCTGGATGGGTGAATGGGGCTTGAAACTTATTTTCTGGGGCCCGAGTTTTCAGTCTTCTGCCATGCTGGCTAGTGTTATATTAAGGGTTGCTCGGAAACAGCGAACCCAGAGGGTCCAGTTGCATGTGGGGCTGTGTAAAGGCTCCCCTGGGTAGTTCACTTGTACCCAAAGCCTTCCTCTGGGGGCACTTTTGAATGGGCGAAAGGGGCTCGGAAAGCGTTTTCTGGGGCCCGATTTTCCAGTCGTCTGCCATGCGGGCCAGGGTTATATTTAGGGTTGCTGTGAAAGAGCGAATACGAAGGGTCCAGTTGCATGTGGGGCTGCATAAAGGCTCCCCTGGGGAGTTCACTTGTACCCAAAGCCTTCCTTTAGGGGCACTTCTGGATTGGCGAACCGGGCTTGAAACTCTTTTTTAGTAGCCCGAGTTTCCAGTCTTCTGCCATGGTGGCTAGGGGTATATTTAGGGTTGCTCGGAAACGGCGAACCCTAAGGGTCCAGTTGCATGTGGGGCTGCGTAAAGGCTCCCCTTGGGAGTTCAGTTATACCCAAAGCCTTCCTTTAGGGGAACTTCTGGACGGGCGAATGGGGCTTGAAACGCTTTTTCTGTGGCCCGAGTTTTCAGTCTTCTGCCATGCTGGCTAGGGCTATATTTAGGGTTGCTCGGAAACAGCGAACCCGGAGTGTCCAGTTGCATGTGGAGCTGAGTAAAGGTTCCCCTGTAGAGCTCAGTTGTACCCAAAGCCTTCCTTTGGGGGCACTTCTGGACGTGTGAATGGGGCTTGAAACTCTTTTTTTGGGGCCCGAGTTTTCAGTCTTCTGCCATGCTGGCTAGTGTTATATTAAGGGTTGCTCGGAAAGAGCGAACCCGGAGGGTCCAGTTGCATGTGGGGCTGCATAAAGGCTCCCCTGGGGAGTTCACTTGTACCCAAAGCCTTCCTCTGGGGGCACTTTTGAATGGGCGAAAGGGGCTTGAAACTCTTTTTCTGGGGCCCTAGTTTTCAGTCGTCTCCCATGCCGGCGAGGGATATGTTTATTGTTGCTCGAAAAGAACGAACCCGGAGGGTCCAGTTGCATGTGGGGCTGCATAAAGGCTCCCCTGGGGAGTTCACTTGCACCCAAAGACTTCCTTTGGGGGAACTTTTGGATGGTCCAAGGGGAATTGCAATGCGTTTTCTGAGGCCCGCTTTTTCAATCTTCTACCATGGCGCCGAGGGATATATTTAGGATTGCGGTGAAAGAGTGAACCCGGAGGGTCCAGTTGCATGTGGGGCTGCATAAAGGCTCCCCTGGGGAGTTCACTTGTACACAAAGCCTTCCTTTAGGGGCACTTCTGGATTGGTGAACGGGGCTTGAAACTCTTTTTCTGTAGCCCGAGTTTCCAGTCTTCTGCCATGCTGGCTAGGGTTATATTTAGGGTTTCTCGTAAACAGCGAACCCGGAGGGTCCCGTTGCATGTGGGGCTGCGTAAAGGCTCCCCTGGGGAGTTCACTTGCACCCAAAGCCTTCCTTTGGGGGCACTTTTGGATGGTCCAAGGGGAATCGCAATGCGTTTTCTGAGGCCCGCTTTTTCAGTCTTCTCCCATTGCGCCGAGTGCTGTATTTAGGCTTGCGGTGAAAGAGTGAACCCGGAGGGTGCAGTTTCATGTTGGGCTGCATAAAGGCTCCCCTGGGGAGTTCAGTTCTTCCCAAAGCCTTCCTCTGGGGGCACTTCTGGATGGGCGAATGGGGCTTGTAACGCGTTTTCTGGGGCCCGATTTTTCAGTCGTCTGCCATGCGGGCCAGGGTTATATTTAGGGTTGCTGAGAAAGAGCGAATACGGAGGGTCCAGTTGCATGTGGGGCTGCGTAAAGGCTCCCCTGGGGAGTTCAATTGTACCCAAAGGCTTCCTTTGGGGACAATTTTTAATGGGCGAAAGTGGCTCGGAAAACGTTTTCTGGGGCCCGCTTTTTCAGTCTTCTCCCAGTGCGCCGAGGGATATATTTAGGCTTGCGGTGAAAGAGTGAACCCGGAGCGTCCAGTTGCATGTGGGGCTGCGTAAAGGCTCCCCTGGGGAGTTCACTTGTACCCAAAGCCTTCCTCTGGGGCACTTCTGGATGGGCGAATGCGGCTTGTAACGCTTTTTCTGTGGCCTGAGTTTTCAGTCTTCTGCCATGCTGGCTAGGGATGTGTTTAGTGATGCTCGAAAAGAGCGAACCCGGAGGATCCAGTTGCATGTGGGGCTGCATAAAGGCTCCCCTGGGGAGTTCAGTTGTACCCAAAGCCTTCCTTTGGGGGCACTTTTGGATGGGCGAATGGGGCTTATAACGCGTTTTCTGGGGCCCGATTTTTCAGTCGTCTCCCATGCGGGCCGGTGTTATATTTAGGTTTGCTGTGAAAGAGCGAATACGGAGGGTCCAGTTGCATGTGGGGCTGCATAAAGGCTCCCCTGGGGAGTTCACTTGTACCCAAAGCCTTCCTTTGGGGGCACTTCTGGATGGGTGAATGGGGCTTGAAACGCTATTTCTGTGGCCCGAGTTTTCAGTCGTCTGCCATGCCGGCTATGGATATATTTAGTGTTGCTCGGAAAGAGCGAACCCGGAGGGTCCAGTTGCATGTGGGGCTGCATAAAGGCTCCCCTGGGGAGTTCAGATGTACCCAAAGCCTTCCTTTGGGGGCACTTCTGGGGTGGGTGAATGGGGCTTGAAATGCTTTTTCTGTGGCCCGAGTTTTCAGTCTTTTGCCATGCTGGCTAGGGTTATATTTGGGGTTGCTCGGAAAGAGCGAACCCGGAGGGTCCAGTTGCATGTGGGGCTGCATAAAGGCTCCCCTGGGGAGTTCAATTGTACCCAAAGCCTTCCTCTGGGGGCACCTTTGAATGGGCTAAAGGGGTTCGGAAAGCGTTTTCTGGGGCCCGAGTTTTCAGTCGTCTGCCATGCCGGCTAGGGCTATGTTTAGTGTTGTTCGGAAAGAGCGAACCCGGAGGGTCTAGTTGCATGTGGGGCTGCATAAAGGCTCCCCTGGGGAGTTCACTTGTACCCAAAGCCTTCCTCTGGGGCACTTCTGGATGGGCGAATGCGGCTTGTAACGCGTTTTCTGTGGCCCGAGTTTTCAGTCGACTCCCATGCTGGCTAGGGTTATATTTAGGGTTGCTCGTAAACAGCGAACACGGAGGGTCCAGTTGCATGTGGGGCTGCATAAAGGCTCCCCTGGGGAGTTCACTTGTACCCAAAGCCTTCCTTTGGGGGCACTTTTGGATGGGCGAATGGGGCTTATAACGCGTTTTCTGGGGCCCGATTTTTCAGTCGTCTGCCATGCGGGCCGGTGTTATATTTAGGGTTGCTGTGAAAGAGCGAATACGGAGGGTCCAGTTGCATGTGGGGCTGCATAAAGGCTCCCCTGGGGAGTTCACTTGTACCCAAAGCCTTCCTTTGGGGACACTTTTGAATGGGCGAAAGTGGCTCGGAAAACGTTTTCTGAGGCCCGCTTTTTCAGTCTTCTCCCAGTGCGCCGAGAACTATATTTAGGCTTGCGGTGAAAGAGTGAACCCGGAGGGTCCAGTTGCATGTGGGGCTGCGTAAAGGCTCCCCTGGGGAGTTCACTTGTACCCAAAGCCTTCCTCTGGGGGCACATTTGAATGGGTGAAAGGGGCTCGGAAAGTGTTTTCTGGGGCCCGAGTTTTCAGTCGCCTCCCATGCCGGCTAGGGTTATATATAGTTTTGCTCAGAAACAGCGAACACGGAAGGTCCAGTTGCATGTGGGGCTGCATAAAGGATCCCCTGGGGAGTTCAGATGTACCCAAAGCCTTCCTTTGGGGGCACTTCTGGATGGTCCAAGGGGAATCGCAATGCGTTTTCTGAGGCCCACTTTTTGAATCTTCACACCTGGCGCCGAGTGCTATATTTAGGCTTCCGGTGAAAGAGTGAATCCGGAGGGTCCAGTTGCATGTGGGGCTGCATAAAGGCTCCCCTGGGGAGTTCGCTTGTACCCAAAGCCTTCCTCTGGGTGCACTTCTGGATGGGCGAATGGGGCTTGTAACGCGTTTTCTGGGGCCCGATTTTTCAGTCGTCTGCCATGCGGGCCAGGGTTATATTTAGGGTTGCTGAGAAAGAGCGAATACGGAGGGTCCAGTAGCATCTGGGGCTGCATAAAGGCTCCCCTGGGGAGTTCACTTGTACCCAAAGCCTTCCTTTGGGGGCACTTCTGGATGGGTGAACGGGGCTTGAATCTCTTTTTCTCTGGCCCGAGTTTTCAGACTTCTGCCATGCTGGCTAGGGCTGTGTTTAGTGTTGCTCGAAAAGAGCGAACCCGGAGGGTCCAGTTGCATGTGGGGCTGCATAAAGGCTTTCCTGGGGAGTTCACTTGTACCCAAAGCCTTCCTTTGGGGGCACTTTTGGATGGGCGAATGGGGCTTATAACGCGTTTTCTGGGGCCCGATTTTTCAGTCGTCTGCCATGCGGGCCGGTGTTATATTTAGGGTTGCTGTGAAAGAGCGAATACGGAGGGTCCAGTTGCATGTGGGGCTGCATAAAGGCTCCCCTGGGGGGTTCACTTGTACCCAAAGCCTTTCTTTGGGGGCACTTCTGGATGGGTGAATGGGGCTTGAAACAACTTTTCTTTGGCCAGAGTTTTCAGTTTTCTGCCATGCTGACTAGTGGTATATTAAGAGTTGCTCGGAAACAGCGAACACGGAGGGTCCAGTTGCATGTGGGACTGCATAAAGGCTCCACTGGGGAATTCACTTGTACCCAAAGCCTTCCTTTGGGGTCACTTCTGGATGGGCGAATGGGGCTTGAAACGCTTTTTCTGTGGCCCGAGTTTTCAGTCTTTTGCCATGCTGGCTAGTGTTATATTAAGGGTTGCTCGGAAACAGAGAACCCGGAGGGTCCAGTTGCATGTGGGGCTGCATAAAGGCTACCCTGGGGAGTTCATGTACCCAAAGCCTTCCTCTGGGGGCACTTTTGGATGGTCCAAGGGAAATCGCAATTCGTTTTCTAAGGCCTGCTTTTTCAGTCTTCTCCGATTGCGCTGAGTTCTGTTTTAAGGCTTCAGGTGAAAGAGTGAACCTGGAGGGTCCAGTTGCATGTTGGGCTGAATAAAGGCTCCCCTGGGGAGTTCACTTGTACCCAAAGCCTTCCTTTGGGGGCACTTCTGGGTGGGTGAATGGGGCTTGAAACGCTTTTTTTGTGGCCCGAGTTTTCAGTCTTTTTCCATGCTGGCTTGTGTTATATTAAGGGTTGCTCGGAAACAGTGAACACGGAGGGTCCAGTTGCATGTAGGGCTGCATAAAGGCTCCCCTGGGGAGTTCACTTGTACCCAAAGCCTTCCTTTGGGCGCACTTTTGGATGGTCCAAGGGGAATTGCAATGCGTTTTCTGAGGCCCGCTTTTTCAGTCTTCTCCCATTGCGCCGAGTGGTATATTTAGGTTTGCGGTGAAAGAGCGAACCCGGAGGGTCCAGTTGCATTAGGGCTGCATAAAGGCTCCCCTGGGGAGTTCACTTGTACCCAAAGCCTTCCTCTGGGGGCACTTTTGAATGGGCAAAAGGGGCTCGGAATGCGTTTTCTGGGGCCCGAGTTTTCAGTCGCCTCCCATGCCGGCTAGGGCTATATATAGTGTTTCTCGGAAAGAGCGAACCTGAAGGGTCCAGTTGCATGTGGGGCTGCATAAAGGCTCCCCTGGGGAGTTCACTTGTACCCAAAGCCTTCCTTTGGGGGCTCTTTTGGATGGGAGAATGGGGCTTGTAACGCGTTTTCTGGGGCCCGAGTTTTCAGTCGTCTGCCATGCGGGCCAGGGTTATATTTAGGATTGCTGTGAAATAGCGAATACGGAGGGTCCAGTTGCATGTGGGGCTGCATAAAGGCTCCCCTGGGGAGTTCACTTGTACCCAAAGCCTTCCTCTGGGGGCACTTTTTAATGGGCGAAAGGGGCTTCTAATGCGTTTTCTGTGGCCCGAGTTTTCAGTCGTCTCCCATGCCGGCTAGGGATATGTTTTGTTTTGCAAGGAAAGAGAGAATCCGGAGGGTCCAGTTGCATGTGGGGCTGCATAAAGGCTCCCCTGGGGAGTTCACTTGTACCCAAAGCCTTCCTTTGGGGGCACTTTTGGATGGTCCAAGGGGAATCGAAATGCGTTTTCTAATGCCCCCTTTTTCAGTCTTCTCCCATTGTGCCGAGGGTTATATTTAGTCTTGCGGTGAAAGAGTGAATCCGGAGGGTCCAGTTGCATGTGGTTCTGCATAAAGGCTCCCCTGGGGAGTTCACTTGTACCCAAAGCCTTCCTTTGGGGGCACTTCTGGATGGGCGAATGGGGCTTGTAACGCGTTTTGTGGGGCCCGATTTTTCAGTCATTTGCCATGCGGGCCAGTGTTATATTTAGGGTTGCTGTGAAAGAGCGAATACGGAGGGTCCAGTTGCATGTGGGGCTGCATAAAGGCTCCCCTGGGGAGTTCAGATGTACCCAAAGCCTTCCTTTGGGGGCACTTTTGGATGGTCCAAGGAGAATCGCAATGCGTTTTCTGAGTCCCGCTTCTTCAGTCTTCTCCCATTGCGCCGAGGGCTATATTTAGTCTTGCAGTGAAAGAGTGAACCCGGAGGGTCCAGTTGCATGTGGGGCTGCATAAAGGCTCCCCTGGGGAGTTCACTTGTACCCAACGCCTTCCTTTGGGGGCACTTTTGAATGGGCGAAAGGGGCTCGGAAATCATTTTCTGTGGCCCGAGTTTTCAGTCTTCTGCCATGCTGGCTAGTGTTATATTAAGGGTTGCTCGGAAACAGCGAACACGGAGGGTCCAGTTGCATGTGGGGCTGCATAAAGGCTCCCCTGGGGAGTTCACTTGTACCCAAAGCCTTCCTTTGGGGGCACTTTTGGACGGGCGAAAGGGGCTTGAAACGCTTTTTCTGTGGCCCGAGTTTTCAGTCGTCTCCCATGCTGGGTAGTGTTATATTTATGGTTGCTTGTAAACAGCGAACCCGGAGGGTCCAGTTGCATGTGGGACTGCGTAAAGGCTCCCCTGGGGAGTTCACTTGTACCCAAAGCCTTCCTCTGGGGGCACTTTTGAATGGGCGAAAGGGGCTCGGAAAGCGATTTCTGGGGCCCGAGTTTTTAGTCGTCTCCCATGCCGGTTAGGGCTATGTTTACTGTTGCTCGGAAAGAGCGAACCCGGAGGGTCCAGTTGCATGTGGGGCTGCATAAAGGCTCCCCTGGGGAGTTCAGTTGTACCCAAAGCCTTCCTTTGGGGGATCATCTGGATTGGTGAATGGGGCTTGAAGCTCTTTTTCTGTCGCCCGAGTTTTCAGTCGTCTGCCATGCTGGCTAGTGTTATAGATAGGGTTGCTCGGAAACAGCGAACCCGGAGGGTCCAGTTGCATGTGGGGCTGCATAAAGGCTCCCCTGGGGAGTTCACTTGTACCCAAAGCCTTCCTCTGGGGGCACTTTGAATGGGCGAAAGGGGCTTGTAATGCGTTTTCTGGGGCCCGAGTTTTCAGTCGTCTCGAATGCCGGCTAGGGATATGTTTAGTGTTGCAAGGAAAGAGCGAACCCGGAGGGTCCAGTTGCATGTGGGGCTGCATAAAGGCTCCCCTGGGGAGTTCGCTTGTACCCAAAGCCTTCCTCTGGGGGCACTTTTGGATGGGCGAAAGGGGCTTGTAACGCGTTTTCTGGGGCCCGATTTTTCAGTCTTCTGCCATGCAGACCAGGGTTATATTTAGGGTTGCTGTGAAAGAGCGAATACGGAGGGTCCAGTTGCATGTGGGGCTGCATAAAGGCTCCCCTGGGGAGTTCACTTGTACCCAAAGCCTTCCTCTGGGGGCACTTTTGGATGGTCCAAGGGGAATCGCAATGCGTTTTCTGTGGCCCGAGTTTTCAGTCTTCTGCCATGCTGGCTAGGGTTATATTAAGGGTTGCTCGGAAATAGCGAACACGGAGGCTGCAGTTGCATGTGGGGCTATGTAAAGGCTCCCCTGGGGAGTTCAATTGTACCCAAAGCCTTCCTTTAGGGGCACTTCTGGACGGGCGAATGGGGCTTGAAACGCTTTTTCTGTGGCCCGAGTTTTCAGTCTACTGCCATGCTGGCTAGGGTTATATTTAGGGTTGCTGTGAAAGAGAGAACCCGGAGGGTCCAGTTGCATGTGGGGCTGCATAAAGGCTCCCCTGGGGAGTTCTCTTGTACCCAAAGCCTTCCTTTAGGGGCACTTCTGGACGAACAAATGGGGCTTGAAACTCTTTTTCTGTGGCCCGAGTTTTCAGGCTTCTGCCATGCTGGCTAGGGTTATATTTAGGGTTGCTCGGAAACAGCGAACACGGAGGGTCCAGTTGCATGTGGGGCTGCGTAAAGGCTCCCCTGGAGAGCTCAGTTGTACCCAAAGCCTTCCTTTGGGGGCACTTCTGGATGGGTGAATGGGGCTTGAAACTTATTTTCTGGGGCCCGAGTTTTCAGTCTTCTGCCATGCTGGCTAGTGTTATATTAAGGGTTGCTCGGAAACAGCGAACCCAGAGGGTCCAGTTGCATGTGGGGCTGTGTAAAGGCTCCCCTGGGTAGTTCAGTTGTACCCAAAGCCTTCCTCTGGGGGCACTTTTGAATGGGCGAAAGGGGCTCGGAAAGCGTTTTCTGGGGCCCGATTTTCCAGTCGTCTGCCATGCGGGCCAGGGTTATATTTAGGGTTGCTGTGAAAGAGCGAATACGGAGGGTCCAGTTGCATGTGGGGCTGCATAAAGGCTCCCCTGGGGAGTTCACTTGTACCCAAAGCCTTCCTTTAGGGGCACTTCTGGATTGGCGAACCGGGCTTGAAACTCTTTTTCAGTAGCCCGAGTTTCCAGTCTTCTGCCATGGTGGCTAGGGGTATATTTAGGGTTGCTCGGAAACAGCGAACCCGAAGGGTCCAGTTGCATGTGGGGCTGCGTAAAGGCTCCCCTTGGGAGTTCAGTTATACCCAAAGCCTTCCTTTAGGGGAACTTCTGGACGGGTGAATGGGGCTTGAAACGCTTTTTCTGTGGCCCGAGTTTTCAGTCTTCTGCCATGCTGGCTAGGGCTATATTTAGGGTTGCTCGGAAACAGCGAACCCGGAGTGTCCAGTTGCATGTGGGGCTGCGTAAAGGTTCCCCTGTAGAGCTCAGTTGTACCCAAAGCCTTCCTTTGGGGGCACTTCTGGACGTGTGAATGGGGCTTGAAACTCTATTTTTGGGGCCCGAGTTTTCAGTCTTCTGCCATGCTGGCTAGTGTTATATTAAGGGTTGCTCGGAAAGAGCGAACCCGGAGGGTCCAGTTGCATGTGGGGCTGCATAAAGGCTCCCCTGGGGAGTTCACTTGTACCCAAAGCCTTCCTCTGGGGGCACTTTTGAATGGGCGAAAGGGGCTCGGAAAGCGTTTTCTGGGGCCCTAGTTTTCAGTCGTCTCCCATGCCGGCGAGGGATATGTTTATTGTTGCTCGAAAAGAGCGAACCCGGAGGGTCCAGTTGCATGTGGGGCTGCATAAAGGCTCCCCTGGGGAGTTCACTTGTACCCAAAGACTTCCTTTGGGGGAACTTTTGGATGGTCCAAGGGGAATCGCAATGCGTTTTCTGAGGCCCGCTTTTTCAATCTTCTACCATGGCGCCGAGGGATATATTTAGGATTGCGGTGAAAGAGTGAACCCGGAGGGTCCAGTTGCATGTGGGGCTGCATAAAGGCTCCCCTGGGGAGTTCACTTGTACACAAAGCCTTCCTTTAGGGGCACTTCTGGATTGGCGAACGGGGCTTGAAACTCTTTTTCTGTAGCCCGAGTTTCCAGTCTTCTGCCATGCTGGCTAGGGTTATATTTAGGGTTTCTCGTAAACAGCGAACCCGGAGGGTCCCGTTGCATGTGGGGCTGCGTAAAGGCTCCCATGGGGAGTTCACTTGCACCCAAAGCCTTCCTTTGGGGGCACTTTTGGATGGTCCAAGGGGAATCGCAATGCGTTTTCTGAGGCCCGCTTTTTCAGTCTTCTCCCATTGCGCCGAGTGCTGTATTTAGGCTTGCGGTGAAAGAGTGAACCCGGAGGGTGCAGTTTCATGTTGGGCTGCATAAAGGCTCCCCTGGGGAGTTCAGTTCTTCCCAAAGCCTTCCTCTGGGGGCACTTCTGGATGGGCGAATGGGGCTTGTAACGCGTTTTCTGGGGCCCGATTTTTCAGTCGTCTGCCATGCGGGCCAGGGTTATATTTAGGGTTGCTGAGAAAGAGCGAATACGGAGGGTCCAGTTGCATGTGGGGCTGCGTAAAGGTTCCCCTGGGGAGTTCAATTGTACCCAAAGGCTTCCTTTGGGGACACTTTTTAATGGGCGAAAGTGGCTCGGAAAACGTTTTCTGGGGCCCGCTTTTTCAGTCTTCTCCCAGTGCGCCGAGGGATATATTTAGGCTTGCGGTGAAAGAGTGAACCCGGAGCGTCCAGTTGCATGTGGGGCTGCGTAAAGGCTCCCCTGGGGAGTTCACTTGTACCCAAAGCCTTCCTCTGGGGCACTTCTGGATGGGCGAATGCGGCTTGTAACGCTTTTTCTGTGGCCTGAGTTTTCAGTCTTCTGCCATGCTGGCTAGGGATGTGTTTAGTGATGCTCGAAAAGAGCGAACCCGGAGGATCCAGTTGCATGTGGGGCTGCATAAAGGCTCCCCTGGGGAGTTCACTTGTACCCAAAGCCTTCCTTTGGGGGCACTTTTGGATGGGCGAATGGGGCTTATAACGCGTTTTCTGGGGCCCGATTTTTCAGTCGTCTGCCATGCGGGCCGGTGTTATATTTAGGTTTGCTGTGAAAGAGCGAATACGGAGGGTCCAGTTGCATGTGGGGCTGCATAAAGGCTCCCCTGGGGAGTTCACTTGTACCCAAAGCCTTCCTTTGGGGGCACTTCTGGATGGGTGAATGGGGCTTGAAATGCTATTTCTGTGGCCCTAGTTTTCAGTCGTCTCCCATGCCGGCTAGGGCTATGTTTAGTGTTGCTCGGAAAGAGCGAACCCGGAGGGTCCAGTTGCATGTGGGGCTGCATAAAGGCTCCCCTGGGGAGTTCAGATGTACCCAAAGCCTTCCTTTGGGGGCACTTCTGGGGTGGGTGAATGGGGCTTGAATGCTTTTTCTGTGGCCCGAGTTTTCAGTCTTTTGCCATGCTGGCTAGGGGTATATTTAGGGTTGCTCGGAAACAGCGAACCCGGAGGGTCCAGTTGCATGTGGGGCTGCGTAAAGGCTCCCCTGGGGAGTTCACTTGTACCCAAAGCCTTCCTCTGGGGCACTTCTGGATGGGCGAATGCGGCTTGTAACGCTTTTTCTGTGGCCTGAGTTTTCAGTCTTCTGCCATGCTGGCTAGGGATGTGTTTAGTGATGCTCGAAAAGAGCGAACCCGGAGGATCCAGTTGCATGTGGGGCTGCATAAAGGCTCCCCTGGGGAGTTCACTTGTACCCAAAGCCTTCCTTTGGGGGCACTTTTGGATGGGCGAATGGGGCTTATAACGCGTTTTCTGGGGCCCGATTTTTCAGTCGTCTGCCATGCGGGCCGGTGTTATATTTAGGTTTGCTGTGAAAGAGCGAATACGGAGGGTCCAGTTGCATGTGGGGCTGCATAAAGGCTCCCCTGGGGAGTTCACTTGTACCCAAAGCCTTCCTTTGGGGGCACTTCTGGATGGGTGAATGGGGCTTGAAATGCTATTTCTGTGGCCCGAGTTTTCAGTCCTCTTCCATGCCGGCTATGGATATATTTAGTGTTGCTCGGAAAGAGCGAACCCGGAGGGTCCAGTTGCATGTGGGGCTGCATAAAGGCTCCCCTGGGGAGTTCAGATGTACCCAAAGCCTTCCTTTGGGGGCACTTCTGGGGTGGGTGAATGGGGCTTGAATGCTTTTTCTGTGGCCCGAGTTTTCAGTCTTTTGCCATGCTGGCTAGGGGTATATTTAGGGTTGCTCGGAAACAGCGAACCCGGAGGGTCCAGTTGCATGTGGGGCTGCATAAAGGCTCCCCTGGGGAGTTCAGATGTACCCAAAGCCTTCCTTTGGGTGCACTTCTGGATGGTCCAAGGGGAATCGCAATGCGTTTTCTGAGGCCCGCTTTTTCAGTCTTCACACATGGCGCCGAGGGCTATATTTGGCTTGCGGTGAAAGAGTGAACCCGGAGGGTCCAGTTGCATGTGGGGCTGCAAAAAGGCTCCCCTGGGGAGTTCACTTGTACCCAAAGCCTTCCTTTGGGGGCACTTCTGGATGTGTGAATGGGGCTTGTAACGCGTTTTCTGTGGCCCGAGTTTTCAGTCTTTTGCCATGCTGGCTAGGGGTATATTTAGGGTTGCTCGGAAACAGCGAACCCGGAGGGTCCAGTTGCATGTGGGGCTGCATAAAGGCTCCCCTGGGGAGTTCAGATGTACCCAAAGCCTTCCTTTGGGTGCACTTCTGGATGGTCCAAGGGGAATCGCAATGCGTTTTCTGAGGCCCGCTTTTTCAGTCTTCACACATGGCGCCGAGGGCTATATTTGGCTTGCGGTGAAAGAGTGAACCCGGAGGGTCCAGTTGCATGTGGGGCTGCAAAAAGGCTCCCCTGGGGAGTTCACTTTTACCCAAAGCCTTCCTTTGGGGGCACTTCTGGATGTGTGAATGGGGCTTGTAACGCGTTTTCTGTGGCCCGAGTTTTCAGTCTTCTCCCATGCTGGCTAGGGTTATATTTGGGGTTGCTCGGAAAGAGCGAACCCGGAGGGTCCAGTTGCATGTGGGGCTGCATAAAGGCTCCCCTGGGGAGTTCAATTGTACCCAAAGCCTTCCTCTGGGGGCACCTTTGAATGGGCTAAAGGGGTTCGGAAAGCGTTTTCTGGGGCCCGAGTTTTCAGTCGTCTGCCATGCCGGCTAGGGCTATGTTTAGTGTTGCTCGGAAAGAGCGAACCCGGAGGGTCCAGTTGCATGTGGGGCTGCATAAAGGCTCCCCTGGGGAGTTCACTTGTACCCAAAGCCTTCCTCTGGGGCACTTCTGGATGGGCGAATGCGGCTTGTAACGCGTTTTCTGTGGCCCGAGTTTTCAGTCGACTCCCATGCTGGCTAGGGTTATATTTAGGGTTGCTCGTAAACAGCGAACCCGGAGGGTCCAGTTGCATGTGGGGCTGTATAAAGGCTCCCCTGGGGAGTTCACTTGTACCCAAAGCCTTCCTTTGGGGGCTCTTTTGGATGGGAGAATGGGGCTTGTAACGCGTTTTCTGGGGCCCGATTTTTCAGTCGTCTGCCATGTGGGCCGGTGTTATATTTAGGGTTGCTGTGAAAGAGCGAATACGGAGGGTCCAGTTGCATGTGGGGCTGCATAAAGGCTCCCCTGGGGAGTTCACTTGTACCCAAAGCCTTCCTTTGGGGGCACTTCTGGATTGGCGAATGGGGCTTGTAACGCGTTTTCTGTGGCCCGAGTTTTCAGTCTTTTGCCATGGTGGCTAGGGATGTGTTTAGTGATGCTCGAAAAGAGCGAACGCGGAGAGACCAGTTGAATGTGGGGCTGAGTAAAGGCTCCCCTGGGGAGTTCACTTGTACTTAAAGCCTTCCTTTGGGGGTACTTCTGGATGGGTGAATGGGGCTTGAAACGCTTTTTCTGTGGCCCGAGTTTTCAGTTTTCTGCCATGCTGGCCAGTGTTATATTTAGGGTTGCTGAGAAAGAGCGAATACGGAGGGTCCAGTTGCATGTGGGGCTGCATAAATGCTCCCCTGGGGAGTTCACTTGTACCCAAAGCCTTCCTTTGGGGACACTTTTGAATGGGCGAAAGTGGCTCGGAAAACGTTTTCTGAGGCCCGCTTTTTCAGTCTTCTCCCAGTGCGCCGAGGACTATATTTAGGCTTGCGGTG
Source organism: Anas platyrhynchos (assembly GCF_047663525.1). Lineage (NCBI taxonomy): Eukaryota > Metazoa > Chordata > Aves > Anseriformes > Anatidae > Anas > Anas platyrhynchos. Next base: position 5,978,270 of record NC_092615.1, read on the forward strand.
AAAGAGTGAACCCGGAGGGTCCAGTTGCATGTGGGGCTGCGTAAAGGCTCCCCTGGGGAGTTCACTTGTACCCAAAGCCTTCCTCTGGGGGCACATTTGAATGGGTGAAAGGGGCTCGGAAAGTGTTTTCTGGGGCCCGAGTTTTCAGTCGCCTCCCATGCCGGCTAGGGTTATATATAGTGTTGCTCGGAAACAGCGAACACGGAATGTCCAGTTGCATGTGGGGCTGCATAAAGGATCCCCTGGGGAGTTCAGATGTACCCAAAGCCTTCCTTTGGGGGCACTTCTGGATGGTCCAAGGGGAATCGCAATGCGTTTTCTGAGGCCCAATTTTTCAATCTTCACACCTGGCGCCGAGTGCTATATTTAGGCTTCCGGTGAAAGAGTGAATCCGGAGGGTCCAGTTGCATGTGGGGCTGCATAAAGGCTCCCCTGGGGAGTTCGCTTGTACCCAAAGCCTTCCTCTGGGTGCACTTCTGGATGGGCGAATGGGGCTTGTAACGCGTTTTCTGGGGCCCGATTTTTCAGTCGTCTGCCATGCGGGCCAGGGTTATATTTAGGGTTGCTGAGAAAGAGCGAATACGGAGGGTCCAGTAGCATCTGGGGCTGCATAAAGGCTCCCCTGGGGAGTTCACTTGTACCCAAAGCCTTCCTTTGGGGGCACTTCTGGATGGGTGAACGGGGCTTGAATCTCTTTTTCTCTGGCCCGAGTTTTCAGACTTCTGCCATGCTGGCTAGGGCTGTGTTTAGTGTTGCTCGAAAAGAGCGAACCCGGAGGGTCCAGTTGCATGTGGGGCTGCATAAAGGCTTTCCTGGGGAGTTCACTTGTACCCAAAGCCTTCCTTTGGGGGCACTTTTGGATGGGCGAATGGGGCTTATAACGCGTTTTCTGGGGCCCGATTTTTCAGTCGTCTGCCATGCGGGCCGGTGTTATATTTAGGGTTGCTGTGAAAGAGCGAATACGGAGGGTCCAGTTGCATGTGGGGCTGCATAAAGGCTCCCCTGGGGGGTTCACTTGTACCCAAAGCCTTTCTTTGGGGGCACTTCTGGATGGGTGAATGGGGCTTGAAACGACTTTTCTTTGGCCAGAGTTTTCAGTTTTCTGCCATGCTGACTAGTGGTATATTAAGAGTTGCTCGGAAACAGCGAACACGGAGGGTCCAGTTGCATGTGGGGCTGCATAAAGGCTCCCCTGGGGAGTTCACTTGTACCCAAAGCCTTCCTTTGGGGTCACTTCTGGATGGGCGAATGGGGCTTGAAACGCTTTTTCTGTGGCCCGAGTTTTCAGTCTTTTGCCATGCTGGCTAGTGTTATATTAAGGGTTGCTCGGAAACAGCGAACCCGGAGGGTCCAGTTGCATGTGGGGCTGCATAAAGGCTACCCTGGGGAGTTCATGTACCCAAAGCCTTCCTCTGGGGGCACTTTTGGATGGTCCAAGGGAAATCGCAATGCGTTTTCTAAGGCCTGCTTTTTCAGTCTTCTCCGATTGCGCTGAGTTCTGTTTTAAGGCTTCAGGTGAAAGAGTGAACCTGGAGGGTCCAGTTGCATGTTGGGCTGAATAAAGGCTCCCCTGGGGAGTTCACTTGTACCCAAAGCCTTCCTTTGGGGGCACTTCTGGGTGGGTGAATGGGGCTTGAAACGCTTTTTTTATGGCCCGAGTTTTCAGTCTTTTTCCATGCTGGCTTGTGTTATATTAAGGGTTGCTCGGAAACAGTGAACACGGAGGGTCCAGTTGCATGTAGGGCTGCATAAAGGCTCCCCTGGGGAGTTCACTTGTACCCAAAGCCTTCCTTTGGGCGCACTTTTGGATGGTCCAAGGGGAATTGCAATGCGTTTTCTGAGGCCCGCTTTTTCAGTCTTCTCCCATTGCGCCGAGTGGTGTATTTAGGTTTGCGGTGAAAGAGCGAATACGGAGGGTCCAGTTGCATGTGGGGCTGCATAAAGGCTCCCCTGGGGAGTTCACTTGTACCCAAAGCCTTCCTCTGGGGGCACTTTTGAATGGGCAAAAGGGGCTTGTAACGCGTTTTCTGGGGCCCGAGTTTTCAGTCGTCTGCCATGCGGGCCAGGGTTATATTTAGGATTGCTGTGAAATAGCGAATACGGAGGGTCCAGTTGCATGTGGGGCTGCATAAAGGCTCCCCTGGGGAGTTCACTTGTACCCAAAGCCTTCCTCTGGGGGCACTTTTTAATGGGCGAAAGGGGCTTCTAATGCGTTTTCTGTGGCCCGAGTTTTCAGTCGTCTCCCATGCCGGCTAGGGCTATGTTTAGTTTTGCAAGGAAAGAGAGAATCCGGAGGGTCCAGTTGCATGTGGGGCTGCATAAAGGCTCCCCTGGGGAGTTCACTTGTACCCAAAGCCTTCCTTTGGGGGCACTTTTGGATGGTCCAAGGGGAATCGCAATGCGTTTTCTAATGCCCGCTTTTTAGGTCTTCTCCCATTGTGCCGAGGGTTATATTTAGTCTTGCGGTGAAAGAGTGAATCCGGAGGGTCCAGTTGCATGTGGTTCTGCATAAAGGCTCCCCTGGGGAGTTCACTTGTACCCAAAGCCTTCCTTTAGGGGCACTTCTGGATGGGCGAATGGGGCTTGTAACGCGTTTTGTGGGGCCCGATTTTTCAGTCATTTGCCATGCGGGCCAGTGTTATATTTAGGGTTGCTGTGAAAGAGCGAATACGGAGGGTCCAGTTGCATGTGGGGCTGCATAAAGGCTCCCCTGGGGAGTTCAGATGTACCCAAAGCCTTCCTTTGGGGGCACTTTTGGATGGTCCAAGGAGAATCGCAATGCGTTTTCTGAGTCCCGCTTCTTCAGTCTTCTCCCATTGCGCCGAGGGCTATATTTAGTCTTGCAGTGAAAGAGTGAACCCGGAGGGTCCAGTTGCATGTGGGGCTGCATAAAGGGTCCCCTGGGGAGTTCACTTGTACCCAAAGCCTTCCTTTGGGGGCACTTTTGGACGGGCGAAAGGGGCTTGAAACGCTTTTTCTGTGGCCCGAGTTTTCAGTCGTCTCCCATGCTGGGTAGTGTTATATTTATGGTTGCTTGTAAACAGCGAACCCGGAGGGTACAGTTGCATGTGGGACTGCGTAAAGGCTCCCCTGGGGAGTTCACTTGTACCCAAAGCCTTCCTCTGGGGGCACTTTTGAATGGGCAAAAGGGGCTCGGAAAGCGATTTCTGGGGCCCGAGTTTTTAGTCGTCTCCCATGCCGGTTAGGGCTATGTTTACTGTTGCTCGGAAAGAGCGAACCCGGAGGGTCCAGTTGCATGTGGGGCTGCATAAAGGCTCCCCTGGGGAGTTCAGTTGTACCCAAAGCCTTCCTTTGGGGGATCATCTGGATTGGTGAATGGGGCTTGAAGCTCTTTTTCTGTCGCCCGAGTTTTCAGTCGTCTGCCATGCTGGCTAGTGTTATAGATAGGGTTGCTCGGAAACAGCGAACCCGGAGGGTCCAGTTGCATGTGGGGCTGCATAAAGGCTCCCCTGGGGAGTTCACTTGTACCCAAAGCCTTCCTCTGGGGGCACTTTTGAATGGGCGAAAGGGGCTTGTAATGCGTTTTCTGGGGCCCGAGTTTTCAGTCGTCTCGAATGCCGGCTAGGGATATGTTTAGTGTTGCAAGGAAAGAGCGAACCCGGAGGGTCCAGTTGCATGTGGGGCTGCATAAAGGCTCCCCTGGGGAGTTCGCTTGTACCCAAAACCTTCCTTTGGGGGCACTTTTGGATGGTCCAAGGGGAATCCCAATGCGTTTTCTAAGGCCCGTTTTTCAGTCTTCTCCCATTGCGCCGAGTGTTATATTTAGTCTTGCGGTGAAAGAGTGAACCCGGAGGGTCCAGTTGCATGTGGTTCTGCATAAAGGCTCCCCTGGTGAGTTTACTTGTACCCAAAGCCTTCCTTTGGGGGCACTTCTGGATGGGAGAATGGGGCTTGTAACGCGTTTTGTGGGGCCCGATTTTTCAGTCATTTGCCATGCGGGCCGGGGTTATATTTAGGGTTGCTGTGAAAGAGCGAATACGGAGGGTCCAGTTGCATGTGGGGCTGCATAAAGGCTCCCCTGGGGAGTTCACTTGTACCCAAAGCCTTCCTTTAGGGGCACTTCTGGATGTGCGAACGGGGCTTGTAACGCGTTTTGTGGGGCCCGATTTTTCAGTCATTTGCCATGCGGGCCAGGGATATATTTAGGGTTGCTGTGAAAGAGCGAATACGGAGGGTCCAGTTGCATGTGGGTCTGCATAAAGGCTCCCCTGGGGAGTTCACTTGTACCCAAAGCCTTCCTTTGGGGGCACTTTTGGATGGGTGAATGAGGCTTTTATTGCGTTTCCTGTGGCCCGAGTTTTCAGTCTTCTGCCATGCTGGCTAGTGTTATATTTAGGGATGCTCGGAAACAGCGAACCCGGAGGGTCCAGTTGCATGTGGGGCTGCATAAGGGCTCCACTGGGGAGTTCAGATGAACCCAAAGCCTTCCTTTGGGGGCACTTTTGAATGGACGAAAGGGGAATCGCAATGCTTTTTCTGAGGCCCGCTTTTTCAGTCTTCTCCCAGTGCGCCGAAGGCTATATTTAGGCTTGCGGTGAAAGAGTGAACCCGGAGGGTCCAGTTGCATGTGGGGCTGCATAAAGGGTCCCCTGGGGAGTTCACTTGTACCCAAAGCCTTCCTCTGGGGGCACTTCTGGATGGGCGAATGGGGCTTGTAACGCGTTTTCTGGGGACCGAGTTTTCAGTCGTCTCCGATGCCGGCTAGGGATATGTTTAGTGTTGCTCGGAAACAGCGAACGCGGAGGGTCCAGTTGCATGTGGGGCTGCATAAAGGTTTCCCTGGGGAGTTCACTTGTACCCAAAGCATTCCTTTGGGGGCACTTTTGGATGGTCCAAGGGGAATCGCAATGCGTTTTCTGAGGCCCGCTTTTTCAGTCTTCTCCCATTGCGCCGAGGGCTATATTTAGGCTTGAAGTTAAAGAGTGAATCCGGAGGGTCCAGTTGCAAGTGGGGCTGCATAAAGGCTCCCCTGGGGAGTTCACTTGTACCCAAAGCCTTCCTTTGGGGGCTCTTTTGGATGGGCGAATGGGGCTTGAAATGCTTTTTCTGGGGCCCGATTTTTCAGTCGTCTGCCATGCGGGCCAGGGTTATATTTAGGGTTGCTGTGAAAGAGCGAATACGGAGGGTCCAGTTGCATGTGGGGCTGCATAAAGGCTCCCCTGGGGAGTTCACTTGTACCCAAAGCCTTCCTTTGGGGGCGCTTCTGGATGGGTGAATGGGGCTTGAAACTCTTTTTCTGTGGCCCGAGTTTTCAGTCTTCTGCCATGCTGGCTAGTGTTATAGATAGGGTTGCTCGGAAACAGCGAACCCGGAGGGTCCAGTTGCATGTGGGGCTCCATAAAGGTTTCCCTGGGGAGTTCACTTGTACCCAAAGCCTTCCTTTAGGGGCACTTTTGGATGGTCCAAGGGGAATCGCAATGCGTTTTCTGAGGTCCGCTTTTTCAGTCTTCTCCCAGTGCGCCGAGTATTATATTTAGTCTTGCGGTGAAAGAGTGAACCCGGAGGGTCCAGTTGCATGTGCGGCTGCATAAAGGCTCCCCTGGGGAGTTCACTTGTACCCAAAGCCTTCCTATGGGGGCACTTCTGGATGGGTGAATGGGGCTTGAAACTATTTTTCTGTGGCCCGAGTTTTCAGACTTCTGCCATGCTGGCTAGGGTTATATTAAGGGTTGCTCGGAAACAGCGAACATGGAGGGTCCAGTTGCATGTGGGGCTGCATAAAGGCTCCCCGGGGGAGTTCACTTGTACCCAAAGCCTTCCTCTGGGGGCACTTTTGAATGGGCGAAAGGGGCTCGGAAAGCGATTTCTTGGGCCCGTGTTTTCAGTCGTCTCCCATGCCGGCTAGGGATATGTTTAGTGTTGCTCGGAAAGAGCGAACCCGGAGGGTCCAGTTGCATGTGGGGCTTCATAAGGGCTCCCCTGGGGAGTTCACTTGTACCCAAAGCCTTCCTTTGGGGGCACTTTTGGATGGGCGAATAGGGCTTGTAACGCGTTTTATGGGTTTCAATTTTTCAGTCTTCTGCCATGCGGGCCAGGGATATATTTAGGTTTGCTGAGAAAGAGCGAATAAGGAGGGTCCAGTTGCATGTGGGGCTGCATAGAGGCTCCCCTGGGGAGTTCTCTTGTACCCAAAGCCTTCCTCTGGGGGCACTTCTGGACGGGCGAATGGGGCTTGTAACGCGTTTTTTGGGCCCGATTTTTCAGTCGTCTGCCATGCGGGCCAGGGTTATATTTAGGGTTGCTGTGAAAGAGCGAATACGGAGGGTCCAGTTGCATGTGGGGCTGCATAAAGGCTCCCCTGGGGAGTTCACTTGTACCCAAAGCCTTCCTTTAGGAACACTTCTGGATGGGTGAACGGGGCTTGAAACTCTTTCTCTGTGGCCCGAGGTTTCAGTGTTCTGCCATGCTGGCTAGGGTTATATTTAGGTTTGCTCGTAAACAGCGAACACGGACGGTCCAGTTGCATGTGGGGCTGCATAAAGGCTCCACTGGGGAGTTCACTTGTACCCAAAGCCTTCCTCTGGGGGCACTTTTGAATGGGCGAAAGGGGCTTGTAACGCGTTTTCTGGGACCCGAGTTTTCAGTCGTCTCCCATGCCTGCTAGGGATATGTTTAGTGTTGCTCGGAAAGAGCGAATCCAGAGGGTCCAGTTGCATGTGGGGCTGCATAAAGGCTGCCCTGAAGAGTTCACTTGTACCCAAAGCCTTCCTTTGGGGTCACTTCTGGATGGGTGAATGAGGCTTGTATCGCGTTTTCTGTGGCCCGAGTTTTCAGTCTTCTGCCATGCTGGCTAGTGTGATATTTAGGGTTGCTCGGAAACAGCGAGCCCGGAGGGTCCAGTTGCATGTGGGGCTGCATAAAGGCTCCCCTGGGGAGTTCACTTGTACCCAAAGCCTTCATCTGGGAGCACTTCTGGATGGGCGAATGGGGCTTGTTACGCGTTTCCTGGGTCCCGATTTTTCAGTCGTCTCCCATGCGGGCCAGGGTTATATTTAGGGTTGCTGTGAAAGAGCGAATACGGAGGGTCCAGTTGCATGTGGGGCTGCATAAAGGCTCCCCTGGGCATTTCAGTTGTACCCAACGCCTTCCTTTGGGGGCACTTTTGGATGGGTGAATGAGGCTTGTAACGCGTTTTCTGTTGCCTGAGTTTTCAGTCTTCTGCCATGCTGGCTAGTGTTATATTTAGGGTTGCTCGGAAACAGCGAACACGGAGGGTCCAGTTGCGTGTGGGGCTGCATAAAGGCTCCCCTGGGGATTTCACTTGTACCCAAAGCATTCCTTTAGGGGCAATTCGGGATGGGCGAACGGGGCTTGAAACTCATTTTCTGTGGTCCGAGTTTTCAGTCTTCTGCCATGCTGGCTAGGGTTATATTTAGGGTTGCTCGTGAACAGCGAACACGGAGGGTCCAGTTGCATGTGGGGCTGCGTAAAGGCTCCCCTGGGGAGTTCACTTGTACCCAAAGCCTTCCTCTGGGGGCACTTTTGAATGGCGAAACGGGCTTGGAATGCGTTTTCTGGGGCCAGAGTTTTCATTCGTCTCCCATGCCGGCTAGGGTTATATTTATGTTTACTGAGAAAGAGCGAATACGGAGGGTCCAGTTGCATGTGGGGCTGCATAAAGGGTCCCCTGGGGAGTTCACTTGTACCCAAAGCCTTCCTTTAGGGGCACTTCTGGATGGGCGAACGGGGCTTGAAACTCTTTTTCTGTGGCCCGAGTTTTCAGTCTTCTGCCATGCCGGCTAGGGTTATATTTATGGTTACTGAGAAAGAGCGAATACGGAGGGTCCAGTTGCATGTGGGGCTGCGTAAAGGCTCTCCTGGGGAGTTCACTTGTACCCAAAGCCTTCCTCTAGGGGCACTTTTGAATGGGCGAAAGGGGCTCGGAAAGCGTTTTCTGGGGCCCAAGTTTTCAGTCGTCTCCCATGCCGGCTAGGGATATGTTTAGTTTTGCAAGGAAAGAGCGAACCCGGAGGGTCCAGTTGCATGTGGGGCTGCATAAAGGCTCCCCTGGGGAGTTCACTTGTACCCAAAGCCTTCATCTGGGGGCACTTCTGGATGGGCGAATGGGGCTTGTTACGCGTTTTCTGGGTCCCGATTTTTCAGTCGTCTGCCATGCGGGCCAGGGATATATTTAGGGTTGCTGTGAAAGAGCGAATACGGAGGGTCCAGTTGCATGTGGGGCTGCATAAAGGCTCCCCTGGGGAGTTCACTTGTACACAAAGCCTTCCTTTGGGGGGAACTTCTGGATGGGTGAATGGGGCTTGAGACGTTTTTTCTGTGGCCCTTGCTTTCAGTCTTCTGCCATGCTGGGTAGGGATATATTTAGGGTTGCTCGTAAACAGCGAACCGGGAGGGTCCAGTTGCATGTGGGGCTGCATAAAGGCTCCCCTGGGGAGTTCAGTTGTACCCAAATACTTCCTCTAGGGGCACTTTTGAATGGGCGAAAGGGGCTTGGAAAGCGTTTTCTGGGGCCCGAATTTTCAGTCGTCTCCCATGCCGGCTGGGTTTATGTTTAGTGTTGCTCGGAAAGAGCGAATACGGAGGGTCCAGTTGCAAGTGGGGCTGCATAAAGGCTTCCCTGGGAAGTTCACTTGTACCCAAAGCCTTCCTTTGGGGGCTCTTTTGGATGGGTGAATGGGGCTTGAAATGCGTTTTCTGGGGCCCGATTTTTCAGTCGTCTGCCATGCGGGCCAGGGTTATATTTAGGGTTGCATTGAAAGAGCGAATACGGAGGGTCCAGTTGCATGTGGGGCTGCATAAAGGCTCCCCTGGGGAGTTCACTTGTACCCAAAGCCTTCCTTTGGGGGCGCTTCTGGATGGGTGAATGGGGCTTGAAACTCTTTTTCTGTGGCCCGAGTTTTCAGTCTTCTGCCATGCTGGCTAGTGTTATAGATAGGGTTGCTCGGAAACAGCGAACCCGGAGGGTCCAGTTGCATGTGGGGCTCCATAAAGGTTTCCCTGGGGAGTTCACTTGTACCCAAAGCCTTCCTTTAGGGGCACTTTTGGATGGTCCAAGGGGAATCGCAATGCGTTTTCTGAGGTCCGCTTTTTCAGTCTTCTCCCAGTGCGCCGAGTATTATATTTAGTCTTGCGGTGAAAGAGTGAACCCGGAGGGTCCAGTTGCATGTGCGGCTGCATAAAGGCTCCCCTGGGGAGTTCACTTGTACCCAAAACCTTCCTCTGGGGGCACTTCTGGATGGGCGAATGGGGCTTGTAACGCGTTTTCTGGGGCCCGATTTTTCAGTCGTCTGCCATGCGGGCCAGGGTTATATTTATGGTTGTTGAGAAAGAGCGAATACGGAGGGTCCAGTTGCATGTGGGGCTGCATAAAGGCTCCCCTGGGGAGTTCAGTTGTACCCAAAGCCTTCCTATGGGGGCACTTCTGGATGGGTGAATGGGGCTTGAAACTATTTTTCTGTGGCCCGAGTTTTCAGACTTCTGCCATGCTGGCTAGGGTTATATTAAGGGTTGCTCGGAAACAGCGAACCGGGAGGGTCCAGTTCCATGTGGGGCTGCATAAAGGCTCCCCGGGGGAGTTCACTTGTACCCAAAGCCTTCCTCTGGGGGCACTTTTGAATGGGCGAAAGGGGCTCGGAAAGCGATTTCTTGGGCCCGTGTTTTCAGTCGTCTCCCATGCCGGCTAGGGATATGTTTAGTGTTGCTCGGAAAGAGCGAACCCGGAGGGTCCAGTTGCATGTGGGGCTTCATAAGGGCTCCCCTGGGGAGTTCACTTGTACCCAAAGCCTTCCTTTGGGGGCACTTTTGGATGGGCGAATAGGGCTTGTAACGCGTTTTATGGGTTTCAATTTTTCAGTCTTCTGCCATGCGGGCCAGGGATATATTTAGGTTTGCTGAGAAAGAGCGAATAAGGAGGGTCCAGTTGCATGTGGGGCTGCATAGAGGCTCCCCTGGGGAGTTCTCTTGTACCCAAAGCCTTCCTCTGGGGGCACTTCTGGACGGGCGAATGGGGCTTGTAACGCGTTTTTTGGGCCCGATTTTTCAGTCGTCTGCCATGCGGGCCAGGGTTATATTTAGGGTTGCTGTGAAAGAGCGAATACGGAGGGTCCAGTTGCATGTGGGGCTGCATAAAGGCTCCCCTGGGGAGTTCACTTGTACCCAAAGCCTTCCTTTAGGAACACTTCTGGATGGGTGAACGGGGCTTGAAACTCTTTCTCTGTGGCCCGAGGTTTCAGTGTTCTGCCATGCTGGCTAGGGTTATATTTAGGTTTGCTCGTAAACAGCGAACACGGACGGTCCAGTTGCATGTGGGGCTGCATAAAGGCTCCACTGGGGAGTTCACTTGTACCCAAAGCCTTCCTCTGGGGGCACTTTTGAATGGGCGAAAGGGGCTTGTAACGCGTTTTCTGGGACCCGAGTTTTCAGTCGTCTCCCATGCCTGCTAGGGATATGTTTAGTGTTGCTCGGAAAGAGCGAATCCAGAGGGTCCAGTTGCATGTGGGGCTGCATAAAGGCTGCCCTGAAGAGTTCACTTGTACCCAAAGCCTTCCTTTGGGGTCACTTCTGGATGGGTGAATGAGGCTTGTATCGCGTTTTCTGTGGCCCGAGTTTTCAGTCTTCTGCCATGCTGGCTAGTGTGATATTTAGGGTTGCTCGGAAACAGCGAGCCCGGAGGGTCCAGTTGCATGTGGGGCTGCATAAAGGCTCCCCTGGGGAGTTCACTTGTACCCAAAGCCTTCATCTGGGAGCACTTCTGGATGGGCGAATGGGGCTTGTTACGCGTTTCCTGGGTCCCGATTTTTCAGTCGTCTCCCATGCGGGCCAGGGTTATATTTAGGGTTGCTGTGAAAGAGCGAATACGGAGGGTCCAGTTGCATGTGGGGCTGCATAAAGGCTCCCCTGGGGATTTCAGTTGTACCCAACGCCTTCCTTTGGGGGCACTTTTGGATGGGTGAATGAGGCTTGTAACGCGTTTTCTGTTGCCTGAGTTTTCAGTCTTCTGCCATGCTGGCTAGTGTTATATTTAGGGTTGCTCGGAAACAGCGAACACGGAGGGTCCAGTTGCGTGTGGGGCTGCATAAAGGCTCCCCTGGGGATTTCACTTGTACCCAAAGCATTCCTTTAGGGGCAATTCGGGATGGGCGAACGGGGCTTGAAACTCATTTTCTGTGGTCCGAGTTTTCAGTCTTCTGCCATGCTGGCTAGGGTTATATTTAGGGTTGCTCGTGAACAGCGAACACGGAGGGTCCAGTTGCATGTGGGGCTGCGTAAAGGCTCCCCTGGGGAGTTCACTTGTACCCAAAGCCTTCCTCTGGGGGCACTTTTGAATGGCGAAACGGGCTTGGAATGCGTTTTCTGAGGCCAGAGTTTTCAGTCGTCTCCCATGCCGGCTAGGGTTATATTTATGTTTACTGAGAAAGAGCGAATACGGAGGGTCCAGTTGCATGTGGGGCTGCATAAAGGGTCCCCTGGGGAGTTCACTTGTACCCAAAGCCTTCCTTTAGGGGCACTTCTGGATGGGCGAACGGGGCTTGAAACTCTTTTTCTGTGGCCCGAGTTTTCAGTCTTCTGCCATGCCGGCTAGGGTTATATTTATGGTTACTGAGAAAGAGCGAATACGGAGGGTCCAGTTGCATGTGGGGCTGCGTAAAGGCTCTCCTGGGGAGTTCACTTGTACCCAAAGCCTTCCTCTAGGGGCACTTTTGAATGGGCGAAAGGGGCTCGGAAAGCGTTTTCTGGGGCCCAAGTTTTCAGTCGTCTCCCATGCCGGCTAGGGATATGTTTAGTTTTGCAAGGAAAGAGCGAACCCGGAGGGTCCAGTTGCATGTGGGGCTGCATAAAGGCTCCCCTGGGGAGTTCACTTGTACCCAAAGCCTTCATCTGGGGGCACTTCTGGATGGGCGAATGGGGCTTGTTACGCGTTTTCTGGGTCCCGATTTTTCAGTCGTCTGCCATGCGGGCCAGGGATATATTTAGGGTTGCTGTGAAAGAGCGAATACGGAGGGTCCAGTTGCATGTGGGGCTGCATAAAGGCTCCCCTGGGGAGTTCACTTGTACACAAAGCCTTCCTTTGGGGGGAACTTCTGGATGGGTGAATGGGGCTTGAGACGTTTTTTCTGTGGCCCTTGCTTTCAGTCTTCTGCCATGCTGGGTAGGGATATATTTAGGGTTGCTCGTAAACAGCGAACCGGGAGGGTCCAGTTGCATGTGGGGCTGCATAAAGGCTCCCCTGGGGAGTTCAGTTGTACCCAAATACTTCCTCTAGGGGCACTTTTGAATGGGCGAAAGGGGCTTGGAAAGCGTTTTCTGGGGCCCGAATTTTCAGTCGTCTCCCATGCCGGCTGGGTTTATGTTTAGTGTTGCTCGGAAAGAGCGAATACGGAGGGTCCAGTTGCATGTGGGGCTGCATAAAGGCTCCCCTGGGGAGTTCACTTGTACCCAAAGCCTTCCTTTGGGGGCACTTCTGGATGGCTGAATGGGGATTGAAACGCTTTTTCTGTGGCCCGAGTTTTCAGTCTTCTGCCATGCTGGCTAGGGTTATATTTAAGGTTGCTCGGAAACAGCGAAGCCGGAGGGTCCAGTTGCATGTGGGGCTGCATAAAGGCTCCCCTGGGGAGTTCACTTTTACCCAAAGCCTTCCATTAGGGGCACTTCTGGATGGGCGAACGGGGCTTGAAACTCTTTTTCTGTGGCCCGAGTTTTCAGTCTTCTGCCATGCTGGCTAGGGTTATATTTAGGGTTGCTCGTAAACAGCGAACACGGAGGGTCCAGTTGCATGTGGGGCTGCATAAAGGCTCCCCTGAGGAGTTCACTTTTACCCAAAGCCTTCCTTTGGGGCACTTCTGGATGGGTGAATGAGGCTTGTAACGCGTTTTCTGTTGCCTGAGTTTTCAGTCTTCTGCCATGCTGGCTGGTGTTATATTTAGGGTTGCTCGGAAACAGCGAACCCGGAGGGTCCAGTTCTATGTGGGGCTGCATAAATGCTCCCCTGCGGAGTTCAGATTAACCCAAAGCCTTCCTTTGGGGGCACTTTTGAATGGGCGAAAGGGGAATCGCAACGAGTTTTCTGAGGCCCGTTTTTCAGTCTTCTCCCATTCCGCCGAGGGCTATATTTAGGCTTGCGGTGAAAGAGTGAACCCGGAGGGTCCAGTTGCATGTGGGGCTGCATAAAGGCTCCCCTGGGGAGTTCACTTGTACCCAAAGCCTTCCTTTGGGGGCACTTCTGGATGGCTCAATGGGGATTGAAACGCTTTTTCTGTGGCCCGAGTTTTCCGTCTTGTGCCATGCTGGCTAGTGTTATATTAAGGGTTGCTCGTAAACAGCGAACCCAAAGGGTCCAGTTGCATGTGGGGCTGCATAAAGGGTCCCCTGGGGAGTTCACTTGTACCCAAAGCCTTCCTTTAGGGGCACTTCTGGATGGGCGAACGGTGTTTGAAACTCTTTTTCTGTGGCCCGAGGTTTCAGTGTTCTGCCATGCTGGCTAGGGTTATATTTAGGTTTGCTCGTAAACAGCGAACACGGACGGTCCAGTTGCATGTGGGGCTGCATAAAGGCTCCCCTGGGGAGTTCACTTGTACCCAAAGCCTTCCTCTGGGGGCACTTTTGAATGGGCAAAAGGGGCTTGTAACGCGTTTTCTGGGACCCGAGTTTTCAGTCGTCTCCCATGCCTGCTAGGGATATGTTTAGTGTTGCTCGGAAAGAGCGAATCCAGAGGGTCCAGTTGCATGTGGGGCTGCATAAAGGCTGCCCTGAAGAGTTCACTTGTACCCAAAGCCTTCCTTTGGGGTCACTTCTGGATGGGTGAATGAGGCTTGTATCGCGTTTTCTGTGGCCCGAGTTTTCAGTCTTCTGCCATGCTGGCTAGTGTGATATTTAGGGTTGCTCGGAAACAGCGAGCCCGGAGGGTCCAGTTGCATGTGGGGCTGCATAAAGGCTCCCCTGGGGAGTTCACTTGTACCCAAAGCCTTCATCTGGGAGCACTTCTGGATGGGCGAATGGGGCTTGTTACGCGTTTCCTGGGTCCCGATTTTTCAGTCGTCTCCCATGCGGGCCAGGGTTATATTTAGGGTTGCTGTGAAAGAGCGAATACGGAGGGTCCAGTTGCATGTGGGGCTGCATAAAGGCTCCCCTGGGCATTTCAGTTGTACCCAACGCCTTCCTTTGGGGGCACTTTTGGATGGGTGAATGAGGCTTGTAACGCGTTTTCTGTTGCCTGAGTTTTCAGTCTTCTGCCATGCTGGCTAGTGTTATATTTAGGGTTGCTCGGAAACAGCGAACACGGAGGGTCCAGTTGCGTGTGGGGCTGCATAAAGGCTCCCCTGGGGATTTCACTTGTACCCAAAGCATTCCTTTAGGGGCAATTCGGGATGGGCGAACGGGGCTTGAAACTCATTTTCTGTGGTCCGAGTTTTCAGTCTTCTGCCATGCTGGCTAGGGTTATATTTAGGGTTGCTCGTGAACAGCGAACACGGAGGGTCCAGTTGCATGTGGGGCTGCGTAAAGGCTCCCCTGGGGAGTTCACTTGTACCCAAAGCCTTCCTCTGGGGGCACTTTTGAATGGCGAAACGGGCTTGGAATGCGTTTTCTGGGGCCAGAGTTTTCAGTCGTCTCCCATGCCGGCTAGGTTTATATTTATGTTTACTGAGAAAGAGCGAATACGGAGGGTCCAGTTGCATGTGGGGCTGCATAAAGGGTCCCCTGGGGAGTTCACTTGTACCCAAAGCCTTCCTTTAGGGGCACTTCTGGATGGGCGAACGGGGCTTGAAACTCTTTTTCTGTGGCCCGAGTTTTCAGTCTTCTGCCATGCCGGCTAGGGTTATATTTATGGTTACTGAGAAAGAGCGAATACGGAGGGTCCAGTTGCATGTGGGGCTGCGTAAAGGCTCTCCTGGGGAGTTCACTTGTACCCAAAGCCTTCCTCTAGGGGCACTTTTGAATGGGCGAAAGGGGCTCGGAAAGCGTTTTCTGGGGCCCAAGTTTTCAGTCGTCTCCCATGCCGGCTAGGGATATGTTTAGTTTTGCAAGGAAAGAGCGAACCCGGAGGGTCCAGTTGCATGTGGGGCTGCATAAAGGCTCCCCTGGGGAGTTCACTTGTACCCAAAGCCTTCATCTGGGGGCACTTCTGGATGGGCGAATGGGGCTTGTTACGCGTTTTCTGGGTCCCGATTTTTCAGTCGTCTGCCATGCGGGCCAGGGATATATTTAGGGTTGCTGTGAAAGAGCGAATACGGAGGGTCCAGTTGCATGTGCGGCTGCATAAAGGCTCCCCTGGGGAGTTCACTTGTACACAAAGCCTTCCTTTGGGGGGAACTTCTGGATGGGTGAATGGGGCTTGAGACGTTTTTTCTGTGGCCCTTGCTTTCAGTCTTCTGCCATGCTGGGTAGGGATATATTTAGGGTTGCTCGTAAACAGCGAACCGGGAGGGTCCAGTTGCATGTGGGGCTGCATAAAGGCTCCCCTGGGGAGTTCAGTTGTACCCAAATACTTCCTCTAGGGGCACTTTTGAATGGGCGAAAGGGGCTTGGAAAGCGTTTTCTGGGGCCCGAATTTTCAGTCGTCTCCCATGCCGGCTGGGTTTATGTTTAGTGTTGCTCGGAAAGAGCGAATACGGAGGGTCCAGTTGCATGTGGGGCTGCATAAAGGCTCCCCTGGGGAGTTCACTTGTACCCAAAGCCTTCCTTTGGGGGCACTTCTGGATGGCTGAATTGGGATTGAAACGCTTTTTCTGTGGCCCGAGTTTTCAGTCTTCTGCCATGCTGGCTAGGGTTATATTTAAGGTTGCTTGGAAACAGCGAATCCGGAGGGTCCAGTTGCATGTGGGGCTGCATAAAGGCTCCCCTGGGGAGTTCACTTTTACCCAAAGCCTTCCATTAGGGGCACTTCTGGATGGGCGAACGGGGCTTGAAACTCTTTTTCTGTGGCCCGAGTTTTCAGTCTTCTGCCATGCTGGCTAGGGTTATATTTAGGGTTGCTCGTAAACAGCGAACACGGAGGGTCCAGTTGCATGTGGGGCTGCATAAAGGCTCCCCTGAGGAGTTCACTTTTACCCAAAGCCTTCCTTTGGGGCACTTCTGGATGGGTGAATGAGGCTTGTAACGCGTTTTCTGTTGCCTGAGTTTTCAGTCTTCTGCCATGCTGGCTGGTGTTATATTTAGGGTTGCTCGGAAACAGCGAACCCGGAGGGTCCAGTTCTATGTGGGGCTGCATAAATGCTCCCCTGCGGAGTTCAGATTAACCCAAAGCCTTCCTTTGGGGGCACTTTTGAATGGGCGAAAGGGGAATCGCAACGAGTTTTCTGAGGCCCGTTTTTCAGTCTTCTCCCATTCCGCCGAGGGCTATATTTAGGCTTGCGGTGAAAGAGTGAACCCGGAGGGTCCAGTTGCATGTGGGGCTGCATAAAGGCTCCCCTGGGGAGTTCACTTGTACCCAAAGCCTTCCTTTGGGGGCACTTCTGGATGGCTCAATGGGGATTGAAACGCTTTTTCTGTGGCCCGAGTTTTCCGTCTTGTGCCATGCTGGCTAGTGTTATATTAAGGGTTGCTCGTAAGCAGCGAACCCAAAGGGTCCAGTTGCATGTGGGGCTGCATAAAGGCTCCCCTGGGGAGTTCACTTGTACCCAAAGCATTCCTTTAGGGGCACTTCTGGATGGGCGAACGGGGCTTGAAACTCTTTTTCTGTGGCCCGAGTTTTCAGTCTTCTGCAATGCTGGCTAGGGTTATATTTAGGGTTGCTCGTGAACAGCAAACACGGAGGGTCCAGTTGCATGTGGGGCTGCATAAAGGCTACCCTGGGGAGTTCACTTGTACCCAAAGCCTTACTCTGGGGGCACTTTTGAATGGGCGAAAGGGGCTTGGAATACGTTTTCAGGGGCCAGACTTTTCAGTCGTCTCCCATGCCGGCTAGGGATATATATATGGTTACTGGGAAAGAGCGAATACGGAGGGTCCAGTTGCATGTGGGGCTGCATAAAGGGTCCCCTGGGGAGTTCACTTGTACCCAAAGCCTTCCTTTAGGGGCACTTCTGGATGGGCGAACGGGGCTTGAAACTCTTTTTCTGTGGCCCGAGTTTTCAGTCGTCTCCCATGCCGGCTAGGGTTATATTTAGGGTTTCTGTGAAAGAGCGAACACGGAGGGTCCAGTTGCATGTGGGGCTGCGTAAAGGCTCCCCTCGGGAGTTCACTTGTACCCAATGACTTCCTCTGGGAGCACTTTTGAAGGTGCGAAATGGTCTCGGAAAGCGTTTTCTGGGGCCCAAGTTTTCAGTCGTCTCCCATGCCGGCTAGGGATATGTTTAGTGTTGCTCGGAAAGAGCGAACCCGGAGGGTCCAGTTGCATGTGGGGCTGCATAAAGGGTCCCCAGGGGAGTTCACTTGTACCCAAAGCCTTCCTTTAGGGGCACTTCTGGATAGACGAAAGGGGCTCGGAAAGCGTTTTCTGTGGCCCGAGTTTTCAGTCGTCTCCCATGCCGGCTAGAGATATGTTTAGTGTTGCTCGGAAAGAGCAAACCCGGAGGGTCCAGTTGCATGTGGGGCTGCATAAAGGCTCCCCTGGGGAGTTCACCTGTACGCAAAGCCTTCCTTTGGGGGCACTTCTGGATGGGTGAATGGGGCTTGAAACGCTTTTTCTGTGGCCCGAGTTTTCAGTCTTCTGCTATGCTGGCTAGGGTTATATTTAGGTTTGCTCGGAAAGAGCAAACCCGGAGTGTCCAGTTGAATGTGGGGCTGCATAAAGGCTTTCCTGGGGAGTTCACTTGTACCCAAAGCCTTCCTTTGGGGGCACTTCTGGATGGGCGAATGGGGCTTGTAACGCGTTTTCTGGGGCCCGATTTTTCAGTCGTCTGCCATGCGGGCCAGGGTTATATTTAGGGTTGCTGAGAAAGAGCGAATACGGAGGGTCCAGTTGCATGTGGGGCTGCATAAAGGCTCCCCTGGGGAGTTCACTTGTACCCAAAGCCTTCCATTAGGGGCACTTCTGGATGGGTGAACGGGGCTTGAAACTCTCTTTCTGTGGCCCGAGTTTTCAGTCTTTTGCCATGCTGGCTAGTGTTATATTTAGGGTTGCTCGTAAAGAGCGAACACGGAGGGTCCAGTTGCATGTGGGGCTGCATAAAGGCTCCCCTGGGGAGTTCACTTGTACCCAACGCCTTCCTCTGGGGGCACTTTTGAATGGGCTAAATGGGCTCGGAAAGCGTTTTCTGTGGCCCGAGTTTTCAGTCGTCTCCCATGCCGGCTAGGGCTATGTTTAGTGTTGCTCGGAAAGAGCGAACCCGGAGGGTCCAGTTGCATGTGGGGCTGCATAAAGGCTCCCCTGGGGAGTTCACTTGTACCCAAAGCCTTCCTCTGGGGGCACATCTAGATGGGCGAAAGGGGCTTGTAACGCGTTTTCTGGGGCCCGATTTTTCAGTCGTCTGCCATGCGGGCAAGGGTTATATTTATGGTTGCTGAGAAATAGCGAATACGGAGGGTCCAGTTGCATGTGGGGCTGCATAAAGGCTCCCCTGGGGAGTTCACTTGTACCCAAAGCCTTCCTTTGGGGGCGCTTCTGGATGGGTGAATGGGGCTTGAAACTCTTTTTCTGTGGCCCGAGTTTTCAGTCTTCTGCCATGCTGGCTAGTGTTATAGATAGGGTTGCTCGGAAACAGCGAACCCGGAGGGTCCAGTTGCATGTGGGGCTCCATAAAGGTTTCCCTGGGGAGTTCACTTGTACCCAAAGCCTTCCTTTAGGGGCACTTTTGGATGGTCCAAGGGGAATCGCAATGCGTTTTCTGAGGTCCGCTTTTTCAGTCTTCTCCCAGTGCGCCGAGTATTATATTTAGTCTTGCGGTGAAAGAGTGAACCCGGAGGGTCCAGTTGCATGTGGGGCTGCATAAAGGCTCCCCTGGGGAGTTCAGTTGTACCCAAAGCCTTCCTATGGGGGCACTTCTGGATGGGTGAATGGGGCTTGAAACTATTTTTCTGTGGCCCGAGTTTTCAGACTTCTGCCATGCTGGCTATGGTTATATTAAGGGTTGCTCGGAAACAGCGAACCGGGAGGGTCCAGTTCCATGTGGGGCTGCATAAAGGCTCCCCGGGGGAGTTCACTTGTACCCAAAGCCTTCCTCTGGGGGCACTTTTGAATGGGCGAAAGGGGCTCGGAAAGCGATTTCTTGGGCCCGTGTTTTCAGTCGTCTCCCATGCCGGCTAGGGATATGTTTAGTGTTGCTCGGAAAGAGCGAACCTGGAGGGTCCAGTTGCATGTAGGGCTTCATAAGGGCTCCCCTGGGGAGTTCACTTGTACCCAAAGCCTTCCTTTGGGGGCACTTTTGGATGGGCGAATAGGGCTTGTAACGCGTTTTATGGGTTTCAATTTTTCAGTCTTCTGCCATGCGGGCCAGGGATATATTTAGGTTTGCTGAGAAAGAGCGAATAAGGAGGGTCCAGTTGCATGTGGGGCTGCATAGAGGCTCCCCTGGGGAGTTCTCTTGTACCCAAAGCCTTCCTCTGGGGGCACTTCTGGACGGGCGAATGGGGCTTGTAACGCGTTTTTTGGGCCCGATTTTTCAGTCGTCTGCCATGCGGGCCAGGGTTATATTTAGGGTTGCTGTGAAAGAGCGAATACGGAGGGTCCAGTTGCATGTGGGGCTGCATAAAGGCTCCCCTGGGGAGTTCACTTGTACCCAAAGCCTTCCTTTAGGAACACTTCTGGATGGGTGAACGGGGCTTGAAACTCTTTCTCTGTGGCCCGAGGTTTCAGTGTTCTGCCATGCTGGCTAGGGTTATATTTAGGTTTGCTCGTAAACAGCGAACACGGACGGTCCAGTTGCATGTGGGGCTGCATAAAGGCTCCACTGGGGAGTTCACTTGTACCCAAAGCCTTCCTCTGGGGGCACTTTTGAATGGGCGAAAGGGGCTTGTAACGCGTTTTCTGGGACCCGAGTTTTCAGTCGTCTCCCATGCCTGCTAGGGATATGTTTAGTGTTGCTCGGAAAGAGCGAATCCAGAGGGTCCAGTTGCATGTGGGGCTGCATAAAGGCTGCCCTGAAGAGTTCACTTGTACCCAAAGCCTTCCTTTGGGGTCACTTCTGGATGGGTGAATGAGGCTTGTATCGCGTTTTCTGTGGCCCGAGTTTTCAGTCTTCTGCCATGCTGGCTAGTGTGATATTTAGGGTTGCTCGGAAACAGCGAGCCCGGAGGGTCCAGTTGCATGTGGGGCTGCATAAAGGCTCCCCTGGGGAGTTCACTTGTACCCAAAGCCTTCATCTGGGAGCACTTCTGGATGGGCGAATGGGGCTTGTTACGCGTTTCCTGGGTCCCGATTTTTCAGTCGTCTCCCATGCGGGCCAGGGTTATATTTAGGGTTGCTGTGAAAGAGCGAATACGGAGGGTCCAGTTGCATGTGGGGCTGCATAAAGGCTCCCCTGGGGATTTCAGTTGTACCCAACGCCTTCCTTTGGGGGCACTTTTGGATGGGTGAATGAGGCTTGTAACGCGTTTTCTGTTGCCTGAGTTTTCAGTCTTCTGCCATGCTGGCTAGTGTTATATTTAGGGTTGCTCGGAAACAGCGAACACGGAGGGTCCAGTTGCGTGTGGGGCTGCATAAAGGCTCCCCTGGGGATTTCACTTGTACCCAAAGCATTCCTTTAGGGGCAATTCGGGATGGGCGAACGGGGCTTGAAACTCATTTTCTGTGGTCCGAGTTTTCAGTCTTCTGCCATGCTGGCTAGGGTTATATTTAGGGTTGCTCGTGAACAGCGAACACGGAGGGTCCAGTTGCATGTGGGGCTGCGTAAAGGCTCCCCTGGGGAGTTCACTTGTACCCAAAGCCTTCCTCTGGGGGCACTTTTGAATGGCGAAAAGGGCTTGGAATGCGTTTTCTGGGGCCAGAGTTTTCAGTCGTCTCCCATGCCGGCTAGGGATATATTTATGTTTGCTGAGAAAGAGCGAATACGGAGGGTCCAGTTGCATGTGAGGCTGCATAAAGGCTCCCCTGGGGAGTTCACTTGTACCCAAAGCCTTCCTTTAGGGGCACTTCTGGATGGGCGAACGGGGCTTGAAACTCTTTTTCTGTGGCCCGAGTTTTCAGTCTTCTGCCATGCCGGCTAGGGTTATATTTATGGTTACTGAGAAAGAGCGAATACGGAGGGTCCAGTTGCATGTGGGGCTGCGTAAAGGCTCTCCTGGGGAGTTCACTTGTACCCAAAGCCTTCCTCTAGGGGCACTTTTGAATGGGCGAAAGGGGCTCGGAAAGCGTTTTCTGGGGCCCAAGTTTTCAGTCGTCTCCCATGCCGGCGAGGGATATGTTTAGTTTTGCAAGGAAAGAGCGAACCCGGAGGGTCCAGTTGCATGTGGGGCTGCATAAAGGCTCCCCTTGGGAGTTCACTTGTACCCAAAGCCTTCATCTGGGGGCACTTCTGGATGGGCGAATGGGGCTTGTTTTGCGTTTTCAGGGGCCCGATTTTTCAGTCGTCTGCCATGCGGGCCAGGGATATATTTAGGGTTGCTGTGAAAGAGCGAATACGGAGGGTCCAGTTGCATGTGGGGCTGCATAAAGGCTCCCCTGGGGAGTTCACTTGTACACAAAGCCTTCCTTTGGGGGGAACTTCTGGATGGGTGAATGGGGCTTGAGACGTTTTTTCTGTGGCCCTTGCTTTCAGTCTTCTGCCATGCTGGGTAGGGATATATTTAGGGTTGCTCGTAAACAGCGAACCGGGAGGGTCCAGTTGCATGTGGGGCTGCATAAAGGCTCCCCTGGGGAGTTCAGTTGTACCCAAATACTTCCTCTAGGGGCACTTTTGAATGGGCGAAAGGGGCTTGAAACTCTTTTTCTGTGGCCCGAGTTTTCAGTCTTCTGCCATGCTGGCTAGGGTTATATTTAGGGTTGCTCGTAAACAGCGAACACGGAGGGTCCAGTTGCATGTGGGGCTGCATAAAGGCTCCCCTGAGGAGTTCACTTTTACCCAAAGCCTTCCTTTGGGGGCACTTCTGGATGGGTGAATGAGGCTTGTAACGCGTTTTCTGTTGCCTGAGTTTTCAGTCTTCTGCCATGCTGGCTAGGGTTATATTTAGGGTTGCTCGGAAACAGCGAACCCGGAGGGTCCAGTTGCATGTGGGGCTGCATAAATGCTCCCCTGCGGAGTTCAGATTAACCCAAAGCCTTCCTTTGGGGGCACTTTTGAATGGGCGAAAGGGGAATCGCAACGAGTTTTCTGAGGCCCGTTTTTCAGTCTTCTCCCATTCCGCCGAGGGCTATATTTAGGCTTGCGGTGAAAGAGTGAACCCGGAGGGTCCAGTTGCATGTGGGGCTGCATAAAGGCTCCCCTGGGGAGTTCACTTGTACCCAAAGCCTTCCTTTGGGGGCACTTCTGGATGGCTCAATGGGGATTGAAACGCTTTTTCTGTGGCCCGAGTTTTCCGTCTTGTGCCATGCTGGCTAGTGTTATATTAAGGGTTGCTCGTAAACAGCGAACCCAAAGGGTCCAGTTGCATGTGGGGCTGCATAAAGGCTCCCCTGGGGAGTTCACTTGTACCCAAAGCATTCCTTTAGGGGCACTTCTGGATGGGCGAACGGGGCTTGAAACTCTTTTTCTGTGGCCCGAGTTTTCAGTCGTCTCCCATGCCGGCTAGGGTTATATTTAGGGTTTCTGTGAAAGAGCGAACACGGAGGGTCCAGTTGCATGTGGGGCTGCGTAAAGGCTCCCCTCGGGAGTTCACTTGTACCCAATGACTTCCTCTGGGAGCACTTTTGAAGGTGCGAAATGGTCTCGGAAAGCGTTTTCTGGGGCCCAAGTTTTCAGTCGTCTCCCATGCCGGCTAGGGATATGTTTAGTGTTGCTCGGAAAGAGCGAACCCGGAGGGTCCAGTTGCATGTGGGGCTGCATAAAGGGTCCCCAGGGGAGTTCACTTGTACCCAAAGCCTTCCTTTAGGGGCACTTCTGGATAGACGAAAGGGGCTCGGAAAGCGTTTTCTGTGGCCCGAGTTTTCAGTCGTCTCCCATGCCGGCTAGAGATATGTTTAGTGTTGCTCGGAAAGAGCGAACCCGGAGGGTCCAGTTGCATGTGGGGCTGCATAAAGGGTCCCCAGGGGAGTTCACTTGTACCCAAAGCCTTCCTTTAGGGGCACTTCTGGATAGACGAAAGGGGCTCGGAAAGCGTTTTCTGTTGCCCGAGTTTTCAGTCGTCTCCCATGCCGGCTAGGGATATGTTTAGTGTTGCTCGGAAAGAGCGAACCCGGAGGGTCCAGTTGCATGTGGGGCTGCATAAAGGGTCCCCAGGGGAGTTCACTTGTACCCAACGCCTTCCTCTGGGGGCACTTTTGAATGGGCTAAATGGGCTCGGAAAGCGTTTTCTGTGGCCCGAGTTTTCAGTCGTCTCCCATGCCGGCTAGGGCTATGTTTAGTGTTGCTCGGAAAGAGCGAACCCGGAGGGTCCAGTTGCATGTGGGGCTGCATAAAGGCTCCCCTGGGGAGTTCACTTGTACCCAAAGCCTTCCTCTGGGGGCACATCTAGATGGGCGAAAGGGGCTTGTAACGCGTTTTCTGGGGCCCGATTTTTCAGTCGTCTGCCATGCGGGCAAGGGTTATATTTATGGTTGCTGAGAAATAGCGAATACGGAGGGTCCAGTTGCATGTGGGGCTGCATAAAGGCTCCCCTGGGGAGTTCAGTTGTACCCAAAGCCTTCCTTTGGGGGCACTTCTGGTTGGGTGAATGGGGCTTGAAACGCTTTTTCTGTGGCCCGAGTTTTCAATCTTCTGCCATGCTGGCTAGTGATATATTTAGGGTTGCTCGGAAACAGCGAACCCGCAGTGTCCAGTTGCATGTGGGGCTGCATAAAGGCTCCCCTGGGGATTTCAGTTGTACCCAAAGCCTTCCTCTGGGGGCATTTCTGGATGGCTGAATGGGGATTGAAACGCTTTTTCTGTGGCCCAAGCTTTCAGTCTTGTGCCATGCTGGCTAGTGTTATATTAAGGGTTGCTCGGAAAGAGCGAACCCAAAATGTCCAGTTGCATGTGGGGCTGCCTAAAGGCTCCCCTGGGGAGTTCACTTGTACCCAAAGCCTTCCTCTGGGGGCACTTCTGGATGGGCGAATGGGGCTTGTAACGCGTTTTCTGTGGCCCGATTTTTCAGTCGTCTTCCATGCGGGCCAGGGTTATATTTAGGGTTGCTGAGAAAGAGCGAATACGGAGGGTCCAGTTGCATGTGGGGCTGCATAAAAACTCCCCTGGGGAGTTCACTTGTACCCAAAGCCTTCCATTAGGGGCACTTCTGGATGGGCGAACGGGGCTTGAAACTCTTTTTCTGTGGCCCGAGTTTTCAGTCTTCTGCCATGCTGGCTAGGGTTATATTTAGGGTTGCTCGTAAACAGCGAACCCGGAGGGTCCAGTTGCATGTGGGGCTGCATAAAGGCTCCCCTGGGGAGTTCACTTGCACCCAAAGCCTTCCTTTGGGGGCACTTCTGGATGGCTGAATGGGGATTGAAACGCTTTTTCTGTGGCCCGAGTTTTCCGTCTTGTGCCATGCTGGCTAGTGTTATATTAAGGGTTGCTCGGAAACAGCGAACCCGGAGGGTCCAGTTCTATGTGGGGCTGCATAAATGCTCCCCTGCGGAGTTCAGATTAACCCAAAGCCTTCCTTTGGGGGCACTTTTGAATGGGCGAAAGGGGAATCGCAACGAGTTTTCTGAGGCCCGTTTTTCAGTCTTCTCCCATTACGCCGAGGGCTATATTTAGGCTTGCGGTGAAAGAGTGAACCCGGAGGGTCCAGTTGCATGTGGGGCTGCATAAAGGCTCCCCTGAGGAGTTCACTAGTACCCGAAGCCTTCCTTTGGGGGCACTTCTGGATGGCTGAATGGGGATTGAAACTCTTATTCTGTGGCCCGAGTTTTCCGTCTTGTGCCATGCTGGCTAGTGTTATATTAAGGGTTGCTCGGAAACAGCGAACCCAAAGGGTCCAGTTGCATGTGGGGCTGCATAAAGGCTCCCCTGGGGAGTTCACTTGTACCCAAAGCATTCCTTTAGGGGCACTTCTGGATGGGCGAACGGGGCTTGAAACTCTTTTTCTGTGGCCCGAGTTTTCAGTCGTCTCCCATGCCGGCTAGGGTTATATTTAGGGTTTCTGTGAAAGAGCGAACACGGAGGGTCCAGTTGCATGTGGGGCTGCATAAAGGGTCCCCAGGGGAGTTCACTTGTACGCAAAGCCTTCCTTTAGGGGCACTTCTGGATGGACGAAAGGGGCTCGGAAAGCGTTTTCTGTGGCCCGAGTTTTCAGTCGTCTCCCATGCCGGCTAGGGATATGTTTAGTGTTGCTCGGAAAGAGCAAACCCGGAGGGTCCAGTTGCATGTGGGGCTGCATAAAGGCTCCCCTGGGGAGTTCACTTGTACCCAAAGCCTTCCTTTGGGGGCACTTCTGGATGGGTGAATGGGGCTTGAAACGCTTTTTCTGTGGCCCGAGTTTTCAGTCTTCTGCTATGCTGGCTAGGGTTATATATAGGTTTGCTCGGAAAGAGCGAACCCGGAGGGTCCAGTTGCATGTGGGGCTGCATAAAGGCTCCCCTGGGGATTTCAGATGTACCCAAAGCCTTCCTTTGGGGGCACTTTTGGATCGTCCTAGGGGAATCGCAATGCGTGTTCTGAGGCCCGCTTTTTCAGTCTTCTCACAATACGCCGAGGGCTATATTTAGGTTTGCGGTGAAAAAGTGAACCCGGAGGGTCCAGTTGCATGTGGGGCTGCATAAAGGCTCCCCGGGGGAGTTCAGATGAACCCAAAGCCTTCCTTTGGGGGCACTTCTGGATGGGCGAATGGGGCTTGTAACGCGTTTTCTGGGGCCCGATTTTTCAGTCGTCTGCCATGCGGGTCAGGGTTATATTTAGGGTTACTGAGAAAGAGCGAATACGGAGGGTCCAGTTGCATGTGGGGCTGCATAAAAACTCCCCTGGGGAGTTCACTTGTACCCAAAGCCTTCCATTAGGGGCACTTCTGGATGGGCGAACGGGGCTTGAAACTCTTTTTCTGTGGCCCGAGTTTTCAGTATTTTGCCATGCTGGCTAGTGTTATATTTAGGGTTGCTCGTAAACAGCGAACCCGGAGGGTCCAGTTGCATGTGGGGCTGCATAAAGGCTCCCCTGGGGAGTTCACTTGTACCCAACGCCTTCCTCTGGGGGCACTTTTGAATGGGCTAAATGGGCTCGGAAATCGTTTTCTGTGGCCCGAGTTTTCAGTCGTCTCCCATGCCGGCTAGGGCTATGTTTAGTGTTGCTCGGAAAGAGCGAACCCGGAGGGTCCAGTTGCATGTGGGGCTGCATAAAGGCTCCCCTGGGGAGTTCACTTGTACCCAAAGCCTTCCTCTGGGGCACATCTAGATGGGCGAATGGGGCTTGTAACGCGTTTTCTGGGGCCCGATTTTTCAGTCGTCTGCCATGCGGGCCAGGGTTATATATATTGTTGCTGAGAAAGAGCGAACCCGGAGGGTCCAGTTGCATGTGGGGCTGCATAAAGGCTCCCCTGGGGAGTTCACTTGTACCCAAAGACTTCCTTTGGGGGCACTTCTGGATGGGTGAATGGGGCTTGAAACGCATTTTCTGTGGCCCGAGTTTTCAATCTTCTGCCATGCTGGCTAGTGATATATTTAGGGTTGCTCGGAAACAGCGAACTCGGAGGGTCCAGTTGCATGTGGGGCTGCATAAAGGCTCCCCTGGGGAGTTCACTTGTACCCAAAGACTTCCTCTGGGGGCACTTTTGAATGGGCTAAATGGGCTCGGAAAGCGTTTTCTGTGGCCCGAGTTTTCAGTCGTCTCCCATGCCGGCTAGGGCTATGTTTAGTTTTGCTGAGAAATAGCGAATACGGAGGGTCCAGTTGCATGTGGGGCTGCATAAAGGCTCCCCTGGGGAGTTCACTTGTACCCAAAGCCTTCCTTTGGGGGCACTTCTGGATGGGTGAATGGGGCTTGAAACGCTTTTTCTGTGGCCCGAGTTTTCAATCTTCTGCCATGCTGGCTAGTGATATATTTAGGGTTGCTCGGAAACAGCGAACCCGGAGTGTCCAGTTGCATGTGGGGCTGCATAAAGGCTCCCCTGGGGATTTCAGTTGTACCCAAAGCCTTCCTCTGGGGGCACTTCTGGATGGCTGAATGGGGATTGAAACGCTTTTTCTGTGGCCCAAGCTTTCAGTCTTGTGCCAAGCTGGCTAGTGTTATATTAAGGGTTGCTCGGAAAGAGCGAACCCAAAATGTCCAGTTGCATGTGGGGCTGCCTAAAGGCTCCCCTGGGGAGTTCACTTGTACCCAAAGCCTTCCTCTGGGGGCACTTCTGGATGGGCGAATGGGGCTTGTAACGCGTATTCTGGGGCCCGATTTTTCAGTCGTCTGCCAGGCGGGCCAGGGTTATATTTAGGGTTGCTGAGAAAGAGCGAATACGGAGGGTCCAGTTGCATGTGGGGCTGCATAAAAACTCCCCTGGGGAGTTCACTTGTACCCAAAGCCTTCCATTAGGGGCACTTCTGGATGGGCGAACGGGGCTTGAAACTCTTTTTCTGTGGCCCGAGTTTTCAGTCTTTTGCCATGCTGGCTAGTGTTATATTTAGGGTTGCTCGTAAACAGCGAACCCGGAGGGTCCAGTTGCATGTGGGGCTGCATAAAGGCTCCCCTGGGGAGTTCACTTGTACCCAACGCCTTCCTCTGGGGGCACTTTTGAATGGGCTAAATGGGCTCGGAAAGCGTTTTCTGTGGCCCGAGTTTTCAGTCGTCTCCCATGCCGGCTAGGGCTATGTTTAGTGTTGCTCGGAAAGAGCGAACCCGGAGGGTCCAGTTGCATGTGGGGCTGCATAAAGGCTCCCCTGGGGAGTTCACTTGTACCCAAAGCCTTCCTCTGGGGCACATCTAGATGGGCGAATGGGGCTTGTAACGCGTTTTCTGGGGCCCGATTTTTCAGTCGTCTGCCATGCGGGCCAGGGTTATATATATTGTTGCTGAGAAAGAGCGAACCCGGAGGGTCCAGTTGCATGTGGGGCTGCATAAAGGCTCCCCTGGGGAGTTCACTTGTACCCAAAGACTTCCTTTGGGGGCACTTCTGGATGGGTGAATGGGGCTTGAAACGCATTTTCTGTGGCCCGAGTTTTCAATCTTCTGCCATGCTGGCTAGTGATATATTTAGGGTTGCTCGGAAACAGCGAACTCGGAGGGTCCAGTTGCATGTGGGGCTGCATAAAGGCTCCCCTGGGGAGTTCACTTGTACCCAAAGACTTCCTCTGGGGGCACTTTTGAATGGGCTAAATGGGCTCGGAAAGCGTTTTCTGTGGCCCGAGTTTTCAGTCGTCTCCCATGCCGGTTAGGGCTATGTTTAGTTTTGCTGAGAAATAGCGAATACGGAGGGTCCAGTTGCATGTGGGGCTGCATAAAGGCTCCCCTGGGGAGTTCACTTGTACCCAAAGCCTTCCTTTGGGGGCACTTCTGGATGGGTGAATGGGGCTTGAAACGCTTTTTCTGTGGCCCGAGTTTTCAATCTTCTGCCATGCTGGCTAGTGATATATTTAGGGTTGCTCGGAAACAGCGAACCCGGAGTGTCCAGTTGCATGTGGGGCTGCATAAAGGCTCCCCTGGGGATTTCAGTTGTACCCAAAGCCTTCCTCTGGGGGCACTTCTGGATGGCTGAATGGGGATTGAAACGCTTTTTCTGTGGCCCAAGCTTTCAGTCTTGTGCCAAGCTGGCTAGTGTTATATTAAGGGTTGCTCGGAAAGAGCGAACCCAAAATGTCCAGTTGCATGTGGGGCTGCCTAAAGGCTCCCCTGGGGAGTTCACTTGTACCCAAAGCCTTCCTCTGGGGGCACTTCTGGATGGGCGAATGGGGCTTGTAACGCGTATTCTGGGGCCCGATTTTTCAGTCGTCTGTCATGCGGGCCAGGGTTATATTTAGGGTTGCTGAGAAAGAGCGAATACGGAGGGTCCAGTTGCATGTGGGGCTGCATAAAAACTCCCCTGGGGAGTTCACTTGTACCCAAAGCCTTCCATTAGGGGCACTTCTGGATGGGCGAACGGGGCTTGAAACTCTTTTTCTGTGGCCCGAGTTTTCAGTATTTTGCCATGCTGGCTAGTGTTATATTTAGGGTTGCTCGTAAACAGCGAACCCGGAGGGTCCAGTTGCATGTGGGGCTGCATAAAGGCTCCCCTGGGGAGTTCACTTGTACCCAACGCCTTCCTCTGGGGGCACTTTTGAATGGGCTAAATGGGCTCGGAAAGCGTTTTCTGTGGCCTGAGTTTTCAGTCGTCTCCCATGCCGGCTAGGGCTATGTTTAGTGTTGCTCGGAAAGAGCGAACCCGGAGGGTCCAGTTGCATGTGGGGCTGCATAAAGGCTCCCCTGGGGAGTTCACTTGTACCCAAAGCCTTCCTCTGGGGCACATCTAGATGGGCGAATGGGGCTTGTAACGCGTTTTCTGGGGCCCGATTTTTCAGTCGTCTGCCATGCGGGCCAGGGTTATATATATTGTTGCTGAGAAAGAGCGAACCCGGAGGGTCCAGTTGCATGTGGGGCTGCATAAAGGCTCCCCTGGGGAGTTCACTTGTACCCAAAGACTTCCTTTGGGGGCACTTCTGGATGGGTGAATGGGGCTTGAAACGCATTTTCTGTGGCCCGAGTTTTCAATCTTCTGCCATGCTGCCTAGTGATATATTTAGGGTTGCTCGGAAACAGCGAACTCGGAGGGTCCAGTTGCATGTGGGGCTGCATAAAGGCTCCCCTGGGGAGTTCACTTGTACCCAAAGCCTTCCTTTGGGGGCACTTCTGGATGGCTGAATGGGGATTGAAACGCTTTTTCTGTGGCCCAAGTTTTCAGTCTTGTGCCATGCTGGCTAGTGTTATATTAAGGGTTGCTCGGAAAGAGCGAACCCAAAATGTCCAGTTGCATGTGGGGCTGCATAAAGGCTCCCCTGGGGAGTTCACTTGTACCCAGAGCCTTCCTCTGGGGGTACTTTTGAATGGGCGAAAGGGGCTCGGAATGCGTTTTCTGGGGCCCGAATTTTCAGTCGTCTCCCATGCTGGCTAGGGCTATGTTTAGTGTTGCTAAGAAACAGCGAACCCGGAGGGTCCAGTTGCATGTGGGGCTGCATAAAGGCTCCCCTGGGGATTTCAGATGTACCCAAAGCCTTCCTTTGGGGGCACTTTTGGATCGTCCCAGGGGAATCGCAATGCGTTTTCTGAGGCCCGCTTTTTCAGTCTTCTCACAATACGCCGAGGGCTATATTTAGGTTGGCGGTGAAAGAGTGAACCCGGAGGGTCCAGTTGCATGTGGGGCTGCATAAAGGCTCCCCTGGGGAGTTCAGATGAACCCAAAGCCTTCCTTTGGGGGCACTTCTGGATGGGCGAATGGGGCTTGTAACGCGTTTTCTGGGGCCCGATTTTTCAGTCGTCTGCAATGCGGGCCAGGGTTATATTTAGGGTTGCTGAGAAAAAGCGAATACGGAGAGTCCAGTTGCATGTGGGGCTGCATAAAGGCTCCCCTGGGGAGTTCACTTGTACCCAAAGCCTTCCTTTGGGGGCACTTCTGGATGGGCGAATGGGGCTTGTAACGCGTTTTCTGGGGCCCGATTTTTCAGTCGTCTGCCATGCGGGCCAGGGTTATATTTAGGGTTGCTGAGAAAGAGCGAATACGGAGGGTCCAGTTGCATGTGGGGCTGCATAAAGGCTCCCCTGGGGAGTTCACTTGTACCCAAAGCCTTCCATTAGGGGCACTTCTGGATGGGTGAACGGGGCTTGAAACTCTCTTTCTGTGGCCCGAGTTTTCAGTCTTTTGCCATGCTGGCTAGTGTTATATTTAGGGTTGCTCGTAAACAGCGAACCCAGAGGGTCCAGTTGCATGTGGGGCTGCATAAAGGCTCCCCTGGGGAGTTCACTTGTACCCAACGCCTTCCTCTGGGGGCACTTTTGAATGGGCTAAATGGGCTCGGAAAGCGTTTTCTGTGGCCCGAGTTTTCAGTCGTCTCCCATGCCGGCTAGGGCTATGTTTAGTGTTGCTCGGAAAGAGCGAACCCGGAGGGTCCAGTTGCATGTGGGGCTGCATAAAGGCTCCCCTGGGGAGTTCACTTGTACCCAAAGCCTTCCTCTGGGGGCACATCTAGATGGGCGAAAGGGGCTTGTAACGCGTTTTCTGGGGCCCGATTTTTCAGTCGTCTGCCATGCGGGCAAGGGTTATATTTATGGTTGCTGAGAAATAGCGAATACGGAGGGTCCAGTTGCATGTGGGGCTGCATAAAGGCTCCCCTGGGGAGTTCAGTTGTACCCAAAGCCTTCCTTTGGGGGCACTTCTGGATGGGTGAATGGGGCTTGAAACGCTTTTTCTGTGGCCCGAGTTTTCAATCTTCTGCCATGCTGGCTAGTGATATATTTAGGGTTGCTCGGAAACAGCGAACCCGCAGTGTCCAGTTGCATGTGGGGCTGCATAAAGGCTCCCCTGGGGATTTCAGTTGTACCCAAAGCCTTCCTCTGGGGGCACTTCTGGATGGCTGAATGGGGATTGAAACGCTTTTTCTGTGGCCCAAGCTTTCAGTCTTGTGCCATGCTGGCTAGTGTTATATTTAGGGTTGCTCGGAAAGAGCGAACCCAAAATGTCCAGTTGCATGTGGGGCTGCATAAAGGCTCCCCTGGGGAGTTCACTTGTACCCAAAGCCTTCCTCTGGGGGCACTTCTGGATGGGCGAATGGGGCTTGTAACGCGTTTTCTGTGGCCCGATTTTTCAGTCGTCTTCCATGCGGGCCAGGGTTATATTTAGGGTTGCTGAGAAAGAGCGAACCCGGAGGGTCCAGTTGCATGTGGGGCTGCATAAAAACTCCCCTGGGGAGTTCACTTGTACCCAAAGCCTTCCATTAGGGGCACTTCTGGATGGGCGAAAGGGGCTTGAAACTCTTTTTCTGTGGCCCGAGTTTTCAGTCTTCTGCCATGCTGGCTAGGGTTATATTTAGGGTTGCTCGTAAACAGCGAACCCGGAGGGTCCAGTTGCATGTGGGGCTGCATAAAGGCTCCCCTGGGGAGTTCACTTGCACCCAAAGCCTTCCTTTGGGGGCACTTCTGGATGGCTGAATGGGGATTGAAACGCTTTTTCTGTGGCCCGAGTTTTCCGTCTTGTGCCATGCTGGCTAGTGTTATATTAAGGGTTGCTCGGAAACAGCGAACCCGGAGGGTCCAGTTCTATGTGGGGCTGCATAAATGCTCCCCTGCGGAGTTCAGATTAACCCAAAGCCTTCCTTTGGGGGCACTTTTGAATGGGCGAAAAGGGAATCGCAACGAGTTTTCTGAGGCCCGTTTTTCAGTCTTCTCCCATTACGCCGAGGGCTATATTTAGGCTTGCGGTGAAAGAGTGAACCCGGAGGGTCCAGTTGCATGTGGGGCTGCATAAAGGCTCCCCTGAGGAGTTCACTAGTACCCGAAGCCTTCCTTTGGGGGCACTTCTGGATGGCTGAATGGGGATTGAAACGCTTATTCTGTGGCCCGAGTTTTCCGTCTTGTGCCATGCTGGCTAGTGTTATATTAAGGGTTGCTCGGAAACAGCGAACCCAAAGGGTCCAGTTGCATGTGGGGCTGCATAAAGGCTCCCCTGGGGAGTTCACTTGTACCCAAAGCATTCCTTTAGGGGCACTTCTGGATGGGCGAACGGGGCTTGAAACTCTTTTTCTGTGGCCCGAGTTTTCAGTCATCTCCCATGCCGGCTAGGGTTATATTTAGGGTTTCTGTGAAAGAGCGAACACGGAGGGTCCAGTTGCATGTGGGGCTGCATAAAGGGTCCCCAGGGGAGTTCACTTGTACGCAAAGCCTTCCTTTAGGGGCACTTCTGGATGGACGAAAGGGGCTCGGAAAGCGTTTTCTGTGGCCCGAGTTTTCAGTCGTCTCCCATGCCGGCTAGGGATATGTTTAGTGTTGCTCGGAAAGAGCAAACCCGGAGGGTCCAGTTGCATGTGGGGCTGCATAAAGGCTCCCCTGGGGAGTTCACTTGTACCCAAAGCCTTCCTTTGGGGGCACTTCTGGATGGGTGAATGGGGCTTGAAACGCTTTTTCTGTGGCCCGAGTTTTCAGTCTTCTGCTATGCTGGCTAGGGTTATATATAGGTTTGCTCGGAAAGAGCGAACCCGGAGGGTCCAGTTGCATGTGGGGCTGCATAAAGGCTCCCCTGGGGAGTTCACTTGTACCCAACGCCTTCCTCTTGGGGTACTTTTGAATGGGCGAAAGGGGCTCGGAATGAGTTTTCTGGGGCCCTAGTTTTCAGTCGTCTCCCATGCTGGCAAGGGCTATGTTTAGTGTTGCTAAGAAACAGCGAACCCGGAGGGTCCAGTTGCATGTGGGGCTGCATAAAGGCTCCCCTGGGGATTTCAGATGTACCCAAAGCCTTCCTTTGGGGGCACTTTTGGATCGTCCCAGGGGAATCGCAATGCGTGTTCTGAGGCCCGCTTTTTCAGTCTTCTCACAATACGCCGAGGGCTATATTTAGGTTTGCGGTGAAAGAGTGAACCCGGAGGGTCCAGTTGCATGTGGGGCTGCATAAAGGCTCCCCGGGGGAGTTCAGATGAACCCAAAGCCTTCCTTTGGGGGCACTTCTGGATGGGCGAATGGGGCTTGTAACGCGTTTTCTGGGGCCCGATTTTTCAGTCGTCTGCCATGCGGGTCAGGGTTATATTTAGGGTTGCTGAGAAAGAGCGAATACGGAGGGTCCAGTTGCATGTGGGGCTGCATAAAGGCTCCCCTGGGGAGTTCACTTGTACCCAAAGCCTTCCATTAGGGGCACTTCTGGATGGGTGAACGGGGCTTGAAACTCTTTTTCTGTGGCCCGAGTTTTCAGTCTTTTGCCATGCTGGCTAGTGTTATATTTAGGGTTGCTCGTAAACAGCGAACCCGGAGGGTCCAGTTGCATGTGGGGCTGCATAAAGGCTCCCCTGGGGAGTTCACTTGTACCCAACGCCTTCCTCTGGGGGCACTATTGAATGGGCTAAATGGGCTCGGAAAGCGTTTTCTGTGGCCCGAGTTTTCAGTCGTCTCCCATGCCGGCTAGGGCTATGTTTAGTGTTGCTCGGAAAGAGCGAACCCGGAGGGTCCAGTTGCATGTGGGGCTGCATAAAGGCTCCCCTGGGGAGTTCACTTGTACCCAAAGCCTTCCTCTGGGGGCACATCTAGATGGGCGAAAGGGGCTTGTAACGCGTTTTCTGGGGCCCGATTTTTCAGTCGTCTGCCATGCGGGCAAGGGTTATATTTATGGTTGCTGAGAAATAGCGAATACGGAGGGTCCAGTTGCATGTGGGGCTGCATAAAGGCTCCCCGGGGGAGTTCAGTTGTACCCAAAGCCTTCCTTTGGGGGCACTTCTGGATGGGTGAATGGGGCTTGAAACGCTTTTTCTGTGGCCCGAGTTTTCAATCTTCTGCCATGCTGGCTAGTGATATATTTAGGGTTGCTCGGAAACAGCGAACCCGCAGTGTCCAGTTGCATGTGGGGCTGCATAAAGGCTCCCCTGGGGATTTCAGTTGTACCCAAAGCCTTCCTCTGGGGGCACTTCTGGATGGCTGAATGGGGATTGAAACGCTTTTTCTGTGGCCCAAGCTTTCAGTCTTGTGCCATGCTGGCTAGTGTTATATTTAGGGTTGCTCGGAAAGAGCGAACCCAAAATGTCCAGTTGCATGTGGGGCTGCATAAAGGCTCCCCTGGGGAGTTCACTTGTACCCAAAGCCTTCCTCTGGGGGCACTTCTGGATGGGCGAATGGGGCTTGTAACGCGTTTTCTGTGGCCCGATTTTTCAGTCGTCTTCCATGCGGGCCAGGGTTATATTTAGGGTTGCTGAGAAAGAGCGAACCCGGAGGGTCCAGTTGCATGTGGGGCTGCATAAAAACTCCCCTGGGGAGTTCACTTGTACCCAAAGCCTTCCATTAGGGGCACTTCTGGATGGGCGAAAGGGGCTTGAAACTCTTTTTCTGTGGCCCGAGTTTTCAGTCTTCTGCCATGCTGGCTAGGGTTATATTTAGGGTTGCTCGTAAACAGCGAACCCGGAGGGTCCAGTTGCATGTGGGGCTGCATAAAGGCTCCCCTGGGGAGTTCACTTGCACCCAAAGCCTTCCTTTGGGGGCACTTCTGGATGGCTGAATGGGGATTGAAACGCTTTTTCTGTGGCCCGAGTTTTCCGTCTTGTGCCATGCTGGCTAGTGTTATATTAAGGGTTGCTCGGAAACAGCGAACCCGGAGGGTCCAGTTCTATGTGGGGCTGCATAAATGCTCCCCTGCGGAGTTCAGATTAACCCAAAGCCTTCCTTTGGGGGCACTTTTGAATGGGCGAAAAGGGAATCGCAACGAGTTTTCTGAGGCCCGTTTTTCAGTCTTCTCCCATTACGCCGAGGGCTATATTTAGGCTTGCGGTGAAAGAGTGAACCCGGAGGGTCCAGTTGCATGTGGGGCTGCATAAAGGCTCCCCTGAGGAGTTCACTAGTACCCGAAGCCTTCCTTTGGGGGCACTTCTGGATGGCTGAATGGGGATTGAAACGCTTATTCTGTGGCCCGAGTTTTCCGTCTTGTGCCATGCTGGCTAGTGTTATATTAAGGGTTGCTCGGAAACAGCGAACCCAAAGGGTCCAGTTGCATGTGGGGCTGCATAAAGGCTCCCCTGGGGAGTTCACTTGTACCCAAACCATTCCTTTAGGGGCACTTCTGGATGGGCGAACGGGGCTTGAAACTCTTTTTCTGTGGCCCGAGTTTTCAGTCATCTCCCATGCCGGCTAGGGTTATATTTAGGGTTTCTGTGAAAGAGCGAACACGGAGGGTCCAGTTGCATGTGGGGCTGCATAAAGGGTCCCCAGGGGAGTTCACTTGTACGCAAAGCCTTCCTTTAGGGGCACTTCTGGATGGACGAAAGGGGCTCGGAAAGCGTTTTCTGTGGCCCGAGTTTTCAGTCGTCTCCCATGCCGGCTAGGGATATGTTTAGTGTTGCTCGGAAAGAGCAAACCCGGAGGGTCCAGTTGCATGTGGGGCTGCATAAAGGCTCCCCTGGGGAGTTCACTTGTACCCAAAGCCTTCCTTTGGGGGCACTTCTGGATGGGTGAATGGGGCTTGAAACGCTTTTTCTGTGGCCCGAGTTTTCAGTCTTCTGCTATGCTGGCTAGGGTTATATATAGGTTTGCTCGGAAAGAGCGAACCCGGAGGGTCCAGTTGCATGTGGGGCTGCATAAAGGCTCCCCTGGGGAGTTCACTTGTACCCAACGCCTTCCTCTTGGGGTACTTTTGAATGGGCGAAAGGGGCTCGGAATGAGTTTTCTGGGGCCCTAGTTTTCAGTCGTCTCCCATGCTGGCAAGGGCTATGTTTAGTGTTGCTAAGAAACAGCGAACCCGGAGGGTCCAGTTGCATGTGGGGCTGCATAAAGGCTCCCCTGGGGATTTCAGATGTACCCAAAGCCTTCCTTTGGGGGCACTTTTGGATCGTCCCAGGGGAATCGCAATGCGTGTTCTGAGGCCCGCTTTTTCAGTCTTCTCACAATACGCCGAGGGCTATATTTAGGTTTGCGGTGAAAGAGTGAACCCGGAGGGTCCAGTTGCATGTGGGGCTGCATAAAGGCTCCCCGGGGGAGTTCAGATGAACCCAAAGCCTTCCTTTGGGGGCACTTCTGGATGGGCGAATGGGGCTTGTAACGCGTTTTCTGGGGCCCGATTTTTCAGTCGTCTGCCATGCGGGTCAGGGTTATATTTAGGGTTGCTGAGAAAGAGCGAATACGGAGGGTCCAGTTGCATGTGGGGCTGCATAAAGGCTCCCCTGGGGAGTTCACTTGTACCCAAAGCCTTCCATTAGGGGCACTTCTGGATGGGTGAACGGGGCTTGAAACTCTTTTTCTGTGGCCCGAGTTTTCAGTCTTTTGCCATGCTGGCTAGTGTTATATTTAGGGTTGCTCGTAAACAGCGAACCCGGAGGGTCCAGTTGCATGTGGGGCTGCATAAAGGCTCCCCTGGGGAGTTCACTTGTACCCAACGCCTTCCTCTGGGGGCACTATTGAATGGGCTAAATGGGCTCGGAAAGCGTTTTCTGTGGCCCGAGTTTTCAGTCGTCTCCCATGCCGGCTAGGGCTATGTTTAGTGTTGCTGAGAAATAGCGAATACGGAGGGTCCAGTTGCATGTGGGGCTGCATAAAGGCTCCCCTGGGGAGTTCACTTGTACCCAAAGCCTTCCTTTGGGGGCACTTCTGGATGGGTGAATGGGGCTTGAAACGCTTTTTCTGTGGCCCGAGTTTTCAATCTTCTGCCATGCTCGCTAGTGATATATTTAGGGTTGCTCGGAAACAGCGAACCCGGAGTGTCCAGTTGCATGTGGGGCTGCATAAAGGCTCCCCTGGGGAGTTCAGTTGTACCCAAAGCCTTCCTCTGGGGGCACTTCTGGATGGCTGAATGGGGATTGAAACGCTTTTTCTGTGGCCCAAGCTTTCAGTCTTGTGCCAAGCTGGCTAGTGTTATATTAAGGGTTGCTCGGAAAGAGCGAACCCAAAATGTCCAGTTGCATGTGGGGCTGCATAAAGGCTCCCCTGGGGAGTTCACTTGTACCCAAAGCCTTCCTTTGGGGGCACTTCTGGATGGGCGAATGGGGCTTGTAACGCGTTTTCTGGGGCCCGATTTT